>NC_084836.1:19667309-21029809 GCF_033115175.1 Lepus europaeus | reverse complement strand
GTGTCTCAAAAAGTTAAGCTACCTTATGATCCATTCTGGGTGGGATCCAAAGAAAATGAAACCAGTATCTTGAAACCAGTCTCTGCACATGCCCGTGTGTTCTCTGCCGCATTATTCAGAATAGGCAAGATGTGGAGACAACGTATGTGTCCCTTGTCAGATGAGTGGACTAGGAAAATGGACACACCATGGGCTATTTTTCAGTCTCAAAAAATGTCCTGCCATTTGGGACAATTATGGGTGAACCTGGAGGACATTGTGCTGAGTGAAATTAGCCAGAAAGAAAAAAGACCAATGCTGACTTCAGTAACGTGTAGAATCTAAAAATGTCAAACTCATAAAAGCAGAGAGTAAAATAATATTTTCTAGGAGCTAGCAGGTAGAGGAGATGGGGAAGATATTAATCAAAAGATTGGTTGTGGGGAAAGAATAAATTCTGGCAGTCAATTGCACAGCATGGAGACTACAGTTAACACTACTGTACGCTTGAAATCTCCCCAAAGAGTTGATCTTGAGTGTTCACACATTCAAAAAAGTTGTCATTGTGTGAGGTGATGGATATATCATTCAGCTTGATTTTGGCAATCTTTTCACAATGTATACATAGAGAAAAAATCAGGTACACTGTAAATATGATTTTTATTCATCAAATATATCTCAATAAAGCTTGGAAAAACACATTTAAAGAAAAAAATCTATGAAGTATCTACTCCATATAATCTTTATTACAGGACTGCAATCTTTACTCATTGTATCTCAAGGGCTAAGAACAGAGCCTATCAAATTGCAGAAACTCTATAAATATCGATTGAATGTATAAAATAGTAGAGAATAGAACATGTTAGATCTGAAGTCTCAACATCTATTAGCCTTTGTAAACAACTGGACAAATTTACATAAAAGTCTAGTACAGTTTCAAGAGCTTTATAATTAGCTACTCACTTTTGTTCTTTTGGGAAGGAGACTCGGCAGGAGGTGAAATGTGTGTTTCCTGCGTTGCATCTTCTTGTACATGCTCTTCAAGGATTGGTGATCTTCCAACGCCTTCTAAATATTCTGTGTATATACAATTTGGAGATTACATACTTTAATTTGTTTATTTTAAAATCAGTAACCAAGCTTTACTTGTGGTGATCCAATCTTTATTTTCTTATATCCTCAAAAGAATTTCCAAAAAACTAAAAATCCAAAAGAACTTCATGATGAGCTATTAACTTAAAGATTTTTAATTAAATTAGATACTTTGGGAGAAACAAGTGAGCCCCTTTCTTCTGAAAACTGAACTTATTCCATTCCTTCCTTAAAATTAAATTTACAGTTAAAGACACACTATAGCTTCTGCAAATATTTTGTATCTGAAGATGTAAAACTCTCTGAAAGACAGTCCGAATAGATCTGACCACTGAAACATAGGTGTTAAATTCGGATGGATACAACAACCAGTCAGGTAACATAAATGATTTATGTTATAATGGTTTTGTATCATTGCAAGGGAAGTTAATTTGCATACTAAACTTTATTTCCATAAAAAAGTTCATTCCCATTATTCTTGAAGCAATGTCCTATACTCAGACTCTCATTTTCCTAATTCTGATGAAGATATATAACAGCAACAGCAGCTAAAACCTAATTTTTTTTGCTATGAAACCAATATTGCCCTAAGTATCTGATATAAATTAGTTTACCTAATTCTTACAAATCTACAATACATGTACTAGCACTACCTAATTTTAAAGATGATAATCAGTGGAGAAGTACTAACTTGTCAGCATTCATACAGCTGGTAAGTGGTGGAGCCAGAAGAGAAATGGGACAAGAAAACATCTCACCTTTCCCTTAATCATAAGGAAAACAGCATCTGAGTTCAGGGATAAATGTCAAACAATATGCAGCCTCAATTTACAAGAAGAATAGAAAATGTGCACAGCATGTTTAACCAGAGAGCAGCTGCTCCAAGTAAAGTTCAGCAATGAATCACAATAAAAGCCTGCATTTTTATATATGCCAAAACTCGGAAGTTTAAGCAGAGATTCTAGATTTTTAACTGCTGACAATTTACGCAATTTTCATGAAAACAAAGTGTGGGCCAAAAATACGTGATCTAAACAAAACATGTCTGCTATCTGCAAAAAGCATTCAGCCCACAAGTGGCTAGTGTGAACCCTCCATATAAAGCTTTAAATCAACACACCCCTTCCCATAGGGATCTCTTTATTGTACTTCATTCATAGGAATTTTTTTTTTAAAAATCCAATTAAGAATTGTGTACTCTCATGGCAACCAACTGTGTCTTCATACCACTCAATTACTTTCTACCAAAAGGCAATTCCACTGGAAATATTCTACTTGGAAAAGAAAGCAATATACAGGATTCTATCCTTAAAATTCTTGAGCCATGCAATAATTATCAATTTTGAATAGATATTTTATGAGATAGTAATTTTATCTACTAAAAAATTCTATTTCCAAAACAAATATTTTGTTACATTTTAAATGTATCAGTGATTTGAAATACAGCACTATGAACAGTATGTTTACATTCCTGAAATTTGCCAATGATGAAGAAAGTTCAAAGATGTCCCCTCTACCCTATCACAAACTGATGTATCTAATGAATCATGACTACTGAAGGGAGCAGAGGTAGCTATTCCCACCCATATAATATTTTCACCCACCCATATGATATTTTCATCTGCACTGGACCAATGTGGGATGTTAAAGAATGTCTATAATTATAGCATGCTCTTTCTTAAGTGGGTGACATTTATTTCCTTCTCCCAAAATACATACAACCTTTAGATTTCTTTTTTAAGTTCAATTAGTGACAAAAATCCAATATAAAACATAATGTGCCTAGAAGAAGGAAGATAAAAATGGTAGGTGCCATGACTTCTTTTCAGTTTTCATTCAACTTGATTTTCAATGGAATTAATATGAAAACCCATGCTTAGATCCCTCTCTGATTTACTTTTGGATACATTTGACTTAGAATGTTTTACTGATGAGACAATTTTAGGGGCTTTAACTTCCCTGAAATGTTTTGAGAACAGAGAGCAAAACGGCCATCAACTACTCCCTCCCTTACCCCATGGGCCTTTGTTAACTTCTGTATCTCCACATCCCCTGACTTGGTTTTAATGTATTCCTATCTGTGGAGAATAATGCTGTTCAGTTTCCCATCTGATCGCTAATGAAACCTATCTAGCCTGCCTCCTCTGCTATACTTGCAGCCAATCTGAGACAGTTGTTAGGGATGATCCCTGTTGGGCAGTGCAGGAGTCAACTTGAAAGAAGAGAAAAAAAAAACATCTGGGTTTTTAAGGTAATGTGTTACATCCTCGGCCTAGTTATCTATACAAGTTTCAGATCCGGGAGCAGTGTTTCAATAGGTCGTTAACAGGCTGCTTGGGATGCCAGTGTCCTACATCAGGGTATCTGGGTTCACGTCCTAGCTCCACTTACTGTTCCAGTTTCTGCAAATGCACACCCTGGAAGGCAACAGGTGATGGAGCAAG
The DNA here is from genome assembly GCF_033115175.1 of Lepus europaeus. NCBI lineage: Eukaryota > Metazoa > Chordata > Mammalia > Lagomorpha > Leporidae > Lepus > Lepus europaeus. The sequence continues at coordinate 21,026,294 of NC_084836.1, read as the reverse complement.
ATGTCTATCTATCTGTCTCTTTCTATCTCTCTCTCAAATAAACTTTTAAAATTAATTTTAAAATGTTTAAGTTCTAGATCACATGTGGAATTGTATAATTCTGCAAATAAAAAGCAGCATCTAGATGTTTGTAAAGCCTGCAATAGACCTAAAGACTGTATTAACTGTAAGTGTACTTAAGTGGGCTGTATATAAAAAAAAAAAAAGCAAGACTGAACTACTGTGTACTAGGAAGGAAAAATGTATTCTCTCAGCTAACTACAGGTTTTGTTGTTGTTAATCCAGCTTTTATGTACTAGTTCTGCTACTTAGGATAGGATTATAAATTTGAGCAGATCGATCTCTCATAGCTTCAGTTGCCCTCATGCACAAAAAGGAAAATAATATCTAACTTACATACTCCAGAAAATCAGAAAAAATAGAAAAATTCCTGCAAACTCTTAAATTGTTTTTTTTCATTTATTTATTTATTTTGACAGGCAGAGTTAGACAGAGAGAGAGAGAGAGAGACAAAGAGAAAGGTTCTCCTTTTCACCCTCCAAATGGCTGTCATGGCCAGCGCGCTGCGCCGATCCGAAGCCAGGAGCCAGGTGCCAGGTGCTTCCTCCTGGTCTCCTATGCGGGTGCAGGGCCCAAGAACCTGGGCCATTCTCCACTGCCTTCCCGGGCCACAGCAGAGAGCTGGACTGGAAGAGGGGCAACCGGGATAGAATCCAGTGCCCCAACCAGGACTAGAACCCAGGGTGCCAGAGCCACAGGTGGAGGATTAGCCAAGTGAGCTGTGGTGCTGGCCTACAGCATTGTTCACATGTACTATAATAATTAATCATTGCCAATTTATATAGCTCATTAACTTCAGACAAACTACTCCATATTTACTACATGGGTTTTAAAAAGATTTTAAGCAACAAGTGAATGAATAAATATTTAACTTCCTTAATACTGAGTACTGAAAAATGGAAATAAAACATTAAGAAGTATTATTAAAGATCTACCATAAAAATATACACATAATAAAATCAATCAAATGTAAACTCTAATTCAGCACCCCCCCACCAAAAAAAAAAAAAAAACTATGACAGTTTTAATTTAGTCTTGACTTTAGGGCACACATGTCCATCATTCAATCCAACTTACCTTGTAAGAGTGTTGCAATCTGAAGAGACTTCTGAGATGGATGTTCTTTCAGAATGTCTAAGACTGTTCTGCCTAAGCTATCCTTTATGTTGGCATCAATTCCTGAAAAAGAAAAGCCATATGTATACCACTGATGTTTCCTCAGAAGATACTGGCATATATTACTGCTCTCATCTCAAACATATATAGACCAGGCACTGAACATGGCCTCAAAATTTTAAGTTACACACACACACAGATTTCAGATGGAAGGTGAGAACCTATTGCTACCAAAGATTAAGAACATTTATGATTATCAGACCCAATCATTAAAATTGCTTTTCATGACCACTATAGTTAACTAAATACTACACTATTAAACTGAAAAATATTATTGACTTAGTGTGAATTTTTTAAAGGCTTATTTAGTTATATAAAAGTTGGAGTTAGAGAGAGCAGGGAGAAGGGGGCTCCATCTGCTGGTTTACTCTCCAGATGGCCACGATAGCCAGGACTGGGCCAGGCCAAAGCCAAGAGCTTCATCTAGGTCTCCCACACTGGTGACAGGAGCAGAAACACTTGGGCCATCTTCTGCTGATTTTCCCAGGACATTAGCAGGGAGCCGGATCAGAAGTGGGGCAGCCGGGACCTGAACTGGTGCCCATATGGGATGCTGGCATCACAAGTGGTGGCTTTACCCACTGTGCCACAATGCTGGCCCCTAGAATGTGAATTTCTAAAGTATAATGGTTATGTGATTTAGATATCCAGAATAGTATGGTAAAAATATTTAAAAGATAATGATTACGTACCATGGCAGTAATGTTGCAGACTTAGAATACTTCAATATTCACAAAAACTGAAAAGCACAATTAGTTTCAACTACTGTCCAATTATTATTATTCTAAATACTAAGTCAAATATTCTCCGATATTTATTTTTGCAAGAGTATATTCATATTAGCCACACTCACCATCTACCTGATGAGCAAACTTGCTAAAGTGTCCAACCAAAATACCTTTTTTATTATTTTAGCTCTGAAATTATTTATTGTACTAAGGAACTTACTAAAATGTGGCTAATACTTTCACTGCCTGAAAAAAGTTATGAACTTTCTAAACATCTAACTCAAAACAAAGCCAGTTTATAGAATCCAGTTCAAAATGTTAATCACAAGATTTGTAAATAATCGCTTATATTTGTGAAGGGATGTGTGGCCAGCACACAGTTAATTGCTTGCATCAAATCACTTATTATATAGAATTGGACTGCCTGTCAAAGTTAAATATACATGAAATTTTAACTTTGCACAATCACGACATGATAGACTGTCAATTATTTTTGTTTTAGAGGAAAATAAACAGACTATAACCCATACAATGAGTGAAATCAATTACTTATAATATACATTTTCATCCATGTCTTTCATCCTAAGAAAAACCTGACCTTAGTTCCAATTTTATTTCCTTTCAGTAAAAATATACAAATTAAGGCAAATAAGCTGACTTCATTGTTTCTTCAAAGCATTTCCTCTAAAAGGTTCTCTTTAAAATAAATCATGGTAGCCAATAAACAATAGCAGAAATTTTTGTCTACCATAGTTCACAATATAAAAACTTAGGCAATCTAGGGAAAATATTATGTTCTTTAATAAACCAAGCCATTGTCAAAACTTCTCAGGGATCAATTCCTTCCTCCTCTTTGTGGAAGGCGGAGATCTCCTTTTCTTTTTGGTAGTTTCTCTAGTATGTTTAAATGTTATTTAAATATAAAAAATTAGTAATTTTCAAGAACTTTCTATAAGAACATCTACTGAATAAAGTAAAGTACACATTTATATCAATTTTATCTGAACATTGAATTTCAATTCTAATGGCATGAATACATGCCTGCAATTTGGAGACAAGATGAGAAGTAAGGGTGATTTGGGAAGAAAACTGTGTCTTTTCTTTTGTCTATTCCTGGTATAGAAACAGTATTTGGCAGGATAAACTTTATGAATAATGACAGTTACCTGTTTCTAACAAAACTCGTACAACATCCACTTTTCCAAACAATGCTGCTTCATGGAGTGCACTCCCTTTTTCTGTCTGGAACAAAATAAAAATAAAGCACAGTTGCATTTATAATGTTTACAGGTTAAGAAACTGTCATTTTATGCACTCATACATAATTCTATCATTACAGCACTCCCTAAAAGAATGGTAGTATGAAATAAAGAAGAGATTTTAGGAAAATACCCAAAGACTTGGGTCTATAAAACACCTCTGCCTCTGAGTAGCCATTTGACCCTGTTATGTAAAGGGAGCCACACACCTTCTCTTAGCCTGGGTTGTCCTCAAGTATAAAATAAGTGTAGTGATGCCTACCTGACAAGGCTTTCGTGAGTGTCCAACAAGTTCACTCAATCAGCATGCGTTTATTAAACACCAATTATATGTCAAGTAGTTGAGGGATGTTCTGAGGTATGGAAATATCACCCTGGTCCTCGTATATTCACATTCTAATTGAGGAGACAGATGAATAAATAAATATTTATGATAAATGAAATCTACGCTATTTAATGTGGTTTACAAAACCCAAATGATCTTCTCCCTGCTTTCCTCTTCAACCCCCTCTCCTGCCCGCCACAGTTTTCTCTCTGGCCTCACGTCCTATGCTCTGGGAATACTGAATTGTTTCATATTAATGCCTTTCTCTTCTTCCCTAGGGGTCTCAAAGGCTGCTCCATCTGCCTGGCAGCATCTAACTCCTCGCTCTCTTGACTTCGCAATCACCTATGCTACAAGTCCACAGTCTTCAGAATGAATCACAATCACCTGGACAGCATGTGGGGCGGGGGGGGACACATTTCTGGGCCTATCCTCAAGATCTTCTGATGCGGTAGTCTAAGATGAGGCCCAATAATTTCCATTTACAACAAGTTCCTACATGATGCTAAGGGTTTAAAGAGTATAATTCAAGAACTACTGACCTATAGTCTACATCAAATCTGAGCTTAATATAATTTCATTAAGTAGGACATCTGTGGTCCCTGCAATCTAGCTTTTCTTATATGTTCCATATCAATCTATATTTTCTTCACCAACACACTCACAATACCTCATTACATTTTCAGGCCATTGTTTATTTCCCCTCATAAACTAAGTTAAGTGGACATGGAGACTAGATCCACTTTTTCACCATTTTAGCTCCAATATCTAGCAAAGTACTTTGAGGCCGGCACTGTGGCTTAACAGGCTAATCTTCCGCCTTGAGGCGCCGGCACACCGGGTTCTAGTCCCGATTGGGGCGCTGGATTCTATCCCGGTTGCCCCTCTACCAGGCCAGCTCTCTGCTGTGGCCCCGGAAGGCAGTGGAGGATGGCCCAAGTGCTTGGGCCCTGCACCCGCATGGGAGACCAGGAGAAGCACCTGGCTCCTGCCTTCGGATCAGCACGATGAGCCGGCCACAGCGGCCATTGGAGGGTGAACCAACGGCAAAAAGGAATACCTTTCTTTCTGTCTCTCTCTCTCACTATCCACTCTGCCCATCAAAAAAAAAAAAAAAAAAAGTACTTTGAAAATGTGGATGCTTAGAAATATTTTGAAGGTAAAATGTAGAGACAGGAGGAACACAGGAAGGAAAAGAAGGAATACTTGTAAATAGTGCAAGTATTGGGATACAGTGCAGGCAAGATCGGTTCTGCCTTGAGGAAGATTTCAAAGTGGACTCTTTCTGAGCTAAACGATTTCTGTTTTCATTATTTTCTTAACAACCTAACAAATAACTAACAGGACTTGAAAATTGTGTGTCTGTGTGTGTGTGTGTAAAAAATTCAAAAAAATTCTATTGTGTAACTAACTAACCTATGATAGTTTGTGAGTGCATTGTTAGGAGGTCTGAGGTACACTGAATATCAATGTGATCTGAAAGAATCTTCAAGAAGACTTGTCAGACACAGAAATACAAACGTCAAATGTTCTCTGTGAAAGGTTAAAAAATGTCAAATCCAAATGTAGAATAGTAATTCCTAGAACCTGGGAAGGATTGGTGGAGAGGAGCAGAGAGAGGGCAATTGGACAGTAAGTAGCAGTCAGATGGAAGCAGTAAGTTCTGGTGCTGTAAGTTCACAATAGCCTGTAATTTATTTTATGAGTGGCTGGAAGGGAGAGCTCAAAGGCTCCACATAAGGGGCAGTGATGGGGACTACCCTGATTTGATCAGTATACATTTTATATTTGTAAACGTACTGGAGTGTCTCACTCGTATCCATGGGTATGGGCCGTTATTACACATTAACCTAAATTTTAAGTTTAAGGAGTGAAAAAAATAGTAAAAATAAAAGTATGAATGAAATACATAAGAAATATGATGTGACTGGCATTCTATGCATAGATGCTAATAAAAATGGAAATAAAAATAACTTCTAATATATAGCAATGTGTTGAAGAAAAGGAAAATATGGAAACTTACTCAGTTCTTTAAAAAATACTAAGAATAGGAATACTGTTCACACCTTTAACAATATCCCTTGAAATAACTGAATTCATCTCATTCTGTATTTTTTAACCAATTTTCTTATTACTATTTTGATTCCCTTCTACTTTTCACAAAATTTTAGGTTTGTCATTAGAAAAAACCCTTTCTGGAGTAGTATACCTAAAATGCTGAAAATAACAAAATATTATTTTAAACACAGGCTTGAAGGGAAAAAGTAAAGTGATTCCTCAGACCCTGGGTGGGGCTTGGGGCTAGGGAGGGGGATGAGAGCAAGTTTGAAACCAAAGGGTTAGAACTGAACAGATATTTGTTCTAGGGACTCTGCCAACCTATGGGAGATAAGGCCTTGTCTGTACCCAGCCACTAAGGCTGACAGTGGGAGGGGATCAAGAGACAAAGTCTGAGGTCCAACCAAGGTGGAGGCTACATCAATGATACCCAAAAAACTCTTAAAACTTCTTAAGAAAATTATCTTTGATTAAAAAATTTTAAGATAATAATATGTTTCGTAAAAGAAGAAAGTAGGAATGTGTACCTAGGCCTTAATTCTGAGTAGAGCAAAAAAATAAATAAATAAACCTCAGAGTGGGCATTTGAAGTAGCAGTTAACATACGACTTGGGATGATCACATCCCATATTGAGTGCCTGGTTTGACTCTCCCTTCTGATTGCAGTTTCCTGCTAACGTGCACCCAGGAAGGCAGCAGGTGATAGCTGGAGTACTTGGGTCTACATGCCACTCATATGGCAGATCCAGATTGAGCTCCTGGCTCCTTCCTTCAGCCTGGTCCAGCCTCAGCTATTCTGAGCATTTGGGGAGTGAGCCATCACACAGAAGGTCCCTCTCTCTCTCTAATTAAAAAAAAAAGGAAATAAATAAACAAATCTCCCATATGAATTCCTAAACATAAATTCTACACTTACCTCAAAATCTGGGACAAAGATTATACGATTTAAGTTACCTCCTATCCTGAGCCAAAGGTAGAATAAAGTGGTTCTCAATTTGTAGCACCAGAGACAGACATAAATGTTTATAAGAAGATATAAAACTTCTCTTAAAAATACTTCAAAAAGATTTATTTATTTATTTATTTATTTGAAAAGGCAGAGTGAGAGAGAGGCAGAGAGGCAGAGAGGCAGAGAGAGAGAGAGAGAATAAGAGAGGAGGTGACCTTCCATCTGCTGGTTCACTCCTCAAATGTCCGCAACAGCCAGATCTGGGCCTGGCTGAAGCCAGGAGCCAGGAACTCCATCCAAGTTCCATGTGGGTGGCAAGGACCTAAGTACTTGAGCCATGCTCCACTACCTTCCCAGGTGCATTAGCAGGGAGCTGAACTGGAGGAAGGGCAGCCAGGAATGGGACTAGCACACAAATATGGAATGCCAGCATTGCTGGCAGTAATTTAACCCACTACACCATAAAGCTAGCCCCTAAAAAAAAAAAAATACACTTTAAATTCAGGTCTTAATTAGCAATAAATGAAAGTATTTTTAAAATGTAAAACCCACAAAACCTTCACATATTGGAATGTTCAGCTACAGAATATAAAATATATAAACATAAACTCAGAAAGACAAAAGTACTAGAAGATATAAAACAAAAGAACAAGACTATCAAAATTGACCAGCTATGAAAATGAACCAAATAATGCTTTTAGAAATTGAAAATACAACATTTAAAATAAATGGGTTTATGCTGGCGCCGTGGCTAACTAGGCTAATCATCTGCCTGCGACACCAGCACCCCGGGTTCTAGTCCCATTTGGGGCGCCGGATTCTGTCCTGGTTGCTCCTCTTCCAGTCCAGCTCTCTGCTGTGGCTCAGGAGGGCAGTAGAGGATGGCCCAAGTGCTTGGGCCCTGCACCTGCATGGGAGACCAGGAGGAAGCTCCTGGCTCCTGGCTTCCGACGGGCGCTGCACGCCGTCCAAAGCGGCCATTCTGGGGGTGAACCAACAGAAGGAAGACCGTTCTGTCTCTCTCTCACTGTCTAACTCTGCCTGTCAAAAAAAAAAAAAGTAAATGGGTCTAATAACATAAGATACAACTAAAGAAAAAGGTATGGAATTGTAAGCAGATAATGTAGTACAAAGAAACAAGATATGAGAGATGTGAGAAACAGGTAGAAGAAGATTCAACCTATCTAGAGGAGATGATAGAGATGTAATATTCAAAAGTTAGGAACTTTCCAGAACTGATAAATCACTAAGTCTAGGAATATTAGGCAAGATAAAAAAAATATTCTGGACAAATCACAATGAACTAAAAAACACCTAATATACTAAAAATATCCCATGTGAAAAGTCTAAAAATAAATAATTCAATCAGAGGATTCTTTAAAAAATGGCAAAAGAATGTATAATATCTTTGTGTGTCAAGAGGTAATAACTGTCAGTCTAGCATTTTCTGTCCACCCTAAATTATAGAAAATAATTAGAGAAAGAATGAGAGTGAAATAAGAAACTTTTAAACAGATTAGAAATAAATGGCTACTACAGACCCTTCCTAAAAGAACTTACTTGTTATTTAATTCAGAAAAAACATCTCAGATGCAAGAATAAGAGGATAACATAAAATAAAGAAGACTTTAAAAGTATCTTGTTATCCTGTAAGATTATATGACAAGTATTATCATTAATATTGCTAGTAAGAAAGCAATTAGAAATTATTTTTAACACACCAGTATGCTAATATTTTAAAATTACACACATATATATCCTTTATGATATTCTAAGATAAAAATGTTATGTTAAGTAAAAATAGTGTTTTGGGTTTTTTAAAATTTATTCATTCATTTTTATCTATCCAAAAGGCAAGCAGAGAGAGAGAGAGAGAGATCTTCTTCATCTACTAGGTTACTCCCCAAATGCCTACAATATCCAAGACTGGACCAGGCTAAAGCCAGAAGCTAGACAGGAAGCTGAGGTAAGACTCGATCCCAGGTACTACTATATGGAATGCAGTTGTCCCAGAGGGCAGCTTACCCACTACACAACAATGCCTGCCCCAAGAACCAGTTTTTCTAAACATTGGACAACAAGACACAGAATCTTTGAATAAAAAAGTATGTTCTCGGCCGGCGCCGTGGCTTAACAGGCTAATCCTCCGCCTTGCGGCGCCGGCACACCAGGTTCTAGTCCCAGTTGGGGCGCCGGATTCTATCCCGGTTGCCCCTCTTCCAGGCCAGCTCTCCGCTATGGCCCGGGAAGGCAGTGGAGGATGGCCCAAGTGCTTGGGCCCTGCACCCACATGGGAGACCAGGAGAAGCACCTGGCTCCTGGCTTCGGATCAGCACGATGCGCTGGGCGCAGCGGCCATTGGAGGGTGAACCAACGGCAAAAAGGAAGACCTTTCTCTCTATCTCTCTCCCTCACTATCCACTCTGCCTGTCAAAAAAATAAAATTAAAAAAAAAAAGTATCTTCTCTATGTCTTTCTGCTTCCTAGCTCATCATGTGATCCACCCTTCAAGTGTGTTCTGCCATTGTCACTCTCCAACCTCACCAGATGGCTTAAACTGCTAGGGGCCACCCAATCATCAACTGTGATCCTTCAAAAACTATAAAGCAATATAAACCTCCTTCCTTCTTAAGAATCTCCTCTCAGGTATCTTAGTTGTAGTGACAAAAAGCTACCTAACACAGGTTAGTAGAGAAACTATTTACTGCTATTGCCATGTTGCTGCAATGTAGAATTTCAAGAAGTCAAGTCTATGGTCTTTTCTTTTTCAAAATATAGGTTAATTTTGTAATAATTTCATTCTTTTCCTCAGAGATAAGAAAAACTAAAGAACATTTTATCAAAGTACAAAGTCAGTTTTTTTTTTTTTTAAATCACATACCTGGAGATTAGCACCCCCTACACTGAGTCTGCATCTAATATCCTTATTCAAATAAGCCCTATTCTGTATATCTCAGCACTCTGTCCTAGATCTACAACCAGACCTTGAAAAATTGTATTCTCATTAAATATTTATTCCAACACAATCAATGAGCAAGCTAGAGTATATACAAGGAAATAAAACTCAAGTAAGTAAACCTAAATCCCCCTAACCCCTCTGAGATTTTGGGTCTGCTTATCCTATGGATCAAATTTCTCTATTTTATTTGAATTAATCATCTAAACCAAACATAATTTCTAAAATCAACATTCAGTTGACAGTATAGTAACATTTCAAGATTTACCCAAGCAACCAGATATAAAGTATGCACACGTCTGGACACTTTTGGTAGTAGGGTGGGGCAGAGGACTCTGAAAACAGTGATGAAAATAGCTAAGGGATAAGAATTATAATGATATGTAAAGGTGCTTCAAAAAGTACATGGAGGGCAGACATGACATCCATGCACTTTTTTTTTTTAAATATGCATTTTCCATTAACTTTTTATAAACTTCTCATATTTGTGGATTTCTAAAATATCTAGTACCAAAATGAACTGATCTTTAAATTCCATTTTCCATTAACTTTATATGGAAACAAATGTCTATGCCTGAACAAGTTGGGGAGCAGTAATTCTGGATACTACATTAGCTACATGATAACTATATTATGTTCAACTATGAGTATTAAACTTTTATAAGAGCCATTGATAGATAGGAATGTATCCAGAGAGGAGGATCCCAAAGAATAAAAGACCTAGAAAAGCATTATGTGAAGAACAGATGAAGGTAGTAAGAATGTCAAACTGAGAAAAATGGCACATGAGAAATATGATGTCAACAAATAATTCAAAAAGTCCTCTCCTCCTACTGGATGAGCAACTTCAAGCCTTTGTTTTATGTATCCTCTATTCTCTCATTTCTGTCTCAAAGGAAGCACCCTTTCTCCTCTTTGATGCTAGTCTCCTACATGAGCTCTTTGTTCTATCACTTTCTGCTGCTTCAATTTTGTTCATTGGGTATCTTCATCATTTCCTTTATATTGTCAACTTGAGTCTCTTCGTCGGATCATTATACATTCCATCAACATACACACCTGTGAACTACCCAGCAAATAAAAACAAGCCTAGAAAGTTCCTAAGAACTTGCTATCACTTTAACCTGCTATTCCATATCTCACTTTTCTTTCCTCCGCACTTTGTAAGAGTCATTTTCCCTCCTGCAGACAGCCCAGCCCTAGCTGATGTGGTTCTTTGGAGAGTGAACCAGTGGATGTTAGATCTCTTGTTTGCTCTCTCTGTAACTCTTTCAAATAAATAAATAAATCATCTTTTAAAAAAAGAATACAGCTAGACAGTTCATTTAAAGCACTAGAAAGGAAAGCAGATACATGCACATTTGATACCACCTTGCAAAGAAAATAACCAAACTCTGTTTTAGTCCTAGTTAAAATCAACCAGATATTCTTATAGGGAGATGCAAGTCACAACTGACTGGATGAAGCATTCTCCTCGTGAACTCCCATTCATAAGAAACCATGAGCTTCAGCCCAGCTGAAGCCAGGTTAAAGATTCTGTGTAGAGGCAGCAGCCATGTTCTTGATTTCATTTCTCCTTTCGGAAAGAATGCCAAAATCCTCTCATTATAATTCTCCCCTCCCAAATGAATATGGAACACATGAAACAAACATGATGACTTAGTGTGTCTGTGTCCTGCTTCTATTTGAATGTAAATAACCCCTCCTAGAATTTCCCCCAAACTTAATGAATATGTATGACTTCTGTAAAAGTGAACCCTACAAAACTTACAACTCTGCTTTACTCAGAGAGCCTGTGTGTGGTCGCAAAACAACCCAAATAAATTCCTTTCTGTTCACAGTTCAAACTACTTTCTACATGTTTCCATTAGTGTATACATCAGATAAGAGCCCTCACGTTTTCGGCTGGATTACACATAGGCAAACGTGGTGATGAAAATTTGTGATTGTTTCTATTTTCTCAGTTGAATAAAAGCAAAGCCATGATCAGAAAATGAAAATAGAAAAGGAAGTGAGGAAGTTGTGACATTATCATTAAGGAAGTCACAGAGAAAACTGTTAAAATACAATGTATCTGGCCGGCACCAGGGCTCAATAGGCTAATCCTCCGCCTGCAGTGCCGGCACACCGGGTTCTAGTCCTGGTTGGGGCGCCGGATTCTGTCCCGGTTGCCCCTCTTCCAGGCCAGCTCTCTGCTGTGGCCCAGGAGGGCCATGGAGGATGGCCCAAGTGCTTGGGCCCTGCACCCGCATGGGAGACCAGGAGAAGCACCTGGCTCCTGGCTTCAGATCAGCGCAGCGCGCTGGCCACAGCGGCCACTGGAGGGTGAACCAACAGCAAAGGAAGACCTTTCTCTCTGTCTCTCTCACTGTCCACTCTGCCTGTCAAAAAAAAAAAAAAATACAATGTATCTGTTCACATACAAACCTTAATTATTCTGCTACTGTAAGATTTTCAAAGCAAAATTTTGCACGTAACAGTTTATCAAAAATTATTTTATTTGGAAGGCTGAGAGAGATAGAGGCACAGAGAGAGTTTTCATCCAATGATTTACTCCAAAATGCCCACAATAGCCAGGGCAGGGCCAGGATAAGGCAGGAGCTGGGAACTCAATCAAGGCCTCCTACAAGGGTGACAGGGACTCAACTATTTGGGCCTCACACACTGACTCCCAGGACGTGCATGAGCGAGAAGATGGAACAAGGAGCAGAGCCAGGACTCAAACCCAGGCATTCTAACACGGCATGCAGGCATTCTAAGGGATGATTTAATTACTAGACCAAAAGGTCTACCCCAATAGTTTGCTTCTTAATGGTTCCTACCATGGTAACTTGTACTCTTTATTATCAATATTATGCAATTTAAATTTCATTTTTAATCCATATAAACTCTATCTTTTTTTTTTAATTTCTTTGACAGAGTTATAGACAGTAAGAGAGAGAGACAGAGAGAAAGGTCTTCCTTCCGTTGGTTCACTCCCCAAATGGCCACCACAGCCGACGCTGCGCTGATCTGAAGCCAGGAGCCAGGTGCCTCTTCCTGGTCTCCCATGCAGGTGCAGGGGCCCAAGAACCTGGGCCATCCGCCACTGCCCTCTTGGGCCACAGCAGAGAGCTGGACTGGAAGAGGAGCAACCGGAACTAGAACCCAGCACCCATATGGGATGCCGGCACCGCAGGCGGAGGATTAACCAAGTGAGCCACAGCACCGGCCCCTCTAATTATCTTAATGTTATGCTACTGTTTTAACTCTTCAAGATTTAATAAAAGAAATTAATAATAAAAAAAAAAACCAGTTAAGGTGACAGTTTAACAAAGAACCAAAACTAATTACTCCAAAATAATGATCAAAATACATAAAAATAATTGCTAATTTCAAAAAGATTGGCAATTTAATTTGTATTAAGATACTACTGGTTTAGTCCTGGCTTCTCCACTTTCAATCCAGCTCCCTGCTAGTGTACCTGGGAAAGCAGCAGAAGATATACTTGGGCTAATGTACTCAGGCCCCTGCCACCCACGAAGGAGGCCAAGCCAGGCTCCTGGCCTCAGCCTCGCCCAGCCTCAGCCATTGTGGCCAACTGGGGAGTGAACCAGTGAATGGAAGATCTCTATCACTATCTCTCCCTCTCTATATACATAATCTTGCCTTTCAAATAAATAAATGAATCTTTTTTTTTCAAAAAAATTATACTTTTGGAGCTAGCATTATAGCAAAGCAGATTAAACCACAGCCTATCACTCCAGCATTCCATATGGATGCTGGTTCATGTCCCAGTTGCTCTACTTCTGATCCACTTCTCTGGTAATGTACCTGAGAAAGCAGCAGAAGATGACTCAAGCATTTGGGCCCCTGCCACCCAAGTAAGAGACCCCAAGGAAGCTCCTGGATCCTGACTCCTGGCTTTGGCCTGGCCCAGCCCTGGCCATGGGGGGAATAAACCAGCCAATGGAAGATTTCTCTGTTTCTCCTTCTATCTATGTAACTTTATCTTTCAAATAAATAAATAAATCTTTAAAACTAAAAATATACTTTTTAATTACTTTTTTATGATGAATTCCCTTTAGTAAACCCTTTTTTTTAAAGATTTATTTTTATGTGAAAGAGTTAAAGAAAGAGAGGAAGAGAGAGAGAGATAGATCTTCTATCTGCTGATCACTCCACAAATGGCCACAATGGCCAGAGCTGGGCTGGACCAAAGCCAGGAGCTTCATCTGTATCCTCCATGTGAGTGGGAGGGAACCAACTACTTTGGCCACTTCCCACTGCTTTCCCAGACACATCAGCAGGGAGTTGGATCAGAAGTGGAACAGCCTGGACTCAAGCCGGCACTGGTCTAGTATAGTGGCATCACAGGCAGCAGGTTAACCTTGTGCACCACAATGCTGGCCCCAGCAAGAAATTATTTAAGACTAAAGGGTTGATAAGTAAATATAATATTAAATTAGTCCAAACAGGAATTACTTTGTTTACTAGTTTCAATAAGCATTATAGTTTTTAAAATTGCTTAGATTATTGAAGCAGAAAACAAAACTTTAGAAGTACTACCAACACTAAAAATACACGCCATTGTAAGGAAAAGATCCTCCAAAGCCATCTACACATTTTAAAGCTTTATTCATAATAACATGAATGTAATTAAAGTCTAAAAGTGTATTACTATAATTTACTAAATGGGATTACTTTTAATACTGCTAATTCCCAGCTGTTTAACTAGAGCAATTTAATGAATATTAAACCCAATGAAACAGTTTAAGGTTACTGGCTGGTACTGTTTACTCTTAGCCAGTGAGAATACCAACACGCACCTACTTGAGATTTAAAAACAAAAATTCCAGTGAATCTGATGGAAAAAACAAAGTGACAGTTAAAGTGGGTGATAAAACTAAACATTCACCCCCAAAAAAGCAATAAAACCAAAAATATATTTTCTGTGAACAAAGTAACAATAACAAAAGCAAAACATCAGTTGATGATTTTTGTTCTTCTGATGAAGATTCATCTCATCGGGAGATAATTTAGAAAGTTATTATGAGCAATAGTTGTAACTGGAACTTTTCATATAGTTTGTAGCCATAAAAACGAAGGGTAGAGACACAAAACATCGCCTGTCCTACTCAGGCACCAGCCCTGAAGCTTCTGATTAGATGTTCACCATGATCTGAACACACTATGTCCCTCTCCTCAGATACATGAGTAACAAACCCAAATACTGGCAAGGCCAAGTAGAAAATCTAAAGGAATGACACTGGCAATGATAAAAGATGTTAGAAACATGTTGGGATCTTTGAAAGTAAATACCCTAGCAGAAAGCACTCAAATTCACTATTTTAAAACACTGTTTATGCAAATAATGTATATTTGTAACTAAATTACCCCAAGAATTCAAAGTCTTATTGAATTGTTGACATTCTCTTTGAATATCATTTCCATCAATTTCTTCCCATGTTCTTCCTCTCAAAAGCTATGATTTCTGGGCCAGCACTGAGACGTATGGAGTAAAGCCACTACCTGTAATCAAGCATCCCGTACAGGTACCAGTTTGTGTCCCAACTGCTCTGCTTCCTATCCAGCTCCTGCTAATGGCCTGGGAAAAGCAGCTGAAAATGGCCCAAGTGCTTTGGTCCCTACTACCCACATGGAAGACCTGGAAGAAACCCCTGGCTCCTGGCTCCGGACTGGCCCAGCCTCAGCTGTTGCCACCATTTGGGGAGTGAACTAGCATGGAAGACATTTCTGTCTCTCCCTCTCTCTGTAACTCTTTCAAATAAATAAATAAATATTTTTAAAAATCTATAATTCCCTCACCTATATCTCCTATATCTCCACAGCCCTTTGTCTTAGCATCTAATATGTGTAATGTATGGGAGTTATTCTTGCAAAAATTTTTATCTCCTCCACTAAATTTGGGACAGTGATCTTTTTTTTTTATTTTTGAATCTTCCAAAAGGACAAAATGTAGTGTTTTATATAAAAAACATGTGCCACACACATTTATAAAACTGAATCAAAACTCATCCTTTTTTAATTGGAAATTACATAGAAAAATAATCAATCTTTTTTTTTAAAATTATTTTGCAGAATCTCGGTCATTAATGTGATGTACACTGTTATTTAATGCTATAACTAGTACTCCAACAGTATTTTTTTCACTTTGTGTTGCTATGGGAGGGCAAACTGTTGAAATCTATATATATACTAAACTGATTTTCTATATATAAAGAGAATTGAAAATGAATCTTGATGGGAATGGAAGGGGAGAGCGAGTGGGAAAGGGGAGGGTTGCGGGGGGGGGGGAGTTGTGGGGGGGCGGGGAAGCCTTTGTAAACCTTAAGCTGTACTTTGGAAATTTATATTCACTAAATAAAAAAAAAAAAAACTGAATCAAAACTCATCCCTTTCTGGTTATGTCATGTAGCACAAAACATGAAAGATGTTGGTCATGAATACCAAGTGACTTACTGATCTCAGTCATAGTGAGAGTCCTTGATATAAATCAGTACATGTTGAGAGTTGGCACTTGACACAGCAGTTATGCTGCCCAGTTAACATGCCCACACCCCATATGGAAGTACTGAGGTTCAAGTCCCAGCTCCACTCCCAACTCCAGCTTCCAGTTATTGTGCACCATGGGAGGCAGAAGTTGATAATGATTCAAGTGGTTGGGTCCCTGCCACCTGTATGGAAAATGCAGTATGAGTTCCTGGCTCCCAGCTTCAGCTTAGCCAAGCCTCAGCCATTGTGAGCATTTGAGGAGTGAATCAGCAGATGGAAATGCACTCACTCTCTCTCTGTCCTCTGGTTCTCTGCCTTTCAAATAAATAAAATAAGTGAAAAATTATTTTTTTAAAAAATCTATGACATCACGTTTAGAAATATTCCAGAAATGTTAGAGTGTGGTAAATTCAGATTAGAGAAATTCAACATTTAGGCAATAAACATCTACTTCATCATTGAACAGTGTTTAAGATACTATGAGTCTCTACAATATTAAATATATATCTACCTAGTTTCAGTACCCCTTTGAGGGGAAAGACTTTTTTACCTTAAGATGAGGTTTAGGAAAAACTCGTGTTTATTTGCTAGGCTGTTGAAATTGAATAAACAAGAAATTGAGAAAATATATTACAAATATCTAAACAACCAAAAATGAAGGAAAAGTTCTAAAAAAAAGCTCTGATCCAGGGTGCTTTAAACCTGAGATCGGAAAGCCTAAGATTTTTAAAACTGGGTGAAGAAAACCTTTTAGACATGGGATTCAACAGTTTCTAGGAAACTTAAACCTGTAGTAGAGCACTAATATCAGCTGGATTATGTAAACTGTTTGCAAAACTGGCCACGTTTACTCCTTCTAGGTATTCACACCACTTTTATAATTTGGCTCCACTTCTAACCCAGAGGTAGCCTGTTTCCCCATCCCCTTGAATTCGGGTTGTCGTTGTGACTTGCTTTGGTCAGTTGAACATGGCAAAAGTGATGGTAAGCTTGTTGCAAGGCTTGATCTCAAGAAGCCTTGTACAATTCCATTCTGTCTTAGAACTACACTGCTGCCATGTGAACAAGCCCAAGTCAACCTGCTGGATCATGACAGACCTGTGGCATTCTCATCCATCACCCCAAACAATATCTGACTTAAAACAGGCCCCACATATGTAAGAGAACTCAACCAAGACCAGAAGAACTATCCCAAGCTTAAAATGCCAATTCCAGAATTATTTTATTTTTATTTTTATTTATTTTTTTTTATTTTTGACAGGCAGAGTGGACAGTGAGAGAGAGACAGAGAGAAAGGTCTTCCTTTTTGCCGTTGGTTCACCCTCCAATGGCCGCCGCGATAGGCGCGCTGCGGCCGGCGCACCGCGCTGATCCGATGGCAGGAGCCAGCTGCTTATCCTGGTCTCCCATGGGGTGCAGGGCCCAAGGACTTGGGCCATCCTCCACTGCACTCCCTGGTCACAGCAGAGAGCTAGCCTGGAAGAGGGGCAACTGGGACAGGATCGGTGCCCCGACCGGGACTAGAACCCGGTGTGCCGGCGCCGCAAGGCAGAGGATTAGCCTAGTGAGCCGCGGCGCCAGCCGCCAATTCCAGAATTATAAATGGCTATTACATTGTTATTCGTTACCTTTTTCAAATTATTTATTTATTTATTTGAAAAACAGAAATTTCCCATCTGCTAGTTCACTCTTCAAATGCCTGCCAACAGCCAGGTTTGGGCCAGGCCAAAGCCAGGAGCAAGGAACTCCAACCAGGTCTCTCAGTAGGTGGCAGGGGCCCAACTACTTGGGTCATCTTCTGCCTTCTCAGGTGCATTGGCAAGAATGTGATAACAGCATAGCACTGGCCAGTGCCACGGCTCCCTTGGCTAATCCTCCACGGCACCCACACCCCAGGTTCTAGACCCGGTTGGGGTGCCGGATTCTGTCCTGGTTGCTCCTCTTCCAGTCCAGCTCTCTGCTATGGCCCAGGAAGGCAGTGGAGGATGGCCCAAGTGCTTGGGCCCTGCACCTGCATGGGAGACCAGGAGGAAGCACCTCACTCCTGGCTTCAGATTGGCACAGCACGCCCGCCGTAGCGGCCATTTGGGGGGTGAACCAACAGAAAAAGGAAGACCTTTCTCTCTGTCTCTCTCTCACACTGTCTAACTCTGCCTGTCAAAAAAAAAAAAAAAATAGCATAGCACCCTGGACTCAAACTGGCACTCCCATAGCAGATGCTGGCATAACAAGCCGAACCCTCTGCACTGCAACACTGGGCCCTGGCTCAGATATTTCATTATGTAGCAAAGCTCATGCTCAGAGGAGCTCACAGTCTGAGAGGAACAAGAAAGTTATCTGGAAGACAAGAATGCTGCCATTAAACAGGGAGCCAATACATAGCCACAAAAGGAGAAGAGGGTAGGGGGATGAACTAATCCTGGAGTTGGGCTAACATAAGATTAGATAATAAAAATAGATTGTCCTTTCATTATGAAGAAATAAAATCTATCCAACTGCTACCTTCCTTCAAAGCTCAACTCAAGTAACAATTTTTTTAACAATTTTTTTTTCTGATTGTCCTTCGGCATGGTGATCTTTCCTTCATTAGTTATGCATAGACAATAAATTATATTGGAAAGAGACCTGCACTTTAATCAGTAAATCTAACTTCATATGCTGGTTTTTATCAGCTATGTGTCCTTGGGCAAGCTTCTTGAGTCTTTGAATGTGATTCCTGAACTCTTAACTGTAACTTAATGGCTCTAAATCTCACAGGATAGCTGTTGAGAATTAAATTCTGAATGTGTCAACATGCTAAACCTTACGTCCATACTCAAAAATATTCAAGGGAATTTTAATTTCATTCATTCAACTTGATTAAATTCCCAGTGTATGTCAGGCTCCATGCAAGAAACTAGGATGAAGGAAATCACTATTAATGTTACTATATACAACTACTATCCACTAACTTTTTTTTCTGAGTATAGACCTGAAATTAGAATAAGGATAAAAATTATTCCTTACAGCTCTTTATCTTTCTCTGAAGCATATACTACAGTACCTTTAGCAGTGACAAAAATATTTGTGGACAATCTGTTTAAAATGTGGCCAATTTTCTACATTTAACTTTTAGCATCTATATCTGAAAGCAAAAGCAGGAGGATCACCGCCTTTAAGCACAGCTGAAAGAAGACTCACTTGACAGCTCACATCCATTCCTGCCTCCAGCAGCACCTGTACCACCGCTTTGTGACCATTGCGTGCAGCGAGGTGAAGCGGCGTGTGCTTTCGAGTGTTGCAGCTCATTAAGTTTGGGTGTGCGCTGATGATCATTTTGACCACTCTGAGCCGTCCATAGAGTGCTGCCAGGTCCAAAGGGGTTTCAAGCTTGCTGTTCCTGATGGTAGGGTCAGTGAGCTCCTCCAGGAGAACAGCAACTACTTCTGAGTGTCCATACTGGGCTGCACAGTGCAGGGCTGTTTCATTTTCATTGTTCTGTGTCAGAAAAAAAGATATAAAAGGCACATTTTCAAAAACCGGGTTATCAGAATAAACACAATTTAAAGCTGAGATGCCCTGAAAATGTCATTTTTAAGATTTATCTATTTTTAATAATTATGCCTAATTGAATTTTATATTTGATGAAAGTATTTATCATTCATTGCATCATAATCACATCTTGTATCTTTCATTTTAATGAGGCAAATCAAAATTTTCCCTGAATCACATATTCCAAATTGCAAGAATGATAAATGATTTAGCCTTGTTAATCAGTGGTCCTGCTGGGTCCAGATGGCCAGTGGTATCTGTGCTGTGTGTCACTTTCTCTGTGTCAATTGTTTATGAAAGAGATAAAGAACAATTACAGCACACTTTTAAAAGACTGGCTTTCTAAAAGGCAATTAAGATGTTAAATTCTTAAAAATGAAAGATTTACAGAAAAGTTTCCCGAAATAAAGTGTCATTTTATTTTCCATGTAAGTATAAATCACTGTAGTTTTTGCAGAGAATGAAGATTTTCTGGCCCTAAGATATAACAGCATCTTCATGAGATAGAATTATGGGTTAAGGCTGACGCCGTGGCTCAACAGGCTAATCCTCCGCCTTGCGTCGCCGGCACACTGGGTTCTAGTCCTGGTTGGGGCGCCGGATTCTATCCCGGTTACCCCTCTTCCAGGCCAGCTCTCTGCTATGGCCCGGGAAGGCAGTGGAGGATGGCCCAAGTGCTTGGGCCCTGCACCCGCATGGGAGACCAGGAGAAGCACCTGGCTCCTGGCTTCGGATCAGCACGATGCGCCGGCCGCAGCGGCCATTGGAGGGTGAACCAACAGCAAAAAGGAAGACCTTTCTCTCTGTCTCTCTCTCTCACTATCCACTCTGCCTGTCAAAAAAAAAAAAAAAGTAAGAAAAAGAATTATGGGTTAAGAGGTGGACCTAGAGCACTTCCCAGAAAATTTATCCACCAATAGTTTCATCATACTACATGTGCAGCTGTAACTATTTCACAGTTGAAAATTAACAATATTTTCCTGTACATTTAGCAAGATTAAAAAAAACTGCTAAGAATAGAGAAAACTGAAACCAGTTGCCAGGCACATTGTCCTTTCAGACCACTTGGGCAGATGGGATAGAAAGATGGGATCTGAGTATGTCTGGAGGTATGAGGGTCAGTTAGCAGGAATGTGAAGAAGACATTTTTAACAACAAACATTCAATGATCCTCAAGGAGGGTTTGAGGGTAAGAAGCAGCTACCATCACCAGCTATGCACCAGAAACAATTGCATGTCATCTATATCACTCATTTTCTCATTTGAGATAGATACTGTTATCACCATCATTCCCATCTGAAAAGATAAAGAAACTGAAGCATTGAGCAGTTCAACAACTGCTCTTCAGTTACACAGCAATTTAGTGGTGGAGCCAGGATTTGAACTCAAGAACAGACTCAAAGTCAATGCTCTTAACCATCACACATATCACCTCCACTGCTTGCTATTCTTTCTTCCTTGTGATGTTCTATATATTTTAAAGTTCCCTTTCTTTGTATGTTCATCTTTTCTTCCCTCAATTTACTTTCTCTTACTATTTTTTTTATTTCTAAGTGTCTAAAAAATTTAAATAGTTTCATTTATCTCCTAACAATTCTATAAGATTGGTATTCTTGTCCCCATTTCATAAAAGAGGACAATAAAATACAAAAAGGTTAAAATATAAGCCCAGACAGAATCAGGATCTTTGGAAATCTATCAAAAATCCCAAATCCATGCTCTTTCTACTATACCACATTGCCTGCTGTGTGCTGCTAAGTTGTCAAAGGAGAAACAGTGTTCTGGAAGCAAAATGTCTAGAGAGTTTGCCCAGAGAAACACCGAGTTACACAAGGAAGTAGCTGCTTAGACAGTTCTGACCAAAACAAAAAGGTAAAGAAAGTTCAAATCCCCCAAATCTTCATATTCCAGAAAGTAACTCAGGCTTGCTCTGGATGACAGAACAATGCAGATAAATTAAGAATCGGGAGGGAAGACTTGAAAACATAAAAAGTGTCAAGAAGAAAAGCACTCAGAAAAAGCTTCCTACAGCTGTTACAAATAGGTATCAAATGAAGGCATTGGAAGGTCAAATCCAGAATAAAACTCTCTTCCTTAGAGGCAGTCAATGAAATGTTTCGTGATCTGACACAGAACCCAAGTGAAGGCATGGTTTTTTCCATCATTTGTGGGTTTGAATTCTTACACTGGGTTTGAATGTGTTACCATAATCTACTTTCTGACAGAGACTGACTACATATAGGTTCAGGCTCCCTGATTTTCTTAACTGGCTAAGACTTATACACCAGATAAGAAAGTCAATCTTACTACTTAGTACCATGAAAAAATGACAGAGAAATATGTCTCCTGTCGAACCAAAATTTTCCCTTGGTCTGCAAGAGATTAAATACAATTCTTCAAAATACAGCACTTTTCTGTTAAAGGAGAAAGCCCAATTACGAAATAATGATTCCTCAAAGACCTATCTACTTTTCTATGGCCTGTAGCCAAGGAAATCATAAAAGCAAAATTGAAAAATTTTTGAATAACATCAATTAGCACTGGTCAGATCTCAAGAGAAATATTTCAACCATTCAAGACATACTCAAGAGAAAATGCTCACAGAATCTAGCCATAAGAACACACACTTGGATTGTCACATCAGTGGGGACTACAAGTGTGGTACTTTTATAAAGGTATGATTATATATTTGTATCCACACATACACTATTGGTCTAAAAAACATCAAATTTTAAATAGGTTGTGATGAAGCACTGATTAAGCATTGCAATAATATCTATACAGAATATTCTTAAAAGGTTTTGAATTCTCTGCCTCTTAAATAAATAAATAAATTTTAAGTATATGATAGGAAAAGAAAGAGGTGTGTGTGTTTGGCAGTTAAGATTACAGGTGGGATGCCTGCATCCTATATCAGAGTGCCTGGGTTCAAGTCCCAGCTCTGCTCCCAATTCCAGCTTTCTACTAATATACACCATGGGAGGCAGCAGATTTTGGCTCAAGCAGCTGAGTGCCAGCCGTCCATGTGAGAGACCCAGATTGAGTTCCTGGCTCCTGGATTTGGCCTGGCCCAGCTCAAGGCCATTGCAGACATCTGAAGGGGAAACCAGTATTTGTGACTGCTCTCACTCTCTCTGCCTCTCAAATATATTGTCTTAATATATATTTTTAAAATGAATTCCTGGCATATTTTAACCAAATGAATATTCTCAGAATAATTAAGAATCTACCAGATAATAAGTTGCAGAATCAAACTGGCTTACAGAAGCTATTTACCAAAAGATCTTGCTTCGGAGTGAAACATCTAACATGAGTTGAGTTTGAGTTTTGGGGAAGGGTAATGTATTTTTGAAATAAGGTTCCTCTGGTCTTTGCCCCAATGCAAAAATTTTTTTTAAAAGAGCAAGAGAATATTAACATAAAGACAAATAGAAATTTAAAACACAGCATCAGAAGAAAGTAACTAATAAATTAGTTGACAAAAGATAGGAAGGATGTGGCAATCATAAAACCTATTTCAAGGTAGAATATTTCACTTTACAAAATTATATCACCTTAAATTGATCATTTTAGAGCCATACAAGAATTGAAAACAGGATGTTGAAGTGCTAACGTGCCACTGATTAGCAACAGTAAATCGCTTGA
The DNA here is from genome assembly GCF_033115175.1 of Lepus europaeus. Classification (NCBI taxonomy): domain Eukaryota; kingdom Metazoa; phylum Chordata; class Mammalia; order Lagomorpha; family Leporidae; genus Lepus; species Lepus europaeus. Next base: position 21,003,112 of record NC_084836.1, on the reverse strand, counting down.
TCTCTCTGAACTAATCTGCACAATGAGAATATTACTTTGCCTATAAAGATTACAGTATAGTTTACAAATCAAAAGAGCTAACATTTAGGAAAACGTTTTGTAAACCTTAAAATTTAAAACACAGAGATGTTTTTAAAGAAAGCTGTCCCACATATGTACAGTTTTGCTTTCTGCAGTTTCAACCCAGGTCAATCATAGTCTGAAAATATTAAGTGGAAAATTCCAGAAATAAACATTCATAAATTTCAAACTGTGTGCCATATTAAGCAGCATTGTGAAATCTCTCACCATCCCACTTGAACCCACCCAGAATATGAATCATCTTTGTCCAGCACATTCACTCTGTGTTAACTGCTCATCTAGTCATTTAGTAGCCACCTTGGTTAATAGATCTGCTGTTATAGTATAGCAGTGTTTGTGTTCAAGTAACCCTTATTTTACTGAAAAATGGCCACAAAGGGCAGAAGTAGGGATGCAAATATGGCACCAGCATATAAAGCATGAAAAGATGGAGTGGATTTAGTGGCAGAGCAGGTTAAACACCTGCTTGGGACACCAGCAACCCCACATCAGAGAGCAGGTTCAAGGCCAAGCTACTCTGCACTGGATCCAGTTTCCTACTCATGCATTCTTGGAGGCAGCAGATGATGGTCTAAGTGTTTGCACCCAGCCACACATGGGGGAGACCAGGATGGAGCTCCTGGCTTCTGGCTTCAGTCTTGCTTAGCCCCGGCTTTTGCAGGCATTTGGAGAGTGAACCAGCAGATAAAATGTGTGTGTGTGTGTGTTTTCTTCTTTCTCCCCCCATCCCCTTCCTGTCATTCTGTCTTTAAAATAAATAAATAAGTAATTAAGTAAGTAAGTAAGTGGAAGGAAGGAAAGGAAAGATGGAAGTGAAGGAGAAAGGAAGGAAGGAAGGGATGGAGGGAGGGGGCAAGGAAAGATAGCCTGTAGAAATCCGAATGATGCCCTGATTATGGTGGGTGATTTCAACACATACCTGTTTATAACTGTATATATGGATTAAGAGTTTAGGCTCTGAATTAGAAAAACCTATGTTCAAGTAAGTTTGCATCTGGTATCACAGGCAAGTTACTTATTCTCTCCAAGGCTGATTTCTCATAAACAAATTAGGAATGACAGTGAATACTGTCAGGCTGCTATAGGGCTTACTAAGATAATGTAGGTGAAATATACTTGTATAATACATAGTATACAGTAAATAGTCCACACGTCATTGGATTTAAGATGACAACCAATGTACTGTTGCAGACTGTGGAGCCACAGGGAAATGAATCAAATCTCGGTTTTAGTCACCCAGTAACATGTGGCCACTGACAGGTTATTTAACTTCACTGAGACTGACTTCTCATTTGCAAATTGGGAATGATATTATCATCTCACAGGATTACTGTGGAAATTCATTAAATAATATTGCACATGTGAAAGTGTGGCTTATCTTATGTCTCAATGAATGTTACGTGCCATTTTCATTCCTTCCCTCTACTGTTTGAATCCAGAAACATTTAAAGTTAGGTATCATATTTCTGTCCCATTCAAAAGGGAGAAAGAAAGGCGGCTAAAATCAAAAGTCCAAAAACCTTTATGACACAGGGTATGGAGTGCGAGAACTATGTCAGCACTAAAGGAGCACATGCCTAACAAAGAAACAAAAACAATGAAAAGCACGGTTTTAAAAGCTCAAGAAATTTCAACTTGTTGCCAATAGAAATTGTACCACAAAGAAACATAAGTTAAAAAAATGTAGAGTTCCAATCTCCTTAAAAGGACTTTTTTTCTTTTTTGCAATTTAATTGATTTGCTCGTTAAAACACAGTGTTAGGGGCCAACGCTGTGGCACAATAGGTTAATCCTCCGCTTGTGGCACCGGCAACCCATATGGGTGCAAGTTCTAGTCCAGGCTGCTCCCCTTCCAGTCCAGCTCTCTGCTATGGCCTGGGAAAGCAGTGGAGGATGGCCCAAGTGCTTGAGCCCCTGCACCCATGTGGGAAACCTGGAAAAAGTTCCTGGTACTTGTCTTAGAATTGGCACAGCTACAGCTGTTGCAGCCATTTGAGGAGTGAACCAGCGAAAGAAAGACCTTTCTCTCTGTCTTCCTCTCACTATCTGTAACCCTACCTCTCAAAAAAATAAATAAAATCTTTTGAAAAATGCAGTGTCACAATTATATGTTATGCAAAATTTCCAACTTCCAAATATACATGAATACTATATGCATTTTTCTTATTTTCGTGTCATTTAAAAAATACTTTCCTTTGAAAAACTAACTTCCACTTATTTAACCTTGGTTTACTTTTCCCTTTTATTCAGGTTTGCTTTGCAACAGTCAGTTTTAAGAATAACCACCAGATGGCCCATCCCACAAATGATATAACTTTTGGTTTCTGAGATCATTCTCACAAATTTCCTTTTAGCATGATACCATCACACAGATAGCCATAGCTGTCATTTTTTGAAAGATTGAGTATATCCTCATTTAAATATTCTGTATTCTGTAACATGTAAACAGAAATCTTTATTGTGATATTGATACTTTTGCAATTAATGTTTCCTCTAATTAGTCCTTCAGACAACTAAATTTTATTGAAAACACTTTTTTTCTTTCCTCTGCTGTTTACAGATAATGTTAGTTTTTATTCTTTAGTCTGAATTTTAGACAAAGCTCTGCAGTCTGTATCTATTTGAACAATATGCTAATTGCATTTTATTAGATGTGTTTGCTTAGAGTAACCTACTTGCATTGATATTGGACAACTGCCAATCAGCAGCTTAATGCCATGGTTGTAATTCAATTGTTAGACTGCATGCTGGTTTTCAAATATAGTTTTACAAAATGAGAACAGTAGGGGGCATGCAGAGCTCAAGATGTTTGTTATCACACTGTATTAGGAAACCATATTTTACCTTCTAGAATCTGTGGTCTTATTTGTTTAGCATACTTACTCATTTTGAACTATGTGTACTACGGAATACAAATATGACATCCTTACAAAAACTTTGATTTTATCTGTCAGTATTATAATGCTGCTGTTTTTAATTTATTCCTATGTCTACTTACAGGAAATTTTTTAATATGTGGCTAGCAACTACATACTTTGTATTTTGCATTTTGATTCACAAAAGCATACTGAACTGTGAATGTACTACATAAACAGTAATGCATTATGTAAATGATAGTTTATCATTTTTGCACTTAAAAATTTATTGAGAAAATGTCCTAATTCTCATTACAAATGTGAATTCTGTTCTCTCTTTAAATATTCAACAGCTATAAAATGTATGATTATATAAGGCAGGCAAAAATAGAACTACTTCCTTTATGTGGGATCTTCTTGTTAACAAAATATCTTTACAAATGCCCAATTTAGTGCCTGCACATCATATCCAAATGCCATAGAATTTTTCAATTTCTCCTTTAGAAAATTCAGTGGTGCAAAGGTTTAGGGCAGGGTAAAGATAAAAATAACCAACTGATCAATGTGGCTTTGCCTTTGCAAGACTGTAGAAATACTGCAGAATGAACAAACATTGGACAAGTGACCTGTTCATTGACTCTGGAATGTGACGGTCCATGATGAATAAGAATCTTCACAATTTCCACATCTCCTTTCCAGGCAGCCAGATGAATAGGAAAATAACCTTTGTTGTCTGCTACATTGGTTGATGCTTCATATTGTAGTAGTTTGAGAACTATGTCCCTAAGAAAGAAATAAAAAAAAAAAGAAAAGAAAACACAACAGAAAGAAAATATGCTGAACAACACAGGTTTTATTATACAGATAATTATAAGTATACTAGATGCTGACAGGCAATTTAGAGTAATCATTCAAGGTACTAAAACATAAAATTGGGTTTAGAAGTTTCCTACCCAACATTTGCTTATTTTACTTACCTAGAAAACCACCAGCAATACCAACAACAAAAACACACACATACACACATATACACCCTGCACATGCACACACACACACCACTGACCAACCAATGAAATTGCCTTATAGAAACCAGTTGGACAAAAAATATATTTTAGTAACTGAATGAGTAGTTAAATAAATAAAGAGAATATATCTCCCCATTTTTAAAAAGAGGTATTTTTCCAGTTATCTTTCATCTGATTTATCTTGAAAAAAATGATGAGGTCACAAATGCCCTGTTTACAGAAAAAGTTACCATAATACCAAAGATATTTAGGGAGTCTATACATCGTTCCTAGAGTAAACTGGAATGAGATGTTGAAGATGCATATAAAACAAAAGACAGCACATTAAAGAAGAGACTCCAACAAGTTGTCTGTAATAGTACTCCAGGGTTTTGCTTTGTTTTTTGATTTCTAAAGATTTATTTATTTGAGAGTCAGAGTTATACAGAGAGAGAACGAGAGGCAGAGAGAGAGGTCTTCCATCCACTGGTTCATTCCCCAATTGGCCGCAATGGCCGGAGCTGAGCCCATCCGAAGCCAGGAGCCAGGAGCATTTTCTGGGTCTCCCATGCGGATGCAGGGGCCCAAAGACTTGGACCATCTTCTACTGCTTTCCCAGACCACAGCAGAGAGCTGGATGGTATGTGGAACAGCCAGGACTCTCAAATGGGCACCCATATGGGATGTCGGCACTGCAGGCGACAGCTTTACCTGCTATGCCACAGCGCCGGACCCTACTCCAGGGTTTAAACAAAAAAAGAATTTAATAAACTCCTGAGCCATTGTACACAACACATTTTGAATGTGTGTTGTTCATACTCCCATGTTTTTTCATCTTTTTCCTCCAAGCCAAAGAAATGACAATATGAGGGAACTTTATTTAATTTAAAAGAAAATTTCCACCACTGATGCACTTTAAACACATATTCACTATATACTACCTATAGGATTTTATACTCAATCCTCATCAGGTGTTCGAAATAAAAATTCTGAAATCTAAATATTTAAGTTCAGGAAGAATTATTGAAGATTATCAATATAAACTATATTACTTTGTATCAAACAATCAAAAACTGTAAACAAAAACTGTTTCTTTTGAATGCATTTAAGAAACAAATTCTAGGGGCTGGCTTGGCGGCTTAGCAGGTAAAGCTGCCACCTATAGTGCTGGCATCCCATATGGGTGCCGGTTCAAGTCCCAGCTGCTCCACTTCTGATCCAGTTCTCTGCTATAGCCTGGGAAAGCAGTAGAAGATGGGCACCAGCACCCGAGTGGAAGACCCAGAAGAAGCTCCAGGAGGCTTTATATCAGCCCAGCTCTGACCACTGTGGCCACTTGGGGAGTGAGCCAGTGGATGGACGTTTCTCTCTCTCTGCCTCTGCCTCTCTGTAACTCTGCCTTTCAAACAAATAAGTAAATCTTTAAAAAAAAAAAAAAAGAAAGAAAGAAAGAAAGAAAGAAAGAAAGAAAGAAAGAAAGAAATTCTATTAATTCACTAAATGAAATCCTAGATAGACACATATAAATACATACATAAACACACATATACAATTGCAACACGTAATAGTTTTTATATAACAAATCACTAATGGAAGGGTGAGTGTAACAGAAAAATCTAAATTTTTCATAAAATCAGACCCCAAATGGATATAACAAATATAAAAAAGTGAAGAAGCTACAAATGAAAGCAAGGTGACACTAAGAAGGGTAAGTTACCAGAAAAAGATAACAACACAAAATGACAACAAATGGTAAAACACATTGCCAGATCGCAGCCTAACCAAAGGTATGAAATCATAATGAAAGAACCAAGAATCTGCTGTAGAAATTTTTAGAAAGCTCCTGGGGCCCTAATTTTTCTTTTGATAAATTTCTGAGGAATTAAGAAAGAATTTAACAGGTCTTCTTAAAAACTGATACTATTTTACAAAATCTGCATTTAAAAGATTTGAATTTGAGTACCAGGTATGCAAACTACCTAAGGCTGTGATCCCAGAGACATTACTCTTACTTTTTCTTTTCCAGAAGAGCTTACGTAATAACAGCAATGCCTGCTATTTAAGACTTGGTAAGAACATTAAGGGAGATCATTGAAAAGAAATTACTCACTAAATATTAAGGCATTATACAAACACCAGTCCTTGTCACAAGTAAAAGTAAAATACTTTAAAAAGTGAAATGTTCACAGCAAATCACCTTTGAAAAAGAGAACCTGAAAATTAAAGAAAACTTGATAGTTACACACTTCACATATTTCTCCCAATTTCACTGCCATGAAAGAAAGATTTTTTATATAGAGCCTTCCACATGGAGATGACTAAATAAATTCAATGAAGTGATGAGGATTCAGTACTTCTGAATAACAATAGCAGCTAAGAGCCACAAAATCTAGCTTAAAATCAGAAATCTCAGGGCCGGTGCCATGGCACACTAGGTTAATCTTCCACCTGCGGTGCCAGCATCCCATATAGGCGCCGGTTCTAGTCCGGTTGTTCCTCTTCCAGTACAGCTCTCTGCTGGGAGTGCAGTGGAGGATGGCCCAAGTGCTTGTGCCCCTGCACCTGCATAGGAGACCAGGAAGAAGCACCTGGCTCCTTGCTTCAGATCTGTGCAGTTCTGGCCATTGCAGCCACTTAGGGAGTGAACCAACGGAAGGAAGACCTTTCTGTCTGTCTGCCTGCCTCTCTCTCTCTCTCTCTAACTCTTCCTGTTAAATAAGTAAATAAAAAAATCTTTAAAAAAATCATTAATCTCTATAACTTCCTTAATTAATGTGAACAAATCAAATAACCTCTCTCTCTCTCTCAGTTATTGTTAAAATAAAATTTAGAGACTGTTTCTTGCTACCTGTATCAAATGGTTATGGTGTGATTCAAATCAAACACAGGCATGATGGTAAAATTACGTATAATCAAAAGCTAGTCTCAAGAGGCGGTTGTACTGTAAACAATCCTGTCATTTTTAAACTAAAATATTACAGCACTTACAAAGTAAAATAATACTAAAGGAACATGGTCAAATTAAAATACCAATATTTAAAAATAATTCATTTGACTACAAAACAGACGTATCCAAATTAATGTTAAAGACAATTTTGAAGGAGGTTTTAGTTCTATTTATCAATGCCTAACTCAATAAAGAAAAACCTGAAATATCTTCTTTTTTCAAGAGGCAATACTAATCAACTCATCAATCCCTTTTTCTTTTACTCTCACTCAAAACAATCCAAATTCCATTTGTCCTTTGACTAAAACTTAGTTGACATTTTCTAATACTATATGTGATATGAATTAATTTATTTTGTTAGCAAGATTTATGAAACAGTAAATAAAAGCCTATTTAAAAGCTGACTTATGGTTCATTTGTATTATATAGTGTTATATTGTGTTTCATATTGTATGTTATGCATATTATATTGTATTATATAATATATAACTAAATTGGAAAATAATGTATATTTATGAAACTGCCATTAATAAACATCAAGGCCTCAAATATTATTACTTTTTAAAAAATATTTTTATTTTATTAAATATTCTATATTTTATTTTTAAAGTTGTTTTTAAATTTTTATTTAAGTTGCACTTTTTATCTTATCCAGAGATTTCAGCTAATGAACTGACTGGGCTCACATAGTATAGAAACTATCTTTGTGAAATATAAAGTTATATCTTTGATCAAATGCCTGTCAGTTTTACTGAATATAAGATAGACAAAATAAATTAACAAATTGTCATTTATCTTATTATTTATCCACTAATATCACAGCTAATATGAATTAAATAGAACTTTTTATCCAGGCTCATTAAGAACAAATTAAATTCAAGGTATTTTTCCTTCATTTTTGAGAGGCATAAAGACAGAGTTCTCATCCACTGTTTCACTCCCTAAATGCCCACAATGGCTGGAGGCTGAAGCCCGGAGCCAGGAATGCAATCCAGGTCTCCCAGGTGGATTACAGGAACTCAATTACATGACCCATCACGACTGCATCCCAGCGTCTGCATCAGCAGGAAGCTGGAGGCAAGAGTCACTACCGGGCATTAAACACAGGTACTTCAAGTTGGGAAACAAGCATCTTAACCTGCGTCTTAACCACTAGGCCAAATGCCTGTCCTTTGGGTACTTTCTACAATGTACAAATTAGAAGAGTAGTTAACACTATAAAAGCTCCATTTGACATCATTTTTCTATTTTTACAAGGAATGAGCCCAATATCTTATTCACAGGTATTAACAAATGATAATATTGACACTGCATGGTTACCTGGCATGAAATATTAAATTATATTGCAAATCAATGTCTGTAGAACAGCAAGTAGCAACATAATCCCTATATCTTAAAGTAGCAATGCTTCTTACATCCAACTTTTGAAAACTAAGAAATGTTATAAAATCCTAAAATATGACTGACGGGGCACCAGAAAACTAATTTCAGGTCCCAGAGGTAAAATAAAACATCAAATTTAATTTAAATTTAAATTCCAATTTAAATTATCAAAACATTTTGCAGCTTGAATCTAATTTACAAAAATTCAAGTGAAAATAAAAATTCCAAACTATTGTTTTGTGACTATATTTATGTATTTTCTGATCTCTAAAATATACAGCTGATTGATACAAAAACCTTTCAAGAAGTTCAGTATATGTTCTGAGCAAAATTAATTAGGAAGATTCAATATTCAAATTTCTTTGACTCAACAATGAGATTAAATTACAACTGAAGATGTTTGTGTTAGTTCATCCTCCCTTAGATGGTAGCATGCAAAGAACTTTGAAATAAATGCAAGAAAACATAGCTGCTGGGGAGATAGTTAAAAAAAAAAAGTGGAGAGAGTGTAATCTCAGGGAAAAGTTAGGGAGAAAATTGCAGTGGAAAGTCCATGGAAAGAAGAGGGACACTGTAGATCTAGGTGGAGGTGTGGATGCGCAGCACAAGCATGGACACACACAGGATCCCAGCAGCAGAAAGCCTGAGTGCCAGTTTTGGAGAAGGAGGTGATACCAGACTGCAGCAGCCCAAGCCTCTGGTGATACAGCTGCAGGAGAGCCTGGTATGAGTCTGGCCTGGAGTCCTGTGGGGGACAGGGTACCTGCCAACCTCAAAGGCACAAAGGGGTACATTTCTCTCTCCCCATCCCAACAACAGTGCCCAGCAACTGGGTGAGAAAGGGCAGGTGCCATTTTAGACATATGTAACAGTGGCACCACCTTGTGTTCATGTACCCAGAAACCAGCTGAGAGGAGCCACCTGGTCTGACTGGGAAGACTGACAGGGGACTGGGCACCCAGGAGACACTGTGAGGTGTTCCCAGCCTCCCAACATATCACAGGCTCTGGGACTCAAACTGCCAGGGTGGAGCACCCACAGGCGGCTGGAATGTCTCCACCTCTCTGTGGATAGGATGGACTGGTGGGATAGAGTAGATCCTCAGCACCCCATGGCTATGGGAGCCTGTGTCCTGGGACTGTGTAAACACTGTGGCTGTGAGGGAGGGTACAGGATATGGCTGGGTTTCTGGACAGCTGCTGTAGGTTCCACATGCTCGGGCCTCCCTGATTGCCTGAGGAGGGTCACCACTGTGGGACCTGTGCTCACATTGAGGACTGCAGAAATCCTTTGTGTGGTTCTTGTGGCAGTGCAGATCAGCATGCACCCATTGGGGGCTAGCGCCTGGGTGCTGATCATCCTGAAAGATAGAAGGTGAGGGTGTGACTATGCCAACAGAGCTGATCAAATCCTCAGCCCTCTGATAAAAAAGGTCTACCAGGCCCAACATGGGTGTCACCCTGGACACTCCCCCACCCTGGAGCACTGATCAGAGCTCCATGACTACACCCAGCACACACTGCTGGGTATTCACTGAAAGAACAAACACTCCACTAAGCTACAGAGGAATAGTCCAAATATAAAAGTCATCAGAGGATAAAATCAACAATTATCTCCACAAATGCTTAATAATAAAAGCAGAAATTCAAGAAACAAGAATAAGGAAGACAATACAAAGCCCCCAAAGGAACACAGCAAAAATCTGATATTATAATGTGAAGATGAAGACAGTGATGAAATGCCAGAAATGGAATTCAAAAGATTAATCATGGGATTACTCAGGAAGCAATCAAAAACAAATCCACAAATTAAAGAAATCCATATATGACATGAATGAAAATGTTTCCAATGAAATTAAGATTTTAAAGAGAAATCAAAAAGAAATATTAGAAATGAAGAATTCAATACCTCAAATTAAAAATGCGGTGGAAAGCCTTAATAACAGACTCGGTGAGGGAGAAGAAAGAATATCCAAGATAGAAGACAAATCGTTGGAAATTTTAGGCAAGAAGAAGGGAGGAGGGAGGAGGGAGGAGGGAGGAGGGAAGAGGGAGAAGGAGGAGAAGGAGGAGAAGAGGGAGGAGGAGGAGAAGAGGGAGGAGAAGAGGGAGGAGGAGGAGAAGAAATTATATAAATTAAAAACAGTATTGGAGATTTATGGGATACTATCAAATGACCCAACATATGCATCATAGGCATTCCTGAAGGGACGGAAAGAATGGATTAGAAGGCCAATTTAGTGAAATAATTAGAAAATCCTTACAGTTTGAAGAAAGAAAGAAACATTCAAGTACAGGAAGCACATACAACTCCTATTGTGGAGCATCTGTAGCGCCGGCATCCCATATGGGTGCCGGTTCTAGTCCCAGTGGCTCCTCTTCTGATCCAGCTCTCTGCTATGGCCTATGAAAGCAGAAGATTGTCCAAGTGCCTGGGCCCATGCACTCACATGGGAGACCTGGACGACGCTCCTGGCTCCTGGCTTTGGATCAGCACAGCTCCGGCCTTTGTGGCCACTTAGCGAGGAACCAGCAGATGGAAGACCTTTCTCTCTGTCTCTCCCTTCACTGTCTGTAACTCTCTCTCTCAAATAAATAAAATCTTTTTAAAAAAAAAAAAAAAGATATGACCAGAAAAAATCAACACGATGCATTATAGTCAAACTTTCAAAAGTAAAACATAAAGACTCTAAAATGTACAAAAGAGAAATGTCATATTACATTCAGAGGATCTCCAATTAGACTCACAGCTGACTTCTCATCAGAAACCACAGAGGCCAGGAGAGAATGGCAAGATACAGTCCAAGTTTTAAAGAAAAAAAAAAAAACTGTCAACCCAGAATACTATACCCTGCAAAGCTTTTAATTATGAATGAAGGTGAAATAAAGTAACAAACAGAAATTTAAAGAATTTGTCACCACTCATCCAGCTTTATAAAAAATGCTTAAGGATGTGCTACACACAGAAAACACAGAAACATAGTCATCACTATGACAGAGTGTGAAAGCAGAAAATTTCCCAGTAAAAGTACAAAGGAGGGGCCATGGCACAACAGGTTAAAGCCCTGACCTGCAGTGCCGGCATCCCATATAGGCACAAGTTCAAGTCCTGGCTGCTTCACTTCTGATCCAGCTCCCTGCTAATGCACCTGGGAAAGTAGTAAATGATGCCCCAAGTCCTTGTACACATGAGGGAGACCAGGAAGAGCTCCTGACTTCTGATTTCAGATTGGCTCTGCTCCAGCCATTGTGGCCATTTGGGGAATGAACCCAAATGAGTGAATCCTGCAGATGGAAGACTTCTCTCTGTGTCTCCATCCTTCTGTAACTCTGTCTTTCAAATAAATAAAATAAATCTTTTTAAAAGTACAAAGGAAATCCAAAGTAACTAATACTTAAGGAAAAATGGGAAAGCCAAGTCATTACTTCTCAATAGTAACTTTGAGAATAACTGGCCTAACTTCTCCACTTAAAAGATATAGACTGGCTGAGGGATTAAAAAACAATATGCATCTATTTGCTGCCTACAAAAAAAATACACCTCAACAACAAAGACATACACAGACTGAAAGTGAAAGGATAGAAATAGGTATTTCATGCTAACAGAAACTAAAAAAAAAAAATGGCAGATGCAGCCATCCTAATATCAGACAAAATAAATTTTAACACAAAAACTGTTAGAAGAGACAAAGAGGAGCACTGTGTAATGATTAAAGGATGAATTCAACAGGAAAAAGTGACTGTAATAAATGTATATGCACCCAATTACAGGGCACCTAGTTATTTGAAAGAAATATTAATAGGATTTGAAGAGAGACATGGACTCCAATACAATAGTAATTGGGGACTTTAACACCCACTTTCAGCAATGGACAGATCAACCAGATAGAAAATTAGCAAGCAAAAAAAAAAACAGAGTTAATCAACACTATAGACCAAATGGACACAACAGATACCTACAGAAATTTTCATTCTACAGTTACAGAATACACATTCTTCTCATTAGTGCATGGAAGTTTCTCTAGGACAGACTACATGGTAGGCCACAAAGAAAGTCTCAGCAATTTCAAAGACATTGAAATCATACCATGGTTCTCTGACCACAATGGAATGAAGCTCAACAACTCAAGAATCTCTAGGACATATGCAAACACATGGAGAAGGAACAACAAGCTCCTGAATAAACAGTAGGTCACAGAAGAACTCAAAATAGAAAGACAAAAATTTCTGGAAACAAATTAAAATGACAATACAACACATTAAAACTTATGGCATACAGCAAAAGCAGAGTTAAGAGGGAATTATATAGCGACTGGTGCCTATATCAAGAAATTGGAAAGGCACCAAGTAAATAAGCTATCAAAGCTTCTCAAGGAACTAGAAAACCAACAGCAAACCAAACCCAAAACAGTAGGAGAAAAGAAATAATTAAAATTAGAGAAGAAACAAAGTTGAAACCAAAATAACAATATAAAAGATCAATGAAATAAGTTGTTTTTTTTTTCATACAGCAAACAACAAATGCTTTCAAGGATGCATGGGAAAAGGTACCCTAATCCACTCATGGTGGGAATGTAAACTGGTGCAGTCACTGTGGAAGACAGTATGAAGATAACTCAGAAATTTGATTATAGGTCTACCATATTTCTAGCAATACTACTCCTGGGAATTTATACACAGGAACTCAAGTCAGTATATGAAAAAGTGATCTGTACCCCCACATTTATTGCAGCTCAATTCAAAATAGCTAATATATGGAACCAATCCAGATGTCCATCAACTGAAGACTGGATAAAGAAATTATAAGATATTTACACCATGTTATAATACACAATGGAAAAAAATGAAACCCTATATTTGCAACAAAATGGATGCACCTGGAAGCCATTATACTGAATAAAATAAGTCTTTTCCAAAAAGATAGATATCATATGTTCTCCCTGATCTATGGTAACTAATAGAACACCTAAAAGGTTATCTGTATGAGTGAAATAGACACTTAGAGATATGAAGATTTTTAATAGTCCTTGACTCAGCTGTTGAGGAACAGGCTTTTTTGGCATACTATTTATTGAACTTTTTCTTTGTGTAGGGTTAATTGTATGAGTATGAAGTTAACTGAAAATAGATATTAATAAAAATAAGAATGGGAATAAGAGAGGGAGGAGGAAGAAGGGTGGAAGTATGGCCAGGAGAAAGAATACTGTAGGAAGAATCACTATGTTCCTAAATTTATATATATAAAAGCCATGAAGTTCATATACCTTAAATAAAAGGTTTCTAGGTAAATAAAGAAAGAGGAAGAAAGAAAAAAGAAAGAAAGGGAGAAAGAGAGAGAGAAGAAGACACAGAATTAACAAACTAATGAAATTCATAAGTTCAATAAGGCCTTTTTTTTTTTTTTTTTTTTTTTTTCATTTTTGACAGGCAGAGTGGACAGTGAGAGAGAGAGAGACAGAGAGAAAGGTCTTCCTTTTGCCGTTGGTTCACCCTCCAATGGCCGCCGCGGTAGCGCGCTGCGGCCGGCGCACCGCGCTGTTCCGATGGCAGGAGCCAGGTGCTTATCCTGGTCTCCCATGGGGTGCAGAGCCCAAACACTTGGGCTATCCTCCACTGCACTCCCTGGCCACAGCAGAGAGCTGGCCTGGAAGAGGGGCAACCGGGACAGGATCGGTGCCCCGACCGGGACTAGAACCCGGTGTGCGGAGGATTAGCCTGTTGAGCCACGGCGCCGGCCCAATAAGGCCTTTTTGATTTCAGTTTTTCTTGAAGCTTTTACTTCTCTTTAATGGACATAAAGTTGCAGATGTGTTCCAAATGGTCAAAAAATGTCAGGACAATATGTTCCATTTTCTAACTAAAGCATCTGTACATACTGAATTCCCTCTCAGACTTCTAGATTATAGAGAGGATGAGGGTAAATTCTAACTATTATTCTTGTCCAACTAAGAAGAAATTAGAAAATAGATATTTCTAGTGACTCATAGCTACATCAGGTACCAGATTATAGAATGTTAGAGTAGATCCCCTTCTTTCATTAAGAAAAACCTAAGAAAGAACAATTCAAAAATACAGGTACTTTATTATCTGGATTGCAGATCTAATCTGATATACAAATTTGGGTTACAGATTGATAATGGAGTCTATGAAGCATCAAACATGTAGAGTTAGAAGAAAGAATAGAAAATACTTTAACTGCACATATCAAAGAATCTGCATATTTCAAAGATATAACAGTAATTTGTTGACTGGTTTCAATGTAGTATCCAAGAATCACAATGCACCCAATATAGTTTAATAAGGTTTAACAAGAGAAAAAGATAATTTGCTGCATAAATAAGGTCAACTGAAATATGAATATATAGTTTTAGCTTAAACCATAGAGGGGTATTTAAGATTACTATTTTAAAAGAAAGGAAGAAAGGAAAATCAAGAATGGAAAGAAGGAAGGGAGAGGTAAAAATGGGAAAGATGCACAGGGAGAGAAGGAGACAGCAGAAGAGGGAGACAGAAAAGGAGGGAGGGAAGAAGTTCAGCTGCCATTCAAAAGAGAAGCAAGGGCTATAAGTTTGTAGTAGGAATCTGGGAGATGAGTACCCCATGTTTTCAAAGGAAAAAGAGAAAAATAAATAGATCTCTACTCTATCCACTGAAGCAGTTTATTTATAATTGCTACTAATAGATTTGTTGTATTGGCCACATTTTCCCCCTGACATTTAAAGAGGATAATTTTCTAATCTATAATTACAAATGGCCAAGGAAGTCACCAATAGAGTACTGTTTCTATTGTGTCCAGATCTGGATAATTGTAGATGAATTGCTCAATATGAAATAGTGCATTTTAAGGATAAAATGCTGCTGAGCTTGTGGATAACTAGCATTAATAAATAAGGGCTCCCAAAAACACACAAATAAGAGGAAGCAGGTTGAATTTGCAGTATGAAGGCTTTAGACTACATGTTGGGAATAGGGAGAAAGTCTGTGCTCAAAGCAAAAGAACAAACTACAGGATCCTGTCATATTATTTCCATCTCAATGATTCTATGAACTTTAGCCTAGAAATCATGTTTATGGAAATAATCTGAAACAGGTGGATACAGCAAAAGTAGAAATATGGAAATGATTTGTTTCTATGCTGACTGCTAAAACTTGCTTGGGAAGAACATAACATTATCAATTGCTAATTATCAATACTAAGGGAGAACAGCAAGGGAAAAGAACACAAAAGTTTTTCTTCTCTGGTTCTGAGATATATTCTATGACATTATTTTCTTTCAAACATCTTCTCTTAAGCCAAAATAAAAATTAGCATTCCACGTGAACATATAATTGACGATCATGAGAGGTAACCCAAAAGTACACAGCGTGAGAGAGAAAAGTCAGAATTTATCCACTGGTAAACATCGACTTGGAATTAGAATATTTAGGCCCTAGACACAACCAAGTCTTTTTTTTTTTTTTTTTTTTTTTGACAGGCAGAGTGGACAGTGAGAGAGAGACAGAGAGAAAGGTCTTCCTCTGCCGTTGGTTCATCCTCCAATGGCCGCTGTGGTAGGCACGCTGCGGCCGGCGCACGGCGCCGATCCGATGGCAGGAGCCAGGTGCTTCTCCTGGTCTCCCATGGGGTGCAGGGCCCAAGCACTTGGCCCATCCTCCACTGCACTCCCTGGCCATAGCAGAGAGCTGGCCTGGAAGAGGGGCAACCGGGACAGGATCGGTGCCTCGACCGGGACTAGAACCCGGTGTGCCGGCGCCGCAAGGCAGAGGATTAGCCTAGTGAGCCGCGGCGCCGGCGGAACAACCAAGTCTTAATACATACGTCACAACTACGTCATTTGTCCAGAATGTCATTCTTTCCCTGCCTGCAAAATGAGGGAGGTAGAAGGATGGGGGAGGGGCAAGGTAGAATAAGTGATTTCTGATTGTAAAAGTCCACAGATAATGTAAATATGCAACATTAATAAATACATACACACACACACACACACTGTATGTGAAAATTTAAATGTCAGAATTATAATATCATGGTATATAACTGAGCCACAACCATGAAGGTACTTCAAAAAGTTCATGGAAAATGGAATTAAAAGATGCTTTTATTTTGAAGTATTTAAAGTCAGGCAGTGTTTTCATAATATGCATTTTCTGTGAACTTTTTGAGCATCCTTCATAAAACCAACACAACGTAACACCATGTTTTCACTGGAAGAACAATGAAGAATATCCAGCCAATATATTAAGTATATTGAGTCATAAAGGATTATTATCCATATGGGGAGCAGATGACTCAAGATCACACAGCCAGAAGAGATGGGGAGATAGGATTAGAATTTTCCTGATTTTTCCCATGTCTTGAGGAAGACATAAAGAAACATCTTACCAGAAAATTTAAATCTTACCAGAAAGTGTTTAAAAAAGGTGAGAACTTTTGATAAAAGCAGATACATATGATTACTACAGAATAACTGCAATAAACCCTTTATCTTAAAAGAAATCTAGTCAATTTTCCCACCTCTTTATGATAATATTGCAAGGTGTCCGGCACGTAACAAATCTTCCCAGGCAGACTAATCAATTAATTCACAGGCTTTTATTGGGGTTCCGCTCCCAGGCGAGGTTCCCCGCTCCCAACAGAGCAACAGAGTGGGGGCTGGGGAAGTCGCGGGTCAGAGATTGGGAGGGCTCCTTTTATAGATTCAGGGCATGAGGGTTAAAGGTTGAGGCAGGTCTGATCCTCATTGGTTGACCTTTAGGCACCCGCAGATACCTTGACAAGGACTTTTCTTCCCTGGAAGTACAGGTAGGAACTTACCATTCCCGGAAGTGTAGGCCTCCCTTCCTTGCAGATCTCAAAGCTACCAAATATGAGTGATTGCCATTCAATTTGCTTAAATTATTTAATTTCTAAAGTACCAAAAGGAGCCAAAAATTATGCAGTGGGCCATAAAAAATGCATCTCAATAGGTAGAACTTCATAAGTTGTAATGTGTAAGTCAATAATGCTTTTACTAAACACTTCACTGGAAATCAACATGAAATATGAATGCTAATCCATTTTGGAATAATATTATTTTGAGAAGTAGTTAAAATGTCAATCTGAAAATTTTGTGATCTGGCTGAAGACATTACACCCATTTGATTGGATAAAGTTTATTTTTCCAACTGGAATCTAGAAATATGATATTCCCATGAACCCACAACTGAGATGGCTAAAGAAGCCAACAGTATCATCTGCTGTGCCCTCATTTCTCTTTATTGATAATTCAGGTACACAGAATAATAAATAACAACACTCTCCTTTAAAAGATTCAGAAATTTGAGCTCATTTTCTGCTCTACAGCAGAAGGGTATGGTAAAATTAAAAGTTTTAACTCAGATGGAAATGATAGATATAAAATAGGGACTGAACTGGGGCTGGCAATGTGGCATAGCAGGTAGAGCTGCCAAATGTGACACCAGCTTCCCACATGGATGCCAGTTCAAGTCTCAGCTGCTCCACTTCCAATCCAGCTCCCTGAGAATGGCCTGGAAAAAGCACCAGAAGATGGCCCAAGTGTTTGGGCCCCTGCCACCCACATGGGAGACCCAGAGGAAGCTCCTGGCTCCAACCCAGTCCCAGCCACTGCAGCCATCTACTGAGGGAACCAGCAGATGGATGATTCCTCTCTCTGTAACTGACTTTCAAAATAAATAAATAGGATTTTTTAAAAAGATTTATTTATTTGAAAATCAGAGTTACACACAGAGAGAAGGAGAGGCAAAGAGAGAGAGAGAGAGACAGGTCTTCCATCTGCTGGTTCACTCCCCAGATGGCCACAATGGCCAGAGCTGTGCCAATCAGAAGCCAGGAGCCTGGAGCTTCTTTTGAGTCTCCCACGTGGTTGCAGGGACCCAAGCACTTGGGTCATCTTCTGATTTCCCAGGTCACAGCACAGAGCTGGATTGGAAGTAGAGCAGCCGGTACTCAAACCAGGCCCATGCTGACACTGCAGGCGGCAGCTTTACCCGCTATGCCACAACACCGGCCCCCATGAATAAATAAGTTTTTTTTAAAAAGACAGGAACTGGGTGAAAAGAAACGCAATTTGGAAATTCCAATAATAAGAATCCAAATAATGAAAAATTAAGCTTATACTATTTTATGTAATTCAGATGATTCTTCAAATAGACTGATGTTAACTTTACTCCAGAAGTTTCATGAGGAAAAAATATCATAGTGATCAATTATGACCAAAACAAATTATGGCTTCATGAACATCAAGCTTAAAATCAAGTATAACTAAGTCCCTTGTGTCTCAATCCACAGAATAAAAGAAATGTTAGATGAGGAAGAAAAAGGTTACTAGCATTGCTAAAGCAGTAATTAGCTTACGTAAAAGACTAAAGTGTTATGAAATGATCCAGGTCTAGAAAGACTAACTTGGATCATCCTCACAAAGGAAAAACAGAGGGGAAGATAGCTGAGGAGGGTCATTTTTCTTCTGGTGAGGCAGGATAGAACATCTGAGTAACTGCATCAATAAATCATTACCTGACCTAGCTATAATAGTGGCAATAAACTGGTGATTATTATTACACATTCTTTCACTCTCCATAATGTATACTATCACATTACTTGAAACATAATTTTGTAAGTTTAAAAAAGTTCAGGGTTAAGAAAATTAAAACCAGAAAGATGATCATAAATTATAAGGAGAAAGCATGCTAGCTAATTCAGAAGGATTTTGAAGTGGTTTGTATAAATGCCGGAGGTTTACAATAACAGGATTCCACTAAGATTTCACTCCCTGTGAATACTCTCATGTTGAGAAGACACCAAAAACAAGCTAGGGAAGTGTTATCAAGTGGTTTTGTCCCATTTTTCTCCACAAAGCTACACCTAAGTAGCATGGTCCTTTCACTACTGCTATCCTCTCTGTGTGATAGTTGATGATTTCAGTTGACACTTCACACACAATCATCTTCAGCAGCATTCCTACACACTTTAACTTCCAGCATTGTCGAATGCTGTTTCTCCAATCATCAGCCCAGTGGACTAAATGGCAACATGAGACAGTATCATCAGACTTAATTAACTTTCATCACATGTAACTAAATAACCAAGATTTCCAGTCCAAATAAGTGGCACTTACTTATGTCCATTTAAGGCTGCATGGTGTAAAGCAGTGTAACCCGAACTGTCTGTGCAGTTCACATTGGGGCCTCGCCAGATGCTGCAAATAAACATAAGCGCAGAGTTAACAATTAAGCAGAATCGTGCTTTGTAAAACAAAAGAAGCCTGACAGTCCCACAGCCAGCAGCATGTTGCATATGAAAATTTCAGTCATGTAGAAAATGACTGCCATCTTTTATGCATTCCCATCAGAACAACAAATTCATTTATGTGATGCAGGGAAATGAACAGGGAACGTAAATATCATCAGAAAGTATTAGCAAATGGGTGTTCACTGCTGTGCATTAAAATCTGGATCCAAATATTCCCTACTACTTTCTAACGTTACCTAAATATTGGAAGCAATTAACACTCAGCTTCAATATTCTGTACCAGAGAATAAAAACTTATGACACCTGCTTCCTCACCTTAACATACTCATCCCAAGATGGCAGTGATATATGTAACTTATAAGACATTTTTGCATTATGGGAAGACTAGAAACTCTTCCTGCTGTTCTCCTGCTACCAAGGAAATGTAATCAGTATTTCATACTTGAAAACAAAACTGAAGATTGCTATAAAGCATAAGATGTTAATGCTGCCATTAGCATTGATTTTATTATACAATATAGTCTTGCAAGAACATGTAATTATATAAAAGAGTCTATTTTATTTTTGATCACAATTAAAACCATTTTTAGGTTGTATAAAAATAAAACACTGAAAAACACTTTTCTAAAAGGAGAGCAAAATATTACTTTATCTGATACTTTTAAGAATATCAAAGACAATATCTAATGGTAATCATATCCTCAGAAGATATTTATTGTATGCCAACTGTATGTCACATATTAAGATATGAACTAAGAGCACACACTCAAAACTCAAGGTCCTTCTCTAAAAGAAAATAGCCTAATGGAGAAGAAAGACATACGAACTAATAATTGCAACGCAGTATGATAACTGAGGTACCAGAAAGCATGCAGGCATCTCTTTGAAGGCAATGTACAGTTATCCCAAATGACAGATGATGATACACTTAAGCTAAGCTGAGACTATTATAATGAGTAGAATGCACTCACTTATCTGAGAGTTAAAAGAACAATCAAAAAGACACAGGGATCAACTGAAGAAAGGTAGGGGAAAGTAGTAGTAGTGACAACTCAGGCTTCAAGATCAGATGACTGGAAAGAAAATGACAACATCCAAGTATTGCCACTTCGCTCCTTCCTCCAAGCAGTGTATGAATAAAGTGGCAACACCCTGGCCTGCATTAGATATCAAAAAAAAATTTGCCTTTCCCATTTTAATAGGTAAAAAGTGGGGCCAGCGCTGTGGCGCAGCAGGTTAAAGCCCTGGCTTGGAGCACTGGCATCCCATATGGGCACTGGTTCTAGTCCCAGCTGCTCCTCTTCCGATCCAGCTCTCTGCTATGGCCTGGTAGAGCACTGTAAGATGGCCCAAGTCCTTGGGCCCCTGCACTCGCATGGGAGACCCAAAGAAGCTCTTGGCTCCTAGCTTCGGATCAGCGCAGCACTGGATGTTGCAGCCACCTGGGGAGTGAACCAAAGGATGCAAGACCTCTCTCTCTGTCTCCACCTCTCTGTAACTCTTTGAAATAAATAAGATTTAAAAAAAAATAGGTGAAAAGTGATATGTCATTGATTTAACATGCAATTCTTTGATATTAGTGTTTTTTTGTGTGTCTTCTTGCCTTTTCATATTCTTAGACTTTTTAAACTATTTCATGCTAATTTATAACAGATTCTTATATATTAAATGTTAATCTTATGTATTTCAAAAAAAAAAGAAAGAAAACAACAACATTAACTAAGAGGTGGAATGGACAGTAAAAAGGAGCCAATCTGTTGGGCGAAGGACACTGCAGAATGGAAAGGAAACAATGAGCCCTCAGTGGGAGACACTGAATTTCAAGTATCTAACATGCTCACATACAAGTAAGGATATTCAGAAAGCTATGAAATATTAGCTATTAGAAGCGCGACTTTCATGTCTTCAAATATGGCTCCATTACTTGTGTGAGTACCTCTGAATGAGTACCCCTGAACTTCAATTCCTAAACTCTGAAATGGAGATGATGATAACAATAGCACTACCTTAGACAGATGTAAGGATCAAATGACTCAACAATGCTCTAAGGTGAAGTGGGGAACCTTTTTTTGCCAAGTGCCATTTGGATGTTTGCAACACCCTTAGCAGGCCATACAAAATTATCAACTTAAAAATTAGCCTGCTACAGATTTACTGAATTTCTAGTCCAACCTGGGATTTCCTTTGCAGGCTGAGACCAAATAATTTGAAGGTTATATACAGCCTGCCTGCCAGACATTTCCCACCTTTGAAAGGGAAGCACGAGAACACAGCAGTAACATATTATTAAATACAGGGACACAAAAGAGATAAAATATAAAAGGACTAATACCAATAAAAAAAAAACTGAGTGACTACATTAACATCAGACTCGATTTCAGAACAAAGAATATTACATGGGACAGAGGAAGTTACTTCACAACTAAAAGGAGCCAATTTATCAAGAGAACATAGCAGTCCTAAAAGTTTACTGAATTTAACCAAACAAAATACATGAAGTAAAAACACACACAACTACAAAAAGAAATAGACCACCTATCCACCTATCTATTTTTGGAGAGTTAAACATACCTCTCTTAATAATTGATAGAATAAGTAAAACAAAATCAGTGACAGTATATATGGCCTGAATAATAACTATTAACCAACTTGATCTAACTAAAATGTATAGAACACTTTACCTGACAAAAGGAACTGCACATTTTTTGCAAGTAAACCACAAAACATGCCATAGTGTGGATCATGAAAAAAAGTCACAATAAATCTAAAAGGATTTAAATCATACAAAATATGCTTTCTGACACCCAATGGAATTATATTAGAAATCAATACCAGAACAATACCTGAAGCCACCAAATGTTGGGAACTAAATAACACATAAATCAGAGAAGAGATCAAAAGGAAACTGGAAAATATTTTTGAACTGCAAAAAAAATAAAATAGCATTTTATTTTTATTTGTTTCTTTTAGAAAACAGTATATATAAAAACTTTGGGGGCCGGCGCCGCAGCTCAATAGGCTAATCCTCCACCTTGCGGTGCCAGCACACTGGGTTCTAGTCCTGGTCGGGGCACCGGATTCTATCCCGGTTGCCCCTCTTCCAGGCCAGCTCTCTGATATGGCCCAGGAGGGCAGTGGAGGATGGCCCAAGTGCTTGGGCCCTGCACCCCATGGGAAACCAGGAGAAGCACCTGCTCCTGCCTTTGGATCAGCGCGGTGTGCCAGCCGCGGCAGCCATTGGAGGGTGAACCAACAGCAAAGGAAGACCTTTCTGTCTCTCTCACTGTCCACTCTGTAAAAAAAAAAAAAAAAAAAAAAAAAAAAAAAAAAAAAAAACTTTGGGGATCTAACTAAAGCAGTACCTGAAGAAAAACATATAGCACTAAGATGACAAAATTACATCCAAAAACAGTCCCAACTTAATAAGTTCAGATCCCAGTTTCAGAAATATAAAAAGAATATATTAAGCCCAAAGTAAGAAGAGAGGAAATATTAAAGACAAAAGCAGAAATTAAGACATAGAAAACGGTATAAGAAAGTCAAAGAATTTGTAAATGATTCTTTTAAAAATGTCTATAAAATCAATATATTCATGGTGAAATTGGATAGGAGGAAAAATAGAAGACACAAATTGCCAGCATCATGAAGAGAGGCAAGTTGTCAATTTAGTCTACAGATACACAATGGGTAGCAGAAAACTATGAGTGGCTTTATAGTAATAAAACAGAAAGCAGACAAATAGCCAAGTTTCTTGAAAGGCACAAAGCACAAAAGCTCACTCACAAAGAAAAGCTATTAACTGTGCAGCCCTGGATATATTAAAGAAACTAAACTTGAATTTGTAACCAAGAACATTCCTCAAAAATTCAAACATTCCAACCAAGATAGGGCAAGTGGAGAATTCTAACAGGCATTTAGGGAATAAATAATAGCATTCTATGAAAACATTTCCAAAAGTCTGAAGAGGTATAAATACTGCCTCACATTCTATGGGTCAGGAACCCAAAAACATTATGACAAAAGTGAACTAGAAATCAATAAATCACTCATGACTACAGATGCAAAGAATCTTATAGCAACAGAACCCTACAACAATATACAAAAAGGAAACTATATTACGAAGAAATCAAGCTTATCCCAGTATTCCAAGTATTTTTAGCATTCATTATTTACTATACTGACACATTTCAAAAAAACTGATTTGATGATCTCAACAGAGGCATAAATAATACTTTGCAAAATCCAACATCAGTTTCTAATAAAAACTTTTTACTAACTAGTAATAGAAAAAAAAAACTTCATGAACCTGGTAATAAAAACAGCTATAAAAAGAAGCCTACATCTACTTAAAATCTATGTAACTCTTTATGATGAAAGATGGAATGTTTTCCCATTAAGATCAAGGATATGACAAGGATATCTGTTCTAACCACTTCTAATTGACACTGTACTGGAGGCTTTATCCAATGCAGTAGCTAAATATGCAGTGAGAAGAAAAAGAAATAAAAGATATCAAGATTGTGAGTGACTCAGATGCCCAAGACCCATACCATTATACCTGGAGTCAGGGGCTGGCATTGTGGCACAGTGAGAAAGGCCTCAGCATGTGGATGCCAGTATCCCATTCAGGCACTGGTTCCTGTCCCAGCTGCTCCACTTCCAGTCCAGCTGCCTGCTAATGAACATAGGAAAGCAGTGGAGGATGACCCAAGTGCTTGGGTCCTTGTCACTGACATGGAGACATGGAAGAAGTTCCTGGTTCCTGGTTTGGACCAGCCCAGCTACATCTGTTGTGGCCATATGGGGAGTGAACCGGTGGATGGAAGATTTTTCAATCTTTCTCTGTCTCGCCTCTCTGTAACTCTTTCAAATAAATAAACAAATCTTAAAAATTAAAAAGAATACTGGATTCTACAACCAGCTCAGGTTCCTAACTCCAACTTCCTGCTAATGCAAGCCCTGAGAGCAGTGATGACTCAAAAGTGAATGGGTTCCTACCACCCACACGGGAGACCTGGAATGAGTTGCTAGCTCCCAACTCCAAGGTTGTTCTCAGACCAGCTCCAGCCATTACAGACAACAGAGACAACTGTAGAGTGAAACAGTGGTTGGAATCTATCTCTATCTCTCTATATATCTATCTCTATCTCTCTATTTCTATATCTCTCTTCCCCCTCCCCCTTCATCCTGCTTCCTCTCCCTCTCCAGCACCCTCTTTGTTTCTGTCTGCCTTCCATGCCTCAGAAAGAAAATTATCAATGCAATCAAGAAATATATGACAAAATCACAGCCCATATCATACTGAATTTGGAAAACATTTCTGTTAAGATCTGGAACCAGACAAGGATTCCCACCCTCACCACTATTATCCAATATCATTCTGAAAGTTTCAGCAAGAGCCACTAGGCAAGAAAAAGAAATCAAAGGGATACAAACTGGAAAGGAGGAACTCAAATTATGCACACTTGCAAATGACGTGATCCTGTATATAGGAGAACCAGAAGACTCAGGCAGCAGACTATTAGCAACATAAGATAATTTTTTTTTAACTT
Source organism: Lepus europaeus (assembly GCF_033115175.1). Classification (NCBI taxonomy): domain Eukaryota; kingdom Metazoa; phylum Chordata; class Mammalia; order Lagomorpha; family Leporidae; genus Lepus; species Lepus europaeus. Next base: position 20,978,025 of record NC_084836.1, on the reverse strand, counting down.
TTATTTAATGAATATAAATTTCCAGTGTACAGCTTATGGATTACAATGGCTTCCCCCCCCCCATAACTTCCCTCCCACCCGCAACCCTCCACTCTCCCGCTCCCTCTCCCCTTCCATTTGCATCAAGATTCATTTTCAATTCTCTTTATATACAGAAGATCAATTTAGTATAAAGATTTCAACAGTTTGCACCCACATAAGATAACTTGGCATAAGATAATTTGGCAAAAGCGGCAGGAGATAAAATTAACACACAAAAAACAATGGCATCTGTATACACTAATACTGTTGTGAGAAAGAACTTGTAAGATCAGTCCCATTCACAAGTGTTCCAAGAAAAATTAAATACCTTGCAATTAATTTAACCAAGGATGTAAAAGATCTTTGCAATGGAAATTTCAAAACACTCAGGAAAGAAATAGAAGATGACACTGAAAAAAAGTGAAAAAATTTTCTACATTTGTGGATTGGAAGAATGAATACCATCAAAATGTCCATACTACTCAGAGTAATTTACAGATTACATGTGATCCCAATCAAAACAACAAGGATATTCTTCTCAGATATAGAAAAAATGATCTTAAAATTCATATGGAAACACAGAGATCTGAATAATCAAAGTAATCTTAAACAGTAAAAGCTGCAGTTATCAGAATACCAGATTTCAACACAAACCATAGGGCTGTCATAAATAAAACAGCCTGGTACTAGCATAAAAATAGACATGTGGACCAACTGAACAGAACAGAAGCCCCAGAAATTAATTCACACATCTAGAACCAAGGACTCTTTCAAAAACAAGGTAAAATCACTCCCTGAATAAGGACAGTCTCTTCAACAAATGGTGTTGGGAAAATTGGATCTCCTCATGCCAAAGTATGAAATGAGACACTTTTCTTACAAGATGGAATATTAGCTAGTCATAAAAAATGGATGTAACTGTAGATCATCATGCCAAGTGAAATCAGCCAGACCCAAAAAGACAAAGATCACATGTTTTCTCTGTTCTCTGATTTGTAATACTTAATACATAGAGTATAAAAAAAATGAGTGAAATTGACATATTGGATTTGATTATTTTTAATAACTCTTGTCTATATTCCTGAACAGTGGTCTTTCTACTTTTTTTAATTGTTGAACTTAGTGCAGAATAAAGCCTCTGAATTATAAAGTAAATTACAAATATTATCACAAAAAATAAGAGAAAAGAAAGAGAGAGAAGGGAAAGGAAGGGAGGGGAGGAAGGAAAAAAGGTATCATAATATTCTTTGAATTTTATCTATGAACTCCATGAAATCTTTCCTTTTATAATAATAAAAGTATAAATAATAAAAAGTCTAAATCTTTTACATTTCAAAAAATAAAAATCAACTGTATTTCTATATGCTACCAAAGATCAAAAATTGAAATTTTATTTAAAATATACAGAAAATATCATTTCATGGAAGTCTTAAAAACTTAGGAATACATTTGAAAAAGATATGCAAATTTGCACACTGAAAAACTACAAAATATTGCTTAGAGAAGAAAGTACTGTCAATAAGATGTTCAAAGTTCATAAAGTTGTCTCAACATTGTTATGTCAACTTTTCACAAACTGATCTCTGCCTCTCCCTCTATCTTTCAAATAAATAAATAAATAAATCCTTAAAAAATAAAATCAAATTATTGAAGAAAGCATTTCTATTTGTGATAGCATCCAAAAACAAAAATACCTAGAAATAAACTGATTTGAGGATATGAAAGATCATTGTTGTATATACATCTCTGTGTATATATACATACACTGAAACATACAATGATATATTATTTAGCTTTTAAATAATAACAAGCTTATGCCATTTGCCACAACAAAAGGTCTAGAGGACATTATGCTAAATGAAATAAATTATACACAGAAATAAAATTATTACATGATATGTAACTGTAAAAACTTTCAAATATATAGAAATAGAGAACAAACAGTTCTTTCAGGGGAAATAAGGAGATTATATGTCAGGAAACACAAAGTAGCAGATAAATGAAAAAGTCTAGAGATCTAATGGACAACTTGAGGAGTATAAGTAATAACATCAGACTGTAGATAGGCTTCATGCTAAATGAGCACATTTGCCACACTCACAAAAAAATGGTAACTATGTTAGATGATACATACGTTAACTTGTTTCACTAACAGTAATCTTTTTTACTATTTATATGTATCCCATATTATATGCCCTAAATATTTACAATAAAATTTATCTTTTCAAAAATCACAAATACTACTACATATCTATCAGCATAAGATTATACATATCTATGTCAACAGTGATGTAAACCAACCAAATTATTCACATACCATTGGTGGGTATGTTGAACAGTTCAACCACTTTAGGAAACAACTTGATAGGTTCTTACAAAGTTAAACATAAAATTATCATATAACCTTGTTTTTCTAATTTAGATATTTAGTCATAAGAAATGAAAGCATAGGTCTACACAAAGACTTGTATATGAATATTCATTGCAGCTTTATCTGTAATAGCATAGAACTGAAATAAACCAAATGTCCATTAGCAGATAAACTCTGATGTATCTATATAACAGAATATTCCTCAAAAATAAAAGGAATGAAATATTGAAATATCTAATAACACTGAAGACATAAATCAACTAGATTATCAGATTCCTTCCCTTCTTAAAACAGCAGACAACTGCCCTTTCACCTCCCCAGCTGAATGGGAGATTTATTCTATCCTATTGTTAGAACATTTGATCTCTGGACTAGAGGATGATAGGCACAGTTGAGCACAGAGTTACCAACTAGAAATGCGGAACTATGAGAATATCTACACTCTAAATATTGAGACCCTTAAACATCTTTCCTTACTGGGTTTCCAATTATCAACAGCCAGGCTTATATAATGCAGATAGCACACTGGAACATCCTTAGATAGAAATATAAATAATTCAACAGGACCTAAATATACTGACAGTGAGTATTTCTTCAATGGAACCCAGATGGGGGAATCCAGATCATCCTAAGGTAAAGCTAGCATGTTAACAAGTGTTTTATATCAGCACTGCAAAAACACAAGGGCAAAAGGGGAGGATGAGCCCCAATTATACCCTCATTAATTTCTGTGATGAAGTTACTCCCTGTTGAGGTCACTTCACTCAGAGGCAGGAGGAGCTGCTAACAACTGCATCTCACAAGCTGACACAGGACAATCCTTTCTCCACTGAAAAGCCCTGATGACATCTCAACACTATGAACTCAGAGCCTCTAATTAGTTTTTTTTTTTTTTTTTTGACAGGCAGAGTTAGATAGCAAGAAAGAGAGAGACAGAGAGAAAGGTCTTCCTTCCGTTGGTTCACCCCCCAAATGGCCGCCACAGCCGGTGCTCTGTGCCGATCCAAAGCCAGGAGCCTCCTCTTGGTCCCCCATGCAGGTGCAGGGCCCAAGCACTTGGGCCATCCTCCACTGACTTCCCTACGCCTGCTCTGGGCTCCTGGCTTTGGATCGGCTCAGCTCTGGCTGTTGCGGCCAATTGGGGGGTGAACCAGTGGATGGAAGACATCTCTCTCTCTGCCTCTTCTTCTCTCTCTGTGTGACCCTGACTTTCAAATAAACAAATAAATCTTTAAGGAAAAAAAAAAAAAGGACTCACCTTTGAAGAGCTTGCAATATAATTAGAGAAAAATATATACAAAGAAATCACAATACCAACAGTGAACACAGCCCATACAGCACAGTAAAACCCCAATAATTGTTTATCAGTTTTATTTCTTGTCATAAAATAAATGCAACAATAGAAAAAAATCTGTAACTCCCTAAATGAATGCTACTATTTAAGAAAGATCCACTAGAAATCTCTGTGGGATTTTAGAGGGAAAACTAGAATAAAAGTTATAAGTTGCATCTAGAATTTGCAGGGGGAAAAAATCTGAAATAAGTTCTAATGGGATCACATATCACTAATTATTAAAGCATATTAAAAACAATACCAAGAAACCGCTATCCTTGCCAGATGCCAAGTGCTATTCAGTGCCAGAATACAGTGGTCAGGGAATACAAGAGAATTCCTAGAAACAGACCAGCAATACATACAGCTGACATCCGAGAGAAGGAAAAGGAAAAATCATTCAATAAAGAGTCTTGAGAAAAATGTACAATTCTCTGCCTGCCATCATTTAGCAAAATTAAATCCAACATTATAGGCCCTTGGCTTCTTCTCACACACCATATTACTGTAATACAGGTCTCCTTGAAAACACAAGTTCGCTTACTCCTATGGCTACTATATTTGAAAATCTCAGATAAGTATATGGTTTCATCTTTCTGCTCAAATGTTGCCATGTCAAGAAACTCCCCCAAAATGATTATTCAGTCAAAAACAGTACCCGGTCATCATTCTCTTTCCCCTTACTTACACAACACACCACAATTTGACATTATATTATCTATTTGTTCATTGTCTATCTCCACACCAGAATTGAAGCTTAACTACATTTTTTATAAAGATTTATTTATTTATTTGAAAGTCAGAGTTACACAGAGAGAGAGGAGAGGCAGAGAGAGAGACAGAGGTCTTCCATCCGATGGTTCACTCCCCAATTGGCCGCAACGGCCGGAGCTGTGCTGATCCGAAGCCAGGAGCCAGGAGCTTCTTCCAGGTCTCCCACGTGGGTGCAGGGGCCCAAGGACTTGGGCCATCTTCTACTGCTTTCCCAGGCCATAGCAGAGAGCTGGATCAGAAGTGGAGCAGCCGGGACTAGAACCAGCGCCCATATGGGATGCTGGTGCTTCGGGCCAGGGTGTTAACCCACTGCGTCACAGCGCCAGCCCAACTACATTTTTTTAAGATTCATTTATTTATTAAAAAGTAAGAGTTATAGAAAGGGTGAGGCAGAGGCATCTGCTGGTTCACTCCCCAAATGATCGCAATGGCCAGGGCTGGCCCAAGCCAAAGCCAGGAGCCAGGAGTTTCATCTGCTTATCCCAGACAGCAGCAGGGGCTCAAGGATGTGGGCCATCTGCTGATGCTTTCCCAGGTGCATTAGCAGGGAGCTGGTTGGAAAGTACAGTATCCAGGACTGGAACCTGGCACCCATATGGGATGCTGGCACTGCAAGCAGCGGCTTCACTGGCTATGCCACATCTCTGGCCTTAACCACTTCTTAAAACAGTGACTAGAATATTGTAGCTAACCAACAAATGTGTTACATGAATTATAAATGAATATATATATATATATATTAAAACTGCCATCCTCACTGACAAAGAAAGCAAAAAATATTGGTTTTTTAATAAAATTGGGGAAAAAAGCCAATAATAATCCATGATGCATAGGATAAAAAAAAATATAATAATCTGGTATTGAAAATGTAATAGGGACATTTTTTCCTTTTTTTTTTTTTTTTTTTTGACAGGCAGAGTTAGTGAGTGAGTGAGTGAGAGAGAGAGAGAGAGAGAGAGAGAGAGAGAGAGAGAAAGGTCTTCCTTCCTTTGGTTCACCCCTAAGTGGCCATTGCGGCCGGCACGCTGCGCAGATCCAAAGCCAGGAGCCAGGTGTTTCCTCCTGGTCTCCCATGGGGTGCAGGGCCCAAGGACCTGGGCCATCCTCCACTGAACTCCCGGGCCACAGCAGAGAGCTGGACTGGAAGAGGAGCAACCGGGATAGAATCCGGTGCCCCAACTGGGACTAGAACCCGGGGTGCCAGCGCTGCAAGCGGAGGATTAGCCTAGTGAGCCATGGTGCCGGCCGGGGACAATTTTTCTAGAAATTTGACAATTAAAGTGCCAAATTTTAAAAGCCTTGATAATATGCAAACTTATTAGCTAGAAACTCTACCTATGAAGAACTGTTTTAAGGAAGCAATTAATAGTTTGCACAAATATATAGTTTCAAAAATATTTATCACAGTGTAACCTAAAATCCTAATAGTTGTATGATTATTTTTTCTATCCAGCACCGATTAGAATAGTTATTATCTTTTTACTCTCATCAACTAGATTTCTAACAATGCCTGATAACAGTTGGCACTCATCTTTCTCCCTACCTAGCAAAAATGCTTTTCCTTTCTTGCTCTCCAGCTCTTTCATAAAAAGCCTAACAGTAAAGTGGTTAGAGTACCTACTGATGAGTTCCTTTAGCTCATGTCAACCTCCCTGGGAGAGAAAGTGCACCAACAGAGTAGCCAGGGATGCTAGAAATGACTCAATTCTTTTTAGCTTTATAAAATGTCTCAATATAAGTGACAGATAAAAAAATATTACTACCCAGCAAAGTAAAATATAAAATTATATTAAAACTGATAATATGCCTATTTGTCAATATTTTAAATTTGGTATGTAAGAATCTTTGCCTAAAATAAATGCTCCCAAATAATATGAGATCCTCAATTACCAAAAATTTAAGGTCTCTGCTCCACTATTTGTACTAACATAACAAATTGAATTATTATATTTTAAAACAAACAGGATAGGTTTTCTTCTATAGTTTTCAGTAACCAGGACATTCATTAGTCAAACTATTTTATTCCTTAGGCTTTTGAAAATTAAAGAATATTATTGCTAAATAAACTATAACCCAGAATTTCTTAGGCCAACATCTACATGCATAGAGAGCAAGATTTAAAACACAGTTACTCCACAAATTGATATAATTATATCTTCCATTAACCTATGGAGAGAATCCATCAGGAAAACATAAGACTGTTTTAGCTTTTCTGGATGGACATTCATCAAAATGTGCTCTTAATGCCTCAGCTGGGTCAGCCTATATAGAATGATCTTCTGACAGATGAGACCATTTCAACCAATGCAAAACAAAATCCCTTTTCAATTCTTTTCTTTACAGTTTGCTTCCATATTTGAATGAACTGGAAACATGTTCATAGGTTATTGATTACCAAGTTCTCATCTCTACAGTGATGATATAATTTCTTTACTGAGAAGTAGAAGTGTCTCATCTGGGTCAAATGAGTCTACATCAGCCTGGTCCAAAAGAATCTCAAAGTGAGTCATATATGTAAATTTTAAAAATCCAGTAGCCAGATTAAAGAGGTAAAATATATATCATACTAATTTAGGTTAACAATAGAGAAAGCTGGGTGTGGGGCATAAGGGAACTCGTACTACTTCACAATTGTTCGTAAATTTAAAGCTATTCTGAAATTAAGTTTTCAGAAGAAGAAGCAAAATTAGGTTTAATCTAAGTATACTAAATATTTTTCCAAGATATATTATAAAACTATTGAGATATTTTATATTACTTTGCTGTTTCTTTAAATGCCATTTATTTTATACTTATAGCACATCACAAAATTAGAACAGCCATATTTCAAGTGCTTAAGAGTCTGATGTGGACAATGATGGCTTTATCGCACAGCACAATTATATGTAATTATCCTCAAAGGGGCAGGAAAAGGAAACTTAAGATTTAACTTTGATAGTAAAAATTGCTTTTGAAAAGCAACAGAAAATGTTGGGTTTTTAGTAAATAAATTCATTTTATTGAGTCAATTTCTTACCTTTAGAGCAAAAATATAAATAAATAATATAGTATATAGTCATATCATATACTTTAATACACAATTTTATAAAAGGTATCTTGGGAACATGACAGCTAAAATTATATTCATCAAATATTTTCTAATGAATAATATATACCCTTAATTAGTTAATGCAATTCTTTTTTTTTTTAATTTTTGACAGGCAGAGCAATTCTTAATAACATACATTTACACAGAAAAACAGAATTGAGTGGAAGCAGAAATAACTCCTTGAGTTATAACCACACAATTTTGGACTGTTCTTCAATACCAAAGTATATGCCAGAATACGATATTTTAGAATTTGAGAAGAATTTGTAATCAAAGCAGAGCCATGAACATAAATTCAAGAAACGTGAGAACACTACAGCATCTGTTTCTATCTTCTTTCAACTTTGTCCCTAGCTCAAAAGTTGTCAAACATTCCTCCCAGCCCATATCTTTTCTTTGCCATATGGATATAATTTCAGCAAAATAAACCAACAAATTAATCTCTCATTGTTATACAAATACTGGTTTATACAACTATTCTGTACCTCAGTGCCCTCTTCAATAAAATAAAAATACCAGTAATAGCTATCATATAGTGTTGCTGTGAAGATTAAACTGGATAATTCATGTAAAATGGTAGCACAATGCTTGATACACAGAAATCATTATTTCTGTAGAAAGAGTTTTAATCCAAGATGGCTCTGTGGTTTGTTAAATTTATCTAGGATATCTTTAACAATGGTCATATGGGTTTTCTTTTTTAATGCATGAACATTTCTAATTTCTGATAAGAAGAAATTTTACACTCCTGAAAGAAAATTTATCTTCTTATGGTATATATTTTTAATATAATACTGAATTGGATTTGTAACAAGATTATGCATCCATATTCATAAGTAAAACTGGTCTCCAGTTTTGTCTTTTCAGTTTTGGTATTAGCCTAAGGTAAACTGAAGAATTTTCTGCTGATTGTCCTAATCACCAGTATACACCAACTATACTGAAAATGTATGTTAATTGAATGTTTGCAAGAATAACATAAAATCACCTTGGACTGAACTTTATAGAATAAATTCTTAATAAATTTCCAATGTTTTCTTGTTTATTTATTAATACAACCAGCTTTTTGTTACAATAATTTGTCTTCGGTCATTTATATTTTTTAATGTATCAGTTACTTCCATTTAGGTTTTCTAATTTATGAATCAAAATTATATATTTTTTAACTGGTATCTTCTATACTTATAGTTCTGTCACCATTATAATTCCTGACGTTCTGTATTATTTTTCTTTTCTTGTTTAGTCTGGGTAGGTTTATTTAATTAATGCATTCAACAATTCATTTAGCTTAGTTTTATCAAACATCTATTATATCTGTTATTCATTTATGTACTTTTTAAATTTATAAGTTTCTGTTCTTAACTATAAGAATTCAGTCAACTATTTATATTTTTCTAGCTCTTTGAGTCAAATATTTAACTTATTCAATTTGATCCTTTCTTATTTAAAGGTAAACGCATTATCAACTGTGACATTTTGATTAGTATGGTTTTGTTCACACCACTTCATTTTTAATGAATCAAATTTTCACCTCTACTGCTACATATACAGTCTATAACAGTTTTTATTTTCTACTTACCCTGAAAATTAGCAATCTTTTCTAAATTTGTAAGTATTTAAATTCATTATATTTTAATGTATATATGTATGTATAAGTATATATATATATTTTTTTTTCTTTGAAAACTATCATGCTTTTTCCTATGTGCAAACATGATTTGCTTGGTCAAACTTCAGTTAGGGTCCTGAACCTTTTTCTAGGCCCACCTATATGTTTCCTTATAATATCCAAAGCATGAATGTACGAACATATTTGAGAGAAAGAAAACATATTTTAGAGAGAGAGAGAGACAGAGAGACAGAATGTCCCCACCTGCCAATCCACCTCCAAAATGCTGGCAACAGCCAGGAATCTCAATCCAGGCCTCCCACATGGGCAGAAGGAATCCAGTCACCTCAGGCATTACCACTGCATCCTGGGGTCCAGATGAGCGGAAGCTACAGTCAGGAGTCGAAGCTGGGGATCAAATGCAGGCTCTCTGACGTGGGACACTAGCTTTCTAACTTTGAGGCCAAACATCTACCCCATAAAAAATCTACTTTTAGCAATAATCTGGCTAAGTCAGTTTAGCAGGAGCCTCCCCCTCTCTCCAATGTCTGATCATCCTCAATATCTATTCAGGTTCTTTATCGTCAACCATCCTTCAGTTGATATCTGATCACACTGAACTATCTTCAGTAGAATCCCACTAGATCACAGTAGCCAGATTCTTCACTTACTCCTAATGCTTCCTCTGGTTTTTCTATCCATTGAGCTACATCCTATTCCCTGGCTATAAATCTCTTATATGCTGTATTAAGAGCTGAGTCCAATCACTCCCCTTTTCCACTACAAAATCTCATAAAAGTGGCCCCTATACCTATCAACATGGTCTGAATAGTCTTCGTTACTGCACTTTAACAAGCATCACTAATTTTTTCCTTTAATTGTTGAGTATTAAAAAGTATATTCTTTTATAGGGCAGGATGTCTATTTTTCTAACTGTTTAATAGCATAAGTGAAACTATCTATAACCATATTTAATGTGTCTACTTCATCCCCAAATTCCAAAAACCATTATCACACACAGCACATCTCTGTGACTGACCTAGTATCAAGTTTTCTTTGAATTTCTAAGTTTGCTTCACGTTTTATTGCTGTTTTTCATTGATGCAATGTCACATCATCCTTATAGATCATATATTTTATTTAACAAAAAACTCCCAATTAGTTCTCTACTATCCTCCTGAACTTGAATTACACTTTCCATGTTCACAGAAGTCCTGTCTTAGGTATTGAAGTAAGATTACTCCACTCCAGAGCTTCAAGGGGTCATTAACTTTAAGAGACATGAAAGAATGGTGGTAAGCATGATATGCTCATCATTTAGGGAATAATAGTCTTTGTACGAGTTTATCGGCTTCCCCCAACCCCCTCTACAGTGGAAGCGAAAAATCACTTACGTTGTTTTCTCCTCCAAAGTCCAGAGATGTGGAGACTAATGAGTGGGGAGTTCTTACACAAAGGAATGGTTGACATATTCAATCCATGGTTAGACATTCTCTTTGCTTGACCTATCCCAGAACTTCAGGAGTTAAGGCAGGGTGGGAGTAAAAGATGAAAATATGGAAAAACATTAGACTGAAATGATCAACTGTTCTTGGTAAGAAAGTGCAGTTTCTAGAATGTATGGAATAGGGATCCTGTCCAGAACCAGGGGAAACAGAAATGAAATAGCAAATGATAGATGAGGTTGAAGATCAGAGGCTGGGTATCAGTTAATGTAGCAGGAGGTGAACAAACAGGAGAGGAATACAATCTATGACTGCCTGCTGGGAATAACAGTTTCTATCCGTGGGAGGGCTGCTGACAAATTTGTTTTGGAGTAAAGATAAGGAGGAAAAGGTCAGAAATGTTCCCCGTGGCAATCACATGTATTAGAAGACTTCCCTTCTCCCTCTTGCTCTCCTTCCTGTAAAATGGGGGTGGGAATTTAGGAATAGAAGAAAAAGAAATGCTAAAGAAATAAGAGAAAGTGCAGACCATGTACGTCCCACCATTACATGCTACTTATGCAAAGGGAGAAAACTTTAAACGAAACCTTAGGGAGAAGTTTTCAAATGCACAGAACCAGCAAAACTTGAAGATAAACTATCATATATCAAAACTTAATGTAAAACATCTGGCACATGAATGCATAAATAGATCAATGGAACCAAACAAAACCCAGAAACAGACATAAAACTATATAGACCCTTGATTTACGAGAGAGATGACACAAAAGTACAGTGAAGCAAGTATTGTCTTTTTATTCTGTGCTGCTGAGTCAATTTCACTGCCACAAGAAAGAAATGAATCTCAACTCCTAACTTTAGTCATATATAAAAATCCTAGATGGATTATAGATTTGAATATGAAAGGCTAAGACATAATTTCAAAAAGAAAATAGAATGTGTCCATGGCATTCAGACAAAAATTTCTTAACACACACACACAAAATTTTTTTAAAGGGTGACTTGTGACTGCTTTTTTTTGAGTGGCGCTTCTTCATTGCCTACTTTTTTTTTATTTATGTATTTGAAAGTCAGAGTTACAAAGAGAGAAAAGGCAGAGAGAGAGAGAGAGAGAGAGAGAGGTCTTCCAACCGATGGTTCACTCCCCAGATGGTTGCAATGGCCAGAGCTGTGCCGATCCGAAACCAGGATCCAGGGGCTTCTTCCAGGTCTCCCACGTGGGTGCAGGGGCCCAAGGACTTGGGCCATCCTCTACTACTTTCCCAGGCCATAGCAGAGAGCTGGATCAGAAGAGGAGCAACTGGGACTAGAACTGGCACTCATATGGGATGCTGGTGCTTCAGGCCACGGCATTAACCCGCTGAGCCACAGCGCCAGTCCCCACAAAAATTTCTTAACACATGGCTGGCGCCGCAGCTCAATAGGCTAATCCTCCGCCTAGCAGCGCCGGCACACCGGGTTCTAGTCGTGGTCGGGGCGCCGGATTCTGTCCCGGTTGCCCCTCTTCCAGGCCGGCTCTCTGCTGTGGCCAGGGAGTGCAGTGGAGGATGGCCCAAGTGCTTGGGCCCTGCACCCCATGGGAGACCAGGAGAAGCACCTGGCTCCTGCCATCGGATCAGCGCTGTGCGCCGGCCGCAGCACGCCAGCCGCGGCGGCCATTGGAGGGTGAACCAACGGCAAAGGAAGACCTTTCTCTCTGTCTCTCTCTCTCACTGTCCACTCTGCCTGTCAAAAAAAAAAAAAAATATTAACACAAAAAAGCACTAACCATGAAAAGGGAAAAAAAATGGGGGCTGGTTAAGCCACTGCTTATGACAGGGGCATCTTCTATCAGAATGCTGGTTTGAGTCCTGGCTGCTCTGCTTTCAATCCAGCTTCCTGCTAATGCACCCAGGAAGGCAGCCTAAGTACTTGGGCCCCTGCCACCAGATAGGAGGGAAGTGACAATGACCAAGATGGAGTTCCTGGCTCTTGGTCTGACCTGGCCTAGATCTGCCTGTTGTGGCCATATGGAGAATGAACCAGAGGAAAGATATTTCTTTCTTTCACTCTCTCTCTCCCCCTCTCTTCCCTCACTCTCCTTCTCATTCTTCCTCCCTCATTTTCTCTCCCACCACCTTCATCTGTCTCTACCTCTGATACTCTGCTTTTCAAATAAATAAATCTTTAAAAAAGAGAAAAAAATTATCAACTGGACTACATTAAAAGAACTATAGTTCATCAAAAGACATCATTAACAGACAACATAATCCACAGGGAGAATATTTTAGGTGTGTGTCTGTCCAACTGACAGAGGACTTATAACCAGAATACATAAAGCATTGCTACAAATTGAAACCAAACCAAAACAAACAAAAATCTGAAAGGCACAAAAACTCATTATACCTAAAAGGTTTAATACTCCACTGAATAAGAAGTTTAACAAGTAAAAAGCAAAAAGACTCTTTAGTGGTTATGTAGTTGGAGGGTGAACCAACAGCAAAGGAAGACCTTTCTCTCTGTCTCTCTCACTGTCCACTCTGCCTGTCAAAAAAAAAAAAAAAAAAAGCAAATAACAAGAAGTCTTTTGTGAACTTCATTAATTTTATGAATTTTCCTATATTTTAAAAGAATAAAGGCTATATGTTCTCAAGCCACCAACATAACATTAAGGTAACGTAGCACTTCTTGTGTCAATTACAAAGTCCAAACTCTGATGCCTTACTTTATTGTGACACTCTGATCAAAAGAATCATGCATTTGATCATTAAAGTATTTTGGGGCTTTTGAGCTACAAAGGAACTTCACTTGAATAAATGCCTATACCTCAAAATACTTTATTGAATGTCTAATATACTAGGCAATCTTTGACAATATTTCCATATGAGAATTCATTTCCAGCATTTCTCAGAAATTTTATTTTTTTTCCAAATGCCAACCAAAAAAAGTCAGGGAAAATCAGAACTAGGAAATGTATTATAATTCTTCTGTAAGAATTAAACCTTAACAATACAGATATTACTGGATAAAAGAAATATATTGATGTCAAGTCGGATATAAGAGCAGCAAATATTGACTTATGGAGGGTAGTGGAACTCAGAAAATGCTTCCCAGAATGAACAAACTTTGAAATGCTGAGCACTTTGAATTAAAGGAAACTGAAGGCATTAGAAGCTGCTTTAGAATGTCCCTATGACATGTTTTCTCCCCAAAGAGCCAATCTCTGCGGTTCCTTTACCTTACTGAGGAAATTTAGTACAAAAGAAACGTAGTTGTCTTGAACCCTTTCCCTAGGTATCTCATCAAATAACAAGGAAAAATTAACCACCAGAAAAGTAACTAAAATATCATCATGTCCAGACAGACTTTTCAACTATTCTGACAGCAGCTCCAAGAGATTGCCTGGAGCCTTTATCCTGTAAAACAAACTTCATTCACAGCAGAGATCCAATCGTCACCTTCTCTGACCTTGTTGCCACCTCTCTTAGAGCCAGGAGGAACCTTGTCCCAGACTATTATTTGTTCTCTAGACTAATTTATTTCTACAGAAAATCACCTAATATCTCTCTCAAACTGACTACAACCCACCCCCCATAAATTTCTCTCTCTGCTCTGAAAAGGGTATTTAAGTTACAACCATCTAACCATTCACTTGAGTATCATATATTTTGTATGGCTCTCGTGCACATGTGCACATTAAATTTATATGCCTTTTCCTCTTGTTAATATGTATATTGTTGCAGCGCACTCACTGACCAGGCCTTTGGAAAGAAAGTTTGCACTTCCAAACAAGTGGAAGGGTAAAGTAATTGTTGCCAGGAACAAGGGAAGGTGAACATAGGACAGAAGTAATTTCCACTTAGTCAATCTCTTTTGCTGTTGTAGCCAAGTTGTAAGACAGCTTTCATGGCCTTTCATGCTGCTAACAAGGAATCAGCCGTGTAAATAAAATAAAGATTAACAAGTTTATATCCATAATACACTTTATATAAATCCCCATGAGTTGTTCTTCAAGAAATAAGTATTGGATGCAAAATAAGTCCTTACATGGGAAATTTTGATACTTGGTTCTCTGTGGTGCTGTGAGCTTCACTAGAATGCTTGAATCATATAATTCAATTACTACCCAATAACTATTTACTGGTGTTTTCTAATATTTGGACACTTACTAGGAGTTACTGTTCTTTATAAATATGTGGACTACTAAAATTAATAGTTCTCATATATTTTAAAAAGACTTAAATATTCAAAATAATGAGCAAAAAATTTAAAGAGTATTTTAAACTGTAATGGGTTGAGTAGGATTTGCCTCCCCAAAACTCATCCAGCTATTTAAATTCCATCTTAATGTTAATGGTTGATAGTTTAAAGGCAGAGACTTGATCTAATTATGGTGTGTAAGAGGTGGAGCTGGTGGAGGTCTTTGGGTCATTGTGTGTATGCTGTTGGAGGGTGGTTCTCACAAGAGGTTTGATGATATACTTCAAGTTCCGCCTCGCTGTTCTCTCTCCCTCTCCTTTCCGGCTCACCCGTGTGAATGTGCAATCACACTCTCCATCAGATACCTGATTATGGGGCCACCTGATCCTATAACCTCCACTGTAATCTGAAGTAAGATTTTTTTTCCTCCAAAGAAGCTCCTCTCAGGTATTTAAGTTGAGGTAACAACAAGCAGATGAAAGGATTCAAAGTATAATTTGATCTCAGGCATTTCCAAAAGTTCTAGAAACTGATTTCTCAATCCTGAAACCCAAAGATTAATATTACTGAAAGCTTGGATATACTGCTTGGGATAAAGAGTTGACTAACAAAGTTTCCCTACCTCTTTAGAGTTCAGGGTTTAGGAGAGGAATTAAACATGGAAGTCAAAAAATATTACAAGTGTTATGACAAAATTCAATTTTGGGTATAGTGAAGACACAAAGGCAAAAGACATGGGCCAATTAAGCCTACAGAGATCTGGAAAAGGCGTCATAACAAAGGAGATGACTTCTTGTTTGTGTCCAGAAAAACAGAAATCTATCTAACGAGCAGAGCAGAGGAAGGATGAGATGGCTGGCAGAAAATACAGAGAGATGACTCTGTGCCCAGGCTGGGGTCATGAAGCGTCATGGGCTGTTCAGCAAAAATTTAGAAATCAAAAGGTGAGGTGTTTGATGAGACATAACTAGAAAGAGCAGCATGTGATTTAACCTAGGGAGAGTCACCTAATGTATGGAAAAGTGTCTCAAGACTCTAAAGTAGTTAACTGACATAATACGATTTATATTTTAAAAATATCTCTCTGGAAAATGTATTAAAGACAGTTCAAAATGTGTGAGAATAGAGATTACTAGAGCAATCACAATTCTGCAAGCTAGGAACATCCTTAAACAATGCAATTCTATATATCATTAAAGATCCACATATATCCAACCACTATAGAGTAGAAAGACCAATGAGGATTTGGAAGTGAAGTACAAAGAATAAAGGTCAAAATAAAAAAAAATTTAAAAGAGAAAGACAATGATTATTTTGATTATATTATGAATTAAAGAGTATGACAAACTCAACTCCTTGCAGCTGAGGTACTATTCATATATATATATATTCACACTTTGTGTATCTGTGTTGAGGCAAACTGTTGAAATCTTTATAAAGATATTTAAAAATGAATCTTAATGAATAATGGGATGGGAGAGGGAGTAGGAGATGGGATGGTTTGTGGGTGGGAGGGTGGTTATGGGGGGAAGAACTACTATAATCCAATATAAAGTAATATATATAAATCCAATATATATATAAATTAAATTTGGCTTGAGGCTACCTGCATAAATTCATCCCTATGTAATGAACTACAACCTAACTATGTAAACCAACCAAAACCCTAATTTAGTAGTTTAGTTTTCTGACAAATAACTATCAGCCACAGTAGCACAGTTTCAGTCAATGACAGGTGGCTGCAGCCAGCATTTGGCCTAGCAATTAAGATTCCAGTTAGGATAACCAGATCAAAAAAAAAAAAAAAAAAAAAAAAGATAACCACATCCCATATTGAAATGCCTAGGTTCAGTGACTGTGACTGGCTCTGTCTCCTGACCTCAGCTCCTGCTAATATTGACCCTGGGAAGCAGCAGATGACGGCTCAATTAACTGGGTTCCAGCAACCCATGAGGGAGACCTGGATTGAGTTCCTGGGCTCATGGCTTGGGCTGGGTCCAATCAAGGCTTTTGCAGGAATTTGGGGAACAGACCAGTGGCTAAGAGTGTGCTCTCTCACGTTCTCATTCTCTCTCCCCAACCCCCCTCAAAATTTCCTTGTACAAATAAGAGTGTCAATTGTTAAATCAACGACAGGAGTCACTGTGCATTTACACCCCATGTAGGACCTCTGTCCCTAATGTGTTGTACTATGAGAATTAATGGTAAAACTAGTCTTCAAACAGTAATTCACATTTTGTGTATCTGAGTGGATGCAAACTGTTGAAAACTTTATAAAGATATTTAAAAATGAATCTTAATGAAGAATGGGATGGGAGAGGGAGTAGGAGATGGGATGGTTTGTAGGTGGAAGGGTGGTTATGGGGGGGAAGAACCACTATAATCCAAAAGTTGTACTTTCAAAATTTATAGTTATTAAATGAAAGTTTTATATAAAATATTTCCTTGTACAGGAAACCAAAATGTTAAGAAGCGCAATGTCTTTTTTTTTGACAGGCAGAGTTAGACAGTGAGAGAGAGACACAGAGAAAGGTCTTCCTTCCATTGGTTCACCCCCCAAATGGCCGCTACCACTGGTGCAGCGCGCCAGGAGCCATGTGCTTCCTCCTGGTCTCCCATGTGAGTACAGGGCCCAAGCACTTAGACCATCCTCCACTGCACTCCCGGACCACAGCAGAAAGCTGGACTGGAAGAGGAGCAACCGGGACAGAATCTGGCACCCCAACTGGGACTAGAATCCCGGGTGCCGGTGCCACAGGCAGAGGATTAGCCAAGTGAGCCATAGCGCCGGCTGTGAAGGGCAATGTGTTAAAAAGAGCGATATTGGGGCCGGTACCTTGGCGCACTAGGTTAATCCTCCACCTGCGGCGCTGGCATCCCATATGGGTGCCAGTTCTAGTCCAAGTTGTTCCCCTTTCAGTCCAGCTCTCTGCTATGGCCTGGGATAGCAATAGAGGATGGCCCAAGTGTTTGGGCCCCTGCACCCGCAGGGGAGACCAGGAAGAAGCACCTGGCTCCTGGCTTCGGATCAGTGTAGCTCTGGCCGTTGCGGCCATCTGGGGAGTGAACCAATGGAAGGAAGACCTCTCTCTCTGTCTCTCCCTCTCACTGTCTGTAACTCTACCTGTCAAATAAATAAATAAAAATCTTAAAAAAAAGAGAGAGAGATATCAGAGCCAGCACTGTGGTGTATTAGGCTAAGCCTCTGCCTGCTACACTGGCATCCATACTGGTGCCAGTTCATGTCCCAGCTGCTTCTCTTCCAGTCCAGTTTTCTGCTTACTGCTTGGGAAAGCAGTGGAAGATGGTCCAAGTGCTTGGGCCCCTAAACCTGCAGTGGGAGACCCAGACGAAGTTCCTAAGTTCTGGCTTCTGGCTTCTGATCGGCCCAGCTCAAGCCATTGCAGCCATTTGAGGAGTGAACCAGCATATGGAAGACCTTTCTGCTTCCCCCTCTCTGTATCTGTAACTCTACGTCTCAAATAAATATATTGTTTTACAGAAAAGAGATATATCTAGTTACTCTATTCCTGACTCTATTAAAGATTCTATATAACTTTATCCTCCTCCTGATCTAGAGCTATTTGCAATTAAAATTATCATAGGAGGGGGTGAGCATTTGGCAAAGAAATCAAAATATCACTTGGGACTCCCACATCCCATATTGGAGTGCCTGAGTTTAAGAATTAGGACTGTTCAGCTTCACATTGAGCTTCCTGCTAATGTGCATCCTGGGAGGCAGCAGGTCAAGTAGCTGGGTCCCTGTAGCCCACATGAGAGACCAGGACTGAGATCCAGCCATCAGGCCTCAATTTAGGCCTGGCCCAGCCCTGGTTGCTGCAGGCATTTAGGATATGAACCAGCAGATGGGACACTGCTTTTTCTCTCTCCTCTCTGTCACTGTCTCTCTCTGCCTTTCAAATAAATATTTTTTAAAAATCAAAATTATATAGGATTTATAAGATTGTTTTTAACTTTCCAAAAGTAATCCATTGTCTTGTTATTTGTCTTTCAGATTATATTTAGGAAAAGCTATTTATTGAAGGAACATTTATGAATAATAATCAGCCTTCCACAAAGCTAAAAGCTCTTATGTCTCCTTCTCCCATCTTCCTCTTGCCATTTAGAGTCGTATGCAGATTTTGTAAACAATTAAATCTGTTCACATGCAAACAGATAAGCATAATCATGAACAATGATAAAGGAGTTCACACACTTATTTTCTTATGATCTATCCATGCTCCTTTTAAAAGACACTAATATACCCTATTATGTATTCCAAAGCTGTTATACATAAGTGAATGTTCTTTTCAGAATTCTTTTGACATGATACTGGAGCAGCTCCAGAAAAAAATTAGCACTTTTGGAGAATTACATTGCATCTCTTTTAGTAGCCAAAGAGGAAGGGGGCTGGAGGTAGGGTGGAGCCAAAGATTAAAATAAATGCATTATTCATTTTTAACATGGTAGAGGCTTTTCTCTCATTTTTCATTTTAATAGTTCTACAACTAATTTTACTGTTAACACTGAATTTTTAAGAGTGGTGTTTTATAAATCGTTTTTACAAAGAAGAAGGCTAAAAAGATTTTCTGCTCACCATCAGTGCACAAAATTGAACAAGTGACAATCTTCACACACAATATGCTTCCAACAGGCATGCTCTTATGCATAAAAAAAGGAAACAAAGCATTTCAGGATTGTATTTGTAAAAGGATTACTTTTTAAAAGAGTACTGAGCAAATTTCAGAGTAGAAAAACATCAAAGGCTCTCCAGCAGTCAAATTCATCACTGGGTTTTTTTAAGGCAACACTTAAGGCAAGATATCTCAGCTATTTACATAATGTCTACAATATGAAAAAACACAAAGGTAGACTTAAGACAGCTAAAGAACCTACTTCCTATACAATATTTTCTGTGTTTGTCTCTCTACCAGTCACTTGAACAAGGGTGCTACTGTTCTGCCAAAGCAACTATGTCCTAAAAATGGCCTCATGCTTTGTATGACTCTGCCTCGTCTAGCTTTTTTATACATTTTGCTTAATGCAGCAAAAACTATGAATGCTATTCCAATACCAAGATACAAAACACCATTCAATTGAGGAAATTCTAAACCATTCAAGTTCAGGAAATTACTAGGATCTTTAATATAAAATAACAAATTATTCTCATGTACTGCTTTCATCTCCCACTCAACAACCAAATGCTACAATCAATTCTATTTGTCTTAACCCGCTACCACCAAAAATTAATGCAAGCAGAATCCAGATATAGTAGAATGAGAATGAAACAATGTAATGTAATAAAGGAGATGTAATAAAGGAGAAGCTGACAGAGATAGGGCAAGATGGGATTCATCTCCCCTGGATTGAGTTATCAATTCTTAACAGGAAACTCAGCCAGTGCTACTGGACCAGATGGGAACAGCATGGTACAGAATTCTCTATCCCTAGACCCTGCTATCAAGAGAAATGAAGAATCAATCCTCATGAGGCACTAAACCTGACAGTAAACTTCATGTGATGGGTACCATTCAATCATGCACAGGCTGACCTGGTGATTTTTGGATTCTCATTTTTTTTTTAACTTCCTGCTGATTTTCTACATGTGTGCCTCTCAAATTTCTTTATTAGTCTTTGACCACTCTCCAAAGGTCAATCATGTATTTCTAGACCCTGCCATGGATCTCTTTTGTCCCTTTAATTCCCCACCCCCCAAACCAACTCATTTCACCCTAAACCAAGAAGACAAACATTTTTTAAAGAAAGAAAATATTCTGCCACTTAATGTTTTACCTGTGGCTGGCAACTCCATTCTCCCAGTGTTTTAAACTTTAAATTTCAAAGCAATAACTGAACTGCCTTTCACTCTCTTCCATCATATGACATTGGTAACTTACATAAAGTCTAATAGCAAATGACTTGGCAAAACTATATGTTCTCTTTTCCAATTTCCACTGTAACACTATTTCAAAGTTTGGATTATCAAGACCTCTCACTTAATTGTCACAAACACCTAAATTGTCCTCTAACTTTCATTCTCTTTGCCTTCAACTACTTATACCTACTATTAAACTAATGATCTTATAGCTCAACTATGACCCTATCCCTGAATACTCAAAAATCTTCATGGGGTTTCACAATGACTACTGAAAATATTTAGGGGCTGGCACTGTGGCATAGCGGTTAAAGCCGCCTGCAGTGCCGGCATTCTATATAGGTGCCAGTCCGAGTCCCGGCTGCTCCACTTCCGATCCAGCTCTCTGCTATGGCCTGCGATAGAGAAGATGACCCAAGTAGTTGGGGCCCTACACCCACATGGGAGACCCGGAAGAAGCTCCTAGCTCCTGGCTTCAGATCTGCACAGCTCCAGCTGTTGCAGCCAATCAGGGAATGAACCAGCAGGTGGAAGACTTTCTCTCTCTTCTTCTTCTTCTTCTCTCAGACTTTTGAATAAATAAAAACAAAATATTCAAAAAATATTTAATGTAAATATCAAAGGTTTTATGATTTCATCTCAAGCTCTTTCCAAAATAATCCAACACAATCTCCTTCATATATCCCATGTCTGAACCACTAGACTACATATTAAGTGGAATGTATCTGCACTTGTTTCACTTGTATCCTTGTCCATAGTTTCCTCCATGAATTTTCCTCCTTTGTAATGGGCTCTGAGCTCGACAGTAGGATAAAAGGATAATAAAAGATTTTAAATATATTCTAATCTTGTTAAAAGAATCAGCATGGGCTTTGGAGTTACACAGAATTGAGTTTTGAATTTAGATTGTGCATTTACTGGCTCTCTCACTTTGGGCAACTTCTTAACCTGTGAGACAACTTCATGTCCTGTGAAATAAGAATAAGAAGGTCTACCTAGGAGAGCTGCCAGGAGATATAAAACATATTTTTCAAGTCTGATATCCTGTATTGCATGCAGGAAATTCCTATATATGATTAGTTTCTCAAAGCAGAATGTACTAACCACACTAATGGGTTAGTTCTAACCTGGCCAAATCCTGAACTAGTGTAGACAGCAATTGCCACTTTCTTCTACTCCTTTTACCCAAGTTTTGAGTTTGCAGAGACAAATGAGAATATTCCACAGTTCATGTGTCTGGCCCATTTGCTGAGTGGCATTTTCCATATTTCCACAACATCTAAGCAATAAGGATCAATGTTAATGAGTTGCTGGGATAGCTTGAGAAACTGACTGATAGTGCCAGAGAGGTATACTGGTCTCCAAGATAAGCAAATAATCTTATTCCCCTTCAAATTTGTATTCTTTAAGTAAAATTCAAAGTTTACTTCATGGTGGAAGGGTAGTCCCCAACTGTAATATTTTTCCACTCCAAGACACTGCTTAATTCAGTAGGAAAGAGGTAAATTTACATTTTGTCATATTATGTAAAGAATGAGAAAATGAACTAATTAGTGCTGTGTTTCTAGTCTATCCCAGTGATGTTTTACTATTCTTTAGACCTACAGCTCAACATGGACTCAGGGAGAATATCTGTGCAGATTTGGCTACCTAGAATCCATTTCCTCATTCTTAAGGTAACAGCACCCTTTTTTCATGTACAGCATTCCTTCTCTATTTCATCCAGTTTGGGTGGGGTTACAAATGAACATGCCCTGCTCTCTTCCAATCAAAGATGATTAGTAATCCAAACTATGCCAAGAAAACTCTCTCCACATTTGAAACCCAAAGTGCAGTGGCTTGAAAATTGAAAAATAAAATCCTAAAATTTTGACTAATGAGAAGATTCTGCCACTTAGAAACACTGAGCCTGGACTCCAGCTTTGACCTTAATTCTGTAAACTATCCAACAATTTTCCAATAAAATCCTTCTCTGCCTTCTTAACTAAAATTGGTTTCTATTTCTGTTGATCAAGGAACTCCTGATGTAAAGTTGAAGCCATTTTATCTGAGTCTGGTCTTTCCAAGTGGAAAATATAACTACTTTAAAAGAAAGCTGAACTGTATAACAATAGTTTGGCTCTATTACAGAAGTACCTAGTAGATGCAGACAAAGTATTTGATAAAATACAACACCCTTTCATGATGAGAACTCTAAGCAAATTGGGTATAGAAGGAACATTCTTCAAACCAATCAAGGAAATGTATGACAAATCTATGGCCAGGATCATATTGTATGGGGGAAATGCTAGAAGCATTCCCACTGAAATCCGATACCAGACAAGGATTCCCACACTCACCACTGCTATTCAATGTAGTCCTGGAAATTTTAGCCAGAGCCATTAGGAAAGAAAAAGAAATCAAAAGGAAACAAATAGAGCAGGAGGAAGTCAAACTATCCCTATTTGCAGATGGCATGACTCTATATATAGGGGATTCAAAGAATCCACTAAGAGACTATTGGAACTCAAAGAATAGTTTGGTAAAGTACAAGAATATAAAGTCAATACACAAAAATCAACAGCCTTTGTATACACAGACAATGCCAAGGCTGAGATTGAGCTTCTAAGATCAATCTAACTCACAATAGCT
Organism: Lepus europaeus; assembly: GCF_033115175.1. Taxonomy (NCBI): domain Eukaryota; kingdom Metazoa; phylum Chordata; class Mammalia; order Lagomorpha; family Leporidae; genus Lepus; species Lepus europaeus. Next base: position 20,954,699 of record NC_084836.1, on the reverse strand, counting down.
ACAAAAAAAATCAAATGCCTCGAAATAAATTTAACCAAGGATGTCAAAGATCTCTACAATGAGAATTACAAAACATTAGAGAAATAAACAGAAGATACAAAAAATTATAAAAATCAATATCATCAAAATGTCCATTCTTCCAAAAGTAATTTACAGATTCACTGTGACACCAATCAAAATACCATAGATATTCCTCTCAGATACAGAAAAAAATTATGCTGAAATTCATATGGAAACACAGGAGACCTCAAATAGCTAAAGCAATCTTATACAACAAAAACAAAGCCGAGGCATCATAATACCAGATTTCAAGACATTGTAATAGGCAGTTATAACCAAAACAGCCTGGTACTGGTACAAAAACAGATGAAGAGACCAAAGGAACAGAATAGAAACACCAGAAATCAATCCAAATGTCTACGACCAATTTATATTTGACCAAAGAGCTAAAGTCAATCACTGCATCAAGGACAGTCTCTTCAACAAATGGTTCAGGGAAAACTAATTTCCACATGCAGAAGCATGAAGCAAGACCCCTACATTACACCTTACACCTACACAAAAATCCACTCAATGTGGATTAAAGATCTAAATCTTCAACTTGACACCATCAAATTATTAGAAAACATTGGGGAACCCTGCCAAGACTGGCACAGGCAAAGAGTTCTTGGAAAATACCCCAGAGGCACAGGCAGGCAAAGTCAAAATTAACAAATGGGATTTCTTCAAATGGAGAAGTTTCTGTAAGGCAAAAAAAAAATAGGTAAATGAGGGGGCAACCAACAGAATGGGAGAAATTAGGTGCAAACTATGCAACTGATAAAGGATTAACAACCAGAATATACAAAGAGATCAAGAAACTCAACAACAACAAAGCAAACAACCCACTTAAGAGATGGGCAAAGGACTTAAACAGACATTTTTCAAAAGAGGAAATCCAAATGGTCAACAGATACATGAAAAAATGTTCAGGATCACTAGCTGTCGGGGAAATGCAAATCAAAAACCTCAATGAGGTTTCACCTCACCTCAATTAGAATGACTTTCATACAGAAATCAATAAATAACAAATGCTGGTAATGATATGGGAAAAAGGTATCCTAATCCACTGTTGGTGAGAATGTAAACTGGTAAAGCCACTATGGAAGACATTATGAAGATAACGCAAAAATTTGAACATAGACCTATCAGATGATTCAGCAAACCCACTCCTGGGAATTTACCCAAAGGAAATGAAATCAGCATATGAAATAGTTATCTGTACTACCATGTTTATTGCAGCTAAATTCACAATAGCAAAGATATGGAATCAACCCAAATACCCATCAACTGAAGACTGGATAAAGAAATTATGAGATATGTACACCATGGAATACTACACAGTTGTAAAAAAAAAAAAAACAACTTTTTTTTTGCAATAAAGTGGATGAAACTGGAAAATATCATACTTTTGAAATAAGCCAGTACCAAAAGGAAAATACCATATATTTCCCCTGACCTGTGATAATTAGCAGAGCACCTAAAATCTATAGAAGTGAAATTGACACTTTAAGAAGGAATAACTTTGAACAGCCCATAATTTTACTGTTGAGGAACAGTATTTTTCTCCATACTATTTTTGAATGCTTACTTGACAGAGTTAACCATATGTGTCTAAAGTTAACTGAAAACAGATCTTAGTAAAAAAAAAAAAATAAGAATAGAAATAGGAGAGGGAGGAAGAAGAGGGATGAGAAAGAGTGGGAGTGCAGGTGCTATAGGAAGAATCACTATGTTCCTAAAGTTGCAATTATGAAATGTAAGAAGTTTGTATTCCTTAAATAACAGTTTTCTGGGGAAAAAAAGAAAATAGGTCAGTTCCCCCAGATTGTTCTATAGATTCAACACAATTTCCATCAAAATTTACACATTTTGTTGAAGTGAACAAAAGTATTATAATATTAACATAGAAAAGAATCAAGAGAATATTGAAGAGATGGGAAGAGACACACCATCAGATAACTGTGGCAATTAAGATAGTGTGGTATTGGCACAAAGGTAAATGCACAAACCAATGGCAACTAAAATATAAAATAGACCTACACACACACACACACACACAGAGAGATGCTCTGCTGAGCAGTAGAGAAACAAAGGACTTTCTAATAAGTTGTGCAGGTTCAAATGAATATCAATATGGAAAATGAAAACATATATCTCATATCACATAAAATCAATTTCTAGTAAGATATCTAACTGTGAGAAACTAATACAACTTCTTAAAAGTTAACATGAGGAAATATTCATGATCTCAATATAATGAAAAATTTCATTTCAACACTAATAAAGGAAAAGAATAAATATTTGAGCTAGTTCAAATTAACAACTATTATTCATCAAAGACAACACTAAGAAAGTAAAAAAGCAAATCAGAAATGTGAAAAAATATACTTGCTTGAATGTTAAAATAAGAGAGATTATCAGTACTAGATGGTATTTTAGGTAGGGACCACTCATATATTTCTAGTAGAGGCAAATTTTTTGAGCAGTCACTCTGGGCAAAACAACAAGTTAAACAAATGCATACTTAGAAATACTAATACTAGGTATATATTTAACAGAAGTGTGTGTGTATATGAGTGTGCATACATACTACCAATTAAAGAGAAGCATGAAAGGCATTTCTAAGATGCTGAAAAGGTTCTAATTTTTATTCTGGATAGTATTTACATCAGTGTTTTTGCTTTGTGATAATTCATAAATATTTAACTTAGAATGAATGCCCCCTTTTTAAAGTAGGATACAATTTAATTTTTAAAGGAGAAAAGAAAACATCGTAAGAAAAAAATCAACTATGTGAAACAAAAGTCATAAATGCCTATCCAGGAACCTGAAAACCAGTTCTTACCCACATGAACTACCTATTAGTAAAATAAGGAGCTGACAGACAAAAGCAAAAACTTGATGTTCTAGTTAATCTGTACAACCCTAGTCAAGGTAAATACATAGCTTAATCATACTTTCTGAAACACTAACATTTTGTAAAGATCCATAATGTTTTTGTGAACCCTTTGGCAATTCACAGACCCCAGATGAGAAATCAGTGCCCAATTCTGAAAGCAAAATCAGACCAGCTGCCAAAATATTCAATAAATCTATAACCCATGTGGTCAGGTTTAAACTGAAAACTACCTGTTCGAGAAGGATTATAATTAACATCCTAAGAAAACATTTTAAAATAAAATAATGGTGACCTTAATCTCAATTTTTTCCAACAGTAGACTATTATTATAAGACGAAGATTTCCCCCTATAGTTTCAGATTTGTGTTCTTTGTGAATCTTAATCACATACAAATTTTGTGAACTTAAGTTTCATGGAAGTCTTTTCTTTGGAGCCATTGAATTCTTTCAGAAAACAAACGTATTAATTTCCTACCTGGAAAGTAGATGCCTAGTTGACGAGCTGCTGAAAGCAACTGAAAGAAAGCTTTGACAGTTCTGTATACACACTTTCTACCTATGCCCATGTTTTCTGCCTCAATACTCACCCCTTGCCCTCAGCTCTAACCTCCAAACCTTTCATGTATTTAAAACAGCCATATTTTCTGTAAGTCTTCTCAAGTTAGACATATTCATCTCCTTCAACTGTTTATATATCATTTTAAAATGTATTAATTCATTCAAAAATATTAACTGAATGTCAATTATCTTGATGGTTAATTTTATGTGTCGACTAGACTAGGCCAAGATACCCAAATACTTGATCAATGGTATTTTAAATGTTTTTTGAAGGAATTTTTAGAGGAAATTAACATTGAAGTCAGTAGACTTTAAATAAAGCAGATGATGCTTCATAATGTAGGAGGGCCTCACCCAATCAGCTGAAGACCTTAATAAACGAATTCTCCCTGGAAGAAGAGGGAATTCTGCTAGGAGACCGCCCTTGGACTTGAACTGCAGCTCTTTCGAGTCTCCAGCACGCTGCCAGATTCTGGATCTGCTGAATTTCTATGATCATGTGAGCCAATTCCTTAAAATAAAATTTTCTTCCTTTCCTTCTCCCTATATGGAGTATATTGATACTCTATAAAATTTTTGTATCAAAATAAACTTTTTCTTTTAATTCCATTTCCCACAAAATTTTTGAGGTACCCTCAATACATCCTGTTGGTTCTGCTTATCTGGAGAACCCAAGCTGACACTGTTGTGTACCAGAAACAAAAGCAGGATGTACTTATCTAGCTTTGTGGATCTCCTGGTCTAAATTTACTTCATCACGTCAACATAACTCTAAAAACTGCTCCTAAACCACACAGATTCTTTGAAATGCAATTTGAGCTGAATATAGAATAAAATAAACTCAATTTTTTTCAGCTCTCTACTTCTAGTTACTATAATTCCTTTATTGCATCCAAAGAGCATCCTAATCCACATCACTACTTAGGAAAGCATAGAATGATAAAATCCCCAAAATGTCACACAATCTATTAGCAAGCCATACCTCTCCAATTTTGCACTTCTACAGTTACTTTTTGGGGGACTGCACAGAATACTTAATATGTAAGGGTGAGAGGGAGGGGAGAGAGAATCTTCCACCAGATGGTACACTCCCCAATTGGCCAAAACTGCCAGAGATGCACAGATCTGAAGCCAGGACCTAGGAGCTTCTTCTGGGTCTCCCACATGGGTGTAGGGGCCCAACCACTTGGGCCATCTTCTACTGCTATCCCAGGTCATAGCAGAGAGCTGGATCAGAAGTGGAGCAGCCGAGACTAGAACCAGCGCCCATATGGAATGCTGGCACTTCAGACCAGGGCATTAACCTGCAGACCAGGGTGTTAACCACAGCGCCAGCCCTGGACATTTCAACTTTAAACAAAGCCTTAATTCAAGTGGTATTGGCAAAAATATACTGCCACTGAAGTCACAGGAAGTACCGACTTCCTTTAAAACTTCCAACATAGGATTATCGTGAGGATTAAAATATATGTAAAGCACTTGACACAATGCTTAGAACACACCAAGTGTCTCCTAGCACAAAGTAAGAACTCACAAAGAACTAGATCCATTCCTGCTTCATCACATCCCCTTGGATCAGCCAATAGCCTAAATCAATTAGCCTCTACTGGCTGTGGGGTGGGAGCTGGGATGAGGTAGAAAGGTGAAGACAGAGGTAGATGGATGAACTACTTGAAGTTGCTGCCTGAAGAGACTACCAGTAAAGGCTGAAAGTTCTTTAAAAGATACCAACGGGTTTAGAAGGATACTTCTATTCATTCTCTGGACAAACTGCAACCTCTAGTCAGAAAGGAATAAATGCAGTGACGTCTGAGATTTGATTAAACATTTAAATTGCATTTCAAAACGTTGGATTTGGCAAGATCTAAAATAAATTTTGCCAAGCCTTTAACTTTTTTACTTACATGTGTCCAAGGGAAAGCCAGCATATAGTTTTGAATCATCTAGATTGCACTCATTAAAATGTATGGAGTGCTTTATCAAGCCACAAAAACTGCCCCAGATCATTTACAGTTTAACTCAGAAAAGAAAAAAAAAAAATCTTATATAAACCACAGCTCTTTTATACTAAGTTGCTGAGACTTAGAGCCTCCTGAAAGAAAGAAATTTTGTAGAGGTAATTAAAGGAGTGAAGTAGCACTGAATATACAGGAAATGGAAAAATATTCCAAGAATGCAGACAGAAGTGATATTATATAATAGCTGACAAGGACCATATGCAAATCTCAGTGATTGCATTTTGACTTAAAGATAGTTTTCTAAAATGTCTAGAAGAACAACTGGATTTTTAAGGATATCCATAAAATTACTGTCAGGAGATATTGATGCAACACATTCTTACTGTATGTCTCTGCACTTGAGGCTCTCTACATGTCCTTGCCCTCTGAAAGCTTGCATTACATGGGGGAAACAGATGTATTTTTTTAAGTGAAGACACTAAGGTGCAGTGAGAGTAACTTTAGGAAGAATAAAGGCATAGGAAGTAACCTGATTATCATGGATATAGAGTTGTAATGCCAGTTTGATTAATAAAAATGAATCCGATTTTCAAATTCTTAGAGACCCTGAATTGTTCACTCATCATCTCTAGTTTTTCCAAAAGGAATCAAGGTGCTGATAAGTGCTTTGCTAAAGGCAGAGAGAAATAAAACTACATCTCAATACAGGTTTTCTAACCCTGTACCCAATATCCATCCATTCATTCGACCTCTACTGAGTATCTACTACAACAAAACACTGTGCTTGCTGCAGAGAAGTGAAATTTATTTTTATAGAAAATTTTTAGCCAGCGCTGTGGCGCTGGCACACTGGATTCTAGTCCCGGTCAGGGTGCCGGATTCTGTCCCGGTTGCCCCTCTTCCAGGCCAGCTCTCTGCTGTGGCCCGGGAGTGCAGTGGAGGATGGCCCAAGTGCTTGGGCCCTGCACCCCATGGGAGACCAGGATAAGTACCTGGCTCCTGCCTTCGGATCAGCGCAGCGCGCCGGCCACAGCGCACCGGCCGCAGCGGCCATTGGAGGGTGATCCAACAGCAAAGGAAGACCTTTCTCTGTCTCTCTCTCTCATTGTCCAATCTGCCTGTCAAAAAAAAAAAAAAAAGAAAATTTTAATAAATATAAATTTCAAAAGTACAACTTTTGGATTATACCGGCTTTTTCCCCCATAACCACCCTCCCACCCACAAACCATCCCATCTCGTATTCCCTCTCGCATCCTTCATTAAGATTCATTTTTCATTATCTTTATATACTGAAGATCAACTCTATACTAAGTAAAGATTTCAACAGTTTGCACCCACACAGATACACAATGTATAAAATACTATTTGAAGACTAGTTTTACCATTAATTCTCATAATATAACACTTTGGGGACAGAAGTCCTACATGGGGATCAAGTGCACAGTGACTCCTGTCACTGATTTAACAATTGACACTCTTATTTATGACACCAGAAATCACCTGAGGCTCTGTCATGAGCTGCCAAGGCTATGGAAGACTCTTGAGTTCACAAACTCCAACTGAGAAGACAAAATTTAAAAACCTTATTCCCCAACACAGTCCTGGAAGAGAGATAAGCATGAAAACAATGGATCCCTAAAGGACTAAAGATGTAACACAAGATTGTGCGAAGCTCAAGGGAGATCCTAACTTTACTTAGGAAGATGGATCTACTTCAGCAAAATCATACAAAAAGAGTAGAATTTTCCAAGAAACACAAAAGGAAGAAGAGTATTTCAGAAAGAGAAAAGACAATGTGCCAAGAACACAGTACATTCAGGAAAGTGTAAGAATAAAACGTGTAAGGAGTACCCTACTTCTGTGGTTTTTCTTATTTTTATCAAAGTAGCATATAAATATAGTCAAATAGTGCTTACAAAAACAAAAACGTAAAACAGAGTAGATCTGTGGCAATCTCTCTGCTGGTTACTCTCTCATCAAGACTCACTTCCACATGCAACCACTTGAAATTCATTTACCTGCCACTTTTGGCCGTTAGTTCCATGCTTCTAAATTATGCTTACTTATTGACATATTGGGATCCTACACAGTATTAGGACTTTCACTCTATATCCATTTTGTCTCCCCACTCCATTCTCCCCAATACAGATTAAACATAATTTGTGGCAATATCCATAACCATTGTTATAATGATGGAGTAAATATAACTTACTGATTAAGTATGATACTGAGATTATACACTATTTCCTTTCTGTAATACCTTTTTGTTTATTCTAATATTGATTTGCATTAACTTTATTGTCCTTTTCCAATCTCTAGTTAAATAAATGTTCCCCCATGTTCCAGCAGCTCTAAAGTCACTACTAAAGACAATGTCTCATAAAGTCAAACTCATTAGATAATCTTTTTTTTTTCTTTTTTCTGAAAAATGTAGAGTGGTGGTAAGGATTAAGCAAACAAAGTACCTGGCATGTAATTAATCATTAGTTACTATCTACTATACTAACTCTAAGAAATTCAATTTTTCAAAATAGTGAGAGTGACACTCTTGTTTTATAGGCATTAACTTATTGAATCCTGAAAACAATACCATGTTAGGTACTATTAACATGCCAATTTTATAATGAATGAAATTCATGCACAGCTAAGTTAAATAACTTGTCCATGGTCACACAGCCAAAGCAGATATCTCTGATTCATTTCTAAACAATTTGGTTTTAAAGTCTTTAATCTTAATCAGTTAGACACTTAGACTCTGAGGCTTCTGAGGTTCTCTGTACCTTACTTCTGGAATGTCAGTTAAATTACATTTAGCACATTGGGGGCCGGTGCCGTGGCTCACTTGGTTAATCCTCCACCTGCAGCACCAGCATCCCATATGGGGATCGGGGTTCTAGTCCCGGCTGCTCCTATTCCAGTCCAGCTCTCTGCTGTGGCCCCAGAAGGCAGTGGAGGATGGCCCAAGTCCTTGGGCCCTGCACCTGCATGGGAGACCAGGAGGAAGCACCTGGCTCCTGGCTTCGTATTGGCGCAGCGCTGGCCATAGCGGACATTTGGGGAGTGAACCAACGGAAGGAAGACCTTTCTCTCTGTCTCTCTCTCTCTCACTGTCTAACTCTATCTGTCAAATAAATTAAAAAATTTAAAAAAATATTTGGCACCATAGACAGAAAATATTCCAAAACAACACTGCAAAACTTGAACCAAATGGCTTCTCTGTTTAACTGTCTTCCATGTAGGGCAGTAGTACAGACTTGTTGCAGACAGTAATAATCATTTCCATAACAAGAACAGAAAACATAAAAATATGAAGTTTTTAAATCTCATGAACAAATCATTCAGTGTGATTATATCCTATATGACAGAAGTGTGTCTTCTATCTTCTATCTTCTTTGCATGAATTGAAAGTTTTGTAATAGTGAAAACTTACCTTCCTCTGTTAAGACCCCCATCAAGACTGAAAATCTTAATTAGCTAAGCAATTAATAATGACAAGTTGAAGCTAAAATGAAGAAAAAGTACATGATTTAATGACTGACTTTCCTCTGCTAAAACCATCAGCCAAAATCCACAGTAAGTCTTTGGAGTGCAAGATCCGGGAAGAGAAAATCTGGGCAGAATTCATATAATAACTATATGAGGACTCCACAGAATAAATATAGTAGGGGAATCAGAATTAGAGAATAAGAGTTCAAAATACTAGCAGTGAGTATCCCCAAGCCTGGAATCAAGATACACCAAAATCAGGAGACACCAGGATGCAAACAGAGAAATTTCCTCAAAAGCTCTCTAGTTGTGGCTCAACAAACAGGAAAAAAGAATTCCTAACACCCAGAGTAGAACTCCTCAGTTGTTCTTTTATTATTATTTTTCTTAATCATGCCTTATTTCCCATGCAATCTTGGGACAGCTGAAGCTGCAACAAAGCAGCTATGGGAAGCATGTGGCATAGCAGAATAACTAAAATCCCAGTATTTTGGGTAAGGAAGCAAACAGTACCAAGCAGGATATGGTCAAGAAGAAGAGACTTGGGTTATAAAGTCATTCTGAGTTGTATATACACAGCTATGATTCTAAATACTATAACAAAAATTTAGGAGCAGAGTCAAATCACAGATCACCATCCAGATCTCAGACAGAACACTTGGTTGGAAACAAAATAGCACTATAGAAGTCCTGAAAATGGCTTTGAAATTGAAACTGCAAACACCAGAAGGGCTGGTCAGACTCTGCAATCTGAACTCTCTGGGATGATTGTTTGAACTCTCTGGGATGATTGCCTGCTAAACTAAAAATATCAACATTCTCCACTGAATGTAAATAAGCCCTAAGAGTCTCAAAAGATAATATTTATGACACCAAGACAAAATAAAAATTATTCAACATTATAAAAAATAGGAATAGCTGAAGTTACGTGGAAGAAAAATTCACAGACATCAATTCCAAGATGCCAAATATTAGAATCATCTGACAAAGATGTTAAAAGCACTATCAAAATAAATAAGCATAGAAATTCAGTAAAGAAAACAGAAGACACAAAAAAGAAGAAATAGAAATTTTCAAATTGAAAACATAGTAAAAATTTTAAAACTAATTGATGGGTTCTGTGGCAGAATAAAAGTGATAATGTAAAATATTGCTAAACCTGAAGATAGATCAACATAAATTATCCAATCTTAACAACTGAAGGGAAAAATATTTTAAAATAATAATAAAGAAAGTCTCCGGATCTTTAAGATAATATAAAAATGTCTAAAATTCCTATCATCCCATTCCCAGAAAGAATGAGTACAAAAAAAGTTTGAAAAAACTAAAAACTTTATAAATGTATCAAAAGACAGAGTTTCAAAAGGTTCAGTTGAATCCAACAAATATATATTATCAACTTCTAAAACCTAAAGCCAATATATATATACATTGAAGCCTGAAGAAATTTAATGTGTTACTTAAAGGAAAATAAATACTTCATTTCTTTTTCTATTTTATTTTTAAAGACAAAGTTACAGAGAGAGGTAGAGACAGAAAGAGAGGTCTTCCATCTGCTGGTTCACTTCCCAGATGGCCACAATGGCCAGAGCTGAGCTGAGCCGATCCGAAGTCAGGAGCCAGGAGCTTCTTCCGGGTCTCCCATGTGGGTACAGGGGCACAATGACTTGGGCCATCTCCCACTGCCTTCCCAGGCCATAGCAGAGAGCTTGATCAGAAGAGGGGCAGCCGGGACTAGAACCGGTGCCCACATGGGATGCTGGCGCCTCAGGCTAGGGCTTTAACCCACTGCGCCACAGCACCAGCCCCCAGGAAAACAAGTACTTCAAAAACTGAAGGTCTCTCATCAGAAATCATGGAGACCAGAAGGAAGGGCACACATTTTTAAGCACCAACAGAAAAAGAACAACCCAACCAGTGAAAATATCCTTCAAGAATAAAGATGAAATGAAGACATCCAGCCAGGACATGAACCAGCACCCATGTGGGATGTAGGTGGAGGCTTAACCTACTATCTATGCTACAGAGCCTGTCCTCTGATGATTCCTTTTTATTTCTTGGTGTCCTTTCTTACATTTGCTTTTTCATCTCTGATTCTATTGATTTGGGTCTTCTCCCTTTTTTTTTTTTTTTTTTTTTTTTTTTTTTTTTTTTTTGGTGACTTAGGCCAACGGTGTATCAATTTCATTTTTTCAAAAACGAGCTCTTCAGTTCCCTGATCTCTTGTACTGTTTGAAATTTTTCCAAAGATTTGTCTTCTAGCTGGGATATATTTTCTTCTGCTCTCCAAGTCTGTTGTGAAGGCTTCCCATTTTTTATTTTACATATTGAAAGTGTCATTTCTAATATTTCAGTTTGATTTCTCTTCAAAATCTCAATCTCATGGGATAATTGTCTTCCATATCATGCATGGATTTTTTTAATTTGTGAATTTACTTCTTATTGCTTCTGAATAATTCTGCAATTAATCTTTTGACTTCTGTTTCAGGCATTTCATCAATCTCTTCATCTTCACATTTTAATATTGAAGTGTTGTTGTGTTCCTTTGGGGGTGGGGGGTCATGTTGTCTTCCTTATTCTTGTTTGTTATATTTGTATTTATTTTTAGGCACTTGTGGAAATTATTGGTTGTTCCCATTGATGGCTTTTATATTTGAACTATTCCTCTGTGGATTAGTGGAGTGTCTGCTTTTTCAGTGAATACTCAGAGTATTTTCTGGGTGTGGCCAGGGAGCTCTGGTCAGTGCTCCAGGATGGGGCAAGTATCCAGGGTGACACCCAAGTTGGGCATGGTAGATCTCCTGTTTTCAACAGAAAGGAGGGTATGCTCACCTCTGTTGTAATCACTCCTTCATCTCCTCTCTTCCAAGGTGATCAATGCTCAGGTGTTAGACCACAGTGCATGCAATACTTATCCATGCTGTCTTATGGACCACACAAAGGATCTGTGTGGTTCTCAGTGTGAGCACAGATCCCGTTGCAATGACCCACTTTAGGCAATCAGGAAGTTCTGACCATGTGGAGCCACTCATATTGATTGTCCAGAGTCCCAGCTACACCCTGCTTCCTCGTGTGCAGTCACAGAGTTCCCCTAGTCTCAGCACACAAAGCTCTGCCAATCATGGGATACAGATGATCTGCTCTACCCTTCTAGCCTGTCATGTCCAGAGAGAGGCAGAGGTTCCCAGAGCCAGCCTGTACTACCTAGGTGGTTTGAGCTCCAGAGACTGTGATATGTTGAGAGGCTAGTGGCACCTCACAGTCATAGTGTGTGCCCAGCCCCCTTTCAATCTTCCCAGCCAGACTTCACATCAGTGGGGAATGCGGATTTCTTTCCCTCTGGTAAAATCTCTGGATCACATGTGTGCCTAAGAGCTTCCAAATGCAGCTTCCACTCATTTCACAATGTTGTTTTCTCCCTGCCAGCTGCCAAGTCTGTGCACCTGAGCTACTTCCACAATTACCACTGACAAAATAGCATCTTGTCCCAGCCAGTTGCTAGGTACACGCACAAGAGCTTCTGCAACTGCTCCTTATGCCCCAAAAGGTGCCCATCTTCTTTCAGCCAGATTCCAGGCACCATTGTGGAGGGATGGGGAGAGAAAATGTGCCACTTTTTTTTTTTTTTCACTGAGTCAGTGAGTACCTTTTCTCCCTTAGGCCTCAAGGCCAGACTCACACCAAGCTCTCCCTCTGGCTATATCACCAACGGCATGGGCTGCTGAATTCTGATCTCACCTCACTCTCAAAAGCTTGCACTTTCTTCGACAGTTGGCTGCCAGGGTCAGTGTTGTGCCCATGCTCATGCTACATGTCTGCACCTTCCACAGCAATCCATGGCATTCCTCTTCATTCCGGAGAATCTCCACCTGGTTTTCTAACTCTCCACTTAGAGGTTTGTTGTTGTTGTTTGTCTGTTTGTTTTTACTATCTACCCCTAGCCTAGAGCAGTATTCTGCCATCTTCGAATCTCCCAAGAATGAACTGCTCTTATATTTAAAATTAGAATATTAAACCTTTATTGTAACACTTTTAAGAGTTTAAGTGACACATAAAACATCTAATACTATCCTACAAAAAACAGCCACCTGATGTTAATTTTTCTTTTCTTTATCTTTCCCAGTAATTTCTCTGTTCGTTTAAGCTGGAGTTAAACTACAGCAGACATATTTTTTTTTTGACAGGCAGAGGTAGACAGAGAGAGAGACAGAGAGAAAGGTCTTCTTTCCAATGGTTCACCCCCCAAATGGCTGCTGCGGCCAGCACATTGTGCCGATCCGAAGCCAGGAGCCAGGTGCTTCCTCCTAGTCTCCCATGTGGGTGCAGGGCCCAAGCACTTGGGCCATCCTCCACTGCACTCCTGGGTCATAGCAGAGGGCTGGCCTGGAAGAGGGGCAACCGGGACAGAATCCAGTGCCCCAACCAGGACTAGAACCCTGTGTGCCAGTGCCACAAGGTGGAGGACTAGCCTATTGAGCCACGGCGCCAGCCCAGACATATTAGTCTTAATGTCTACCATCCTCAGTGTCTTGGTCTAGGTTAACACAATTCCCATGACCAGAAAAACAGGTAAGACCCATATATTGGGTCATTTGAAAGTATCCCATAAATCTCCAACACTGTTTTTAAGTTTCTAATATCTTCTAGTTTTTTGTTTTGCGATAACTCCAAAAATTTGTCTTTTAGCTCAAATGTTCTTTCTTCTGCTTCACCAAGTCTGCTGTTTTGGCTTTCCATTGTATTTTTTATTTAACATATTGAATTCTTCATTTCTAATATTTCAGTTTGATTTCTCTTCAAAATCTCAATCTTATGGGAGAAGTTTTCATCCATGTAATGTGTACATTTTTTACTCATGAATCTGCTTCTCATTACTTCTGAGTAACCCTATGATCATTCTTTTGAATTTGTTTTCAGGCATTTCATTGGACTCTTAGTATCCACATTCTAATAGTAAAGTGTTGTTGTGTTCCCTTGGGGTAGTCGTGTTGTCTTCCTTAATCTTGTTTCTTGAGTTTCGGCACTTATTTTTAGATGTTTGTGGAATTATTTGTTGGTTTTTTCCTAATGATGGATTTTATCATTGAACTGTGCCTCTGTGGATTAGTGGAGTGTCCGTTCTCTCAATAAATACCCAGAGCATGTGCTGGAAGTTGCAGGGAGCTCTGGTAAGCGTTCTGGGAGAGGGGTGGAGGGGGATGAGTATCCAGGGTGACACCCAAGTTGGGCATGGTAAATATCCTCTATTATCAGCCGGGAGAGAGTATGATCACCTCTCTTGGCTTAATCACACCCTCATCTACTCCCTTTCAAGATGATCAATTAGTCCACAATCGGTGAAACACTCACCCATGCTGCCACATGAACTGTGCAGTTCTCAGTTTGAACAAGGAACCCTCTGCAATGATCACCCCAGTCTGTCAGGGAGCTCTGAGCCTGACGCCAGATACAGTGATTGCCCAGAGACTCAGCTACATCCTGTGCTCTACTGTGCAGTCACAGTATCCCCACAGTCACAACACGCAAGTCCCATAGTCACAGAATGCAGAAGATATGCTCTGTCCTGCTAGCTGTCCATCCTCAGAGGGAGCAGAGACATTCCCAGAGCCAGGAACCTGTGGATGCTCCACCTTGGCAGTTTGTGTCACGGAGCCTCACTCTCCAAAGCTGCCGTGTCCTCCAGTGCCAGGCTGCAGGGATCATGTATGGTCCGCACTCATTGCTATGTGTCAGCACTTTCAACGCTGCTCCACAGCATCCTTCTTCCTTCTGTAAAATTTCTCCTGCAAATTTCTCTCCATCTCTCCCCTGGAAATACACTTCCTTCATTTTTCCTCTGTTATTTTCTGGACGTATAAAGCAGTCTGTTCCCTATTCAGCCCTCTGGAATCAATATTCACTGTCTTCCCAGGAAATGGCACCAAAGAGCCCTTGAAGCAGGTTCCCTGCCTGTAGCAGGCAGAATGGGTCAATGCTGGCTCCAGTCAGCAGGCGGTGGGAGAACAGAGTCTGCAATTTCCAAAGAGAAGCAGGAAAGAGACACCAGGGGACATCGCCAGGGTCATGGGGAAGATCATTCATTTTTGTCAGTGAAAGGTGAGTGTTCATGACACCAGTGGTGGCTGAGCCCTGGGAGAAAGAGGACTGAAAAAGTACCTTTTAGAAAAAAACACTGCCTAGTTTATAGATGAAATGACATGAGGTATATGATTTGCTATAAGATAATACAGTAGAGGTAAAAGAATATGATTAAAATATCGGCATATGTTGACACCTGATACTTGTTGAAGGTAAGAAACGGATTCACAGGAACTTACTATACTATTCTCTATACTTATACAAATGTTTATATTTTCCCTTTTATTTTTGTGTTTACTTATTTATTTGAAAGACACAGTGACAGAGAGGGAGAGACAATGAGCAATCTTCCACCCACTGATTCACTCCCAACAGCCAGGGATGAGCCAGACCAAAGCCAGAAGCCAGGAACTCCATTCAAGTATCTTCCACATAAGCAGTAGGAACCTAAATACTTGGCCCATCACTTTCTGCTTTTCCAGATATATTAGCTGGAAGCTGGGTTAGAGGCACAGCAGTCATGGCTTGAACTGGCACTCTGATATGTGATGCTGATATCACAAGCAGTGACTTAATTCACTGTGCCACAATGCCAGATACTATGAGAAACAATGACTTGATCAGCCCTTGTCCTGTTGAGGAACAACTTACTATTTTATTCCTTTTAATATTTTTTTTTGTTCTACTTAATACCATTGGTTGAACTCTTTAATTAACACACAACTATTCTTAGGCACTTAAAATCAACTAAAAAGTGATCCCTGTTAAATGTAAGAGTGGGAATAAGAGAGGGAGGAAATGTACAATTTGGCACATGCTCACTCAGACTTACCCCTAATGGTTGAGCTAGAAACGTGCCAGGGGATTCCAATTCAATCACATCAAGGTGGCATGTACCAATGCCATCTTACTAGTCAAAGTGATCAGTTTAAATTCATAATTGATCATAATGATAGGATTAAGTATCAAAGGAATCACATAAACAAGACTAGTGTCTGCTAATAACAACTGATAGAATTAAAAAGGAGAGAACAATCCAACATGGGAAGCAGGATACACAGCAGAATCAAAGAATGGCAGATGTCCTAAGCAACACTCTGGCCTCGGAATCAACCCTTAAGGCATTCGGATCTGGCTAAAAGCCCATCAGAGTTTCACAGGCATGGAAAGACAAGGAAAGCCAAGACACTGTGGCAAGAAAAATGACCTAAATGAAAGATCTCTGTGAATGAGATCCCAGCAGAAAGAATGGGCCATCAAAGAAGGAGGTACCTTTCTCTGAAGGGAGGAGAGAACTTCCCCTTTGACTATGGCCTTGTCTAAATAAGGTCAGAGTTGACGAACTTAAAAGAGGCTTCCATAGCCTTGGTAGCTCATGACAAGAGCCTAGGGAGATTACTGACACCATCAACAAGAGTGTAAATTGTTAAATCAACAACAGGAGCCACTGTGCACTTACTCCCCATGTAGGATCTCTGTCCTTAATGTGTTGTACTAAGTGATTTAATGGTAAAACTACTACTCAAACAGTACTCTATACTTTGTGTGTCTGTGTGGGTACAGTCTGTTGAAATCTTTACTTAGTATATACTCAGTTGATCTTCTGTATATAAAGATAATTGAAAATGAATCTTGATGAAGAATGGGATGGGAGAGGGAGTGGGAGATGGGATGGTTGTGGGTGGGAGGGAGGTTATGGGGGGAAAAGCCACTATAATCCAAAAGTTGTACTTTGAAAATTTATATTTATTAAATAAAAGTTGAAAAATATTTTTAAAAAAGAAATTTCTCAGAAAGTAAAGCAAAAAGATATAGAGGGATATAATGATTAATTTTCTGTGTCAACTTAAATAAGCCACAGGGCCTAGATATTTGGTCAAACATTATTCTGCAGGTTTCTAGGCAGACATGTTTTAGATGGGATAAACATTGACATCAGTGATTTTGGAATAATGCAGATTATTCTTCATAATGTGGTGGGCCTCTTTCAATCAGCTGAACACCTGAAGAGGGCAACGACTGACCTCCCTCAAGCCAGAAGGAATTCACTCAGCACATTGCCTTTGAAATATATATTCATCACGCTTGTCCACAGAAACAGAACCAACAAGATATGTAACTGTGAATGTGTATTTGTATGTGTAAAAGGCATTGGTATAGTATTGGTTCATTTAATTATGAAGGCTGAGAAAGTTCATGGTCTGAGTAAGCAAGCTGGACACCCAAGAAACCTGGTGATGCAGTTCAAAGACCTGAGAGCCAGAAGGAGTCAATGAAATCTCAATCCAAGTGTGCAGGCTTGAGAACCAGAGTGTTGAGGGCAAGAAAAGCAGAACATCTGACTCAAGCATTCAGAGAACAAATTCAACCTTCCTCTGTCCTTTTGTTCTATTCTGATCCTCAACGAAATGGATGTCTACCCACATTGGAGAGGACCATCTGCCTTACTCGCTGTACCAATTCAAATGTTAGCCTCTTGTGGAAACACCGTCACAGTCAAACTCAGTAATAACCCTTAACCAGCTATCTAGACATCTCTTAGCCCAGTCAAGTTAATCTATAGAAGTAATCAGCCCAGATTTGAACTCCAACTCTTCTCTAGCCTATATACCTACCTTGTAGATTTTGGACATATTGCACCTCCACAATCACATGAGCCAACTTCTCAAAATCAGTCAACCTTTTTCTGTGTATGTGTGTGCACATGAGCGCATGTGTGTATGTGTGTACTGTACATTCTGTTTCTCTAGGATAACAGGAAATAAAAATGAAATACAGAGAACCATAAAGAGAGGACAGAAAAAAAAAAAGTTGAGCAAATCAATGGGAAAATTAAAAAAAAATTATCCCAGACATGAAGAACATGATTTTCCAGAATGAAAGGACCTTCAAATACCAAGCACAATAGATAGAAAATAGACCTACACTAACTACCTACTTTGTACACTTTAAAAATTCTCTCTGACAAGCCCAAAGCTCTTATTCAGAATAACTGGCCTAGAATTTTAGCCTCTTTTCTATGGAGTCCTTCAGTTCCAGGAAATACAAGGGTACTTCAACATTTTCATGGGAAAATGGAGTTAAAAGGTAAGTTTATTGCAGTACAAAAAGTTTTGAAACCCATGGGTAAGTTTTTTATAATATTCAGTTTCCATAAACTTTTTAAAGACCTTCTATGCTTTTCTAATTAATAAACAAAAAAAGGGCCAAGGTTGCCAAGACTTGGGACAATTTATCTCTGCTTCATTTATAAAAGTTCTGTTATTATCTGCCTTTATTTAGATTTGTGGCTTTTTCTTCTGGCTTTACATGTGATATTGTTTAATTCTATACATATTTTTAAGTGTACAACATAATGTTTTGATACATATATACACATACCCATGTAACATGAATATTACGATTAAGTAAAATAACATTAATCATCTCACATACTTGTTTTGTGCTGCAAATATCTTAACCCTAATATCCTAGCAAATTTCCAGAACATAATACAACATTATTAGTTACAGTTTAACACTCTCTACCCTGGTAACCACCTTTTCCCTTTCTGTTTCTATGTATTCAAGTTTTTCTTTGCTTGTTCATGTTCCATATGTGTGAAATCATGCAATATTTTTCATTCCAAGTCTAGCTTATTTCACTTTCGTAAATGCCCTCAAGGTGTATTCATGTTGTTGCTATTGGAAATATCTCCTTTTTAAAGCCTGAACAATTTTTCACTGTGTAAATAAACGGACACAAAAACACACAAATTCTTTACTCACTTACTCATCAACAGACAGTTACACTGTTTCCATATCTTAGCTATTAGAAACAACTATTTTCTTTTGCTTTGCAAATTATTTTAAAAAACCATCTATGGTATCAATTACAAACAGAAAAATTGTAATTCATGCCCATGACCAAGACTATCAATTCCTGGTGGCTCATGCCTCATCCTTCACCTAATTCCCAAAAATGACTCTAGAATAATGGACCTTAAGATGCAATAAGCAACCGTCGATGTGGCTCAATAGGCTAATCCTCCGCCTTGTGGCGCCGGCACACCAGGTTCTAGTCCTGGTTGGGGCGCCGGATTCTGTCCCAGTTGCCCCTCTTCCAGGCCAGCTCTCTGCTATGGCCCGGGAGTGCAGTGGAGGATGGTCCAAGTGCTTGGACCCTGCACCCCAGGGGAGACCAGGAGAAGCACCTGGCTCCTGGCTTTGGATCAGCTCGATGCGCCGCCCGCAGCGTGCTGGCTGCAGCGGCCTTTTGAGGGTGAACCAACGGCAAAAAGGAAGACCTTTCTCTCTGTCTCTCTCTCTCACTATCCACTCTGCCTGCCAAATAAAAAAAAAAAAAAAGATTCAACAAGCAACTCTTAAACAACCTTTTGAAAATGCTCTATGTTCATAAATAAGGGCTCTCTGTGCTTATGGAATGAAAGTAGTTTCATTTATTAATGTCCCTACTTGCTACTTGCTGATAATGCAATACTAGTCTGTTAACTACATAAATCCCCAAGACTTCAGGAAATAATTCATATATTTATTCATTATTATTCATTATTAATAGTGGTTATCTTATTTTTAAAAAACATCCATTTCACAGAGATGCATGAAACCTCTTCATTGGTCATTTGTCACTCTGACAAATTTCTTCCTGCATGGCTACCTCCCTAAATCTGCCTGAGTTTGATGAACACAGGCAGCTGTGCCAACCCTCCCCGGATCTATTTGCCACAACAACAAGTGCCACCACAACCTAGTCACCTCTGCTGAAACTAAGAGGAGTCACCCACGCACCTGCCACTGCTGTTAGTGAGTACGGTGGATGAAGATATAGGGAAATGATACTTCAGTATACCAATTCAATCTACAGTGAAAGGAATCTATCAAATCAACATTTGAAAACATATCTTTAGGAAAAAGTTTTCAATCCACAAAATCCATCCCCTAAAACTAACAGGGACAGTAATCTACCACATGCACAACTATCAATATAAAGATACAAGAGGCTGGCGCCGCGGCTCACTAGGCTAATCCTCCGCCTTGCGGTGCCCGCACACCGGGTTCTAGTCCCGGTCGGGGCACCAGATTCTGTCCTGGTTGCCCCTCTTCCAGGCCAGCTCTCTGCTGTGGCCCGGGAATGCAGTGGAGGATGGCCCAAGTGCTTGGGCCCTGCACCCGCATGGGAGACCAGGAGAAGCACCTGGCTCCTGCCATCGGATCAGCGCGGTGTGCCAGCCGCAGCGCACCAACCACGGCGGCCACTGGAGGGTGAACCAACGGCAAAGGAAGACTTTTCTCTCTGTCTCTCTCCCTCACTGTCCACTCTGCCTGTCAAAAAAAAAATACAAGAAATATTAAAAAATCAAGCCAATATGACTATCCAATAGGAACACAATGACATTTTAGTATCAGAATCCAAAGAAAGGGATATTGATGAATAAAGAATTCAAAAGAATAAGCAAAAGAATAAGCAAAGAGAAAAAGGAGAATATACACAATTAAAAGAAATTAGGAAATCAATGCACAATATGAATGAGAAATTGAACGGAGATTAAAAAGAACTGAACAGAAATCTTAAACATGAAGAACTGAGTAAGTTAAATTAAAAGTACAATTCAAAGTTTCAACAAAAGACCATGTTAAGTAGGGGAAAAAATATCTGAATTTAAAGAAAGATCTTTTGAAAGTACTCAATCTGACACTACAAAGAAAACTAAAAGACACAAGAATGAAGACAACCACTGAATCTTTGGAAGACCATTAAATGAACAAGCATTCAAACTTTGGGAATCCCTGAAGGCGAAGACAGGCATAGGAAACCTATTCAATGGCATAGTAGCCAAAAACTTTCCCAATCTGGAAAAAAGATATGGATAGTCAAGTACAGGAGGCCCTTAGGACCCCATGATTATAAAAGAACTTCACTGCAATACATTATATTCAAAATCTCAAAACTACAGTGCAGATAAAATTTCGAAATCTTCAAGAAAAAAAACAGCAGGTCACTTTTAAGGGAATCTTCATTAAAGTAAGAGCAAATTTTTCAACAGAAACTTTACAGACCAGAAGGGAACATAATGATATATTTCAAATTCTGAAAGAAAAAAGAAAAACTGCTAACCAAGAATACATACCCAGAATAGCAATCCTTATAAATGAGGGAGAAATACATAGTCTCAATCAAGCAAAAACTGAAGAAATTTACCACCACTGCACCGGTCTTACAAAATAGGCTTTACACACAGAAACAAAGAAGGACCATGTGAAATTATAAAGACCACAAGAAAGAAAACAAAGTCTATCTAAAGTAGACAGAAGGACATTTTTAATTACAAGGCTAAGTCATTATTTATCAATAACTTTGAATGTAAGTAGATTAAATGACAAGACCCAACAATATATGGCCTACAAGTTCACTTCAATAAAGACACACACAAACTGAAAATGAAAGGATAGAAAATGTTCCACGCAAATGAAAAGCAAAATCAAGCAGGATTAGCTATTCTCATATCCAACACAATATACTTTAAGACAAAACTGTACAAAGAAACAAAGAAGGTCATGGTATAATGATCAAAGGATCAATTCAAGAATATATGACAACAATAAATATATATGCATACAATGCTACTGTACTCAGTTTTGTAAAACAAATATTATATCTAATGGGAGAGACAAACTCCAATACAATAATAATGGTGGATTTAAACACTCAGTCAACTTTTAATAACAAACAGATCATTTAGACAAAAAATCAACAAGCAGAAGCACAGACCAAATGGACCTTTTAAGTATTTTTTGAGTACTCCAATAAACACATACAGATGCACATTCATTTTATCAGCCCCTGGAATATCCTCTATGATATACCACCTATTGGGTCACAAAAAAAAGTCCCAACAATTTAAAAAACATTGAAATCACTAGCATACATCTTGTCTGACCATAATGGAAAAAAACTAGAAATAAACAACAACAAAAAAAAACCTAGGAATTACACTTAGATATGCATACTGAACAGCAAACTTCTGAATAGACAATGGTCACTGAGGTAAACAAAAAGGAAATTTGAATACTCCTTCAAACTAATGAAAATGGAAACAAAACATATCTTACAGCTGAAGCAATCCTCAAAGGGAAGTTCGTAGCAATAAGCATCTACATCCAAAAACACCAGAAATATATCAAGTAAACAACCTAAAAATAGGGGCCGGCGCAGTGGCTCACTTGGTTAATCCTCTGCCTGCGGCACCAGCATCCCATATGGGCACTGGGTTCTAGTCCCAACTGCTCCTCTTTCAGTCCAGCTCTGCTGTGGCCCAAGAAGGCAGTGGAGGATGGCCCTGGTGCTTGGGCTCCTGCACCTGCATGGGAGACCAGGAAGAAGCACCTGGCTCTTGGCTTCATATCGGCGCAACACCGGCCATAGCGGCCATTTGGGGAGTGAACCAACAGAAGGAAGACCTTCCTCTCTGTCTCTCTCTCTCTCACTATCTATATCTCTATCTGTCAAACAAACAAACAAACAAAAAACAACCTAAAAATACATCCCAAGAACACGGACAAATGCGAACTTAGCAGGAAATAACTAACACTTAGATCAAAACAAAATTAAATAGAAACTTAAAAACAATACAAGATCAATGAAATAAAGAATTAGCTTTTTGAAAAGATAAACAAAGTCAATAAACGTTTAGACTAAGAAAAAGAGAAGAGACTAAAATAAACTCATCAATGAAAAAGAAGATATTAGAACCTGTATCACAAAAATACAAAGGTTCAATGGGACAATTATCAATAAATAACTCTATGCTAATAAACTGGAAAACCTGGAAGAAACACATTAATTTCTGGATACACGTAACTTACCAAAATGGAACCATGGAGACATAGAAAACCTGAACAGACCAGTAACAAGGAACATGACTGTATTGGACATCAAAACTCTCTCCACAAAGAAAAGTCTAGGACTAAATGGTGTCACTGCTGAATTCTATCAAACTTTAAGGAAGAACTAACACTAATTCTTGTCAAACTATTTCAAAAAACTGAAAAGAACGGGATTCTTTCAATGCTTCAAAATCATTCTACAACACCAGCATTATCTTGAGTTCAAAATCATACTGGGACATGACAACAGCAATTAAAAACCACAAATCAATATCCCTGGTGAACATATGTGTAAAAATCCTCAACAAAATACTAGCAAATCAAATCCTACACACATCAAAAATATAACTTATCATAGTCAAGTGAGATGTATCCCAGGGATGCAGATGGTTCAACCTCTACATGTCAATAAAAATATTAGATCGTATCAACAGAATGAAGGAAAAAATGATATAATCATTTCCAAAGATACAGAAAAAGAATATGATGAAATTCAAAACCAATTCATTATAAAAACCATGAAGGTTTTCTGGCACTGTGGCATAACGGGTTAAGCTGCTGCCTGTAACTCTAGCATCCCATATGGGTGCCGATTAATGTCCCAGCCACTCCACTTCCAATCCAGCTCCCTGCTAATGGCCTAGGAAAGATGGTCCAAGTACTTAGGGCCCTGCTACCCATGTGGGAGACACAGAAGAAGTTCCTGTTATTGGCTTGGCCTGACCCTCGCTATTGTGGCCATTTGAGGAGCAAACCAGTAGATGAAGATTCATTCATATTCATTCATTTCTCTCTCTCTCCTCTCTGAAACTCTGCTTTTCAAATTTTTTAAATGCACAAATTAGGTGTAAAGGAAATATACTTCAACCTAATAAAGATTATATATGACAAATTCACAACCAACAAAATATTTAATGGGGGAAAGCTGAAAACATTTCCTCTAAGACCTGGAATAGAAAGGATGTCCACTCTTACTGCTCATTTTCAATTTAATACTAGAAGTTTTAGTCAGAGCCATTAGGCAACAGAAAGAAATAAAAGATATACAACTAGGAAAAGAGGAAATAAAATCACTTTCTATTCAATTCTTTCTTACAAAAAAGATGTTCAGTTAATGTTTGACAAAGTAATGTATAAAATATATGAATAAATCAGATCTCAGGCTGGCACTGTGGTGCAGTAGGTTAATCCTCCACCTGAGGTGCCAGACCCCATATGGGCATCAGTTCAAGTCCAGGCTGCTCCTCTTCTGATCCAGCTCTCTGCTATGGCCTGGGAAAGCAGTTGAAGATGGCTCAACTGCTTGGGCCCCTGCACTCATGTGGAGACCTGGAAGAAGTTCTTGGCTCCTGGCTTTGGACTGGCCCAGCTCTGGATGTTGCAGCTATTTGAGGAGGGAATCAGTGGATAGAAAACCTTTCTCTCTGGCTCTCCCTCTCACTATCTATAACTCTAACTCTCAAATAAATTTATAAAATCTTTTTAAAAATCAGAAAGAAATGCTTAATCTCTAAATTGCAGCCTCATATTTAACCTGTTTATAATGCTTTCCCTCTGACTCTGCTTTTCATTTCTTTTTTTTTTTTTTTTTGACAGGCAGAGTGGATAGTGAGAGAGAGAGAGAGAGACAGGTCTTCCTTTGCTGTTGGTTCACCCTCCAATGGCCGCTGCAGCCGGCGCATTGCGCTGATCCGAAACCAGGAGACAGGTGCTTCTCCTGGTCTCCCATGCCGGTGCAGGGCCCAAGGACTTGGGCCATCCTCCACTGCCTTCCCAGGCCATAGCAGAGAGCTGGCCTGGAAGAGGGGCAACCGGGATAGAATCCGGCGCCCCAACCGGGACTAGAACCTGGTGTGCCGGTGCCGCAAGGCGGAGGATTAGCCTGTTAAGCCACGGAGTTCCTGACCAGCCTGGCCTAGTCAGGGGGCATTGCAGAAGCTATCTCTCTGTCTCACTGTTTCTCCCTCTCTGTAACTCTCTACCTTTCAAATAAATTTTTTAAAAAATCTTTCAAAAGAAGTAAAGTGCCATAAAAGAAATAGCATGATGAAATACTAAAGGGGTAACTGTCAATTCACTTTATATAGGATGTTCAGGTTAAAGCCTGAGGAAGTGACATTTGAGCCAAAATATGAATGGTAAGAATGATCAAACCACTCACAGAACTGGAAGATCACTCCCTGAAGAGACAGAAACGAGTGTGGCATGAAAGGAGAGTTATGTGACTGAAGTATAGTTGAGTGAGTGATAAGGGGCAAAACAACACAAGGTGAAGCTGGCAAGCTAAACAGAAGCCAAAGCAAGCTGGGTGTTATAAAGATGGGAAGGAATTTAGATTTCATTCTAAAAACAATGGAAATTCACAGAAGAGTTTTATTTAAAGCTTTATGTTTTTAAAAGATTATTCTGGCTGCTGTGTAAAGAATGAATATGGAAAGGAAGATGAGCCAGCTATTCGAGAGAGAGAAATGATGGATGAAAGGAATCAGGAATAATTTCTGGGTTATGTGACTTGAGCAATTATAAAGATGGTGATCTATTGATTATGACTGGAAAGATTAGAAAGTCAGGGGTTCAATATTTTTAAAATTTGAGATGTCTATCAGACTGTATAAAAAGTTTATACATATTAAATGAATATTAAATGAAATAAGTGATATAAAAAACACAATACCTAACACAGAGTAAATACTCAATAAATGTAGGCTACTCTATTCAGAAATAGAGAACTCTTAGCCTAGCCATGTAATTCTTATAATGAATGGCACTATATATTGTCCCAAGGCACAGCTAGCATTGAACAGCTTAGATGTAGCAATCATAATATCATATTTGTTAGCCATCATGTTTGGTTCATGTCTCCTGCTGCGCCTATTGAAATTCCTCCCTTGGACTTTCAAAATAGGAGCTGAATGGGAAGTTCTCCCTTTGTTATGGGGCGAGTGGGGCTTGTATCCCAAAAACTTATTCAGATATTAAAACTCTGATGTCTTGAGGCCAGTGCTGTGGCATAGTGGCTTCAGCTGCCACCTGCAACACCATCATCCCATGTGGGTACCAGTTCAAGACACGGCTGCACCACTTCCAATCTAGCTTCCTGCTGGTGCACCTGGGAAAGAAATGGAAGATGGCCCAAGTACTTGGGGACTTGCATACATGTGAGAGACCCATATGGAGCTCCAGGCTCCTGGTTTCAGCCTGGCATAGTCCCAGCTGTTGTGACCATCTGGGGAGTGAACCAGCAGATAGAAGATCTCTCTCCCCATTCTCCGTTTCTCTCTCCCTCTCTGTCCCTCCTCCCTCCCTCCCTTTCTTTCCCCTCCCCCTGCCTTCTTTCCTCCCTCCTTCCCTCTCTCCCTTTCCCTCTCCATCTTTCCTCTTTGACTCGACCCTTCAAATAAATCTTAAGAAAAAAATGATGTCTTAATGTTAGTGCTTGATGGATTAAAGTTGGAAACTTGACCTAATTATAGTGTCTGAGAGGTGGGACCACTGGGAGGTCCTTACATCTTGGGGCAGGTCCTCAGCATGTAGTAAGAACATTGATTATTTGAGTTCAGGTTTTGCCTAGCACTCTCTTGGAATTTCTGTACTTCCTGGCTTACCATGTGATCCTTGACACCTACCATGATGAGCTTCCTTCAGACACTATTGTAGAGGGTCAGCTGATCCTGAAATCTAACACCCAAATTGTAACGTAAAATAAATCTCTTCCTCCACAAGAAGTTTCTCTTGGGTATTTTAGTTAAAATGATGAAAACTGGATTCTTCCTCAGAAGAATCCCCCAAGAGCTCAGAGCTGCTGATGGTATGAATGAAGTAACACTGCTTCAAGAAGAAAACTGACACTGATGGAGAAGAGATGAGACACAAAGTCCTAAAGGCACAGAATCCTTATTGCCGATGATTCTATAGCAGTACAGAATACAACCACATATGCAGTCATTAAAAATAAATTTAAAAAATAAAAATTTAATTATAAGCAAGTAAAAATAATTTTAATAATATATTTCATGTACCATAACATCCAAAATATTATGACAACATGTATTCAATATATAGGACAGTTAATGAAATAATATACAATCTTTAGCTATATTAAGCTTCAAAATCCACTATGTGTTTTTCACTTAAAGCAAAACAATCCAGACTATTTATATTTCAAGTGACCAAACAGTCACATGGTTAGTGGTTACTGTATTGGACAGCACAAGCACAGGTTTGGGGAACATTTTTCTGCCAAGAGTCATTTGGATATTTATAACATCATCTGCAGGCCGTATATAATTATCAACTTAAAAATTAGTCTGCTATAGATTTATTGAATTTCAAGTACTGCTTGTGGTCACCTTCACAGTACCAGACCAAATGATTTCACTGGCTTTATATGGCCCAAGGGCCAAACATTTCCCACCTATGATTAGAGGCTCTACCCAGGCCCTCATCATGCCACACAAATCAATGCATATCCTTTTAGGATTATGCTAATGTGAATCAGGTTTCTGTTAACTTGAAGTCCTTAATTTGCCTAAAAACATTATTTTATTTACATTATTTACATTTTGAAAAAGAAATTTTTTAAAATCACAAATAGGGTGGGTATTTGACCTTGTGGGTAAGATACCAATTGGGCCACCTACTTCCTATATCAGAGTGCTTCGGTTTGATGCTTGGCTCTGTTCCTGATTCCAACTTTCTGCTAAGGAAGATTCTGGAACATAGCAATGATGGTTTAGGTAGTTGAGTATCTGCTATCCACATGGGAAGACTGGATTGAGTTCCAAGTTCCTGGCTTTAGCCTGGCCCAGTGTAGGCTGTTGAGGACATCTGGTGAGTGAACCAGCAGAAGGAAGATCATTTTATCTAGCTCTCTTTTTCCTCTATGCCTCTCAAATTTTAGGGAAAAAAAGTAGGGCTGGGGTTGTGGTGCACCATGTTAAAGTACTGCCTACAAAACCTGCATCACATACAGATGGGTGGCTGCTCCACTCCCAATTAGCTCCCTGCTAATGTATCTTGGAAAGCAGTAGAAAATGGCTCAAGTGGAAGACCCAGATGAAGCTCCTGGCTTTGGCCTCGAGTTACTGTGGCCATTTGAGGAGTGAACAAGCAGATGGAGGATCTGTCTGTCTCTCCTTCCCTCTAACTCTGTCTTTCAAATAAAATATTTAAAAAAAAAATCAGTCAATATATTCTGAAAATTGATTTAGTAATTCTTAGCACATAAACTATCTTTCTACTTCAGCACTAGCTCTCATTTAATAATCACTGTAATTAAGACCCAATAGATCTCTGTATTCCAGCCTTGGATAACACATAAAACCATTAGGAAAGTTTTGTAAACACAGAATAGAAGTCCCCATGCCTGAAAATCCTGAATTCATTTATCTAAGATGGAATACTAGTGATTCTGAGAATAATCCAGATGCAAAACTCAGAAGTTGGAGCATTTACAAACTATAAGTGCTCATTTTTACCCCTTATTTTCCTTTCATTCTATTGTTGCAAAGATTTCTTCTGTGATATTTACTGAAGTGCATTCTGTATTCTTAAATCTAATCTTAATTCTTAATCTCTGTATTCTCAAATTCTAGCCTACTAATAGGTATGTTTCAGATATTCAATAAATATTTGTTGAAAAGGGAAACTTAAAGACATTTTAATAAGACAGCTACACTTCCAAAATAGTCCAAACAGTAGGAAAAGATAAAAGGGTACTAAGGTTAGGTAATGGCCTATATTTCCTTCTGTTTTCTCTAATTGGGATTCTCTGACCAGTCACATGAAAAGAAAGCACCCTATAACCACTAAACTATACTATGGTTTGAAAATTTTTATTCAGACTTAGATTCACAGCCTATAGGAAGGAGTAGAAGTTTGGTCAATGAAGAATTCAGCATTAAGAATGCCAACAGAGGTGTGGGTATTGTGGCCCAGCAGGTTAGGCTGTTTCCCATGTCAGAGTATCTAGGTTTAAATCCTACCACTGTTTATGGTCAAGCTCCCCACTAATGCTCCTGGGATGCTGTCGATGGTAGCCCTGGTACTTGCGTACCTGCCCCCGTATAGAGACCCAGATGGAGTTCCTCATTCTTAGCTTTGGCCAGGCCCAGTCCTGGCTGTTGAACACATTTGGGGAGTGAACTAGCAGATGGAAGATCTCTCCCCCTTTGTCCCTCTCCCTGTGTCACTCTACCTTTCAAATAAACCTTAAAAAACAAAAATGCCAACAGAGGAATGGTCATCTGGCATAGTATTTAAAACAAGTTTGGGACACCTACCTACCTCGCTTCTCAGAATGCCTGGGTTTGAGTCCCAATTATGCTCCCAATTCCAGCTTTCTGCTAATGCACATCCTGGGAGATACCAGATGATGGCTCAAGTAGCTGGGTCCCTGCCACCCACATGGGAGACCCAAACTGAGTTTCCAGCACCTGTTTTTGGCCTGGCCCAGCCCAGGCTGTTGCTGACATTTGAGGAGTGCACCAGCAGATGGGAGATCCCTCTATCTCTCTACCTTTCAACTAACTAAATAGGTAAGATGTTTTTTAGAGAATGCCAACTAATTCCTCCTGAATGAGAGCTATAGGAAAGGAATTCTAAAGTCTGTGGGTAACAGCAGAGAGGACATATCATGGCTTCATGAATGATGATCGGTTCTAAAAATCTTCCTTCTTACCTTCCACACACAAACAAAACCTAGCAACATTCTAGGAAGTTCAATAAAACCCTTTATAGTACTTTGCACCTAGAAGATATTCAAAAAAGATTAGTATTGTATTAGTATGCTATAGCCATAAAATTATTGTATACAAGATGGCTTATTCAACAGAAATTTATCACAATTTTAAAGGCTAAAAGTCAACCATTACAGTGTTGGAAGGGTTTGTTACTTCTAAGGCTTCTCACCTTGGCTTGCCGATGGCAACCTTTCATGCTGTAACTTCACACTGTCAGTTGACATTGTGAATTGTCAGTTAGCATTGTCAATGCCTAATTCCCCTTCTTACAAGGTCACCAACCATATTGGATTAGGTTTTACCGTAATGGTGTAATTTTAACTTAGTTACCTCTTTAAAGAACCTACCTCCAGTCTTCAAGATGGTGAAATAAGTAAAGGATGTCCTGCTTAAAGAAAATACTAGCAAAAAAAGTGGAGGAAGGACATTCCCAGGGAAGAGTTGGAGAAAAATCCACAATAGAAATTCTACAGAAGGAGGACACTGTGGATCAGTGTGGAAAGTGCAGACCATAGCAACAAGCGTGGACACAACACACAACCCCCACAGCCAACAGCCAGAGGAAGTGCTGGCTTTGCAGACCAAGGTGAAAGAACACTGCAACAACCAATGCCACTGGCAATAATGCCACAGGCAATATAGCTAAGGGAGAGCCTGGCATGACTCCAGCATGGATCCCTAATGTGGACAGCATTATCTCCCTAAGCCAGTGAAAAAAGGGCATGTTCTCTCTCCCATCCTAACATAACAGTCTGGCAACCAACTGGGAGATGGTGCCATCATGACACAAGTAGATGCTGTAGCAGCTTGGGTATACACACCCGGCAATGGAAGGGGAGAAGCCTCCATTCTGAAGTCAGTAGTGGTTGTGCCAGCTCTTGAGTGTGCCCAGCAACAGGCAGAGATAAGCTATAATTTTGAAACAAGTAATGAAGGCAGGAGCTCTTGTACACATGTGTGATTCAGGGATTTTACCACAGGAAAAAAAATCCATGTTCCCCACTGAGTTTGAATCTGGCTGGGAGGACATCTAGGGGCTAGGCACCCATGTAGGACTGTGAGGCACCCTCAGCCTCAACAATACAAGTTCCAGGGCCCAAACCACCAGGGCAGAGCAACTACAGGCAGCTGGAACTAGGAACTCTGTCTCTCCATGGAGTGGATAGGCAAGCATGGCACAGAAATCCTCTGCACCCCATGGTGTGGTAGCCTTGTATGCTGAGACTGTGGGAACTCTGACAGTACAATAGGGCACAGGGTATAGCTGGGTCTCTGGTCAATCACTGTGTGCAGCACCTGATTGCCTGGGGTGGGTCATTATAGCAAGATTCATGTTCACATAAGGACTGCATAGATACTTTGTGCAGTTCATGTGACAGCACAGGTGAGTGTTGTACTCACTGTGGGCTAACCACAGGCATTCATCACCTTCAAAGACAGGAGGTGAGGGTGTGATTACACTAACAGGGGTGATCATACCTGCCTTCCTGCTGACAAGAGATCTACTATGCCCAAGTTGGGTATCACCCTGGATACTCACCTCACACTGGAGCACTGACTAGAGCTCCCTGGCCACATCCAGCATACACTTGAAGGTATTCACTGAAAGAGCAGATACTCCACTAAGTTCACAGAGACATAGTTCAAAGACAAAATATATCACAGGAAAAAGCCAACAAGTAATTACACAAGTGCCTAAAAATAAATGCAGAACCTCAAGAAACAAGAATTAGGAAGAAAACATGGCTCCCCAAACAAAACACTTCAATATTAGAATGAGAAGACAAACAGATTGATAATATGCCTGAAATAGAAGTAAAAAGATTAATCATAGGATTACACAGAAACAATGAAGAACAAATTCATGAGTTAAAGAAATACATACATATCAGGGAGGAAAAATTCTAAAATGATGTTGAGATTTCAAAGAGAAATCAAACTGAAATATTAGAAATGAAGAATTCAATATGTCAAATAAAAAAATATAGTGGAAAGCCTTAACAACAGACTTGGTGAGGCAGAAGAAATAATATTTGAGCTAGAAGACAAATCTTCAGAAATTTCTCAGTCAGACCAAAAAAAAAGAATTAGAAAAATTAAAAACAGGGTTGCAGCTTAATGGGATACCATCAAATGACCCAACATATGGGTCTCAGAAATTTCTGAGGCCATGGAAAGTGTGAATGGATTAGAAGGCCTATTCAATGAAATAATTACAGAAAACTTCCCTAATCTGGAGAAAGAAAGGGACATCCAAGAACACGAGGCACACAGAATTTCTAATAGACACGACCAGAAAAGATGTTCACCATGACACATTGCCATATGTCACAGTGAATGAAAGTGAAATAAAGACCTTCAATAACAAGTAGAAATTGAAAGAATTTGTCACCACTCATCCAGCCTTACAAAAGATGCATAAGGATGTGCTACACACAGAACACAGAAAGATAGTTATCATTAAGAAAGAATGAGTAGGCAGGAAATCTCACAAACTACACAGGAAATCCAAAGCAAACAACAGAAACGCTTACAGAAAAAATGACAGGGCAAGTAGTCACTTATCAACTACAATGTAAATAGCCTAAATTCTCCAACTGAAAGATACAGACTGTTTGAACGGATTGAAAAACAAGACCAATCTATTCATTGCCTTACAAAACACACCTTATCAAAAAATATATATGCAGACTGAAAGTGAAAGGATGGACAAAGATATTCCCTGCTAATGGAAAGCAAAAACAAGCAGGTATAGCCATCCTAGTATCAGACAAAGTAGAGTTTAACATAAAAACTCTTAACATAAGAGACAAAGAAAAGCTCTATGTAATTATTAAGGGATTAATTCAATAAGAAGATATGATTATAATAAATAAATATTCACCCAATGCCAGGGCTTCTGGCTATGTAAAACAAATGGTAACACATCTAAAGGAGACACAGACTCCAATACAATAGAAATGGAGGGCTTAAACACACCACTTTCATGAAAGGACAGATCAACCAGACAGAAAATCAACAAAGAAACAACAGAGCTATTCTACAGTGTTGGCAAAATGGACCGATTTGGTATCTACAGAACCTTTCATTGCACAGTTGAAGAATATACACTCTTTTCTTCAGTGCAAGGTACCTTCTTTAAGATAGACCATATGCTAGGCCTAAACCTAGCTTCAGCAAATTAAAAAAAAAAAAAAACTGAAATCATACCTGCACCTTTTCTGACCACACTAGAATGAAGCAACAGGAAATTAACAACTCAAGACTCTCTAAACCTATGCAAGCATGTGGAGACTAAACAAAATGTTTCTGAGTGAATAGTGGGTCACAGAAGAAATCAAAAAGGAAACAAAAAACATCTGGTTGAAAGAAGGTGACCCATCAAAACTTATGAGATACTGCAAAAGCAGTGTTAAGAGGAAACTTTATAGCAGTTGGTAGCTACATTAAGAAACTATAAAGGAATCTAATAAATCAGGTATCAATGCATTGAAAGGACCTAGAAAAACAACACCAAAACAAATTCCAAATTAATAGAAGGAAAGAAATAATTAAAATTAGAGAATAAACAAAATTGATACCAAAAAAAACACAAAAGATCAGTAAAAAGTGGAGCTGGCTTTTGAAAAAAATAAAAAAATAGGTACACTATTGGCCAAACTAACAAAAAAAAAAAAAAAAAAAAGAGGAAGAAAACCTAATAAAATCAAAAAGGTAAAAGGAAATATAACAACAGATACAGCAGAAATAAAAAGAATCATCAAGAATTGCTTCAAAGAGCTATAAGCCAACAAATTGGAAAATTTAGAACAAACAGATGGATTCCTAGACACAGACAATCTCCAAAACTGAAACCCTAAACAGGTCAATAACCCAGATAGAGATTCATTCAGTTATATTCTCCCAACAAAGAAAAGTCCAGGACTAGATCACTTCACTTCTGAATTCTACCATATTTTTAAAGAACTAATTCCAATTCTTCTCAAGCTATTAAAAACAATTGAAATAGAAAGAATCCTCTCAAATCTATTGTATGAGGCCAGTATTACCTTAACTCTTAAACCACAAAATGATACAACAAAGAAAGAGAACTAAAGATCATTACCCTGATGAATATAGATATACAAATCCTTAACAAAATACTAGATTACTGAATCCAACAACATATCAGAAAGATCATTCACCTGGACCAAGTGGGATTTATCCCTGGTGCAGGGATGGTTCAACATAGGCAAATCAATAAGTGTGATACATCACATTAACAAGCTGAAGCATAAAAACCCTATGATTATCTCAATAGATGCAGAGAAAGTATTTTATAAAAATACATCATTTCATGATAAAAATCTTAATCAACTGGGCAGAAAAGGAACATTCCTCAACACAATCAAGGCAATTCATGACAAACACACAACCAGCATCTTATTGAATGGGGAAAATTTGGAAGCATTTCCACTAAGATCTGGACCAGACAACAATGCTCACTCTCACCACTGCTATTCATAATCCCTTGGAAAAAATAAACATCCTTATGATGACAATTACAAAATATTGAAGAAATAAATAGAGGAAAACACAAAAAAAAGAAAAAAATCTGTCACGTTTGTACATTGGAAAAAGGATTATCATCAATCGCCATACTACTTAAAGCAATATATAGATTCAATGTGATCCCAATCAAAGCTTCAAGGACATTCTTTTCAGATGTAGAAAAAAAGGATGCTGAAATTCAGATGCAAACTCAAGAGACCTCAAATAGCAAAAGCAATTTTATACAATAAAAACTAAGCTGAAGGCATTACAATACCAGACTTCAAAACATACTACAGGGCAGTTATAATCAAAACAGCATGGTACTGGCACAAAAATAGACATGTACACCAATGGAACAGAATAAAAATGCCATAAATAAATCCATGCATCTACAACCAACTTATCCTTGACAAAGAAGCTAAAATCAATTTCTGGAGCAAGGGCAGTCTCTTCAAAAAATGGTGCTGAGGAAATTAGATCTCTGTGTGCAGAAGTATAAAATAAGACCCCTACCCTACACTTTGTACAAAAATCAACTCAAAATGTATTAGGGAATCTGAATCTATGACCTGATGCCATCAAATTACTAGATGACAATATTGGGGAAACTCTACAAGAGATTGGCATAGTAAAGACTTCTTGGAGAGACCCCAGAAGCACAGGCAATTAAAGCCAAAATAGACAAATGAAAATATAACAAACTGAGAAGTTTCTGCACTGCCAAAGAAATACTCAAATGTGAGGCGGCAACTGACAGAATCAGAAAAAAATATCTACAAATTATGAAACTGATAAAACATTAATATCCAGAATCTGTAAAGAGCTCAAGAAATTCAAAAACAAAACAAAAGAAATGGGCAAAGGATTTGAACAGACATTTTTCAAGAGAGGAAATTCAAATGGCCAACAGACACGTGAAAAAACGCTCAGGATCACTAGCCATCAGGAAAATGCAAATCAAAACCCCAGTGAGGTTTCACATTGCCCCAGTTAGAATGGCTCTCATACAGAAATCAACAAACAATAAATGCTGGCAAAGATGTGAGGAAAAAGGTACTCTGATCAACTGTTAGTGCAAATATAAACTAGTACAGCCATTATGGAAGACCATAATGAGATACCTCAGAAAGCTGAAAACATGTATCATAGGTCTCAGCAATCCCACTCTTGGGAATTTACCTAAATGAAATGAAATCAGCGGCCGCAGCGGCCATTGGGGGGTGAAACAACAGAAAAGG
Organism: Lepus europaeus; assembly: GCF_033115175.1. Taxonomy (NCBI): domain Eukaryota; kingdom Metazoa; phylum Chordata; class Mammalia; order Lagomorpha; family Leporidae; genus Lepus; species Lepus europaeus. The sequence continues at coordinate 20,919,284 of NC_084836.1, read as the reverse complement.
AAGACCTTTCTATCTGTCTCTCTCTCTCACTGTCCACTCTGCCTGTCAAAAAAAAAGAATCAGTTATCTGTACACCCATGTTTATGGCAGCTCAATTCACAATAGCTAAGATATTGAATCAACCCAAATGTCCATCAGTTGTTGACTGGATAAATTCTGGTATATACACTATGGAAAACTACTCATCAATAAAAAAGATAAACTCCTGTCTTTTATAAAAAAATGGATGCAAATGGAAATCATATACTTATGGAAATAAGCCAGTACCTAAAAGACCAGTACCATACATTTTCTCTGATTTGGGTAACTAACAGAGTACCAAAAATTTAATATATAGAAGTGAAATTGACATTTTGAGCTTCAACAATTGTTTGCAGCCCTTGTCTTTACTGTTGTGGAGCAGTTTTTTTTTCTTCATACTATTTTTAAAAGATTTATTTATTTATTTGAAAATCAGGGTTACACAGAGAGAAAAGAGGAAGCAAAGAGAGAGGTCTTTCATGCGCTGATTCACTCCCCACTTGGCTGCAAAGGCTGGAGCTGTACCAATCCAAAATCAGGAGCCAAGAGCTTCTTCTGGGTCTTCCACATGGGTGCAGAGGCCCAAGAACCTGGCCATCCTTATTACTTTCCCAGGCCATAGCAGAGAGCTGGACTGGAAATGGAGTAGCCAAGACTCAAACCGGTGCCCACATGGGATGCTGGCATTGCAGGTGGTGGCTTTACCCATGACATAGCACAGGCCTCCATATTTTTTGAACTCGTTACTTCATGTAGCGTTAATTTTATGAGTATAAAGTAAACTGAATTTAGATCATTGTAAAAAATAAGAGAGGTAATAGTAGAAGAAGAAGGAAGGGTTGGAACATGGGCCAGTTGGAAGGTGGGGTAGGATGTATCACTATGTTTCTAAATCTGTATAAATGAAATACATGAAATCTGTATACCTTAAATAAAATTTTTAAAAAGCGAAAAAAAGAAAAACTTTTAATAAAACATATAAATATACTAAGTTTAAAATAAAATAACCTATCTCTAAATAACAGTCATATTTTACAATAGATGCTGGAGAGGATGTGGGGAAAAAGGGACACTAACCCACTGTTGGTGGGAATGCAAACGGGTTAAGCCACTGTGGAAGTCAGTCTGGAGATTCCTCAGAAACCTGAATATAACCCTACCATACAACCCAGCCATCCCACTCCTTGGAATTTACCCAAAGGAAATTAAATTGGCAAACAAAAAAGCCGTCTGCACATTAATGTTTATTGCAGCTCAATTCACAATAGCTAAGACCTGGAATCAACCCAAATGTCCATCAACAGTAGACTGGATAAAAAAACTATGGGACATGTACTCTATAGAATACTATATAGCAGTCAAAAAAAAATGAAATCCAGTCATTTGCAACAAGACGGAGGAATCTGGAAAACATCATGCTGAGTGAAATAAGCCAGTCCCAAAGGGACAAATGTCATATGTTCTCCCTGATTAGCGACAACTAACAGAGCACCAAAAAGGAAACCTGTTGAAGTGAATTGGACACTATGAGAAACAGTGACTTGATCAGCTCTTGTCCTGACTGTTGATGTAGAATGCAATACTTTATCCATTATAGTATTTTTTTTGTTCTAGTACTATTGGTTGAACTCTGTAATTAACACACAATTATTCTTAGGTGTTTAAATTTTAACTGAAAAGTTATCCCTGTTAAATATAAGAGTGGGAAAAAGAGAGGGAGGAGATGTACAATTTGGGACATGTTCAATCAGACTTGCCCCAAATGGTGGAGTTAGAAACATGCCAGGAGATTCCAATACAAACCCATCAATGTGGCATGTACCAATGCCATCTCACTAGTCCAAGTGATCAATTTCAGTTCACAATTGATCACACTGATAGGTCTAAGAATCAAAGGAGTCACACAAACAAGACTAGTATCTGCTAATACTGATAGAATCAAAAAGGGAGAGAAAGATCCAACATGGAAAGCAGGATACACAGCAGACTCATAGAATGGCAGATGTCCTAAATAGCACTCTGGCCTCAGAATCAGCCCTTAAGGCATTCAGATCTGGCTGAAGAGCACATGAGAGCATTTTAGGCATGGAAAGCAAAGACACTCTGGCAAAAAAAAAAAAAAGGAAAGAGGAGGAGGAGGAGGAGGAGGAGAAGGAGGAGCAGCAGAAGCAGCAGCAGCAGCAGCAGCAGCAGAAGAAGAAGAAGAAGAAGAAGAAGAAGAAGAAGAAGAAGAAGAAGCAGAAGAAGAAGAAGAAGAAGAGGAAGAAGAAGCAGCAGCAGCAGCAGCAGAAGACCTAAATGAAAGATCTCTGCAAGTGAGATCCCAGTGGAAAGAATGGGGCCATCAAAGAAGGAGGTACCTTTCTCTGAAGGGAGGAGAGAACTTCCACTTTGACTATGACCCTGTCGGAATAAGATCAAAGTCGGCGAACCCTAAAGGCTTCCATAGCCTTGGCAACTCATGACTAGAGCGCCGGGAGATTACTGATGCCATAAACAAGAGTGTCAAATTGTTAAATCAACAACAGGAGTCACTGTGGACTTACTCCTCATGTGGGATCTGCCCTAAATGTGTTGTCCAATGTGAAGTAATGCTATAACTAGTACTGAAACAGTATTTTTATACTTTGTGTTTCTGTGTCGGTGCAAACTGATGAAATCTTTACTTAGTATATACTGAATCAATCTTCTGTATATAAAGATAATTGAAAATGAAAAAAAAACTTGTTTTTTTTTAAATTGGAAATTGCATAGAAAATTAATGAATTTTTAAAAAATATCATGTAGGATCTCTGTCCTTAATGTGCTGTACATTGTGATTTAATGCTATAACTAGTACTCCAACAGTATGTTTCACTTTGTATTGCTATGTGGGTGCAAACTGTTGAAATCTTTACTTAATATATACTAAACTGATCTTCTGTATATAAAGAGAATTGAAAATGAATCTTGATATGAACAGAAGGGGAGAGGGAGCGGGAAAGGGGAGGGTTGTGGGTGGGAGGGAAGTTATGGGGGGTGGGGCGGAAAGCCATTGCAATCCATAAGCTGTACTTTGGAAATTTATGTTCATTAAATAAAAGTTTAAAAAATAAATAAAAATTAAAAAAACAAGCACTGCATAAGATGAAAATGATTCCACCAGTAGAACTGGAGTTTTCAATACCTTGCTAAAAATTACTTTCCACTTAAATTCTTTGGTACACCCATTTGAAGAAAAAGAATTTAAATTAAAGGTGTTTACAGATGCTCTAACAGCATTTAATTTATTTTGAAAACTTTATTTGTGAAAAAATACAACATGTGCATGCACATGTATACACATGAGTAATTCAAATTACCTTAGTAAAATAAAGAATTTTATTTTACTAAAATCAATAAAATAATTTCTAAATTGTTTTCTAAATTATCACTATTTTGAAGAACACAAATGCCTTAGGTATAATTTCCAAACTGTTATGTGATTTTACACCCATAAAAATGCCCTTTGCTATTTTATAAGCCCTTTTATAGTAAAAAGTCATATTGATTCCCCTAAAACTGATTTATCATATAATCAGAACAGTATAATTATCATATAACTGCAGGAATAAAGGAATTAATATGTGAAGTTTCAAAGAGTAAAATTATTTTACATTTTGAAGACATAAAATAAGCATATGATTTGTTATAGTAAGTACTATTTCAATAAAGTACTTTTAAAAAAATAACAGTCATATTTTGAGATATTAGAGAATCACATATGAATTTGAGGGAGAACATGATTCAGCCTATCAAAACTAATCAGTATTCAATCTGAACTTTAATCAAATTTTTAAAAAATCCAAGAATTAGCTGAATCTTGAAGAGGGGATATAGAGTTATTTGATCTCAGGGATATGTTAAACATGGAAGATACAAACTATCAGTTACAAACATTAGAGTTCAACAGAATCAATTATGGGGCATGTTAAAACCTGTGAGTGTTCCCCCAGCTGGAAATTCTTAGGAGTAGGCCACATATCTGTGGTTTTTTTTATCAAGTATCTCAGGGATTATGGTGCATACTCAAGTTCGAGGATCACTCACTGTAATCTGGAATAATCAGTTCCTAAAATGTTTGCAGCCTAGGATGAAGTAAATCCAAGCTCAATCCTGAAGGGCATGTCAATCTAGATAGTCTAGACATGGACAAGGAGAAAGGACGGCAATGAATAATCTAGTTATCTGTACCACTATGTTCCCCTCACATGAAGTCTCTGCTACTCAAAAGTAACTCTAACAACCCATTACTAACTTCGTGTCTTTTGTCCAAACAATGCCTTTCTAAAGTAAGACACAATGAGTAAAAATTTTTGCTTAAGGCATTGTTCATGAGAATGTTGTTTAGAATCAAATAATGGCCATTTGCCTCATACCTGTTAAAACTTACTATCCACTGGATGAACTTTTACTTGTTCACTAATTTTGACCAATGGATGTGAAGAATTGGGCCATCTTCATCTATCGTCTTTATTTTAGGCTGCCTCTGGGAGAGGCTGGCATACAGCCTCATTATTCTCTAGTCTAATAGTTGATTAACTACATCTGTATAACACTTTTAATTCCATTACTAAATGACACTGGATTCAAAGTAAAACTTGGTGAAAAAATCTGGTACCGATGCTTTTAAATGCATGTTATTTTTTTAATTTCCTCCTTCACGTACTTCCTTATTCTATCTCTGCCTTCCATTCAACAAAGAAATACTTATTGTTGGCTACAAACAGTGCCAGGAGTGTAGAAGATAATAAATAACACATAGTCCCTGCAGTTCAGGAAAGTAAAACCTAGAAAAGTATAAACAAGTAACCACAAGGGAATGTTCTATATTTAACAAAGACACCCACAAGGTGGAGCACAGCAAAAGAAGCTAATGTTGCCTGAGGCGGAATTTACAAAGAATGAAGGGCCCAGGTAAGGATAAAGCATCAAAACAGGCATAAAAGCAAGAAAATATAAGGTATCAGACAATACAGACGATGGCTCTCACAAACATCTTATGGACTGGGAATCATGGTGCGCTTTCTGTGCTAATCTAACTCATGAGTTATTGAAACTATCTGGGGAAGTGGCTGATAGTTTTTTAAGTGCCAGCAGTTCTGTGCTTAATTTCCCCATGGCATTAAGATTTTCCCAAGGCTGGATGTTCCTCTTCTCCAAAGCCCCAATCCCTGCCTCTGTAGCTCCCTGCTACCTGTAGAATAACACTCAGAAGCGCTTATTGTTCCCTAAGTATATCACACATGTACTCACTGGCTGCTAAGGTCAAAATCATGAATTAAAAATCATCTAAAGGAGTAATAAGACCAATCAATGTAAGCAATCCTAAGGCACGGTTTCCCAAAGTTAATGAGGGGCAATACTGGACCATTCCTGTTCTCTGAATGTAGCCATTTGCTGTTATAGCTGCTTCATGGAAAAAGCATAATACATTCTATAAATAGAATTTGATAGATAATTACAATCATCAGTACCAAGAAACACTATTCCACTTCCCAGCAGAAGCTGGAATGAAAAGTGATAATACTTCAAATGTTATATTTTGCTGTTTCTCTGTTTTGTTCTGATAGTCTTCTTTTAAACTCAGACTTTAGTTTTAACAAGGTGGCAGATGGAGCATTCCTTTTTGCTTTTGATGCCACCTGGAAATGTTTTCTCTATAGTAATTCTTGGGGAAAAAAAAAAAAAGACTGAAAACTAAGTACTCTGATACTAACTACTTAACAGGATATCAGCCTTAAAATTCAATCAAATGACTAACAAGTAAAGCAACATGATAGCCAACCAGAGACTTAGAGACCTGAAAGCATCTAATAGGGAATGAAGTTTTAAAAAGTTATGTTTCTTTTTGAAATTCATATTAACATCGACTAGCTAATACTGATCACCTAGAACCACAGGTAGGAATGCAGTGAATAGGAGAACTTTAAGCCTGAGAGTTGAAATCATTCAAATCATTTTTAAAGGAATAAGTGAGGATACTTCAAAAAATTCATGGAAAAATGGAATTAAAAGGTAAATTTATCTTGGTACAAAAGAATTGAGGTCCATGCCTAGCAGAGATCTTCAAAAAGGTCATGGGAAATGCATATGAAAAAATGACATATAGATTTCAATTTTTGTACCAAAATACTTATCTTTTAACTCCATTTTTCCACAAACTTTCTGAAGTATCCTAATATATGTGAAGGAATAGAAGTGAAATTATGTAATTCAATATAGAATTACCAAATTTCTAAGAATTTTTTAAATTTACACTGTACCTACCAGGTTAAGGACAAAAGCTATGCTAATGACCAGAAGATAATCACAATCAATACTAGATTTAGGTATGATTCCACATATTTCTTCAATTTTTTCAGTCATTAAGGAATTAATTTCAGTCTTTTACATAATGCAGAAATGTCCTAGTTCATTTAATACATTAATCCATGATCATCCACTCTCTGCTGAAATATTACCTTCTATGTTGTATATTCTGGTGTACAACACAATGTTTCATGCTCAAGTACATATGTATTAATGTATAGTGAAATGATTATTATAGGCAAGCAAATTAGCACATTCATCAATTCACTTCCCCTTCTTCCATGGTGATAAATTCTAATCTCTAAGCAATTTCCACTATATAATCCAGTATTATTTATATACTCCTCAGGCTGTACATTAAATATCTAGTTTTAACTGTTCCATATAACTACAATTTTGGACATTTTCGCTCCATCTGCCCATTACCACACCACTTCCAAACTCCTACTAATCGCCATTCTGTTATCTCTATATATTCCTGTTTTTACAATTCCCATGTAAGTGTGATCATGTAGTATTTTTCTGTGTCTACTTTATTTTACTCATCATAATCCTTCAAGTTATTCCATGTTGTCACAAATGTTTTATATATATATATATATATATATATATGAGATTCATTTTATTTGAAAGACAAAATGACATGCAGAGAGAGAGAAAACAAGAGATCTTCATTTTGCTGGCTCATTTCCCAGTGTTCACAATGTCTAGGACTGGGTCAGGCCAGAGTCAGGAGCCAGGAACTCCATCCAGTCTCCCATGTGGCTACTAGAGGACCAAGTACTTGAGCCATCCTCCACTGGCTTCCCAGGCATATTAGCAAGAAGCTGTATCAAACATGCAGCAGCCAGTACTTGAATCAGCACTCTGCTGTTGGATGCCAGAATTGTAGGCAGAGGCTTAACCTACTCTGTCACAAAGCCAGCCCTGGGATGTCCTTTTTTAAGGCTGATTAATACTCTGTTGCACACATACACATCTGTGCGTATGTGTACACAATATCTTTACCAATTCACTCGTGTTGTGGCTATTCTGAATAATCTCTAGAAAGTACCACAAGGTACTGATTTCATTTCTTTGGGGAATATACTCAGAAGAGAGATTGACAGCTGGGTCACACTGTAGTTCTACTTTTAAGTTCTTGAGTAACTTTCACAGTTTTCCAAACTGATAATACCAATTTGCATTCCCATCAACAGTATCCAAGGGTTTTCCTTTTCTCCACAGCCTTAGGAAACATGCATTTCTTCTCTTGTTGATAACAGTCATTCTAACAGGAATGAGGTGCTATCTCATTGTGGTTTTCATTTGCATTTCTCTGATTAGTGCTGTTGAGCGCATTTTCATATACCTGTTGACCATTTTTATGTCTTCATTGCAGAAATGTCTATCTCAGTCTTCTGCCCATGTTTTAATCAGATTCTTTGGGTTTTTCATTTATTTTGTAGCTATGAGTATATGACTTGCTTACATGTTTCATATATTAACCTCTGTTTAGATACATGGTTCACAGATATTTTCTTCCAATCTGTGAGTTATCTTTCTATTGTGTTGACTATTTCCCTTGCTGTAAAGTAGCCTTTTAATCTGATACATCCAACTAGTTTAGGTTTTTTTCATTTGTTTATTTGAAATGCAGAGTTATAGAAAGAGAGGGAGAGGGAGTGGGGGGAAGAGAGTGAGACAGAGAGCGAGCGAGCCAGAGAGAGGAAGGAGAGACTTCCACATTCACTGATTTACTCCCCAGATGGTTGCAATGGCCAGGACTGGGACAGGCCAGTCGATAGTCAAGGACTTCATCTAGATCTCCCACCTGGGTAGCAGGGGAACAGTACTTGGGGCATCTTCTGCTGCTTTCCCAGGCACATTACCAGAGAGCTGAAGTAGAAATGAAGCAGCCAGGACTTGAACCAGCACTCATATAGGATGCCGTGCCACAATACCAGCCCCAATCATTTATTTTTGCTTTTGTTGCTTGCACTTTTGGATAATAATCAAAGAATCATTTTCAAAGCCAATGCCCTCCCCCCCTTTTTCTTTTAATAGTTTCATAGTTTCAATTCTGTTTTGGTCCTTAATACATTTTTAGTTGGTTTTTGCAGATAGTGTAAAATAAGGGTCTAATTTATTTTTTATTTGTTTGTTTGAATATGAATAACCACTTTTCCCAAAACCATTCATTGAAGAGAGTATCTTTTTCCAACTGTGTCTTCCTGATGCCCCCTTTCAAAAACCAGTATTGTGTATGCTTGGGTTTATTGCTCAGCTGTGTACTTGGTCCCATTAGACTATGTGCCTGTTTTTATCCCAGTGCCATATTTTATTTACTGAAGTTTTTAATATAATTGCTTTGGCTACTTAGGATCTTTTGGGTTTCCAAGGAAATGTTTTTTATTTCTGTGAATCTGTTCTGCTTACCATGTCCTAATTCCCTTTCTTTTCCTATTCTATCCTCATGATTTCTCATTCTAGATCACAATTTGGTAATCTTAGGTCCATATATATAGTGACTATTTTTCATAGCAGATGATTCAGGCTACAACTATAATCCCCAAGGAAAAGTGCATAACTTGGGGTTGGTGCCATGGTACACTAGGTTAATCCTCTGCCTGAGGCACGGGCATCCCATATAGGTGCTGGGTTCTAGTCTCGGTTGCTCCTCTTCCAGTCCAGCTCTCTGCTGTGGCCTAGGATAGCAGTGGAGGATGGCCCAAGTCCTTGGGCCCCTGCACCCGCATGGGAGACCAGGAGGAAGCACCTGGCTCCTGGCTCCAGATCTGTGCAGCGCCGGCCGTAGTAGCCATTTGGGGAGTGAACCAATGGAAGGAAGACCTTTCTCTCTTTCTGTCTGTAACTCTGTCAAATTAAAAAAAAAAGGTTAAAAAAAGTGCATAACTCTTCTTTCTACCTAGAATACAACTGAATTTACTCATCCTCCATTGCAAACACAGGAACCTAGAAAATATATAGCTGGGGCCAGCACTGTGACATAGAAGGTTAAGCATCCAATACTTATGACGTTTCGAGTCCAGGCTGCCCCTCTTCCAATCCAGCTCCCTGCTAATGCGCCTAGGATAACATAGAAAGATGGCCCGATTGCTTGGGCCTCTGCACCCCATATGGGAGAACCAGATGAAGCTCCTGGCTCCTGGCTTTGGCCTGGCCTAGCCTTAGCTGTTGCAGCCATCTGGGCAGTGAATCAGCAGATGAAGACCTCTCTCTCTGTCTCTCCCTCTCTAATTCTGCCTTTCAAATAAACTTTTTTTTTTTTTAAAAAAAAGTATAAAGTTGTAAAAACATCCATTCAATAGATTTTTCAGCATTACAAAGAAATAAAGTACTGTTACTTGCAATGAATGAGTGAATTGTGAAAACATACGTTAAGTCAAAGAAGACAGTCATAGAAGACCACATAATATACTTTTTATATGAAAGGTCAAACACATATTAAACATTTATTAAAACAGAAAATAAATTAGTGGTTGCCTAAGGCTGGGGGCATCAGGAAAATGGAGAGTTACTACTAATACATACTGCGGATTCTTTTAGGGGTGAGGCAAATATTCTAAAATTAGATTGTGGCAGTGGTTTTATACCTCTATGAATATATTAAAACTATCACATTGTACATTTCAAATGAATGAACTTTATGGCATGAGAATTATATCTCAATGAAGTTGTTCAAAAAGGTTAAAAATACATCCAATATAGCAGCCTATAAACACACATGCAAGCACATTTTACAAATATATACAGATTCACAGTGAATTCCCAGTTATCAACCTACAGTTAATACACTGAATTTTAAAATTCAAAAATTTTCACTACCTTGAAGTAGGTTTCTAGTCTAGCAGATAGACACCAGTTGAGATACCCCATACCATGTACTGGAATGCCTGGGTTTGACACTTGGCTCTGGCTCCTAACTCTAGCTTCCTGCTAATGCTCACTCTGGGAAGCAGCACAGATGGCTAAAGTAATTGTGTGCCTGCCACTCACATGGGAAACCTGGATTGAGTTCCCGGTTCCCAGCTTCAACCTTCTTCCTGGTCTGGGCCACTGCATGCTTTTGAAGAATGAATTAGCAGATGGGAGATCTATTTCTCTGTTCATCTATTTCCTTCGCTTTCTCTCTCTCTCCCTTTCTCAAATTTTTTTCCGTTTTTAATTTTAAAAATGTCACATGCTGAATAAAGATTGTTACAATAATGACAAAATAATAATGTTGGGCATTGCCTAAAATCTCCATTACAATATGGCACCTGGTGGATGTTCGAGGGGCGTGTCTGCGGCTGCTGCAGTTAAGCTATGTAAGATCAGACCACCGGCAGGGATAGGTCCGCTTTAGTTCCGGATACGTGGACAGTGTGTGATCCCTATGCTTTGCTTAAGTTGCCCCTGTGCATGGTCCACCCATGCCTTTATGATCTTTTCGCTGATTGGCTCCCCTACTGAGCATGTCTTTCATAAACTTTATGAAAGCTTTTTTTTTTTTTTTTTTTTACTTCCTCAATAAAGTAGTTCCTGCTTCGACAGAACTCACGGGTGCTTGTGGTGTGTTCATGACCCGTCAACCTTAACTATCCCGTTCACCTTGTTGGGGAGTGCCTGTACTGCCCCTGCTGGTCAGGGGCCAACCTCAGGCTTAAGACTCCAACATAACAATGCCAAGTATTCAGTGAATGTACACTATAAGTCAGCTACTATGCAAAAATGTATAATCTCATTTAAAGTTTCTAGAAAGTAATTTATGGAGCCTGCATTGTGACATAGTAAGCTAAGCCTATGCCTGTGGTACTGGCATCCCATAGAGGCGCTGGGGTCATGTCCCACTGCTCCTTTTCAGATCCAGCTTTCTGCTTATGGCCTGGGAAAACAGTAGAAGATGGTTAAAGTGTGTAGGCCCTTGCACCTGCATGGAAGATCTGGAAGAAACTCCTGGCAAAAAATAGATATATTTTTAAAAACTGAAAACATTTAGAAAATTTCTAAATCAAATCACAATTCAAATGCATTAGAAGAATTCAGGAATTAAAGGAGTCCTAAAATGAATTGTTTCACACTTGTAAAGAAAATAAATTTTAGAAATACTTGCAATATCATTAATCAGTAAAAAAAAAAAAATAAGTAAATTTGAGTGCCTATAATGTGCTAATTTCTGTCATCTTACCCTACATCTGTACTTGTTAACAACTCCAGTTGTTTCATGTAAGAGACCTTGTTAAGGTCCATACCATATCCTTTGACTCATAGGTGAGTTTTCTAACATACTACTATCGGTAGACACACTGAGGCTGACAGCTTCCCACCTAAGGACACACAGCTCTGTCCCCACTTCATTATTCCTAGGATCCCTTTGCAAGTTCTCTACCTGTGCCTAAGTCCTAACTTCAGGGTCTACTTTTGAGGAAAATCTTAATTAATTGATAAACGGAATAGTGTTAAAAAAAAAAAAAGAGAGAGAGAGAGAGAGATCCTCAAAAAGAAATTCTGGAATTCTATCACTTGCTGATCAGGGGACAGCAATGACCCGATGTCTATGGATTAGAGGAGACAATGTAAAGCATGTTATAACACTACAATGACTGAAACTTTTACCTTGGGTGGGTCATAATGAGTTAGTTAAGGGAAAGTAAAAGCTTTTACAATAGTTCTAATACTCTGAAAGACAGGGGAATGTAAACCTAAGAAGAAAGATTTTGGAGTATTTGTTAACTACTCTAGAAGCTTTGAAGCATGAGAGTGGCAGGTTTGGGTAAGCCATCTATTAATTCAGAGCATACTTGTAAAAACCAGAAAAACTCAATATCAGAATTTAAAGTGGACTTAATCTCCTGCACCCAGAGAGTAGGCTATACTGAAATTAGGCCACAGATTTGATTGAGAAGCTCAGCTAAAAAATAAACTAAATGTACAGGCCTGACAGGTCTCCTCTGAGGGCTCTGACAGTGAAAGAGAAGGGTAGAATGTCAATATTTGGGTGGGTGTACATGAGAACACTAAATTCCCTCAGATTCTTCTGAACCATCTAGGCTGGCAAAATCTAATCCCCTTTCCTTGAAGGAAAGCCATCTCCAACTGGCTGCAGACTTGAACACCCGAGGAGGATGCCCTCCTCAATATCTGCCTCCTCTCTCCCTCTAGACCGGTAACTAAGGTCAGCTCACACACACAATAGCTCCCCTGCTCTGGGGAGAAATTCATCAAAAAAAAAAAAAAAAAAAAAAAAAAAGCAAGCAAACAAGCAAAAGAAAGAAGGAAGGAAGAAAAAAAGCTCGAGAGCCTGACAAGTGTCATTAAGAATTGAGAGCACACATAAGGACGTGGATCTTTAGGGTGTGAGGCTAAGGCATGGTAAAAGCATGCTTGATAGAGGGTAGAGTATTAATATGGAGGCACTCTCCTGTGATTCAGAATTTAACAGTCTAGCAAGCAAACCTGATGTAGGTCCTAAAACATTGATGGAATGTCAATGGAATGACATGATTCCAGAACAGCAGGCACCAGAGATAGCACTTAACCACCAGCAGCAAGAATAGAACTGCCATTAAAGGCAGTAATGTCAGGGCAGCCACCGGAGAGCTCTGACCTGCAGCAATCTGTGGCAATGGTTAATGAATCATTATTCATCTTCATTCACAGATGAAAAACAGATTGGTAGGGTACAGTTTGCTAGGGCTGGTGTAGCAGAGTACCACAAGGGCAAGCATAAACAGAAATGTAGAGGACAGAAATCTAAGATCAAGGTGCCAGCAGGGTTTGTTCCTTCTGAGGGCTGTAAGAAACTATTCAATGCCTTTCTCCCATGTTTTGATGGTATTCTGGCCATGTTTGGCATTCTTTGGCTCATAAAAATCACCCCAAAATCTACCCTCATCATCCGATGGCATTCACCCTGCATTTCTGCATCCAAGTGTCTCTCTCTCTCTTTTTTTTTTTTTTTTTTTTTTTTTTTTTTTTTTACAGGCAGAGTGGATAGTGAGAGAGAGAGACAGAGAGAAAGGTCTTCCTTTTTTTCCTTTTTGCCGTTGGTTCACCCTCCAATGGCCACTGCAGCCGGCTCATTGCGCTGATCCGAAGCCAGGAGCCAGGTGCTTCTCCTGGTCTCCCTTGCGGGTGCAGGGCCCAAGGATTTGGGCCATCCTCCACTGCCTTCCCGGGCCATAGCAGAGAGCTGGCCTGGAAAAGGGGCAACCGGGATAGAATCCGGCGCCCCAACCGGGACTAGAACCAAGTGTGCCGGCACCGCGAGGCGGAGGATTAGCCTGTTAAGCCACGGCGCTGGCCTCAAGTGTCTCTTTTTTTAAGAACATCATTCAGACTGGATTAAGGGTACAATCCATTCCTGTTGATGTCTTCTTTACTAATTACATCTGAAATAACCCTATCTTCAAATGTCACATTCTGTTACTAGAGGGTAACACTTCAATATATGAATCTCAGGAGAAGATACTTCAAACCATAACAACTAGCAAATGAAGGCATTTATTGACTTGTATATTTCCAAAAGAGACAAAAAACTTGAGAAAAAATGATGATTACTTTCTACATCACAACCAGTTCTCAGAATCAAAGAAAATGTAGGGGGAGACTGAATCCTCTTAAACAAGAAAGCCAATGTTTCATCAGTAATTCCCTAAGGAAATATGCAGTCATCTACCAGAGTGCTCTACACTGGTCCAAGAGGAATTCAGCCCTTCCAGGGACTGTTGGATATAGGGCTAAGCTGACACCAGGGTACCCAAAACATCTTATGGTCTCCCAATTAGAATGGGATCATATGGAAGCCAGATAATAAATGGAGTCCTGACCCAAGCACATCTTAGAGCTGGACCCACAATTGGGTTAGGTACCTGGCTCATGAATGTGCAACTGGGATGGATACACTTAGCAGCATCTAGAACCCAAACATTAGTTCTCTGCACTATGAAAGAAAAGCCTTTATAATTGAAAGGAACTTTCCCCTGCCAATGGTCCAGATAACACTTCATAAGGAACATTCTAGCCAGGTAGAATAACAACAATTTGTTCAACTTTTTGATTAACAGACTCACAAAAAAAAAGAAAAAATCTACAGCTCACAGGTCAGTTTGATACACTGTGGTTCAAGATGAAAAATTACTGTATGCTACCACCTATGCAGGGGTGAGCTATTTCAGTGTTACAAAGCTAATGACAGTTCATATACTGTTTTTTATGGAAACATCTATAATAATGTCACATTACTGCAACAACAATCATTCATTATGAACTAAAACAAAAATGGTTCTTTCACATGGTTGGTTTGGGTACTACCATTCTAAAGGACAGTGGCAAAAGAAAATCCTACCATTACATAGAGCTTTATCCACCATAAGAAGAGAGAAGCGGCTTGAGGTAAGGACATATATGAATTCCTGGGCAATAGCTAATGGCTCTGCTAAGTGATCAGAGTGTAGAGCATCAGCTACAGGGAGGTCAGAAAGAGCAGCAGGTGGACAACCCTATAGGAATGCACACAAAGTGTGAATGCTCAGTGGCATCTACAGCAGAGTAGGCACTGATCAACCAGATGGAAAAGATGACTCATCTATGAATGTGAACCAGCCTCTGTCCTCAGCCACCTCAATGCTTGAACCAGTGGTCTTGTGAACTGAACAGCCATAGGGTGGAAAATATGCATGGGCACAAAAGCATGGACTCCCTCTCACGAAAGCCCAGCTAGCTGCTTATCATGCTAAATGTTAGACTATAACCATTGCCCAAAAGTGATCCTTGATATGGTACCATCAACCCAGAGAAAATCAACCAGATATTTGGTGACAAGTTGATTACTTCAGATTCTTTCACCATGGAGAGCATGATTACTCATTCGAAGAATGAAACTTATTCAAATATAATTTTTCCTCCTTTTCCCCTGCCAGGCCTCATTTACTGGCATGGAATCCACTAGTCCAACCTCTTATGGCATCACCAGTCTCATAGAATGCTGGAATGGCCACTAGACTTAGCTTTAGAATACCTGTCTGTAGGGCTGGTGCTGTGTCTTCCAGAATGCACTTTCTGGGATAAACCAATCGCCATTCCATGATGCTCTGTCCCTTCAGCATGGATGTGGGAACTAAGTAGAGGAAGTAGAACTAGCAGCACTCACCTCTTAACACACTTGGGACATTTGTCCATCCTCATTGACCAAGTTGAGGAATTTGTGCTTACATCCTCTCAACACTAGGACCTGTACAATGTGATAAGCCCCCATGGGTGGGTCACTTTCACCAGAAATACCATAACAGAATCTGAACCTGTAACTATTACTGCTACTTGGTCATTTGTGCCAACAGCCCAAAATAAAAATAAAGAAAAAAAATGAGTTATTATACTGATGGTGCAATTCATGTTGACTGCCATTAGTAGCTAGGAAAGTTGCTACATAATGGGGACACAGAAGAACATATTTAGAACTCAAGCTATTCACTGGTGCTTCTAAGCCTGTTGATAATAGTATATGGATAAGTAAAGCAATCACAACTCTGTCAACAGCAAAATAACCAGGGGCTCACTCAGACCTACAGGAATAAAGATTTCATACTCCATTAAGCAAGAAATCTAAACTAGGGTAAGTTAAGGATGAGGGGCATCTAGGATGAGTGGTCAAAAAAGGAGGTGGTTTATTTCACTAACCTTCCCCTTTCAAATGTCAAAGGTTGTAGTCAGCAACAAGAATCTGACATGGGGCATAAGCCCCCCTGAATGGTACAAGGGGAAGATGGTAGCAAACACGGTTGATCTCTACCACATATCTCCTTACTCTTTTAAGTTCACCTATGAGCTATAGAGGGTGACCAAGCATATCAACAAAACTCCACCATTAAGTACCTATATCGCTCTATTTTGCTACTTGAAGTTTCTTTCCTATGCTATGAGAAATTGCTCAATCTGCATGCAGAGAATCCTGGAAACACCAGGGAGTTAATACCCTCAGTGAGAGATAGAAGTCAGTATATAAACTTCCAAGCTTTCATGCCTTCAATGGGACAATCACAAGGCACATTCTACACAGTTCTTCAGGGAGTCCACAGTGGCTCCCAGAGGTGATCCACTCATTAGAGCAATATTTTTTTACTTTTCTCTTTTTAGTGTCTTACTTTTCTCACTTCTTTACTTGAACTCTCTGGGAATCACTATCTGAGTCAATTACCTTCATCCCTACCCTTTATTTAAGTGTCTGAATGTAGAGGGAATCTATGTTAGATTTAGGTACTATTATTATATGAGCAGTGAGGCACAAGGAACCATAAGCTGACCAGGGTTACACAGCTAATAGATGGCGCCAGAACTTAATCCTGGGCAGCCTCATCTACAGACCATACCCTTAACCTCTGAACAAATTTATCTGTTTGGAAGAGTTCATATTTTTGCATTTAGTTGTCTTAAAGCAAAATATTCCCATATTATAATAAGCAGTTGTGGCTTCTCTATAGGTGTGACTAACATCTCTACAGCAAAAATTAAATTCAATTAAATCTTATAATTATTTAATGTAGGTTTCAATGTAATCAAGAAGTAACAGTGTCTGGGGGCCAGCACTGTGGCACAGTGGCTAAACCCACCTTCTACAATGTCGGCATCCCGTATGGGAGCTGGTTCCCGACCTTAGGTATTCCACTCTGATCCAGCTCCCTGTTATGGCCTGGGAAAAGCAGTGGAAGATGTCCCAAGTCCTTGGGTCCCTGCACTCATGTGGGACACCCAGAAGAAACTCCTGGCTTCGGATCAGTGCAGCTCTAATGTGGCCATCTGGGGAGTGAACCAGGGTATGAAAAACCTCCCTGTCCCTCTCTGCCCTCTGTCCCTCTGCCCCTCTGCCCCTCCGCCCCTCCGCCCCTCCGCCCCTCCGCCTCTCCTTCTGTGTGTAACTCTGACTTTCAAATAATAAATCTTTTTTAAAACGATCTTGCAGGCGCCACGGCTCAATAGGCTAATCCTCCGCCAGCGGTGCCGGCACCCCGGGTGGTACTCCCAGTTGGGGCGCCGGATTCTGTCCTGGTTGCTCCTCTTCCAGTCCAGCTCTCTGCTGTGGCCCAGGAGTGCAGTGGAGGATGGCCCAGGTCCCTGGGCCCTGTGCCCACAGGCGAGAACAGGAGGAAGCACATGGCTCCTGGCTTCGGATCAGCGCAGCACGCCGGCCACAACGCGCCAGCTATAGCAGCCACTTTGGGGGTGAACCAACGGAAAAAGGAAGACCTTTCTCTCTCTAACTCTACCTGTCAAAAAAAAAAAAAAAGATTTTGATCTCTTTTTCTTCCCCACCTCACTCCCCTAACTCTTTCAAATAAATATTTTTTTAAAAAGTAACAATGTATAGCTTCATCTAGCTATGATTTATCTAGAACCATGCTCCTCAAAACCATACCTAGTACAATAAAAGAAATAAAAATGACTTCACCAAAAAATTTCACAGCTTACGCATTTTTTAACAATAATTTACGTGGTAAGTTCAAGGCAATAGTGGCCAATGGTTTTTCTCCCTGAAAAGTCATAAGTCACTAGGTAAGTCAGCAAGGCTAGGAATTTTCCAAAAATAAACATAAAACTCCTTTGCACTAGCAAATTATCATCACTTATTGCCTATCCATCAGCTGGCTCTATACTTGAGGCATCAGAGTGAAAACCTGGAAACTATCATTCAAACCTAGATGTTTTTTTTTAAGATCTATAATGGGCAATTCCCTAACAGAGTGGTATGGGAGAAAGATATCCAGAGTCAGACAATCCCAGAGTCAGACAATCCCAGTTTTGCAATTTACTTGATATTTTGATATGTAGCTTAGAAGAACTTATTTAATTTCTTGGATCTTCAATTGTAGAGTCTGTAAAATGGGGAAGAAAAAAGAAGTATGCAAAATATCTAGCATATTGATGTACACCAAATTACTCAATAAGCAATATAGTTTCTTCTTCACATGTATTATTAATTCATGCTTACATAGTTACTTGCAATAAAAATATAAAATTTAGAAAACTCCCGAAGACCCTATAAGTTCAGTTGAAAATAAACTGGAATCCACCCGGTTGCCCCTCTTCCAGGCCAGCTCTCTGCTGTGGCCAGGGAGTGCAGTGGAGGATGGCCCAAGTCCTTAGGCCCTGCACCCCATGGGAGACCAGGAGAAGCACCTGGCTCCTGCCATCGGATCAGCGCAGTGCGCCGGTCGCAGTGCACCGGCCGCGGCGGCCATTGGAGGGTGAACCAACGGCAAAAGGAAGACCTTTCTCTCTGTCTCTCTCTCTCACTGTCCACTCTGCATGTCAAAAAAAAAAGAAAAAAGAAAAAAAACGAATCCTGCATAAACATATTAAAGCATGAATTCACAAGAAGAAATAATAAAGCATTTGCAAGCAGGCAGATGAAGCTATAAGAAATAAAGCTTAGGTAGTACATGCCTCTAGGGCCTAATCAGAAATTATTCTGGTCACACCAGAGAGGTCAACAAGGGTACGCACTGCTATGATCTTGAGCTTTATTGCCTAACCCAGTAGCCACTAGCCACATGTGGCTACTAAACACTTGAAATATACCTAGCCTCAAATGTGATGTGCTACAGAGTAAAACATATACAAGATTTCAGACTTATGAAAAAAGTTTATAAAATATCTCAATAAATTTTATACTGATTTAATGCTTTAATATTTGCAACATATAAAAGAAAATGTATTGTTATATTTAACTTCACTTGTTGCTCTTTTGCTTTTATTGTAGTTACCAGAAATTTCAGATCTACAAATGTGGTTTACAGTATATTGCTGCTAGACAATACTAATACTGATATAAACTCCTCATTCCTAGTCCCAAATGCTCTCCCCTGCACTATTCCATCTTTTACAAAGATACAACATTGTAGTAGCTACAATTTCCACTCATCTGCTTCTAGAATATAAACACTTCACTATCCCAGATGTAATACATGAGTTAGTTGCCACAAAAGAAATATTTTTTACATTATATACAAAATTTACATGGATGAATAAATAGATAACTCTCAGGGGCAAATGTACCCCAAAGGACAATATTCATATGTGCAAGATTTTAAAACAGAACCTGACAGTGATTCTATGGTGCTTTCTAACAAGCAATAAAAGGAAAATTATTTTAATATGCAGTATCAATTCACCAAGACAAGTAAGGGTTAGGTATCTATTGAAAAAAAATGAAATTTTACATTCGAGACATTTATTTATATAATTGGGAGTATGGAAACACTACCTGCATGAGCCAAGATTTTCCCAGAGTATCACTGGCAGACAAATGTGTAAGGGACTTCCCAAGAGCTCAGTGAACATGTATTATGAAAACACTATGCATGCTTTCAAATTTCTTACATCAAAATAAACATCTTTTAATTCAATTTTTCCATGAACTTTTTCAAGTACCCTTTTTTTTTTTTTAACTTTTATTGAATGACATAAATTTCCCAAATACAGCTTATGGATTACAATGGCATTTTCCCCCCCATAACTTCCCTTCCACCCAAAACCCTCCCATCTCCTGCTCCTTCTCCCCTTCCATTCACGACAAGATTCATTTTCAGTTCTCTTCATACACAGAAGATCAGTTTAGTATATATTAAGTAAAGATTTCAACAGTTTGCACCCACACAGAACATAAAGTGTAAAATACTGTTTGAGTACAAGTTATAGCATTAACTCACGATGTACAGCACATTAAGGACAGAGATCCTACATGAGGAGTAAGTACATAGTGACTCCTATTGTTGACTTAACAAATTGACACTCTTGTTTATGGCATCAGTAATCACCCTAGGCTCTCGTCATGAATTGCCAAGGCTATGGAGACCTTTTGAGTTTGCCGACTCCAATCATATTTAGACAAGGTCATAGTCAAAGTGGAAGTTCTCTCCTCCCGGCAGAGAAAGGCACCTCCTTCTTTGATGGCCTGTTCTTTCCACTGGGATCTCACTCGCAGAGATCTTTCATTTAGTTGTTGTTGTTGTGTTTGTTTGTTTGTTTGTTTTTTTCCAGAGTGTCTTGGCTTTCCATGCTTGAAAAACCCTCATGGGCTTTTCAGCCAGATCCAAATGCCTTAAGGGCTGATTCTGAGGCCAGAGTGCTATTTAGGACATCTGCCATTCTATGAGTCTGCTGTGTATCCTGCTTCCCATGTTGGATCGTTCTCTCCCTTTTTGATTCTATCAGTTAGTATTTGCAGACACTAGACTTGTTTATGTGATCTTAGACCTATCAGTATGATCAATTGTAAACTGAAATTGATCATTTGGACTAGTGAGATGGCATTGGTACATGCCACCTTGATGGGATTGTATTGGAATCCCCTGGCACGTTTCTAACTCTACCGTTTGGGGCAAGTCAGATTGAGCATGTCCCAAATTGTACATCTCTTCCTTCTTTTATTCCCACTCTTATATTTAACAGGAATCCCTTTTAAGTTTCAATGCTTAAAAATAATTGTGTATTAATTACAGAGTTCAACCAATAGTATTATGTAGAACAAAAAAAATACTAAAAGGGATAAAGTATTAAGTTGTTCATCAACAGGCAGGGCAAGGGCTGATCAAGTCACCGTTTCTCATAGTGTCCATTTCACTTCAACAGGTTTCCCCTTTGGTGCTTGGTTAGTTTTCACCGATCAGGGAAAACAAATGATATTTGTCCCTTTGGGACTGGCTTATTTCACTCAGCATGATGTTTTCCAGATTCCTCCATCTTGTTGCAAATGACTGGATTTCATTGTTTTTGACTTCTGTATAGTATTCTATGGAGTACATGTCCCATAATTTCTTTATCCAATCTACTGTTGATGGGCATTTAGGTTGATTCCAGTCTTAGGTATTGTGAGTTGAACAGCAATAAACATTAATGTGCAGACGGCTTTTTTGTTTGCCAATTTAATTTCCTTTGGGTAAATTCCAAGGAGTGGGATGGCTGGATTGTATGGTAGGGTTATATTCAGGTTTCTGAGGAATCTCCAGACTGACTTCCATAGTGGCTTAACCAGTTTGCGTTCCCACCAACAGTGGGTTAGTGTCCCTTTTTCCCCACATCCTCGCCAGCATCCGTTGTTGATAGATTTCTGTATGTGAGCCATTGTAACTGGGGTTAGGTGAAACTTCATTTGTGGTTTTGATCTGCATTTCCCTGATTGCTAGTGATCCTGAATATTTTTCAAGTGTCTGTTGGCCATTTGGATTTCTTCTTTTGAAAAATATCTATTGAGGTCCTTGGCCCATCTCTTAAGTGGGTTGTTTTGTTGTTGTGGAGTTTCTTGATCTCTTTGTCAATTCTGGTTATTAATCCTTTATTTGTTACATAGTTTGCAAATATTTTTTCCCATTCTGTTGGTTGCCTCGTGGAATAGTGAGGGCATGCACTGATAGTCCGGGAAAAGATAGTTTAATAAAAGTGGAGTTACTGCAGTTTCAGGGAAAGGCTTTGGAAAAAACTGCAGAGGAAACTCTTCCAGATGTAGTGAATGTGACATGGAGGACCTACAGGGAGAGCTAGGATGTCCACAGCTCGGGAGCCCAGCTGCAGACTCTATGCACCAGTGCTGGAAGGGGAGGTGAGGTCAGTAGCCCGAGACATTGGCAGGGAAACAGCAAAAAGAGCCTAGAGAGAACGAGGCTTGAAGCTCCTCTGAAGAAAGTTCACCAGGCTAACTAGAGGAGAGAAATAAATAAATAAATTTAAGGGACCAGCACGGACACGAGTCTCTATCTCCACTCAGCTTACAAAGGCAAGCAAGACAAAGAGCAGGCGCCATTTTGGACATCCGTAAAGTGGCACCCACCATCAACCAAGCAGAAAAACCTGACTCTGGTGGGGAGAAATAACAGGAGGTTAGGACCTAGTGAAGGTGCGGAGCTAATGAACTGAGACTGTGAAAATCTGAGGGTGTGAGAGAGAATTCACGGAGTACACAAGCTCGGTAACCTTGGCAACCTGGTGGGAGACTGCAGGGAAATTTGAGATCACATGGAGGACTGCATAGAACCTTTGTGTGGTCCTTGGGGCAGAGCAGACAAATATTATACCCACAGGGGCCAGATTTCATACATTGACTACCCTCAATTCTGCTCAGCTGTGCAGAATTACTTCCCTTCTGAGTTAAATAAAAAAAGAGAGAGAGAGAGAGAACAACCTGGGTGAGTCACCTTTGGCACACCCTTAACCCTCAAGAACCAAACAGAGCTCTCTGGACACACCCATCACAGCCTCTAAAGATCCATCAAAAGCAGACAGTACACTTAATCTAGACTCATAGTATAACGAGAAAAAACACCACAGCAAAGAAACCAAAGAATATCTCCAATATGCCAAACAACAAATGTAGAAACCGAGGTAACAAGAACAAGGAAGACACTATGACGCCTCCAAATGAAAAAGACACCCCAGAAAATTTCCCAGGTTTGGGGAAGGACAGAGACATCCTAGTACAGGAAGCTCATAGAACCCCTAATAAACTGACCAAAAGAGATCCTCACAACAACATGTTGTAATTAAACTCACCACAGTGAAACATTAAGAAAAGATTCTAAAATGTGCAAGAGAGAAACGTCAGATTTTTTTAAATTTTTTATTTCATAAATGTGAATTTACAAAGTGCAACTTTTGTATTGTTGTGGCTTCTCCCCCCCCCAACCTCCCTCCCTCCCCTCTCCCTCTTTATCGAGTTTCATTTTCAATTACCTTCATATACTGAAGATCAACTCAGTATATACTAACCAAGGATTTCAACAGGCTGCATTCACACAACCGCACAAGGTATAGAGTATTGTTCGACTAGTAGTGTTTTTAAGTTTCATAGTAAAACACATTAAGGACAGAGATCCTACGTGGGGAGCATGTACCCAGTGACTCCCGTTGTTGATTAAACAATTGGCACTCTTATTTATGACGTCAGCAATCACCCGAGACTCTTGCTATGAGCTGTCTAGGCTATGGAAGACCCTTGAATTCACTGACTCTGAACTTGAAACATCAGATTACTCTCAGAGGATCTCCAGTTAGACTCACAGGTAGGAGGGAATGACGAGATATAGCCCAGGTACTATGAGAGAAAAACTGCCAGCCCAGAATATTATATCCTGCAAAGCTCTCATTTGTGAATGAAGGTGACATAAAGATCTTTCATAGTAAACAGAAACTGAATTTGTCACCACTTGTCCAGCCCTGCAAAAGATGCTTAAAGATGTGTTACACACAGAAACACAGAATCATGGTCATCAATATGAAAGAGGGTAAAGGAAGAAAAACTCCCAGTAAAAGATCATAGGAAGTTCAAAGCATACACTAGAAAATATCTTTGGGAAAATGGCAGGGTAAAATTACTATTTATCAATAGTCACATTGAATGTTAATGGCTTCAACTCTCCAGTTAAAAGACACAAACTGGCCGAATGGATTAAGGAACAAAACCCATCTATTTGCTACCTACAAGAAACACATCTTTCCAACAAAGATGCATGCAGACTTAAAGTGAAAGGTTGGAAAAAGATATTCCATGCCAACAGAAACCAAAAAAAAGCAGGTGTAGCCATATTAATATCAGAAAAAATAAACTATAACACAAAAACTGTTGAGAGAGACAAAGAGTGACACTATATAATGACTAAGGGTTCAACTCAACAGGAAGATGTAACTATTATAAATGTATATGCACCTAATTACAGGGCACCGGTTTATTTAAAAGATATGTTAAGTGACTTAAAGGGAGACTTAGATTCCAATACAATAGTACTTGGGGACTTCAATACTCCACTCTCAGAAATAGACAGATCAACAGGACAGAATATCAACAAGGAAACAGCAGATTGCCCAAATGGATCTAACAGATATCTACAGAACTTTCAATCCTACATCTAAAGAATTTACATTCTTCTCAGCAGTCAAACTATCCCTGTTTGCAGATGACATGATTCTTTATTTAGGGGATCCAAAGAACTCTACTAAAAGACTATTGGAACTCATAGACGAGTTTGGCAAAGTAGCAGGATATAAAATCAACGCGCAAAAATCAACAGCCTTTATATACACAGGCAATGCCACAGCTCAGAAAGAACTGCTAGGATCAATCCCACTCACAATAGCTACAAAAACAATCAAATACCTTGTCATAAACTTAACCAAGGATGTTAAAGATCTCTATGATGAAAATTACAAAACCTTAAGAAAGAAATAGAAGAGGATACCAAAAAATGGAGAAATCTTCCATGCTCATGGATTGGAAGAATCAACATCATCAAAATGTCCATTCTCCCAAAAGCAATTTATACATTCAATGCAATACCAATCAAAATACCAAACACATTCTTCTCAGATCTGGAAAAAATGATGCTGAAATTCATATGGAGACACAGGAGACCTTGAATAGCTAAAGCAATCTTGTACAACAAAAACAAAGCCGGAGGCATCACAATACCAGATTTCAGGACATACTACAGGGCAGTTGTAATCAAAACAGCATGGTACTGATACAGAAACAGATGGATAGACCAATGGAACAGAATAGAAACACCAGAAATCAACCCAAACATCTACAGTCCACTTATATTTGATCACGGATCTAAAACCAACTCCTGGAACAAGGACAGTCTATTCAATAAATGGTGCTGGGAAAATTGAATTTCCACGTGCAGAAGCTTGAAGCAAGACCCTACCTTACACCTTACACAAAAATCCATTCAACATGGATTAAAGACCTAAATCTATGACCCGACACCATCAATTTATTAGAGAACATTGGAAAAACCCTGCAAGATATTGGCACCGGCAAAAACTTCTTGGAAAAGACCCCGGAGGCACAGGCAGTCAAAGCCAAAATTAACTATTGGGATTGCATCAAATTGAGAAGTTTCTGTACTGCAAAAGAAACAATCAAGTACCCTTGTGTGTGTGTGTGTGTATGTATGTGTGTAAGAGATAGAGAAATGGTTTACTATAGGAACCAGCTCATGAAATCATAAAAGCCAAAAAGCCTCACAGTTTGCCAACTGCAATCCAGAGACCTCGGAGAGTCTGAGGTATCATTCAGTACAAATCCAAAGGTCTGAGAACTGGTTGCTGGTAGAAGTCCTAGAGCACAAAGACTATGAAGTACAATGTGCAGGGGCAGGATAGATGGATAGTCCATCTTAAGAAAGGAGGAAATTCTCCCTTCCTTTACCTTTTTGTTCTCTTCAGGCTCTTCATGGACTGCATGATACCCACTCATCCTGGTAAGGCATCTTCTTTACTCAGTCTGCTCGATCAAATGCTTATCTGTTACAGAAACACCTCAGTTCCCTGATTCCCTTAGCTCAGTCACGCTGACACACACAAATTTACCATCATACTGCTTCTATCCTCTAAGCTTCTAGCTTGGTAAGTCTTTCTATTGGAGGCTTCAGCAGAAAAATTGACCAGGTAACTTCGCTGTGCATCTTTCTGAAGTGTTTCACATAGTTCCTCAGTATTTACAGAAAACAAGACACTCTAAAATAACCAAATTCCCACTCATGCTGCTCAAACCTCCATAAGGATCCACTCACCACAACCAAAGCAATCTAAACTGGTAACAGGAAAATGAAAGTTGGTGGTGTAACAGAAAGAATCAGTTTTAGACATAAACCAGAGAACAACCAGAGAAGATGGCATGAATGGTAAAAGAACCCAGGATGTCTCTTCATTTTCATTATAATTTTGCCACTAGTAAACAATACACACTAACAATCTGATTTTATGAGAATCTCCTGTCTAAATTGTTTTTCAAGGAAAAATGAGTAATATGAGAACATGAAAAATAAAAACCTTTTTAAATAAACCTTTTTTAGGTTTTAATCTATCTGAAATATAAAGCAACAGAGAAAGTGAAAGAGCTCTTCCACCCATTGGTTTGCTTCCCAAATGCCTACAATAGTCAGAGTTGGGCAAGGCCAAAACCAGGAGACCAGAACTCCATCCAGAGGACCAAATACTTGAGCCACTTCCTCCTAGGATTCACTGGCAGAAAACTGGATTGGAGGCAGAATAGAGTGACCAAACTGGTTTACTCATAGGGAATGTGAGCATCTCAAGAAGCAGTTTAATCCACTGTGCCACATGCCTGCTCCTCTTATTTTTTTTAAAGATTTTATTTATTTGAAAGACAGAGTTACAGAGAGAGGTAGAGACACAGAGAGAGGTCTTCCATCTGCTGGTTCACTCCCCAGATGACAGTAGGGAAAGTCATTTAAGGAAAAAAGCTATATATTGAGAATAAGAAAGTAAACATATTTATGTCATGAATTTCAGTGGGCTTACCATGTAAGGCCCAAACCATGGCATATTCCGCAAGCATTTATTAAGTGTCACTTACGTAACTTGTTCTTCCAGGATACTAGACATTGAAAGAGACAAGCCCTCCATCTAAAGAGCTTAGTAATACAGGCAATATACAACTGTGATATAATCAATGTAAGTATGAGTAAAGTGCACTGCAGGCAAAAGAAGGATCTAAACAAAGGTAAAGAAGCATGAAAGTGCATAGCATATTGGAGAAAAAGTAACTCATCCTGTGTGACTTCAGCCTTCCTCGAGGGCCTTAAATCACCTTTTTTTTTTTTTACACAAACATTAGATGCTGGTTATGTATTAGGCATGAAAAACATGCACATGTAAACTTTATTCCCTTATATCAAATGCTAATGTGTGAATAGAAGTTAGCTGAGAGAAAGGAGAGAGCAAGGCAGGAAGGGGGAATTGCACTGGGAGTACCATAAAGAGTTTGAAAAGTCTAAAGCCATGGGAGGATGCCAGGGGCAGAATCATTAGATGCTTTGAATTGCCAGGCTTTCAGAATAGAAGTGGTGATGTGAAACAGGAGAGGGTCATGATCAGATCTGTGCTTTAAGAAAGGCTTTCTGGCAGCAGGCCAGTTAAGAGTAAGTAATCCAGGAAAGAAAGGAGCCAAGGAAATAGCACTAAGGATGGGGATACAGAAAAGAGCATATTCAAGAGAGATTTCAGAGAGAGGCAAAATCTTGATAAAAGTAAAGAAGAAAGAAGTGTCAGCAAGAGCTTGCGTTCTTTTGCTAATCCCTGTATCTCCCTAGTAGAAACCTTTTCTGCTTTGAACCTCTATTTTATTTCAATGTTAGTGGACTTTTTCTGATATCTACTTACCACCATACTGGTAAATTCAATGTGTACATTTAGTTTACTGAAATATTATAACCTTGATTACAGAGTTTATTGCTCAGCTTTTTGTTAATTTAGCTAAAATACCTGAAAGGAGCTTCTTGGGAAGAAAAGGACTTATTTTGACTTGCACTTTGGAGGTTCACCATTCAAGATCTGGTGGCCCAATATTGGTCTGGCATCCAATGGAAGCTGGAAATGGTGGAGTGTGTGTGGAGAAATAATCATATGGTGAGCCAAGAGGTAAATAGAGAAGCTGGGCTGAATTCTGCTTACACAGCCAACCATATCAGGAGAACTACCTTCCAAAGGAAGTCCCCAGTGACCAAAGACCTCCCACTACATCCCCAGCCCCCACTACTATAATTAGATCAGGTCTCCAGCAAAATCCATCAGCTGTTAGTATTCATCCACTGACTATTAACATAAGTCATAGGGTTCAAACGTCTGCATGTCTTTGGGGAACTGAGTGCTGTACAGTCCGTTAACACTGAGTTTAAATTTTACACCCAATACTGAGTACCTCACTTACCTCACACTAGTCCCAGTCCTTACTTTCAGTGCCTGCCTGACACAATGCCTAACATATGCAGGTATTTTAATGTTGAAAGAAGGAAAAACAAATAGCATAAGACATAAGGTGGATGGTGTTGGGCCTTTCAGACAGTGAATACAGGAGGAGCAAAAGACTTTGGAAAAGATGATGGGTTTATAATGCATCCCAGAAGCACTGCCTGCTACATTATATTACAGCTTTATTTATTATTCAATAGTGGCAGCATTGAAAATAAGAAATATTAAAGACAGACATTATTCAAGAAATGTTCGTCAGGGCTGGCACTGCAGCACAGTAGGTAAAGCTGCTGCCTGCAGTGCTGGCATCCCATATGGGCACCAGTTCGAGGCATGGCTACTGCACTTCCAATCCAGCTCTCTGCTATGGCCTGGGAAAGCAGTAGAAGATGGCCCAAGTCCTTGGGCCCCTGCATCCACATGGGAGACCCAGAGGAAACTCCTGGATTCTGGCTTTGGATCAGTGCAGCTCCAGCCATTGCGGCCATGTGAGGAATGAATCAGTGGATGGAAGCTCTCTCGCTCTCGCTCTCTCTCTCTCTCTCTCTCTCTCTCTCTCTCTCTCTCTCTGCCTTTGCATCTCTGCAATTCTTTCAAATAAATAAATCTTTTAAAAAAAAAGAAATGGTCCTTAGGATATTTCTCCATTATCTTTTTTAAAACTTGCATTAATATTTGAAGTATTCTGACAATATCCAATTCCATAGCTCAGCTTATAATATATAGCTTACAACACCATGGTGAGCTGCTTATTACAAAAACATATCATTAATACTGCTGTGACCTAAATGTTTGTGGTCCCTCCAAAACTATATGTTAAAGTCCTAACCCCCCAGATGCTGGTATTAAGATACATGGGAGTGGATCTCTCATGAAGGCAAATCTTCATGAATGGTATAAGCACCTTTAGGACATAGGCCCCAGAACACTAACTTGCCTCTCCCACTGAGAGAGGATACAGCTAGAAGGATATAGCTATATCTATGAATAACAACGAAGTCTTCGCTAGAAACCAAAATGCTGGTACCCTGATCTTGGACTTTTGGTCTCCAGACACTTAGAAATATATTTGTTATTTATAAGCTACTCTTTCTGTGGCACTTTATTACAGCAGCTCTAAGAGACTAAGACAAACAAAGTCTTTGGCATTATGTCACCAAATACTCCATCAGCAAGGTCTGATCTGACAACACCAACATCATCCAATTTCTGCATCCCTGTTCACTTTTCTTCAGAGAACTTACCACTACCTTATATATCTGTTTATTATTTTCCTTTTCCCTTGGAAAATACGAGCTCAATGTGAACATGGGATCTATCTGTTCTGTTCAGAGTTGTATCAACAGCATCTAGAAGAAAGGCCACTGAAGATCTTAACAAGTGAGAGAGTGACTGCAGGTTGGCCTGTACTGGCACAGAAAAAAAAAAAAAGAAATCAAAAATAAATAAGGACGGCCAGCGCCGCGGCTCACTAGGCTAAAATCCTCTGCCTGCGGCACCAGCACCCTGGGTTCTAGTCCCAGTTGGGGCGCCAGATTCTGTCTTGGTTGCTCCTCTTTCAGTCCAGCTCTCTGCTGTGGCCTGGGAAGGCAGTGGAGAATGGCCCAAGTGCTTGGGCTCTGCACCCGCATGGGAGACCAGGAGGAAGCACCTGGCCCTTGGCTTCGGATCGGCGCAGCACGCCTGCTGTAATGGCCATTTTGGGGTGAACCAATGGAAGGAAAACCTCTCTCATTGTCTAACTCTGCCTGGCGATAGATAGATAGATAGATAGATCGATCTTGTGTGGATAGAAAATTGGAACTCGGATCTCACAAGAATGTAACAGAAATCCCTAGGAGACCAAAATAAAAAGACTACAAACAGGAACAATGAACTGGGGAGCTTGTAGTTATCTTTGAAAGTAACCGTAGGCTTGGGTTTTAACAGTCTCTGGCCAGGTGAGACTCAAATCTGTGTATAAAGCTGTTAATCTTAATGGAATATCTGTGTGGCCATCATTGGTTTACTAGAAGATGAAAGGAAACTTGCCTATCTGAGCTAGGGCTTTGGGGAAGAATGACAAAGTCTCCCTATGTGTTCTTAACTATGATCTACCCTCAAATATTTGGGGATTTCAACTTATATGACCCATATGGTCAAGGAATTCGAAGCCAAGAAATTAAATAAATATTGTTCCATTTATTGTTTCTCAGTTCCAAATCTAACTTTCATTGCGTTGCTTTGGGATATGGGTGTAGGACCTGATAAACATGTCTCTTGTACCTTCTGGCTTGATGTTAAACTTTGTCAAAAGAGTATCCTAGAGAGACAAAGTTCATCAGCCCGCCAAGAAAAAAGTCAATGATTTCAAACAAACAAGTTTTACTTATTAAATATAAAAAATAATATTTTTCTGAAAAACTAACAGAAGGTTAATAGAATCCTCAATAATATGCATTCTTTTCTTCTGATGATAGAACTGACTTTAAATCAGGGTTAACTTTTCAGATACTGAAATATTTCCCAGTTACATACAATATTCGAATATGTTTATAGCCTCTTCTCCCTTAAGTTAAGAGATGGACCATTAAAGATTTACAAACTCATATCTACAGAGACAGCTTTTATACAGATTTTTAGGTCACTATACTCCAGTTTCATTTATCATAAGATTGGTTATTATATACCCCATTGAACATTCCAAAAATCTTCCCATTATACATTTTGGCAATACTAAGAATGAAACCCATTTTAAAAAAATAGGTTTTCCAATTTACATTTCTAATGCTTATCAGTAGAATTTTAACTTGCTCTACATTACAACTGTGAAATATAAAATCACCCCATTTCATATTCTAACAAATATCATCTTGTGATGGTTAATTTTATGCATCAACTTGATTGGGCCATTAGCTGCCCAGATATGTGGTCAAATTTTATTCTGTGATGGTATTTGTAGATGAGGTTAATATTTAGATCAACAGACTGAGTATAACAAATTGCCCTCCCTAATGCCAGGTGATCCTCAACTAATTAGTTGAAGGTCTGAATAGAAAAAAATGGCTGACCTTCCCCCAACTAAAAAAATCATCCTGCCTATCTCCCTGACTTCCAACTGAGATACTAGTTTTTTTCCTGTCTTTGGACTTAACTAAAACACTGGCTGTTCCTAGATCCCTAGCCTGCTGGTCTTCAGAATGTAATTATACCATCAATTCTCCTGGGTTCCCAGCTTGCAGATCTTAGAACCTGCACATCTTGGAATCTGTCAGCCTACATAACTGTATAAGCCAAATTCTTAAAATAAATTTACATTTACATACACACCTTACTGGTTCTGTTTCTCTGGAGAACCCTGACACACACCAAATGACCTCCAACTGACTCCTGCTAAGCATCCCTCCTGAGAAAATACACATGATCCAGGCACTTCCCTTTCTTTTCCAACTTTAAAGGTAAAAGCATGGTATTCATTGTCCCCTCTTACCATTGTCTCTATTCCCCCATCCTGCCCCCTTCTGCAAATATACTCCTTCCTCATCTCTAATTATGTGGTTAAAATACAAGCAGGATCTCCTTGAAAATTCTGCCTAACACTCATGACTAGAGCCTAGGGAGATTACTGACGCCATGAACAGGAGTGTCAAATTGTTAAGTCAGCAACAGAAGTCACTGTGTACTTACATCCCATGTGGGATCTATCGCCCTTAATGTGTTGTCTAATGTGCAGTGATGCTAGTACTGAAACAATATTTTTACACTTTGTGTTTCTGTGTGGGTACAAACTGATGTGATCTTTACTAATTATATACTGAATCGATCTTCTGTATATAAAGATAATTGGAAATGAAAAAAAAAAAACCTGGTGTTAAATTGGAAATGGCATAGAAAATTAATTTTTTTAAAAAAATATTATGTAGGATCTCTGTCTTTAATGTGCTGTACACTCTTACTTAATGCTATAACTAGTACTCCAACAGTATTTTTTTTTCACTTTGTGTTGCTATATGGGGGCAAACTGTTGAAATCGTTACCTAATATATACTAAACTGATCTTCTGTATATAAAGAGAATTGAAAATGAATCATGATGTGATTGGAAGGGGAGAGGGAGCGGTAAAGGGGAGGGTTGTGGGTGGGAGGGAAATTTTGGGAGGGGGAAGCCATTGTAACCCATAAGCTGTACTTGGAAATTTATATTCATTAAATAAGTTCAATAAAAAAAAAGAAAGAAAATTCTGCCTAACATCCAGACTAAGACTGTTTTGTTAGCAGGGAGACAAAGACAACTGAACCAAGCTTGGCCAATCAGAAGCCACAAATAAATGGGGCTTGAGATTTTACATTAATTTAAAAACAGAAGGATTGAAGATGATTGGAGTTCCTTGCTGCCAATAGCCATATGCAGGAATCAGGCCTAAGTGAATGAAGTAAACACACTGAAATAGAAGTAAGAGCTTAAAAAAAGAAAGAAAAAAAAAAGAGGCCTAGTGATACTCAATTCCCTCATGCCCTTTATTCCCGAAGCTAAGCTTCACCCAGACCTCTCTGTCCCCATTACAGTAGTCAATAAATTCCCCTTTGGCCTAAACTGGTTTGAGTCAGGTTTCAGTCAGTTGCAGCCAGAGGAGACAGATAAATCCCTACTATCTGGAAATCATTATGGAAATTTATATAATTCAACTAAAAATAATCAAATTAACTTCAAATATTTTACATAACCTGTTTTCCATGAGCTGATATTCTTCAAAAAATTAAGTATGTTCAATATTTGCCCTAAAAACATCATTAACATTGAAGTCACTTAAAATGCAAAGACTACCTAGGAAAAATTACTCTGCTGTATTTATAAAGGAATTATCAAATTAGACAAAATTAAAGAATCATAAGGAACTCCATGGTTTTGGATGGGTACCATGTGGTTCCATTAAAAATGCTATATAAGAGTGAACCTTTGACTCAATGGATAAATTGCTGCTGGGGTCGCCTGCATCCTAAGTTAGGGTTCTTGAGTTACAGTCCTAGCTTCTTTTTTCATTCTAGCTTCCTACTAATGTACACCCTGGGTGGGGGAGGGGGGAGACAAGAGATGATGGCTCAAGTTCTTGGGTCCCTGTCACCAACGTGGGAGACATGAGTTGAGTTCCGGGCTAATACTTTGGCCTGGACCACCCATGACTTTTGCAGGCATTTGGGTTGCAGGCATTTATCTGTTGAACCAACAGATGAAAGATCTCTTGATCTCTCTCAATCTCTTCAACAAACAAAAAACAATTTTAAAGATTTTGTTTATTTGAAAGGCAGAGCAACACAGAGAGAGGGAAAGATAGGTAAAGAGATCTTCCAGCCACTGGTTCACTCCCCAAAATAAAACATCCAAACCATGATCTATGGCTTGGATGTTAAAAGTCTCCCAAAGGCCCAGGAGTTAGAAGCTTTTTTTTTTTTTTCATTTTCAATTATCTTTATATACCAGAGTGTCTTGGCTTTCCATGCCTAAAATACTCTCATGGGCTCTTCAGCCAGATCCGAATGCCTTAAGGGCTGATTCTGAGGCCAGAGTGCTATTTAGGACATCTGCCATTCTATGAGTCTGCTGTGTATCCCACTTCCCATGTTGGATCTTTCTCTCCCTTTTTGATTCTATCAGTATTAGCAGATACTAGTCTTGTTTGTGTGACTCCTTTGATTCTTAGACCTATCAGTGTGATCAATTGTGAACTGAGATTGATCACTTGGACTAGTGAGATGGCATTGGTACGTGCCACCTTAATGGGTTTGTATTGGAATCCCCTGGCATGTTTCCAACTCCACCATTTGGGGCAAGTCCGATTGAGCATGTCCCAAATTGTACATCTCTTCCCTCTCTTTTTCCCACTCTTATATTTAACAGGGATCACTTTTCAGTTAAAATTTATTTGCAAACTACGCAACTGATAAAGGGTTGATAACCAGAATCTAAAAAGAAATCAAGAAACTCCAAAACATCAAAACAAACAAACCACTAAAGAGATGGGCCAAGGACCTCAATAGACATTTTTCAGAAGAGGAAATCCAAATGGCCAACAGACACATGAAAAAAATGTTCAAGATCACTAGCATGGCCAGTGCCGTGGCTTAACAGGCTAATCCTCCACCTTGCGGCGCCGGCACACCAGGTTCTAGACCCGGTTGGGGCACCGGATTCTATCCTGGTTGCTCCTCTTCCAGGCCAGCTCTCTGCTATGGCCCGGGAAGGCAGTGGAGGATGGCCCAAGTCCTTGGGCCCTGCACCCGCATGGGAGACCAGGAGATGTACCTGGCTCCTGGCTTCGGATCAGCGAGGTGCGCCGGCCGCAGCGGCCATTGGAGGGTGAACCAATGGCAAAAAGGAGACCTTTCTCTCTGTCTCTCTCACTATCCACTCTGCCTGAAAAAAAAAAAAAAAAAAAAAAGATCACTAGCAATCAGGGAAATGCAAATCAAAACTACAATGAGGTTTCAACTCACCCCGGTTACAATGGCTCACATTCAGAAATCTACCAACAACAGATGCTGGCGAGGATGTGGGGAAAAAGGGACACTAACCCACTGTTGGTGGGAATGCAAACTGGTTAAGCCACTATGGAAGTCAGTCTGGAGATTCCTCAGAAACCTGCATACAATCCTACCATACAACCCAGCCATCCCACTCCTTGGAATTTACCCAAAGGAAATTAAATTGGCAAACAAAAAAGCCGTCTGCACATTAATGTTTATTGCAGCTCAATTCACAATAGCTAAGACCTGGAATCAACCTAAATGCCCATCAACAGTAGACTGGATAAAAAAACTATCGGACATGTACTCTATAGAATACTACATAGCAGTCAAAAACAATGAAATCCAGTCATTTGCAACAAGATGGAGGAATCTGGAAAACATCATGCTGAGTGAAATAAGCCAGTCCCAAAGGGACAAATATCATATGTTCTCCCTGATCAGCGACAACTAACTGAGCACCGAAGGGGAAACCTGTTGAAGTGAAATGGACACTATGAGAAACAGTGACTTGATCAACTCATGTCCTGACTGTTGATGTACAATGTTAATACTTTATCTATTTTAGTATTTTTGTTTTATTTTGTTCTAGTACTATTGGTTGAACTCTGTAATTAACACACAATTATTCTTAGGTGTTTAAATTTTAACTGAAAAGTGATTCCCTCCATATTTCAAGATGATACTACTTGTAAAACATATAAGCATAATTGCAGTGACAACTGAGGATCATCCTCCACTTGGAAAGTGTCTATTCTATGGCTATTAGTGATAACAATTTAT
Organism: Lepus europaeus; assembly: GCF_033115175.1. NCBI lineage: Eukaryota > Metazoa > Chordata > Mammalia > Lagomorpha > Leporidae > Lepus > Lepus europaeus. The sequence continues at coordinate 20,883,909 of NC_084836.1, read as the reverse complement.
AGCAAGGTTTATTTTACTAACTGGTAATATCATTGTATTAGTTTTTTGGTACTAAAACCTAAGGCAACTAACTTCATAAGGAGAAATGCATTATTTGCATCAAAATTTTGGAGGTTCAAGTCCAAGATAAGGAAGCTCCCTTGGTTGGCCTCTGATTAGGGTAATGGATGGCAATGGCAAAGATTCATATGGGGGGAGGGACAGGCAGCACTGTGGCATAGGCTAAGCCTTCACCTGCAGCACTGACATACCATATGAATAACAGTTCATGTCCCAGATGCTCCTTTTTCTTTTTTTATTGGTCATTTTTTTCTTTTATTTAATAAATATAAATTTCCAAAGTATAGCTTATGGATTACAGTGGCTTTTTGCCCCCATAACTTCCCTCCCACCCGCAACCCTCCCCTCTCTTGCTCCCTCTCCCATTCCATTCACATCAAGATTCATTTTCAATTCTCTTTATATACAGAAGATCAATTTAGCATATGTTAAGTAAAGATTTCAACAGTTTGCACCCACACAGAACATAAAGTGTAAAATACTGTTTGAGTACTAGTTATAGCATTAGCTCACATTGTACAACACATTAAGGACAGAGATCCTACATGAGGAGTAAGTGCATAGTGACTCCTATTGTTGACTTAACAAATTGACACTCTTGTTTATGGCGTCAGTAATCACCCTAGGCTCTAGTCATGAGTTGCCAAGGCTATGGAAGCCTTTTGAGTTCGCCGACTTTGATCTTATTCTGACAGGGTCATAGTCAAAGTGGAAGTTCTCTCCACCTTTCAGAGAAAGGTACCTCCTTCTTTTATGGCCCCATTCTTTCCACTGGGATCTCACTCGCAGAGATCTTTCATTTAGGTGTCTTTGTTTTGCTTTGTTTTGTTTTTGTTTTTTTCCAGAGTGTCTTGGCTTTCCATGCCTAAAATACTCTCATGGGCTCTTCAGCCAGATCCGAATGCCTTAAGGGCTAATTCTGAGGCCAGAGTACAGATGCTCCTTTTTCAATCCATCTCTTTTCTTGTGGCCTGGGAAAGCAGTGGAAGATGGCCCAAGCGCATGGTTCTCTGTACCCACATGGGAGACCCAGAAGAAGCTCCTGGCTCCTGGCTTTGGATTGAATCAGCTCCAGCAGTTGCTGCCATCTTGGTAATGAACCAATGGATGGAGGACCTATCTCTCTCTCCTTGTGTGTGTGTGTGTGTATGTATGTAAAATCCTACATCTCAAATAAGTAAATAAAATCTTTCTAAAAAAGATTAATATTGGAGCCAGTATTGTGGCATAGCACGTAAAGCCACAACCTGCAATGCCAGCATTTTGTTTGGGTATTGGTTCAAGTCCCAGCTGCTCCACTTCCAATCTAGCTCCCTGCTAATTGACCTGGGAAAGCAGCAGCAGATAGCCCCAGTGCTTGGACCTCTGTACCCATGTGGGAGACCCAGAAGCAGCATCTGGCTCCTGGCTTCTGCCTGGCCCAGCCCTGGTCATTGAAGCCATTTGGGGTGTGAGCCAGCAGAAGAAAAACCTCTTTCCCCGCCTCTCCTGCCTTTGTCTCTGACTCCACAAACACTTAGCATATTTTTCCCTCTACTGATACTATTTCTCTGCCTTATACGAGTTCATGCTAAAAAAGCATTTTTGAAGTATTCTATACTTATATACCCTTCATCTTAAGTATCCAGGAAAGAAGAATTACAAACAGCATAGCTTTTATATAGCAAAATGTTGGTTCCATGTCAATATGGAGGTAAGTAAACACATAATATTTCTATAATGCTGAATAAGATTCAAGTTGACCTCTGAACAGTGTGGATTTGAGTTTCTTGTGTGTATACGCACTGGTTTCATTTTGTTCTGTTTTGAAGATTTGTGGCAAGCTAAGGAAACTACAGGTGAACTATGTAGCTTAGAAATATTTTTAAAAATCGAGAACAAGTTAGGTATGTCTTGAGTACATAAAACAGATATAGATACAGTTTAACATTTATTACAATAAGATAGACACTAAGAAAATTTAAAACTTACAAAAATGTATGCACACAAACTGCACATGCATTATTTGCTATAAACAGAAATTTGAACAAATGTAAAGATGCAGTATTAACAGCCAGGTGTCAGGCACAGTGATTAAGACATCAGTTGGATTGTGAATTGAGGCCATCGCTGTAGCACAGCGGGTTAACGCCCTGGCCTGAAGCGCCAGCATCACATATAGGCGCCAGTTCTATTCCCGGCTGCTCCCCTTCTGATCCAGCTCTCCACTATGGCCTGGGATAGCAGTAGAAGATGGCCCAAGTCCTTGGGCCCCTGCACCCACGTAGGAGATCCAGAAGAATCTCCTGGATCCTGGCTTCAGATTGGCGCAGCTCAGGCCATTGAGGCCATCTGGGGATTGAACCAGTGGATGGAAGACCTCTCTCTCTGTCTCTACCTCTTGCTCTACAACTCTGTCTTTCAAATAAATAAAATATCTTTCAAAAAAAAAAGACATCAGTTGGGATGCCCACATCTCATACCAGAGTTTCTGGGTTTAAGTCTCTGCTCCTAATTCCAGCTTCCTGCTAATGCAACAGGAAATGGCTCAAGTACTTGGGTCCCTGCCACCAACATGGGAAACTCAGACTCAGTTCCAGACTTCTGGCTTCAACCTGGCCCAGCTCTAGCTGTTGTGAGCATTTGGAGAGTGACCCAGCAGATGGAAGATCTTTTTGTACCTATCTGCCAAAGGTAAGTGTAACCCTAACCATCTTGAGGTGAGCAGCTCATCTTTCCAATAAATTGCAATTGGCAGTAAAAAAGTGATCTTTCACAGTTCTCCCATATTTTTCACCATTTATAATACATATAACATAAAATACATGTTAATCAATTGTTTATCACTAAGACCCTGATCAACAGCAAGACTTCGGTGGTTAAGTTTTGGGGTAGTTAAAAGTTATACACACAAAAAATTAATTAATTAAAACAATAAAGTTATACACAGAGTTTGATCAGTAGCAGGCACAGATAGCAGACCCTAGAGAGCCCTAAGCAGCCCACCTCTGCAGCTGTCCTGATTACCATCACACCTTGGGAAGAGCCACAGCTGCTGAAACCCTCCCAGGTACCATCAACATAACAATAATCAACAAGACCCAACACCGACGGGCTTCTCCATCCCAAACTCCCACCAGGATTCCCTCTGCACCCACCCTCAGAACTGCCAACACCAAGCCCATCTACATGGACAGCAGCACAGGGAGTGGTGACCCAGGTGGCCTTTTATCAGCAGTGCATTGAAAGGAGGGTTTTGGGAAGAGAACAGCCCAGGCTAAGAAATGCATCTGGTTTCATCAACAGGAATCACATCTAGGAAGATTTTTTTTGTTATATCAACCTGCTGTGCATAACCCCAGGAAACACCTTCACAGTAAAGGAAATGGAGAGACAGTGGAGTTTGATGTTGATAAATGAGAAAAGGGGGCAGGAGAAGCAAATGTTACAGGCACCAGTGAAGTTCCAGTTCAACACAGTAAATATACATATCACATTATAGACGCTATCCACATTGAAGGGACCCAGTTACCAGAATAGTGAAAGTGCAGAAAAGAATGAAGGATCATAGAGTGCTCCTGAAAGTCAAGGCCAAGCACAGGTTCCCACCCTACTATATGAGAAGACCCTGTTATATGTAGATTCTCCATGTGGATCAACAATGGTATTCCATCCTGCACAGGAACATGTGATGGATGGAGCTGACAAGCAAGGTAAAGGAGCCTAGTAAGACAGAAAATATACATATTCAAAGGGTACCATCAGAGGATGGCAATAAAGATGACAAAAAAAAATCAGAGATGAATCCAAGGTCAGCAGTCAGCTCAATACCAATACGTCTGCCATTTGAATCACCATTGCAGATGCCCAGAAAACCCTACGCCAGAAGATGACAAAGGGGCAAAAATGAATGGTCTACTAGCTGAGAATGTGCTCACTCCCAAGGCTGAGCAGGTCAAGAGCTAAGTTAAATACCAGTTTATCATCTCTACCATCATCCAACCATACACAGGAAAAATAAGTATGAAACTGCAGCAAAAATAAATGAATACAGACTGAAGCTGAAAATCTTAAGTGGCTCCTTTTTTTCCCCACTTTTTTTCCAATGAGCAGATAATTAGAACTCTTTGTGTTACCTATGCAGCATGGGGGTTTTATTATTTTTACCTAAAGGCATCTCTTTTTGGTAATGATCTGTTTTTATTAATGTTATTTATTTTCATCTACTTAAAAGCTAGAGAGACACAGACACACACACACACACACAGAATCTTCCATCTGCTGATCTATCACATGGTTAGCAGGGGCCCAAGCACTTGAATTCTCACCACCTGCTGCCTCCTACAGTGTGCATTAGCAGGAAGCTGAATTGGAAAAGTAGTAGTCAAGACTTGACCTAAACACTCCAATGTGAGATGTGGGCAACCCAAGCAGTGGCTTAACCCATTAAGTCACAATACCCACCTTTTTTTTTTTTTTAAACTTGATTTTACTTAATACACCTTTAAAGATGTGTTTCATATCTGGTCAAGTTTAGATTTTTAATGGTTTCATCTTTAAGTTGCAAAAAAGCTTACAACTTAATTTTTTTAAAAATTTATTTATTTGAAAGGTTACACATAGAGATAGGACTTCCATCTGTTGGTTCACTCCCCAATTGGCCGCAACAGCTGGAGCTGCGCCGATCCGAAGCCAGGAGCCAGGAGATTCCTCTAGGTCTCCCACATAGGTGCAGGGGCCCACGGACTTGGGCCGTCTTCTACTGCTTTCCCAGGCCATAGCAGAGAGCTGGATCGGAAGTGGAGCAGCCAGGACTTGAACCAGTGCCCATATGGGATGCCAGCGCTTCAGGCCATGACATTAACCCACTGCACCACAGCGCTGGCCCCTACAACTTAATTTTTTAAAGGGTCCTGTTATTAAAGTTATTAAATTTAAAAAAAAATAAGTTAAATGTAGATTTTCAACTGCACAGGGCATTGGCATCCCTAATGCAGCATCCCTCATTTTATTCAGGAGTAACCTGTATATAGGAACACAAATCTCAGAGGTAGAAATGTCCTGGGGTGCATTTTTAACCTAGCACTTAAAATGCCAACAAAAACACTTTTGTCCCATTTCAGAATACTTGAGTTCGATTCCTAGCTCTGTTCACTCCAGATTCCTACTAAGACCCTAGCAAGCAGTGGTGATGGCTCAAGTACTTGGGTTCCTAATACCCTCATGGAAGACCTAGACTAGTTTTCAGCTTCTAGCACTGGCCTGGATGTTGTGGGAATCTGGGGAATGAACCAGCAGGTAGAGGGGTCTTTCGCACTCTTGCACTAGCTCTCTCCTTCTCCTATGTATCACTCTTTCTGTGTCTACTTCTAAAATTAGAAAATTAAAAGAAATATCCACTTCTTCCTTGATAAAATGGCTTACATCTTCTTCAAAGAGAGAAATTTAAAACATCCACTAATTTTGCCTGCTGATTTGGGAGACAACCATTAAGATGCTAAGCAAAGAATTTAGAATACCACCAAAAAAAGGCGTCTTTATACAGATGTTAGTTTCTTATGATAATGTGGTATAATGGCCCAGAATTTTAAACTACTACAACATACCTGTATTGATTTGACAAGGTGATCTGGGGAGGCCATTGTGTTATAGAATATTAAGCTATCACTTGGGACTCCTGTATCCCTTTCCCTTTATCACAGTGTGGTTTGAGTCCTGGATACACTCTACATCCAATCTAGTTTTCTAATGCATCTGGGGAGGCAGCAGATGATGGCTCTAATGCTTTGGCCCCCAGCACCCACCTAGGGATCAGATGGAGTTCCAGGCTCCTGTATTTGACCTGGCCAAGCCATGGCTTTTGTGGGCATTTAGGGAATAAGTAGACTAAAGATGACCTCTCCTCTTTCCATCCCCTTTTCCTTTTCCCTGTTTTTTTTTTTTGTTTGTTTGTTTGTTTGTTTTGACAGAGTTATAGACAGTGAGAGAGAGAAAGAAAAAAAGGTCTTCCTTCCGTTGGTTCATTCTTCCCCAAATGGCCGCTACATCTGGCGCTGCGTCGATCCAAAGCCAGGAGCCAGGCGCTTCTTCCTGGTCTCCCATGGAGTGCAGGGCCCAAGCACTTGGGCCATCCTCCACTGCCTTCCCGGGCCATAGCAGAGAGCTGGCCTGGAAGAGGGGCAACCGGGATAGAATCCAGCACCCCAACCGGGACTAGAACCCGGTGTGCCGGCGCCGCAAGGTGGAGGATTAGCCTGTTAAGCCACGGCGCCAGCTGTGACTTGTTTCTAATCAAAGAATATGGCAAAGGTGACTGGATATATGTATCACATGTACAAGATAATCTAATTACATTATACAATCATGTAGCACCCATCTTGCTGGAGACTTATGCTTGCTAGCTTTGAGGAAGAAAGTGGCCATAGTGGGGAATGCCACGTGGTCGGAAACTGTAGGAGCTTTCTAGTTACTGAAACTGACCCCAAGCTGTAAGCCAGCAAGAAAGTAAAACCCTTAGTTCTACAACCTCAGGTAACTAAATTCTGCCAACTACCTAAGTGATGTTAGAAACATCTCCTTCACCAGTCAAGCCTTGCTAAGAACTGAATCCTGGAAAACATGCTGACTGAAAGTCTGCGAAATCTTGAGCAGAGAACTCAGGTGAGCTATGCCTACATACCTGGCAATAAGTAGGTGTTATTAAGTCACTAAGTTGATGGTAATATACTTTCCTTCTTACATTATTAAAGTTGATAACAAATCATGTAAGTTCAAAAATCCTAAATATCAGACCACTGGCAATATGAAAATCCCACCTACACACCACAATCATTCACACACACACACACACACACACACACTTTTCTAAGACGTAAGCTATCAATGTTACCAGAATGGCCAGTCTTGCTGCCTGATTAACAAATCAGTAACTAAAATTTTCACCTGCTTATTCTCACCTTGTAGCTTTTCAGAGAGCAAGAATTTTCCATTTCCTGCCTATATGCTTAAAATGAGCCACCAGAACCAGTAAATTTAAAAGGAAAAATTTAAGGGTCAATGAATGCCACAGAGGCTGGTGGAGAAAGCAAGCTTAAGATGTGGAAAACTGTCATTACCACTTACTCAAAGTAAAAATATATACCTCTTAGTGTAATATTGATATTTGCTTTCCTATCTATAAAGCACCTTTTCTTAGTCACTGTTTGGGGACATACATTCATTACAAATGAACCAGAGGAAGTGTACATATCAACTCAAGGTTCTTAACATCATTTCTCAAGAACCCCATCATCACAGACTCACTGTATTACAAATGCTCCCAAACAAGGAATGGAAGTGATATATTAGCACAATTTTAGTAGGATCATAAATGTAACTAAACACAAACAATTAGCAAGATTTCTTTATTATTCAACAGTGAGAGGCAGAAAAAATACTCTGCAGTCACTGTACTTATTTAATGCCCACTTTTTAAAGAGTAAAGTCAGTTAGTTACTTGTTGTAAAACACAAAAAGTGTGACAAAATATATGACTAGAGTAATGTAGTTTCCTCCATTGTAAAAGGACATTCACTGTGTTATGTTATTTAATCTTTCTATGTAGAAGGAAAGTAAAATCATAACCTACTTCCAAGTAGGCAGTTAATAAAATGAACTTTACATATGTAAGAGGTTTTTTCAATTTCATTTAATTATATGCAGTGCTAAAAAGGCTTTCTGAAAATTATTAACATTAAAATATATTTTCATTGACAATTTAGGTAGGTAAACTATTCATGGTTGTCTCACAAAAAAAATCATTCATGTAACATAAATAAATACATAAGTACATTTCCAAAAGTTGAAGGAAATAAAAGCATAATAATTGGAAAGAATATACGTTTACTCTAAGTCAAGTCTGAGTACATACCCAGAGACGATTTTGGAAAGCACTGCTTGATCTATACCCCCGCAGTGCCTCAAGGTATTTCTGAGTGCCCTAATTGTGAGCATCTGGGTCAGCCCTACGGCTGATGCAACAATGTCCTAAATAGGGCGTAAGAATAAATGAAATGTGCTATAATGCAAACCAATATGTCTTCCAGATACAATGATGCACTCAGTGTAATAATGTTAAAAACCAGAATATGGAAGCCAAAAGCAAAACAAAACAAAAATATTTGCATGGCTTTTGGCTAAGGTAAAAAAAACTAGACAGATTAAATGAAAGATAAACAAAGATAAACTATAGCTGTCTATTCTCGCCTAAGTCTTGGCCATTATTCACAAACTGGTCTCTTACCTGATACTTCTAGTCATAAGTAATAACTGGAGAATCAAACATATAAACAAACATATAGCCCACAGCACAAAGCAAAAAAAAATCATGATACTTAAATATTTGAAAAGACTGACTCACAATAAAGCCCACTAATGCATCCAACTTACTATGAGAAAGATACTCAGATATACAAGGTTGATTTGAAGGTGGTTAAAATCTTCCACTAATAATGTAAATACCTTGTAAGAGAAAGCATATTCACACATAATAATATGAAGTACAACATGAGTCACCAGAAGATACAGTGGTACCAGAGTTTACTCTGAGAAAGACGACTTCCTACTGAGATAAGGGAAGGCATCACAAAAGAAGAAACACTTCAGTTGGATTTTAAAACCCAGGAAATTATTAGGGCCAGTATTATGGCATAGCAGATTAGGGCACTGACTGTGACACTGGCATCCTATATGGGCACCTGTTCAAGTCCTGGCCACTCCACTTCCAGCCCACCTCCCAGGTAATGGCCTGGGAAAAAGCAGTGGAGGATGACACAAGTGTTTGGTCCCTGCTTCCATGTAGGAGATCCAGATGAAGCTCTTGACTTCAGCCCTGATCAGCCCCGGCTGTTGCAGCCACCTGGGGAGTGAACAAGCAATTGGAAGACCTCTCTGTCTCACCATCTCTCTGTAACTCTTTCAAGTAAATAAATCTTTAGAATAAATAAAAGCATTTTAAAATGCAGATATGGTAGATTTCAAAAGTATGGATGGGATATGTCCTCATAGTAGCAATGAAATAATTATGCCTGTAGTTTCTGATTTCAAATCTCTCTCCTGACTAGGCTTCATGTTCTGAGAGGGCTGAGAATGTCACTGTATTCAATGGTTTCCTCAGTACTTTTCAGAGAATCTGGCACAGGGCATTCAACAAGTACTCAATAAAGGAATAAACAGAGGCAGGAAGGAACAGGACAGGGAATGGCATTATGGCTTAGGAGGTTAAGCCACCGACTTGATATAGGCATCCTATATGGGGGCCAATTCAAGTCTTGGCTGCCCCATTTCCAATACAGCACCCCACTAATGCACCTGGGAAGGCAGTGAATTATGGCCCGAGTGCTTGGGACCCTGCACCTGTGGGGGAGATTCAGATGATGCTCCAGGTTTCTGGCTTTAGCCTGGCCCACCTCTGGCAGTTAAGGTCATTTGGTGAGTAAACCAGCAGAAGGAAGATCTCTCCCTCTCCCTGTCCCTCCCCACCCTCTCCCTCCTCTACTCTCTCTCTCTCTGTCCCTCCCTCCCTTTCAAATAAACAAATAAAACAGGACAAATAATTCAATTTGCCTAGTTAAAATGGGGGATGGAATGCAAATATCAAAAGATAATTTAGGGCTGGTGCTGCGGCTCAATAGGCTAATCCTCCGCCTGCAGCGCGGGCACACCAGATTCTAGTCCCCGTCGGGGCGCCAGATTCTATCCCGGTTGCCCCTCTTCCAGGCCAGCTCTCTGCTGTGGCCCGGGAAGGCAGTGGAGGATGGCCCAAGTGCTTGGGCCCTGCACCCGCATGGGAGACCAGGAGGAGCACCTGGCTCCTGGCTTCGGATCAGCGCAATGCGCTGGCCGCAGCGGCCATTGGAAGGTAAACCAACAGCAAAAAGGAAGACCTTTCTGTCTGTCTCTCTCTCACTATCCACTCTGCCTGTCAGCCTGTCAAAAAAAAAAAAAGATAATTTAGGATGAAATCATAGAGAACCTTGAAAATTGAGGAATATTAATTTGGTTGACAATAAGGAGTCATTCAAGGTTTTTACGGAGTATAACAACATAATTAAGTTTGTGCTTTATAAAGCATATATAAAAGCAATACATGTGGTAGAATCCAAAAATGTTACAAGAAAGGCAATCAAGACATTTATTGTAGCAATTGAGATCAGGACTAACAAAAATGTGGACTAGAATAAAAGCAATGGGAATAAAAAGTAAAAAATACAACCACAGGAATATTACACAAATAAAATCAATGGGGCAATCAGGTACTCACTCAACAAACATCTTTTGAGTACTTACTATGTATTTACCAGACACTAGTAGATTCTGCCAGAGGGAGACGTAAATAAACCATAGGCCTTTACCTGTAAGAGTTGACAGTCTCTCAATTTTCATGGGGAAAATTGACTGAAGATATGGTAAATGATGAAAGGAAAAAGTAAAGACCTCTTCAAGTTTTAAGTACAGGTAACCAAGAGAATGTCAACACCATTAGAGGACAATATGGGTAGAACAAATTACATGGACAGTTGTTGATATATCAGCTTTGTGAAGAATATCCAAGTAATAATGTTCAGTGGTTCCAATTTCAAGACTGGCGAACAGAACAGAGGTCATGGCTTTTGATTTGGGAAGCATCTGGCACAAATATGTAAGTTGAAGTTCAGAGTGGGAAAGATAAGGGTGGTATAGGTAGAACTTTGAAGACTATCCACATTTAAATAGAAAAGGGTCAGCGCCGCGGCTCACTAGGCTAATCCTCCGCCTTGCGGCGCTGGCACACCGGGTTCTAGTCCCGGTCGGGGTGCCGGATTCTGTCCCGGTTGCCCCTCTTCCAGGCCAGCTCTCTGCTGTGGCCTGGGAGTGCAGTGGAGGATGGCCCAAATGCTTGGGCCCTGCACCCCATGGGAGACCAGGAGAAGCACCTGGCTCCTGCCATCAGACCAGAGCGGTGCGCCGGCCGCAGCGCGCCAGCCGCGGGGGCCATTGGAGGGCGAACCAACAGCAAAGGAAGACCTTTCTCTCTGTCTCTCTCTCTCTCACTATCCACTCTGCCTGTCAAAAAATAAAAATAAAAAAATAAAGAGAAAAGGGATGTAGGGGAAAGAAGTAAGAGAAAATTGGGAGAAAAAATCAAACCAAGATAGAAGAAAGCAATCGGAGAGGCAGAAGAAGTATTTTCATAAACTCCCTCCTGTCTCGTTTCCCTCCAATTTAAGTCATACTCATATCATCTTTCCTTAGTCAAAAAAATCATTTCTTCTTCCTGCAATTCTCAAGTTACTATCACTTTCTTTTCCTTCACAATTAGACTTCAAAATAACAGTTTACGCTAGCTGCCTCCACTGCTTCATTGCTCACTGACATCTTAACTCCTTACTAATGTAACATTCCCTCAGTGTCCTGCTGCTCTCACTTGTCACTGTTACATTTTTTTTGCTCCCACATCTATGGCCTCTTAGTCCTAATTTTCATAATTTCTCTGCTGTGACTAATTTGGGGACAGAATTAGAAAACTTCAGACATCAAATTAAGATGGACATACTTCATTCTTCAGAAGCAACTGTCTCATAATATCATTACCCAGATCTTCAGGATTCCCAGAAATTTCTCATGAAGTAGGATGACGTAGGTGGAGCTCATGGACACTACATTCAGAGCACCAAGCTGGCAAATTAAAAGGAGCTGCAAGACTGATGGTGGAATTTCAATACAGAATATCTCAGCAGAAAGTCCTCTCACACCTTTCTCACTAAACAAAGAAATGAAACCCAAGGAAGGAAACTGCAGCCTGTGAAGGTAAGAGCAGAAGTCAAGTAACATTCACCAATACATGGAACTTGCCTACTGCTGGGTACACAGGAATGGTAAAGTGTCCCTTCAGGGCCAAAGCACAGAATGAGTGATGTGTCTCCCCTGCTCTCAATCCTACCATGAAAAATATTCGTTAACATGGAGGTGTCAAAGATGAAGTGTGGAATACAACGCAAATACCAGGAGGGAAGCTACCATGGAGGATTACCCAGTTCCACATTACATTTGCAAAAAAATAGAAGTAAACCCTGGTTGTGTTCCCTCATTAAGACAGCTGGGGATTCTTCTTTATGAAAGAACTACTTAACTTGTAATGACACACAAATAGGCTGAATAATAAACAAACAAAAGGTTAAGGTGCAATGGCTCTGGATGGGGAAAGGAAAGGAGATATTACTCAAACCTGTGACAAACTGCATTTTTTCCAATTCTCCATTCTTCCCTTTATCAATGACCATTATCAGGCAACTTTTTCCCCAGAAACCATTTATAAACTTTATGTATTTCATAAATACAAGTTTAGGATTATATGGATTCTTCCCACTGTCCCTGTCCGCCTATCCACACTCCCACCCCTCTACCTCCTCCTTCTCCTACTCCCATTTTTATTTTTTACTATGATCTATTTTAATTAACTTTGTACACATACAATTATACTAAGTGAAGAGTTCAACAAATTGTATTAAAAAAAACTGTTCGACAGTTGAGACAAGGCTTGTTCAAAGTCATTGCATCTCAAAGTGTTAATTTCACTTTTACAGATTATTCTTTAGGTGCTCTACTAGTTATCACATCCAGTATCATATTTCACTAAATATGATGTTTTCCAGTTTCATTAAGTTTGTTGGAAATAACAGGATTTCATTTTCTAACCACTGTGTAGTTTTCCATGGTGTGCATATCCCATAATTTCTTTATCCAGTCTTCAGTTAATGGGCATTTGGGTTTCTTCCATATCTTAGCTATTGTGAATTGAACTGCAATAAACATGGGGGTGCAGATAACTCTTTCTTATGCTGATTTCATTTCCTTGGAGTAAACTACCAGGGGTGGGATGGCTGGGTCATATGGTAGGTCCATATCTCGATTTCTGAGGTATCTCCATACTGTATTCCACAATGTCTAGACCAGTTTACATTTGCACCAACTGTGGATTAGGGTACCTTTTCCCCCACATACTCACTGCATTTGTTGTTCACTGATTTCTGTATAAAAGTATTTCTAACAAAAGTGAGGTGAAAACTCATTGGGTTTTTTTTAACTTTTATTTAATAAATATAAATATCCAAAGTACAGTTTATGGATTACAATGGCTTTTCGCGCCCATAACTTCCCTCCTACCCACCCAAAACCCTCCCATCTCCCACTCCCTCTCCTATTCCATTCACATCAAGATTTATTTTCAATTCTCTTTATATACAGAAGATAAACTTAGTATAAATTAAGTAAAGATTTCAACAGTTTGCACCCACACAGAACATAAAGTGTAAAATACTGTTTGAGTACGAGTTATAGCGTTAATTCACATTGTACAACACATTAAGGACAGAGATCCTACATGAAGAGTAAGTGCACAGTCACTCCTGTTGTTGACTTAGCAAATTGACACTCTTGTTTATGGCGTCAGTAATCACCCAAGGCTCTAGTCATGAGTTGCCAAGGCTATGGAACCCTTTTCAGTTCACCGACTCCGATCTTAATTAAATGAGGTCATAGTCAAAGTGGAAGTTCTCTCCTCCCTTCAGAGAAAGGTACCTCCTTCTTAGATGGCCCATTCTTTCCACTGGAATCTCACTCACAGAGATCTTTCATTTAGGGTTTTTGTTTGTTTCGTTTTTTTGCCAGAGTGTCTTGGCTTTCCATGCCTAAAATACTCTCATAGGCTCTACAGCCAGATCCAAATGCCTTAAGGGCTAATTCTGAGGCCAGAGTGCTGTTTAGGGCATCTGCCATTTTATAGGTCTGCTGTGTATCCCACTTCCCATGTTGGATCATTCTCTCCTTCTTAATTCTATCAGATAGTATTAGCAGACACTAGTCTTGTTTATGTGACCCCTTTGACTCTTAGACCTATCATTATGATCAACTGTGAACTGAAATTGATCACTTGGACTAGTGAGATGGCATTGGTACATGCCACCTCGATGGGATTGAATTGGAATCCCCTAGCACATTTCTAACTCTACTGTTTGAGGAAAGTCAGATTGAGCATGTCCCAAATTGTACATCTCCACCCTCTCTTATTCCCACTCTTATATTTAACAGAGATCACTTTTCAGTTAAACAACTAAGAATAATTGTGTGTTAATTACAGAGTTCAACCACTAGTATTAAGTAGAATAAAAGAATTCTAAAAGGGATAAAGTATTAAGTTGTTCATCAATAGGCAGGGCAAGGGCTGATCAAGTCACCGTTTCTCATAGTGTCCATTTCACTTCAACAGGTTTCCCCTTTGGTGCTCAGTTAGTTGTCGCTGATCAGGGAGAACATATGATATTTGTCCCTTTGGGACTGGCTTATTTCACTCAGCATGATGTTTTCCAGATTCCTCCATCTTGTTGCAAATGACTGGATTTCATTGTTTTTGACTTCTGTATAGTATTCTATGGAGTACATGTCCCATAATTTCTTTATCCAGTCTACTGTTGATGGGCATTTAGGTTGATTCCAGGACTTAGCTATTGTGAATTGAGGTGCAAATAACATTAATGTGCAGACGGCTTTTTTTGTTTGCCAATTTAATTTCCTTTGGGTAAATTCCAAGGAGTGGGATGGCTGGGTTGTATGGTAGGGTTATATTCAGGTTTCTGAGGAATCTCCAGACTGACTTCCATAGTGGCTTTACCAGTTTGCATTCCCACCAACAGTGGGTTAGTGTCCCTTTTTCCCCACATCCTCGCCAGCATCTGTTGTTGGTAGATTTCTGAATGTGAGCCATTGTAACCGGGGTGAGTTGAAATCTCATTGTAGTTTTGATTTGCATTTCCCTGATGGCTAATGATCCTGAGCATTTTTTCATGTGTCTGTTGGCCATTTAGATTTCCTCTTTTGACAAAGGCCTGTTTAAGTCCTTTGCCCAATTCTTAACTGGGTTCTTTGTTTTGTTGTTGTTGAGTATCTTGTGCTGTTTGCAAGTACTGAACATTAATTTTATCAGTTGCATAGTTTGAAAATATTTTTACCACTCTGTTGGCTGCCTCTGCACTTTGCTGAGTGCTTCTTTTAGAATACAGAAAGATTCTCAATTTGATGAAATCCCATTTGTCAATTTTGGTTTTGATAGCCTGTGCCTCTGGGGTCTTTTCCAAGAACTCTTTGCCTATCCCAGTGTCTGGCATGCTTTCACCAATCTTCTCAAATAATTTGATGGTATCAGGTCATAGATTTAGTTCTTTGATCCAGTTCAAGTGGATTTTCTTTAACGTGTAAAGCATGTGGCGCCAGCCCCCTATCCTTGCACTTTCAGTCTGTGTGTATCTTTGTTAGCAAGATGTATTTTTTATAGGCAGAAAATAGATGAGTCTTATTTTTTAATCCATGCAGCTAGTCTATCTTTTAACTGGAAAAATGATGCCATTTACATTCAAGGTGACTACTAAAAAGTAATGACATGGCCCTTACATTTTTCCATAAATATTCCTATTGTGTAGCTTGGATTTACTTTTACTTTTACTTCCTTCACTTTCTCTCATAGTGATGACCATGTTCTGTGTTTCTGTGTGTAGCACATCCTTAAGCAACTTTGTAAGGCTGGAGGAGTGATAACAAGTTCTTTCAATTTCCATTTGTTATGGAAGGTCGTTATTTCACATTTATAAATAAGAGCTGTGCAGGGTACAGTATTCTCGGTTGACAGTTTTTTTCTCTTAAGACTTGGACTTATATCTATCCATTCTCTCCTGGCCTTTAGGGTTTCTGATGAGAAGTCAGCTGTAAGTCTAATTGGAGATCCTCTGAAAGTAATCTGAAATTTCTCTCGTGCATGTTTTAGCATCTTTTCTTTGTGTTTTACTGTGGAGAGTTTGACCATAATGTGTTATAGTGAAGATATTTTCTGGTCATGTCTATTAGTAGTTTTATGTACTTCCTGTACTTGGACGTCCCTTTCTTTCTCCAAATTAGGGAAGTTTTCTGTATCTATTTCCCTATAAAGGACTTCTAATACATTCTCTGTCCATGCCTTTAGGAACTCCTAGTATCTATATGTTGGATTGTTTGATACTATCCCATAAATCTCTGGGACTGTTTTTTAGTTTTCTAATTTCTTCTTCTTTTTTGGTCTGACTATAAAACTTCCAGAGATTTGTCTTCTAACTCAGATATTCTTTCTTCTGCCTCATTGAGTCTGTTAAGGCTTTCCACTGCATTTTTCATCTGTTCTATTGAATTCTTCATTTCCAATATTTCATTTTGATTTCTCTTTAAAATCTGTTTCACAACCATTCATTCATGCCATGTACATATTTTTTTAGTTCATGATATTCATTCTGATTACCTCTAAGTAAGCCTACAATGTTTTGAATTCCATTTCTGGCATGTCATCAATCTCTTCATCTTCAAATTCTAGTATTGAAGTGTTGTGTTCTTTTGGGGGCATCACATTGTCATCCTTATTCTTGTTTCTTTAATTGCTTCACTTACTATTAAGCATTTTTATTGATACTTCTTGGGGTTTTTTTCACCCTTGATGGCCTTTATCTTTGGACTGTGCCGCTGTGGTTTAGTGGAGTGTCCACTCTTTCAGTAAATATCCCTGAGGCATGTGCTTGGTCTGGTCAGGGAGCTCTGTTCAGTGCTCCAGAGTGAGGGGAGTGTCCAAGGTAACAGCCAAGTTGGGCTTGGTAAATCTTTTTTTTTTTTTTTATCAAAGGGGAGTTTTGTTCTGATTTATTGATGTATTCTCATGCTCACCTCCTCTTCTCAATGCCTGGGTGCCAGTTCCAGTGGGTACAATTTTCATCTGCATTGCCACAAGAACCATACAAAGAATCTTTGTAGTCTTTGGTGTGAACACAGATCCTGCAGCAATGACGCTCACCAAGGAATCAGAGAGCCCCAAACATGTGGAGCTGCCCACAGTGACTACCCAAAGTCCCAGCCATACCCTATACCCTTCCACTCAGCCATAGTGTTTTCACAGTCCCAGCACACAAGGCTTCCACAGTCACAAGCACCAAGGCCCCTGTCAATTCTCCCAGCCAGACTCAGGCATCTCCTCTCAGCTGGTTGCTAGGCATAGTTGGCATAGCTATTACTAATGTACAAAATGGCATCTACCCTCTCTTGGCCAGTTACAAGACGCCAGGTGGCTGGGGACAAAGAAATGTGCTCCCTTTTTTTCCCCTCTAGGTTGGCAAGTACACTGTCCCCCACAGGGCTCCAAGCTGGGCCCACAACAGGCTCTTCCCACAGCTTTATTGCCAGTGGCTTGGGCTGCTGCATTCTGGTCTCACCTCACTCCAAAGCTATCAGCCAACTTTACAGTTCTCCTCTTAAATAGATCATGTATGGATTATTCAGTGTGGGTTGCCATAACAAAACATACTTTGAAAAATAAAAATATACTTTCTCACAGTTCTAGAGACTAGAAATGTGAAATCAAGGTGCCAGTACAGTTAAGTTCTGGTGAGATTCTCTTTCTGGCTTTCAGATAACTACCTTCTCACTGTTTCCTCACGAAGCAGAGAAAGAGAGGAAGAAAGCACTCTGGTATTGCTTCTTAAAAGGGCATTAAATAGGGCCAGCATTGTGGCACAGTGGGTTAAACAGCCACCTGCAACACTGTCATTCCATATGACCACCAGTTCAAGGCACAGCTTCTCTGCTTCCAATCCAGATCCCTGCCTGGAAAGGCAGAAAATGGCCCAAGCAGGGCTTTACCCTAGTTCAGTCCTGGCCTGGCCATTGCAGGCCATTTGGGGATTGAATCAGCATATGGAAGACCTCTCTAACTCTGCTTTTCAAATACATAAAAATAAATTTTAAAAGGATATTAATACCATCATGGGTATGAACTCATCTAATTTTAACTATCTACTAAAAGAGGCCCCTATTTTCAGAAACTCATATTTTGGAGTAGGTCTACAACATAAGAATTGGGAGCAAGGCATAATTCAGTTCAAGTTAAAGTTTGTGGTTTGGCCGTGTGATTTACTTGTCTAATAGAACAAAGTAGAATTGACAGTATATGCCGGTTTCAAACCTAGGTAGGCCTTAAAAATCCCTTACATGTTAATATTTCCTCTCTTACACCTCTTTCATGGGTATATAAAGAACCATGGAGGATTGAAACATATGAACAACCACCATCACATCTAACACACATTCCAACAACCTGGAGTGAGATCCAGAGTTACTCAGCTATCAAGCCTAAAGCAGAGTCCACCTGCTGAGCCCAGCTTAAATCAGCAGATACACAAGTTATGGCAATTTATTTTTTAAATTTTTATTTATAAAAAGGGAACAAAGACCATGTATTTCATATATACAGTTTCAAGAGCATGCTACTTCCTACCCTACTCTCCTTCACTCACTCTCACCCTCTCTTTTTTCTTCTAAATTTTACAATGACACTTTCAGTTTTCTTTATAATCACAAGCTTTTATTCCACTGAATAAAAATTCAACATGTAGTAAGCAGAAAAGCCACTGTACCTCACAAGTATAGACAAGAACTATAAATTACAATCAAATCTCAAAATGTCAATTCCACTTGCATATCTTACTTTTTTCTGTACTTGGTATAGTTAGTTAACAAATGATTAGGTTTTTAAGCCATCATGATTTGTGGCAGTTGGTTGGGAAGTATTATTGTGGCAATAGCTAACTCATATAACATCTATATATTGACTATGGGTCAATGACCAAGGGACACATCTGGCTCTTTAGTAGCGTCATAACAAAGCTCTTTAAGGAAATTAGATTGGACCTGCCCAAATGTTTTCTCCAAATTCCTGTTTTCTTATTCACCTCCATTGTTCCTGACATGGCTCCTGAATTCAATTCTAATACTGGTCACAAGATTTATGAAGAAAACAAGAGACAAAAGCAAAGAAAAGGGGGAGGAATAACAAAATCATACAATATTATTATAAAAGAAAGAAAGAGTTAATGGAGAGAAAACTTAAAAGTAATTTAACCCAATAAAGAAAAAGAGAAAGGATCCAAAATCCTTAACTGTGCCAAGGAAGAAGTTGCTAGTACTTAAGGAAACCACTTTTGATACCAGAGAGACACAGGCACAGGAGTTCAGAAAATAATGTTATAAAGAAACTAAGCCAATGAGTTTAGATCACTTAGTTTACAAGTTTAAAATGAAAAGAACAGAGCAACAATTAGTGGAGCAGGAAATGGCTTTTATTTCTCAATAAGAAAGACCAGTGTTGCATTAGTTTTCTATTGTTACCCAACAAATTACCACACACTTGTTATCTCACAGTTCTATGGGTTAGGATACTAAGTGATCTTAGTCATGTTCTCTCCTCAGGATCTCACAAATCCAAAATCAAGATGTCAACCAGGCTAGGCTCTTAACTTAAAGCTTAGAAGAATAAGACTACCAAGTTTACTCAAGCTGTTGTTAAGAATTCAGTTCCATTAAGCCATAAGACTTGGGCCCCCACTTTCTTGCTGGTATTGGTTGGTCTCAACTTCTATAAGCTGCTCCTCAGAGACAGCATGCATCCCTCTCCCTCTTTGAAACCAGCAATAAGGCACTGGATCCTTCTCATGTTGTAAATCTGACTTCCATTTCTAACAGCAGCTGGAAAAAACACTGCTTCTAAATGGTTCACGTGGCTTTATTAGGCCCACCCAGATAATCTCCTAGTTTTATAGCCAACTGAATAATAACCTTAATTACATCTCGTAATTACCTGTGCTTTGTATTCTAATATAATTATGAAAGTGACATGCATCATTTTCACAGTCCTTGGGATTATGGCAGGAAATCTGGGGGACCATCCTAAGATTCTTCCTATTACATATGCACAGTTAAAGTTATCAAAAGATCCAAAAGGTAAATGACTCAAAGATTTTAAATATCACAATCTTGTATTACACAAATCACCAATAATTAGGGAGGAAAGAATGGAAAGAATCAAAAAAAAAAAAAAAACCAATTCTCTCCTTGCCACAGCAAAAAAGAAGTTGTCTTTTGTTGGAGATTGAAGAAACAATTGAAAATGGAGAGAACAGAGAGGCAAAAAGCAGCATTTATGCCAGCTATTTACATTGCCAAAATTAGCATCATTTTAATTTAGATACCAAGAGACATTTTCTCATATTCTGGGCTCTTTGAAAAAAATGTTCCAGATGGTTACACCTCCCTAGAGTGACAGCACCCAGCGTAGGCTTGTACATATTGGGAATTCAATTAAACATTGCTGACCATCTGATTGAGAATTCAGTCTGGAGTAACTGACTCAATATAAACATATGGCTTAGTTCCCATCAAAGGAAAAAATCAAGTCACAGTATTCCCCTTGAAAACACTGCAACTCCTTTACAATGTGGGAGAAAACAGAAGTGAATTAACATATAACAAAGATTAGGGAATAGGGAAACTATATAATACACATTTCTCTAATTTTATAATAAAACTGCAATTCTTTAGCTAAGCATCAACATCAGAGATCCATCCTTTTAATTCCATTCACTCATCCTTTCATGATGGAAACCTTAAGCAAATTGGGTATAGAAGGAACATTCCTCAACACAATCAAGGCAATTTATGCCAAACCCACAGCCAGCATCTTATTAATGGAGAAAAGATGAAAGCATTCCCACTAAGATTCAGAATCAGACAAGGCTGCCCACTATCACCATTGCTATTCAATAAAATGTTGTAAGTTTTAGCCAGAATCATTAGTCAAGAAAAAGAAATCAAAGGGATATAAATTGGAAAGGAGGGGGGCCAGCACCGTGGCTCACTTGGTTAATCCTTCTCCTCCAGTGCCAGAATCCCATATGGGCACCGGGTTCTAGTCCTGGTTGCTCCTCTTCCAGTCCAGCTCTCTGCTGTGGCCCGGGAGGACAGTGGAGGATGGCCCAAGTACTCGGGTCCCCGCATCCGCTTGGGAGACCAGGAAGAATCACCTGACTCCTGGCTTCGAATCAGCGCAGCTCTGGCCGTAGTGGCCATTTAGGGGGTGAACTAACAGAAGGAAGACCTCTCTCTCTGTCTCTCTGTCTACCTCTATCTGTCAAATAAAAGAAAAAAAAAAAACCAAATTGGAAAGGAGGAAGTAAAACAATCACTTTTAGCATACTACATAATTCTGTACATGGGGGAATCAAAAGACTCCACTAAGAGACTACTGGAACTCATAAGAGAGTTTGATAAAGTGGCAGGATATAAAATTAACACAACAAATCAATAGCTTTTGTATACACAGACAATGCCATGGCTGAGAAGGAACTTCTAAGATCATTCCCATTTACAACAGCTCGAAAACACACACACACACACACACACATCTTGGAATAAATTTAGCAAAGGAAGTCAAAGACCTCTATGATGAAAACTACAAAACATTAAAGAAATAGAAGAAGACACAAAAAAATGGAAAAATCTTCCATGTTCTTATATTGGAAGAATTAATATCAAAACGTCCATCCTATCTAAAGCAATTTACAGATTCAATGGGATACCAATCAAGATACCAATGGTATTCTTCTCAGATCTAAAAAAGTGATACTAAAATTCATATGGAAACACAAGAGACCCCGAATAGCTAAAGCAATCATATACAACAAAAACAAAGCCAGAGGCAGCACAATACCAGATTTCAAGAAATACTACAGCGCATTTGTAATTACAACACCCTGGTACTGACAGAAAAACAGACATGTAGACCAATGGAACAGGATAGAAACTCAAATCAATCAAAGCATCTACAACCAACTTACCTTGGACAAAGGAGCTAAAATAAATACCTTGATCAAGGACAGTCTCTTCAACAAATGGTGCTGAGAAAACTGAATCTCTGCCTGCAGAAGTATGATACAAGACCTCTACCTAACACCATGCACAAAAATCCACTCAAAATGGATTAAAGCACTAAATCTATGACCCAATACCATCAAATTATTTGAGAACATTGGGGAAACCATGCAAGACATTGGCATGGGTAAAGACATCTTGCAAAAGACCCCAGAGGCACAGGCAGGCAAAGCCAAAATTGACAAATGGGATTACATCAAATTGAGAAGCTTCTGCATTACAAAAGAAACAACAAAGAGAAGAGGCAACCAACAGAATGGCAAAAAATATTTGCGAACTATGCAAGTAATAAAAGATTAATATCCACGCTTTAAAAAGGTCAAGAAACTCAATAATAAAACAATCCAGTTAAGAAATAGACAAAGCACAGAACAGGCATTTTTCAAAAGAGGAAATTCAAATGGTCACACACACATGAAAAAATGCTCAGGATGACTAGTCATCAGGGAATTGCAAATCAAAACCACAGTGAAGTTTCACATCACTCCAGTTAGAACAGCTCTCATACAAAAGTAAATAAACAATAAATGCTGGTGAGGATGTGGGGGAAAAGATACCTAATCCACTGGTGGAGGGAATGTACACTGGTACAGCCAGTGTGGAAGACAGTATGGAGATACCTCAGAAATCTGAAAGCAGATACACCATATGACCGAGCAATTCCACTCCTGGTAATTCACCCAAACAAAATGAAATCAGCCAATGGAAGAGTAATCGGTACCCCATGTTCACTGCATTTCAATTCACAATAGCTAAGATCTGGAATCAACCCAGATGTATATCAACTAATGACTGGACAAAGAAATTATGGTATCTATACACTACAGAATAATACTCAGCAGTTTAAAAAAATGAAATCCTGTCTTCCAAAAAAAACGGATGCAACTAGAAACCATTATACTAAGTGAAATAAGCCAGTCCCCATTTTCCCTGATCTGTGGTAACTAATAGAATACCTAAAACATAATGTATTGAGTAAAATGGACATTCTGAGATTTGATGATTGTTTATAACCTTTGTTTTGACTGTGGAGGAACAGTGTTTTTTTTTTTCTCTTCATACTATTTGTTGAACTCTTTACTTAGTGAAGGTTAATCTTGTGTATATAAATTAAATTGAAAATAGATCTTTGTAAAAATTAAAAAGTGGGAATGGTAGATGGAGAAGAAGAGTTGGAGCGTAGGCAAGAAGGTAGGTAGGATAGGAAGTATCACTATGTTCCTGAATTTATACATATGCAATAGATGAAATTTGTAGCCCTTAAATAAAATTTTAAAAAAAGATTAAATTCCATTCACTCAGATCAATACTTATTGAACACTACTTCAGTTTTTTGTTTTTTTGTGTTTTTTTGTGTTTTTTTTTTTTGACAAGCAGAGTTAGACAGTGAGAGAGAGAGAAAGGTCTTCCTTCCGTTGGTTCACGCCCCAAAAGGCCGCTACAGCCGGTGCGCTTCGCTGATCCGAAGCCAGAAGCCAGGTGATTCTTCCTGGTCTCCCATGGGGTGCAGGGCCCAAGCACTTGAGCCATCCTCCACTGCCTTCCCGGGGCACAACAGAGAGCTGGACTGGAAGAGGAGCAACTGGGACAGAATCTGGCACCCTGACCGGGACTAGAACCCAAAGTGCCGGTGCCGCAGGCAGAAGATTAGCCTAGTGAGCCGTGGCGCCAGCCTACTTCAGTGTTCTTAAGATGAGCAAACACAACCTGAAACTATCTGGTAAGTACTGAACAATAAAGAAGTTAAAAAATGACTATAACAGGCCGGCGCCTCTTCCCAGTTGCTCCTCTTCCAGTCCAGCTCTCTGCTGTGGCCTGGGAGGGCAGTGGAGGATGGCCCAAGTGCTTGGGTTCCTGCACCTGCATGGGAGACCGGGAGGAAGTACCCAGCTCCTGGCTTCGGATCGGCATAGCGCCAGCCGTAGTGGCCATTAGGGGAGTGAACCAACAGAAGGAAGACTTTTCTCTCTGTCTCTCTCTCACTGTTTATAACTCTCTGTCTCTCTAACTCTGCCTGGCCAAAAAAAAATGACTATAATGTAAGTTTGAGCAATGTTAACTATTAAGAACAATAGTCAAAGTGAATAAAGCAAGATTAAATCACTTTTAACCCTCTCAAGAGCCATGTAAAATATTTGTAAATAAGAAAAACAAAGAGTCCGCTGTTTAAAATTTTTTCTTAAGGTCATATAGTAAGTGTATGGTGGGTACAGACTCAAATTTAAGACTGAATCCAAAGTCAAGGGCAAATCATCTCTGCCTGGGAAAATGGTTGGCAGTTTGGAGGCTGGTGAAGAGATAACAGGAACAGATTCTTGGAGGAGCAATTATTACAGGTAGAACTTGGACAGATATAAGAATGGATTTCTTTTTTTTAACTTTTATTTAGTAAATATAAATTTCCAAAGTACAACTTTTGGATTATAGTGGCCTTTCCCCCCCATAACCTCCCTCCCACCTGCAGCCATCCCATCACCCACTCCCACTCCCATCCCATTCTTCATCAAGATTCATTTTCAATTATCTTTATATACAGAAGATCAACTTAGTATATACTAAGTAAAGATTTCAACAGACTGCACCCACAAAGAAACACAAAGTATAGAGTACTGTTTGGGTAGTAGCTTTACCATTAATTCACTTAGTACAACACATTAAGGACAGAAGTCCTACATGGGGAGCAGGTGCACAATGACTCCTGTTGTTGATTTAACAATTGACACTCTCATTTAGGATGTCAGTAATCACCCGAGGCTCTTGTCATGAGCTGCCAAGGGTATGGAAGCCTCTTGAGTTTGCCAACTCCGATCTTGTTTAGACAATGCCATAGTCAAAGTGGAAGTTCTCTCCTCCCTTCAGAGAAAGGTACCTCCTTCTTAGATGGCCCATTCTTTCTGCTGGAATCTCACTCACAGAGATCTTTCATTTAGGTCATTTTTCTGGCCACACTGTCTTGGCTTTCCATGCCTGTGAAACTCTGATGGGCTTTTCAGCCGGATCCAAATGCCTTAAGGGCTGATTCTGAGGTCAGAGTGCTGTTTAGGGCATTTGCCATTCTATGAGTTTGCTGTATGTCCTGCTTCCCATGTAGGATCATTCTCTCCTTTTTTTAATTCTATCATTTAATTATTTGCAGACACTGGTCTTATTTCTGTAATCCCCTTGACACTTAATCCTATCTTTCTGATCAATTATGAACTGAAACTGATCACTTTAACAAAATGGCATTCGTTCATTCCACCTTGATGAGATTGAATTGGAATCCCCTGGCACATTTCTAGTTCTACTATTAGGGGTAAGTCCCTACATCTCCTCCCTCTTATTTCCACTCTTATATTTAACAGGGATCACTTTTCAGTTAAGTTTCAACACTTAAGAATAATTGTGTGTTAATTAAAGAGTTCAACTAATGGTATTAAGTAAAACAAAAAAATACTGAAAAGAATAAAATAGTAAGTTATCCCTTGACAGTCAGGACAAGGGCTGATCAAGTCATTGTTTCTCATAGTGTCCATTTCACTTCAATAGGTTTCCTTTTAGGTGCTCAGTTAGTTGTTACCAATCAGGGAGAGAACATACGATATTTGTCGCTTTGGGACTGGCTTATTTCACTCAGCATGATGTTTTCCAGATTCCTCCATTTTGTTGCAAATGACCAGATTTCATTGTTTTTACTGCTGTATAGTATTCTATAGAGTACATATCCCATAAATTCTTTATCCAGTCTTCTGTTGATGGGCATTTAGGTTGATTCCATGTCTTAGCTATTGTGAATTAAGCTGCAATAAACATTGAGGTGCAGATGGAATGGATTTCAAAACTGTTTACACCAAAGTAAACTTAACTTTTAACTGAAATTTTCCATGATTTTTTTAACTACCCTCACATACAACTTTGAAAAGCTGAGATAGAAAAGGAGAAGAACATTTCCAAGGAAAACAGAATAAGGAATAGGAGTAAGAATTAAGGGTCAATATTTAGAGAATGGTGAATTGCTCACATAAACTGCAGCATCAACTGTGTACAGATAAATTGGATTCCCATGATGCAGGCCAAATATTGAGATTCAGAAGTTACTGCACTATTCTAGACCACAGTATAAAACTAGGACCTCAACAGTTAAAAAGGAGAAAAAGAAAGAGGGAGCTTATGTAGGGCCATTTGAAGATATATTTAACAACAACAACAAGCCAGCAAGTCTAAAAATTGAGCTTTGATTAGGAAGGGGGAAATCATCTTTATAACATCCTTCCTTACCCTCTAGTCCAGAGATTAGCAAAAAACAGCCCATAGGCCAAATTCAGCCTATCATCTGTCTTTGTAAATAGAGCTCTAATAGAACACAGCCATGCCCATTCCTTCATGAACTGTTGGTAACTGATTTTGCCCTATGATAGCAAAGACTATAGTGGTCCACAAAATCTAGATTATTTATTTTCTAGCCCTTTACAGAACAAATTGTAAATACTTGCTATAATACCATATCCCTTAAGTCACTGTTCAACTCTTTCAGTTTTCTGGTTGAAATATTAAGTTTACCTGGATATTTCTTGGCTGATCAATTTTCCAGACTATCTTTTGAATTCCTGTTACAGTAATAGACACTTTGCCTCTCTTCCTCTCCACTCTCCTTCCACATCAACACACTCCCCTCTCCCTATACATGTATAAATTTAAATCAGCAGTGTTTACAACATCATTATGACTACATACTCATTACTCAGCCAGATAGTGATGTGATTATGTTTCCATACTTAAAAAATGCTGCCTTTCTGAAGTTAATAATTATAATTTGCTTTACTTGCTTAGTTTCCTTTTACCTATCACCATTTTTTCCAACATGTTTGTTAACTGTTGAACTTTTTTCCAGATTTTCAAATATACCAAATACTTCCTTGCTTCTATTGCTTCATTGTTCCTCCCAAAACCCTCCCATAGTCCTCCATCCTTTCTCGCCAAAATAAATTGGCTGCTTTCAAAACCTCATGGACAAATGCTTTTTTGGAACTTTTCTCTGCCCTCCTATATCAGTTCCTCTCTTTTCTGCATCCTATGTTTTTCTTCTTATTTTCTCCTTTGTTTGATGGAAGTTCATCCTCCAGAAACTTTCCATGAAAGGACATACAAAATACAAATTTTTAATCCCTCCAGGTCTTAACAGTGTCCTTATTCTATCCTTATATCTACTTGATAGTTCTACATGAATAGAGAAATCAAAGCTAAAAATTATTTCCTCTCATAATTTTGGAAGCATTTGCACCATTGTATTCTACCATCCAATATTGTTATTAAAAATGTGATGCCATTTTGATTTCAAGTCTGGGTGACTTGTTTTGTATTTATGTGTTATTTTGCTTCATTTAATAGTTCTTCTACAAAGTTTTAGGATCTTATTTTGATTCATGATGTCCTTAAATTTCAGAATGATACAGTTTGGTACTCTTTTCTCATTCACTCTACTGGATACTTGATTTTTGTTTGGAGACTTGTATCCTCCAATACTAGGAAATTTTCTTGTATTTCTTCAATATTTCCTTTTCCATTTTCCTGTTCTCTATTTGTAAATAATCAGTTGATTGTCATGATGCTGCTTCCTAATAAGCCATTCTAAAAGTCAGTGGCTGTATTAGTCAGCTGTAATGAAGTATCTGAGGTCAACTATTTTCTAAAGGAAAAAGGTTATTTTGGCTCACAGTTCTGGTAGTTCATAATTTAAGATCAAGACCCTAATGGTTCAGACATCTGGTGATGTCATTCTTGTTGGCAGAGTCTCCAGGCAGCACAGGCTATCACAAGTAAGAGACAGGAACACAGGTGTCTGTCTATATCTATGTAGTCTCCTATAAAGCCACCAGGATTCAATCATGGGGGCTTTACTTTAATAATATAATCCAGCCTAATCAGTTCCCCCAAGACCTCATTCTCCAAACATCACAATTGGACTGAGTTTCCACATTTTAGTACCATTAACATAAAACCCTGAAGCTTAAACTGAGTTCAGGGGGACAAGTCATGCCAGTGGCATAAAACAGTAACAGCTCATAATTGTTCCAACCTCCACCAGCCTGCTAGACAGTTCCACTGATCTTGGCTGGGCTTTGTTGGACAGTTCTTTCTGAGCCTCACCCACATATTTGTGGTAGGCTGGCCATTATCTGAATTATTAGGTTGGACAGGGCCCTGTTCCTTGAGTCTCAGCATCAAGCACATTCACATGATCCACAGAGGTTTGAGGAAGGAAGCAGAAATGTATTGGTATGGGGCTGGTGTTGTGGCATAGGTTAAGCATCTGCCTGTGGCACCAGCATCCCATATGGACACTGATTTGAGTCCCAGCTGCTCTACTTTCAATCCTGCTCCCTGCTGTTGGCCTGGGAAAACAGTATAAAACTGCCCAAGTGCTTGGCCCCTGCACCCACATGAGAGACCTGGAAGAAGCTTCTGGTTCCTGGTTTCAGATTGGCCCAGCTCCAGCCATCATGGCCATTTGGGGAGTGAGCTAGCAGATGAAAGGCCTCTGTCTCTGTCTCTCCCTCTGTCTGTAACTATGCCTTTCAAGTAAATAAGTAAATCTTTTTTTTAAAAAAATGTTTTGTTGTTGTGTCAAGTTGTGTACAACCCCTCAGATCAAATTAAATCATGTCGCCATATCCAGATTGAATGTCCAAGAGCAATATCAAAGAGCTTATATACATAGATTCACACTTGGAACAAATCTCTGTGGATCAGATCCTGAAAATGCTGAATTTGTACTGTACTTTTCTTTCCTCTGTTCTACCTGTTGGATTTATTTTTTCATTATTTTGTTTTAGATGTTATTGTTGTTGATCTGCTCTCTAGGAGATTTCTTCAATGTTATTTCCAAACTCCTCTAATTGTTTTTATATTTTTTTTTTTATTTTTGACAGGCAGAGTGGACAGTGAGAGAGAGAGAGACAGAGAGAAAGGTCTTCCCTTGCCGTTGGTTCACCCTCCAATGTCCGCCGCGGTAGCGCGCTGCGGCCGGCGCATCGCGCTGTTCCGATGGCAGGAGCCAGGTGCTTATCCTGGTCTCCCATGGGGTGTAGAGCCCAAACACTTGGGCCATCCTCCACTGCACTCCCTGGCCACAGCAGAGAGCTGGCCTGGAAGAGGGGCAACCGGGACAGGATCGGTGCCCCGACCGGGACTAGAACCCGGTGTGCCGGCGCCGCAAGGCGGAGGATTAGCCTGTTGGGCCACGGCGCCGGCCTGTTTTTATATTTTTTAACAATAGATTTTAAATTTACAAGTTTATTTCTTGTTCTCACAGTTCCTTTTTCATAGCATCTGCTCTTGTTTTAAGGGCACAATATCTTATTACTCTAAAGAAATCTGTAAGAGTTTTTGGAAATATTCTTCAATTACCTCCACTTTTTTCAGATGGTAAATAAAATTGTCACTCAATTTCCAATAGTACAGAATACTATCTGAGTGATCAAAAAGTTATTATACATTCAACTGACTTCCATTTTCTGCTCTGTATTTTACCCACAGCTTCCAACTGTGAGTCTCTACAAAGGTTTGCTTTTCATCAGTACTTGTCCTATGGGCACTGCAGATGTAATTTCCTTCTCTCTGCATAGTCAGTTACCATACTTCCTTTTATTTGTCATCTTCTAAAAATGTGTTCTGCTCCCTTATATGCTACCCCAATCTCTTTCACATTATAAATTAATACTTTTTAAAGTAATATACTACCATTCCAGTGAGATTTGATGGTGCACACAAGGAGAGTACACATGTATTGTATTTAAAAAGAACCTCCCTCCATATGGGCTTAGAAAAGGTGAGTTCCTAGTAACAACATAATAATAAAGCAGATATCCAATGTTGAAACACAAAGGTGAAGTTCAAGAAAAAGGTCAGGATTAGGGATATACATTGGAAAGATGCTTATGCAAAGTTTATCTCAACTATCAAAGCAGATTTAAAAAAAAAAAAAAGCAAAGAAAAACTATTCCATGAAATAATCTTTGGAAGTGCCTAAATTAGGAAAAACACTCTACCAGAGTCCAAAGGAAGAGTAATGATAAAAACGGAAGTAAATGTGAGTTAGTATTAAGTCACAAAGATCAAGGGAAGAGAAGGTTTTAAGAAAAAGTCAAACGTTGCTGAAAAACAAAGAGATGAGGATATGGGAAACACACCATTTGGTGATTAGGAAGCTAAAGAGAAGTTTAAGAGATCTGTTTTCAATAGCATGTGAATATAAACGACAAAGGAGAAAGTCGTAAAGCAGTGTGTATTGGTTCTTTTATTTTTTTCAAATAATCTGGTGGTGAAGAGGAAAAGAAAAAGCCTAAGGTTAGTGGGAGAAGGATTTGTAAAATACACTAAGGTCAAGAAGAGCTTTGGATTTTGTTTGTTTGTTTTTGCCTTATTGATTGTTAAAGAAAAAGAAAACCATGGGCAGGAATACAGAGGAAAGATTCAAATGAAAATGCAAGAAGGAAATTAAAGGAGAGTTAATGCAGGCTTGGAGGAGAAAGGAAGGCTATGTAATCAGGAGCACAGGCACAGAGATTCCTCTTAGGAGGAGCATCAGCACTCTGGGGCAGAAACGCAGGCAGAGATAAAGGAACAGAAACATAGGCAGAGATACAAAGGAGAAAATTCTGAAAAGCTCATGCCTCAATTAAATAAGGAGCCGGGTTATCTGCTGAGAGTTACTACAGTAGAAATGGAATTTATAGAGAGTGGAAAAGGTTTGGAACAGCTGCTCTGGTAAATGTAATAGGGAATTTAAGGGAGGCTTTGTTAATTTATTTAAGCAATAAAAGCAGCATGAAAAGTCCTGATGAAACTACCATGCATTATGACAACCCAACTATGAACAAAATACACTTTTAGAAATACCAAAATCACTGCTTTTCCCAATAGTACTACAGCACCAGAGACTTGCTCAGTGGCTGTGAAGTAAGTAATACTGGGTAAGCAGGATAAAATACTCAAAATTTCACAAAACCTAAGTATTTTTTCTTTTTTTTTTTTTTTATTTGACAGGTAAGAGTTACAGACAGTGAGAGAGAGACAGAGACAGAGACAGAGAGAAAGGTCTTCCTTCTGTTGGTTCACTCCCCAAATGGCCATCACGGCTGGCACTGCGCTGATCCGAAGCCAGGAGCCAGGTGCTTCTTCCTGGTCTCCCATGAGGGTGCAGGGGCCCAAGGACCTGGGCCATCCTCCACTGCCCTCCATGGCCACAGCAGAGACTGGAAGAGGAGCAACCAGGACTAGAACTGGCACCCATAGGGGATGCCAGTGCCACAGGCAGAGGATTAACCAAGTGAGCCATGGTGCTGGCCCCAAACCTAAGTATTTTTAATTTAAGGATTTCCTTTTCTATATTACTTTTAAGAATGAAATACATAGGAAAAAATAATAAAAGTAAATCTTAAATCAGGAGCTCTTTCAACATGTATTTCTGGCTAAATTCAGACTTAGTCAAATCCTAACTCCAGGATAATTAAACATAACTGACCTTCAAAGTTCTTCCACATTGTACCTAACTATAGCAATTCTAATCTCCTTTCTCCAAATACTATTTCTCCACTACAACTGAAATAGTTCAACATTTTCACGATGGGTACTTCACATTGGCAAATGCAAAGGCTGCTGCTTCTTGGTATTTATTTCATCTCAGCTGACCTTTGGTCACAATTAGATTGCTTTGGGTCCTGATTCCTTCTGAAATTCATATGAAACGATGTTACATTTACAGAGCACTTTTAATCACTATTCCCTTCACCATTCCTTTAGCCAAGCATAGTCACTTGATTGACATACCTCTAAAGCAATGGTTCTCAACTGGAAGCAATTTTATGTCCCAGGGGACACAACAATGTCTAGCGATGTCTTATGTCATCTAATGGATATATGGTAGGGATACTGCAATCTTACAATGCAAATGACAGCCCTGTCCCACTCCCAGCGAAGAATTATCTGGTCCAAATGTCAACAGCGCCAAGGTGGAGAAATCTGACTCAAAAGCTACTTCACTCATATTCTAAGACCTATAGATAGATAAGAATCAGGTAAAGCCTGCCATTGGCTCAAGCTCACTCTCTCTGACCTTCTGTGTTCCCAGCACTTTGTCTGCCTAGACAATTGAAACTTTGCTTTTTTCCCAGCAATGCTATGATAGACTGATCCTCAGATCCTTAGTTCTTGCTGACATCTGACACCTAAGATATTGTTGGCCTCTGTGCAGTTCCAAAACTCAGTGGGCTTATTTCTCACCATGGAAAATGGGGCGACTTTAATCCCTTGTTTTCTGGACATGGATCTTTACAGTCTGGTCTCCATCACAGCCTGACTAATCTTAATCACATCTTGCTCCCAACACCCCAGGGTGACAATATGGTTTGACACTGCACATCAGAGCAACTTTTAAAAGGCTTTTTCCTGTCTAACTTTGGAGTCCCAGCATTTCATCTCATATTTCTTCAATCACCTAAGGGCACTGTTGCCTACCTCCAGAACAACAATCCACGTGTTTTAAGAGTTCATTATATGGTCACTGGAGGAATACATGAACCAATATCCTGCAGGCTTGAGCTGCAAAGAACATATATTTAAACTGGCTAGATTCTGGATCTTAGAGTTCTTTCATTCAGCCACCAAAATATTTGTTGAAGTACTGTGCCAGGCATAAGAGGTGGGGGATTAAAAAAAGAAAATACATAGACCCTAGACTTAAATAGCTGACAGCTTAGTATATAAATAAGATATGTAAATAATTCATAGTTAGACTCATTACCATCAATTCCTATTCTATAGCTGGAAAAGTTTTTTTTTTTAAAGAAAGAAAATCTTTCCTCAGAATTGACAGAAGTCTCAAAATTATGCTGGATAAAGGAATGAGCAAATTAACAAGCAGATGGATGGATGAGAAACCAAATACCAAGCAAGTTCTTTTGGGGGGTGGGGTCTTAGGCAAGGTGGTACATCAAGTAAATGAGAGCTTCATTATTCTACTACATCTCCTTTCATCTTTCTTAAATGTCATTCTCACTATAAATGCTAATTGGTTTAGCATATATATAACAAATTAATCTGGGTGGTAGAATAATTTGACAATACAATTCAGGCTGAAAAATCTTTGCTTCTCAGTATTACAGATAACGAAGCTTCTAAACAGAACTATTAGTCTGTGCACAGCTCAGGCTTGATGCTGCACTAAAACACACCATATAGTTTCTCCATGTGTTTGCAGCCAGCATCTCTTTGATTGGTCAATGCTTGTGCCTTATCGGTTGTTAAATAGTTTTAATGCCACCCTAATTGCTACATCTCTCAATTTTTGAGCAGCCAGGCAGGGTTCCAAAGAAGAGAGATCATAACCATATCACATTCATTATCCCTTTAAAAGTATAAAAATAATAATTACCAATACAGCCTACACAAAGAATCCACTTGATTGGATTGATTTTACTCCTGTGTAGCACCTGGTTAATACATCATGATTTTCTTAATCCTTGTTTATTTATTTGAAAGAGAGGTGGAGAAAGTGATTTCCCAACCAATGGCTCACTCCCAAGATACCTGCCACATATAGAGAAGGAGAATTTCCCATCCAGTGGTTCACTCCCAAGATGCCCACAACATTTCAGACTGGGCAAGTCAAAGTCAGGAGCAGAAACTCAGTCTAAGTCTCCCATGTGGATGTCAGGGATCCAACTACCTGATCCACTATCTACTGCCCTCCAGGGGTGCACATTAGCAGGAAGCTAGGATCAGCAGCTGAGCAAGAACTTAAATCAGGTATGCCAATATGGGAGGCAGGTGTCCACAAGGCATCCTAATTGGAGTACCAAACACCAGCACCGTGATGCTTTCTTTACTTTGCAGCTGCACACAGATATCAGATGCTGCAATTAAGATTATCATGATTCCTTGGTTAATCCTCTGCTTGTGGCACCAGCATATGGGCATTGGATTCTGTCCCAGTTGCTCCTCTTCCAGTCCAGCTCTCTGCTGTGGTCGGGGAATGCAGTGGAGGATGGCCCAAGTGCTTGGGCCCTGCACCCGCATGGGAGACCAGAAGGAAGCACCTGGCTCCTGGCTTCAAATCAGCATAGCTCCAGCCATAGCGCCAATTTTGGGGGGTGGACCAATGGAAGGAAGACCTTTCTCTCTGTCTCTATCTCTCTCACTGTTTAACTCTATCTGTCAAATAAATTTTAAAAAAAAGATTATCATAATTTCTTATAAGATGGAGTCACACAGAGCCAGGTTTGAATGCAGTCTCCATCAGGTGCTATCTACATGGTCTGCAGCAAGATGTTTAATCTCTTTTACAGCTGAAGTATATATGGGATTTTAACCAAATGCAAATGGGGGAAAATATTTACCTTAGAAATCTGTGGTGAGAAATGACAAGATGATATATCTATACATACTAGCCTATATACTAAATGTTCAATGAACACACTAGCTTTCTCTTTTACCCAAATCTGATATAGATGTACTGAGCAAAATTATCTCCTAACTCTTTCTTCTCTCTTTGCTTAACTGTCTTTAGCTCCCTCCACTTCATCAGCTCTTCATTCACTGTTTCATGTACTAGAAGTTACTAAGAACATGAACTTACCACTGCCTCTCTCAAAAGATCTCCCAGACATTTCTGGAATCCATAGTGCAAACTAGAAGTTATAGTTCCCAATTTGCCTTTATCCTAGAAGTAATATTACATTGTTATAAAGTATTTTTTCCTCCTTTGTTCTCTGATAATTTTTCAGCACTGAAGACAAAACACAGGCTTTTGAGTCAGGCAATCCTGGTTTTCAAATCCACCTCTTGTCACTTACTTAGTCAAGTTATCAAATTTCTCTGGGTCTCACTGTCCCATAAACTAGCACATATATGGCAATAGGCAGAGTGTCTAGCACATAAGCGCTCTCACAAATTGTACTTAATTATTCCTCAGCACTGAGGTTGCTAACTAAAGCTATGTCACCAATCAACAACTAATCTCAAAGGATACAGTCCAAGTCCAGTGCCATTAGCATGTGCTCTGTTCCTCAGTCATTATTTCTTCAACAAAAAACTTTCTGAATGAGTTACATGTTCTAGGCATAAAATAATAACATTTGTAGAGCACCTTAAAAGATAATTAAGCCGCCGGCGCTGCGGCTCAATAGGCTAATCCTCCGCCTGCGGCACCAGCACACTGGGTTCTAGTCCCAGTCGGGGCGCCAGATTCTGTCCCGGTTGCCCCTCTTCCAGGCCAGCTCTCTGCTGTGGCCCGGGAGGGCAGTGGAGGATGGCCCAAGTGCTTGGGCCCTGCACCCGCATGGGAGACCAGGAGGAGCACCTGCCTCCTGGTTTCAGATCAGCGTGGTGCGCTGGCCGCAGCGCGCCAGCCGCGGTGGCCATTGGATGGTGAACCAACGGTAAAGGAAGACCTTTCTGTCTCTCTCTGTCTCTCTCTCTCTCTCTCTCTCTCACTGACTCTGCCTGTCACACACACACACACACACAAAAAAAAAAAAGGTTCAAAAGATAATTACGCCAAGATCTCAGGCTTGAAGGAACTCAGGGTCTAGGGGGAAGCAAACATCTACAAATAATTAGAATGCAGGGTTTCAAGTGCTAATAATAGAGATAAATGTATATAAAGTGTTAGGCAAGCACTGAAGATGGAGATCAGGCACAGCCACCTAGAAGATGTGATTATGCCAGAGTTGACTCTGAAAGGTTGAACAGGGCTTCACTGAGCACACAGGGAAAGATGGATATTCAGAGAGTAGTCATAGTTGAGTTTACAGTATCTGCTTACAATGCCAGGGACATGAATCGGGTATGGTTGGAGGATGCGGTTGCAGAGAAAGACTGTTCAAAAAATGAGGCAGGAAGAAAGGAGCCAAATCACAAAGGATCTGAAATGATGTGCCAAAGAGTTTTCCTTAATTTTTTAAGCAGAAGAGAGCCACTAATATATTTCTAAGCCAAAGAGTAATGCGTTTTAGAATGATTCCTATACACTATAAGAAACAATGAGCTGATCAGCTCGTGTCCTGACTTTAGATGTACAATGTAATACTTTATCCTTTTTAGTATTTGTTGTTGTTGTTGTTGTTCTAGTACTAGTGGTTGAACTCTGTAATTAACACACAATTATTCCGAGGTGTTTAAATTTTAACAGAAAAGTGATCCCTGTTAAATATAAGAGTGGGAAAAAGAGAGGGAGGAGATGTACAATTTGGTACATGCTTAATCGGACTTGCCCCAAATGGTGGAGTTAGAAATGTACCAGGGGATTCCAACACAATCCCATCAAGGTGGCATGTACCAATGCCATCTCACTAGTCCAAGTGATCAATTTCAGCTCACAATTGATGGCTCTGATAGGTCTAAGAGTCAAAGGGATCACACAAACAGGACAAGTGTCTGCTAACACTAA
This sequence comes from Lepus europaeus, assembly GCF_033115175.1. Lineage (NCBI taxonomy): Eukaryota > Metazoa > Chordata > Mammalia > Lagomorpha > Leporidae > Lepus > Lepus europaeus. The sequence continues at coordinate 20,847,602 of NC_084836.1, read as the reverse complement.
CTGATAGAATCAAAAAGGGAGAGAAAGATCCAACATGGGAAGTGAGATACACAGCAGACTCGTAGAATGGCAGATGTCCTAAGCAACACTCTGGCCTCAGAATCAACCCTCAAGGCATTCGGATCTGGCTGAAGAGCCCATGAGAGTATAGTAGGCATGGAAAGCCAAGATATCATGGAAAAAAAAAAAAAAAGACCTAAATGAAAGATCTCTGTGAGTGAGATCCCAGTGGAAAGAACGGGGCCATCAAAGAAGGAGGTACCTTTCTCCGAAGGGAGGAGAGAACTTCCACTTTGACTATGACCCTAGCGGAATAAGATTAAAGTCAGCGAACTCTAAAGGCTTCCATAGCCATGGCAACTCATGACTAGAGCCTAGGGAGATTACTGATGCCATGAACAGGAGTGTCAAATTGTTAAGTCAGCAACAGGAGTCACTGTGTACTTACACCCCATGTGGGATCTGTCCTTAATGTGTTGTCTAATGTGAAGTGATGCTATAACTAGTACTGAAACAGTATTTTTATACTTTGTGTTTCTGTATGTGTACAAACTGATGAGGTCTTCACCAATTATATACTGAATTGATCTTCTGTATATAAAGAGAATTGGAAATGAAAAAACAACCTGGTGTTAAATTGGAAATGGCATAGAAAATTAATTTTTTTAAAAAAAACTATTATGTAGTATCTCTGTCTTTAATGTGCTGTACATTGTTATTTAATGCTATAACTAGTACTCCAATGGTATTTTTTTCACTTTGTGTTGCTATAAGGGCAAACTGTTGAAATCTTTACTTAATATATACTAAACTGATCTTCTGTATATAAAGAGAATTGAAAATGAATCTTTATGTGAATGGAAGGGGAAAGGGAGCGGGAGGGGGGGAGGGTTGCGGGTAGGAGGGAAGTTATGGGAGGGGGGAAGCCATTGTAACCCATAAGCTGTACTTTGGAAATTTATATTGATTAAATAAAAGTTTAAAAAAAAAAAAAGAATGATTCCTATAATGGCACAAGGAGGAATGGATTGGAAGGGCTGGAATTGGAGGTGGTGACAACGAATAGATGTGAGTAAAGGTCAAGCATGTTCTAGGGTTTCTAGCTTACATAAATGGTACACTGCTGTTCCCTAACACAAAGGAGCCACACAACCAGCAAAGAAAAACCATGGGTAAAGATAATGAGCATTTGAGTTTCACAGCTCCACTGAAGAGGGGGATGTTCAATAGGGTACTGGGAAAAAAATATATCTAGAGTATGAGAAAGGAAAAGATTAGAAATATAAATTTAGGATAGATTTTGGGGAGTAATAATTTTTTAAACCCAAAATAATTTTATGGCAACAAAAAGCATAGCCTGCTGCATATTTGGAATAAACATGCTTTTTAATAATTTATTTTATTTACTTGAAAGTGGAAGAATGGTGAGGGTGGGGGGAGGAAGGGAGGGAAAAAAGAGAAAGCAAATGAGAGAGCTCACCTCTCTCATTCCCTCAGCAGCAGAAATGGCCAGGCTGAAGGGAGCTAGGAGCTCAATCTAGGTCTTCCATGTGGGTGACAAGGGCCCAACTACACAACTTGCTGCCCAGAATGCCCATTATCAAGAAGCTAGAATTGGGAGCAGACCTGGGACTTAAACCCAAACACCCTGATATGAAATGTAGAGGTCCCAAGTGGCATCTTAACAGCTGTACCAAATGCCCTCGCCCCTCAGGAACATGCTTTTCAAAAGAAATGTAATTTGTTTAGACTTCTCTCTCAACATCAGATGAAAAGATTACAAATTTAAACCCTTAAATTACTATCTATTGCACGTATATTAAATTTCAGCATAAAATGGACATGTATCAATATACTTAATGAAAATAAGAAATTTGCTTACTACTTTTCTCCAGCAGTCCACTAGCTAATAATATAAAGATATTCTAACTATAAAATTAATATATTTCCAAAATAATGTTTTCATGGCAAAAAAAGTCTTCTTCACCTTCTAAATAAACAAGTGTTTTAATTTCCTGAGTAAACATTAGTCATACTTGACACTGAACAGAATCCAAATTCATTGAAGGAGTTAAGAAATTACTAAAATCCCAAGAGCAACATACCTCACCCAGAGAATCTAGTCAAAAGCTTATTATAAAGGACTAAAACTCAATGTCATACCAAAATTTTAAATAACATCATGCATCCCTCTATTTAATAAATTATTTCAAAATCAGGTCACAATTGACAGACACACTATCTTGGGCAGACGGGAGAGAGTAGATAAGCAGGGAAAAATTTCCTTTTCTCTACTGAAGCATGTCCACCAACTGTCACATCTGGAAAACAGCCAAAATGAGCACTTTATTTGCAAAAAGAACAGGAGACTTAAAATATGAGCAAAATGTGTGGAATATAAATGTAGAATATAGATTTAAGATTCACATTTATGGGTGTTTAAAAATAATGTTCAAAGACACAAATTTAAAACACAAATTCATCCATGTAACAAGCTTTAAAAGTCAAAGGTAGAAATCTGAGAATCAATGTTGATAAACTTTATCCTTTTCCAGACTGTAACCATCTATCCAGGGCAAGGTTCCCTGATATACTTCCAAGACAGACAACCTGCCCACATAAGTATTTAACTGATTTATTCCCATAAATTACCTTGAGAAAACCATGACCAAACCATACCTCTTTCTCTTAACCTTCCTCTCCTTTTGCCACCTACCTTTGTGTTTCCTCTGAGTCACATATCATTTTCTAGTTTCCTAACTATGGCATTTATCAGCAAAAGCTGACACAACCAAGCTGAGGGAAAACAGTTGAACTTTTAAGGAAGGAAATCAGTAAAGCGAATCAGGGAGCCTAGAAACATTAACAACTAGAAAGGAAAAAAGGAAACCCTGGACTGTGTCTGAATCTGTATAAACTTTAGATTATGTTCTCACTCAATGCAGTCAGAGCCCAGAGTCAACTAAAGGTATACAAGGGTTTTCTCCCTGATTTAAAACAGATACATATTAAAAATAATAATAATCACAGACCCCAAATAATGGTCACAGAAAATAACTAGGGTAAAGAGAAGAGTTGGGCAATCATTTTAAGTGACTTTAGTATTGGAAGCTCCTTTGCAATTACGACATTGCTTCTAAGACCACTGTCACCTTGGATAAGTGCCTGATTTTATCACATAATGTGTTGTTTCTTTAAAGAAACAAAGAAAACGTAACAGAGAGGAAGTGTAAAACACAAGGTGGAGAAAGACTACTGTTTTGAGTGTATTCACTCAAGAAATTCACAAAATAGTTAAGAAACTTTTCCACATGCCCCTCTTCTGAGATTTGCCTCCTTTCCCACACCCTCAAATCATGAAGTTGGATTGAAAGAGACCCAGCAGCCTAGTTAATGCTACAAGATCCCATTCTTCCACTCACTCAGTTCCCTATCCTCATCTTTATTGCCTTTATTCCTGGTTTTCTCGATGGCCTAGAAGTTTAACTTTTCCTTGACTATTTGAGACTTCTCCAGTCTTAGGAATTTCCATTGCCCTTTGAAGAACAAGTGAGCAAGACTTTTTGAGCAAGACTTCCAAGGAAGATCATAGATTCCTTCTTTCCATCAGAGAAATGATGATGATAACATGGATTGGATTGCTGAGAAAATAAGTATCTGTCAATCCCTAAATACAAGAGATTGGGAGAGCTTTTTAATGGTAATATGGAATAGATAGGATGAGTCTGTTGCATGGTCCCTTGTTCAGCTGGTGAATGCCACAAATTGCAAAGTTAAGAGTCATTTCTGTGAATGTTCAAGATCTCAATAGAAACAGAAAACCAAGATAAAACACTATGGAATACAATGAAAAGGTTGTGTATTTTTATTAGAGGTACTGATGATATGAAAACAAGAAAGAGTAAAAATCATGATTTCTTCAGATCACTAGAAATTTTTTCTGTACATTAAGTATGCCATTTTTAAGTCCAGGCCTGTTTATTTCCTTTCTTAGACAGTAAAACTAGAATTTTGACCATCTTCCCACTGAGCTTGCTCTCCCATTCCTACAAAAGGAGAGCAGCAATTGATAATCCTACCTCTTCACATTTTCCTGAATTTGACATGAAAGCTGAATGGTCCTTTAAAGCATAGAAAATAACTGCAATGAAGTATTTCTGTAATATCACCAACTATTTTTATCATTTGTTACAGATAATGATGGTATTTACAGCTATGGCAAAGGTTTACTGAAGAGTTTCCTGGAAGTTTCTTAGCTTGGGTATGTTTCCAGGAATTATAGATTCCTGGTAAAAGTCTCTGTATGAATTACTTACTGTCCTGGTTCATTTGGAGCAATAATTTTCATAAGACTTGTGCAGATTTACCATCTTTTAAAATATACTTGGTCAATTTCCTGACATGATGTTCATATGACATTTTAAAAATCATAGTGGGAATATCATATAACAAGAAAAACCTGCTTGTTAAAATCCTAGTCTCTTATCAAATTCTGCAAACTCAACTTCCTCTGTAAATGACAGTTACTATCTCAGTGCATTTGTAACTCTTTTCTGCATTATCATCATCTTACTGAAATTCTTGAGAATATACGTTGCTGACAATTAACATAAAGACCTTCTGCTAAACAGACCAAAAAATACATAAAGATTTTTCTGTCAATCTGGAGAACTACTACATGTCCATAACAATATATATATGAAAGAAAGACTCATTAAAAATGCAAAGTGCTGACAAGCTTAACAAATTATCATCATCTCCCCAAAATGCAAGAAGAAATAGCATCCAGGAGAACTGCCACACAATACTAAGGCTTTGGTTATAATTTTCACCTTATCTAAAATTATTAATTGCCCATGATCTGATTTTCTTCCAACACAAGGTACAGGCATTGCTGACTTGGCAAGATATTATTGTCATCATCATCATAGATAAACAGAAGAGCATTATATTACCCTCTTCTACTTCCTCTGCCACTACAGAAATTTCTCCCTCATTTCTCTTCTCTTCCTGAAAAAATCCATCCATGAAGCCATTAAGCAAGGCAGAGAAAAATAGACATCCACTTCAGAAAAAAGAAGGAATGGCTGGCGCCACAGCTCACTAGGCTAATCCTCTGCCTGCAGCGCCAGCACCGTGGGTTCTAGTCCCGGTCGGGGTGCCGGTTCTGTCCTGGTTGCTCCTCTTCCAGTCCAGCTCTCTGCTGTGGCCAGGGGGTGCAGTGGAGGATGGCCCAAGTGCTTGGGCCCTGCACCCGCATGGGAGACCAGAAGGAAGTACCTGGCTCCTGGCTTCAGATCAGCGCACCAGCCACAGTGGCTATTTGGGGGGGTGAACCAAAGGAAGGAAGACCTCTCTGTCTCTCTCTTTCACTAACTCTGCCTGTCAAAAAAAAAAAAAGAAGAAGGAGGAGGAGGAGGAGGAGGAAACTGCAGTGGTCTACAGTGGAATGAGAGCACCCAAGCCATGGTGGGAGGATGTCCATTATGGGGGAGCCTAGTTTGGCAGGTCAGAGCCTAAGTCAGAAGGCATTCCCATGAAGGATTGGCATTCTAAAGAGGGTTAGAACCCAAGTACAGTGAAAAGGGTGTGGTGGAGGCAGAGGGGAACATCCTGGCATAGGTGTCAGAGTCCAAAAAGAGTGAGAAGGTGTCCACATGGAAGAGTGACCCAGTGTAGGGACAGGTGGAACCTCTCCAGGATGAAGATTATCCCCCTGTAAATGCAAACCTGCATAAGCAGAGGGAGCATGGAAAGGGTGGGTTCCTCTGCAGAAAATAGCCTAGGAAAGGGTAGCCTGAGAGGGGCAAGGAGGACAACAGAGGCAGGGGTTGGTGGTGAAGTAAACCACTGGTCACACACAGGCAGTTTTTATCAAATAAGTAGATGTGCATAGATAGCAGAAGCAAGACTGCAGACGAACAAAGGAAGTTACAAATGAGGAAGGGAGAATTTAGAATGAATTCCAGTCCTGTGAGGCTGGACTGGAATTAGAGGTATCATTACAAACTCAGGGTTTTCAATGTATGTACATAGTTGTAAATGTGTGTACAAGAGTACTTCAAAAAGTTCATAAAAAAATACAATAGCAGAAAAAGTTTGGGTGCAAAAAAGTTTTGAAATCCATACACAGATTTTTCATAATGCATATTCCCCATGAACTTTTTGAATACTTTGCATATTACAGATTTCAAAAATTCTCTATACCAAAATAAACTTTTAATTCCATTTTCCAGATTTTGAGAGTACTACTTATATATGTGGTAAGCATTCCTATAATAAATTTTAATCTATAGGCCGGCGCCGTGGCTCAACAGGCTAATCCTCCGCCTTGCGGCGCCGGCACACCGGGTTCTAGTCCCGGTCGGGGCACCGATCCTGTCCCGGTTGCCCCTCTTCCAGGCCAGCTCTCTGCTGTGGCCAGGGAGTGCAGTGGAGGATGGCCCAAGTGTTTGGGCTCTGCACCCCATGGGAGACCAGGATAAGTACCTGGCTCCTGCCATCGGAACAGCGCGGTGCGCCGGCCGCAGCGCGCTACCGCGGCGGCCATTGGAGGGTGAACCAACGGCAAAAGGAAGACCTTTCTCTCTGTTTCTCTCTCTCACTGTCCACTCTGCCTGTCAAAAAAAAAATTTTTTTAATCTATAAGTTAGGCACAGTGAGAGATTAACAACAATATATAATAAAATTGAACAATTATAACAATATACTGTAATATTATTTTAAAAGTATTGCTTATTTCTGGAGTTTCCCACTTACTATTTTTGGAGCATGGCTGATCACTAATAACTGAAACTGCAGAAAGTAAAACCATTGAAAAAAGGAGACTGTTTTATCTTTAAGCCTCACAACTCTACAAGATAGATATTATCATCTCCACTTTATAAACAAGAAGACTTAAATAACAAACCTAGTGCCAAATGTGCATCAGGGAGCAGAGTTTTGCTTTCAAACTCAAAATTCAGAATGTTTCCATCACATTCTGTTGTTTCCTTCACTAATGCCACTTACTGTTATGAAATATGAGGATACAGCATGAAGGAATAAATTCTATAGAAATTTTTTGTTGGTACAGAGCAAAACTGAATGGTAACTCTGGATTTCAGGTAAAAGCAGCCAAAGAATGCCTCAGAACCAAGAAAGGAAGAAAGCCTGGCAAAGCAACAGAGGGACAGAGAAAGGAGAGATAAGAAAGTTCTAAGGACAAAGTACTTGGTTCCTCAGTTTTTCTACAGATCCTAACACTAGTCAATGACATTCCTTAGTTAACAAAGAGCTCAGTTATAACTGGGCTCAGATTTATTGTTTGAAAGAGATGGGTGACAAAGTTTATTAAATAAGGACTATGGTGATCACTGAATTTTCCAACTTTGTCTGAGAGGGACACAATGGGGAGAAATAAATCCCACTCATTTGAAGACATAGGATGGACTAGTTATTATACAACCTTTGAAAACAACAGAAGATGAACAATATAATACATCTAGGAAATATTGGTTAAAACAACTCCACACTGCTTTAATGTGGAAATGGCTAACAAAGAAATATTCTGAAACATCTTTACCTAACTTACTTGCATTTTAACAATCAACCCAGTTTCACATCAAGTCCCTATTACAGTGCCTTGAATGCAGATGCTAGATACAATCACGTTCCAGTTTCCCAGATTCCTTTCTTTATGAAGTTTCCTTGCTCTGCTTTTGTGATTGCAAATCAACCACTTACTAAAACTAATTCACTGAACTGAGAGAATGGTACAGCCAGCTCGTCATACAAGGTCCCCAGTCACCGGTCCTACAAGGTTCTAATTACTGGCCTCTAAAAGTGATTTATTTCTCTATAAGTAACATTTCAATGTTCTGTCTTGTCTCAAGGGGTTTCTTTTCCAGGGACTCCAGACACAAAGCAAAAAGTAACTGTCACCTGCATGTAGCCCCCAAACTGACTGAAGCCCAGGCAGACTTCATCAACATTCCCTAAAGAACACAATACCGCCAACCAATCAAAGAAGGGCCATGAACACTGCAAACTTATCTCTTGGTCCCAACTTTGATCAGTGAGATACTTTACTCATAACCCCACAGGTAGTTTAAGAATTAAGTGACAGTAGCCTGGTTCCTTGCTCTGTGCTTCGCCATAAACACCTCCATTCTGCCACCATCCTGATGTCAGCAAGTGGCTTTCTGTATATCAAGCAAACAATTCTAGTTTTGGGGTTCTTTAGCAACTCCTCCAACAAGTTTTGGGAGTTGTTCTATATCAAGTTTACTGTTCACGTGCTATCAAGAAACAAACTTAAAGCAAAATACTATCCATAGTGTGAAACTGTATAATAGGCACAAACCAAATTGAAGATCATGTAAGAAGAGAAATATGTTACTATATAATTCTGTATAAAATGTACATTCTATCTACATATGAGAAATACATGAGAATCTTCACATTTTAACCTGGGACAGGCATTGACTCCTACCAAACTAGGAAGCAATATAGCAGAATAGAAAGATTTGCAACCAGAAATACCTGAATTTCAATCCTGGCTCTGTTATTTACTAGCTTTGTAACTTTAGGCAAGTTATACAGACTTTCTGACCTCTTGTCCCATAAATTAAAAATGGCATTAATAATAAGGATATTGTAGGATTGTTGTAGAGATTGGATATAAAGCAAGTGGAGTGGTTAATATAATATCCGGGACACATAATACTAGCAATTCTATTTCCTGATATATATCCTAAGAATGCAATTTCAGGGCCAGCACTGTGGCATAGTGGATAAAGCCACCGCCTGCAGTGCTGGCATCCCATATGGGCACAAGTTCTAGTCCCGGCTGCTCCATTTACGATCCAACTCTCTGCTACGGCCTGGGAAGGCAATAGGAGATGGCCCAAGTCCTTGGGCCCCTGCACCCATGTGGGAGACCTATAGGAAACTCCTGGCTTCTGGCTGTGGATAGGCCAAGCTCCTGCTGTTGTGGTCATTTGGGGAGTGAAGCAGAGGATAGAAGACCTACATCTGTCTGTTTCTCTCTCTCTGCCTCTGCTTCTCTGTAATTCTGCCTTTCAAATAAATAAATCTTTTAAAAATGCAATTTCATGGAAAAGGTGGTTTGTATGATAATGCTCATAACATTACTTGTACTAATAATAAATAAGTTTTAAAAACATCCAAATATCTAGCACCAAGAGAATGATTAGATAACAGGGATCTGTGGGTCTCAGAAAATGCATTTGGTAATGATAGGTGATTCTTCTCATGGAGAAGATCTATGATAATTCTGCATTAGATGGAATACTATGATGCCATTGAAAGGATTATGATCAGGATAACACTGAAAAAATTTATGATATACTGTTAACAGCAGGTTAAACAGCCAGCTGAAATGCCAGCACCACAAATAAGCATCAGTTCAAGTACCAGCTGCTCCACTTCCAATCCAGCTCCCTGCGGATGTGCCTGGGAAAGCAGATGACTGTACAGGTGCTTGGACCCTTGCTATCCACATGGCAGACCTGGATGGAGTTCTAAGTTCATGGCTTCAGCCTGTCCCAGCCCCAGCCATTACAGCATTTGGGAAATAAACCAGTGGGTGGAGAATCTGTCTCCCTCTCTCTCTCTAACACAAATAAATATTTTTTAAAAAGGAAAAAAATTCAGGACCCAAAATTGTATGCTTCATCTGATAACTACATTAAATATGTTTAGGAAAAAAAGGTTGTTTTAGTAATAGCAGCAGAGATGATTTTATATCTTTTATTCAAATTTTTGAAACACAGTCATGCTATTGTTATAGTGAATAAATAATACAGTAATAAATGGAGGGAGAAAAGTCAATGGATTTCTATGGACTTCAGGATAAAGTTCAAACTCCTTAGGGAAAGAAGACACACAAAGTCCTTCAGTCTCCAGACTTCCATACCAAACTACTCATAATTCCCCAAATTATATTATTTGTTTTCTCATAGTTATTGAACATACTGTTCCTTTTGCCTCAAATGCCCTTTTCCCAACTTGTCATAATGGCGAAAGCCTACTCATTCTACAAGATTAAACTATCACCTCCACCCTGAGGTTTCCCCTGCATACTCCTCCCACGAAGAATGAAGGGGGCTTCCTCCTTGCTTCTAGTGTTCCATTGTAGTATATATTACACAGTATTTTTAACTCTTTGGTTGCACATCTGTCTCATTATTCTACTTGTACTTGAGATAGGCAGAGTTGATCTTATTCAATTTTGGTAATCTATAAGATACACAAATACTTGTTAAAATAGTAAGTAATTGGGGCCAGTGTTGTGACGTAGCAAGTTAAGCCATCACCTGCAATGTCAGCATCCCATACAGGTGCCAGTTCAAGTACCAGCTGCTCCACTTCCAATCCAGCTTCCTGCTAATGGCCTGAGAAAAACAGCAGAAGAGAGCCCAAGTGTGTGGGCCCCTGCATCCATGCAGGAGACCAAGAAGAAGTTCCTCACTCCCAGCTTCAGCATGGCCCAGCCATGGCAAATGCCACCATCTGGGTAGTAAACCAGCGGATGGAAGAACTGTCTCTCCCTCTCTCTCTGAAACTCTGACTTTCAAATAAATAAAATAAACCTTTAAAAGAAAAGCATCTGTAGAGAATTCTATGCAATATATAATTTGTCCAGATTAGTATTTATTTGAGGAATGAAGTTCTGAAATGTATCTCAAAGGCAGTTACTCATCAATTGAAAGTCCTCCAAAAAGAGAACTATTGGGACACTTTGATATGTGGTGGTGGAAAAAGAAAAGCTCCCTCAGTTTTTTGGAGGGGATAACTTTAAAAAAAATACTTAATGGTTAAGTTTACTTGGTGCAGTAAAGATTAAACTTGTCAATTTGAACATTGCTGTTACATCTGAATTAAACTTACATGATGTTCTGGTAAAAAAAAACAGTAAATGATCATTCTTTGTTATTACTAGTTATTACTATTAGTTGTTATTATATGATATTACTACTATTAGTTGTCAGTTCCTTACAATATTCTGATTGACTCCTGGGCTTGTTGTATAGTATTTGGGTCACTGATTAGTAAGTTTGATCTAAGGACACCATAATGCATAGGATGATACAAACCAATGAGAACTTTTAAGAAATAGTTTTTTTTTTATTTTTTTAAAATTAATTAATTTTCTATGCCATTTCCAATTTAACACCAGGTTGTTTTTTTTCATTTCCAATTATCTTTATATACAGAAGATCAATTCAGTATATAATTAGTAAAGACCTCATCAGTTTGTACCCACACAGAAACACAAAGTATAAAAATACTGTTTCAGTACTAGTTATAGCATTACTTCACATTAGACAACACATTAAGGACAGATCCCACATGGGGTGTAAGTACACAGTGACTTCTGTTGCTGACTTAACAAATTGGATTATAGATTTTTACCGAAGAATGCCAAAGGTAAGGCATTTTTCTCATTGCATCATTTCTTTTTTTTTTAAACTTTTATTTAATGAATATAAATTTCCAGTGTACAGCTTATGGATTACAATAACTTCCCCCTCCCATAACTTCCCTCCCAACCACAACCCTCCCCTCTCCCGCTCCCTCTCCCCTTCCATTCACATCAAGATTCATTTTCAATTCTCTTTATATACAGAAGATCAATTTAGTATAAAGATTTCAACAGTTTGCACCCACATAGAAACACAAAGTGAAACATACTGTTTGAGTACTAGTTATAGCATTAAATCAAAATGTACAGCACATTAAGGACAGAGATCCCACATGAGGAGCAAGTGCACAGTGGCTCCTGTTGTTGACCCAACAAATTGACACTCTAGTTTATGGTGCCAGTAACCACCCTAGGCTGTCGTCATGAGTTGCCAAGGCTATGGAAGCCTTCCAAGTTTGCCGACTCTGATCATATTTAGACAAGGTCATAAAAGACAGAGTGAGGATAGTAACCAATGATCCTAAGAGTGGCATTTACCAGGTTTGAACAATTATACAGCATTAAGTGGGGAAGAGGACCATCAGTACACACAGGTTGGGAGTAGAGCCATTGGTGGTAGAGGTTATGATTACAAAGGAATGAGGCCCAAGTGTGCTAGACAGGGTCTACAACAAAGGACAGAGTCATTGTTAGATGTGCTAAGAAAGGTGCTGTCTAAGCTACAATTAAGTTTTCTGATTGAGAGGCAAATAGAACCTGATAGAAGGGGCTTGATAATAATCTGGTGGGCTTTAGGCCTTGTAAGTTAAGAGGCCCAGACCTATCTATCTCTTCACATGGGGTATTTCCTAAGGGAGGTGTGAACCTCCTAGGGGAAGGCACTCTGTTGACTTTCATTACTTGGCTGGCCTGGGAGGAGAGCTGGCCAGGTAAAGGCAGGGGGCATCTCTAACAAGAAATTTACAGTTCTGCCTATAATGTTGCTGACCCTACTTGACCATCCCCTCAGCTGCAGTGGTCACTTTGGAAGTTGGGCTGAGTGAAGGGCTTTTCAGCTTAGAGCCAATAAGATCTGTGGCTCTGACCTGGGCATCCTTCGACTCCAGGGCAGGTCCATTTCCAGTGATCCAACTCTTGGCAGAGCTGCCAGGGCTCTTCACAAGCTGACTTCTGCTGAAGCCCAGGCTTACCACATTGAAAGCCACTGCAGTGGACTGGCCTGTTGGGTCTCCTTGAGGGAAGATCACTGTACAGATCAGCCAGTAATAGGCCTGCCATCCATTGCTTCTGATGCCAAGCTTTCTTTTCCTCCTGGTTTGTGTTAAAGCAGACCAGAGGATGCAAGTCAAGGGAGTGCCAGTGTCCCATCTCTAATCTTCGGTGGCCTGAACTACAAGTCTATAGTCACAGGCATGTTCTGTAGGAGTTTTTCTAAGGTAGACAATGCCCATAAGGAAAATTATATTCTCACTTTAAAACTTTCTTTCCCTTTGGTCTGAAAGGGAGGTTTTTTCTACTTACTGTATACTTCGCTGATGGCGAAGCGAATCTAGCTATGAGATTATTATTTAAGTTCTTATTTTGGCTATGCTATTACAGAAAAATGTTAGCCATCTCTTTTATAAGGTCTAAAGATTAAATTGTGCGTCCTACAGATTCCTTCATAACAGAATTAGTTTCCTACCTTGAAGAGAATAGAGAAAAGAGAGAACAAGTTGGGCTTAGAATAGAGAAATGAGGGAGCAAGTCCTAGATCGCTTGCTGACAATAGCAATATTACATGAATACTTAGCAAACCGTTTCAACCATTAGATAACAACTTAAGAAAACATTTACCAGAAGGTCCAATGCCTTCTATAAATTTTAAGAATCATGTATTTGAAAACACCTCTTAAATATCTAACATGGTGTAGTTTGTTTAACCAGTAAACTTAAGCACAACCATATAAAATGTTTTTAGTTTCTTTCTACCAACACGTTTAAAACATATGATACACAGATTCAGGTCACACAAATTAAAATGTATCTTTGATTGATTTTAGCAGCTTAAATTTATGGACAATCTTATCTATAAGCCATTTGAAATAAAACTCTTAATAAGATTTCCTATGTGGACATACAATATGTACACACATATAACTTAGCATAATAGACCAATATAGCAATTTTAATAATAGCTTTTAAAATCTTTAACTCTTTTTGTAGATTGCCAATTGATTTGAATTGCTTTTTGTTTTTAGATTACTTTAACACATTGCTTTAACAGAGCATCAGAGTTTAATTCTATGTCAAAGAGAAATTGAGCTTCCTGTGATCTTTTGCTGTGAGGTTTCCTTCCTTTACCTTCTTTCATATTGGTGACCATGTTTCTGTGTTTCTGTGTGTAACACATCTTTAAGCATCTTTTGCAGGGAAGGATGAGTGGCAACAAATTCTTTCAGTTTCTGTTTGCTATGAAAAGTCTTAATTTCACCTTCATTCACAAATGAGAGCTTTGCAGGATATAATATTCTGGTCTGGCAGTTTTTCTCTCTTAGTACCTGGGCTATATCTCACCATTCCCTTCTAGCTTGTAGGGTTTCTGATGAGAAGTCTGCTGTGAGCCTAATTGGAGATCCTCTGAGAGTAATCTGACGTTTCTCTCTTGCACCTTTTAGAATCTTTTCTTTATGTTTCACTATGGTGAGTTTGATTACAACATGTCGTGGTGAGGATCTCTTTTGGTCATGTTTATTAGGGGTTCTATAAGCTTCCTGTACTAAGATGCCTCTGTCCTTCTCCAAACCTGGGAAATTTTCTGCTAGTATCTCACTGAAAATGCCTTCTAATCCTTTCTCCCTCTCCATGCCTTCAGGAATTCCTAGAACCCGAATGTTGGGTTTTTTAATAGTATCCTGTAGATTCCCGACAATATTTTTTAGATTTCTAATTTCTTCTTCTTTTCTTTGGTTTGCCTGTTTCCTTTCCTGTTCTCTGTCTTCTATGTCTGATATTCTCTCTTCTGCTTCGCCCATTCTGTTTTTAAGGCTCTCTAATGTGTTTGTCGTTTGATCTATTGAGTTCTTCATTTCATTGTGGTTTTTTGTCACTATCACAGTTTCATGTTCTACTAGTTGTTTCATTTCATTTTGATTCCTCCTTAATATTTCATTTTCACGAGAGATTTTTTCTATCTTGTCCATTAAGGATTTCTGTAGTTCAAGAATTTGTTTTTGAGAACTTCTTAATGTTCTTACCAATTTTTTGAGATCCGCTTCTTGCATTTCTTCTATCTCATCATCTTCATAATCTTGAATTGGGGTGTCTTTTTCATTTGGGGGTGTCATAGTGTCTTCCTTGTTCTTGTTACCTCGGTTTTTGTGTTTGTTGTTTGGCATGTTGGAGATATTTGGTTTCTTCACTGTGGTGTTTTTTCTTGTTACACTATGGCTCTATATTAAGTGGACTGTCTGCTTTCAGTGGAGCCTTAGAGGCTTGAGATGAGTGTGGACTGAGAGCTGTGTTTGGTTCCTCAGGGTTGAGGGTGTGTCAAAAATGACACTCCCAGGTTAGGTGTGGTAAATCTCTCTTTCTTTCTTTCTTTCTTTTTTTTTTTTTTTTTTTTGATTCAAAAGGGAAGTAATTCCACACAGCTGAACGTAATTGGAGGTAGTTAGCAGGCAAATGATATACCCACAGGAGCCAGAGATTGGAAGCTCTTTCCCAAGGACCACACAGGGAATCTCTGCTGCCCTCGGTGTGGGCTCCAATTCTCCTGCAGTGTCCCACTGGATTGCCAAGTTAGATCCTAATCTCCTGTTATTTCACCCCTCCCCCGAGAGTCAGGTTTTTCTGCTAGGCTCAGGGCCGGTGCAGACCTGAGGTCGCCCTGCTTATGACGTATGTCCAAAATGGCGCCTGCTCTTTGTCTTGCTCCCCTTTGAGGGGTGAGCAGAGAAACTCTTGTCCGTATCGGTCACTTTTTTTTTTTTTTCCTCTCTCTCTTCTAGTTAGCCTGGTGAACTTTTCCCCACGGAGTTTCAAGCCTCGGTCCCTCTAGTCTCCTCTTTCTGCTTGCCCGCTGGTGTCTCGGGCTATTGAGGTTTGGCTCACCTCGCGTTCCAGCGCTGGTGTGTTGAGTCTGCCGCTGGTGTCCCGAACTTGGGCTCCCACGCTCTCCACGCAGGTCCACTGTGAATCACTAGTTCCGAAAGGGTTTCCGCTGCTGTTTCTTCCCCTACTCTTCCTTGACCCTGCAGTATCTCCACTTTTATTAACCTGTGTGTCTTGCTGAACTATCAATGTGCGCCCTTCCTATTCCGCCATCTTGCCGCTCCCCTAAGAAATAGTTTAACCATTGTGATTCTTCATTTTCTGATTATGTCTTCTATCAACCTTCTGTCAACTATTGGTCAATAATCAAAAAAAAACCCAACAGGAAGCAATTCTGTCCTAGACTACTGTACTACTAGAGTTTGCCAAGCCAAAGAACAACCCTGAATAATTCTCACTGCTCCCCCTAAAACACACCTACTTATTCCCATGTCTCCACACTAACAGGAAACTATCTACACAAAACAGAATTCTGTAAGTAAATATTCCAGGTTTTTTGGATTCAAAACACTAAATACATATTTAGCATATTTGTATGATACATAAGACATTTCAATTGCAGATTAGCAATGAGGTAGCAAACAAGAACCCCAAGTGACTAAGAATAATTTAGACAAAAAAGGAAAACATAATGTGGAAGAATGCTAATTGTGATCCAAGGGCCATTCAAATGCCTCTCCCTGTACATTATGGAATAACCTAGATACTGAAATCAATGTGCAACATGAAATTTTTTTAGTGAAAAAAATACATCTATAAGAATTTTAATTTCAAACCACATTAGATATTACAGTTGTTATATAATTGTATCCCATATCCTTTTCACCTGTGATTATATAATAAATGTTTAAGGAATAACTTCTGGAGATAAGTACACAATCTACCATATGTTCCTGTCTAAGATGAGCATATATAAACCAAATAAAAGTTCTAGGGACAAAACAAGCAGCAAAAGAAAAGGCTTTTCCTTTACTAGCCCCATAGTAGCTCACTTCTCAGGGATCCAGCTGAATCCCTAGCTCTGCTTCAGCCTTATAAGAAGGAAGGATAAATGTTCACCTTTATCCAATCCTTGAAGGTCCAATATTCTTCTTCTTCAAGCCATCCCACCTCAACTCCTTACACAGATTTTCCTCTTAGGAGAGGAACAGCTGGCACAGAAACTACAGCCAGGGAGAATTTGTAGTAATTTAGATAAGAGAAGA
The DNA here is from genome assembly GCF_033115175.1 of Lepus europaeus. Classification (NCBI taxonomy): domain Eukaryota; kingdom Metazoa; phylum Chordata; class Mammalia; order Lagomorpha; family Leporidae; genus Lepus; species Lepus europaeus. The sequence goes on along the minus strand of NC_084836.1, from coordinate 20,830,877 downwards.
GGCTTTTGGGGGGCCGATGGACAAAAAGAGAATCGAGCAGGGAGAGTTGAAGGAAATGTGGTGTGGAGATCAGAAATATTAACCAGGCAGCAGGAAATGAGGCTGGCTGCTTACGCCCATATCCATCAGTCAAGATTTGATCCAATTTGATCAAGGAATAACAAGTCTAAGCAGACTGTTTAAACTAACTGTAAGAAATAAGTAATTAACTATTTTATATAAAGCCATTCTCACAACAGAATCCAGATAACTCTACAGCACAAGTAAATCAAAGTTATATTTTATAACCAGATCCATAAAGACATGCCACATAATAAGAAAACACTAGTCATAAGAAACAGATACAGAGATGAACACTCCTGGACACAGGCAAAGAAACCAAGGAAAACAAAATTTAACTTTCGACCACATTTTTTTGATACACCCTCAAAAATCAATTCCAAGCCTCACCTAAGTATAACACAAATATAAAATTTATTTGCTATTTTACTCATGCAAAAAGAAGAAAACCAGATTCTAAGGAGAGTTTCTAGTTACACAAAGAAATTCACAGTGTTTTTAACCAGCATTTTCTCTGTCTGCCTACATAGTTTACATGATCATGCAACCACGTACATGGGAAAGAACAGGAACAAGGATGAGTCTTCCCACTTTTTTCAAAGTATTCATTATCAGCATATGATGAGTAATCAAAACTTAGCATATTTTAATTAACTAAAACCATTCTGCAATATGTTCAAAATGGAAAACCAAAGATACTAAAATTCATTAAATACCTTACCTTCAGGTTCCATAGGCTGAAATTAGTCTTTTCTAATCCTGATTTACATTACAGTTGGCTTCCATTTCTGGTTAAATATCAGAAAAAAATGTAAATGTTCTATAATAGTTTCCTTGAAAGAATTTTCCAAAAATTACCCCAAATGCATAATTAAGGAAATGATTTCAGTATATAATTGAACTAACCAAATTGTTAACTGTTACCTGAGAGGTTCAATTGCTAAAGTCAAGAAACACAGTGAATATTGTCCACTCCAGCTTTAATGTCAGTAAAGACTTGCTCAACCCTTCCATCAATGGTAAGAAAGCACACAGACATTAAGAATTGTGCAGGGGCCGGCACTGTGGCGCGGCAGGTTAAAGCCCTGGCCTGAAGCACCAGCATCCCATATAGGCACCAGTTCTAGTCCCAGCTGCTCCTCTTCCGATCCAGTTCTCTGCTATGGCTTAGGAAAACAGTAGAAGATGGCCCAAATGCTTGGGCCCCTACACCCATGTGGGAGACCTGGAAGAAGCTCCTGGCTCCTGGCTTTGGATTGGCACAGCTCCAGCCATTGCGGCCAATTTGGGAGTGAACCAGCGGTTGGAAGACCTCTCTGTCTCTTCCTCTCTAACTCTTTCAAATAAATAAATCTTAAAAAAAAAAAAAAAAAAGAATTGTGCAGTATAAGAACGGAAAGGTTGGGAGCTATCATTGGGGCACAGAGGGTAAAGCCATCTCCTGCAACACCAGCATCCCATATGGGTGCCAGTTCGTGTCCCATCTGCTCCAGTTCCAATCCAGCTCCAGCTTGGGAAAGGCAGCGGAGGATGGCCCAAGTGCTTGGACCCATGTGGGAGATCCAGATGAGGCTCCTAACTTCAATCTGGTTCAGCCCTGGCCAATGCAGCCATATGGAGAGTGAACCAGTGGATAGACGACACCTCTCTCTGCCTCTCCCTCTCTCTCTGTAACTCTGATATTCAAATAAATAAACCTTTAACAAAAAAGAAAGAGAGGAAGGAGGAATGGATAGGTTGAATAGTAGTCGCTGACCTGCTATTCTGGTTCACTATTTATCATCCTCTCAGTTTTGGAAAGCGAGCTGAAATCCCTGCTCTGTGGAGAAAGAGGTCAATACCAAATTCCCTCTCCTCTTCCCTTACTCCCAATCATGCAGCTGGCACTGTTCACTCCAGCAGACACAGCTCCCTGAACATAATGGTGCAATCACTGTTTCAAACATCATTACTATCTAAAATAGATAACCCACTTGCAACATGACTATTTTTATAGATATAACATGTTCATGTAGCTTAACTACTCTATTTGTGATTTATTTCATTTAACCAATGCAGTTTCCCTGAGAGTGAGTTTTTTTGTATCAGGTCCCAATAACCACAATTGACCAAACAGTTAAGAAAATTGCAAAAGTTCCTAGTTCTTATCTCCTTGTGCCAATCACCAAAACCTTTATGAGCTGAATCCTTAATCTCAAAATTTTTATCAACTTTCTGGTTTATGTCTTTGGTGACCAGAAGATTATATCCTCCCTTCTTATTAATCCACTTTTTCCACATAGGGGTCTTAAGAACTGGATATTTTATGTTCAAGAATTTATTAAAGGCCGGCGCCGTGGCTCAACAGGCTAATCATCCGCCTTGCGGCGCTGGCACACCGGGTTCTAGCCCCGGTCGGGGCGCTGGATTCTGTCCCGGTTGCCCCTCTTCCAGGCCAGCTCTCTGCTATGGCACGGGAAGGCAGTGGAGGATGGCCCAAGTGCTTGGGCCCTGCACCCCATGAGAGACCAGGATAAGCACCTGGCTCCTGCCTTCGGATCAGCCAGGTGTGCCAGCCACAGCACGCCAGCCGCGGCGGCCATTGGAGGGTGAACCAACGGCAAAAGGAAGACCTTTCTCTCTGTCTGTCTGTCTCTCTCTCTCTCTCTCTCTCTCTCACTGTCCACTCTGCCTGTCAAAAATTTTTAAAAAAAAGAATTTATTAAATATACCTTATGTGGTACTCAACTCCTTGACACATTAAGAAAATCATGTATTTGGAGCATTGACAAACTTTTATTGCCTTATTAGAATTAAAAAATCCTTAACCCTAGATTCAGCAAAAAAAAAAAAAAAAAGGACATACATTTTCAGTGGAAATCATTTTTGTTTAGAATAAAAGGTAACTGTCCCAAAGCAAGAGATTTAAATAGGTTTTTTAGCTGCTTCGTGAAAGATATAAGTAAAAATGTAATTTTATAGGTAATCTGGAGCAAGAAAAGGAGAGAGGTAACTCAATTTGAGTATTCTGATGAGCTCAGACTTCTTTCATGATAAAAGAGGCTGGTATAATTGAAAACAAACATAAAAGTTTATACATGTCCAGTAAAGATGTTAATGTCTCTTTTAGCTAGGTTTGAGAAAGGGAGAGATGGGTATATAATAGATTATTGATGTAACTTTAAGCTCTAACAAGAGTAAAACTGCAGATGCTTTCAGGTCACTAGAGGATTTTCTATGGTGTCTAGCAATACCAAGAATCTGTTTCTATTTTGCTCCTATCTTCCATACTGAGAATCATTTTCAAATGAGGAAAGATAAACAAATATTGTTAGGAGATTATCGAAGCTCCAGGGATCATGAGAGACACATAGCTGCTTTACATGAGTGGTAAGTATCCATTCCCAGAAGATCTAGATGCAGTGGGGTAAACGGAATTCTCACCAATATGAGGAATTACCAGTGGTTCATTACCAGGTGGAAGGTATAATAAAGTAGCCTGATTTGGGCGGAATTTACAGACTACTACTGGAGCTGTGGATCAAAGGAATGCCATAAACAGAATATAACATGAATTTAGAAAGGCACTGGATAAAATACCTCACAATATTTTCACAAGTATAAAGAAGAAAAGTAGCTGATATCTCTATTAAGTGGCTTCAATGTTCAGAGAAATACCATGCATATAGCTTGCTACTTTTATGATAACCTCAAGAGAGGTTCTTCGGGAATATATCATGCAGTTTTAGACTCCAGTTACAGAAATATTTCTTATTAAAACAACACATGATGCAGAGAAGTTAATATGCTGAAAGACAGACTCAGGAATTGAAAATACTTAGGAAGATTAAAAACACGGGCTAAAACAAATGAGATGAAACATAACAGGAATAATTTAAGTGCAACAAACACATTCACAAGCACCAGATTAGCGGTACCATGGCTTCACAGGTCAGTGAGCAAAATAATATCTGAAAGCATTAATATGCTCAGTGACAGCTAACATTATTACATGGCTAAGAAAATCCTGTCCTGAGGCTGATATTGTGGTGCAGTGGGTTAAGTCACTGCTTGCCATGCCAGCATGCCATTATCAAAGTGCCAGCTTGAGTCCTGGCTGCTCAGCCTCTGATGCTGCTTCCTGCTAATGCACCTGGCAGATGAATTAGACTACTTTACATTGATCCAAAAAGCCACCTAGTACCAATTTCTGGAAGTTACAAGGAGGTAGATTTCAGCACAATAGAAAGAGAATTTTTTAAAGAAGCAGAGTTTCTCCCAAAAATGGAATGGATCTAGTGAGTGGAGGGCTTAAAGAAGTCAACTAACTACCTGGTCAGATATGTTGGCACAGAAAAAATACTGCACTAGATGAGAAGCTGGATCAAAGGCTCTTTTCAATCTGAAGATTCTATTATTCTAATACATCATTTACTAAGGAAATTTAAATTTACTCCCAGTCCTTTAGTAATTAAGGCCTTAAGAAATAGTCAAGTGCTTTAGAGTTACATGAGAAATAACACTAATGATGAACACCTATGTGCTAAAGGTTTTGCATTCATTATATTATATCTCCTTTAATTCTTGCAACAACCTTATATAATAGGTACTATTTCCACTCTATTGAAAAGGACAGTGAGGCTTAAAGTAGTTTTTGTATTTATTCAAGGACATTCTTTTGTTGAAATGTTCAACATCACCCTGATTCCATCACAAAGCTACTGTTCACTTAGTAGATAATAAGTCATCAAAAACATCTTCAGAAAGCTTCTTATCCAGTAAACCCTGAAAGGGATGTTATGAGATATTTTAATTAAAAACAAAAAATTACAAAATTTAAGGATTTTTAAATGACATTACTCATAGCAGAAAAAAAAAGTTCATATTGGATTATCTCAACAGTCCATGTGCCTTAAACTTTTGTGAATAAAATGAATTCAATTAGTAAGACTGAAGACATGGTGAGGCAAATTTGAATCACAGAATTTCACATCTTTGGCATTACTAATTATGTGACCTTCGGCAAGTTCTTAATCTTCCTATTTCTTTAATCCTTCATCTGTGAAATGAAGATTGACTTCTTAAGGTCAATATAAGAACTGAATGAGATGATACAGGCAAGGATGTAGCAGAGTCTGACACTATTATTACACAAGTCATAAAGCAAGAGGGAAAACATGTCAGACTTCTTCCACAATTCATTCCAAAATATCAAAGAATGTCAAAGTGTCATTATGTTTGGCGGGGGCGCACGTTTTCCATTATCCTGTAAATAAACTTCTAAGGACAATCATTTGTGAAATAAAATGAACACTGAAAAAAGTGTGCCTGCTTAGAAATTTCATTATATGCAAAGGATCACTCCAAGAATTCTCATTTTCTCCAAAGACACCGTTTTAGTTGTTGATTCAGTGTGAGATAAATAAATTCAAGTTTAAAGGTTAGTGGTTTTGTGATTTTTATAACTTGGCAGTTGTATTTTTTTGCTTCAGTGTTTTCTTGTTGCAGAGCTACTACTGCTACCTCTGACAAACCAGCAAAAAAGAAAACCTCTCATTCAAGATGCACATCCTGGGTCACAATTCTACTATTCTGTTTAGTGTTTATCAACATTAAACCCTGTGGGTCACAATTTTGGTACTTAGGTTTACCAGCATTAATTAAATAGTTGGCATTCCACCACTAACATCTGATATCTATTCTTTTCTTTTTAATGACACAACTGGGGCAGGACTATTTAAAAGATGTTTGCCTTCGAGTTCTGTCACAAAGACAGTCTTCTCTGAAATTAGCTGAAGTTCTCAAAACATTTCCAAAGGAATTCGTTATTTGATTATTTGAGAAACCTCTTCCAGCATATAGATTTCCAGCCAGTTATTTTTATCACTGATGGATGCACTAGCAAAAATCCTTATTTCACCTCTAACTTAAAACTATAACTAGATTCACTTTTATGTAAATAACCTGTGGCAAAGAGCACTTATTTAAGCTTCAATCTGAAATAAGCACAGTATCTATTTGTGTTTGAAAGTAAAAGTATTCAACAAGACAGTACACAAAGGAGTCATCATTCTACAACCTATTGGGAAAATGTCCCATAAATATTCATTATTCTGAAATGAACTGTCATTCCAATACAATGTCACTGTCAATGAGTATATATTAACCTATAGGGTTTTTTAAAATCTCAGCAACTATTTTCCAACTAAATGCATTTCACTATAATGTGCACTTTCTCATTTTCTCTTTAGCCAGTATTGTAATGAATTTCACTGTCTGACCACTAAAACCGTTGAGAACTTACAAAGAACACAATGTTAGCACCCAAAAGTTTGTATTAACCACAAAAGAGTAGCATGGAAGTTTTTAGAAACCAAGGAAAAAAATCACTTGAGCTTTTTAAAATTTTCATAAGAATAGTTGGGTTGCCTAAGAGACATTTTGAAGTGAAGATATGAATGATGATTGATGACTCCAAAAATATCCAGGACAAATTGAAGAGCCGTGATTCTGGAAACTAAAGAGCTTTCCTTAAATTTTATCCAGTGAATACTCGCCAGGCTTCCTCATTCCCAGCTGATTTCATTTGTCCACCAATTCAACTTTTAATAGTTTCTCCATTATGCAAATCAACCCTGCTATTTCTAAGGTACTAGCTGTTGAATAAAGACCTTGACATTTTTTAAAATGTCATCTTAGAAACATTCTCCAACTGACATTCATCTCACCTGCAACATCTTCACATTAGAAGGCCTCTACTGTATTCCACACACACTATCCCAAACAGGCATCCTTCATCCCGAGATAAAATGACCAAGTTTCATTCCGCTTGGACCAGACATCTGCAAGTACTGCTGGGGCTGCCTAATCAGCCTTATCAAGTTTCACACACACCCTGTCCTGATGACATCTCATCACAAGGCTCACTCTCTTCATCTGGGGGGATCATAACCCACAGCACAGCAAAAGCCCTCTGCAAGAGAAGGGAGCCGCAACCCAAGACTTTGGCTTTTGCAGGGTAATTGCATGCATGCAATAGCTTCTTTGCCAATTTCATTTAACTAGACAAAAAAAAAAAAAAAAAGGCTGGCTTCGAAGCTGCAAATAAGATCGCAATAAACACTGATGGAAAGCAGGTGGAACACCGATTTTCTTCAAGCCACACTCGCACCTGCACAAGTTCTGCACCACAGCTCAGAGAAAAGTAGCTGACTGACGCATTGATGGAAGGCTATTTTAAAATTACTCAAAGAATCTAAGGCACCAACCTGATTGGGAGGCTCATGCCTCCTCTCCATACAACAGTCTGTTTTCCTACCTAATTTAAGAATGAATTGCTGGCAGCCAGCAGGTGCAATAACCTGGGGAGGACGGATCCATCACAAAGCACAACGAGGTGTGCCATCCCCGGACCTGGAGCCCATCCTTACCTTAGCAGATTAGACAGGGGCAGGGGTCCGGATCCACCGCCCAGGATCCCTCCTTTCCTGCCAGACAGGAGTTTCTCCACCAGAGCCACATTTCCAGTGCGAGCAGCCTCCAGCAGCTCCTGGTCCTTCCCCATAGTCTCTGACCGACTCCCTCACAGAGTCCTTCCCCTCCTCGGGTCCTCTTCCCCCGCCCACCCCCACTCCCCAAAATCCTGGGCCCTCCCCGCCCCACCCTAAAATAATGCAAGAGCTTCAGCACGAAGAGATGCCTGCAGCCCCAAGCCGGGCACACCACTCTCTCCTCCTCTTCGGGGCGCAGCTTCTACAATGGGGATCAGACCATGTCTTGGAAGAGGGGCTGGCCGAGCTGGGAGCCGCGACGCGCCCCCACAGCCACTCCCCTGAATTCCCGAGGCCTTGTCCCCGCGGGGGTGTGGGGGCCGGGGGTGCTTTTGAGGAGCGGTGGGGGAGAAGGACGGTGAGGACTCAGGCGGCCGAGCAGGAGGCGGAGATAGTCCCCGCCGGCGCGCAGCGAACGCCCGCGGCGGCGGCAGCCCCTGCTCCCTCACGCCCGGCCCGGGCTCGCCTCAGCGTCCGCGCGGGCCAGCTCGGCGGTTACGCGGCGGCGGCGGCGGCGTCCGCGGCCCACAGCGGGGAGGAGCGCGGCGGCGGCGGTAGTGGCAGCGGCAGCTCAGGCGGCCGTGGCCCGCGCCGAGGCAGGGCGGTGCGGGCGCGCCGCGGCGGGCGCGTGCCGAGGGCGGCGGCGGCGGCGAGGCCCGGCGCGGGGGGCGTGTGCGCGCGCGGGCAGGTGCGGCCCGCGGTCCCTACCGAGGTGGGCGGGGGGGGCGGGGCGGGGGCGGGCGGAGGAGGCCGGGCGAGGGGCGGGGCGGCGGCACGAGATTCTCCTGGGTTTCGTGGGCGGGGACCCTCCCTCTTCCAGTCTCCTTGGAGGAGGTTTAACTGTGTGAGGACTGGAGTTCCCCGGGCTGCTGCGACTCCACGCGTCGGGTCGGTCACGGCGCTGGAGGAAAATCCTCCATGACGGGGATGGCAAGGCCGGGGATCCTGGAAAGGGGCCCTCTGCAACCGCTTCCACCCGAGTCCTGGCAACTTCGCTTGACTGAGCTCCCTGCCCTTGGCTGCAAAGCGGAGCTTTGTTTTAGCCTAGTTTCTGAGGCAGTACTCACGGAGCGATTTGTGACTGTTCCAGTTTTTCTAGGGTCTATAATCAGCCCACATTTTCGTTGGGCTTTGGAGATCTGCTGACTTGTGAAAGTACCAGGGAAAAGGCCCTCATTGAAAATTCCTCCACATCCACACTGGGAAAAATATAAATAGGCATGGATTAGAGATCCACTTTAATTTGCATAAATCATCAGCAATTCATTGTGCATGGTTGGCTTGATTTTGTTAGATGCTCTCCTTCTGCACGGTGGAGAACACGCGTTTATTTTCCTTTGAAACTTCCTGTGACACCTTGTGCTTGGACTTATCCTTGGAATAGACCTCATAAAGGTTAACTTGTTGATAGGCGATTGGTAGGAAAAGGACATACTGGACACTTTGCTTACAACATCCCAGTGACCTGGATATTATTGCACCATATCTGTTTCAGAAATGGGGACATAACAGCTCAAAGCATTCATTACATTTCAGGAGATGCCATGCAGACTATGTTTGTGGAAACTAGACCCCAGAAATGACTCATTGTTGACTACATACTCTTCCCCCTTGCAGTGAAATGGACAATGATGACTGTAGACATTTGCTGAGCAGTTTCTGTACCAAGCACTATGCTAAGTGTTTTCCTTATTTTATCTCCATCCCCACAACAATACCATGAGATGGGTATGGTTTTTATCCCTATTTAACCAGATGAGGAAACTGATGAGCAGCTGCAAAGGAACTGAGCCAAGGCTCAAATCTGGCACTGCCTGCTTGCTACAGGCAAAAATTTCAAGTACAAAACTGGGTAAACTCAAATGACATTCAGAGGTAGCAACAAAGTGCATTTTGAAAATTTTTATATGTTTTGAGATTTTATTTGAACATTTCAAAATCAAATCAAAGTATAACTACTCAGGTTTCCTGAAAGATTAGTTTTTTGGTTTTGTCTTGTTTTTCGTTTGTTTTTGAGAGTGAGAGAGAGAGAAAGAGAGAGAACACTTCCATCTGCTGGTTCACTCCACAAGTACCCACCAAGGCTGAGGCTGGACTAGGGCAAAGCCAAGAGCCAGAAATGCAGTCCAGGTCTCCCACGTGGATGGCAAGTACCAAATGACTTAAGCCATCAGTGCTGCCTCCTAGGGACTACATTGGCACAGAGGTAGTCAGGAGCGGATCCACGAACCCAGGGGCGCCAATGAGGAATATTAATACTAATATTAAATTCTCACTCCTGGTTTGACCTTGGTTTGGGTTGTAGAATCTGTTTTAATGATAAGGGGATATTATATGTGGCAATAATAACACTATCCCTGACTGGGACTGCCAAACCAGTTAAAAAATACAGGAGGTGAGGAGTATTATGTCGTTTTGAAGGTGGCATAGGGAAATCCTCCTTCCTCTTGCCTGTTGCCACTTAGCAAAACCTACCTTTCCCAGAATATACTGTAAATATTCAACTGTGCAGAAGTAAAAAAAAAAATCAGTTTTCACAAGCACCATTTAGTCATGAATGAGTTGGTGAGTAGAATCCTCTGAGTCATCATTATCAAAACTCTGCAATCCCAATGAGAAAACCATCAGTAATATTTAAGAATCAGTTCTAGGGCTGGCGCTGTGGCATAGCTGGTAAAGCCGCCACCTGCTGTGCCAGCATCTCATATGGGCGCTGGTTCATGTCCCGACTGCTCCACTTCCAATCCAGCTCTCTATTATGGCCTGGGAAAGCAGTAGAAGATGAACCAAGTCCTTGGGCCCCTGCACCCATGTGGGAGACCTGGAAGAAGCTCCGGGCTCCTGACTTCGGATCAGCACAACTCCATCCATTGCAGCCATCTGGGGAGTGAACCAGCAGATGAAAGACCTCTCCCTCCCTCTCTCTCTCTCTCTGTCTGTCCTTCTCTCTGTGTGTAACTCTGACTTTCAAGTAAATAAATAAATAAATCTTTTTTAAAAAATCAGTTCCACAGTCCCAGGCACTCTACTAACATATGACACTCAAAGCCAATTTTTCTAAGTCTAAACTATTTGTTTTTAGTTAGTTCATACTTCTTGAAAATGATAAAGACTGGCTTTGTGGGAACTATCATGAGAATTAAAAATAAAAACATTCTTCCAAAAATCCAAAAAGGCCAAATAAATATATATTTTAAAGATTTATATATTACTTATTTGAAAGGCAAACTGAGAGAGACCTTCTATCCATGGTTTCACTCCTCATATGGCCACAACAGCCAAGTCTGGGCCATGCCAGAGCCAGAAGCCAGGAATTCCATCCTGTTATTTATCACACATGGGTGGCAGGGGCCCAAGTACTTGGACCATCTGCTGCTGCTTTCCTGTATGCTCCAGCAGGGAGCTGATCAGAATGTGAGCAGCCAGCACTCCAATATGGGATGGCTGTGTTGCCTGTGAGGAAATTATGTCCAGTCTCCAATAAACTTTCCAGTCCTAATATTCTGTTTTTGAAGAAATATGTGATATTGGGGCAGGCATTTAGTACAGTACCTAAGACACCACCTGGGATGTCTGCATCTCATACTATAGATAGAGTGTTGGGTTGGACTCCCAGCTCAGCTCCCAGTTCCAACTTCCTGCTAATGCATACCCTGGAAGGCAGCAGGTGATAGATGGCTCAAGTAGTTTGGTCCCCCCCACTCATATGAGAGACAAAGATTGAGTTCCCAGCCCCTGGCTTCAGCCTACCTAGCCACAGATACTTTAGGCCTTTGAGAAGTAAACTTTGAACCACAGATGGGGATCTATCTGTCTCTCTACCTTTCTTTTTTTCTTTTAAAGATTTATTTATTTGAAAGGCAGAGTTACAGAGAGGCAGAGAAAGAGAGCAAGAGCTTTCATCCACTGATTCACTTCCCATATGGCTGCAACAGCCAGAGCTGGACTGATCTGAAGCCAAAAGCTTGGAGCTTCTTCCAGGTATCCCACATGGGTGCAAGGGCCCAAGGACATGGGCCATCTTCTACTGCTTTCCCAGGCCATAGCAGAGAGCTGGATCGGAAGTGGTGCAGCTAGGACTCGAACCAGCGTCCACATGGGATGCCGGCACTGCAGATGGCAGCTTTATCTGCTACGCCACAACACCGGCCCCCTCTTTACCTTTCAAAATGATTAATTTTTTAATTTTAAAGAACTGTGTGATAGTTATGCATCATGTGAACATGTCATTTATAAAGTAGATACTTTATTTTGTCTCACTTTATTTAATCCTGAAAACAACAGAATGAGATAGATAATATTCCTCCAGAATTTCTGAGTACTTTATTTTAAAATCTGATATACACAAATCTAATTGGGTATGGTTTTTGGCAACCTAGAGTTATTGCTGCAACATGTACAATGCAAGCACTCCTCTTGGAGTAGACTAATGAAAGAAAAGACTAAAAGTTGAGACAAACCATAGGAGGTCAAAAAACACAAAATAACTATGGAAGTATTGGGAAAATAAACATCCTTGGAAACAGAAGAGAAATTGAAGGACCATGAATCCAGATCAGTGTTCGTACTATATACCAATGTCTATTTGCAATCCCCAAAAGGAAAAGAAAATGTCATGTGGTACGACATTATCAACCAAGGTAGGATAGGATAACTGTAATTTGAGTGGAGTTACTGACGTCCTAAAGTTATCCTGTATCGTGGGGCTCTAATAGTCCATGGGGTAGAAGTTAATAGATCCAGGTTACAGAATATGAAGATACTTGACCTCTGGATAGTAGATCAGGTTTCTCTTTTATACTTTCCATTTAAGTTCTCCCCATGTCCACCTGGCACCAAGCATGTCCCTCATCATCTTCTTGAGGGAACCCAAAAACCAAGCACTGTACAATGTTGGCAATTTTTCTAAAGCCTTATAGTTATAAGTGTGGAATGCCATGAGCAACCAATCTTCTCCAAGTTCTAACCAACTTAGAGCTGATAAAAAGGCAGTTAAGTGTCTAATACTCCACAAAATTCAGTGATCCTTGCTAAAATGAGGCTGGGCATGAGACTAGGACCTACCCCCTACAAATGTGCACCTTGGGACCTGCCTGTGGAGCAAGCTAGATATGCAAATCTGACTTAATAATATGAAGGAAAACTAAAGCCCACAGGTTTCCAGGGCTGCCTTTGGAAAGCATGCAGAAGTAGGTTCTAATCCAAGTATGCTTAATCCAAGTATGTTCTTGTGGTGGGAAGCAGAAGAAAGCTCACTGCTTTCTTAGTGATCCATAAACAAGGCAAGGGAGAAAGAAAGCCAGAGTCCAACCTCTACTTTGTTGTGAAAGCAACGTAACCCTTTCCACCAATAAAGTGACTGCAGCAGATACAAGTAGGGAAAGAAAGAACTGTTCACTGCCATACAGCTCCCTCTTGGGAAGAGGAGCAGACATTTCCTCTCCTCTAGGGATAGTCATTGAGGAGTAAAGTTCCCTCCAGATCATCACACCACACAACATTCCATCACTATCCTGCTCATACTATGATTAACTTCTTCCTCTTTCTAAGACATCTTACTTATGAGTTACTTTCAAAGCCTATGACCATGACCATGCCCCCTTTGAAACATGTAACCTTGTGGCCACTTTTATTTTTCTTACTGAGAGGAGCTCCAAAAATTCAGAAAAGTAAATTTTCTCCATTTCCTTTTATTTTTTACTGAGGAAAATACATACCATCCTGATAAATCTATTACACAATCTTCAGAGGGACTGCTAAGAAGATGCAAGATCCACTTTTTATATCTTTGCACATCCCCCTCAGGGGCTAATCCCAACCTGTTTTATACTTTTACTCCATCCTCTTCTTCTTTGCATCTACTACAGCAAAGGTAATAAAACTTTTTCAGGTAGTAAATATCTCCATATAACTTTGTGGGCCATACAGTCTCTTTTATACCACCCAATTCTGCTGCTAAAGCCCAGAAGTTGACATAGACGAGATTTGAACAAATGAGTGTTCCCATAATCTAACAAAATTCTATTTATGAATACCAAAATTTGAATTCTGTATCATGTGTCACAAAATATTCTTCTTTTGACTTTTTTCAACCATTTAAAAATGTAACCTTCTTTTGTGTGTGTAAGATGTAAGGTAGGGGTCTTATTTCATATTTCTGCATGTAGAGATCCAGTTTTCCCAGCACCATTTGTTGAAAAGACTGTCCTTGCCCCAGGAACTGATTTTAATTCTTTTGTAAAAAAGATAAGTTAGTTGTAGAAGCATGGATTGATTTCTGAAGTTTCTATTCTGTTCCATTGGTCTACAACTTGTTTTTGTGCCAGTACCAGATTGTTTTCATTATAACTGCCCTGTAGTAAATCTTGAGATACAGTATTGTGATGCCTCCAGCTTTATTTCTATTGTTTAAGATTACTTTAGATAGTCTAGGAAGATCCCAGGATGGCAGAATAGGAAGTGAGCTTACTGCTCTAGTCTAGGAGAAGATAGTATAAAAAAAAAAAAAAAAAAAAAAAAAAAGGTGGAGAGGGGCCAGCGCTGTGGCTTAGGAGGTAAAACTGCCGCCTGCAATGCCAGCATCCTGTATGGGCAACAGTTCAAGTCCTGACTGCACTACTTCTGATCCAGCTCTCTGCTGTGGCCTGGGAAAGCAGAAGATGGCCCAAATCCTTGGGCTCCTGCACCCACATGGCAAACCTGGAGGAATCTCCTGGCTTCAGATCAGTGCAGCTCCAGCCACTTCCCAGTGGATGGAAGACCTCTCTCTCTCTCTCTCTCTGCCTCTGCCTCTCTGTAACTCTGCCTTTCAAATAAATAAATAAATCTTTTTTTTTTTTTACTTGACAGGTAGAGTTATAGACAGTGAGAGAGAGACAGAGAGGAAGGTCTTCCTTCCATTTGTTCACTCCCCAAATGGCTGCTACGGTCGGCACTGCGCCGATCCGAAGCCAGGAGCCAGGTGTTTCTTCCTGGTCTCCCAAGTGGGTGCAGGGGCCCAAGCACTTGGGCCATCCTCCACTGCTCTCCCTGGCCACAGCAGAGAGCTGGACTGGAAGAGGAGCAGCCGGGACTAGAACCTGGTTCCTATATGGGATGCCGGCGTCGCAGGCAGAGGATTAACCAAGTGAGCCATGGCGCTGGCCCCTAATAAATCTTTTTTTAAAAAAAAGTGGAGAGTGCAATCTCAGGGAAAAGTTAGGGATAAAATTGCAGAGCAAGCTCCACACAAATTGTAGATCTATGTGGAGGGTGTGGCTGTGCACAACTCCAGACCCCAGAAGCTGAGAGTCTCAGTACCAGCTTTGGAGAGTGAGGTGAGACCAGACTGTAGCAGCCCAACCCACTAGCAATAAAGCTGCAGAAAGAACCTGGCATTGAGTTTAGCTTGGAGCCCAGGGGGACAGTGTACCTGCCAACCTACAGACAAAAAGGAGGGGACACGTTTTTCTCTCTCCTCAACCACCCAGCACCAGTGTCCTGTAACTAGTTGAGAGAGGGCAGGCATCATTTTGTACATATGTAACAGCTGTGCAATCTTGTGTTCACGCATCCAGCAACCAGCTGAGAGGAGATGCTTGAGTCTGGCTGGAAGAATTGGCGGTGGGCTGGATGTTCGTGACTGTAGGAAATTTTTGTGCTGGGACAGGCTGTAAAAACACTGTGGCTGGATGGGACAGTGCAGGGTGTGGCTGGGTCTTAAAGTAGTCGCTATAGGGGGCTCCACAGCTCCCTGCCTGGTAATAGTCATTGCTATGGGATCCGTGCTCACTCTGAGGACTGCATGGATCCTCTGTGTTGTTCTTGTGGCAGCATGGATGAATATTGCAATCAATGTGGCTAGTGTCTCGGCACTGGTCTCCGTGGAGGAGAGGAGGTGAGCTTGAGACTACACTGACAGAGCTGATCAAATCCTCCATTCTGATTAAAAGAGAGAGAGAGAGAGATTTAGCATGCCCAACGTGGGTGTCACTTTGGACACTTCCCCCATTATGGAGCTGAACAGAGCTCCTGGGACACATCCAGCACACGCCTCTGTATATTCACTGAGAAAGCAGGCACTCCACTAAGCCAAAGAGGCATAATCCAAAGATAAAAGCCATCACAGGTTAAAAAAAACCAACAAATATCTCCAAAAATGCATAAAAATAAATGTAGAAATTCAAGAAAAAAGAATAAGGAAGATGACATGACACCCACAAAAGAAACAAAACAATACTTCAATACTAGAATGTGAAGATGAAGAGATTGATGAAATGCCAGAAACAATTAAAAAAATGGATCACAGGATTACTTAAAAGTAATCAGAAGCAAATCCATGAATTAAAGATCCATACATTACAAAAATGAAAATATTTCCTATGAAATTGAGATTTTAAGCCGGCGCCGTGGCTTAACAGGCTAATCCTCTGCCTTGCGGCGCCAGCACACCGGGCTCTAGTCCTGGTTGGGGCGCCGGATTCTATCCCGTTGCCCCTCTTCCAGGCCAGCTCTCTGCTATGGCCCAGGAAGGCAGTGGAGGATGGCCCAAGTGTTTGGGCCCTGCACCCGCATGGGAGACCAGGAGAAGCACCTGGCTCCTGGCTTCGGATCAGCGAGATTTGCTGGCCGCAGCGGCCATTGGAGGGTGAACCAACGGCAAAAAGGAAGACCTTTCTCTCTGTCTCTCTCTCTCACTATCCACTCTGCCTGTCAAAAAAAAAAAAAAAAAAAAAGAAAGAAAAAGAAAAAGAAATTGAGATTTTTTTTTACACATGTACTATCACATTATTTATATTTGATATCACAATTGTATCTTTTCATAATTTCTGTCCCTTAAATTATTGTAGTTATAATTATTTTTTTTGTATACAGAGATTGAGATTTTAAAAGTCAAAATGAAATATTAGAAATGAAGAACTCAATGGGTCTAAAAAATGCAGTGGAAAGCCTTAACAATAGACTCAGGGAGAAGAAACAATATCCACTTTGAAGACAAATCCTTGGAAATTTTACAGTCAGACAAAAAAAAGGTGAAAAAGTTAGAAAACTTAAAAACAGTGTTGGAGACTTATGGGATACTATCAAACAACTCAACATACAGGTATTAGGATCACCTGAAGGAATGGGAACAGAGAATGAATTAAAAGGCCTCTGTAGTGAAATAATTACAGAAAATTTCCCTAATTTGGAAAAGGAAAGGGACGTCCAAGTGCAGGAACCACATAGAACTCCTAATAAATACAACCAGAAGAGATCTGCAACATGAGACATTGTAGTCAAACATTCCACAGTAAAACATAAAGAAAAGATGCTAAAATTTGCTTGAGAGAAATGCCAAATTACATTCACAGGATCTCCAATTAGACCTACCACTGACTTGTTATCAGAAACCCTGTAGGCTAGGAGAGATATAGTCCAAGACTTAAGAGAAAAAAAAAAAATTGTCAACCAAGAATACTGTACTCTGAAGAGCTCTCATTTATGAATGTCATTTATAGACATTCCATAAAAAACAGAAATTGCATTTGTCAACACTCACCCAGCCTTACAAAAGATGCTTAAAGATGTGCTGTAGGCCAGCGCCTTGGCTCAATAGGCTAATCCTCTGCCTGCGGCACCCGCACACCGAGTTCTAGTCCTGGTCGGAGCGCCAGATTCTGTCCCAGTTGCCCCTCTTCCAGTCCAGCTCTCTGCTGTGGCCCGGGAGTGCAGTGGAGGATGGCCCAAGTGCCTGGGCTCTGCACCCGCATGGGAGACCAGCAGAAGCACCTGGCTCCTGGCTTTGGATCAGTGTGGTGCACCAGCCACAGCACGCCAGCCGCGGTGGCCATTGGAGGGTGAACCAATGGAAAAAGGAAGACCTTTCTCTCTGTCTCTCTCTCTCTCACTGTCCACTCTGCCTGTCCAAAAAAAAAAAAAAAAAAATGTGCTAGATGTGCTATATATAGAAACAGAAACATGGTCATCACTATGAAAGAAAGTGAAGACATAAAATATCCCAGTAAAACTACAAAGGAAATCCAAAGTAGACAATAGGAATATTTGTGGAAAAATGAGAGGGCCAAGGCAATACATATCAATAGTCACCTCAAATGTAAATGATCTCAACACTCCAGTTAAAAGATACAGACTGACTGAATGGATTGAAAAACAAGACCCATCTATTTGCTGCCTAAAAGAAAAAACAAAACAAAACAACAACAAAAAAAAAACATCTCACCAACAAAGATACATGCAGACTGAAAGTGAAAGAACGAAAAATATATTCCATGACAACAGAAACCAAAAAGAGCTGATATAGCCATCCTAATATCAGATAAAATAGACTTTAACACAAAAACTGTTAAAAGATACAAAGAAGGGCACTATGTAATGATATGAGATCAATTCAACAGAATATGTGACATATTAAACATATATGCACCTAATTACAGGGAACATGGCTATTTTAAAGAAATATTAGTGGATCTAAAGATAGATATGGACTCCAATACAAAAGTGATGGGTGACTTCAGTGCCCTACTTACAGCAATGGACAGGTCAACCAGAGAGGAAATCAGCAAGGCGATAAGAATTAATTGACACTTTAGACCAAATGAATCTAACAGATATCTACAGAACTATTCATCCTAACTTGAAGAATACACATTCTTCTCACCAGTGCATGGGACTTACTCTAGGATAGACCACAGGGTAGGCTATAAAGTAAGTATCAGCAAAATCACAAAAGTAGAAATCATACCATGCATATTCACTGACTACAATGGAATGAATCTGGAAATCAACAAATCAAGAATATCTAAAATATATGCAAACATGTGGAGACTAAACAACATACTCCTGAATAAACAATGGATCATAGAAGAAATCAAAAGAGAAAACAAAGTTTTTAAAAGTGAATGAAGGCAACAATACAACATATCAAAACATATGATACACATCAAAAGCAGTGATAAGAGGAAAGTTTATAGCAATTAGTGCCCACATCAAGAAATTGGAAAGGCACCAAATTAAGGAGCTATCAATACATCGCAAAAGCCTAGAAAAACAACAGCAAGCCAAACCCAAAACTAAGTAGTAGAAAAGAAATAATTAAAATTAGAGAAGAAATAAACAAAATTCAAACAAAAATTATAAAAGATAGGCAAAAAGAAGAGCTGATTTTTTATAAAAAATAAACAAAATTGGCAAACTATTGGCCTAACTAACCAAAAAAAAAAAAAAGAAAGATGACCCAAATCAATAAAATTAGAGGTGAAATAGAAAATATAACAACATATACCACAGAAATAAAAAGAATCTTCAGAAATTACTGCTAAGATATGTGTGCCAACAAATTAGGAAACCAACAAAATAGATTCCTAAACACACACAAGCTACCTAAATTGAGCCAAGAACACATAGAAAACCTAAGCAAACCAATAACCAAGGCAGAAATTGAATCAATAATAAAGACTCCCAACAAAGAAAAGGCCAGAACTGGATTGCTTCACCTCTTGAATTTTATCAGACATTTAAAAAAGAACTAATTCCAATTCTTCTCAAGCTATTTGAAACAATGGAAGGGAGGGGATTCTCCCAAATTTCTTCTATGAAGCCAGCATCACCTTCATTCCTAAACCAGAAGAGAAAGAACACAGAAAGAGAACTATAGACCAATTTCCCTGATGAACATAGACACAAATATCCTCAGCAAATACTAGCCAATCAAATCCAACAACACATCAGGAAGCTCCTTCACCCAGACCAAGCGGGATTTCTCCCTGGTATGCAAGGATGGTTCAACATTCATAAATCAATCAGCACAATATATCACGTTGACAAAATGAAGCACAAAAACCATATGATTATTTCAATAGATGCAAACATCCTTTCATGATGAAAATTTTAAGCAAATTGGGCATAGAAGGAACATTCCTCAACACAATCAAGGTAATTTATGACAAGCCTACAGCTAGCATCCTATTGAATGGGGAAAACTTAGAAGCATTCCCACTAAGATCTGGAACCAGACAAGGATTCCCACTCTCACCACTGTTTTTCAGTATAGTCCTGAAAGTTTTAGTCAGACCTTTTAGGCAAGAAAAAGAAATCAAAGGGATACAAATTGGGAAGGAGGAAGTCAAACTATCCTATTTGCAGATTATATGATTCCGTATTTAGGAGATCCAAAGGACTTCATTAAGAGACTATTGAAACTCATAAAAGTTGGTAAAATGGCAGGATATTAAATCAACATACAGAAATCAATAGCCTTTGCATAAACATACAATACCATGGCTGAGAAAGAACTTCTAAGATCAATCTCATTCACAATGGCTACAAAAAATTAAATACCTTGTAATAAATTTAACCAAGACATCAAAGATCTCCATGATGAGAATTGCAAAATATTAAAGAAAGAAATAGAAGAAGACACAAAAAATGGAAAATCTTGCATGTCATGAATTGGAAGAATCAATAATAAGCAATAATAGATAAATGGGATTTCAACAAGCTACAAGCTTCTGCTCTGCAAAGGAAATACTTAATGAAGTGAAGAGGCAACTGGCAGAACGGGAGAAAATATTGCAAGCTATGCAACTGATAAAGGTTTAATATACAGGATCTTTGAAGAGCTCAAGAAACTCAACAACATAAAAACAAGCAATCCAGTTAAGAAATTGCAAAGTATATGAACAAGTGTTTTTCAGTGGATGAAACTCAAATGGCCAACTGGTGCATGAAAAAACACTGAGGATCACTAGCCATCAGGGATGCAAATATAAACCACAATGAAGTTTCACCTCACCCCAGTTACAATGGCTATCATCCAAAAATCGAAAAATAAATAATACTGGTGAGAATGTGGGGAAAAAGGTACCCTAATACAATGTCAGTAAGAATTTAAACTAGTACAATCATTATGGAAAACAGTATGGTGATTCCTCAGAAATCTGTTAATAAATCTACCATATGACCCAGCCATTCCAATGCTGGGAATTTTATCCAAAGGGAATGAAATCAGCTTATGAAAGAGTTATCTGGAACCTCATGTTTATTTCAGCTCAGTTCACAATAGCTGAAATGTGAAGTCAACCCAGTTGTCCATCAACTAATGACTGGACAAAGAAAATGTGGTATATATACACTATGGAATACTACTCCGTCATAAAAAAAGAATGAAATCCTGTATTTTGCAGCAAAATGGATGCAACTTGAAATGACTATGTTTAATAAAATAAGCCATTCTCTCACTGTCTAACTCTGCCTGAAAAAAAAAAAAGAAGAATGAATATCAATCAAAGAAGGATAAAAGGACTTTCTTTTGGGGGGAAAGAATTGGCATGTTTTTAGTCATTTCAGACTGTGTAAAAATATAAATAAATAAATGACTGTGTGATCATTGCTTTATCTTAGGTAAAGCATTATTTTGTTATGTTCTTTACTCAAAATTAAGTCAGGTTAAAATAGGTGTTTATGGGTGCCAATTTGACAAAGGGCAGATAGAGAGTTATGACTTTGGATAGTATGAAGTTAGCTAATGCAATATATTGCTTCCCAAAATTCCATTCCTTATATGGTCCCAAGTTAAGGTTAGCAACATAAAACATATGCACAAGATTTACAAAGTGAAAGTGAAGCAGAAGCCATTACCATCTGAAAACAGTTGAAGGGTATCAGGTGTTTTGCAGCTAATTCACAATGCTATACTGGTAGCCTACTTGTGGGTGTGGGAAACTATCCAAGTTTGTGGCTTCTTTTTCTCTGGTATTATCTCTTCCTTTAGCTTCTCTGACTTCTTGGCCAAAAGCATGTACAATTCATGACATAGGAAACCAGTTACTACTGCAGGTCATTCATGTTGTTAAAGTTTGAGCAGGGAGAACAGAGGCTACAGGTTTTAGTTTGTTCTACTGGTTTCCAGTTTGCCTTGTTCTCTCTCACTTTAGATCCAGCTTTTCTTCCTGACTGCCAGACCTGTTGACCTACAAAGCAACTTTTGTATCAGGAGCAGATAAAGAATTAGCAGCCTCCCAAAGGCTTTATCACCAGCTTCTTTAATCGATCATGCTATACATATATATTTATAGTTTGATGGCTTACATTAGCTAACATATTAAGATTTTTACACTATTCTTGTAAATAATATTGCTTATAATTTTACTTCTTTTTTCTTTTTTTTTTTTTTTTTTTGGACAGGCAGAGTGGACAGTGAGAGAGAAAGAGAGAAAGGTCTTCCTTTTTTTTCCCGTTAGTTCACCCCACAATGGCCGCTGTGGTCAGCACGCTGCAGCCAGCGCACTGCGCTGTTCTGAAGTCAGGATCCAGGTGCTTCTCCTGGTCTCCCATGCGGGTGTAGGTTATTTGGAAGACATAGAGAGCGAGCTTCCATTCATTGGTTCATTCCCTAGATGCTCACAACAGTCAGGACTGGGCTGGGCCAGGTCAAACTCAGGAGCGGGGAACAACATCTGGACCCCCCATGTGGGCATCAGAGGTCCAAATACTTGAGCCATCATCTGCTGCCTCCTGGGGTTCACATTAGCAGGAAGTTGAATTAGAAGTACGCCCTGGACTTGAACCCAGACACCCCAATATGGAATACAGGCATTCTAAGTGGGAGCATAACTTGTTGCATCACAATGCCTATCCCATTTTCCTTTTGTAAATGCCCTTATTTCATTGTACAATGAGGTAGAAATGTTTCTTCTTTTTCTATTCACTGGAAGAGTTTATGGAAGAATGGAATATCTATTGCTCAATATTTGATGGAAGAATTTTTAAGTGGTAAGATTCAATGCTGTTAATAATCATAAGACTATTTCTATTTCTTCTTGAGACATTTTTTAAGTAGACTATTTTTGGAACAATTTTGGATTCAGAAAATATGGAGTTGCCATTTCTCTGCACCTGGATCTCTCTATTATGAACAATTGCATTAGTTTGTTACATTTGTTACAACTATAGAACAAATAATAATACATTATCATTAATTAAACTTAATTAAATCCATAACTTATTTGGATTTCCTTACTTTTAAATAATGTGCTTTTTTTGTGCCAGAATTCCTTCCAAGATACCACATTATTAGTTTTTATGCTTTGACATTTTCAAGGAGCACTAGTCAGGTATTTTGTAAGAAGCCCTCTAATTGGATTTGTCCAATATTTTTCTCATGATTAGACTGACATTATAGGCTTGGGGAGAAAGGTCAGAAGTAAAGCACCACTTACATCGTATCACACTGAGGACTTATAAATGAGCGTGACTTATCAGTGCTAATGCTGACCTTGATGATCTGGTTGAGGTAGTATTCATAAAGTGTCTAGGTCTGTTTAGGCTGCTCTAAAAAGCATACCATAAACTGGATAGCTTACAAACAACAGAAATTTATTTTTCACACTTCTGGAGGCTGGGAGGTCCAAGATCCAGGTGCCAGCAGTTTCAATGTCTGATGGGGGCATGCTTTCTGGTTCACAGATGGAGGCTTCTAGCTGCATTCTCACATGGTAGAAGGGACTAGCTCGCTCTTTGGTATTTCTGTTATAAATGCACTAATCCCATCCATGAAGGCTCTACCCTCATGACCTAATCAACTCCCAAAGGCCCCTTCTTGTACATTCATCTTGGGGACTAGGACTTCAACATAAGGATTTCAGATGGAAAAAGCATTCAGAGTATTACGTGGGGTTTTACCACCATAAACCTACCTTTTTTGATTATTTTAAAGTTTTCCTTTCTGATCCCTAGATGTGTAATTCTACATATTTATTCTGACTGGTGTTCTCTGAGCTTTCTGGATCTGTGGTTTATTTTTCACTAATTTAGGGGTGTTCTGGGCCATTATTATTTCAAGTATTTTCTCTGTTTCATTCTCTCTTTATAGTTCCACTCCTACCCTCACCTTATTGATGTCACAAACTACATCTTTATATAATGGATATGTACATAAATCCATTTATAATGATTTTTATGCTTCTGCTCTTTAAATCCTATAGAAGAAGAAAAAGTGGAGGTACAAAAATAAATTACAATACTGTTGTTTTTATATGTCCATGTATTTACCTTCAGTGGAAATGTTTCTATTTTTCTGTGGCTTCAAGTTACTATTTGTGATCCTTTCACTTCAATTGAATGAGTCCCTTTAGCATTTCTTGAAGGGATGTTCTAATGGTAATGAACTCCCTCAGCTTTTGTTTTTCTGTGAATGTCTTGATTTCTCCTATAACTTTGAAGGACAGTTTTGTCAGATTTAGAGGTCTTCACTGACAATTTTTCCTTTCAGCACTTTAAATATCATCCCACTATTTCCTGGATTGCAAGATTTCTGCAGGGAAATCCACAGATTAGTTTACAAATGGTCGCTTGAATGTGACCACTCACTTTCCTCTTCTGACTTCAGCTTTTATGATTTGATTATACTCTAGATTGGCATGGATCTCTGCCCTAAAATTTGAGAAAATTTAGACCATTAAATCTTCAAATAGTCTCTTTACTTCTTTTTCTCTTTTCCTTCTAAGAATCTTGCCATGCATAACTTGTTCACTTCATGGTATTCCATAAGTTCCTATTCACATGTCTTCATTATATTTTATTTTTTCTTCTCAGATATGATAATTTCAAGAAATCTTGATTTTTTAAAAAATAGATGTTTATTTGAAAGTCAGAGTTACACAGAAAGACAAGGAGAGGCACAGAGAGAGGTCTTCCATCTTCTGGTTCACTCCCGAATTGGCTGCAATGGTCAGAGCTGCACCAATTCGAAACCTGGAGCCAGGAACTTCTTCCAGATCTCCCATGCAGGTGCAGGAGACCAAGGACTTGGGCCATTTTCTACTGCCTTCCCAGGCCATAGCAGAGAGCTGGATCAGAAGTGGAGCAGCCAGAACTTGAACTGGCATCCATACGGGATGCCGGCACTGAAGGCAGCGGCTTTACCTGCTAAGCCACAGCGCCAACCCCCTGCAGTCTGTTTTTATGTTCATCCGATTCCTTCTTCTCCCTGTTCAGGTTTTCTTTTTTCTTGTTTTAAGATTTATTTATTCAAAGGGCAGAGTTATAGAAACAAAGGGTGAATGAGGGAGAGAGATCTTTCATCTAATGGTTTGTTCCCCAAATAACTGCAATGGCTGGGGCTTGGGCCAACCTGAAGCCAGGAGCATGGAACTCACTCCAGGTCTCCCACATCCCACATAGATGGCAGGGATCTAAGCATCTGGGCCATCTTTGCTACTTTTCCAGGTGCATTAACAGGGAGCTTCATCAGAAGCAGAGCAGCCAGGACACAAACCAGTGCCCATATGGCATGCTGGCACTGTAGGCGATGACTTAACCTGCTGTACACAATGCCAACATCTCAGATTTTCTTTTGAACTCTTTGAGTGAATGTTTAAATTCATTCCTGTATTTTTTGGCAGTAGAGTTTCTATTTGATTCTATTTTATATTTCTTTGTTAATACACCCATTTTATTCAAATATTATTTTCCTGATTTCCTTTACTTCTTTGTCAATATTTGCCTTTATCTCTATAAGCGCATTTTAAAAATTATTTATTAAAAAACTGTTCATTTATCTGAAAGGAGAAGAAACACAGAGAGATCTCCCATTTGTTGGTTCACCGCCCAAATGTCTACAACAGCCAGGGTTGCATCAGGCCAAAGGCAGACACCAGAAACTCAGTCTGTGTGTCTTCCATGGGGAAGCAGGGATCCAACCACTTAGTCCATCACTGGATTCACATTAGCAGGAAGCTGGAACCAGGAGGAGAACTAGAACTCAAACACACACACGTGCTAAGGGATGCGGGTATCCTAAGCGGTCTCTTTAACTACCACACCAAACACCCACCCCTCTTTGAGTACATTTAAGACAGTTGTTTTAAGATCTTTGTCTAGTTAAGTTTTGATGGCTGTGTTTCTTCAGGTTCAGCTTGTGTAGACTTATTTCTTTGTACCATGTTTTGCTGTTCCTTTGTATGCCCTGTGACTTTTATCAAATACTGGACATTTTAGAAAATGTAGCTGCCTCTCCCCACATTTGTGGACTGGCTCTGAAAAAGGAGGGGAACTTCACTAATTACCTCAACATGAAGGATGAATATCTGCCCATGTCTTTTTGGGCACGGCATGCATATTCCCTGGGCTAGTATGTAGCTGCTTTTAAATGTCTTAATTTCTGGCCAGCGCCGTGGCTTAACAGGCTAATCCTCCACCTTGCAGCGCTGGCACACCAGGTTCTAGTCCCGGTTGGGGCGCCAGATTCTATCCCGGTTGCCCCTCTTCCAGGCCAGCTATCTGCTATGGCCCGGGAAGGCAGTGGAGGATGGCCTAAGTGCTTGGGCCCTGCACCCGCAAGAGAGACCAGGAGAAGCACCTGGCTCCTGGCTCCGGATCAGCGAGATGCGCCGTCTGCAGTGGCCATTGGAGGGTGAACCAATGGCAAAAAGGAAGACCTTTCTCTCTGTCTCTCTCTCTCTCTCACTATCCACTCTGCCTGTCCAAAAAAAAAAAAAAAAAAAAAAAAATCTTAAAAAAAAAAGTCTTAATTTCTGAGGTGGGCACTGTGGCACAGAAAGTCAAACTGCCATTCGGATGCTCCTATCCCTGATCAGGTGTCTCCTCTGCTTCTGACCCAGCTTTTGGATACTTGGTTTGCTGCCATTCACACAGGAACCCTGAATGGAGTTTCTGGCTCTTGGCTTAAACCTGGCCAGCTCCAGCTGTTGTTAGCATTTGGGGAGCAAACCACTGGGTAGAAGATTAATAACTTTCTTTCCTCACCTCCACCTCCCACCTCGCTCTGCCTTTCCAATAAAATTACATAATTTTTAAAAGTTCTCATAGGAAATGTGCATTATCTTTAAAAATGAAGTGGAGTTCTTATTTTTCCCTACTGTCTCACCTCTGCATCTTCTCTGTGCCTTGGCTATTCTATTATATTCCTCAATCAGTCATCTCTTGCCCTATATACAGAAAATCTATATTCCCTTGCAGTTTTCATGAGCCCTTCTTGCTGCTTCATGTGGCTTCTTAGCATAAATTCCAAGCTGTACAACTTTTAGCCATATGAGCTCTAAGTTAGGTAACACAGAGACCAATTAGGCAGACCCCAGACAAGTGAGAACATTGCAAACAAGGTCCACCATAGTACATCCAGTTCGCAGAAGGGAACTGGGCCCTAGATTGAACTATGAAGCTATGTCATGATTTTGAGGACAAAGGCAAGACAAGAAAAAGAACATGAAATTCCATACTATTTTGAATGTGGTTTTTTTCTTTATTGGAGATTCAACTGGTTGCTGTAGATCTTTGATTTCTGGAAAACCTATAAAGTTATTTTACCCAGCCTCTAGTTATTTTCTTGTTTGTTTATTTATTTGTTTTTGAGATTGATTTACTGATTTGAAAAAATAAAAAATCAGACTGCTGAAGGGAGAGAGAAGAAGAAAAGGAGAGACAGAGATCTTCCATCTGCTGCTTCATTCCCCAGCCAGAACTGGGGACACACTGAAGCCAGGAGCCAGGAACTCCATTCTGGTCTTCCCCGTGAGTAGCAGGAACCCAAGCCTTTGAACCCAGTCTTTTAGGGAGCTGTGTCCCTGGGCTCTTCACTAGTGTTTATTTGCTTCTTCCCTTACTACCCTACATGTGATTCTCATCAAAATCCAGGAGAATTATGTGAGACAGAAAAGCTTAACGGGGTTGGAGTTGGAAAATACCTATCCCCCAAAGTAGGAAGATTTCTGATAAAGTCTTGTCTTACAGACTATATGCTTTTATTACATAGAGAATGCTCTGGCCTTACTTCAAAATGGCTACTTTCTTTCCCCATGCCAGAGACAGGAGGAGCCTAGTCTCATATCTTCAATATGCAAACTTGATGGGATTCCTAGAGTTACAATTCATAAAAGTGTGGAGGCCCCCTTAAGCCTGCTACCCCTGTGCAATATTTTTCTCACATGAGTGCACACTCAGCTTCAGTAATTCATCAAAATTATGATTAAGTGTTCCTACCAGTTTATAACTCCTTCGGCCTCTGCTCCAGTTAAGTTGATCTTTACTGTTTCCCTGTATTCACCTATTTCTGTAGATGTAAAAGAATGGCAGTTTGCCCTACAACCTAAGTTCCCTGGAGAGTTTGAGAAACGTCATCAGTTTCCAATTACTTCAGCCTTTTTCTTGTTGTAAATATGGGAGTGATGATTTCCAAGCTCTTTAAATTTCATAATTTCAGTTTAATAAGTTGTATTTTTCTAGATATTATATGTGTCATTTAGGTTTTTATTGGCATATGTAAAATTTTCAGATCTCAATTCAAAATAGCATTATCATAAACAAGAACCAGGGTAAAGACAATTTTCTTATTTCACCTTTTCTACAAAGCAGAATTAATTTGCTTTATTTTCATTTATTTATTTTTGCTTTTCATTCATACTTAACTGTGGATAAAACACATCTAGATCTGGCATTGTAGAAGTGTTTTTAGTTAGATCTCACATCTTAAGTTAGGGTCAGACTTTATTTGCTGTGCAGAAGAAGCGGTAGAATTTCAAGTTATCCGGGATTTGCCAAATGAAGGCTTGCTTTGGCACCCTTGTGCTTGCTAGAGTTCCACATTTCATTCTATTTTAGGATTTCATATATTTCCTAATTTTGTGTTAGTGCTTCATTGCATTTTCAAAAGACATTTGTGCACATAATTGTGCAATATATGTATATGTCATATATCATACTTATATTCATATAATACAAGTAATTTATTCTCAGAAAGATGTGGTAGCTTGTAATATGATCATAAATTCTTCCCATCCCTGTATGCACACACTTCTGTGTGTTATTTTACTGCTACTCCCATTTCTCCATACTTGTATTATAGGCTTGTCTATATGATTTCCTCTAGCAAATGGGATATCAGCAAAGCTGATACAGAGATTTTTCAAGAGTATTTGTATACTTGACCTCTCTTGTTGCTGGAAAATCCCTGATACCCATTAGTCTATTGGAAACATCTTGTGGAAGAGATCTAAGGTGCTTCAGCCAACAGCAAGTCAACTACCAGGTAAAAGAATCCATCCTAGACCATCCAAACCTACTTAAGCCAACAACAGACTATGGCTACATGAATGAGCCCAGGCAAGATCAGTAAGATTTTCTAGCTGAGCCCAGCCCAATGATGAGCCACAAAACAAGTAGTTAAAGAATGATTGTTGTTTAAGTCATTAAGTTTTGGAGACTTTTATAATGCTGGAAAGGCTAACTAATACAGCCACTTACAGCATTATTGAGTTCCATTTAACATGGCTTACATTTTCTTCATGACATGCAGGCAAAATTGCCTGTGGAAAGTGATGTTTAGGAAAAGAGTTTGGGGAAAGTAACAAAGTTCCTGATATTCATTGCAGAAATAAAACATGAATAAGTAAGTAAATTATCAAAGGATGTTAGGATCCTAGATAATTTTGGAGCATGCGAACTTGTAATATCAGTCATCCTTTTCTAGTAACAGGATATGAAATCAGAAAAAGTAGATTATGGTATTGTTTCTGGGTTGAGTGTTGTTATTGATTAGGTGCAGAGGAACTACAGGGCAATGCTGTTCAGAGTTCTGAGAAGAGAAACCCTCTATAGTTGATCAGTCCATGAGAATAAATAACAGCCAAAGCTTATTTGAAAGCTGTGTATGTGTCAGATATTTAACATGGATTATTTTACTTAATCTTCACAAGCTCTTAAAGTACATGCATCTAAAATCGACAGAGCATCTACCATTAAGAACATTGCCTTAGTGTTCTACCTCTGGTTCACCTTACACATTTGACCAGTTCTGCCCCTTGCAGAATAGTTTTCATTTAAGTGCATCATAATGTCACATCCTTTACTTTTACCAGGAGCCATAACATGTTATCATGAGTTACAGGGATGTTAGTAGAAACATAGTTTTGCTACTTTGTGAATTCTATATTAACTTCCACATTTACAAAGGAAATAATAGTAGAAATGTTTTGCTAACTATAAGGTATTCCTTTTTTTCTATTAATAATAACTAAGTAATTGATTATTCCTCTTTTCCTTTTAGCTATCAAGAAACAGTCAAATTTAAGGTTTGACATATTTGAGACCTTTTGCATTCTCATTTTTATATTTTACCTTGTTTTTTAAATTGGCATTTAACAGTACTTTGACAGATTTGTCTTAATGTTTTTCTTGGAAAGATTTTATCTATGTTGAATGTCAGAATTACAGACAGAGAAGGCAAGTCAGAGAAAAAGAGAGAGAGAGAGATCTTCTATCTGCTGGTTCACTCCTCAGATGTCTACAATGACCAGTGCTGGGCCTGGCCAAAGCCAGGAGCCGGGAGCTTCTTCCGGGTCTCCCATGTGGGTAGCAGAAGCCCAGGTAATAAGGCCATCATCCCATGCCTTCCCAGGCCACTGGCAGGACACTGGAAAGGAAGCAGAGAAGCCAAAACTCAAACCGGCCCTCAGAAAATGCTGATGTTGCAGGCAGCAGCTTCACTTCTATGCCACAAGGCTGGCCCAGATAGGTCTTTGTTACCAGATATATATGTGCCTGTGTACCATTGAACTTGATGTATGCCAGGTACTGACCTAGATAATGGAATGAAGAAAATATTAGACATAGTCGCTGCCCTCAAAAGTGATTTAAGGGCTAGGAATCAAGAAAAAGTACTATTCACTCTCTAATTTCTTATCATCTCAAAGCAGGTACAGAAAATATCTTGGAGCTCAGTTTCTCTCTGAACCACTACTATAAGAAACAATCTTACTTTTGCCTTAAGAAGACAAAGAGAATATGAATTTCTCATTTTTTTCATTCACTCCTGCCATGTGCCAAGAAGTTTGCTAGGTTCTGGAGATGTAGCAATGAACAAGGCAAATATGATCACAGCCATTATGTAGCTCACATTCTACTCAGGAAAAGACATGAAGCATGTGCTAACAGATATAATGAATGTTACGGAGGAGATGCCACTCGTGCTACATGTGTGACTAATACAGACATAAAACTAAGTCTGAGAAGTAAGCATAAACCTATCTCCATATGAGATATTTAAACTGGAGCTGAGAGAGAAGTGGGCAAAGGGAGCCAGGAGGTAGAGAAAGTGTTCTATGCAGAGAGTTGTTTGGGAAACACTATACCATGCTCTATAGAGAACAAATGGGAATTATACTCTCAGAACTAAATCTTCATGTTGCTCTCTGGTTATCTTTCTTTACCCATGCTTCCACTTGTGTCACTTCCACAATCATGTTTAAATTGTTTATTGGATTTGTTTATTGTTTTTATTGAGTCTTCTTAAATTAAAAATTACATGAAGTATTATAAAGTTGCTTTCTCACTTGTGTATGGTTTCTGATTCCTATTTTACTTAAGTGATGATATTTGTCCATGTGAAAGAAGCTTCCTTCATTCTTCATCTGAAGAAAACCAAATTAAGAAAATTCAGCTTGCATTTTTAAATGTCTATGTATAGTTTATGATTCGATGAATAGGAACAGTTTCATGAAACAATTTGTCTGAAAACAAAGCTAAGCTAAATATGAAAAATTGAATAGTTAACTCTAACTATAATTGTCTAGCATATGCTTTTTAATTCTCTTACCCTAACAAAGAAACATGTGCAACTAATTCTCTATTTATTTGCCACAATCCAAAGTACTCCCACCTACCATATTCATGGGCTGGCTTCGTCCTGTTACCCAGCTGAAACCCAAGCCTGCCAATATGGGGCCCAAGCTGGACTTGATTTGCAGCCAAGAACAGAAGGGGAGTCATTGTGAGATTTTTCTGGACTCAGCAACTAACATCTGACTGAATGTGTCTTCTGCATTGGTACCTAACTGCTTTCCAACGCACTCTTTCAATTA
Organism: Lepus europaeus; assembly: GCF_033115175.1. Classification (NCBI taxonomy): domain Eukaryota; kingdom Metazoa; phylum Chordata; class Mammalia; order Lagomorpha; family Leporidae; genus Lepus; species Lepus europaeus. Next base: position 20,799,436 of record NC_084836.1, on the reverse strand, counting down.
CACAGAAGAGTATAGTTTTGTAACAGTAAAAGGAATAAAATCATGGCCAGAAGTGCTGTGCTTGAATCAGAACATCTGGGTTCCAATCCTGGTGTGACCTCTTCTTGTCAAACTTGTAGAGCCTTAAGTCCCTACAGGAGGAGTGTAACACATCTATTCCCGTGTATATCAGTTTTGTAGGACTGCCATAATAAAGCACCACGAACCATATGGTTTATTCCTGAGTTGTGGAGGCCAATAGTCCAAGGTAAAGGCATTGACAGGGTTAGTGGTTCTTCAGCTTTTCATGGTTTATTGGCTTATGGATGATCACTTCCAGCATGCCTTCATATGATCTTCTCTCCAGGTATGCATCTTTGTCCTGATCTCTCTTCTTATAAGAATACTAGTCATTTTGGATTACCTTCCTCTTTAAAGACCACATCTTGATGGTGTTAGAGGGTTCCAAGAGGGAGGGAGCTTACTGCTCTAGTTTAGGGGAAGATAGTAAAAAAAAAAAAAAAAATAGAGTGCAAAATCAGGGAAGAGTTAGGGAGAAAACTGAGGAGGAAACTACACAAACTTAGAGGGACACTGTGGATCTATGTGGAGGGTATGAATGTGCAGCACTAACACGTACACAAAATAAAAACCCAGCAGCCAAGAGCCTCCAGCACCAGATTTGGAGAGTTGGTGAGATCAGACTGCAGCAGCCCAACCCACTGGCAATAAAGCTGAGGGAAGAGCCTGGCGTGAGTCCAGATTGCAGCCCTATAGGGCACAGTGTACCTGCCAACCTAGAGGAAAGGGGGGGCACATTTATTTTTCTCCAACCACCCAGCAAGCTGAGAGAGGGCAAGCCCCATTTTGAACATACATAACAGCTGTGCCAGCTTGTATCCACACCCAGCAACCAACCAAAGGGACGCCTGAGTCTAGCTGGGAGATCTGACAGGGAGCTGGGTGCTCATAACTGTGAAAACACTGTGACTGTGTGAGAGGGCACAGGGTGTGGCTGGATCTCTGGGCAGTCACTGTGGGCAGTTCCACACTCAGGACTCCCTGAATGCATGTTGAGGGTCATTGCTGCAGAATTAGTAATTACAATGACTGCATAGATCCTTTGTGTGGTTCTTGTGGCACCACAATGGTGGTAGATAAATGCCTGAAAGAGAGGAGGTGAGCTTGAGACTACACTGACAAGAGTTGATCAAATAATCTCCTCTGATAAAAAAAAAAAAAGACAGAAAGAGAGATTTACCACACCCAACTTGGGTGTTACCTTGAACACACCCTTCACTCTGGAGCACTGTACAGAGCTCCCTGGCCACACCCAGCACACCCATCAGGGTATTCACTGAAAGAGCAGACACTCCACTAAGCCACAGTGGGATAATCCAAAGATAAAAGCCAACAAAGGGGAAAAAAACCAACAAGTATCTCCACAAATGCCCAAAAATAAACACAGCAACTCAAGAAATAAGAATAAGGAAGACAACTTGACACCCCCAAAGGAACACAACAACACTTCAATATCAGAATGTGAAGATGAAGAGATTGAACAAATGCCAGAAACTGAATTCAAAAAATGGATCATAGGACTACTTAGAAGTAATCAGAAGCAAATCCACAATTAAAGAAATCCATATATGACAAGAATGAAATTTTTCCCCAAAATTGAGAATTTAAAGATAAATAAATGAAATATTAGAAACGAAGAACTCAATAGATCAATTAAAAATGCAGTGGAAAGCCTTAATAAGAGACTCAGTAAGGCAAAATAAAGAATATGCCGGTTAGAACAAATCTCTGGAAATTTTAGTCAGACCAAAAAAATTAGGAAACTTTTAAAAAGAGTGTTAGAGATTTAAGAGATACTATCATATGACCCAACATATGGGTCTTAGGAGTTCTTGAAGGCATGGAAAGAGAGAATGGTTTAGAAGGCCTTCTTAGTGAAATAATTGCAGAAAAATTCCCCAACTTGCAGAAAGAAAGGAATGTCCAAGTACAGGAACCACTTAGAACTCCGAATAGAATGACCAGAAAAGATCTTCATATCAACAATTGTCAAATTTTCCATAGTAAAACAAAGATGCTAAAATGTGCATTAGAGAAATGCCAGATTACCTTCAGAGGATCTCCGATTAGTAAAACAAAGAAAAGGTGCTAAAATGTGCCTGAGAGAAATGACAGATTACTTTCAGAGGATCTCCAATTAGACTCAAAGCTGACTTCTCATCAGAAACCCTAGACTAGGAGTGAATAGCCAGATATATAGCCCAAGTCTTAAGAGAAAAAAAAACTGTCAACCCAGAATACTGTACCCTGCACAGCTCTTCTTCCATAAGAAACAGAAATTGAAAGAATTTGTCATCACTCATCCAGCCTTACAAACAATGCTTAAAGATGTGCTACACACAGAAACACAAATACATGGTCATCACTATGAAAAAAGGTAAAGGAAGAAAATCTCCCAATAAGGCTACAAAGGAGATTCAAAGTAAACAGTAGAAATATTTATGGAAAATGGCAGGTCCAAGTTGTTACTTATCAATAGTCATCTTGAATGTAAATGGCCTCAACTCTCATGTTAAAAGATACAGACTGACTGAATGGATAAAAAAAAAAAAACAACTTATCTGTCTGCTGTCTATAAAAAAACACATCTCACCAACAAGGATACATGCAGAATGAAAGTGAAAGGATGGAAAAAGATATTCCATGCTAGCAGAAACAAAAAAAGAGCTGGTATAGCCATCCTAATATCAGACAAAATAGACTTTAACACAAAAACTGTTAAAAGAGACAAAGAAGGGTATGATTTAATGATTAAGGGATCAATTCAACAGAAAGATGTGACTATAATAAACATTTATATACCCAATTACAGGGCATGTGGCTATTTAAGAGAAATGTTAATGGATCTAGAGGGAGATACACAAACACAATAGTAATAGGGACTTCAATACTCCACTTTCAGCAATGGACAGATCAACTACACAGAAAATCAGCAAGGAAAGAAGAATTAATTGACCCTATAGAACTAAAGGACCCTACGGATCTTACAGAACTTTTCATCTTAGAATTGCAGAATACACATTTTTTTCACCTGTGAATGGAAGTTTATCTAGCATAGACCACATGCTAGGCCATAAAGCAAGTCTCAGCAAATTCACAAAAATTGAAATCATACTATGCATCTTATCTGACAACAATGGAATGAAGCTAGAAAACAACTCTAGGATCTCCAAACATGTGAAAACACATGGACACTGAACAACACACTCCTGAAAGAACAGTGGGTCATAGAAGAAATCAAAAGAGAAACATAAGAAATTTCTGGAAACAAATGGTGATGACAATACAACATTTCAAAACTTATCAGGGGGCCAGCCCTCAGGTGTAGCAGATAGAGCCATCAACTGCAGAGCTGGCATCCCGTATGGGCACTGGTTTGAGTTCCGGCTGCTCCACTTCTGATCCAGTTCTCTGTTATGGTCTGGGAAAGCAGTAGAACATGGCCCAAGAGCTTGTGCCCCTACACCTATGTGGGAGACCCAGATGAAACTCCTGTCTCCTGGCTTTGGCCTGGCCTAGCTCCACCCATTGTAACCATTTGGGGAGTGAACCAGCGAATGGAAGACACTCTTTATCTATCTCTTTGCCTCCATCTCTGTACCTCTGCCTTTAAATAAATAAATAAATCTTAAAAAAACAACTTAGGGTATACAGCAAAAGCAGCATTAAGAGAAAAGTATATACCAACTGGTGCCTATATTAAGAAATTGGAAAGGCACCAAATAAAAGAACTATAAGGACATCTCATGGACCTAGAAAAATAACAGCAAGACAAACCAAAAATCAGTAGGAGGAAATAAATAATTAAAATTAGAGAAGAAATAAACAAAATTGAAATGAAACAAAAATAATACAAAAGATCAGCAAAATGAAGAGTTTTTTTGAAAAATAAACAAAATTGACACACCATTTCTTCTAGACCCAACTAACAAAAAAAGGGGGAAAAGAAAGCCCAAATCAATAAAATTAGAGATGAAAAAGGAAATATAACAACAGATACCACAGAAATAAAAAGAATCATCAGAAATTACTATTAAGATACAAATGCCAACAAATTGGGAAATCTTGAAGAAATGGATAGATTCCTGGACACATTCAACCTACCTAAATTGAGCCAAGAAGACATAGAATACTCATACAGACCAATAACTAAGGTCAAAATTGAATCAGTAATAAAGATCCTCCAAACAAAGGAAAGCCAAGGGCCAGATGACTTCACCACTGAATTCTACCAAACATTTAAAGAAGAACTAACTCTAATTCTTCTCAAGCTATTCAAAACAACTGAAAGGGAGAGTATCCTCTCAAAATCCTTCTATGAAGACAGCATCCCCTTAATTTCCAAACCAGGACAAAAAAAAAAAAAAACACAGAAAGAGAACTACAGACCAAATTCCCTGATGAACACAGACACAAAACTCAACAAAATTACAGCCAACCAAATCCAACAACACTTCAGGAAGATCCTTCACCCAGACCAAGTGGATTTACCCTGGTATGCAGGGATGGCTCAACATTCATAAATCTATCAGCGTGATAGATCACATTAACAAACAGAAGAACAAAGACCAAATGATTATCTCAATAGATGCAGAGAAAACATTTGATGAAATACAACATCCTTTCATGATGAAAACTTTAAGCAAATTGGGCATAGAAAGAATATTCCTCAACACAATCAAGGTAATTTATGACAAGCCCACAGCCAGCATCCTATTGAATGGGGAAATCTTGGAAGCATTCCCACTAAGATCTGGAACCAGACAAGGATGCCCACTCTCACCATTGCTTTTCAATATAGTCCTGGAAGTTTTAACCAGAGATATTAGGCAAGAAAAAGAAATAAAGGGATATAAATTGGGAAGGAAGAAGTCAAACCACCTCTATTTTCAGATGACATCATTCTATATATAGGTGATCCAAAAGATTCCACTAAGAGACTACTGGAACTCATCAAAGAGTTTGGTAAAGTGGCAGGATATAAAATTAATACACAAAAATCAATAGCCTTTGTATAAACAGACAATGCCATGGCTGAAAAAGAACTTCTAAGATCAACCCCATTCACACCAGCTACAAAAAATTAAATACTGAAATAAATTTAACCAAGTACATCAAAGATCTCTATGATGAGAATTATAAAACACTAAGAAAGAAATATAAGACAGTAAAAATTGGAAAATTCTTCCATGTTCATGGGCTGGAAGAATCAACATCATCAATATGTCCATACTACCTCAAGCAATTTACAGATTCAATGTAATACCAATCAAAATACCATGGACAGTCTTCTCAGATACAAAAAAAAAAATGATGCTGAAATTCATATGGAAGTACAAGAAACCCCAAATAGATAAAGAAATCTTATACAACTATAACAAAAACCTGGAGGCATTACAATGCCAGATTTCAAGACATACTATAAGGGCAGTTATATTTAAAAGAGCCTAGTATTGTCACAAAAACAGATGGATATACCAATGAAACAAAATAGAAACTCCAGAATTCAATCCACACATCTGCAACCAACTTACCTTTGACAAAGGAGCTAAAATAAATCCTTAGAGCAAAGATAGTCTCTTCAGTAAATGGTGCTAGGCAAACTGGATTCTCATAGGCAGAAGTATGAAGCAAAACCCCTACCATATACCTTAAACAAAAATCCACTCAAAAGGGATCAAGGACCTAAATCTATGACCCGATACCACCAGTTTATTAGTAAATATCGGAGAAACCTTGCAAGACATTCGCACAGGCATAGAGTTCTTGGAAAAGACCCTAGAGGCACAGGCAATCAAACCAAAACTGACAAATGTGTTTACATCAAGGTGAGAAGCGTCTGCACTGCAAAAGAAACTCTCAGCAAAGTGAAGAGGCAACCAACAGAATGGGAGAAATGATTTGCAAACTATGCAGCTGATAAAGGTTAATATCCAGCATATACAAAGAGCTCAAGAAACTCAATAACAACAAAATGAACAACCTAGTTAAATAATGGTCAAAGGACTTAAAGAGACATTTTTCAAAACAGGAAGTTCAAATGGCCAACAGACACAGGAAAAAAATGCTCAGGATCACTAGCCATCAGGGAAATGCAAATCAAAACCATAATAAGGTTTTACCTCACCCCATTAGAATGACCTGCATATAGAAATCAACAAATAAGACATGCTGGTGAGGCTGGGAGAAAAAAAGTACCCTAATCCACTGATGGTGGGGACGTAAACTGGTTCAGCTACTTTGCTGGAAGATAGCATGGAGATACCTCAGAAATCTGAATATAGTTCTACCAGATGACATAGCCCTCCCATGCTTTGGAATTTACCCAAAGGAAATGAAATTAGCATGTTAAAGAGTTATCTGTACCCCCATGTTATTAAAGCTCATTTCACAATAGCTAAGATATGGAATCAACCCAAATATCCGTCAACTGGACTGGATAAAGAAATTATGGGATATGTACACCATGGAATACTACACAGTAGTAAAAAAAAAACAAAAAGAAATCCAGTCATTTGCAACAATGGATGCAACTGGAAAACATTATACTTAGTGAAATAAGCCAGTTCCAAAAGGACAAAAACCATATGTCCTCCCTGATCTGTGGTAACTGATAGAGTACCTAAAAGGTAACCTATAGAAGTGAAATCGACACTTTAAGATGCATTGACTTTGAACAGCTCTTGTCTTGATTGTTGAAAAAGGTTTTTTTAATTGTATTTGTTGAACTCTACTTAGTATAGGGGTAATCTTATGGTATATAGTCAATTGAAAATAGATCTTAGTAAAAATAAGAATGGGGAAAGGAGAGAGAGAAAGAACAGTGGGAAAGCAATTGAGTTGGGTAAGGTAGGAACAATCACTATATTCCTAAATTTGTACTTATGAAATGCATGAAGTTTGTATACCTTAAATAAAAGGTTTTTGTGGTTTTTTTTTAAATACCCTATCTCCAAAAGTTAAATTCATGGGGACCACAACATGCATTTTGAGGGACACGTTCCAATCTAAGTTTGATTGATGTTTTGAGTCAGACTGAATGAGACTAAAGAAGATAATGTTCTTAGAAGATGTTTCTTAAATACTTGATAAATCCAAACAAGAAGTTTTTGAAGTAGCATTTTTTTTTTGACAGGCAGAGTGGACAGTGAGAGAGAGAGACAGAGAGAAAGGTCTTCCTTTTCTGTTGGTTTACCCTCCAATGGCCACTGTGGCTGGCACACCGCGCTGATCCAAAGCCAGGAGCCAGGTGCTACTCCTGGTCTCCCACGCGGGTGCAGAGCCCAGGCACTTGGGCCATCCTCCACTGCCTTCCCGGGCCATGGCAGAGAGCTGGACAGGAAGAGGAGCAACGGGGACAGAATCCGGTGCCCCGACAGGGACTAGAACCCGGGGTGCCGGTGCCACAGGCAGAGGATTAGCCTATTTAGCCATGGTGTCGGACCAAGTATCATTTTTTCTAATGTTATCTATATTTCTACTCCAGAATCATAGGTAACTTGATATTAATTGTAAACTTTAAATAAGAACTACACTTCCTATAGAGATACACAAGTATAATCTTGTAAATAATTCAAATTGCTAGATATGATTCCTTTCTGCTTTTGAGATTCAATAATAATCAAGGAGAAGTTGCTTCTCTTCAATATTCATGTGATAATATTCTTCAATAGGCTTATATGATTTTTCTGGTTTTGGAATTCCCAATAATTGGAGTTGACTTTACTCAAGCTTTATTCTAAACTAGAGTCAAACTTTTAAATTGACTGCTTGAACTAGAAATCCAAAATGTGTGTAAAAATATGTGTTTCCTATGCATATGTAAAGCTATAAAATAAAAAATAATAAATATAACAAAATAAACAGTATATTAATAGACATTATTACTGATGTAATTCAAACATAAAAATAGGCAAAGCATTCCATCCTTTTGCAAGAACTGAGAGATAAAGACCTCCCCAGTTTCAGCTTTTGAATTACTTTTCAAAAAAACTATGAGCTCAGTTTTATGATGATATGCAATACTATGAAATATCCATTAATAAATGACATCACATTTTATAATGGAAAAATAGATATCACTTGATCAAAATAAAGCTGACCTAATATACTGAATTAAGGAGGACAAAGAATTAAATCTTTTATAGAATCTGCAATCTGAAATAAATATTTTGCTTGTTTGTTTACTGTTTGGGTTACGTTGTTTTAGTTTAAGAAGCCTATACATAGGGGCTGGCACTGTGGCACAGTGGGTTAATCCTCTGCCTGTGGTACCGGCATCCCATGTAGGTGCCAGTTCTAGTCCCGGCTGCTCACTTCCACCCAGCTCTCTGCATGGCCTGGGAAAGCAGTGGAAGATGAGCCCCTGCACCCACGTGGGAGGCACCTGGCTCCTGGCTTCGGATATTGCAACTCTGGCCATTGCAGCCATTTGAGGAGTGAACCAACGGAAGGAAGACTTTTCTCTCTCTCTCTCCCTCTCACTGTCTGTGACTCTGCCTCTTAAATAAAATAAATAAAAAATCTTAAAAAAAGCAACCTAGACATAGATTGCTGCAGCCCGACTTAGTAAGATAAACCTTGTAACATCTCAAGTCCAGAAAAAAAGTTTAAGAACATAATTATGTCATAGCACCTATAATTAAGAAAGCAGCATAAAGAAAATCCCAGTGACTGCTGGGAGTGAAAGAAGGATAAGGAAAGATAATCCTGAAAGATCCAAACTGCTAGGGCATGTAGGGATTTGCTGAGCTGACTTTAACAATATGAAGTAGACCAGCACATTAAAAACACCTTCCAAATAAAGCAATCACTCTCCCAGGTAACATTCTTCTCTAGATATATTGTATTTGTAAAAATGTGGCAAGGTAGAACTATTTGAAAAAGCATCTTCTCCCATTCCCAACCACCAGCATCAATCCTCACTATCAGTCCTCATCATCAGCAATCTCCTTTCCCTCCTCCCCCAAAACCAGGAATCACCTGCTCAAAGAAGGTATTTTGTAACTAACCAGGAAAACTCTTACTGGCTTCTGGCTTCGAAAATCCTAGGTCTTTAGGAGAAGAACAAAGTATTTCAAAAATGGAGGGGTAGGGAATTGAAGACACTAGGATTCTTTACTTCCACCCATCGCTGGGTTAGAAAAACATTTCTGGGCTGGGTAGACAGAAAAAGAAAAGTTGCAGGAAAACAAATGCATGAGCATTGAGAGTACTTGTACCCTTCTACCTTAACTATTAGGCTGAGAATGAGCTCATCTGTGTCAACATGACCTTCGCATTTACTCCAGGAAATTCTTTGCCAGGAAGATGTCTATGAATTAGTAAATTATTTCGCTATATCCTTCAGCAACTTCCTTAAAATACATTTATCTAGACAAATAGTTTACTCATCTGGGAAATATCCCCTTCTTAGGACTGTAGGGGAGAATCAAATGTGCTTTAATAGTAAACTATGCCTTGCTTAGAGCAGAGCCTTCTGGGTTATCTGATTGTGCAGAAGTTTTGTGCCATTCCTTGCCTCTTAGCTATTGAATAATTCTGTAAATTATAAATGACTAATAGCAATGAGAAATAATTCATGTGTATGTTTGTGCAAATCAAATGCTCAGTGAAGGTTTAATTGACTTCACTTTTTCACCATGAAAAGAGCCAGTATAGCCTCCATCTGCACATTCATTTCAAAAAATCTTACCCGTAACTTTTTGCTTTGGATTCTCCTTTGAACCATTCAACATCTTTCTGAGCTCCTCATTAATAATGGGATAAATAACATCTTTTTTTTATTTCATAAATGTGAATTTACAAAGTGCAACTTTTGTATTGTTGTGGCTTCCCCCCCAACCTCCCTCCCTCCCATGGCCCTCCCCTCTCCCTCTCCCATCCCACCCTTTATCGAGTTTCATTTTCAATTACCTTCATATACTGAAGATCAACTTAGTATATACTAAGCAAGGATTTCAACAGGCTGCATTCACACAAATGCACAAAGTATAGGGTATTGTTCGACTAGTAGTGTTTTTAAGTTTCATAGTAAAACACATTAAGGACAGAGATCCTACGTGGGGAGCATGTACCCAGTGTCTCCCGTTGTTGATTTAACAATTGGCACTCTTATTTATGACGTCAGCAATCACCCGAGACTCTTGCTATGAGCTGTCTAGGCTATGGAAGTCCCTTGAGTTCACTGACTCTGAACTTGTTTAGTCAAGGCGGTGTCACAGTGGAGGTTCCTTCCTCCCTTCAGAGAAAGGCGCCTCTCTCCTTGTAAATAACATCTTTACAAGTGTTCATTTTATAAATGCTGGAGAATCATGGTTTTCCCTTTTAAAAAATTATTCTTTAGCAAACAATAGATTTCTTAGTTAAGCAAACAGCTAACTTATCAAATAGTTATTTATTAAGATTCACTTCAAGAATCTGATTTGTTTCCACCATTCCTGATCTATTCTATTGAATATTGGCCAGTTCTCATCAGATCCACACTGTAAACTACTGAAACTTGGGCTCCAATTATACATCTCTGACCTTCTCCTTCTGAGAAAGCTAGGAAACGTGGGGTTTTTCCCTATATGAAAGTGCTCAGCAAGTTTAGTTTTGGTTGCTTTACTAACTTTTTTGGGAGCTGGAAATCTGCAATATATAGTAATGGCTTTCTAACTTGTGACTGTGACCCACAATTAAGAACATTTTAAGGAAATGCATTTAGCTTAGCAATTAAGTTGCCCACATTCCACACTGGAATATCTGGGTTCAGTTCCCAGTTCTGGTTCTTGACTGCAGCTTCCTGCCAATTCAGACTCTGGGAGGCAGCAGGGATAGTTGAAGTAATCGTATTCCTGACAACCATGTGAGAGAACTGACTTGAGTTCCTGGCTCCCAGCTTTGGTTCCAGCCCAGTCCTAGCTACTGAAAGCACTTGTGAAGAAAATCAGTGGATGGGAACTCTGTCTCTCTAATAAATAAATAAACTAAGTACTACATATATTTTTATATTTCAATCTAATAACCCTCCAGAGCTTATGTATGTGTCTATTTGTACATAAGTAAAACAAAACTTGAAGAAGCCAAGAAATAGCACGTATCCTTTCTATAAGCAATGTATGGTTCTGCTCTATTCTGTATCAATTTTTAAAAAATGTTTATGATGGGTGTTAAGTTAATGAGGCATGAACCACATTTTTAAAAGTGCTTATATCAAAGATGAGCATCTGATTACTTAGATCAAGCTAAAGGAAAAATTCTCAGGTCTGTGGACCCCCAGGAGCAGATCAGACCTGTTGCCTTATGTTAAGGAGATAGTAAGACCCTAGAAAAGGAATGATTATATCTTTTGTCTAAGGTTAGGAAAATGGAGTTTTAAACCCCTCACAAAATTACTTCTGCCTCTCCCCATCATACTCATGTGGGTGCATCAAATAACTAGCCCCATAGTGCTACACAAAGTAAGGATTGGCATTCAAATAGGAATTTCTCAATAAACAACCAGTGACTAGCAAGGCTGATGCCTATAATACAAATGTCGAAGGAAACAGAAAACATTAGGGGTCAGATGGCCCAGCTGTCTCGTATCCTAGCATTTGGCCACAAGCCAACAAGGAGCTTGTCTATCAAGTGCAGAGAGGGTTTAGAAGCCCTAATTCAGTGAACTAGATATCTGCTTCTCTGGCAGAATGAAATCTTGAAGTAGAAATTGAGCTAAGTACTAGACAGACAAAAAAAAGTTACATGTTTTTCATACCTGAATGCTGACATGCATACTTGCACCTTAAAATCATTGTGAAAAAATGATTCATGTCATAGAAATTGTAACTTTCAGGGGCTAGCACTGTGGCACAGGTTAAAGCCCAGGCCTGCAACGCTAGCATCCCATATGGGTGCTGCTTTGAGTCCCAATGGCTCCACTTCTGATCCAGCTCCCTGCTAATGCACCTGGGAAAGTAGCAGAGGATGGCCCAATTCCTTGGGCCCCTGAACCCAGAGGGGAGACACAGATGAAGCTCCTGGCTTCAGATCAGCTCAGCTCTGGCAGTTGTGGCCATTTGGGGAGTGAACAAGTGGATGGACGACCCCTCTCTCTCTCTCTCTCTCTCATCTCTACCTCTCTCTGTAACTCTTTCAAATAAATTAAATGAATCTTTAAAAAAAGAAACTGTATTTTTCCAGACAAAGCTTTTCAAATGCTGATATTTTTTCAATTAAGTTTATAAGAACAAATTCAGAGTAACTATTAATTCTAGTGATTTAAAAATCACCTGCTTTCACATACTGTCTTTGGGACCAGAAATTTTGACCCGCTAACGATCATGGTTTTCAACTAAGTAGTGTTTTCAATGAAAAAAGTGTACTAAATACAAACATAATCACATGTTATGATTATATGTAATTAATAAATTCTTAAGGGTTAAATATATAGTACATTTTAGTTCATTAAATTCTATTTACTGAGCTCTATTTATTACGTATTAGTTGAGGCCAGAATACCATATACTCTATTGCTTAAACAACAGAAATTTATTTTCTTACGGTTTTGGAAGATGGGAGTCCTAAGATACAGGTGCTAACTATTTTGTTCCTGGTGAAAATCTTCCTTCTGGCTTGTAGGCAGCTGCTCTGTTGCTGTGTGGTCACATGATCTTTCTTAATGTGCGTAAGAGCCAGCAAAAGAGAAAGCTCTCCGGTGTTTCTTCTTATGAGGACACTAATCCAATCAGATCAGGGCTCCAAGCTTACCACCTGTTAATCCTAAGTACCTCCGTTCAGGCCCTATCTCTTTTTTTTTCAAAAATTTTTAATTTTTTTTTTATTTGACAGAGTTAGACAGTGAGAGAGAGACAGGGAGAAAGGTAATCCTTCCATTGGTTCACCCCTCAAATGGCCGCTATGGCCGGAGCGACACCGATCTGAACCCAGGAGCCAGGTGCTTCCTCTGGGTCTCCCATGCGGGTGCAGGTGCCCAAGCACCTGGGCCATCCTCCACTGCCTTCCCAGGCCACAGCAGAGAGCTGGACTGGAAGAGGAGCAACCGGGACTAGAACCCAGCGCCCATATGGGATGCCGGCACCACAGGTGGAGGATTAACCAAGTGAGCCAAAGCACTGGCCCCTCAGGCCCTATTTCTATATACTGTCACACTGGGCATTACAGTTTCAATTCAACTTGAGAGTTTAGGGGGAACGACACAACTCAGTCCATAGCACCAATACTTTGGGATAAACACCTAACAAAAGTATCATTAAAGGACCAAAGAAATTTATTGCTGTTTTCCTCTTTAATGTTGCTTTACATTGAAAAAAGATTTATTTATTTGAAAGGGAGAATGACAGAAAGAGATCTTTCAACTGCTGGTTCACTCCCAAAGTGGCTGCAATGACTAGAATTGGGCCAGGTCTAAGCCAGGAGTCCAGAACTCCATCCAGGTTTCCCACATGGGTCAGGGACCCAGGTACTTGAGCCATTATCCACTGCTTTCCCAGCACAGTAGCAGGGAGCTGCATTGGAAACAGAGCAGCCAGGAGGACTCCAACAGGTGCTTTGATACAGGATGCCAGCATTGCAAGGGGCAGCTTAACCCTGTCACAATGTCAGCCCCTTGCTTTGCATTTTGATCCAAGAGGCACATGACTTCTTTCAAGACAATATTAATGGAAAAAATATCCTGAAAATTATTTGAATTTTAAATGACTGTGACATTTCTTCTTAAATGACAATAGTCATTCAAGTGTTAAAATGTTATTCCAGAAAACCATTTGTGAAATGCATTATTGATTGTTGGCTATGTGCTTGTTTCTTTGTTAACAGAAATGTCATCCTTTTGGACTGCTCTTAAAGCCATATGATTAGAACTTTTGATCCAGAATCAGAAATAAAACACTTATTCTTCCATTCTTCCTTTAGCTGTTGATGATAATAATGATAGTGGTGGCAAGCATGATGAAAACTAATAAGCAGCTTGGCATACAGTTGTTTCTATTACACACTTTTATCTCCTGTATGAATTAATCATTTTGGCAAATGATGTGCTATTTATTCACAGAGAGTTAACACTTATCTTAAAGATATGCTTATAAATTTAATGTATAGACATTGTAATCATAAAAATCAGCCTCATAAATAATATTTTGGATTGCTTTCATATTGCTGAATTTCTTACAGATATGTGATTAAGGGATAAATAAACTTCAAATTAATGGAATTTTGCTGGAAACTTTGGTATTACATTAAATGAATAATCACATATATTCATAGTTTATTATTCCAATTATGGTTATCAAATTATTTAAAATAAGATTATTCATTCTTGAGGCCGGTGCCGTGGTGCAGGTTAATCCTCCACCTGTGGTGCTGGCATCCAATAAGGGGGCCAGTTCTAGTCCCGGCTGCTCCTCTTTCAATCCAGCTCTCTGCTATGGCCTGGGAAAGCAGTAGAAAATGGCCCAAGTCCTTGGGCCCCTGCACTTACATGGGAGACTGGGAAGAAGCTCCTGGCTCCCGGCTTGGGATCAGTGCAGATCCGACCATTGGTGGCCATTGGGGAGTGAACCAATGGACAGAAGGCCTTCTCTTTGTTTCTCCCTCTCACTGTCTGTAACTCTACCTCTCAAATAAATTAAAATAAAATCCTTATAAAAAAAGGGTTATGCATTCTTAAATAGTATAATTGTACTGAACAAAGACAAGGTTTCACAGAAAATAGATTGCTAGGTATTTTAAACCGATGTTCATAAGAAACAATTATTTCTTGAGTAGCAATCCTTTTTGTGAGGAACCACATTGAATTTTAATGTATACATCTTTAAACTATTATTGAAGCATAATTTATATCCTGTATAACCCATCCACTTTGTGTGAAGCTGTATGAGTCTTAATAAACATATAAACTTGTACAATCACCAGAAATAACTTTTAGAACCTGATCACCCTCCAAAATTCTCTTTGTCCCTCTGAAGTTAAGCAATCCCTCATCTCTAGTTGCAAGGCAAGCATTGATCTGCTGTTATATTTTTGCCTTTTCCAGAAATTTCATATCCATATTTCCTGTGTCTTTTGTGTCTGCTTTCATTCCCTTCTCATAAATTTTGACATTCAGCCATGTTGTTCTGAGTATCAGTTTATTCTATTTGCTGAGTTGTATTATGCTAAATGTTTATGTCACATTTTGCTTTCACATTCATCAATTGATGACTATTTGAGTTGTCCCTACTGTTTGGTTATTTTGAATAATGTTGCTAAGGACATTAGTGTGCAAGTCTTTGTGTAGACATACATTTTCATTTTTCTTAGGTAATCATCTAGGAGTGGAATTTCTGGGTTATGTAGGTGTGCTTCCATTTTTAAGATACTGTTGAACTGTTTTCCATTGACTGTACCACTTTATATTCATACCAGCAATATACAAGCATCCCAAATTCACATTATCAACAATGGTTATGTCAGTGTTTTTAAGATATTCTAACAGGTTTGAAGTAGTATCTCATTGTGGTTTTAATTTGCATTTTCCTAATAAATGATGGAGTTGATCATCTTTTGCCTGTTTCTGAAATGGAATTATTTATATTATTGACTTAGAAAAATTCTTAACCAGATATAGGTGCTTTGTCAGACAAATGTTTGGCATGAATCGTCTCCCAAAATGTAACTTGACTTTCTGTGTTCTTAATGGTTTTAACAACCAAAAGATCTTCAGTTTTCTGAAGTATATTTTCAAATTTTTCATTCATAGTTGATACTTTTTGTGTCTTACCTCAAGGTCACAAAGATTTTTCTTTCTCTGCTTTGTTCGAGAATGTGTGTGTGTGTGTGTTTGCCTTTACATTTAGGTCTATGAGATCCATTTTGAATTAATTTTGGTGAATTAAGTGGAGAAAGAGATTGTATTTCATTTCCATGTGGATATCCAGTTATTCCAAAATCATTTTTGAACAGTCTATTCTTTTCCCATTGAATTTCTTTGGCATTTTTACTGAAAATCAATTGACCATGTAAGTGTGAATTCATTTCTGGATTCTCAATTCTGTTCTATTGATCGAAGTGTCTATCTTTATAAATGCTTTCATTTTTAACCCTCGAGAACAGGATAATATTTAAAGAAAACTAAACATGCTTAATATCTTCCATTAAATTAATCAAAACTTGGGTAACCAATATTTCTAAAAAATATTGTCATACCATAGAGTTTAAAACAAAAATGGTTATCTAATCATTTTTGATTTTTTTTTCCCCCCGCTGGATCTAGAAACAGTGAGAATGGAAAGGTCTGTTGCTTGAGGGGATAAACTACTGTTAATAACTACTTACTACATTGCTGTTTTCATTAATAATAGTTCTCAAATCTAAGTGTGTTAAATAAAAATTATTGTGGAAAAACTGAAACATAGAAATTACATACCCAGTTCCTTCAAACTGGTTCATGTTCTCGGTCACCAATGAATTATATCCATGGGTATAAAACATTAAAATCAGGTGACATCAGTCAGTAATTCTGAGAAATGGAGAACACAAGAGTTGCCAGAATACTGAAGATGCACAGATGTTTCCATTTCAAACATTTAAAAATGGATTCCAGAAACTAAATGCTAATAAGCACGATAGTGAAAGCTGGCAAAATTATAGAACAGATGACACGTATAGTTTATCAACATCTTTTCAAGTTTCTTCACCAAACTAAATTACTTAAATTACATATCTGAAAATAGCTAATCTAGATCCTGAATTATTTCAAGTGCTTGACAAATATATTTTTAAAAACATTTTTATTATTTCTTTGAAAGGTAGACCCACACACATACACACACGGAGAGAAAGAGAGAAAGAGAGAGAGAGAGAGAGAGAGAGAGTTGGAAATAGAGAAAGAAAGAATTCCCATCTGCTGTTTCTCTCGCTAAATGCCCAGGACTAAGCCTATGTAAACCCAGGATCCAGGAACGCTCCATGTGGGTGGCACAAACCCAAGTATTTGAGCTATCATCTGCAGGAAGCTAGAATCCAGGAGCAGAGTCAGGGCTCAAACCTAGGCACCCCAACATAGGATGCAAATGTCACAACTGTTGTCTGAACGGCTTCACTGAAGGCCTACTCCTGACAAATATCTTTTGGAAAAACCGAACTCAAACCTTTCTTGGGCAAATCATACAAGAAAAAGAAAGGTAATTAAATAAAAATAGAGAAAACTGGGGCAGGCATTGTGGTGTATGTACTTGGTTAAGCTGCTGCCTGGGACACTTGCATCCCATATTGGAGTGCTTGGTTCAAGCCCTGGCTGCTCTGCACTTGCGATGCAGCTTCTGCTAATGTGCCTGCGGAGGTAGTGGATGATGGTCCAATTACCTGGGTTCCTACAATCTACCTGGCAGTTCCTACAAACTACCTGATGGAGTTCCCGGCTCCTGCTTTGGCCTAGCCTAGCCATGGCTGTTGGAGGCATTTGGAGAGTGAATCAGTGGCTGGGAGATATCTTTCTCTCTCTATCTCTCCCTCTCTCACTCTGCCTTTCAAGCAAATCTTTCAAAAAAATAGAAAAAAACTACACAAAATTACTTTTCAAATATTATGCATAATTCTATACTTAAAAATAGAAAATATGGATGAAATATAATCATATCTAGTTATCAAAATCGATGTCCCTCCATTCTGTGTGGTAAGCCTAGTGATACGATGAATAAACTGGGAAATGCCTAGGTAGAATTTCAATATATGTATTTAGAGTTCATGAAAGAATTAAAGACTAGAAATATGAATTTGGAAACAATCAATGCATCATGGTATTTAAATCCATGAAACCAGAAGAGGTAGTCTAAGTATATGGACAGAGACTCAGTCCAGAGACTGAGTCCTGGAACAGGAATATATGGAAGATTCCTTAAATGAGCATAAGGAGAGGCAAATAGTTAGACTGGTAGGAGAAAGATAAAAAAGATAGGTTCTGACATTCAATGAAGTAAGCATACCAAAAGGAAGAAATGATCAGCTGTTGTCAACTGCTGGCTAAGAGGCCAGGTAAGATGGAGTCTCAGTATTTAAACAAAGTAGAGTTTGGACAAGAGCAGTTTCAATTGGGCCTTTTTCAGTTAGGGAAAAAAGTCCAATTGGGCTTTGTTTAAGATCAAAAGGAGGGGCCGGTGCCGTGGCTCACTTGGTTAATCCTTCGCTTGCTGTGCCTACATCCCATATGGGTGCCGGGTTCTAGTCCCGGTTGCTCCTCTTCCAGTCCAGCTCTCTGCTATGGCCCAGGGCAGTGAAGGATGGCCCAAGTGCTTGGCCACCTGCACCCACATAGGAGACCAGGAGGAAGCACCTAAAGAAGCTAAAGAAGCCCACAGTGTTAGCTTGAATGCTGAAGACATTAATAGGTGGAAGCTATCAGCCAAGCACACTTCTGGCAAATGGGCAACCAGTCTTTTCTTGAAGACAGATATAAATGAGCTATAATTATAGCAAGAAGAAAAGGCATGAAAAAGTTCACTTGCAGAGTATAAGAATGAATATAGGGATTACTAAGCAACCCTGATAATTTACTTAATAGTGTTTACAGGTAATAAATTTAAAGCAAGGTCACCAGAAGAAATGTAAGAAGAATAAGTAAGAATTACTAAAATATTTGAAAAAAAATTTAGAGAGACTTGAATCAGTAAATTAAGGGGAAATGCTAAGAGTGGTAGAGGCTGGATGTGCTACAGAGAAATTTTTAAAAGTTTATTTGGAGGGCTGATGTTGTGGCACAGTGGGTAAAGCTGCTGCCTGCAATGCCAGCATCCCACATGGATGCCAGTTCAAGCCCTGGCTGCTCTACCTCCAATCAAGCTCCTTGCTAATTTGACTGGGAAAGCAGTGGTCCAAGTGCTAGGGCCTCTGAATCCACATGGGAAACCCAGAAACAGCTCTGGGCTCCTGGCTTTGGCCTGGCCTAACCCTACCCCTCGCGGCCATTTGGGGAGTAAACCAGTGGATGGAAGATCTTTCTTTCTCTCTCTCTGTGTCTCCCTCTCCATGTAACTCTTTCAAATAAATAAATAAATCTTTAAAAAATCTATTCTTTAAAAATATTTAAGTATTTTTAAAAAATATTGTTTGCAACCAATGAAAACAGATTACATATAAAAGAACAAGCATGATCATGGCTGGCCTATTTTCCTAAAGAAGCAATGAAACATATAAAGCTAAATGTTGAGTATCAAATTTTTAGCCCCAAGAAATAGAAAACATGGTATAATTAGTACAAACAATAAGGCAGGTTTATTATCTTATTAAGAATTTCTAGGTTATTTTTAGGATTGGTTGTTTTACTGGCTCAAGGACCTAGGTTCTTTCCATCTTTCTACTTTGCCAGATTTAGATGATCAGCTAAACCCTGAGTTCCTCATCCATTCACTTTTCTATGAGATAGTCCTACAGTTCCAGGCAGTACACATAAACATGATGATACCAGGTAGAAAGAAAGATATCTCTGATTAGAATTGTGTCATATGCCTTTCCTATGCCAGTCACTTTTAAGGGGACTACAGGTGGCTTGGTAAAGTGCTTGGCTGAATAGAGAAGATTGAGCTGACCAAATAAAATCAGAGTTTTCTTAATAAGAAAGAGGGGAAATGGCTGTTAAGTAGGCAGCCAAAGCATCTCCTTCAAGAGGGGGAAGAAAATATTGTAACCTGACAACTAAAATATTCAGCTAAACTATCACTTTTCATGATGGCAAGGTCTCAGAGAAATATACTTAGAAAACAGACCACCTATATATCCTTCCTGAAAATTTTCTTGGAAATATCACAGATAACTGAGGAATGAGTCAAAACAACTGAAAAAGGGAAAATTATGTTATGAAAGAATTGGTAGTTATAAATGAATCAAATAACACAAAGTTTCATCTAACTGTTTTAATGAGTGTTATCTATAAATTACAATAAAAATGAAGCACTTACATGAAATTTAATCTGTGATCTGAAAACCAAGAATCATTTAGATAGATAAAGAGAAGAGCCTTCCAGACAGAAGGAGTAATGGATGTGCATTTCCTTAAGGCTGGAATAGAGATAAGAACAAGCTAGGTTAGACAGGTATCAGATCACACTGAACCTCGTGTGCCACGTTAGAGATGTGGAGCTATAAGCACAGTATACTGAAAATCAACAGTGTATTTTAAATAAAGGAGTACAATACCTGAATGCTAAGATCACACTGGTTGCTCTTTCAAAAAAGAAGTTTGGGGAGGGGAAAGGCTGGAGGCTAGCATGCTATTGAAGTTTAAGACATGTTGCTTGGACTATCCATGAGTTTGAAAATGGAGAGAAACTAATAACGGAAATACATATGTAGAGACTTAATAGGACAAGCTGAAGGGATGGCATGTGTATGAGGCTGAGCCAGGGGAACCTGTAGGATCAAGAATCCAGATTTTTGGTTGGGCTGGCGGTAGTGTCCTTTACTAAGAGGGTAAAGGTAAAGACCAACAGTGACAGGTTGTAGCTGGGGAAGGGATGGGGGAGAAGGGAACCAAGAGCTGTATTTTAAACACGGTGAGTATGAGATGCTTGTGAGACATCTAAGAGAAGATGCAAGAAGACTATCAGAATAATAGTCTGAGCTGCAGATATATTTTGGGAGGCTTAGCATATAAATGATACTTAAAACTTTAGGAAATGGCACGTTACCTAAGGAAAGAAAAGGAAATAAATTCCAGCATTTAAAAGTTGACTAGAAAGAGGAAAAGATTTGAGATGAAAAAGATAGAGAACAAAGCAAGATGAAAACCAATAATATTAAGAGTCATGGAAAACAAAAGCAAGGAGTATTGAAAATTATAAAAACTCTAAAAATATTATGACAAAATGCATGTTTTCATTAGATTTGCCGCATGGAGACTGATGATAGCAAAGGCAGTTGCGGGGTGGTGGTAGGGGTGAAAACTTTAGGTTGGAGTTGAATTGAGAATAAAGAAAATGTGGAGTAGAGGCTGAATATTTTAGGTAATTATTGTGAGAAGTTTGCCTTTGAGGATTGTAGCAGTACTTGGACAGAAATGAAGTCTAAAGAAGTGTTTAAAAATGGGAGACAATAAGCCGGCGCCGCGGGGCTCAACAGGCTAATCCTCCACCGTGCAGCGCCGGCACACCGGGTTCTAGTCCTGGTCGGGGCGCCGGATTCTGTCCCAGTTGCTCCTCTTCCTGTCCAGCTCTCTGCTGTAGCCCAGGAGTGCAGTGGAGGATGGCCCAAGTGCTTGGACCCTGCACCCCATGGGAGACTGGGAGAAGAAGCACTTGGCTCCTGGCTTCGGATCAGCGCAGTGAGCCGGCCACAGCGTGCCAGCCGCAGCGGCCATTGGAGGGTGAACCAACGGCAAACGAAGACCTTTCTCTCTGTCTCTCTCTCTCACTGTCCACTCTGCCTGTCAAAATTTTTTTTTTTAAAAATGGGAGACAATAGTATATATTCAAATGCTGAATTCTAAAACATGATCAACAGAGGCTTAATATAGGAATGAAATGGACTTTAACTGAAGGAATAAATGGCTTCAGAAGATTTAAAACCCATAGTAGGTATGAAAAAATGGAATTTCTATGTATTTATCAATCAAAATATTTAGCCATTAATGCTCTAAGAGAAAACAGCCAATAAACCTGGGCCCAAAAATTGGATATTCTAGAATGCAACACAACATATAAACAACTAAACAGTTATACAAGATCATTCTGAATACTGGTAATTGCCATAAAGAAGCCCATGAGTTTGGGGTAAGACCATCTTCTACAGGCCTTTGTGCTAGCCATCAACAAAAATCAAATGTGAGCATTCTAATATGTGACCTTGGCAAAACTCTACTTTTCCTACCCCTAAACTCACAGCCTCACCACCTTCATCTCTGGGAACAAAAGAACAAATATCATCATACCCAGGATCCCTATTTATGTTGTTGGGGTTGCTATGGTTTGGATGTGGTTTGTCTCCCAAAGGTTCATATGCTGGAAGATTGGTCTCCAATTTAACAGTGTTGAGGTGGGGTAGCAGGATTTGTATGAGGTTAAATTTAGTGGGAGATAATTAGGTCATGGGGACTCCACTTCAAGAATGGATTGATGCTATCTTGGGAGAGGTTGTTACAAAACATATTTAGTCTCTTTTACACACAACTATTTCCATGTCTGCTTTTCTACCATGTTGAGATTCAGCTAAGGGAGTCCTCCTGCCACAAAATCATGAGCCAAATATACCCCTTTATTTTATAAGTCTCCTAGCCTCAGGCATTTTGTTAGAGTAACACAGACTAAGACATAAGTTGAAATGTGCCCCCAAAAAGATATGCCTAAGTCCTTATTCCTGGTACCTGTGAATGTGCCTTTATTTAAATATAGGGACTTTGTAGATATAACCAAGTTAATACAAGGTCATTAGAATGGACCCTAATCCAGTATGACTGGCATCACTATAAAAGGGAAATCTGGGAATACACACTGAAGAAAGCCAGGTGAAGATAGAGGGGGAGAATTATGTGACCACAAGACTTTACACTACTAGAAGCTGGAACAGGCAAGAAAGGATCCTTTTCTCGAAGCTTTACAGGGAACACGACCCTGCCAACATCCTGCCTGCAGACCTTTAGCTTCAGATGAGAAGCAGTTTCTGATGTTTTAAGTCACCCAATTTGTGGAGCTTTGTAACAGCAGTCATAGGAAGCTAATGCCCTCAGTTAAATTATACATGGTCAAATGACACCCCCTATCTTATACTGTAAATTCTCTTGCCTTCCTCTTTATTGTACTTGCATAAGCAATAAAACCCCATTAAATCCAATTTTCAGCCCTCTGCATGACCACACATGCACAGTGAATCCGGACTGGAAAGAAAACAACTATGTTGATTGCTCTCACTTAAAACATATGATTATTAGCTACAATTAGTGCTGCCTGACAATCATATTCTATTTCTCTATTCCATTTATTCTTCTCTCCTCTAATAAAACTACTTTATGTTTTTTCTCTTAAAACTCCCAATACCTCTTAGCTGATCCTCACTCTTAAGATAACAACTGCACTACCTGTTTCAATGATAGAATACAAAACTTCATTAAAATTTTCCACAAACTTCTATTAATGAATGTATCTGAATTTGTTCTAATTCTGTGCATTCTGTGTTCCAAGCAAAAATCAGCCCTTACACTTGATACACTATATTCTGTCCCCTCATCTACTCAAGGACATTGTTCAAAATGTCCCTTTTCTCCTCCATCATAAAAATTTCCCTTACTACCAGATTATTTGTGTTAGCAATCACTTCTTCCTTTTATATATATATAAATATATACATCTTCCTTTTATATATATATATGTATATATATATATGTATATATATATATATAAACCAACAAACCAACACTCCTTTTACCCCACTTCCCTTCCAATCACAGCTTACTTTTCCCTTGTCTTCACAAGGTGACATTTATTCGTTTGTCATAACACTTCATTTATACTTGATTATTAATTAAAACTTGGCTTAATTATTAATGATGCCCTTTTCAAATGTGATTGAATTGTAAAGTATGTGGCTAGCTTCCACTGTAACGTAAAAACTCATGAACAACAATCTATGGTTAACCTCTCCAAATTCTTGCCATTTGTTCTCTCTTGAGTCCCACTACAAACAGGTCTTGTCCCCCCAATCCACTGCTATTTTTTAAGTTATCAACTATGTCCACACTGTCAAATCCAATTGTTGATTCTCATTCCTCATCTTTTTGGGCAGGATTGAACCAGCCAATTATCCCTTCTTAAGTAATTTCTTCACTTGGTTTTCAGGGTGTCACACTTTCTGAATTCCTTCCTGTCACTCAGGAGGAAACATTCATTCCAGCTGGTTGCTAGGAAGGAAGGAAAGGCAGGACTTCTCCGCTTGGTCACAAGGCCATCCATGGTTACAATTATGCTTGGAATTAAATTATTCATATTTTTTCTTCAGGAAGCCACCTAAAAATTGGGGAACCCATTATTATAGAAGAAAGAATATTGGGCAACAATTAACACAGAAATTTTCTAATTTTCTAAAACAGTAAGTTCTAAATGAGCAAACAAGACTTTCTACAGGGAGTAGAAGAGATCTGAAGGGTTTGAAATAGGAGAAGGATCTGACCCACTGTTGTTGATTCTGAAGATGGATGAAGGGGGCCAAGAGCTATGGAATGAGAGTAAGCTCTGGAAGCTGAAAATGGCTCCCTTCACAACCAGAAAAGAAATGGGACCTCAGTCCTAAAACTGCCAAGGATGTTGGCCACCATCCTGAATGAGCTTGGAAGCAGATCCATTCCAGAACCTGCAGAAAGGGCTATAGCTCTGCAGGAACCTTGACTTCAGCCTGTATGACTTAAAAAGGGGACACCTCCCCCCCCCATAATATGCTTATTCTGGAAAAAAAAACTTAATATTATTATGATTATTACTAAGGAAGGTCTGGGAAGGACAACATAATATTGTCAAAGCACCATCCTTTGTCATATGATACTATAATTAAATGAAGAAATTGTATGGCTGCCTAAGTTCTGCTTACAAATCTGTGTGGAATTAAGACAGTTAACTAAGGAATTGCTGATTAATATATAAAGGCTGAACCAACCTGGGGCTTAGGCATTTTTGGAGGGTTGCTCTGTCTGCTGGCTTTGATTAAGTCAATGTGGTTGACAAAATCACTTAACTACAGGTCTATATCAGTCACTTCTTTCCCAGCTCAGCATCTCTATCTGGAGACGGGCTGGGGATATGGAAGCTCACTTTCCTGGTGCTGAGTATAAGTTACACTGGGAGTGGAATAACTCAGGCAGTCTAGGCATACCAGGAGTTGGCAGATGATGGCCCATTGCCTATTTTTGTAAATAAAGTATTATAGATCATAGCCATGTCCATTCATTAACATATTGTCTATGGCTGACTTCACCCTATAGGGGAAAAATGATGTAGCTGCTGTAGAGACCATATGTCCACAAAATACTTAATCTTGCCCTTTGCAGAGAAAGGATTTTTTCCCCTAGCTCCTAGCCTAATAAATACTAAGCCTAAACAAAATAAAATAAACACAATGATTTATATTAAGGTTAAAATCAACTACAAATATATAGGACAGACCTGACTCCGCAGGAATGTACTCAACTGAAACTCAGAAAGTTCTGATGGTCACAAATCAGCATGAATTATAAATGGGAGGACAAAGTGCTTAAAAACCAAGAAATCATAGCCTAAAATAGTATCTAGAGCAGCAGTGCAGTTCTCTTGGAACCAACCATGATCCAATATTCCCCCTGTTGTCTTCAAACTATTCCTCTGTCTAGCACCTTCTAACGGGATTGACACTTACCTTTTAAATTTAACTTAGATGTTCTCTCTCCTTAAAAGGCTTCCCTAATGCTGTGTTGCACATACTTACCTTATCATGGGGTTTAATGGATCATACTGAACTTGCTTCATTTGTCTACATCCCCCACTAGATGGAATCCATGGGGGCAGGGATAGGTTTGAGTATTCCACCACCAGATCCACTGCCTGCCATGTAATTTTAATGTTTATTGGGCTGAATGAACAAATGTCAATACCATAGTCCCATTATATTCCTCATCAGTCAGGCTGCATGTTCTGAGTACTCAGTTTTTGTAACTAGCAGACTGTTAATTCCCTACTCAAACCTATGATCTGGTATGCACAGCCCATTTTAATTGGGTTCTCTCCTCTGTATGGTCATGTCCTCAGGGAAGAATCAGGGCTACAGCCCTCATTCATCCTAAAGATGTTTTAGACAAAAATGTGATTCATTTAAGTACAGAGAGATGAAATGTTTAGTCTGTTGAGGAATTGCTGGGAAAGGAATTTTACTGCGAAGGAGTTTTACTGAAAAAGAAGCATGTGAGGAAAAAAAAAATCTCCTTTTCTTCTTCCTTTGACTGTGGCTATGTTTAAAAAGGTTTTGCTAGGAGCTGCTTGCAACCAAGAGAATTAAGTATGAAGACACAATTCTCTTGATTGAGGATGGCAGGGATGACATGATCTGGGTCTTAGATAACATCAATTAGTATCTGCAATTACTCTATCTCCAGATGTACTGTTTTGTTAAATAATAAACTATTTATAGGACTTTTAGGATAACACTTTCATTTGGGCTGTCCTTTATTTGTTAGACATAAGCATACTAAGGAAAAACAAATTCCAATTCAGACTTGATTTCTCAACACAAGATTTCTCAACTCAGATTGCTTCTGAACTTTTAAATCTCTTTATTTAAGAGGCAGAAAGAGACAGAGACAGACCAAGCTCCCATCCACTAGTTGCAATGGCTGCAGGGCTGAATCAGGGAATGCAGTCCAGATCTCCCATATGGGTAGCAAAAACCCAATTACTTGAGCTATCATCATAGCCTACCAAGGTTTTCATTAGCAGGAAGCTGGAGTCAGGAGTCAATGCTGAGTATCAAACTGAAGTACTCAAAGTCATCTCAACCACTAGGTTTAAATGCCTGCTTTGATACAGATCACTTCTGACACCAGATATGAGGGCATTTTTCTTTAAACACCAAGTAATGAATTCTGCAGCAGCAACCAGCTGGGTGTCCTCTAATATAATTCTGACACTACCTCTCTAGAGATAGTGTCAGATTCCATAGGCTGAGGGTTCAGACTCCAAGGCTACTCCATTCTCCTAGGCTCCCACTTTAGTTGTCATAAGTAGACAGGATTGCTAACAGAATGGATGGGGAAACACAGGATCCTCCTTTAGGGGTGAGAGGGAAGAGTCTCTTCTCCAATGGGGATCTTTAATCTACTTTCAAGGGTTCTATGGCCTGCCTTGGGGATGGAGTTATAAACCAGGAACTGTAGATGAAAACAAAAAATGTCATAATCTCACAGGGACTTTGGTAAATTGGGTTATATCTAAATGATGATGGTGAAAGCTTTGAAACACTGTCTTTCAAAGAATAAAGGATTAGGGATATTAAGTCTAGAAAAAAAGAAGACTTGGCAAGGAGATACAACAGCTCTTTTGTAATGTGAAAAGTCTAGGACCAACATGTGCTAATGGGAATTTATTTTAATTTACTAATAGAAAACAAACAACAAAGGTTAAATTAGAAGTCTTAAAAAAGACAAAGATCTATAGTATATGGGTTTTCTCATTGCCAAGATTTTCAGCTGTAATTTGGTGTGACTCCTTGTTAGTATTCTGAATTTGCTTTGGTGGGAGGCTGAGCTAAAGGACTTGTGATTTTCATCCAACTCCAAGGTGCCATGATTTTATTCTTTGACTTTGTGATACACAGTGCAATATGAGAAAGGAAACGTAAATATAAAATCACCAGTACGTATTTTCATGTTTCAACCTCAAAAATCGGTCACACTATAATGGCCTGTGGACATACTAAGTAAACTACCCAAAAAGTGAATCAAAACAAAATCAAAGTTTAAAGCTACTCAGTAAAAAACTGAATTCTTCCCAAAAGCAATAAAGTGGGGAACAGGGATTATAAATAATACATGAGAAAACTGTGAAGTCTGAACTGGGTCCCCAATAAGACTTAGAAGAAAGGTGTACATAAATGAATCTATTAATTCTTAACTATCTCTATGAATACAGGGAAAAGCTAATGCTTTTTTTTTTTTTTTTTTTTTTTTTTTTTTATTAAACTTTTATTTAATGAATATAGATTTCCAAAGTATAGCTTATGGGTTACAATGGCTTCCCCCCTCCCATAACTTCCCTCCCGCCCGCCACCCTCCCCTTTCCCCTTCCATTCATGTAAAGATTCATTTTCAATTCTCTTTGTATACAGAAGATCAGTTCAGTATATATTAGGTAAAGATTTCAACTTTTTGCCCATATAGCAACATCAAGTGAAAAAACTACCATTGGATTACTAATTATAGCATTAAATAGCAATGTGCAGCACATTAAAGACAGAGATCCTACAGAATTTTTTTTTTCAAATTAATTAATTTTCTATGCCATTTCCATTTTAACACCAGGTTATTTTTTTTTTTCATTTCCAATTCTCTTTATATACAGAAGATCACTTCAGTATTTAATTAGCAAAGACCTCATCAGTCTGCGCCCACACAGAAACGCAAAGTATAAAAATACCGTTTCAGTACCAGTCGTAGCATCACTTGGCTTTAGACGACACATTAGGGACAGATCCCACATGGGGTGTAAGTACACAGGATAAAGAAATTATGGGACATGTACTCCATAGAATACTATACAGCAGTAAGAAACAACGAAACCCAGTCATTTGCAACAAGATGGAGCAATCTGGAAAACATCATGCTGAGTGAATTAAGCCAGACCCAAAGAGAAAAATATCATTTGTTTTCCCTGATCGGTGACAACTGAGCACCAAAGGGGAAACCTGTTAAGTGAAACGGACACTATAAGCAACAATGAACTGATCAGCTCCTGTCCTGACTTTAGATGTACAATGTAATACTTTATCCATTTTAGTATTTGAAAAGCTAATGCTTTTAATAACGATATACTTGTGCTTGGTATGCTTTTAGATTGACCTTATAACATGAGAACACCTTAAATTCTGGACATTCACAGAAATAGGATACAAAGAACTGGTTAACTTGCTCATTCTATATTCTTCTTCAGAACTCTTTTGCTTTCATAGTTCTAATGCTTTGTATTGAAAATCTCTTGTTCAACTGCAAGGAATGGAGAGAGTAAACATAAGAATGAAGAAAGCACCAAATATGATTATCATACACATACAATTGTGCTAATAAGAATTATAGCAGAAATATATTGAATTCAAACAAATGATAAATTGTTCCAACATTATTGGTTCAATGATAATGTCTCCCACAGCAGAGAAGGTTCTGACTCACTTTTCATGTCAAAACTGGAATCATAACAGATACTAAAAGATATAACCTTACGGGCAAATTGAATAATTGCATGTGCTAATTTTTTAACATTAATTTGAAGAATTTCCTTATATGCCAATTTTTCTGTTCGAGGTTTTAATTCAAATGATAAACAATGAAAGTGAACTTTTTGATAGATTTTCCTCAAGTGTTTAATTATTGGAAATTGGTTCAATGCATTTCCTTATACTGGATTTGTTCATTATTACTTTGAAAAGATCTACATACCTATTTTAGTTGGAATGACTTTAAATATTAGAAAGGATGGGCTTTCATCACACCTCTATATATTTATTTCATCCATATCCTTCAGGAATACTTCTGCTTTCCTTTTCTTCCTTAAATCTTTATTCATATGTCTATTTTGTTTAATCTAATTTGTTCTCCATTAATGTGATTTACTATTTGAGTTCCTTTTTTGTCACATGAATCAAAATGTTTCTGCTGAATGGCTGTGAAAAAGGTTTATCACTTCACTGAACTCACCTTGCTTCCAGACTGTTCAACTACTTCTAAACATAAACAGGGAAGAAATTAAGCCAAGGATATGATAAATTTCATATAACATTTGAAAAATTTAGTGTAATTGGTAAAGAACCAATTGATAGTATGAGGCTATTTATTTATTTATTTGAAAGGCAGAGTTACAGAGAGAGAGTGACAGGAAGTGACACAGAGAGATCTTCCATCCACTGGTTCACTCCCCAAATGGCCACAACAGCTATAGCTGGGCTGATCCGAAGCCAGGAGCCAGGAGCTTCTTCCAGGTCTCCCACATGGGTGCAGGTCCCAAACACTTGGGCCATCTTCTGCTGCTTTCCCAGGTACATTAGCAGGGAGCTGGATCAGAAATGGAGCAACTGGGACTCAGACCAGTGCCCATACGCAACGCCATAAGGCTGTGGCTTTACCAACTAATGCACACCAGCCCCACCAATTGGCTTTTGATTGAAGACACAAACAATATTGAACCTAGAAACTAACTGATAAGTTACATAGCACTGCATTTTTGTTTAAATGGTCTTAGAATTTTTAAAAGCCCAGGTTATTCATCTTGGTCATCAGTGATTTTTTTATAGAATCAAAAATTTTATAAATATATACAAATAATAGATTTTATATTTCCTAATTTCATGTTCTTTTCAAAAAAGTTTCAAAATCTCAAAGCTGCTAATACCACATATTGTTGGCAACATATGAGTGGTTTTCAAAAATTTCATGGAGGGGCAGGCATTGTGCTAAAGTGGGTTGAGCCCCCCACCCTGAGATACCTGCATACAATATTGGAATGGCTGTTTTCAGTCCCAGCTATTCCATGCTTCCAATCTAGTCTCCAGCTTTTGCACCTGGGAGAACTGGATGGCGATTGTGTCTCTTGGTTTTGGCCCAGACTAGTCTCATTTGCTGCAGGCATTTGGGGAGACTCAGAAGATGGAAGATTGATCTCTCTCTGTCACTCTGCCTTTCAAACCAATAAATAATTTAAAAAAAAAAACTTCATGGAAAATGTGTATTGGGAAAAATTTCACATGGATTTCAAAATTTTTCACAGCAAAATAAACTTATCTTTTATTCCCATTTTCCACAAACTTTTTGAAGCATCTTCATATATGTTTAATTTCAGTATTTTAACATTAACATGCATTTCCCTCCGTTTTACAATAATTCATTAGAAAATAACATGCTTACATTTAGTTCTTATTACCTTAATTTTTGCACCTTTCAAAGATTCCTCAGAAACCAAAAACAATAAAAATAAATCAAATGATTACCAAATGATAATTTGATAACTTAATGAAATTAGTATTTTAAAACAGTACCTTAATGTTTCAATATATTGTGTGATTCTAACTTTTGGTATTTTCTGTATTCTAAAAGAAAGATTGAAACACAGCCCAAAACTTACTTTTGTTAGCACTTGTAGGTGCAAGGTTAAATGAGATCGTATTTTAAGGGATTAGGCACAACTGAAATTAATTCTGAGTATTAGTCAAGTTCCCAAAGAGAAACTATTTCAGCCACTACTATTTTGGCCTTATTTTCACTCTGGCAAACAGAACTGGCAGAACTCAACAGCCACAACACCATATGTAATCATCAGAGCCAGATGACATTCTGGCACTGCAGCAGTACCATGAAGTGATGAGCTAATTTTCCGTTTTGTGATAAATCAAGTAGAACTCTAGATATTCCAAATTCTGAAGAACACATATAGCAAATAGTCCCATCCCATCTTCCTACCTTTATTTCCCCTTTCTATTCAAGGAACTTGCCCCCTTTTAGTAAGTACAAGAAATTATTCTTCCATTTTTACCATGTCTTCTTTCAATCCAACAGAGAGGAAAAATTTAATGCCTGAAAAACATCCTTCATACCTCATCCATTCATTTTATGCTTTCAATAAATTTCTTATTTTCTCAGGCACTCTATGAGGCTTACGGAATACAAAATTGAAAAATGACAGCAACAAAAACACAATTCCTGTCTTCACAGAGTTTATAATATCTACTGGGTTTGACATTAAACAATACAAAATTACAAAGCTGTTAAATGCCAAGTAGAGGTGTGATCAAGCGAGAATGTGTAACAGCAGGTCTTACATTCACAGAAATTATGGAATGATTCCTGGGGGAAGTGACAAATGACCTGAGATATGAAAGAAAGATATGAATTCACTAGTCAATGAGGAGTTATACCTATTTCAAGTCAAAGGAACTGCATGAGTATGGGGCCTACGGTGCATGAAGCACTGTTAATTCTCACCCCAGACACTTAAAGAAGGGCAATGAATGTAGAACACAAAGTAAAATATGATACACAATGAGGCTACTGATAACAGGTAACCTCAATTGTAAAGGTGAGGTGCCAGTCACTTTCTTAGTCCTTTGAGACATTAACTTACCTGATGCTCAAAAGTACCATACAGAGAGTGTTACATAAAGGTCACATAAAATACTGTTTTCAACATAAGAGCAATGAAGAAGCCATAGAAATGTGTTAGGTTACTGTTGAGGACAGTGTTGGTGGATCTGGTTAAAATTCAGTTGGTTAAAAGTGAACTTTGAACAAAAAGAGGATTCTGTCTGTAGTATGGAGAATGAACCTGAACACAGCCAGAGCAACTTCAGGAACACCCATTAGGAGACAAGTGCAGTAAACACCAGCACTGATCCTAACTTAAATTACAGAGTGGTACTAAGTAAAGTAGATAAATTTGAGAGATGTTAACAAGGTAAAATGATAGGAGGAGTTGATGATGGGGAAGAGTATGTGAGGGTGAATTTTAGATACCAGTCAGGACCAGGATGAATGGTGGTACAACTCACTGAGACAGAAAGATGACCTGATTAGGCCACAGATAAGCACAAACTTATTAAAGAGGAAGAATAGCTCCCATACTGATACATATTGAATGACAATAAAAAACTTTGGTGTTTTAAAATTTACTTTCCCCATATATATTTTTCTGGGATCACACATAGTTATTGACAATTTTACATGGCTTAACTAAAAATAATGCTTTGTCACTAGTATCATAGTGATATTTTGAAATTCTAGGATGAGAAAAGACAAAAAAATGAGATACTAAAAAAGTTTTCAGATATGTAAAATTAAAAACTAAAGCACTTGAAAAGCTACAAAAAAGCTATAGTAATCAAAATGGTATGTCTGCTATAAAAACAGACACAAACACCAAACAGAACAGAGAGCCCAAAAATAATCCCTTTACTTATGGACAATTGATCTTCAGTGAAGAGCCCAAGAACATGTAATAGGGCAAGAACAGTCTTCAATAAATGGTGCTGTGAAAACTGAATATCCACATGCAGAGGACTGAACTTAGACCCTCATTTCACACCGTATACAAAACTCAACTCAAAATGGATTAAAGACTTAAATGTAAGATGAGAAACTAAGAATACTAAAAGAAAAAGCTCTGGGGCTGGAGCTGTGGCATAGCAGCTCAGCTGTGGCACCAGCATTCCATATGGGTGCTGGTTTGTGTTCTAGCTGTTCCACTTCTGATCCAGCTCCCTGCTGATGTGCCTGGGAAAGCAGCAGAACTTGGCACAAGTCCTTGGGTCCCTGCACCCATGTGGAAGACCTGGAAGAAGCTCCTGGCTCCTGGTTTTGGATTGGCACAGCTCTGACTGTTGCAGTCATTTGGGGAGTGAACCAGCAATGAAAGATCTCTCTGCCCCTCTCTCTGTAACTCTGCTGTTCAAATAAATAAATAAATAAATAAATAAATCTTGGAAAAAAAAAAAAGAAAAAGCTCCAAAATATGGATCTAAGCAAAGAATTTTTGGATATTACCTCAAAAGCACAGGTAGTAAGAGTAAAATGGGAAAATGAGATTACTAAAAGTTCTGCAAGGCAAAAGAAATAATCTGCAAATAAAAAGGCAATCTATAGAATGGGAGGATAATCTGCAAACCATCTCTATCTGAGCCAGGTTACTATCCAGAATTTTTAAGAAACTCAAAGAAATTGGCAAGAAAACAAAAACCAATTAAAAATGGACAAAGGAGCTAAACAAATGTTTCTTAAAAGAAGACAAATAGCCAACAGGTATATGAAAAATGTTCAACACCATTAATCATTAGGAAAATGCAATTTAAAATCACAATAAGATATCACTTCACAACAACAGGATGGCCATTATCAAAAAGATGAAACATCCACTGTTGGTGGGCATGTTAATTGGCATAGCCATTACAGAAAACAGTACAGAGGTTCCTCAAAAAGTTAAAAATAGAACTACTGTATAATTCAGAAATACCACTAGTGGGCATACATCCAATGGATATGAAGCCAGTATGTTAAGAGATAGCTACATTTGAGTCCCAGCAGCTCCACTAGGAAAGCAGTAGAAGATGGCTTAGGCCCCTGTACCCACGTGGGAGACCTGGATGAAGCTCCAGGCTCCTGGCTTCATATCAGCCCAGTCCGGCTGTTGCGGCCATTTGGGGAGTGAAACAGTAGATGGAAGACTTTCTCTCTCTCTCTCTCTTTTCTTTTTTAAGGTTTACTTATTTTTACTTGGACGTCAGAGTTACACAGAGAAGGAGAGGCAGAGAGAGAAAGAATAAGCCAGGAGCTTCTTCCAGGTCTCCAACATGGCTTCAGTGGCCCAAGGATTTGGGTCATCTTCTAATGTTTTCCCTGGCCATAGCAAAGAGCTGGATCGGAAGTAGAGCAGCCAAGTCTTGAACCAGTGCCCATATGGGATGCCAGCACCGAGGGGGCAGCTTTACCTGCTATGCCACAGTGCTGGCCCCCTCTCTCTTTGCCTCTGCCTCTTTGTAATTCTGCCTTTCAAATAAATAGATAAATAAATCTTTAAAAAGAGAGAGAGAGAGAGAGCAGTAACTACACATCCCATCTCTATTGTAACATTATTCACAATAGCCAAGATATGGAATCAACCTAAGTATCTATCATTAGATAAATGGATAAAGAAAATGTGGAATACAAACAACGTGGAATGCCATTCAGCTTTTAAAAAGAAGGAAATTCAGCTATTTCCAACAACATGGATACACGTGTAAATCACTATGTTAAATGAAATGTCAGGCACAGAAAGCTAAATTAGTGGATGATCTTACCACTTATTGCAGAATGCAAAAAACTGAACTCACAGGCACAGAGGGTAAAACAGTGCTTACCAAATGCTGGGGTAGGGATGGGAGAAGTAGAAAGATACATGTCAAAGAACACAAAATTTCAGTTAGGAGGAATAAGTTCAAGATGTGTACTATATATCAATATGACTATGTTTAATAATGATAGATTCTAGGGGCTGGCATTGTGGTGTAGTAGGCTAAGCTGCCACCTGCAGTGCCAGCATCCCATATGGGCACTGGTTCATGTTCCGGCTGCTCCACTTCCAATCCAGCTCCCTGCTAATGCGTGTAGGGAAGCAGTGGAAGATGGCCTAAGTGTTTGGGCCCCTGCACGCATGTGGCAGACCTGATAGAAGCTCCTGGCTCCTGGCTTCAGATTGGCTTAGCTCCAACCGTTGCAGCCATTTGGGGGAGTGAACCAGCAGATAGGAAGACCTCTCTTTCTCTCTGTCTCGTACTGTCTCTGTAACTCTTTCAAATAAAAATAATGAATATTTAAAAAACCCAATAGATTCTATATTTAAAGTGGCTAAGAGAAATTTTAAGTGTTTTCATCACAAAAAAGTATGTGAGGTAATACATAAATTAAATAGCTTGATGCAGCCATTCTACAATGTAACATAAATCAAAATATCATAGTGTATATTGTAAATTAATTCAATTTTAACTTGCCAATGAAAAATAAAGGAAAAAAGCCTAAAACAAAGATAAACAAAAATAAATATAAAGCAAATTACACTATCTGCCCCAGTCATTAACATCTCCCTACTAGAGATTGAACAAAAAACAATTCAAGGTATGACAACTTTATTTCTAATTGATGCTCAGTTTTTTTAAAAAACACTAGTAGTTTATTAAAAATTTATTCCTGATCAGACTGCCTGGGATCATTTAGCTCCAGCTTCCACTAATACATCCTGGGAGGCAACAGATAATGGCTTAAGTGCTTGGGTACCTGTAACCCATATGGGAGAGCTATATAGAGTTCTGCACCGTTGGCCTCATCCTGGCAGCTCTGGCTGTTTGGATATTTGCAGAATAACCCAAAGATGAAATATCTGTCTGTCTGAAACCTCTGCTCCCCCATCACTTTACCTGTCATGTAGATGAAAATAAATAAAAATAGAAATCCCATAAAAAAATTATTCCTGTATTTTTTGCACTGCTAAATAGCTTGGGGTTTCCATAATGAAACAAAAATTGTTCCATTATCTTCTAAGTAGTTCCAATGATACACACAAGGTAACATACATTGCACATGCGCGTGCAAGCACACACACAATTAAAAGTATCAGGGTCATCTCTGAAAGGAAAACAGGGCTAAGACAATGCTTCCTCCTTCCTCCCCTCTTTATCCCTGCCCAGGCAACATCATCAATCAATGGCCAAGCTAAAATTAAAGCATGAAGACCAGGGTACTAATTGTGATTTTAGTCAAGTCACTTGACCTTGCTGAGTCTTAGGGTACTTTTTTTAAACTTCTAATAATTGGATTATATAGATCTATCTCACAGGGTTAGCTTTGGAAATTATATAATATGATGTTTTTGGAAGTGTTTTGTGAATTTCCAACCTCTACTGGAAAAAAACAAAGCATACATAATATTCAGTATATTATCCTTTCTACTATTTATATGATTTTCTTGGGAAAGCCAAATACAGTTAAGAATAAGGAAAACATCTGGCTTGTATAATACTAAATAATCAGAAAAAATTTAATTGTATGTAGAACACCTCAGTCCTGAAAAACACTGTAAACTCCAAAGTTAAGGTCCCACCAGTCCTTTTCCACAATAGAGACTGCTTTTGCTGAATACATGTCTACCAATGAAGAGTTTTCCACTTAGGACATAAGCTATACATTTTAAATCTTTTCATTAGACCTTTGTATTTAATCTAAGGATATTATATAGTTTTACATTAACAGGATTTTAAACATATCTTGAGGTCAAGTATTAACAATTTAATTTGTTCTTGTCTATATTTTGTTACCAAAACAGTGAGTATTTTTAAGTTATGTCAATGAAAATGGATGACACAGAAGAAAGAGAAATGAAATACTGTTTTCAATAAAACTTAAATCACTGCAACACTTAGTGTGAATGAAATATGTATTCTCCCAAGCATTCAGATACAGGGATGGCTACAGAAGTCATGCCAAAGAAGCAAAGCACCATAAAATGTTACAATGAGGTCTAGAATTTTCAAGTATCTTAAAGAATAGTCCAGCTGTTTGATGTCTTATCTTGGATATATTTAAGATTGTGAATTTTAAAATAGACACCACTTAGTTTAATTCTATCAGAAATATATTTAAAATCTTTAAAAGCCTCTGTTTCTTAAACACTCATGTATTTTTATTTCATAATGCAAGATTGAAATTATCTCTCATGTTTTCAACCTTAATCCCTAGAAAATAGAATTCAAAATGTACCAATGACTCTCATAATATAAGACTGTATATATATATATATATAACATAGAACTTTAATCAAAACTAGCTTTATAAATTCAGTATGTGCAAACACTTAATATGATACTATACTATAAGAATGCTATGAAATTGTTTTATGTGCATGTAAAGCAAATTCTCCAAAAACATTTTCCTTAAAGAGGCATAATAAAGAAATAATATAAACAGTATTAATTAAAAGTTTTACAGTTACAAATGCTGCCAAATTTAGCAGATTAAATTACTCTTTTACTTCTAGCAATAAATGTTTAAAGGAATGTACAAGTAATGCTTTTTAAATCACTTGGCCATAAACTCTATTAATTTGATTTTTTTACACTTTGTGCTTTTTATTTTTACATCTGTACCATCTTCTCATTGAAAATTATAGTTTCCACTTATACGGTTTACCCATCATTTAAAGTTTTTCTTTTTTATTTTTTTAAACATTTTTAAGTTACTTAGTAAGTTCAGTAGGGTAATGATTTTCCGGAGTTCGAAAACCCTTTAATTATATAATTAGTTAATTTGATTGGGCTTTTTATAGTAATTAAATAATCACAGATTTAAGCACATAATTTTAATAACATTTAAAATGTATACCACCTTCCTTTTATTTTATATTAGCCCTATGAGCATTTGAATCCTTGTAAATAATAATAAATTATTAACAAATTGTGAGAAATAACTTTAGCAATTATGTGAACACAATAAGTTTTCAATTTTCTTTTCAAAAAATGTGTGTAGTGAGATATCAAAATTAGGAAATGACATCTTCTTTTCATTAGACATGAAATTATTTTACAATATGAATTGACTTCCCTAGATCATCGTACCAGCTTAAAAGAGTGTTAAACCCCAAAACAAAAAATAATCAAAAAATTTAACACCCGTACCTATATCCATACCTATACTACCTATAGAATAGTCATCACTTTACCACATTCCATTTCATTTTATTGTCTTTTTATGGAAAATCAAGTTTTCCAGTAACTGGTAACATCCACATAATAAATATAACCTTCCTTCTCCAAAGCTGTAATGCAAGTTTTAACTGCCATTTTTGCTATTCAATTGGCATCTTTTTTAGATGATGAAGAAGAGCATCTTTTTCCAAGTGAGCCTCTGCAAGAGCCATTTTAGCTTTAGCCAGTTCCTGTTTAAGAGATTCATTTTCTTCCATGAGCTGAAATGATAAATTTGAAAAAAAAAAAGAATTTAATCATTTTTAGAAAGCATAAACTATTTAGACAGTATACAAAGGTATAATATTTAAGATAGTAAACATACTCATTGATAGTGAAGGTCCATTTGAGCTGAAAACTGCATAATTAAAAATGTTCCTAATTTTGGCCCAGGAATTTAATACACAAATTAACTCCCAATTTCCAAATCTAACAGTGATTTCGTTTCTCTAGATCTTTCTGAGACTTTAGATCCTGCTGATCTGTTCTTTTGTACATCTCTCACTCTTTTGTGGCTTTCATGACTCAACTCTTTGAGGTTTATCCCTCTCAACCTACACTCTTTTCATATTTTCTTCTATTTTAAAAATAAAAGACCTTTACATTTTTACAATCTATTAGATCTCAGAGCTAGTCTTCTCTTGTCATGTAAATCACTCTTTTGGATCATCTCATCTAATCCTGTGACTCCAACCATAACAAACCTCTCCTGAGCGCCAGACAGAATATTCTGAACATACCACTAGACTTTTCCATCTATATGGTCAAGAAGTTTCCCCTCCCTTCTTTAAGACTTAGTTCAAGTTTTTTATCTTCTTGGATCCACTCCATGCACTGTAAGTATGAAGGTATGATAAAATCAAGGAGTTTCTGCATTTACCCAGATACATTAAAGTATACGCTTTTAACTGCAAAGAATTCTCGGACTTCTTTTAGCCTTAGTTGAAGAATTTCTCCCTTACAGTTCAAGTTAGGTTAATTCCCTATACTTCCACCAACCTGTAGTATAGCACTTGACATGGTATGTTGTGATCACTGACTGCACACTTGTCTTTGCCACTAGATGCCAAGCTCCTCAATAGACAGGGACAGGATGTCCAAAGTGAATGTACAAAAAAAAAGTACAAAGTAAGTGTAGCAATATGAAAAAAAGTTTGTTAAGCAATATTAAGTACAACTATATTGTATATGCACTTGAACATTGCTTTAAGAGTAACAGAAAAGAACTTTAGAGGTGAAAACCACGAAAATATGGAAAGAACTGCAGAGAGGTTGAAGGGAATTACACAGTAACCACAGCATTTAGCACAGTGCCTAGGCACAATACCAATTAT
Organism: Lepus europaeus; assembly: GCF_033115175.1. Taxonomy (NCBI): domain Eukaryota; kingdom Metazoa; phylum Chordata; class Mammalia; order Lagomorpha; family Leporidae; genus Lepus; species Lepus europaeus. Next base: position 20,760,116 of record NC_084836.1, on the reverse strand, counting down.
TTCAGTAAGAAAACAACATTTTAAATATTTGTATCTTAACATCTATTTTTTAATTGTTGAAACTGAATTTGAATTAAGTTTCCTGTTACCTGTTCCTTAGTAAAGTCAAAAGAGAACTCAGGAACATTAACTGACTGAGGACTTGTCTGAGTGGCTTGAGTGACACTACGTTGCTTCTTCAGATCAGACTGTCCACTGGTCAGCAGCGCTGAATCACTTTTGACATTTTCTTTCAAATCACTTCCAGTGTTAAGCATGTGAGAATCTGACCAAATAAATAAAATGCTCAGATAACATTTCCAAATACCTTAACCTTTTAAAATTCTATTATGAAAAACTAACTTAAAAATGATATATCTATATTAGTATGAAGACAGAATTATGAAATAAAAAAGAGAAGAATCAGTAAAATGGAAAGTTCATTTCTTGAAAAGATACAATATTTACATTCCTATAGTTAGATTAACTAAGAAAATGAGAAATTACTAGGATCAGAAGCAAAATAGGAATTATTAGCACTAACTTTACAGAGATAAAATGAATATAAAGTAAAAACTATATGTCAATAAATAGATAAATTCGAAGAAATAGACAAATTCCTAGGTCAATACAAACTACTCAAATGTACTTAAGATGCTAATTTTAGCAGAACTATAGGGGATAAAGATCAAATCAGTAATCAACAAACTACCCACAAAGACAAGCTCAGGTCAAAAGGCTTCATTTGTAAATTATTTTCAAATACTTAAAGAATACCAAATCTTTATGAACTCTCCCAAAAAACAGAACAGAGGGAGCCCTTCAAAATTCTGTCTATGAAGTCTGCTACCAAAATCCGATGAGGAAATCACAAGAAAAGGAAACAAAGATCACTATATTTGGGAATATGGACACAAAATCCTTAACAAAATATCAGCAAAGTGACACCAACAACATATAAAAATAAATTATACATCATGGCCAAGTGGAATTTATTCCAGGAAGGCATGGTTGGTTTAGCATAAAAATCAATTAACTTAATATATTTTGTTAATATATAGGGGGGGGGGGGAAGCCATTGTAATCCATAAGCTGTACTTTGGAAATTTATATTCATTAAATAAAAGTTAAAAAAATATATTATGTTAATAGAATAAAAAACAAAAGCCACATGATCACAACAGATACAGAGAAAATATTTGAAAAAATCCCACACCATTTCATGGTAAAAATGACGTAAACCAGGAGAAGTGGAACTTCCTCAATCTGATAAAGGGTATCTATAAATACCCCACAGCTGCTAAACAGTGAACAACTGCACACTTTTCTTTCCTCAAATGTAGACAATGATGTTGGTTCTCATCAATTCAACACTGTCCTAGAGGTTCTAGCCATAGCAACTGGACAAGAAAAAAAGAAAATCTACCTATTTGGAAAAGAAAAACAAAAATCTCTCTACTCATAGATGATACTATCTTGTATATGGGGGAAAAAAGCAAAAACCTAAGGAATCAACAAAAAACTATTAGAATTACTGAATGAGTTTAGAACTTTGTAGGAAATAAACAAAATAAACATAGGTAAATAAATTGTATTGCTATATACTTGTAATGAAGACTTTGAACATGAAATTAATAATTATACTAAAAATATTATTGGGGCTGGCATTGTGGCCCAGCACGTTAAGTCACCACCTGCAACACTGGCATCCTGTACCAGAGCACCAGTTCAAGTCCTGGCTTCTCCGCTTCTAAACCAGCTCCCTACTAATGAGCCTGAGAAAGCAGAGGAAAATGGCCCTAGATCCAGATGGAGTTCCTGGCTCTTAGCTTTGGCCAGGCCTAGACCTGGCTGTTGGCAGTCATATGGAGAGTGAAATAGTGGATGGAAGATCTCTCTCTGTCACTTTGACTTCCAAATCAATCAATCATTTTTTTAAAAATCATCAAAGAGGATTAAATACTTAGGAAAAAATTTAATAATTAAAATGCAAAATTTATATTGCTCTAAAAACTAAAAAAAAACTCTTCAAAGAAATTAAAGATGATATAAGTAAATGTAAAAAATCTCAAGTCCGTAAATTAAGATACAATAGTGTTAAGATGGCAATACTCTCAAATTGATCCGCAGTTTTAATGTCATCTCTATTAAAATCTGAGCTAGCTTTTTTGTAGAAATTATCAAGCTGATTCTAAAATTCATATGGAAACACAAGGGAACCAGAAGAATCCAAAGAATCCTGAAAAAAGTGCAGGGTTGAAGAGACTCAAATAACCCAGTTTCAAAACTTAGTCCAAAGCAAGTTGGTAATCAAGGCAGCATGGGTACAGACATTTAGCCTGGAGTTAAGAGACACCTGTATCCACTACCAGGTTATCTGGGTTTGATTTCCAGCTCCCGGCTGTGATTCCGGCCCTCTGCTAATGCAGACCCTGGCAGGCAGCAGTAAGGACCCAAATAACTAGATTCCTGCTACCCACATGGTAAACACAGATTCAATTTCCTGCCTCTGGCTTTGGCCTACTCTAGCCCCAGTTGTTGCAGGCATTTGGAAAGTGAACTACAGGATGGGAATGCCCTCTCTCTTGCCCTCAAATAATTTTTTATTAAATTACAGTTTGATACTGTCATAAGAACAGACATTGAAGTAAGTGGAATAGAACTGTTAGTACAGATATAAACCCTTGTGTCTATGGTCTTTACTGACATACCAAATACAAAAATTAACTTAAATTGATAATTTGAGTTAAACAGCTAAATTTTTTTTGTCAGGCAGCATTAGACAGTGAGAGAGAGAAAGAGAGAGAGAGAGAGAGAGAGAGAGAGAGAGAGAGAGAGAGAAAGGTCTTCCTTCCGTTGGTTCATCCCCTAAATGGCTGCTACTGCCAGCGTGCTGCACCGATCCGAAGCCAGGAGCCAGGTGCTTCCTCCTGGTCTCCCACGTGCGCGCAGGACCCAAGCACTTGGGCCATCCTCCACTGCCTTCCCGGGCCACAGCAGAGAGCTGGACTGGAAGAGGAGCAACAGGGACAGAACCCGGTGCCCCAACCGGTACTAGAACCCGGTGTGCAGGTGCCACAAGCGGAGGATTAGCCTAGTGAGCCGCAGCGCCGGCCAAACAGCTAAATTTAAGAACTAAATCTATAAAACTCTTAACATATGGGTAAATTTCTTATAACCTCAGATTTGGCAATAAATTTTTAGATAGGACAGTCAACATACAAGAAACAAAAGAAAAAGCAGATAAATTGAACTTCATTAAAATTTAAAAAAAAATTTTGTCTTCCAAGGACACTATCAGTCAAAAGACAGCTCACAGAATGGAGAAAATATCTGCAACTCATATATTTGATAAAGGGACTTGTGCCTAGAATATATCAAGAACTCTTACAGTTCATTAATAAATACAAAACCCAAGTAGAAAAATGTGCAAATCATGTAAATAGATATTTCTTCAACGGAGATACACAAATGGCTAATAAACACATGGAAAGACACTTGAGATCATTAGCTAACAGGGAATATAAATCAAAACCACAATGATAAACTATCTCAGTCCAACTAGGATAGCTATAATTAAAAAGTCAGATCATAATAAATTTTAGAAAGGTGGGTGGGGACGGCACTGTGGCTTAGTGGGTAAAGCCGCCTCCTGCAGTGCTGGCATCCCTTATGGGCGCAGGTTTGAGTCCCGGCTGCTCCACTTCCAATCCAGCTCTCTGTTATGGCCTGGGAAAGCAGTAGAAGATGGCCCAAGTCTTTGGGGCTCTGAACCCATGTGGGAGACCTGGAAGAGGCTCCTGACTCCTGGCTTCAGATCGGCACAGCTCCAGTCATTGCAGCCATCTGGGAGTGAACCAGCGGATGAAAGACCTCTCTCTCTCTATCTCTCTCTCTCTCTCTCTCTCTCTGCTTCTCCTTCTCTCTCTGTGTAACTCTTTCAAGTAAATAAATAAATCTTTAAAAAAAAAAAAGATGGAGAAGTTGAAACTCTTTAGTGCTAATGATAAACAGGTAAAATATTACAGCTATTCTGTAAAAGTCTGGCAGTTCCTCAAATGACTGACAGAGTTACCTTATAACCCAACATTTCCATGCCCAAGTACCTACTCGAGAGGAATGATAGTATGCCTCCTCACAAAAACTCAGACATAAATGCTTATAGCAGTTTTATTTATGACAGCCAAAAAGTAGAAATAACCTCAATGTGTATTAAGTAATAAATGGATAAACAAAATGTGACATGTCCTTCCACAGAACTTTATTTGGTCATAAAAAGGAATGAAGTACTGGTATGTACAACAATATGGATGAACTCTGAAAATATTACGCTGAGTAAAAAGCAGTCACAAAAAGACTATATCACTAAATTTATATGAAGTGTCCAAAACAGAAAAACATATACAAAATAAATTAATAGTTACATGGACTGAGGGAGAAATAGAGTTGTGATAGATAGTTGTGATGGTTGCACTGTTTTTGAGCATACTAAAAACTACTAATTGTGTACTTCAAATGGGTGAGTGGTATGAGATAGTGTGAATTATATCCCAAAAAGGATGATATTAAAAATTATAAAAAAGCCATGTAGGAAAAATGTTCACACATCAGTATTATTTTTCTTGCTTTTTGGATCACATACTTTAGATAACAAGTTAACAGAAGCTCAACTCAAACTTATTTTTAAAAGGAAAACTGGGCTGGCACCGTGGCTCAACAGGCTAATCTACTCTGCCTTGCAGCGCCGGCACACCGGGTTCTAGTCCTGGTCGGGGCGCCAGATTCTGTCCCGGTTGCCCCTCTTCCAGGCCAGCTCTCTGCTGTGACCCGGGAGTGCAGTGGAGGATGGCCCAAGTCCTTGGGCCCTGCACCCGTATGGGAGACCAGGAGAAGCACCTAGCTTCTGGCTTCGGATCAGCGCAGTGCACCAGCCGCAGTGCGCCGGCCACGGCGACCATTGGAGGGTGAACCAACGGCAAAGGAAGACCTTTCTCTCTGTCTCTCTCTCTCACTGTCCACTCTTCCTGTCAAAAATAAAAAAAAATAATTAAAAAAAGGAAAACTGTATCTTTTTTTTATTACAGGGAAGTCTAAGTGAAGTGCTAGCTTCAGGAACTGCTGGATACTGGGATTCATGTGATATATTCTTCAAGGACATAATTTCAGGATCTCACTCTCCCCACTTCTCAGGTCCACTTTCCTTTTGCTCTGTGTTTGTGTAGGCATATGACAGCCAAGGTTGCCACTGATGATCCTGGGCAAATTCTTTTACATCCTGTGACCCTTCTTCCTTCAGTACTCTCATAAATTCATGAACACAAATAATTTTTTTTTACCACATTCAACCCATGGACCACTCACTGAGTTCCAAGAGCTGAAATCTCTTCATTGGCTCTGCTGGGTCCTATTCCCACTCTATGAATAAGAGTCATATGTTTGTCAGACTGTCAAAATCACATGGACTGAGGGAAGGGAAACTTGCCATATCAAACTCTTCTTAGCAGATAAAAAATAAAACCAGCTCAATGTGTTTTTCCCCTTTAAAAAGATTTCCAGAAGAGGATAGCTAAGTCAAGGAATAAAAGAACTTTTATAGCTTTTGTTCATATTCCAAACTTGTTCTTCTTGATGGTTATATCAATTTTGCCCTCATTCTATATATAAAAATGGAATAGTTATATCTATTTGGATAATTGATATCAAATTGAGTTTTGGACTGCTCTTGCTTTAATTTAAGATAGTAGTCCCAACTCAAAAACTAGTTATTATAATATTCTTTCACACCAATTAATATTTTTACAAAAATTGCATTGCTCAGACTAGCATATCACTCAGCTTGGTGATGAGTATAAGAGAAAACGGATTTCACTGGCATGGGAAAGCCAAGTTCTTCACTCTCTCAACCTCAAAAAGATTAATAATATCACTAAAACACTATTTGGTTAATAATTTCTAATACACTTTGGCTTTCAGAATTTTTAAAAGTTCAAATTAAATGAAATTAGACAAGGAGGCCAATATGAACTACAGATAAAAGCTGATTATGTTGGTTGTAGGAAGATAACAGAGGACACATGGTCCTAGGGAAAAAGAGCCCACTAACTAAACACTTCTGAAACTTGTTGTATTCTAGCTTCTTGGAGGTAGAATGAAAAGAGAACGGGAAATGAGAGAGTGAGGAAGACAAGGAAAAAGGAAGAGGAAATGAGGAAAAAGAAGAAGAGGAGATGGAGAGTGGAGAAGAGGATGAAAAAGAATAAGAGGAAAGTGTATTTAACAAGTGAGCCATGGTGCTAGCCCCGAAAATGAATTTTGATGAAGAATGGGATGGGAGAGAGAATGGGATGGTTGTGGGTGGGTGGCAGGTTATGGGGGGAAAAGCCACTATAATCCAAAAGTTGTACTTTAGAAATTTATATTTATTATATAAAAGTTAAAAAAAAAAGAGAAGGACCTATTCAGTAAAATAATAGCAGAAAATGTCCCTAATTTGGAGAAAGAAAGGGACATCCAAGTATAGGAAACACACAGAACTCCTAACAGACATGATCAGAAAAGATCTTTATAACACAAACTTTCAAAAGTATATAAAGAAAGGATCCTAAAATCTTCATGAGAGAAACACCATTATTATCTTCAAAGGATCTAGAATTAGGTTGACAGATGATTCCTCATCAGAAACTCTACAGGGTAGGAAAGAATACAGATACATAGGCCAATGCCTAAAAGAAAAATATCTCAATCCAGAATACTATACCAAGAAAAGATCTCATTCATAAATGAAGGTAAAATAAAGACCTTCCACATCAAATAGAAATGGAAAGAATTTGTCACCATTAGTGCAGCCTTACAAATGATACTTCAGGATGTGCTACACATAGAAACAGAAAAAGATATCTAGCATCACTAAAGATTGTGAAGGCAGAAAATCTAATAACAACACAAAGGAAATTCAAAGCAACCCACAGGAACAATGGGAAAGCAGCAGAGGATGGCCTGAGCACTTGGTTCCCTGCACACAACTGGGAGATCTGGGAGAATCTCCAGACTCCTGGCTTTAGTCTGGCACATCCTTGACCCTTTTGGCCATTTGGAGAGTGAACTAGCAGATGAAAGATCTCAGTCTCTCCCTCTTTAATGTTGTCATTCAAATTTAAAAAATACTAAAAAGATGTTATTAAAATTCTCTATAATCCTCTCTCCTAATTATCATCTTATTCTCAGTGTTTCTGCATTATTTTGTTTTGGGTAAATATCTTCCTCGCAGCATATACTTAGAATCTTTATTCAACTCTTTTAGTGCCTCTGTGTGTATATTTATTCCAATTTAATTCCTGTGCTCCAATGTTATGTTTTCTATATATCATGCTTTCTTTTTATTGCTTATCTTCTTAAATGCCTTATCTTTTGTTGGACTGACCAGATATTTTTGGTTCAATTTTCCTCCTGCTCTCATGGTTTAAAAGTTATTCATTCTTTTTGTTTATCTATGTTTAAGCATACAACATTAATAGATATCATTGAAGCTTAACAATGTTCTATCAAAGTCTGGTGTTATTATGCCCCTCAAAAGACAAGAACTTTAGCACAATTGTATTTCCCTACTCTACTGCAAACTCTAGAATTTTTTAAAGATACTTTTAGATATTACAAATTATTTAGACTTAACTCCAAGTTTTATTAATTTCTTGGTTTACTGTTATTCTTTATTTTTCATCTTAACTAAAGAATTATTTTCATTTAAAATTATCTTTATTTTGCCTTTAAAATAAAAATTTAAGTTCAATTTAATGTCCCATAGAACTCTGAAGGTATTACTTATCTTTTAAAAATATTTACAGATGTTGTGGTGATAATCACAGGACTGATTTCCTAAATAGCAAATTAGTCTTAACCTGCTTCTCAGGATACATTTTTGTAAAGCCGTGGCTATACCTTCCAGACACAGAGATAAGCAGAAGGCTACCTGGACACACAGCAGATGACGGATAGTGTCTACCCACAGACAAAACAGGAGTAGGCGACCCCTCAGATGGAAGAATACTTGCTTGGAATGAGGCTGCAGTTTTCTTTCAAAGCAAGTATCAGGAAATGGGCATTTATCCTAGTGGCTAAGAATATCCCATATTGGAGTGCCTGCATTCAACTCCCAGCTCCAGCTTCCTGCTGATGCAGACCCTTGGAGGTAGAAGTAATGGCTCAAAGAGTTAGGTCCTGCCACCTATGCACATGGGAAAGATCCAGACTGAGTTTGGGGCTACTGGCTTCAGCCATGGCCAAGCTGTTGTAGGCAGTTGGAGTGTGAGCCAGTGTTTGAAAGATCTATTTCTTTCTCTCTTCTTCCCTCCCACTGTCTTCTCTCTGCATCTCAAAAAATAAAAAAAATAATTTTAGGGGCCAGCATTGTAGCATAGCAGGTAAAGCTGCCACCTTCAATGCCAGCATCTCATTAGTGCCAGTTTGATTCCTGGCTACTCCACTTCTGATCCAGCTCCCTGGTAATGCACCTGAGAAAAGCAGCCAAAGATGGCCCAAGTCCTTGTGGCCCTGCCAGCCACGTGAGACTTGGAAGAAGCTCCCGATTTCTGGCTTCAGTCTAGCCCATCCCTGGCTGCTGTGGCCATCTGGGGAGTCAACCAGGGGATGGAAGATTTCTCTGTCTCTCCCTCTCTTCGTAACTGTGTCTTTTAAATAAATAAAATAAATTTAACAAAAATTTTAAATGTTACAAAAGCAATGTTTCAAACCTTCATTGTAAGAAAAAAAATTGGGCAGCAGTTATCTGTCTGGTTCAAGAGTGAGGAGGCAAGGTCTTTAGCTGAGTTTAGTGTACTTAGCTAAGGCACTGGATGGGGGGATAAAAGCCCCACCAGACAGTTCTATACTGTGGATGGCAGCACGGAGGGAGGCCCTGGGATTCCCTAACCTTTCCCTTAGCTTTCACTGGGAGTATAAACTTAAGGCTGCAGAGGCAAGACTGGCATCACTAGTTTGTATTTTGTAAATGTAGCAGAGGAAAGCACCATACAAAAATGGTTATTATTTTAGAGAAAAAAAAATACAAACTCATCCAGGGAGGTTCAAATTCTACTGGTTCAACAACAAAAAGAAGACTGGGGTCGCAGGAGGGAGAGGGGAATGGAGTAAAGGAAAGAGAGTAAAGGGAAGAGAAAGGAGAGGATGAGAGGAAAGACAGACTGACAGAGTGAGAGAGAATGGTGAAGGATGGGGAAGGAGAAGAAAAGACAGGGGAGAAACAGAAGATGAATGAATGCCAGCCATGATCATTCCCAGGAAATCCTATTGTGATAGTCAGAGGAACCTGTGAGCAGAGATGGGAATGACAACTGTGCTCACTGTAAGGGGTTGCAAGAGGAGAAACCTTTGTTGTCCAGCATTTGGAACATGTCTTCCTCCTTGGCCCCCAGGATCTCACAGGAGATCTCAGCATTTTGACTTTAAATTTGGCTTTGTCGTCCCAGAGATGTTACTTATCGTTTAGCATCCCATGTTGCTCATCAAAAGTCTGATGCAAATATGACTTTCACCTTTTCACTTTTTGAAACTCTAGAAAATTCAGAACTTTTTTCTTTGACCTTGGTATTCTGAAATTTTACCTGTAAGGATTGTTTTTTCATCCACTTTGCTCTTGACTGATTCTTCTGCCTCTAATTTGGGAACTTTTTTTACTTTATTATTTTTCCTTTCATTCTTTTCTCCTCAGAAGCTCTCTTCAGACAGATATTGGAACTCCTGGATCTATCTTTCATGTCTTAATGTTTTTAACATAAATTAAAAGTACTTTTGGGGGGAGAGAGGAATATGGGGAAAGAAATACCCTGTAAGAAAAAAAAAATAAGGCAGCAGTTATCTGCCTGGTTCAAGAGTGAGGAGGCAAGGTCCTTAGCTGAGCTTAGTGTACTTAGCTAAGGCACTGCGTGGGGGAAAAAAAAGCCCCACCAGACAGTTCTGTGCTGTGGATGGCAGTACGGAGGGAGGCTCTGGGATTCCCTAACCTTCCCCTTAGCTTCTACTGGGAGTACTGAGTATGCTCAGCCTTCCATACAAGTCCCCTCCAGTTCAGTAGCCACTAGCCCCATGTGCCTAAAAAATCAGTTCCTCACTTGCTTTAGTCCCATTTCAAGTGGCTTAAAAGCCACTTGACTAGAGAACATTTCCATGATAGCAGAAAGTTTAATTGAACCTTGTTCAAGATCACTTATTCACCCTTCAGCTGTGTCCATTCTGTCTTTAAGCATACAGTCTCTCCAAGTTTTTTTTTTTAAGCACTTAGTAATATACATTGTTTTAGGAGAGAATAGTAATGTATCAAGTGAAGTTCCTGCTTTCATGCAACTTACATTCTAGTTAACAAATAAATAAAAAAGAATATAGTATATTAAAAGGTGCTGAGAATCTACAGAGAATATCACTCAGAGTTGAAGAAAAAGAGAACTGGGAGAGAAGGATCCAACATGGGAAGCGGGATACACAGCAGACTCATAGAATGACAGATGTCCTAAATAGCACTCTGGCCTCAGAATCAGCCCTTAAGGCATTCAGATCTGGCTGAAGAGCCCATGAGAGTATTGTAGGCATGGAAAGCCAAGACATCCTGGAAAAGAAAAAAAAAAAAAAAAAAAAGAAGACCTAAATGAAAGATCTCTGTGAGTGAGATCCCAGTGGAAAGAATGGGGCTATCAAAGAAGGAGGTACCTTTCTCTGAAGGGAGGAGAGAACTTCCACTTTGACTATGACCCTATCGGAATAAGATCAAAGTCAGCGAACTCTAAAGGCTTCCATAGCCTTGGCAACTCATGACTAGAGCCTAGGGAGATTACTAACGCCATAAACAAGACTGTCAAATTGTTAAGTCAGCAACAGGAGTCACTGTGTACTTACTCCTCATGTAGGATCTCTGTCCTTAATGTGTTGTACAATGTGAATTAATGCTATAACTAGTACTGAAACAGTATTTTTACACTTTGTGTTTCTGTGTGGGTGCAAACTGATGAAATCTTTACTTAGTATATACTGAATCGATCTTCTGTATATAAAGATAATTGGAAATGAAAAAAAACCCTGGTGTTAAATTGGAAATGGCGTAGAAAATTAATTAATTTTTAAAAAAATATCATGTAGGATCTCTGTCTTTATGTGCTGTACACTGTTATTTAATGCTATAACTAGTACTCCAACAGTATTTTTTTCACTTTGTGTTGCTATATGGGGGCAAACTGTTGAAATCTTTTCTTAATATATACTAAACTGATCTTCTGTATATAAAGAGAATTGAAAATGAATCTTGATGTGAATGGAAGGGGAGAGGGAGCGGGAAAGGGGAGGGTTGTGGGTGGGAGGGAAGTTATGGGAGGGGGGAAGCCATTGTAATCCATAAGCTGTACTTTGGAAATTTATATTCATTAAATAAAAGATTAATAAGTGAAAAAAAAAAGAAAAAGAGAACTGGTAGGGATGGGGAAAATGGATGAGGAAAAGTGAGCAGAAACTTACAGTAAGTACTGAAGTGCTGCACGTGGCTATCTGAGGGAACAGCATTCCAGAGAACCAGAAGAGAGGCCAGCAAGTAAAAAGGTACTGAGACAGAAGTATGCATGCTATGTTTGAGGATAGTAAGGATGCCAGGGCAGGAGTAAATGGAGTAAAGGGGGAGAATAGCAGGAGATAAGGTCAGAGAAAAACAAACAGCAAGATCATGTTGGAATCTGCAGGCCAGAGCAAAGACATTGGCTTTTACTTTGAATAAGGAAGGAAGTCAATGGAGGTCTGGAGCTGCAATGTTATGTAATATGAATTACATTTTCAAAACATCCCTCCAGCTGCTGGGTTGACTATAGAGTGCAGGGGAGCAAAGGCAAAGAAGAGACATAGTTAGGAAGTGACTGTAATAATTCAAGCATATGACCAAAGTGCTAGTATCATGTAGTGATGGGAGAAGTCAGATTCCAGGTATCCTCTGAAGGTAGGGTAGGTGTATTTAAAGTGGCTATTATTTTTTACTTCAAAGATCATGCTTCCCATTTTTAAGGATCTTTATCTGGCTATATTCCAAAAAAGCTTGTTCTTACAGTTACATGGGTTCATAATCTTCTCATCTGTCGGAAGATACATGTTTCTTTAAAAGTCCCTACTTTTCTTTGGCATCAGGTCATTTGGTTATGCATCATTGCTTTTGATATCTGAAGAATTTCTTATTTGATTTTTGTATGGAATAAAAAATTGCTTCTCTCAATGTTAAATTAATTGTCCCTTCAATAAACGTTGGTACTCAATTTCCCAGACTTTCCATGAGTGTTACCCAGGTATTGCCAGTTAGATTGCCCTCAAATACCAGTGGCAAAATAAAGGAAAGAAGTAAATTCTTTCTCTGGAAACAACAGCATTGACAGTAGCTACAAAGTCAAATTCTTAGTATAGAAGTAGAAATGGTGTTTGACATTTCAATGAATTTGAATTTTTGAAACAGTAATGGCAGTAGTAATGCTCTCCATTGTTGGGTAGAAGTTTTCTGCATCAAATCAGATTATACTGTACTGTGATTTAGGGCAAGAGTTATATAGTAATCCTTAAACCTGGTATTCCAGATCTCCCATAGTCCTAAAAATACACTTCTTAGTAAACAGCTTTATTGAAAAATTCACATTTCACACCCATCACCCATTTAAAGTATACAACTCAATGTTTTCAGTATGTTTAAAGATGGTGCAATCATTCAATGTTTCCATCATTCTAGTAAAGTCCCCTATTAGCCTCTTAGTCAATATTCCTTTTGAATTTCACCTCCCTCAGATCTAGGCAACCACTAATTTACTTTTTGTCTCTATGGACACTTCATATAAACAGAATCATACACTATGTTATCTTTTGTGACTGACATCTTTCATTTAGTACAATGTTCTTAGAGTTATCCATGCTGTAGTATGCATCAGTGTACTGTCTTTTTATTGCTGAATACTCCATTGTATAGATATGCCACTTTTTAAAATCCATTCATCATATGATGACATGAGTTGTTTTCACTTTTGGTTATTATGAATATTGTTAAACATTCACATACAAGTTTTTGTATGGACATGTCTTCACTTCTGTTATGCATATACCTAGGAGTAGAACTGCTGAGTTTCATGTAATGCTGTTTAACTTTCTGAGGAGCTGACAAACTGTTTCCAAACCATTTGTACTTGAAATAATCCCAGCAATGTATGAGGGCTCCAATTTCTCCACATCTTAGCCAACACTTTCACCTGCCTTTCTGATTATAGTCATCATCATAGGCATTAAGTGGTATCTCACTGTGGTTTGATTTATATTTCCCTGATGGCTAATAAGTGTCAAGCATATCTGTTCATGTGCTTATTGGTCATTTGTATATCTTCTTTGGATATATGTCTATTCAGTTCCTTTTAAATTGAATTACCTCTTTACCATTAAATAATAAGTTTGTTCTTATATCTGGATACCAGTCCCTTATCAGCTATACAATGGCAAATATTTTTTCCTAACCTATGGATTGTCTTTTTACTTTCTTGATAACATCATTTGGGCTACCAAAGAGTTAAATTTTTATGAAGTCCAAATTACTTTTTTTTTTATTTCAACACTTGTACTTCTGGTAAGAATTAAAGAAAGCTTTGTCTAACCCAAGGTCACAAAGACGTACCCTTACATTTTAAGAATTTTATAGTTTTAGCCCTAATTTTCAGGTTTCTGATTCATTTAGAGTAAATTTTGTTGACAACAGAAGTAAGGGGTTCAGCATCACACATGTAGGTATCTGTACTACCAGCATCAGTTTTGGAAAAGGCTATTCTTTCCCCCACTGAATTGTTTAGGCAACCTTGCCAAAAATCAATTAACCATAAAAATAAAGAGTTTATTTCTGGACTATTCTATTCCATTCCAACAATTAAAAAAAAAAACTATTGATTTGATAGAATTAGAGAAGGAGACACACACAGACACACACACACAGAGAGAGAGAGAGAGAGGGAGGGAGGGAGGGAGAGATCTTCCATCTCCTGGTTCACTCTCCAGATGACCACAATAGCACAATAGCCAGGTCAGAATTGGGCTGAAGCTAAGATCTAGAGGCTTCATCCAGGTCTCCCATGTGGGTGGCAAAAGGCCTAAACACTAACACCATCTTCCACTGCTTTTCCCAAGTGATTGGCAGGCAGCTGGATTGGAAATGGAGCAGCCGGGACATGAACTGGTGCCCAAATAGGATGCCAGCATCATAGGCAGTGGTTTAACCTTCCATGCCATAATGCCAGTTCCTATTTCATAATCTTTTAATAGGCTCTTTTTCTGCTCTATCAGATATAGAATTCTTTGATTACAATGATGAAGGCTTATTGTTTTCTTCAAATCTTTCAAAATTTTTATATGTATGTTTATCCCATTTTCTAGTTCCTGGATATAATTTCTATTTGCCACAGCCACTCCCAAGTGGTTGTGGGAGAGGAGGGGTTGTGGTACTGAGTGAGATACACCAAGTTCATCAGCTGGGTATGAAATCACCCTCATCCAGAAGTTAAGTAGTTGCAAAATTTACCTTAAACGTCTTACTCTATATGCAATGCTTACCAAGTCTGATACTAGTCAGAAGCACAGTGTAGGTTGTCAGAATAGGGACTAAATTATTCATGCTACTGACTCAGGGACCCATTCTAATCTGGGTATCCTCCTGGGGAGATTTCTAATGTTTTTTGGGAAGAATTTTCCTAGGGTAGTTCCCCTGAACTTTCACATCCTCACCCTCCCTAACGCCCCCCCCCCCCACTTATCCATGCCCAGGGAAAAAAGTATAATTTATTTCATTCATGAGTTTAGAAAAAGGAACTAGGTATATCTCCTCTTGCTTTGACATATGACTTGCCTGCAAAAAGGATACGTTCTGTTCTGCTTTCTTCACAAGACAGATTTATAGCTTTCAAAGCTAAAACATGTGGGAGACAGAGCTATGCACCAACACTATCTTCTCATAGAACTAAACTATTTTTTCCACTGGAGCTTTTATTATAAAGGAAGGTGACAATTTGATCTTTGTTGGCAGGCTACTTATTCCTTCTCCACAAACTGCTCCTACCTTAGCCAAAGTTCTCTCTTTCACAAGTTTATGGGGACTGATTTCTATGGTTTTGCCTCTCTAACTTACATTCTGGTTGACTCTTTTAAGAATTTATGGAGGTGGGTTATTAGTGTAATGGTTAAGATGCTGCTTGGGATGCCCACATCCTATATTAGAGTTCAAGTTCTGCCTTTGCTTGCAATCTTCCTGCTAATTATATTTGAGAGGCAGCAGGTGATGGCTCAGATACTTGGGTCTCTGCCCCTCCACGGGAGACTTGGATTGAGTTCAAGGCTTCTAGCTTTGCCCTGACAAGTGTGGGCACTTGGGGAGAGGACCAGCAGATGGAAGATCTCTCTGTTCTGTCAACTCTGACTCGCTCTTTTTCTCTGCCTTTCGTATATAATGAAAATACATAAATAAAAATAAAAATAAATTTGGGGTATGAGCGTTTCACATACTGGTTAAGACACAAGTGGGAAAGTGGCATCCCAAATCTGAGTGCCTGGATTTGAGTTCTAGTTTCACTCCCAATCCCAGCTTCCTGCTAATACACATCCTGGAAGACAGCAGATGATGGCTCAAGTACTTGAGCTGGTGCTACCAGTGTGGGATACCCACAATGAGTTTCCAGCTCCTGGCTTCTGCCTGGCCCAGCCCCTGGTGAGTGAACTAATGGATGGAAGACCTGTCTACTTCTGGATCTCTATTTCTCTTACTCACTCCCTCACTCCCTACTCCCTCACTCTTTTTCGGCTTTTCAAATAAATAAAATAAATAGATTAAAGAGAAAGGATTTCTGACTCCCTAAGGATTTTATCATTCTTTTGCAGCATAATCTACTTTATCTTTCTTTCTGACATTTCATGAGGTTTCTGATAAGAGATGCAATATATTAGTCTCTCGTTTTTCACCATCAACTACCAAACTGGAACATCTAAGTGTACCTATTCATGCTGTTTCCACTATTCCACACTACCCTGTAAGATACAGTCCTTTCATGAGAGACCTTAAAAACCTTGTGGAAACAAATATTAAGGGAGAATAAATATATAGCAATATACTATAAAAACAAACAGAAAATTACCATAAAATAACTCACTTCAGAGAATAAAGAAGTCTTCATTAAAAAGGAGAAGTATGACATAGTCTTGGAAGGATGGAAAAAGCTTACACAAAGCATGAGTGATTCTAATGAGGAATAACAAAGCAAACAAGAAAATGCAAAGGAAAAGCGCAGGGCAAGTTCTATTCCAGGGAGAATATCAGGTTGCTTGAGTATATGTGAAGTAGCAGTGGGAAATAAAACTATGAAAGACATCAAGTAGGAGATACAGGATCAAGACTCAGGTATAGATCATGAAAGTCTCTTTCTCTTTATTCAGAACACATTTGTAGGTAAAGCATTAAGCTGACACTAGATGAATTATTTCCAGGTTAGAAATCCACACACAGATATTCTGTCACAAGGTACTCAAAAAGTCCTTCAATTATCTACTATTGTATATGCCTATATAAATACAATAAATAATGAGTAAAAATAAGCAATTAGCACATGAAAAATTTGTCTTCAAAATTTGAGTAGGTATTCATTTACATTTGTTTTAGAGTATACCTCTGATATGAAAAGAGCCATCATCATTTCTCTCTACCACAAGATGATCAATATGTAAAATTACAGGAGCTGGTTCCAAGGATACTGTACTATTTCGAGGACTGTCATCCTACAGGAGAAAAAATAATATTGGCATATTCTTATTAAAGTAAATGATAGAATATATTATTTGTAATGAGCATTATTTTAGTCAATTATATTTCTGATAAGTTAGTTGATACAGTAAGAAAACTGTTCTATTGTGAATTATCTAATTTCTGAGAAGGATCTTTGTATCATTTACTACAAAGACAAATGAATTCATTTTAACAAATGCTGAGAATGTATATTCTTAGACATGAATCAAAGTACTGATAGGAAAAGTGAGCATAAAATATTAACATACTTTTAAATTAATTTTGGTGTTTGAAACCTGTATCTTCATTGGCATTACAGTTGCAACAGTTTCATCTTCCAAAAAATGTTGAATATTCATAAGAGAAGATGTAAGAAACTCAGTACTAAAGTTTTCTATATGGCATTGAAGAAATCCATTTTTTTCTGCAAGTACAGAGTGTATTACTGCACCAGGCCCACTTTCAAACTTCAGAGAAATTTCAGGCGAGGATTTAGAATGAATTACAGCTTTCTGATCTGAACCTAAGGAAAATAAACATAAAAATCACAACTGTGTAATGCTATTCAAAACTATCACTATTATCATTAAGAAGTTAATATTTTCCAATTTAAATTCTATAATACATATAAAATATACTAATATTTTATAATATTAAAGTTTGCTCCTAACTTAAATTCTACAATACATATCAAATGTACTAAATATATCCTAACTTTTTAGGCAACATTCTACTACAATAATGTTCACTTTTCTGTATCTTACATTTTATGGTATCAGGAAAAAAGTCAAGATTAACTCTGATTATGATATGTACCTCAGATGAACTAAGAGTGTGCCTGAGTGTCTGCTCATCTATACATTTATACTATAATGGACAACTGTAATGAAGCAACAAAGTCATGGCATTTAAAGTGGCTCTTAAGCCATTTCTGAAGAAGCAATAAAGCTGTTTTGCACCTTCCATATTATACTGCATTCTTAAACAATGGAAAAGTAAATAGTAAAGACCTTATTGAAATAATTCTATTAGAAGACACACCTAAAATTGAAATTAAAATTATATATGTGTGTGTATGTACATATAAATTACATTTGTTTATGCTTTTGCTATGTTCCAAAAAAGAATTTGACATGGTATATAAAGATGCAAAAATTCAAGTTTAAAAAACAAATTTAGGGGTCAGTATGGTGGCACAGCTACAGGTTAAGCCACCACCTGTGAATATGGTATCCCATATGGATTCTGGAGTCCCATATGGATTCAGCTGCTCAACTTCTGATCCAGCTCCCTGCTAATGTGCCTGGGAAAGTGGCAGAAGGTGGGCCAAGTCTTTGAGTCCCTTCACCATGTGAGAGAACAGGAGGAGTTCTAGGCTCCTGGATTCAGCTGGCTCAGCCCTGGCTGTTGTGCCCATTTGGGGAGTGAAAAGGTGAATGGAAGACTTCTCTCTGTCTCCCTTTCTCTCTGTAACTCTGCCTTTGAAATAAATAAGTAAATCTTAAAAAAAAAAAGGGGGGGGGCTACCACCAAGGTGCAGCAGAATTAAGCCACCATTTTGTGGCATCAGCATCCCCTATTGAGTCCCAGTTAGAGACCTAGCTGTTCCACTTACAATACAACTTCCTGCAAGTGCCTGGGAGGAAACAAATTATGGCCCATGCACTTAGGCCCCCACCACACATGTGCGAGACATGGATGGACTTTCTGGCCCCTGGCTTTGACCTGGCCCAACACTGGCTGTTGCAGCCATCTGGGGAGTGAATCAGTAGATGAACCATTTTTCTCTGTCTCTGCCACTTTTTCAGAGAGATAAATAAATCTTAAAAAAAAAAAAAATTAAAAGTTACTAGTGGAATCACTGAAACAAATTTCTTATTAAACTGACACTCATGGTAATTATTTTGTTTAATTACTATATGTTACCTTGTTACAAAATTTGAGGCAACATGCACATGGTATAATCAGATTAAAAAATGGGTAAAGAAAAAGGATGGAAAAGAAAAGGTGAGTGATGAAGGATAATAACCTAAAATACAATATTTAAACTTCTGAGCCAAAAGTGGACCAAAAATGACTTTCAAAGGAACAGAGAAAAATATGATCACTTTCACAATTCTTAGAACTCATGAGATAAAAACTAACCAGTTGTTTTGGAAAGAAAAAGCCATTTCTGCTTTCTAAAACATGAAAGTAATTTATCCTATGGGTTCTCATGAAGAAGCCTCACTTTAAATTCTTATTAAAACTATTCCAATAAACTTCAAAGGATTGATGACGGTAAGTGAAACTGCCATATAAACTTAAATCATTTGTGTATTTGAGACAGAGACATAGTTTGACAGCATTTCAATTCGCTGGTTCATTCCCCAAATGTTTACAGTATCTGGGAATGGGCTGGGCTGAAGCTGGGAGCTGGGACTTGAGAGATCACCACTGGTTTCCAAGGTCTTTATTAGCATAAGTTAGAACTGGGTATTGTACTCATGTTTTCCAATACGGGAGACTGGCATCTTTACTGCTAGGCTAAATGCCTGCCCCTCCATGTTTACTCTGAAAAGGGGACAGCTTAACATGATTTCTTGTTTATACACTGTGTGTTTTGTTGCTTATCTCCCTCTATGTCCAAGCAAATGTATTTATCTCAGAATGAAGAACTATAAAAATAGCATACATATTTTTTTCCACAATATCAAATCCCATGCCAGACTCAGGAAATGTTTGTTTCTAAGCAAGATAATGGAAAACAAAAACTTATATTTATTCCAGAGTGGAACTAAATTTGACCCTTTAGGAAAATTAAACACTCTTTACAAACAGAAAAGAGTTCAGTTTTCTCAGACTTATAATCTCAGGTAAGACAAAAAATAAAAATAAGAGGAGGAATTTATCACCAGCATAAACAAAAAGAATAAGAGGTTACATTTTGAACAAATACTTCTAATAAATTAATCAAAATAATTTATGGAAATAAGGTAACCTAAAAGAGCAAATATCTTCAATTATTATAATAATAAATAAAATATAATTTTCCTTGAATTCAATTATATTAAAGATAGGAATGCCAATGAGTTACATATAAAATAAAAAACAAGTTTAAATCGTATTAAAGTATTCTGCATGAAAAGTAGTTAAAAAAAAAAAGAAACTTACCAATTGGACGATTACAAAGGTAATGCCGAAGACTGACATTGCCTAATTGATCTGGTATCACCTGGTTCACTTGAAGACAAATTTCCGTATCTTCTCCTCGGATATCAATTTCCCCATTTACACCAGTAATTTTAAATACCACAACTGACATCTATTAATGATTGCATAAATAATGTTAGTATACCAAGTAATTCTAAATTAAATTTAAGGAATATAGGAAACTACCATTAGCCTTGAAAAATACAATTGTGACATACCAAACCAAAAACATACTTGTGACCTATGACACATAGCTGTTACATTATGCAGGTTGAACATCTCTACCGTAAAAATGAAAAATGCTCCAAAATCTGAAACCTTTTCAGCAATGACATGCCAAAAGTCTAAGTTATATACCATGACATTTAGTTTCACACACAACATTATTTAAAATGTATGAAATCACATCAGGCTATCAGGCTAATTTGTATAAAAAACCTCAAAAATGTTATGCTTAGACTTGGGTCCCATCCCCAAGATAATATATAATATATATTAAAAGATTCCAAAATCTGGAAAAAATATGAAATCCCAAATACCTCTGGATACAAGCTATTTGGATAAAGGATACTCAATTTGTAGTGACAAACTCCAGACTCTTCATTCACCAAGTGAAAATATTTTAGACCACAAAGATTAATTATATGATTATAATTATATGATTATGTAAGTGATTTTCATTAAGAGCTGGACATGATTTTTAAGTCTTCTATAAGAATATTTCACTGGGTCAGGAAAGCTTAAAAGGAACCATTAACATATTTCAACTTGTAGAAAGCCCCTCACATGACTATCCTGGCCATCAAAGCTTTTCCAAGCGTATTTAAAAGGAACTTAAAAACCAAAAGAAAGAAGAGCAAAAAAAGAGGACTTCCCTACCTGAATATGAATGAAACAAATTTAGGAAAGTAAAATGTGGAAAAAAACAACTGATTAAGTGGGAAGAAAGAATTTTCAAGAGGAGAAGGAGCATATTAAATCACCTATCTAAGAATCTAAGAATGCATTTTATATATTAATGTCTTAAGATGTGTACATATCAAATATGAAATAAAGCTGGTGGCATTTCTCTTCACAGAATCCCTCTGAAATGATTACCAAGTCATCATGATTTTCTTGAGCACCCTCTGAATTTGTACTGATGGCATCTGGAGAGGTTTCACCATAATTCTGTAGATTTGCACTGGTGTTTACACTCTCTGGTGGGCTCTGGTAATCTGGAGTGGAGTTTTTTTTAATTCCTAGAATAATACAAAAGTAAACTAATAAATTAAAATCAGTTTTAAATGTTATCCAAAAGTGTGTGTGTGTGTGTATGTACGTACGTGTGAGCATGTGTGTGTGTGTGTGTATTTCTGATGTTGTAGATACTATTTGAAAGGCAGATGACAGAGGGAAGAGAGAGAGAGAGAGAGACAGAGAGAGAGACAGAGAAAGAGAGAGGAATCTTCCATCCTTGGCTTACTCCCCAAATGCCCCAACAGCCAGTGTGGAGCTAGACTGAAGCCAGGAGCCAGGAACTTCATCCAAACTTTCCACATGAATGGCGAGGACCAAGTACTTGAGCCATCACTGCTGCCTCCAAGGAAGATGAATGGGAAATGCTGCAGCCAGGATTCAAACCAGGTACTTAGATATGGGATGTGGGCATTCCAGGAAGCAGCTTAATCACTGTGCCACAACACCTGCCCCAAAGTTACATTTATATAACCAAAACAGATTATTTGAGTGTGTCCCAAGGCTTTATATGTGAAATTTAATTTCCAAGATTGAAGTATTATGAAAGTGGAAACTTAATCCAACCATGGTAATTGAAGAGGGACCTCAAGGAAGAGATTAAGATTAGGTAAACCGGATTGCAAGATGGTGGAATAGGGAAAGGGCATGCCATTCTAGGCTAGGGGTAAATTAAAAAAAAAAAAAAAAAAAAAAAAGTGGAGAAAGTATATTCTCAGAGAGTTAGAGAGAAAACTATAGTAAAAGAAGAAGGATGCCATGGATCTGCATGGAAGGTGCAGACACACAGCAGCATGAACACAGACACAACATTGCTGTTTTCCCTCTAGTTGCCAGGTGCATATACCAGAGCTGTTGCCACTGCTACTACTGACAAGATGGTGTCTTCTCCCAGCCAGCTGTTGCACATGCCCACAAGAGCTTCTGCAGCTGCTACTTATGACCAAAATGGCACCTGCCCTCAGCTGCTTGCCCAGCACCATTGTGTGGGGGATGGGGAGAGAGTAATTTTAATTTTTTCCACTGGCTTAATGGGTACCCTATCCCCCTTAGGGCTTCAGGCCAGACTCAAGCCAAGATCTCACTCTGGCTATATCATCAGTGACATGGGCTCCTGCAGTGATCTCACCTCACTCTCCAAAGTTGGTGCATTCTCTGGCTTTTGGCCACTGGAGATTGAATCAGTAAAAGATCCTCCCAACAAAGAAAAACCCAGGACTGGATGGATTCACATCTACAGACTTTTTAAAAGAAAACTAACTCTAATTCTTCTCAGGCTATTCAAAACAACTGAAAGGGAGGGGATCCTCTCAAACTCCTTCTAAAAAGCCAGCATCACCTTAATTCCTAAATCAGAAAAAGAAACAAGGAAGAGAACAATAGAGCAGCATCCCTGATAAACATAGATGCAAAAAGCCTCATTATAATACTAGCTAAACCTAAATTGACAAATGGGATTACACCAAGCTGAGAAGCTCTGCATTGCCAAAGAAACACTTAGCAAAATGAACAGGCAACTGACAGAATGGGAGAAAATATCTGCAAACTATGAAACTGATAAAGGATCAATATCGAGAATCTTTAAAGTGTCCAAGAAACTCAACAACAACAAAACAATCCAGTTAAGAAATGGGCAGGGGCTGGTGCTGTGGCATAGCAGGTAAAGCCACCGCCTGCAATGCCAGCATCCCATATGAGTGCTGGTTCAAGTCCCGGCTACTCAACTTCTGATCCAGCTCTCTGCTGTTGCCTGGGAAAGCAGAAGATGGGCCAAGTCCTTGGGCTCTTGTACCCATGTGGGAAGATCTGGAGGAAGCTCCTGGCTCCTGGCTTCAAATCGGCACAGCTCTGGTTGTTGCAGCCAATTGGGAAGTGAACCAGCAGATGGAAGGCCTCTCTCTCTCTCTCTCTCTGCCTCTCCTTCTCTCTCTGTAACTCTGACTTTCACATAAATAATCTTTAAAAAAAGAGAGAGAAATGGGCAAAGGACTTGAACAGGCATTTTTCAAAAGAGGAAATTCAAATGGTCAACAGACACATGAAAAATGCTCAGGATCACTAGCCAGCAGGGAAATGTGTATCAAAACCACAATAAGGTTCCACCTTACCCCAGTTAGAATGGCTCTCACACAGAAATCAACAAACCAGAAATGCTGGCAGGACATGGGGAAAAAGACACCCTAATCCACTGTTGGTGAGAATGTAAACTGGTGTAGCCATGGTGGAAGACAGTGTGGAGATACCTCAGAAGTTTAAGTAGATCTACCATATGACACTCTAACCATATGATACACCATATGGCAATCCCAATCCTGTGAATTTACCCAAACAACACGAAATCAGCATATAAAAGAATTATCTGTACCCCCATGTTCATTGCAGCTCAGTTCACAATAGCTAAGACTGAATCAATCCAGATGTCCATCAACTGATGACTGGATAAAGAAATTACAGTATGTATACACCATGGAATACTACTCAGCATTAAAAAAAAAAAAAAAGGAAGAAATCTTATCCTTTGCAACAAAATGGAAACCATTATACTTAGTGAAATTAGCCAGCTCCCAAAATACAGATACCATGTATTTTCCCTCATCTGTAGTAACTAATAGAGTACCTGAAATGTAATGGAGTGAAATTGAATTTTGAGATTTGATGGTTGTTTACAGCCCTTGTCTCTACTTTTGAGGAACAGTGTTTTTTTTTTTTTTTTTAAATTCATATTATTTGTTGAACTCTTCATTTAGTGTAGGGGTAATCTTATGAGTATAATGTAATGAGAAAATAGATCTTGTAAAAATTAAGAGTCAGAATAGGAGAGGGAGGAGGAAGAGGGAGGGAGGGTAGAGTGGGAAGTATCACTATGTTCCTAAATCTGAATATATGAAATACGTGAAATTTGCATGCCTTAAATATCATAAAAAATTAGATAAGGGGGTGCTGGCCTTGTGGTGCAGTGGATTGGTTACAAACTTGAACTCCTGGAGTGGGCATTTGTGCAGTAGTTAAAATGCCACTTTGGATGCTCAAACACCATATTACAGTCCCTGGGTTCAATCCTGGCTCAGTTTTCGAACTACCTTCCTGCTAATGTGTATGTACTCTGGGAGGCAGCAGATGATGGCTCAAGTATTTGGGTCACTGCTATCCTTATGAAAGGTCTGGAATGATTTCTAGACTCCTGACTTTGGCCTAGCTGAATCTTGACTGTTGTGGGCATTTGTGGAATGGACCAGTGAAAGATTTTCTATGCCTTTCAAATAACACACACACACACACACACATAAACACACACAGACACACACACAATTTGCACTCCTGAATCAGACTGGCTGACAAATTTGCATTTATCATAACTTAGCTATATAGCATAGGGTTAGATACCTCACCCAATTTCTCTATACTTCAGTTTCTCAATTTATAACAAAAGGAATCAATAATAACTACCTCATATAGCTGTTTAAGTTGGGCAAGCTGCTTAACCTCCCTAGACTTTTTTCCCCACCCTTAATGTAGAGACAATAATAGTTACTACCTAGATTTAAGTGAAGAATAAATAAAACGTAAAAAGTTCACAATAGTAATTGGTCTTGTAAGTAACTAGTAAATGTTAGCTTAGGACAAACAAACAAACAAGACAACCCTGCTCTACCAACAATAATGTGACTATAGGTAAATTACTTAACTTTTAGGAGCCTTGGTTTCCATACCTGTAAAATGAGGGTAAGAGCAAACATTTATACATCATATTGCTAAAGCCAAGATAAGAGTACAGGCTCTAGTGCCAGAATACCCAGATTTAAATTGCTTACAAGCTGTGGTACCCTGGGTTACAAAACCTCTGTGAAGATAATAGTACATTGCTGACAGAATTGCTGTGGGGTTAAATGCCCTAATATAAATATCACACAGAACAGTACCAACACATAGTGAATATGTTAAGTAAATGTTAAGTTACTCTTACAGGGTTGTAGCTCAAATTAAATAGGGTAAACTATCTAAAGTACTTTCTCTGGCTTAAATGTGTCCCATCCAGATGTTGCCAGGTGATGGTTTTAAGACATGGGGCCTTTGGACCATGAGGAATTCCGCTCTCGTTAATGGGACTAAGGCCCTTATAAAAGAGACTTCACTCAATGTCTCTGGACCTTTTGTCATCCTTTATGTGAGAACACATTATTCATCCCCTCTGGAGGATGCCAACTGAACCTGTCAGCATCTTGATCTTGAATTTCCCAGCCTCCAGGACTATAAAAATAAATTTCTGTTTTTTATAAATTACCCAGTCTGTGGCATTCTGTAATAGCAACAGAAAATGGACTAAGACAGAGTCTGACAATAAATGGTATCCATGACTACAATAAGTATATTAGTAACTACTTTCTAAACTATTCCCTACTATATACTTATATTTTTATATTTCTGTCTCGTCAAAGCTATTTCGACCATACTAATAGACTTATTTGCCTTTAAAGAGAAAATAATTTTTGTTTGCCTTTGGTCTCCCATGCTTCTATGTCTGTGGCAACCATTCTCTGATTACAGCTCATAATTTTATTCCTGTTCACAAAGTTCCTGGTGCCTTATTGATGGGAATGCATCTAATAATTTTTAAAACTTTCTTAGTTTTTTTTTAAGATTTATTTTATTTATTTGAAAGGCAAAATTACAGAGAGAGAGAGAAGTCTTCTATCCATTGTTTTACTCCCCAAATAGCTGCAACAGCTAGGGCTGGGCCAGGCTGAAGCCATGAGACAGGAACTTCTTTCGGGTCTCTCATTTGGGTACAAAGGCCTGAGCACTTGGGCCATCTTCTACTGATTCTATTAGCAGGAAACTAGACTGCAAGTGGAGCAACTGGGACTCAAACTGGCACTCATAGGAGATGCCAGCGCTTAACCCACTACCACCATGATGCCAGTCCCCTCTTGATGATTTTTAATGGGGCACTGGTTGCTTCTGAATGAATGGGGAGAATCATGTAGTTCCATCATCCACATTATATTTGTGAAAGAATCTTGATTTTATAAATCATGAGCTCCAGTCTGGAAAAATTATAGGGAAAAATAATTGGGAATCTACTTGCAAACTAAGCCCATCCAACCAAATTTTCAGATATAGAAGTTTCTGTAACAGAGGCTGTTAGCCTTAAAGTTGGCTGCTTTATTACTTAAATGACTGTATACAAATTGTTCTATGTCAACCATAAAAGGGCATGAAGAGTAGCTACTTACAAGAAGCAACAGAACATTAGAAAGTTGGGTACTCTTATATACTGTGTGTGTGTGTAAATAAGTCTTTTGGGGTGGTAAAATTTATTATTTATTATTATTATTATTATTACTATTGAATGTAGATAAAAAATTTTAAACATCATTTTCTTACAATACACGTTTATATATAATACAAATTTATAAACTATACTGCTTTACCTTTTTCCAAAAATATATGGCTATCACTTCCATCACTTTCTAACAACTGTTCTTCCAAGATCATACTGTCAAGAGAAATGGTATCCAATGAGACTTGTGAGGAACTTCTTTTCATGTTCTTTTGAGAAACATAGAGTGGAGCCAGGTTGGGGCTACAGCGTTCCTTATGCTTTCCACTGTTTAGAAACAAAATTATTAGAACACTATTACATGTGAAAAAGTGTATTATATCTAAGAAAAAATATGGTTCTACAAGTTTCTAAATTATATTTAAATACAGATGTTCAACGTGTTCTCATATTTTGAAAAATCTACCCTTTCATGTGTTAACTCTAATAATGCCTGATTTTGTCATTTTCTGCCCCCAAACAAAACACACTCACATGCACACACTCAGCAAAACAATTCCAATAACAGTTGTTACCTTAAAGATGTTTGTGATTTAAGTGTTCTAACTGTGGATGCCTCTTCTTTGCTGATTTCCGTGTTCTCAGCAAGTGAAGTTGCTTCTGGATGCAAATCTTCAGCTTTAAAGATTGATTCTATGGTTTCATTTCCTTTACTAGTTAAACTTTCTGAAAGTATGTTGTGATTACCACTATTGTCAAATGGCAGCACATTTGAGTCTTCTCTGTAGTTTAAGACACTATTTGAATCTGTGCAAGACGAATCCTTCCTGTTACTTATTTCTGATCCGATTTCCCCTGAGCCGCTTTTGTAAACAAGTCCACTACTTTCATCTTCAGTAATTTTTCCTAAATGTTTATCTGATAAACAGTCCAAAAAAGAAGTACCTTTTTGCAGATTTGTATCACTAGCTGATTTAAAAAGTAAAGGATTCGTTAAAGGGACATGGCTAAGGTCAACACTCAGAGATCTACTGTCTGACATATGATTAACAGTTACACTTCTAATTTGATTTATACTATTAATAGTTTGTTTTCTTTTTGAAGACAAAAATTCTCCATTTTCTGTAGGCAAATAATCAGGAACCACTGGGCTCACACTTTCACAAACAGGAGACTTAGGAGTATTTGCTGGATCCACTGGATGTAACAAAAGAGCCAGTTCTGCACTTCTAATTAAAAGTCCAATGCAAATGGATGTCTGACTGGCAGGAGTGCCAGTCACAGCTTCGACATCATTCCTTAAGTTCTCTGAAAGCAGAATAAGTGACTCATGGAGGAAAAGCAGGAAAACATACTGGTAGTGATTGATCTGCATACTGACATGCTTATGAACATGAACCAGGATATGAATATCTGCATCCGATGATGATGAAGAAAATCTTAAAAAAGTATCTGATGAGGAATGTTTCTGACCACCATTTGTCAAGGGCTCAGACTCCGTACTATAATACTCCTTCAAAAGCTTTTTCCGTTTTAATCGGCCAGCCAGATTGCTAGATTCACTCTGTGATGTATTGAGAGACACCTGATTACAAGTTTGCTCTTCTTTTTGTGACTCAGCATATCTCGTCGGTTGACAAATCCAGATGGATAAAGGGAAAGAGTCTACAAAACTTATTGGTCGTCCTTTTCCACTTTTCATGCCTTCATAATCTATCCAAAACTGAGAAAAGTATACAGCCCAAACATCTGTGGCAGCAGAAGTTTTAAGGGTATGTTTATTCAATTTGGGAGTAATATTTCCTTTATAGACTTCATGCATCTTGGTATCTTGTTCATGAGCATGTCTCTGGAAAATTGGATGCAGAAGATTGAAATTATCACAAGATTTGGGGAAGCTGGTATATGCTTTACTAAAAAAATCACAATCTTTGAAGTTTTGAAACAAAGCTTCTAGATCAGAATGTCTACAATTTGGACAGTGTCTTGTATTTGTGGCAATCATTTCAGAACTCTGAATAGAAATTGCATGTGGTTGATCTTGATGACACTCAGATTTCATTTCAGAAGGAATGACAAGCTAGAAGAGAAAAAAATCTAATCTCACAAATCTATACATGGAGAAGAAAAAACAACCAAGAACATGACTTACTCCAAGAATTCTTTTTCTTAACATATTTCTCTCCCAAATACTACTGCTTTATCAAGACATAAAACTAACTCTCTGCACTCCAATCTTGTTAAATTTGTACAAAATAGATATTTTTAACACACGACAAATCATAAAATAATTACTACCAATCGTTAACTACACCCTGAATATATAAGAAACTGCCAAATCTAGAAAGGGATTTTTTTTTTTATTAGTGATTTGGAAACTAACTAGAAGAGTGAATGGAATGAACAGATAGATGTCATTATAATCACTTTTCTGAAAGAATGCTATTTTAAAAATAAACTTAAGAGGACAGTTTATATTATTTACTAAGATCCTTTTTCCAAGCATAACTAAATCCAGTCCTCAAAACATTCACATCAAAGAGTTCAAAGTAACCAGTTTAAATACTGTTCAAATTCAGAAGATGTAAAAATTACATAATTGTATCAAACAATAATTATAAGGGTCACAGAACATGTTCCTTTATAATGAATTTTATAAGGTTGTTGAGAACATATTTAAAATATTTCTAAAGTGCAACTGTTGAGTATTATTAACCTCAATTTTTTTAAAAAGCTCATTTCTTAATGTTTACTTATTTCTTTGAAAAATCAGAATTACAGAAACAGAAAAAGAGATCTTTAATCTACTGGATCACTCCCCAAATGCCCATAACTGCCAGGGCTGGACCAGGCTGAAGCCAGCATCCCAGAACTCCATCTAGGTCTCCAATATGGGTGGCATGATAGATGTAGAAAAAAAGGACTGATTCAGGCAGAGAAAGTTAAAATATGCCACGTCTTCACTTATATTTGGAAGCTAAAAATTTGATCGCATAGAAAAAGAATAAAATAGGCCGGCGCCGTGGTTTAACAGGCTAATCCTCCGCCTTGCGGCGCCGGCACACCGGGTTCTAGTCCCGGTTGGGGCGCCGGATTCTATCCCAGTTGCCCCTCTTCCAGGCCAGCTCTCTGCTATGGCCCGGGAAGGCAGTGGAGGATGGGCCAAGTCCTTGGGCCCTGCACCCGCATGGGAGACCAGGAGAAGCACCTGGCTCCTGGCTTCGGATCAGCGTGATGCGCCGGCTGCAGCAGCCATTGGAGGGTGAACCAACGGCAAAAAGGAAGACCTTTCTCTCTGTCTTTCTTTCTCACTATCCACTCTGCCTGTCAAAAAAAAAAAAAAAAATTAAAAAAAAAAAAAGAAAGAGAATAAAATAGTGGCTGCAAGCACATGGAATGGTGTGTGTATGTGTATGAGACGAAAGTGGGATTGAGAGAAGATGGTTAATGGGTACCAGGATATGGGTAGTCAGGAGGAATAACTTCTAATATTCTATAGCTCGGTAAGGTAACTATGGTTGACAACAACTAACAATATTTCAAGATAGCTAGTAGACAATTTTGAATGTTCCTATCACAAAGAAATGATAAATGTCTAAAATAACATATATGCCATTACCCTGATCTGCTCACAAATTGTATGCATGTACTGAAATATCACATTATATTCTACAAATATGCATAATTACTATGTCAACTAAAAAAGAAAATACATTCAAAAATAAAATGTTAAAAAATTATCAATTTAATTTTTACTTCTATAGCTCATCACCAAATGAATGAAAATCAGAGAAAGCAGAGAGAAAACGTTGGGGCCAGTGTTGTGGCATAGCAGGTAAAGTTGCTGCCTATGAGACTGGCACCCCTTATGAGTGGCTGCTACCAAGGGGCTGGGAAAAGCAGCAAGGATGGCCCAAGTGTTTGGGCCCCTACCAAACCCCTACCATATGGGAGACCCAGATGAAGCTCCTGGCCTAGCACTTGCTGTTGCGATCATCTGGGGAATGAATCAGCAGACAGAAGATCTCTCTCTCTCTGTAGCTCTTTCAAAACAAGTAAATGAATCTTTAAAAAAAAAGGGGGGGGGGGAAGGCCATAAGAAATACACATATGAAGAGGAAGATCAGTCTCTTAAAGATGGTATAATTGAAAATCAAATGAAATCTGAAAAGGTTTTTATTTTTATTAATTTTCAATTGTTTTGTGTTCGTTTATTTTAAAGGCAGAGAGAGAGACAGAGAGGGAGAGAGAGAGATCTCATTTTTTGGTTCATTTTCCAAATGCTCACAATAGCCAAGACTGGGCCACACTGAACTTGGGGGCCACGAACTTACTGGGTCTCCTACAGGGACCCAACCACTTGAGCCATCACATGCTACCTCTCAAGGAGCACATTAGCAGGAATCTGGTTTTGGGAGCAGACCTGGGACTTCACTCCAGGCACTCCAACAAGAATGGGAGCATACCAAGTGGTATCTTAGCCACTGCACAAAACACCAGTCCCTTAAAATTAAATCTGAACTTTCAAAATCAAAATTAAGATTACAGTGAAACTGATTTATATTTGAACAACGATCTTATGTCTTGGCAATTATAACATTGTCAACTTTTTTTCTGTAACACAGTCACTAACTTGTATGGTACCTTTAGCATTAAGCCATCAACTCGAATATCTACATGCTCATCAGATTTTGAATTGTCATTCAATTTGTAGACAGCCATAAATTGATTAAGACTTTGCTTCAAATCCAAAAGAAACTGATTTAACCACAGAATGCTTCTTTCATCCACAGTAAACTGCAGTGCATTCAGCTGACTATACAGGTTGGGAGATGGAACTGTAGAGACAAAAATGTTTAAAAAAATATTTCAATGAACAGAACTAAATCTTATGAGAATAAAAAACACTACAGTCTTTCTTAAAATATTTTGAGATTTTTATATGCACAATTTGAGTGATACATATAAATGATATACAACAGATTTAGATCAACAAAACATTTTTCCATGATTCATTACAGAAAAATATATACTTCAAACTAAAAATAACTATGTAAATAACAAGTACTATTTAGGATTCTTTTCTTGAGGTTATAGTCATGAGGTCATATTCATCAAGAAGTAAACCAAACACATAATCTTTTTGATGAAATATCACATCAAAGTTGTGATCCTCAATTACATATTTCTGTAATGACTTTACTACTGGAATTTTAGTCTGCATCCTCTAAAAAGAGAAAACTAAGCCTAATGACCATTTTATGGTGGGAGTGGCATGATGGGAAGATCTCCTTAGGAGGAAGGACCATGCATAGTTTTATTCTCCACTTGAATCAAAGCCTAGAATAGTGCCTGAGGCAAAGCAAAACTTAAGCACCTCTTATATACCCTTTTCCATAGCTCTTCCAAAATAAACTAATATTTACAATTAGAGGGCACATAATTTCTTGGAAAACACCCATATTTCTATCATTAAAGCCATTTCAGTTTCAGAACACCTTGGTAAAAAATTTTTTATTCTAAATAAATATTCAGACATTTACTTCTAGCATAGATAAAAGTATGCATATTTAAAACTTCTAGGCTGACATAATTTAAGGAAAATAAATTAAAGGTATGGGATACCAGTAGAAAAAAATACTGTAAGAATGTCCTGAATATAATTTCTTCACTTATCTCATTCATTGACTATTTCACTTTTCTTTGGCAAAGATTCTTTGAATATAAATGACAAACAGTATAGTGCTAATCACAGAGAATATCAAAAAAGGCATGGTCCCATTCCTTTAAATATTCATAGTTTATTACATGAGACAGATAGGAAAACAAGAAGTTATAATTCAAGTGTACCAGAGACAGTCAGTCAGATGCGCAGGTGTTTGTCTTTGGGAATGTAAAGGGAGTAGGCTGTGAGAGATGGCATCATACTCTGGGAGGGAGGAAGGTAAAGGAATCTTAATGAATAGAGTGAACGATGACAGTAGCCACATAAATCACCAGAGAGCAAATGAAGTCCCCAAGGCTAAAGCACAGACGGAAAACCGTGGGAGAAGATCTGGGACTTCAAAGGGAATCCAACAAACTAAAAAGACCCTAGTTTCCAACAGGGGTCTACTTATGAAATATATTATTATACAGCTATGAAAGATACTTAAAATGAGCTTGTGGAAACCTCAAATATACTCATATCAGTAAACAGAAAGAAACAGGAATATATAAAAGAAACAAACATGCAATAAAAACAGAAATTCCTTTTTTTAAAAAGATTTATTATTTTGTTTGAGAAGCAGAGTTACAGAATGAAGAAGTGAGAGAGTGAATATTCCATCTACTGGTTCACTCCCTAAATGGCTGCAATGAATGGGATTGGGCCAGGCCAAAGCCAGGAGCCAGGAGCTTCTTCCGGGTCTCCCACATGAGTGCAGGGGCCCAAGGACTTGGGCCATCTTCTCCTGCTTTCTCAGGAACATTAGCAGGGAGCTGGATTTGAACCGGCACCCATATGAGATGCTTGCTCTGCATGCCACAGCTTTAACCCATGAGCCACAGCGCCAGACCCAGACATTCCTTTTCAAACTAAAAACTTTCATTAAGAAGCCAACATCAGACAAATGGGCAAACTAGGTCTACATGCTTTGGAGTTCTACTTTTTTTTTTTTTTTTAAGATGTATTTATTTGCAAGTCAGAGTTACAAGGAGAGAAGAGAGGTAGAGAGAGAGCGAGAAAGAGAGAGAGAGAGGTCTTCCATCTGATGATTCACTCCCCAATTGGCCAACTGGCCGCAACGGCCAGAACTGCACCAATCTGAAGCCAGGAGCCAGGAGCTTCTTCCAGGTCTCCCATGCGGGGGCAGGGGCCCAAGGACTTAGGCCATCTTCTACTGCTTTCCCAGGCCATAGCAGAGAGCTGGATTGGAAGTGGAGCAGCCAGGACCAAAACTGGCGCCCACATGGGATGCTGGCACTTCAGGCCAGGTCATTAACCAGCTGCACCTCAGCACTGGCCCCAGAGTTCTACTTTTAAAAAAAGGATACAGGACAGCGCCGCGGCTCACTTGGCTAATCCTCCGCCTGTGGCACCAACACCCTGGGTTCTAGTTCCGGTTGGGGCGCTGGATTCTGTCCTGGTTGCTCCTCTTCCAGTCCAGCTCTCTGCTGTGGCCCGGGAGGGCAGTGGAGGATGGCCCAGGTGCTCGGGCCCCTGCACCTGCATGGGAGACCAGGAGGAAGCTCCTGGCTTCGGATCAGTGCAGCGTGCTGGCTGTAGCAGCCATTTGGGGAGTGACCCAACAGAAGAAAGACCTTTCTCTCTCACTGTCTAACTCTGCCTGTCAAAAAAAAAAAAAAAATGTAAAAAATGGATATAAACTTTTTCCTCTGATGACATAATTATTTCATATAAACATGCTTTTTCAACTATGATTTTAATAGAGAAGTTAGTGGAGAAAATAACAAATAAAAAGCAATATAAAAATCCTATTAAGTATATGTAAAAAGTCAAATCACAGGAATAAAATTAATTGTGAATATCACAAGATTTTTGCCATCAAGGATCCATAAACAAGGGAGGAAAAAGGAGATCTGAACAAATAACAGGAGGGAAAAATACTATTTTAGAGTTAGAGTGAAGAACAATAGGGGCCTACTTGGTGGTGCGGTGGGTTAAGCCTCTACCTGCAGCACTGGCATCCCATATGGGCACCAGTTAGTGACCAGGCTGCTTCTCTTCAGATCCAGCTCTCTGCTAATGGCCTGGGAAAGCAGCAGAAGATGGCCCATGTCCTTGGGCCCTGCACCCATGTGGGAGACCCAGAAGAAGCTCCTGGCTTTGTATTGTCCCAGCTTCAGTTGTTGTGGCCATGTGGAGAGTGAACCAGCAGATAGAAGACTTCTTTCTCTGTCTCTCCTCTCCCTGTCTGTAACTCTGCCTCTCAAATCAATAAATAAATCTTTAAAAAAAAAAAAAAAGAGTATAGAACAATAGACTTTTGCTTCTTTTTTCACATGTATAAAGCTGAAAAATTTCGCCAAAAAAAAAAAAAAAAAAAAAGCTTCCCAAATATTGGACAAGTATAATGAAACAGGAAACTCTCTTACTGGGAAAATCTTTTCCATCTGGATAGTAATATTCTGTGAATTCTATATAGACAGCTGACATTTCTTGTGGAAGGTATAGTGATTTTTTATTGCAGGAGACCATACTTTTAGGGGAAGAGCGACATTGTTCTGCTGTAGAGACCTGGAAAATAAGTATGTTTATTGAAGTTACACTGCATAAAAGATCTTCCCAAAGAATTTATGGAAATCGAACATAACTTCAAATTCTTTTAAAATTACTTCCAATAATTTGTTAGTGGCTAATGCAAACTTTATTATATATTTTACTTCACATTAAGTTATTTTAAAATAATATCTATCAACTATTCAGAAAACTCAAACTTTCTAGGTTCTTATCAATTACAAAATCAACTTTTATACAATATTCCTTGAAAACTTATTATTTTGAAGTTACATTAACAGATAGGAAAATAATGATCATAATATTCTCACAGACAGTATAGACAAGCAATGTCGGAGTCAGAACACAGATCCAAATCCTCAAGGCTAGTTTCCCAGTATGTTCTTTGTAATAAAGCTTTAACATAATTTCTCCCATTACTATGAAAAATAACATAGCTATATAGAGAGTTTTAGTTTGGGATGATGGACAAATTCTGAAGATGGATACTAGTATAGGTTATATAACAATGTGAATGTATTTAATGCCAAGAACTATACATTTGAAAATAATTACAATGGTATATTTTATCACAACAAAAATCATTAAAATTAATATAATATAATCAGTTTGGTCAAATAGTTTGATCTCTTCAGTTATTTTATCAAAAGAATTGTTCATTTTAAAGTTCTGCTTACATATTTTCACTCTCCCCCCAAAACTAATTTTCCCAAATTTAACCAATGAAGTTCAAGAGTTTCATTTATTTTTGCTCATTTAGTAAGCCAAAGGATGTATCCCAAAGTATTTTAATGTTTTTAATCTAGTCAACAAATTTGCATATTTCTCATGTGAAATGGAATACACTTTTAAAAGGTTTACTTTGGTTTCCTTTTGTGTAAATTGCCTGCACAAAAACTTTTTCATTATTTGTAGTCTTTAAAAATTATCAGTTACTTACACTATCTAGTTAAAAAGAATTTCTCTGCATATACAGAAAAAACTTTTTTTATTTTAATGAACAATTTAGCTCATTTTCCCTTTAACACTGAAAACATTCTTCAAATTGGGATAAACATAATATTTTATTTCCTTCTACTTACTTTTGTTTATTTTATTTCTGGTATGTTTGTGTATGTGAGGTTTCTTTACTGTATTTTACTTTCAACCACTTGGAATTATGGGTGATTTCCCTCCCTTATTTCCACATGGATTTATTTAAATCATAAAATTGAAAGTATCCTTTTAAATAAGCTGTATTACATAAAGAGAATGTAAAGAAAGAAGCAAACACACAATGAGAAAAGAACTGTTAAATCAGGGTTTCTCAAAATAGTATTGATGTTTTGAGCTAGATAATTCATTTTGAGAGTTGTTCAGCACATTGTAGTATGTTTAACAGCACCACTTGACCATCAGATATTGGCAGCACTCCTCTTTCCATTTGTGACAACCAAAATTGCTTTGAACATTGCCAAATTTTCCCAGGAAACAGTATTGGCTCCAGTTGAGAACAACTAAGTTAAATAAAAACTTTTCCAATAAAACTAAGTCTCTAAGCCATAAACATCAAAATAAACCAGAACAATTTATAAATGACAATACAATCTGAAGTCCTTTAATTTACATCTAAAAGTAGATTATATAAATATGTTCTATGTTTTTGGTATCAAGGATTGTGATGTCAGATCATGTTGTATGATTATAGCCTGAATAAGACTGTTACCAAAAGTGGGACAGAGTTCTCAGATTACAACTTTGTTCATGGTATAGCAAACTCTTAGTACTTCAACAAAGCAAAACAGGCATTTCAGTTTATTCCACAGAGACCATTGTGAATTAAGGAATCTGATCTTCAAAGAGAGGTCCGGCCTTTGTCTCTGCTTCTGGGAAGTAACTAAGAACTTGAATTCCTTTTTCACAGTGGGCCCTGGGACCACAACTGGTAGTTTTACACTAAAAAATCACTCAGAATAGGACAGGCCAAATTTAAGAGTCTTAGCTGTAGTTAAGAGTGAGGCTTTGGGTTATCTATGATCATTGGTCTAGAGACGGAGTTCAACTTCATGGCAATACTTCCTGCATACTGTTACACATTCACATCAGGACGCTAACATGCCATGCAGACAAATATATTTTGCATTTGGAATTCTTCTAGTCTCTGCCCTATGCATCCCTTCCTATGGGTGGATCTAATATGTATCCTTGTCCTATAATAAAAATGACTATAACAGGTAACAGTGAGTTCTCTGAGTCTTTGTGGTGCAGTACTGTACTAAGGGTAGCTCGAGAAAACCTCTGAACTTGCACTAGGTATCAGAAGTCTCGGGCAGTACAGGCAGTCTGAAGGACTATGCCCTTGGCTTTACAGTTTTAGAAGTAAATCATATACACCAAGGGTGGGAATGTCCAGTCCATGGGCTGTATAAAGCCTGCAAAATCATTTGATCTGGACATGCCAAGACAACAAGTGGGATGCAAAATCTACTGCAGGGTAATTTTTAAGTCAAAAATTTTGCATGGTCCAAATGGCCCTTGGCAGAAAAAATGTTCCCTATACCTGAAAAGCTTATCAACCATTATTTTTCTTTTTTTTTTTAATGAGAACGAATTTTTAATTTACATTATAGTTAAAGGCTTAATGCTCTGCTAAATAAAGAGTTCAATAAGTAAAAAGTAAAAAGACCATAATTCACTAGAAATACATGCAAGGGCTATAAACAATAATCAAATGAAAAGATGTCAATTTCACTCATATACATTGAATTTTAAAATAATCATACTCTGAATACAGCTATTTTTGTCTGAACTGGTATTTTCTATCCTACCTGATTTAGTCATTTCACAAAACTGGTCAACATGTTTTTCAATAAAAGGGTAGTGTTAATTAGAGTTACCTGTGTGAGATACTGAAAGTGATTATGAGAAGATTTAATTTAGAAATTAAAACATACCTGATATATATTGAAATCTGCAAGTCTAACCACAACGGAACTAGACATTAGTTTAGCTTTTGATTGCTGAGATAATGCTGAAGGTGTTCTGGAAGTCCCTTTCAGAGTAGTATCTCTCTCTGTGGGAAACAAAAGCTCCTTTTAATTCATTAAAAATTAATTTGCAATAGTCATTCTTATTATTAAGACAGCTAGTGTAAATATAAATGAAGACTAGTTACTCAAATAAGATAATGTATGTGGAAATATTTTATAAAGTATAAAGTGATATAGGAATTAAACTTTTTATAATTATTATTCTTCCTTAAAAGGAATATATTACAATTTAGTTACTTTCCTCCAGTAACTTTTAGCTGAAATTTTGGAAAAATAAGAGCTATCTACCACCATTTAAAAGTCTGAAAAATTCTACCTGAGTATTCTATTCTTATACCATAATTCCTAAATCAGAAAAAAGATACAACAGAGAAAATGAACTGCAGACCAATATCCCTGATGAACATAAATGCAAAAATCCTCAGTAAAATAGTAGCTAATCAAATCAAAGAACACATCAGAAAGACCATTCACACAGACAGAGTGTGATTATTCTTTGTATGCAGGGATGATTCAACATTCATGAATCAATCAATGTGATACATTACATTAACAAATTGAAGAATAAAAATCATATGGTTATCTCAATAGATGCAGAGAAAGCTTTTGATAAAATACAATATTCTCTTGTGATGAAAACCTTAAGCAAATTAGGTATAGAAGGGACATTCATCAACATAATCAAGGCAATTTAATACAAACCCTTGGCCAACATAGTACTGAATGGGGAAAATCTGGAAGCATGTCCCCTAAGATCCAGAACCAGACAAGGATGTCCACTCTCACCACTGCTATTTAATATAGTCCTGGAAGTTTTAGTCAGAGAAATTAGGCAAGAAAAAGAAATCAAATGGATACAAATTGGGAAGGAGGAAGTCAAACTATCCCTATTTGCAGATCACATGATTCTATATATAGGGGATCCAAAAGACTCCATTAAGAGACTATTGGAACTCATAAAAGAGTTTAGTAAAGTGGAAGGATATAAAATCAATGCAAAAAACAACAACCTTTTTATATACAGACAATGTCATGGTTGATAAGGAACTTTTAAGATCAATCCCATTCACAACAGCTACAAAAATAATTAAATACCTTGGAATAAATTTAACCAAGGATGTCAAAGATCTCTACAAAAAAAATTACAAAACACTAAGAAAGAAATAGAAGAAGACATTTAAAAAATGGAAAAATCTTCCATGTTCATGAATTGCATGACTCCATATCATCAAAATGTCCATATTACCAAAAGCAATTTATAGATTCAATGCAATCCCAATTGAAATAGCAATGACATTCTTCTCAGATCTGGAAAAAATACTCAAATTCATATGGAAACACAAGAAACCTCAAATATTCTTATAGGTTATATTTCTCTTAAAAGTATTTTGACCCATAGTCTATGTTAGTCTGAATGAAGGATGCATAATTTCTAGATATTAACTAAAAATAATACTTATTGGGGTAAGAATTGTGGCATAGCAGGTAAAGCCACAGGTTAGGATATCCTGAGCCCATCCTGGACAGCTGATTAGTAT
Source organism: Lepus europaeus (assembly GCF_033115175.1). Classification (NCBI taxonomy): domain Eukaryota; kingdom Metazoa; phylum Chordata; class Mammalia; order Lagomorpha; family Leporidae; genus Lepus; species Lepus europaeus. The sequence goes on along the minus strand of NC_084836.1, from coordinate 20,720,800 downwards.
CTAGGCTGCCTTGCTTCCAATCCAGTTTCCTGCTGCTGCATTCTGGGAAGCAGCAGATGTTGTCTCAAGTGCTGGGCCCTGCCACCCACATGGTAGACTTGGATGAATTTCCAAGCTACTGGCTTTGGTGTGGCCCAGCCCTGGCTGTTGTGGGCATTTGGGGAGTGAACTAGCAAATGGAAATCAATCAATCAATCTCTCATCAAGTAGAAGGAAAAAGAAACACTTTCCAAAAATACTACTTATTAACAGGAAATTATGATCTCTCTCACCCTCTCTCTCAAGCACACACACACACATGCACACACACACATATATATCAAGGGAATGCCATAATGTTGTTATAAGTAAAATACCTGTTTGTGTGTGCTGGGGAGAGGCATGTGTTGGGGATTTAGGAGGTGAACCTATATTATGATCCTTCACAGCCTGTTTAAGCATTTCAACATTACACTCAAATTCATGTAACAACTCATTGGCCCATCCATTTTTTGTTTTGGTTGCATCACTAAAATACATCCAATGATTACAACTATCTCCTATAAAACAAATAACAGATATTTCAGTGAAAAGTGCACAATTTTCATTTATTCTATTAATGCTTCTAATAAAATTTAGTGATTTTTCTCAGGAAAGACTTTACTACTTTAAAACATGAGTAATACATTAACAGCATAGGGAAAAAGTATTAAAAGCAAATGGTCTGATCTTTTGCTGTGAGGTTTCTTTCCTTTATCTTCTTTCATATTGGTGATCTTTTGCAGGGCTGGACGAGTGGCAACAAATTCTTTCAATTTCTATTTGCTGTGAAAGGTCTTTATTTCACCTTCATTCACAAATGAGAGCTTTGCAGGATATAATATTCTGGGCTGGCAGTTTTTCTCTCTTAGTACCTGGGCTATATCTCGCCATTCCCTCCTAGCTTGTAGGGTTTCTGGTGAGAAGTCAGCTGTGAGTCTAATTGGAGATCCTCTGAGAGTAATCTGACGTTTCTCTCTTGCACATTTTAGGATCTTCTCTTTATGTTTCACGTGGTGAGTTTAATTACGACGTGTCGTGGTGAGGATCTCTTTTGGTCATGTTTATTAGGGGTTCTATGAGCTTCCTGTACTATGATGTCTCTGTCCTTCTCCAAACCTGGGAAATTTTCTGCTAGTATCTCACTAAAAAGGCCTTCTAATCCTTTCTCCCTCTCCATGCCTTCAGGAACTATGAAACCTATGAAACCCGGTCATTTGCAACAAGATAGAGGAATCTGGAAAACATCATGCTGAGTGAATTAAGCCAGTCCCAAAGAGACAAATATCATTTGTTTTCCCTGATTGGTGACAACTAACCGAACAACAAAAAGGAAACCTGTTGAAGTGAAATGGACACTATAAGAAACAATGACCTGATCAGTTCTTGTCCTGACTGTTGATGTACAGTGTAATACTTTATCCTTTTTAGTATCTTTTGTTGTTGTTGTTCTAGTACTAGTGGTTGAACTCTATAATTAACACACAATTATTCTTAGGTGTTTAAATTTTAACTGAAAAGTGATCCCTGTTAAATATAAGAGTGGGAAAAAGAGAGGGAGGAGATGTTCAATTTGGGACATGCTCAATCGGACTTGCCCCAAATGGTGGAGTTAGAAACGTGCCAGGGGATTCCAATACAATCCCATCAAGGTGGCATGTACCAATGCCATCTCACTAGTCCAAGTGATCAATTTCAGTTCACAATTGATGACTCTGATAGGTCTAAGAGTCCAAGCGGTCACATAAACAATACTAGTGTCTGCTAATACTAACTGATAGAATCAAAAAGGGAGAGAAAGATCCAACATGGGAAGCAGGAGACACAGCAGACTCATAGAATGGCAGATGTCCTAAACAACACTCTGGCCTCAGAATCAGCCCTTAAGGCATTCGGATCTGGCTGAAGAGCCCATGAGAGTATTGTAGGCATGGAAAGCCAAGACACCCTGGAAAAAAAAAAAAAAGAAGAAGAAGACCTAAATGAAAGATCTCTGTGAGTGAGATCCCAGTGGAAAGAACGGGGCTATCAAAGACGGAGGTGCCTTTCTCTGAAGGGAGGAGAGAACTTTCACTTTCACTATGACCCTATCGGAATAAGATCAAAGTCGGCGAACTCTAAAGGCTTCCATTCCATAGCCTTGGCAACTCATGACTAGAGCCTAGGGAGATTACTAACGCCATAAACAAGAGTGTCAAATTGTTAAGTCAACAACAGGAGTCACTGTGTACTTACATCCCATGTGGGATCTGTCCTTAATGTGTTGTCTAATGTGCAGTGATACTATAACTAGTATTAAAACAGTATTTTTACACTTTGTGTTTCTGTGTGGGTGCAAACTGATGAAATCTTTACTTAGTATATACTGAATCGATCTTCTGTATATAAAGATAATTGGAAATGAAAAAAAAAAAAAACCTGGTGTTAAATTGGAAATTGCATAGAAAATTAATTTTTAAAAAATATCATATAGGATCTCTGTCTTTAATGTGCTGTACACTGTTATTTAATGCTATAACTAGTACTCCAACAGTATTTTTTCACTTTGTGTTGCTATGTGGGGGCAAACTGTTGAAATCGTTACCTAATATATACTAAACTGATCTTCTGTATATAAAGAGAATTGAAAATGAATCTTGATGTGAATGGAAGGGGAGAGGGAGTGGGAAAGGGGAGGGTTGCGGGTGGGAGGGAAGTTATGGGGGGGAAGCCATTGTAACCCATAAGCTGTACTTTGGAAATTTATATTCATTAAATAAAAGTTAAGAAGAAAAAAAAAAAAGCAAATGGTCTGGAATGGTTTCTATCATGAACCCATCTTTGTGGGGCACACATTTGGTACAGTGACTAAGACACCACTTGGGATATCCACATTCTATTCAGGAGTAAATGGATTTGAGTCCTGGCTACACTCCTGATTCCAGCTGTCTGATTATGTGTACTCCAGGAGACAACAGGTGATAGCTCAAGTAGTTGGATCTCTGTCATTCAAATGGGAAACCGGGGGAAGTTTCTGGCTTCTAGCTTTGCCCTGGTCCAGCCCTAGTTGTCTTGGGGTTTTGGGGAGAGAATCAGCAGATGAGAGCTTTCTGTCTGACTGAATGAATCAATCAATCAATGAATAAATAAATACTATGGATTTTGCTGTAACTAAGAAAAAGCACTAGGTTTATCAAATGATTAAGAAAATAAAATCTACTCTATGAAAATATTATCTCCCCAAATATGAACTATTTGCATAATTAAAAAAATTTAAGCTCATGTAAATAACTTACTAATCAGGAAGATAAGATAAAAGATAAAAGTCCTTCCTTGGAAACAAAATCAAAACAAATGCAGGTACTGATAAAGAAAAGATAAACACTGGTAGGTGGAAATGTATGAATATAAAAATTTTACCACTTCACATCATCTTTTGTTTTCTTATCTCTGTAAATTACAAAACAAAACCATACATACCAGCAAAAAGCAGATGGATGAAAGGTCAAATCATTTTTTGCTTTGGTATATGGGAGAAAAGAACCTATCAATACTTGATTTCTAAAGAGCCTATTAAATTTTATTGATAAAATTTAGATAACATAAAAACAAAAAATTACTTGCTGGAATCCTATAATTCTCCTTTGCTTTATACTATTTTAAATATAGCATTAAAAAATTCAAAACACATTAATACATTTTTACTGCAACAAAATAGTGCAAATACATGTCTGCTGATTTTTTAAAGCTTTAAACTAGTTATTTAGAAAGCTATCAATTTCTAACAATTATATTTTCTAGTAATCTATATGAACCTTGATATAAAATATATGAATTAACTTCCGTGACAATTTTTTTGGCAAAATAAAAACTGTCAGATGAAAAATAATAAAAATGTCTGGATCTCGTTTCTCCTTGACAAATTAAAACAAAAGAAAACAAAAAATTAACTGGCTAAGTAATATTAAAATAACAATTAAATATTTTAAAGAAATTTTTATACATACCTGCTTTATGGTAAGGATAATAATCTATGGTTAGCTGGGTAAAAGAGAGTTGCATAGCACCCCCAGTGATACGTCTGTTTGAGTCTGGGGAAAAAAAAGATGAAATTGAGAGAATAAGAGAAAAAATATTAAGTAAATATTTGAAAACACTTATTACTAAAAGTCTTCATCATACTTAGAGTCCAAGAAGTGATTTACCATCTCTCTTTTATCACATATGATACAGTAAGAATTTTAGGAAATGCAAATCAATATGTATTTAGTGAGCTCCTGTTATTCCAAGGTACTGGGCTAAAAGTAGGATCTGTGTCCTCTTAGCACTTACAGACAGTAATAGCAGAACTTTTGTACTTAAGGTCTACCCATATACCAGGAATTCTTTTACATACTTTAGGTATTTATTTGATTTTTGTAACAATCTCATTAGAGAGGTATTATTATTCTCCTTATTTTCTAGATGTGGAAACTGAGGAACAATGAAACTAGGTAAACAGGCAAAGATCACATAGCTAGTTAAGTGCAGAGCTAGTATTTGAACCCAGGAAATCTTAACCATTTCAATGTAACATCTTGCCTATCTAACTATGAGGAAATTGAGTCTATGAGGTTAAGTAAATTGTTCAAACTCACTTTGCTATAATAAGATCGAAAGAAAATATAAACAAAGATATACCTAGGTATACATTCCCACTATTAATCTGTATACTCTAATTTATCTTCATTTGTACAATTTCTAGTACAAATACACAATCTATTAACCTAACACCTTTGGAGCCAAATGTTTCAGAGTATTTTAGATTTTATTGATAGTGTAAATATATAGAGTATATCATGCAATACTCTCAGTAGTTTCTAAGGTATCACTTAGTAGTGAAAAATAGCAATTCCGTGGCAAAACAGATGTACATTTACACTAAGTGGTTAAAATAAAGGTAATAATTAACAATGTATTGGTTTCAAGTCAGGTTTTATTGTAAATGATTTCTCAGAAACTTGCGAAGAAAGAGTTCAGAGTCTTTTGAGTTTCAGAACAGCAAAGAAGCAGTAAAGACAGTACCATAAGAGAGATGTTTTAGTGATAGTTTTTTCTGCTTAAATGAAATCATTCAGCTTATTCTATGCAAGCATTTGTTATTTAATCACTCTTTATTAGAGTGAGGGATATTAAAGAGCTTAGAAAATACCTAAATAAAAATGAAAAAATGCTTGTCACTTAACCTTGATCATTTTGTTACTTCAGTTGTTTTTTGGGTTTCTTTTTTCAAATCATTATAGCAGAAGATGCCAACCATGAGCCAAATGACACAAAAGTGAACAAAGGAAAAGAAAACAAATCCCTCTGCAAATCCCAAATCTTCAGCATTATCCCTCTACTCTTTTATGTAGTAGCTGATATCTAGCTGCCCTGTCTGATGAACATACAGTAACTTCTACGGCTCAGTATCCCAGTTCTCAATATTCATTTTTCCAGCTTTAAAAATCAAGCTGTATTACATGCAGCTCCTGGCTTCAGTCCCTGCCCAACTCTGGCTGCTCCTGCCTTCAGTCCCTGCCCAACTCTGGTTGCTGTGGGTATTCGGGGAGTAAGCAACATTTTTCATAGATTCTGATTCAGGTCTGAAGTACACAGGTCAGATATCTCCATTTTACAAAGATCCCCAACTTGATTCTAATGCTAACCAAAGTTTAAGAACTATTGTTTTTGATGTAGGCCCAACAGCTGTACACAACCCCTACCACCCCCAACACCTGTGGGCCAGAGACACTCGCCAATAGAGAAACAGAAATGCTGAGCACCTAGATCAAAGAACCACACATTTACAAAGTGACCAAGAAGCTGTTCTTGCATCTGTTGCCTGTGTCTACTAATAAGGAAAAATAAGAGGAAAAAACCAAAAAGATTGAAAAAAAAAATTCCTAGTGGAATTTAGCTTACTAATCAAATTCTGAGAGGAGAGGGGAGGGGAATACAAAATGTTAAATTGTCAATAGTTGTGCTTAAATGCACACAGGTCCAGAAATATACAGGTATACTAAAATTTTGAAAACATGTATAATTAATACTAGGCTAAAATTTAATTTATGAACAATTCAACATTAATTGAAAGGCAAATCCAGCATTTCATCCAAGCATATTTATTCAATCTTTAATTATTTTTTAACATAATTTTACTGTTAGGATCGATAGCAAATAAGTAAGTAAGCTTAAGTACTAGTTTCTAAAGCAAAGTAAAATTTTATAACAATATATAATGCTTCAAATTATATATTTTTCAAGGAATAGGCATTTAGAATGGCAGTTAAGACGCCCATGTGGGAGTCGGCACTGTGGCATAGTAGGTTAAGCCTCCGCCTGCAGCACTGGCATCCCATATGAGCACTGATTCCGTCCTGGCTGTTCCACTTCCGATCCAGCTCTCTGGTATGGCCTGGGAGAGCACTGAAACATAGCCCAAGTCCTTGGGTCCCTGCACCCACATAGGAGACCCAAAAGAAGCTCCTGGCTACAGGCTTCAGATCATTCCAGCTCTGGCTGTTGCGGCATTTGGGAAGTGAACCAATGAATGGAAGGCTTGTCTCTCTGTCTCTACCTCTGTCTGTAACTCTGCCTCTCAAATAAATAAATAAATAAATCTTAAAAAAAAAAAAAAGATATCTATGTCCCACAGAGTATCTGCATTCCATTCCCTGCTCTGACTCCTGAGTCTAGCTTCCAGCTAACCCTGATTTGGAGAGACAGAAGGGATGGCCCAAGTAGTTGGGTTCCTGTCAATTATCTGGGACACCTATATTCCATTTTCAGCTCATGGCTTCAGTCCCAGCCCAATCTAGGGCACAGTGGGTACAGTGGGAGTGAGCCAGCAGATGAGAGCTCTCCTTCTCTAGCTTTCTGTCTCTCAAATCAATCAATAAAATTGTACCTATCATTTACATATTCACATAAATGATAGAATTATGACAAATTATCTTATACTACATACTACATAATATATAAACAATCCAATTTGTAGTTGATTCTAGAAGAAACAAAATAATTTGAAATAAGCAGGCTTTATTACCTTTTTCTTTAGCATGAATGTCATCACAGATATGTAGATCCAAGTGAGAAATCACTAAATGATGGGAGGTTTCTTTAACATCAAAATCATTGAACAGTTTCACAATTGCATCATTTAGATCAGGAGCATTTGAAGTCTGTGGTGTCTTCACTTGCTGGGTAGATGGGGTTACTGTAGAGCTCTAAAAGAATTTAAAATTGCATTATCATTATGAAATTTCATATTTTATATTTTATATAAATATTTTCTGTAGTGAAAGTCAGAAAAATCAGTACAATACATTTCCTTTCATGTCAATAATTTACTTTCTTAAGTTATTTTTTGCATTATATGAGAATAAAATGAAAAATTTTTAAACTGGAGAATGATATGCAATTGGCACATGAACCCAATATTTTAGTAAATATATGAATAGTTATATTTACATATTTATGATTCTTATTTTAGAAAATAGTTATTAACTATAAAGGGCAATTTATTTGAATGCTATTAGTTATAGATATTAAAAGGAAAACAAATGTAGGCCCTGCATTCACTGCTATAAAACCTGCAGAAATAATTCGCTTCAGGTTGGTGCTGTAGTGTAGCAGGTAAAGCAACACAGGCATCCCATATGGGCACTGGTTTGAGTGCTGGCTTTTCCACTTCTGATCCAGCTCCCTGCTAATGTGCTTGGGAAAGCAGCAAGAAGATAGCCCAAGTGCTTGAGGCCCAGCACCCACGTGAGAGATCCAGTAGAAGCTCCTGACTCCTGACTTCAGCCTGGCCCAGTCCCAGCCATTGCTCCCATTTGGGGAGTGAACCAGTAGATGGATCTCTCTCTGTCTCTTCCTCTAACTCTTTCAAATAAATAAATAAATAATTTTTTTTAAAAAGGAAAATAATTTGCTTTCTCATGAAAGCCCTGGGTGACATTACGTAGAACATTAAGTGCTTTGGTACTACTCTGTCATAACAAATGGGATATGTCCTTTGAACATATATATCTGAAGAAACCAGAAAGCAGAAGGAATAAACAGGCTGTGAATTCAAGTATTTTAAAGAGAAAAAGCATAGAACACTCCACTGAAGCGTAAAGACACTCTTGAACCTCTTACAGACTAAAATGAATGTATCCACAGGTATACTGTGAAATGATCTGAAATATGAGACACAGAACTGTACATGATAATTTGGTAATAATTAAAATCAATACCAAATTTTCTAGTTAAAATTACCAATTTTCAGAGTTAGAAATTTTAATAAAATAAAGGTATTCGTGGAAAATCAAAGTATATGTATTTAGTGTGGATTATCTATTAAGAACTACAATCAATGGCTTGCATTTTGGCACAGTGGTAACTGCTGCTTAACTAGCATCCCATATTAGAGCACCAGTTTTAAGTTTTGGCTGCTCCACTTCCAATTCAGCTTCCTGATAACATACCTGGAAAAACAGAAGATAGCTCAAGTGCTTGGGACTCTGATTTGGGGAGTGAACCAGTGGATGGAAGGTCGGTCTCTCTCTCTCTCCATCCTATGACTCCCTCTCTCTCAGTGACTCTTTTAAATATTTATATACAATAATCACATTGTAAATGAATGGAAAGTATACTTAGTAAACAAGAATCTCTCAAGTAAAATTATTGGGGTACACAGTAACTACTGAAAGTAGGCATGTGTTACAGTTAAGTTGTATCTTGGAATCTCCACATCCCATGTCAGAGTGCCAGTTGCAGTCCTAGCTACTCTGTTTCTGATCCAGCTCCCTACTAATGCACCTGGGAAGCGAAGTATGATGGCCTAACCACTTGGGTCTTAGCCATACACATGGGAGGCCAAGATAGCATCACTGGCTCCTGGCTTCAGCCTGGGCCAGCCCCTGCAATTGTGGCTATTTGGGCAGTAAACCAGCTCTCTGTCACTCTGCCTTTCAAATAAATGAATTTTAAAAACTTTTTTAAAAAGAGTAGAGTGGTTAGAAATATGAAATATAGTTAAAACTTTAAGTTTCAAGGGCTCAAGCAAAACTATTAAATTTTATTGTTAAATTGACTTCCATCAGAAAAGTGACTTTTTCTCATATTTTTTTCCATCTATGCTCAAAGCTTTAACAAACTAGTATTTACGATGGTACTACAGTAATCCTTCCTTATTTGTGAGGGGGAATTTAAGATTGTCTTCCTCTTGGAGATCGGCGCTGTAGTGAAGGAGGCTAAGCCTTTGCTGCTGGCATCCTAAATAGGTGCCTGCATTCTATATGGGTGCATGCTTGTGCGTTCATGTCCTAGCTGCTCCTCATCCAATCCAGCTCTCTGCTTATGGCTTAGGAAAGCAGTGGAGAACAGCCCAAGCACTTGGACCCCTGCACCCATGTGGGAGACTCGGAAGAAAATCCTGGCTCCTGGCTTCAGATCGGCCCAGATCTGGCCGTTGCAGCCAACTGGAGAATGAACCAGCAGATGGAAGACTCTCTTTCCATCTGTAACTCTGCCTTTCAAATAAATAAATAAAATCTTAAAAAAAAAAAAAAACAACTGTCATTCTCTACTTCCATTGGCTCTCAGACACCTATTAAAAATGTCCAAATTCCTCAACATATAACACTTTTCATGGCTAAAACAGGCCACTTGTTCAGTGAAACCATTCTTTGCCCAAATTTAAAAATCAGATCTCTTTAAGGATTCTGAAGATATCTCATTGCTACTTATTGGTAGAATTATACAAGTTCCACCATCAATTCTATATTTGCTTTTAGAAATTTAAGTTCTGGAAAACTGTTCACATGAATAAATACTGGAATCAAGAGTTTGGTTCAGCAAAGCAATTCTTTGGATTCATTCAAGTTACAAGCTAGAATTCACAAAGTGATCTAATAAACATGCTAACTGCTGTTCCAGGGGGTATCAGTGCCATGCTCCAGGAAGAATGTTGTCTCTGGGTCAATCAGACTGGACAGGTACAAACCCAAATTTGTACTTTTCCTGGACAATTCCAAACAGCTCCAGGACCAGGCCAAGCAGGGCTGGGATTTCTGGCCTGAAATCTGGTCATGGAAATCCTGACTATTTCCTCTCCTTGGCCCAATAACGTCTGTAATCTTGCTGCTTCTCTTTTGACTGTGTGTTTTTAATGCCCTTGTTCCTTTTGTCTCTAACAGACTAAAGGCTGTCAAACTCCAAATGGTCGTCAGACAAGGCTTCCAGCCCATTCCATTGGACGACCTGAGCAGCCCTCTGGACTGAGCAGGACAGTCTTTCCAAGGCCACTGTCACACACCATAAGACAGATAGCAAGAGGAAATACCCAAATCTCCCTCAACGCCCACATGCCAGCTTTGAAGAAGTTACAGAAGACGGAACTCCATCCATAATCCCAAAAAGAATTTTGGGTATTCCTCTTGAGAGGGGAATGTTAGGTAGGAAGTCAGTTATGAGCTTATCTGTGTGTGACAGGCCTAAAGAGAAGACATCTGTATGCATCTGCATCTCAAAGTCATCCTAACAATGTTTCAGGGGAAGCCCAGATTTCGCATCCTGCCTGCCCTGCCCCCTTCTACCTGATAACCTGCCAGGTGGAGGCCCTCACCCCTCCTGCTTCCCGCCTGATAAATTTTCCACAATCTCCCAGGTGCAGCCTAGTATCTGCATCTCAAACACCCTGCTCCCTTCCTCCCTGTCTGATAACATTTGCATCCATAAAGTCCTTTGTTTCAGACCTTCAAGAGAAGTTTTTCTATTTACATCCAAAAAGCCCTTTGTTCCAAGAGGAGCAGAGGTGGGGAAGCAAGACCCATCTCCTTAAAAACCCCCAGCCTCAACTGGACTGCACGCTCAGCTCTCTGCATCTTTGCTGAGCCGCCCGCCTGGCCTGGCCTGGCCAGGTGTACTCTCCACTCACCCATGCAGCCCCGCTCTCCCCGAGTCTGAGCGACTGGGCACTCTCTCTCAGGTCCTGTCTGGAGAGGTGCCCATCCGTTTTTACGGATGTCTCTACCCTAATAAACTTTGCTACTTTTACCTCCCACTAAAAAAAAAAAAAAAAATTAATCCTTTGTTGAGGCGCAGTGGCTTAAGCTACCATATGTAATGCAGGCATCCTCTATGAGTGACAGATCAAGTCCTGCTTGTTCCACTTCTCACCCAGCTCTGGCTAAAGTGCCTGGAAAGTCAGCAGAAGATGGCTTCAGTACTTGGGCCCCAACCACCTACACGGGAGACATGCATGGACTTTCAAGCTCTTGGCTTTCTCCTGGCTCAGCTCCAGCCACTGTAGCTATTTGCAAAATGAAAGAACAGATGGAATCTCTCTCACATGCCTGTGCACTCTCTCTAACTCTGCCTTTCAAATAAATATAAAAACAAATCTTTGTAAACAGAAAATACATAGTTCTAATGATTTGAACAGCTGACAATTATCAGATTCTCCCTCAACTGTGTTGAAAGGAAAGAAATGGAAATTACTTGACTTGATACTTGATTAGTAGAGCCATTAATATCCGACAAGTACAGCCATATTTCTTTTTTTTTTTTTTAAGATTTATTTATTTGAAAGTCAGAGTTACACAGAGAAAGAAGGAGAGGCAGAGAGAGAGAGAAAGAAAGAGAGAGAGAGAGAGACATCTTCCATTCACTAGTTCACTCTCCAACTGGACACAATGGCCAGAGTTGTGCTGATCCAAAGCCAGGAGCCAGGAACTTCTTCTAGGTCTTCCCACTTGGGTACAGGGGCCCAAGGACTTGGGCCATCTCCTACCGCTTTCCCAGGTCATAGAAGAGAGCTGGATTGGAAGTGCAGCAGCCGGGTCTTGAACTGGCGCCCATATGAGATGCTGGCACTGCAGGCAACCACTTGACCTGCTATGCCACAGCCATATTTCAAATTGCCTCTCACTCCCATTTCCTGGAGGGTTTTCTTTCTTTTTTTCACTTCCTTTTTTTTTTTTTTTTTTAACCTCTCCTGGAAAAATCCATCATAGACAGAGGACAGTAAGAAGAATGCCATTCTCACATTCAGAAATCTACCAACAACTGATGCTGGAGAGGATGTGGGGAAAAAGGGACACTAACCCACTGTTGGTGAGAATGCAAACTGGTAAAGCCACTGTGGAAGTCAGTCTGGAGATTCCTGAAACCTGAATATAACCCTACCATACAACCCAGCCATCCCACTCCTTGGAATTTACCCAAAGGAAATTAAAAGTGGCCTGCACCTTAATGTTTATTGCAGCTCAATTCACAATAGCTAAGACCTGGAACCAACCCAAATGCCCATCAACAGTAGACTGGATAAAGAAGTTATGGGACATGTACTCTATAGAATACTATAGAGCAGTAAAAAACAATGAAATCCAGTCATTTGCAACAAAATGGAGGAATCTGGAAAACATCATGCTGAGTGAAATAAGCCAGTCCCAAAGAGGCAAATATCATTTGTTTTCCCTGATTGGTGACAACTAACCGAACACAAAATGGAAACCTGTTGAAGTGAAATGGACACTATGAGAAACAGTGACTTGATCAGTCCTTGTCCCGACTGTTGATGTACAATTTAATACTTTATCCCTTTTAGTATTTTTTTGTTCTACTTAATACTATTGGTTGAACTCTGTAATTAACACACAATTATTCTTAGGTGTTTAAATTTTAACTGAAAAGTGATCCCTGTTAAATATAAGAGTGGGAATAGGAGAGAGAAGAGATGTACAATTTGGGACATGCTCAAGCTGACTTGCCCCAAATGGTGGAGTTAGAAACGTGCCAGGGGATTCCAATACAATCCCATCAAGGTGGCATGTACCAATGCCATCTCACTAGTCCAAGTGATCAATTTCAGTTCACAATTGATGACTCTGATAGGTCTAAGAGTCCAAGCGGTCACATAAACAATACTAGTGTCTGCTAGTACTAACTGATAGAATCAAAAAGGGAGAGAAAGATCCAACATGGGAAGCAAGAGACACAGCAGACTCATAGAATGGCAGATGTCCTAAATAGCACTCTGGCCTCAGAATCAGCCCTTAAGGCATTCGGATCTGGCTGAAGAGCCCATGAGAGTATTGTAGGCATGGAAAGCCAAGACACTCTGGCAAAAAAAAAAAAAAAAAAAAAAAAGGCGGGGGACCTAAATGAAAGATCTCTGTGAGTGAGATCCCAGTAGAAAGAACGGGCCATCAAAGAAGGAGGTACCTTTCTTTGAAGGGAGGAGAGAACTTCCACTTTGACTACGACCTTGTCTAAATAAGATTGAAGTCAGCGAACTCAAAAGGCTTCCATAGCCTTGGCAACTCATGACTAGAGCCTAGGGAGATTACTGACGCCATAAACAAGAGTGTCAATTTGTTAAGTCAACAACAGGAGTCACTGTGTACTTACTCTTCATGTAGGATCTCTGTCCTTAATGTGTTGTACAATGTGAATTAATGCTATAACTAGTACTCAAACAGTATTTTATACTTTATGTTCTGTGTGGGTACGAACTGCTGAAATCTTTACTTAATATATGCTAAATTGATCTTCTGTATATAAAGATAATTGAAAAATGAATTGATGTGAATGGAATGGGAGAGGGAGTGGGAGATTGAAGGGTTGCGGGTGGGAGGGAAGTTATGGGGAGGAAAAAGCCATTGCAATCCATAAACTGTACTTTGGAAATTTATATTTACTAAATAAAAGTTAAAAAAAATAAAAAAAGAAGAATGCCATTCATTTGTAGGTAGGATAAAAATAATTATGGAAAGGGAGAGCCAGTCTGACATCTTGACACCAACATATTCTCAGGCGGATCAAGTTTAAGAAAGAGCATACATTAAAGTGGACAATATGGAATTTAATCTCCTCTAAAACAGAAAATGTGAAAAGTTGTAATATATCTTCAGAGACATATTTTACCTCACTCCTACTAAATACACTGCTCTAGTAAAACCAAGCTCATTTTTAATCAGAAAATACCATGTTCTCTACCACCACCATACTTTTTCAGATTCTATTTTCTCTTCTGAAATTCCTTTCTCCCAATCTGCTTATGAACGTTTCATTTTTCTCTTGGTGAAACCTTTCAAAACTCTGCAAGCAATTAATTAAAGCGTTTCTGTGCTTCTACAGTTTTTTTAAAAAATATTTATTTATTTGAAAGGCAGAAGCAGAGACAGAGAGCGTGATCTTCCATCTGCTGGTCCACTCCCCAAATGGCTGCAATGGCTAGAGCTGAGCCAATCCGAAGTTAGGAGCCAGGAGCTTCTTCCAGGTCTCCCAGGCAGATGCAGGTGCCCAAGGACTTTGGCCATCTTCCACTGTTTTCCCAGGCCACGGAAGAGAGCTGGGTCTCGAACCGGCAGTCATATGGGATGCCGATACTGCAGGTGGTGGCTTTACCCAGTTACACCACAGAGCTGGTCCTGCTTTTACAGTTCTTATACCTCTTACTTTTTCACACTGATATTTATGTCGAACTGCAATATTTTATAATTGACTTCCTATTATACTCTTAAGATCCTTGAGGATAAAATTAGACAACATTTATTTTTAACATCATGCATCTTACAACACAGCAGGCAGGAAGAAAATAATGCCAATTTGATAGTCACTGAAAGACTCGAATTCATGCCATTTTCAGGTACCACGCATGACTACCAAGCAAAAAGCTGTACACATGAGATGTATTACTGTTTCAAATAAAGCAGCTTCATAGAAGTATAGTTTTATAAAATCTCCTTTTTATTAGGCATAGATATAAAAATTTGCACTTTCTATAAAATTCTCAGATATTACTCATTGCAGTTGTCCCTGACCTTCTAACAAAGATCTTGCAGAGGCCAGCCTTGTGGTACAGTAGGTTTAGCTGCTGGCTGCAAAACTGGCATCCCATATGGGTGCCAGTTCTAATCCCGGCTGCTTCTGCTTCCCATCCATCTCCGTGCTAATGCACCCGGGAAAGCAGCAGAAGATGGCCTAAGTGCTTGGGCTCCTGCACCCACATGGGAAAACCGGATGGAGTTCCAGGCTCCTGGTTTCGGTCTGGCCCAGCCCAGGCATGGCAGCTATTTGGAGAATGAACTGACAGAAGATCCCTTTCTCTCCCTCTCTCTTCTCTCTGTAACTCTGTCTTTCAAATGAAACAAAAATTAAAAATGATCTTGCATTAGCACTCAGAATTTAGTATTGGGAAGGACCAAAAAACTTTCTTCTCTTCAAACTAGCAATGCTTTTAAATTAAAAAGTGATAATCTAATAGCTCATTATGCGCCACCACCTTTGTGCCCTAGCCATCAGAGAACTGTAACAGAAGTTCTGTATTCAACATTAGCAATTCTCCATAGCTTTAGCTCTCTGCACTACTAATTCTCATACATCTCTTAAGTGCTATTATCCAGATTTTAATTCTATTTGCCTTTACTTTAGCAGGTTGAAAATTGTATTTTAACTGGATGGAAACAGGAATTATAACATCAAATCCTTTTTTAAAATAAATTCAAGATGCAGAAAAAAAGGGGGGGGTGGGGACTGGGGAGAGAGCATGCACACTAGCACAAAAAATGTATCCATTGTTTCACTCTCCAAATGCCTATAATGGCCATGTCTGGGCCATGCTGAAGAAAGGATCTGGGACTCAATATGGGTGTCTGCATGGATAGTCAAAACCCAATAACTGAGCCATCATCTACTGCCTCCCAGGGTCTGCAATAGCAGGAAGCTAGAGTAGAGTCAGAGCTAAGAATCAAACTCAGGCATTCCAATAGAGGATGCAAGCGTCTTAACCAGTAGGCCAAAAGCCTGCCCTTAATATCAAATATTTTTGTCAATAATCTAGTATTTACTACAGATCTCCAAATAAACACTATATAGACAAATACTACATTTACTGTTTTCATTTAGATAGCATGTAAAATTATTAAGTCAATAAGAGATTTAGATAGAGATTATTAGACTCAAGGTCTTATAATCTATTTCACATAAAGAAAACACCAACTAACCATTATGATTTTTAAACTATGAGGGTACTATTGAAACTCTGTGAGAAATGAAATTAAAAGCTAGGCTTATTTTGGTGCAAATAATCTTTGAAATCCATGTGTAGTTTTTTCATCATAAATATTTTCCATGAACTTTAAAAAAAATCCTTCATACTGACATGTAAAGTAAATCTTTTCCTGTTAATTTCATAGCATACCTGTGTAGGTTCAGGAGCCATACTCTTCCTTTGTTCTGTTGATTTTTCTATTGCTTCACTAAGAGATTTTGCATATTGTACCATAGCCTTCAACTGGGAATCCGTTAAAACCCACAATAAGTCATCAAGTATTAGAACTAACTTTGTTGCTATGACATTGCAGTCCTTTAACTGTCAGAAAAAAAAAAAAAGATATAGAAAGTTAAGCCAAGAAACCTTATCCAGTGCATTTGTTATACTAAACCGGTGCAAGGTTTTTGAATGAACTTAAATATTCATTCAACAAATCTCCTCATACTGGAAATAAAACAGAAGCAAATTCCTGTACTATTTAACAAGTACAGATTATACAGAACACACATAATTAAATTTTGCATTTAGAGCTGACAAATAATATAATTACCTGTATTAATTCTACTCATTCTGGTAGTAAAGGGGGCATAAAAATTAATTAAAACTAAAATGCCAGTTTAATCACACTTCATATTATCTGTGTAAACTACTATAAATCTGAAAAAATTTTTTCCAATTAAACTTGGCAGTTATTTGTGCTGATAATACAAAGCATATTGTGAGCTATACCTTAAAAAAGTCATGAGTTCTTCATTAGCTTTTATCACAAACCATAGCAGATTCTTAATCTGTTATCCAAAAGTAACTACTTTCTCCATTCATCTAAATTGCCAGTCATAACTTAATTTGCTATTAAAGATAATAATTTCGGATACTAACAATGAAGATTGTGCTGTTTACCTATTCATAAGCAAAATTCAATAAGAGAAATGAAATTCTAAGACAGTAAATATTCAATACATATTTGGCAACTGAGGAATTATTCAATTTGTCAAAACTAAATCCTTGAAAACTTAAATATTACATCTGAAAGACTGAGGAATGTTTTAGTTACACTTTCTACAAATATTGCTATATTTATGTACACATATATACATACATATATACATATGTAGAATGCAATATTTTACAAAAAAAAATACTTAAAACTTTCCATCAATTCCAAAAGATAATACATGAATCAAAAAGGCAATGCGGACATATGCCGGAGATTTCCAAGATGGCAAAATAGGGAGCGAGCTTACTGCTCTAGTCTAGTAGATAAATAGTTAAAAAGAAAAAGTGGAGAGTGCAATCTCAGGGAATTGCTAGGGAGAAAACTACAGAGGAAACTCCAAGCAAATTAGAAGAACACTGTGGATCTACATAGAGGGTGTACACATGCACAACTCAGGACCCTAGCAGCCCAGAGCCTCAGCATCAGCTTTGGAGGGTGAGGTGAGACCAGATTGCAGCAGCCCAAGCCACTGTAAGAGCCTGGCATGAATCTGCATGCAGCACTGTAGGAGACACTGTAACTGTCAACCTAGAGGAAAAAAAAGGTGGGGAGCACATTTCTCTCTCCCTGACCACCTGGCATGGTCATCCTGTAAAGTAAGAGGGAGGGAGCCATTTTGAAGATACATAACAGCTGCACCAGCTTATGTCTGTGTGTCCAAGCAAATAGCTGAGAGGAGATGCCCGAGTCTAGCTGGGAGAATTGACAGGGGGCTGGGCACTCACGACTGTGGGAGCCTTGTGTGCTGGGACTGTAAAAACACTGTGGCTGTGTGGGAGGGCCTAGGGTGTGGCTGGATCTCAGGGCAGTTCCACCTGCTTAGGGCTCCCTGATTGCCTGGTGAATGTCACTGATGCGAGATCAGTGCTCATACTGAGAACTGCACAGATCCTTTGGTTCTTGTGGTGCAGATGAGCATTGCACCCACTGGGGCTAGCACCTGGGCACTAGTCTCCTAGAAGGAGAGGAGGTAAGCATGAGGTGACCACAACAAAGCTTTTTTTTTATCAGAGGGGAGTGAACCCTCTGACTAAAAAAAAGGGAGAGATTTACCACACCCAATTTGGGTGTCACCTTGGACATCCCCTCACCCTGAAGCAATGAACAGATCTCCCTGGCTATACCTACCTCACACCTCTGGGTATTCACTGAAAGAGCTGATACTCCACTGAGCCACAGAGGAACAGTCCAAAGATAAAAGCCATCACAGGGGAAAAAGAAAAAAAAAACAAAACCACAAGTATCTCCATAAACACAGAAATTCAAGAAACAAGAATAAGGAAGACAAAATGATACTCCTAAAGGAATACAACACTTCAATACTAGAATGTGAAAATGAAAATATTCAAGAAATGTCAGAAATGGAATTCAAAAAGGATTACTTAGGAGTAATCTGAAGCAAATCCACAAATTAAAGAAATCTATACATAACATTTTTCCATGAAATTGTGATTTTTAAAGAGAAATCAAAATAAAATATTAGAAATGAAGAATTCAATAAAACAAATAAAAAATGCAATGGAAAGCCTTAACAGACTCGGCAAGGCAAAAAATTAGAAGACCAATCTGTGGAAATTTAACAGTCAAACCAAGAAAATAAATAATGAGTGAGAAAATGGAGTTGGAGATTTATAGGATACTATCAAATGACCCAACATATGGGTCTTAGGAGTTCCTGAAGGCATGAAAAGAGAGAATGGATTAGAAGACCTTTTTTAGTAATTCATTAGAGAAAACTTACCTAATTCGAAGAAACAAAGGGACAGTCAAGTACAGGAAGCACACAGAACTCCTAATAGATATGATCAGAAAAGATCTTCACCACAATACATCGTAATCAAACTCTCCACAGTAAAACATAAAGAAAATATTCTAAAATATGCACGAGAGAAACACCACATTACTTTTAGAGGATCTCCAATTAAACTCAGAGTGGAATTCTCATCATAAACCCTATAGGCTAGGAGAGAATGGTAAGATATATTCCAAGTATTAAGAGAAAAGAACCTTAAACTCAGAAACTATACCATGCAAAGCTCTCATTTATGAATGAAGGTGAAATAAAGACCTTCCTTGGCAAACAGAAATTGAAAGAATTTGTCACCACCTGTCCAAGCCTGCAGAAGATGCTTAGGGATATGCTGCACACAGAAACACAGAAAGATGGTCATCAGTACAAAAGAAGGCAAAGGAAGGAAATCTCCCAGGAAATGTACAAAGGAAATCCAGAGTAAAAAATAGGAATATTTATGGAAAAATGACAGGGCAAAGTTGTTACTTATCAATAGTCACCATGAATGTAAATAGTCTCAACTCTCCAGTTAAAAGACACACATTGGCTGAATGGACTAAAAGACAAAACCCATCTATTTGTTGCCTACAAGCAACACATCTCACCAACAAAGATGCACACAGACTGAAAGTAAAAGGATGGAAAAAGATATTCCATGATAAAAGAAACCAAAAAAAGCTGGCGTAGCTATCCTAATATCAGACAAATTAGACTTTAATACAAAACCTTTTAAAAGAGACAAAGAAAAACACTATGTAATGATTAAGGGATCAATTCAACAGGAAGATGTAACTATTATAAACATATGTGCACCTAATTACAGGGCACCTGGCTATTTAAAACAAATGTTAAGGGATCTAAAGGGAGACATAGTCTCCAATAAAATAGTTATGGGAGATTTCAATATCCCACTTTCAGTAATGAACAGATCAAACAGACAGAAAATCAGAAATGAAACAACAGGGCTAATCGACCAAATGGACCTAACAGCTATCTACAGAATTCTTCATCCTACAGTCTAAGAATATACATTCTTCTCACCAGTGCATGGAACTTTCTCTAGGATTGGCCACATGCTAGGCCATAAAGCAAGTCTCAGCAATTTCACAGTAATCAAAATCATGCCATGCATCTTCCCTGATGACAATGTAATGAAGCTGGAAATCAACAACTCAGGAATCTCTAGAACATATGAAAAACAAATGAAGACTGAACAGCATGCTCCTGAATAAATAGTAGGTCATGGAAGAAATCAAAAATTTTCTGGAAACAGATAAAGATGACAATACAACATATCAAAACTTATAAGATACAGCAAAAGTAGCGTTAAGAAGAGAGTTTTAGCAATTGGTGCCTACATCAAGAAACTGGAAAGGCACCAAATAAATGAGCTATCAGTGCATCTCACAGACCTAGAAAAACAACAGCAAACCAAACCCAAAACTAGTAGGAGAAAAGAAATAATTAAAATTAGAGAATAAACAAAAATTAAAACAAAAGAGCTATACAAAAGATTAGCAAAACAAGAGCTGTTTTTTGACAAAATAAACAAAACTGACATACCATTGGCCCAACTAACCAGAAAAAGAAGGAAGAAGAATATCCAAATAAATAAAAGTTGACATGGAAAATGAAACATAATGACACCACAAAAATAAAAAGAATCATCAGAAATTACTACAAATACCTGTATGCCAGTGAACTGGGAAACCTAGAAGAAATGGATAGATTTCTGGACACAGACACCTATGAAAATTAAACTATGAAGACATAGAAAACCTAAACAGACCAATAACCAAGATGTAAGTTGAATCAGTAATAAAGACTAAGCAAAGAAAAGCCCAGGACTGGATGGCTTCACTGAAGAATTCTACCAGACATTTAAAGAACTAACTCCAATTCTTCTCAGGTTATTCAAAAAATTTGAAAGGGAGGAATTCTTCCAAATTCTAAGAAGCCAGCATCACCTTAATTCCTAAACCTGAAAAAGACACAACAGAGAAAGAGAAATACAAACCCATTTCCCTGATGAATATAGATGCGAAAATCCTCAGCAAAATACTAGCCAATCAATTCCAACAACACATCAGGATGATCCTTCACCCAGACCAAGAGGGATTAATATCAGGTATGCAGGGATGGTTCAACATTTGCTTATAAATAAATCACTGTGATATATCACATTAAAAATTGAAAAACAAAAACCACATGATTATCTCAATAGATGCAGAGAAAGCATTTGATAAAATACAACACTCTTTCATGATGAAAACTTTAAGCAAATTGGATATAAAAGGAACATTCCTCAACACAATCAAGGCAATTTAGGACAAACCCAGGGCCAACCAGCGTCCTATTGAATGCAGAAAAGTTGGAAGCATTCCCACTGAGATATGGAATCAGGCAAGGATGCTCTCTCTCACCATTGCTATTCAATATATTCCTGGAAGTTTTAGTATATAGTGGTAAAAAAAAAAATCCTGTCATTTGCAACAAAATGTAAGCAACTGGAAAACATTATACTTAATAAAATAAGCCAGTCTCAAAAGTACAAATGCCATATGTTCTCCCTGATCTGTACTTAAAAGGTAATCTATAGAAGTGAAATTGATTCTTTGACATGTAATGATTTTCAACAGCCCTTGTCTGGACTGTTGAGGAACAGGTTTATGTTCTCATAGTATTTATTGAACTCTTTACTTTGTATAGAGTTAATCTTATGTGTATAACTGAAAATAGATCTTAGTAAAAAATATGAATGGGAATGGGAGAGGGAGGCGGAAGGTTTGGAGTGTGGGTGGGAGGAGGGGGGGTGGGAAAAATCACTATGCTCCTAAAGTTGTATTTATGAAATCATGAAGTTTGTATACCTTAAATAAAAGTTTCTGGCAAAAAAAGGGAAAAAAAAGTAATCTGGTTCACTTACTCTTCTTTTAAGCGTGACTCTGATTTTTGATTGATTGGTTATTAATCGAACAGGAGCACACATAATTTCAAGATGTGAACTTTGGGTAGCATCTGCTTCTATTCGAATCATCTGCCAATTTATTTCTTTAAATGTTAAAACCTAATGGGAATACAGAGATTAGCTTCACTTACTCATGCCAAATGATAAAAATGTATATTTGAAAAAAAAATACAAATAAACTACTTTTCATAACATTCTAGATATATTTATCATGCTTTCAATTTTCAAAATTATATACTTAAAATTCAGCAACATATCTTTATCATTGTATCGATCACTTGTAAAGTTGTTAATATTTTTATTCTAAGGAATTTAATGTGAAATATAAACCAATGGACCAAAAAGCAGCTAAACAACATATTTTTGTCTTATAAGTTTAAAATTCAATTCTGAGATGCTGAGACATTAAAATATGGCTTTATAATTCCATTAACTAAAGATTTATTAAAGTAATAATTTTTAAAAGATGTGCATTTTATAATTAAATGGTTAAGAATAATACACAGAAAAGTACAGTTAAAAGGCAAGGAAAGTAAATCTAGTGATATATGCATCTGGACAACAATAAGATAATTATTTTAAATGTCTTTAAAAATTTATCACGGAGATTTTTTTAAAAAAATAAAAAGAAAGAACAAATATCTGAGGTGAAGGATATACCAATTACTCCAATATGATCATCATGCATTGTATAAACAAATTGAAGTGTCATGCTGTATCCCAAAAATATGTATCAATACTGTACGTCAACTGAAAATAAAAAAAAAAAATTTTAAAAATCGTTACCTCTCCTCTCTGTTGATCTTGAATACGAGTAAATCTTAAATCTCCATGTTCCCAGTTGGCATTTACACTATAGATTCGCAGCTGAGAAAGTTCAAAGGATGCATTGAAGGCTTTTGCTCTAATTCTGATAACAATGGAATTCACAGAAACAGTAATTCCCTCAACTACTTTCTCTGCAAACCCATATTCACTGGAAAAAAAAAAAAAAGTCATACAGAAAATAATGCACTAAAGGCAAAAAATAAAAATCAGAAAAGTATAAGTTATCTGTTAATATTCTCAACAAATATACAGACTGTCATAATGTTATATTTTTCAATTTTGTTACAAAATAATTACAGAACTAATTTGGTTTTTTCCTAAAAACAATAATGTAGTCTGGTTATATGTAAGTTATAAGAATGCTTTCCCAGGGGTCCATGTGACCCAGATGGTTAAGCTGCTGTTTGTAACACTGACATCCCGTAATAACACTGGTTTGAGTCCCATTTGCTCCACTTTACTGCTAATGCACCTGGGAAAGCAGTAGATGATACAAAAGTAGTTGGGCCCCTGTCACCCACATAGGAGATCTTTACTGAGTTGTAGGCTCCTGGCTTCAGATTAAAGATGGATCTCTGAGTCTTTCCTCCTCTCTATGTAACTCTGCCTTCCAAATAACTAAATAAATCTTGAAAAAAAATGCTTTGTAAATATGTAAAGGATTTTTAAAATTGGAAGTTACTCTCTGGATTACTTTATTAAAATCAATGCCCATAGATAGCTGCTTACTTACAAAAAGCATTAATCTGGAGAACTGGCATGTATAAAGTAACACAGGGCTAAATACCTGACACAAAGAAGGTTATGAAGTCTAATTGGAATCAAACCAAATATTTTGGGAATAAATCAAAAGAAAAAAAATCCACATTCTTAATTCAATTCAACAAGTATTTATTGATCCATGTGAATAAGCTGGGGCCTAAAGAAAACAAAAACTTCACTGAAGCATTAGACTCACAAATTGCTTGAGAAGGAGAAAACATACCTTAGTAAGTGTAACATTAGGCAGTCTATAATTAAGTGCTTTTAAAAAAGGAATCAACAGTATATATGTTGGTAGGAGAAACTGCTTATAACGGGGGAGAAATAAGTCCAGGAAGGAAGGATGAAGGTTCCACAGAAAGAAGGGAAGGAAGAGAAATCTTAAATAGGGAAAAGTGTGGGTAAAGGCACAGAGAGATTAGAAAGTAGAGGTCACATCTTGAGAATGAGTAGTATAGGATGACTGGAATACAGACTGTCAATGTGTTTTGGCAGCAAGGGTGCTAGAATTTGCCCAAATGTCAAGATTATTCCAATAATCATCAATATGCCCATTATTTCTAAATATCTCTAAATAGTTCTCTTGGTGGACCTTTAGACTATAAAATTAAAATGCCCACCAGACATCTCTACCAGGCTGCCTTTCATGTATTTCAAATTCATTATGTCTAAAATGAACCCATCATCTCTATCCATCACCCACATTCCTCTTCTATACTTGCTGCTGCTCTTTTTTCACATACTATCTTAATGAGTAAATTACTTCAACTTTCTAAGTCTCAGATAACTCATCCTTTTTTTTTTTTTTAAAGATTTATTCATTTATTTGAAAGTCAGAATTACACAGAGAGAGAAGGAGAGGCAGACAGAGGTCTTCAATCTGCTGGTTCACTCCCCAGCAGGCCACAATGGCTGGAGCAGCACCAATCTGAAGCCAGGAGCCAGGCGCTTCCTCCAGGCCTTCCCACGCGAGTACAGGGGCCCAAAAGAGAGCTGGATGGGAAGCAGAGCAGCTGGGACTCAAACTGACACACATATGGGATGCCAGCACTGCAGGCGGCAGCTTCACCTGCTGCGCCACAGCACCAGCCGCAGATAACTAACTCATCTTTCAAATCGGGCAATACCTCATAAATTATATGTATATTGCATTAAATAAGCACATGAACTAAATAAGCCAAGTCTTAAATCATGGTAAGTACTTTGTAAAATATAAGCATCACTTATAATTATTAATAGTAGCATTCATATAAATAACCTCCTGAAAGTCTCATTTTCTTCCTTTGGAAAATGCAAATTACGTTTGTCTGAAAAGGTTGCTGTGGTCTTTAAGTGAATTGATGTAGGTATAGAAACTTAAAAACTCCTTGGATTGCTTTAGGTAATTCTGGTATAAAATGAGGCAGTCAGCTACTGAGTTTAGAAAACTGAGAACTGAAGGGCATGAATTCATCATCCTAGAGAAGAGCTAATTTGATCCTAACAGCAAATACTGGTCATTCAATATAGAAATATTTCTAGAGTTAGAAAGACTATTTCCATCATAGTTATCTGGGAATACCCTTTGCAGTATCTAACTCTATCTCTAATTCTTTACACATTTTTAAAACGTTACAATCCAGGACCAGTGTTGGGGTGCAGTAGGTTAGGCTCCCCCTTGCAATGCCAGCAACCCATATTGCAGTGCCAGTTAGATTCAGCTACCCTGCTTCCCATCCGGCTCCCTGCTGATGTGCCTGGGACGGCAGTGGGATATGGCCCCAGTGCTTAGGTCCCTGTCACGAACATGGGAGACCAGAATGGAGTTTTTGGCTCTTGACTTTCAGCCTGGCCCAACTCCAGTCACTGTAGCCATTTGAAGAGTGAACCAGTAGATAGAACCTCTCTCACTCTCATTCTGCCTTTCAAACAAAAAAATAAATCTTAAAAAATTTTAAAAAGTAAAATATTACAATACATATTGCAGGATCTACCATCAGAAGGGTGAATTCTGAATCAATGACTAAAGTCTACATCTTTGAGATTATATTGTCTATAATAAGCTAGAAAGATGAAGATATAGTTTACTAAGTTTCTTCTGAGTTTGATAATCTTCACATAGGAGTTTATCTCCACAAGTGAAGTGATAAAACGAATTTACGAAGTTTACCACAGGGCTGGCTCTGGGGTCCACTGACTTAAGCTGTCACTTGTAAAGCCAACACCCCATATTAGAGCGCTGCTTCAAGTCCTGACTACTCGGATTCTGAACCAGCTTTATGCTAATGCATCCCAGGAGGCAGGGGATGACAGATCAAGTAATTGCGCCCCTGGCACCCATATAGGAGAAACAGCAAGAGAGACAGAAAGATCTTGCCGCAGGCGGAGGATTAGCCTATTGAGCAGCGGTGCGGGCTCTCTGCTATGGCCCGGGAGTGCAGTGGAGGATGGCTCAAGTCCTTGGGCCCTGCACCCCATGGGAGACCAGGAGAAACACCTGGCTCCTGGCTTCGGATCAACGCGGTGCACCGACCGCGGTGGCCATTGGAGGGTGAACCAACGGCAAAAGGAAGACCTTTCTCTCTCTCTCTCTCTCTCTCTCACTGTCCACTCTGTCAAAAAAAAAAAAAAAAAGATCTTGCATCTACTGTTTCTCTTCCTAGATGCTCATGACTGAGGCTAGCCCAAGATGAAACGTGGGGGCTGATGAAACTCAATCCCAGTTTCCCATGTGAGTGGCAATAACCCAATTACTTGAGCTACCATCACTGCTTCACAGAGGCTGCATGAGCACGAAGCTGGAATTCATAGGCAGAGCCAGGAATTCAATCCAAGCACTCCAATGTAGAACAGAGGCATCCTCATCAGCAGCTTAACTGCTAGACCAAATGCCTACTCTGCATTCATATTCTTTTTTTTTTTTAATGATTTTTTTTTTTTGACAGGCAGAGTGGACAGTGAGAGAGAGACAGAGAGAAAGGTCTTCCTTTTGCCGTTGGTTCACCCTCCAATGGCCGCCGCGGTAGCGCGCTGCGCCCGGCGCACCGCGCTGTTCCGATGGCAGGAGCCAGGTGCTTCTCCTGGTCTCCCATGGGGTGCAGGACCCAAGCACTTGGGCCTTCCTCCACTGCACTCCCTGGCCACAGCAGAGAGCTGGCCTGGAAGAGGGGCAACCGGGACAGGATCGGTGCCCCGACCGGGACTAGAACCCGGTGTGCCGGTGCCGCAAGGCGGAGGATTAGCCTGTTGAGCCACGGCGCCGGCCTGCATTCATATTCTTGATACACATTCCAGACCTAATGAAATAAAATTTCAAGAGAAGGAGGTTTAAAAAATTAATTAATTTAAAAAAAGAATGTAATTACAACAATAGAGTTGATTCAGAGTTTAAGAAATAAGTACATTATGATAAAATTGTACTAAAATTTAACAAATATTTGAAAAAGCAAAAAAAAAAAAAAAGAGAGAGAGAGAGAGAGAGAGAAAGAGAAGAGGAGCTTAAAAGACTCTGTATTGGGGCCAGCGCTGTGGTGTAGTGGGCTAAGCTTCCGTCTGCAGTGCTGACATCTCATGTGAGCACCAGTTCCTATCCTGGGTGTTCCTCTTCTGATCCCGCTTACTGCTGGTGGCCTGGGAAGGTGGTGTAGGATGGCCCAAGTGCTTGGGCCCCTGGACCTGGATGGGAGACCCAGAAGAAGCTCCTGGCTCTTGGCTTCAGATTGGCCCAGCTCTGGCCATTGCAGTCATGTGGGGAGTGTGCCAGCAATGGAAGACCTTTCTCTCTGTGTCTCCCACTCTCTGTCTGTAACCTTGCCTCTCAAATAAATAAAATAAAATCTTTTTTTTTTTAAGATTTATTTACTTTTACTTGGAAGTAAAAGTCACACAGAGAGAGGAGAGGCAGAGAGAGAGAGGTCTTCCATCCCACTACACAACAGCACTGGCCCCCAAATTTAATTTTAAAAGAATCTTTCCATATTATCAATTTTCCTGGATTTCTTTTCCTCTTTAAATGCTTTTTAAATTATTTATTTATTTGGAAGTCAGGAGACAGAGTGTCTACAACAGCTGAGGTTGAAGCCAGGAGCCAGGACAATCCATGTCTCCCACAAAGGCAGCAGCAACTCAGATGCTCGAGTCAACCTCACTGCCTCCCAGGATCTGCATTAACATAAAGATGAGACAGCAGCTGGAGCTGGGAATTGAACTGGCGCTAAATTAAACGCCTACCTCTCCTATTTCAATAATCTTTAAAGTATCTCTATTTTTTCTCCAATTCTTTCTAACTCAAGCCAACCTAAAGATCCAACCATGTGGGAGACCTGGAAGAATCTCCTGGCTTTGGTCTGGCCCAGCCCTGGTCCTTGCTGCCATTTGGGGAGTGAACCAGCAGATGGAAGATTTCTCTCTCGCGTGCCCGCTCTCTCTCTCCCTCTCCCCCCCACCCCTTCCTCACATTCTTCCTCTCCTCTCTCCCAACCCTCCACTTTCTGTAACTCTGGCTTTCAAAAAAAAAAAAAAAAAATCCAACCTGTGGAAAGCACCAGCATTTTATATTTACTGAATTTCAGAACAATCCTAAAGGTCTGCAACTTATTATAGCATCAACCCAAATCTTAAAAGTTATAAAAGTTCCTGTGATGTAAAGGAAATGATATGCAAAGAAACTAGAGTAGTTCCCTCTCTGTGTACTTGCTCTCCATGCTGAATCTTGATGCAAATGGAAGGGGAGAGGGAGCGGGAGAGGGGAGGGTTGCGGGTGGGAGGGAAGTTATGGGAGGGGGAAGCCACTGTAATCCATAAGCTGTACACTGGAAATTTATATTCATTAAATAAAAGTTAAATATTTTAAAATAAAAAAAAGAATTAAATGGTAAAACTAGTTTTCAAATAGTACTTTATACTTTGTGTGTCTGTGTGGGTGCAAACTGTAGAAATCTTTACTTAGTATAGTTGATCTTCTGTATATAAAGATATTTAAAAATGAATCTTAATGAAGAATGGGATGGGAGAGAGAGTAGGAGGTGGGACTGTTTGGGGGTGGGAGAGCAAGTATGGGGGCGAAGAACCACTATTATCCAAAAGTTGTACCTATGAAATTTATATTTATTAAATAAAAGCTTTCTATAAAAGAAAGAAGAGTTCATAAACGGGGCGGTGCCTGTGGCACAGTAGGTTAAACTTTGGCCTATGGCACCAGCATCCCATATGGGCACCAGATTATGTCCCGGCTGCTCCTCTTTTGATCCAGTTCAATGCTAGTGGCCTGGGAAGGCAGTGGAAGATGGCCCAAGTGCCCTGTACCCACATGGGAGACTCTAAAGAAGCTCCAGGCTCCTGGCTTCAGATTGGCCTAACTCCAGACATTGCGGCCATTTGAGGAGTGAACCAGCAGATGGAAAATCTGTCTGGGTACCCCTCTCTGTCTGTAGCTCTGCCTCTCAAGTAAATAAATAAATTAAAAAAAAAAAAGTTCATAAAGGTTACTTTCTTGAACACACACACACACACACACACACTGTGGTAACGTGACAGTAAGCTGATAAGCCAAAAAGCTACTAAGTGATTAGTGGGCAGATAGCATATACAAGCATGGATATGGTGGACAAATGGATGACTCACATCTCTCAAGAGTGGAACAGTATAGCATAAAATTTCATCATACTGCTCAGAACAGGCATTTCAATTGAAACTTAGGAATTGTTAAGCTTTGTCCATTTGTATTAGACCACAGGTAACTGAAACTGAAGTAAGCAAAATCATGGAAAATGAGGGGACTATATATTCACAGACCATCTGACTTATAGAATGCCTAAGCATTTTGCTTCCATTTTCTGCTACTGCTCTACTCTTGGTTAATCACCTTTATTTAGTAGCAAGGAAAGGAAGACAAATAATAGAAACTGAAATTTTCACAGTATATGTAACTAACACTATAAAATGTTTAATGGGAGAAGTAACTGAAATAGAAGCTGTTTAAGGATAAGGGATTTTATTTTCTGTCCCATTACTGCAGATAACAGAGTTGACTATAGAAAAAACATACTACAACAGTCACACAGATTCACAGAAATAGTTTACCTTTGTCCTGAAGCAGTTGCAATTGGGGATGGGCCATTAGGAGCTCGTGGTTCTTCACATGTACTCATTTCCATTATTACTTTATCCAGGGACTAATACAAATATTTAAAAGGTTAACAATTAGTTGGATATTTTACTTTATATAAATTATCAAAACATTATTTAAGACTTTTAACACTTTCAATTCTTTAGAAGCAAAGTAAAACAGTAAATGAGGAGTCATTTTAACTGCTTCTCTAAAAGCCCAAAAAGGCACATACTAGAAAAGAAAACAAAATATTCAGTCTTTCCTCAAGGTATTCATTATATGTTGGAAAACTATGAGTATTACACATGTATAAGAAAAAAAAATTAAGGTGGCAGATGCTTGGCACAGCACTTAAGAGACCACACACTTGGAACATCTGCATCCCATATCAGAGTGCTTGGGTTGCAATTCCAGCCCCATTTGTGATGCACCTTCCTGCTACCATGCACCTTTGGAGGCAGCCACTGATGGTTCAAGTACTGGGTGTCTGCCAACTGCATGGGAGAACTGGACTGAATTCCATGGGCCTGGATTCACCCTGGCCTAGTACCAGCTAGGGGAGTGAACCAGAACATGGAAGTTCTCTCCTTCTGTCTCTCTGCATTTCAAATAAATGAAAATTAAAAATAAAAATCAAGAAGTACCCATTAACTGTTGAGACCATCAAATTTTATGGAAGTATAATCTCTAATCTCAGAGAAGTTACATTATTAATTAATAAATAAGATGACAATAGGAGTGGGTATGGCAGCACAGTGGGTGAAGCTGTCATTTGCAATGCTAGCATCTCATGTGACAGTGCTAGTTTTAATTCCTGGTTACTCTACTTCTGACCCAGCTTCCTTCTTAAGGCATCCCAGACGATGAATCAAGTGTATGTGCCACCATCACTTATGAGGAAGACTCCGAAGGGGCTTTAGGTTCCTGACTGGCTCGCTCACTCTCTCTCTTTCACATGCACATGCACATATGTATGAGCTCTCACTCAGCTTTTCAAGCAGATGAAAAATAAGTTTAAAAAAGGTTAAAAAAGTACAATGATATATTAATGAACAGGACTGAACCAGCTTATGCCAATCTAACTTATATATGACATAAGACCAAGGAAAATATGAAATAAAAAGGAAATGTGAAAAAATAAATACTCTTATAATGGAAAATGTTGTTCCTCAGAGTAATTTTTCTTAAAGAAAGACCTAATATCCTTAGTGGTCATCACTAACATAACTCCAGTCATTTTTCTTTCTCTATTTTATGTATATATTATTATTCAAAACTATCTTGTTTTATTTTTCTAATTGTTCACTGTCAGTCTAAATATATTTCTTCAGGCAACAAGACAGGTGTTCAATAAACATTTGTGGAAAGAATGAATCAGAGAGTTTCCAAGATAGCAGAATAGGGAGGGAACTTACTCCTCTAGTCTAAGGGAAGATAGTTTTTAAAATGTGGAAAGAGTGCAATCTCAGGGAAGAGTTAGGTGCAAACTACACAGGAAACTCCATGCAACTTAGAGGGAACTATGGACCTATGTGGAGGGTGTGGATGCACATGACTCAGGATGCCAGCAGGTGAGAGCCTCAGAACCACCTTTGGAGAATGAGGTGAGACCAGAATGCAGCAGCCCAAGCCACTTGTGATAAAGCTGCAAGAATAGCCTGTCGTGAGTATATATTGGAGCCCTATGGGGGACAGTGTACCTGAAAATCTAAAGGAAAAAAAAGGCTGGAACCGACCAGTTGGCATAGGAGTCCTGTAATACAAGAGAATGTGGTGCCATTTTGGGTGTAGGTAACAGCTGCACCAGCTCGTGTCCACATGCCCAGCAACCAGCCAAGAGGACATCCCTGGGTTTGGCTGGGAGAATTGACAAGGGGCTGGGTGCTCATAACTGTGAGAGCCTTGTGTTTTGGGACTGTGAAAACACTGGGGCTAAGGCCAGCACTGTGAAGTAACAAATAAAGCCGCCATCTGCAAAGCTGCCATCCCATATGGGCAGCTGCTTCATGTCCCAGCTGCTCCTCTTCCAATCCAGCTCTCTGTTGTGGCCTGAGAAGGCTGTGGAAGATGGTACAAGTGATTGGGACTTTGCATCTGCATGGGAGATGCGGAAGAAGCTCCTGGCTCCTGACTTTGGTGGCTTAGCTCTAGCTGTTGAGGCCTTCTGGGGAGTGAACCAGCAGATGGAAGATCTTTCTCTGTGTCTCTCCCTATCTTTGACTTCACCTCCCAAATAAATAAGTAAAATTTTAAAAACAAACAAACAAAAAAAAAACCACTATGGCTGTGTGGGAGGGCACAGGGTATGACCAGGTCATTGGACAGTCACTTTTGGCAGCTCCATACACTGGAAGAATCCCTGATTCCCTGTTGAGGGTCACAGCTGCAGGACCTGTGCTCACATCAAGAACTACACAGATCCTTTATGTGGTTCTTGTGGCAGCCTGGACAAATACTGTACCCACTGGGGCTAATGGCCAGGCATTGGTCTCCTTGGAGGAGTGGTTAGCAAGAGAAAACACCAAAAGAGCAGATAAAAAAAAATTGACCATGCCCAACTTTGGTGTCATCTTGGACTCTCCCCTCAACCTGGGACACTGAACAGAGCTCCCTGACCACACCAAGTACACACATCTGGGTATTCAGTAAAAGAGCAGATACTCCACTAAACCACAGAGTTTTAGTCCAAAGATAAAAGTCATCACAGGGAAAAAAAGAAAAAAAAAATAACAAGCATCTCCACAAATATCAAATACAAACACAGCAATTCAAGAAACAAGAATAAATAAGACAACATAACTCCCTGAAAAGAACACAACACTTCAATACTAGAATGTGAAGATAAAGAGACTGAAGAAATGCCAGAAAAGGAATTCACAAAATGGATGGGATTATTGAGAAGTAATCAGAGGTAAATACATGAACAAAAATCCATACATGACATGAATGAAAAGTTTTCCTGTAAAATTGAGATTTTAAAAAGATAGCAAAATGAAACATTGAAAATGAAGAATTCAGTAGTACAAATAAAAAATGTGGTAGAAAGCCTTAACAACAGACTCAGTGAGGCAGAATAAAGAATATCCAAGTTAGAAGACAAATCTCTGGAAACCTTAAAGTCAGACAACAGAAAAGAAGAAGAAATTAGAAAACTAAAAAACAGTGTTGGAGATTTATAGGATACTATCAACCAACCCAACATACAGTCATAGGAGTTCATAAAGGCATGGAAAGTGAAAATTGATTAGAAAGCCTTTTTAGTAAAATAATTATGGAAAACTTCCCTAATTTGGAGAAAGAAAGAGATATCCAAGTACAGGAAGCACATAGGGCTCCTAATAGACATGACCAGAAAATATCCTTACCACAATACACTGTAGTCATACTCAACACAGTAAAACATAAAGATTCTAAAATGTGCACAGGAGAAATGCCAGATTATTTTCAGAGGATGTCCAATTAGATTCACAGCTGACTTCTCATCAGAAACCCTACAGACTAGAAGAGAATGGAGATGCACAGTCCAATTCTTAAGAGAAAAAAAACTGTCAACCCAGAATACTGTGCCATGCAAACTCTAATTTCTGTATGAAGGTAAAATAAAGACCTTCCTTCCATAACAAATAGAAACTTAAAGAATTTGTCATCACTTGTCCAGCCTTACAAAGATGCTTAAGGAAGAGCTACACACACACAAAAAGACAGTCATCACCATGAAAAAAGGTGAAAGCAGAAAATCTCCCAGTAAAATTACAAAGGAAGTACAAAATAAAAAATGGGAGTTTTTCAAGAAAAATGGTATGGTCAAGTTCTTATTTATCAGTAGTCACCTTGAATGTAAATGGCCTCAATCAAGTTAAAAGATATAGACTGGCTGAGTAGAATAAGAAACAAGACCCGACTCAATTCCACTCACCTGTACCGAATAACTTCCCAACTGAGTCCCCAAAAAAGAGAGAGAGAGAGAGAGAGAGAGAGCAATCCAGCAATCCAGCAAGGAGCAAGGGAGAGAACAATCTGGGTGATTCGCTTTTTGCACAGCCTTAAACCCGAAGAATCAAGCGGAGCTCTCTGGCCACACCCATCACAGCCTCTAAGGATCCATCAAAGCAGACAGCCCACTTAGAGGCATAGAATAATGAGAAAAAAACACCACAGCCAAAAAAAAAAAAAAAAAATCTCCAACATGCCAAACAACAAACATAGAAACCGAGGTAACAAGAGCAAGGAAGACACTATGATGCCCCCAAATGAACAAGACACCCCAATCCAAGATTATGAAGATGAAGAGATAGAGAAAATGCAAGAAGCGGATCTCAAAAAATTGATAAGAACATTAAGAAGTTCTCAAAAACAAATTCTTGAACTACAGGAATCCTTAATGGACAAGATAGAAAATCTCTCTCATGAAAATGAAATATTAAGGAGGAATCAAAATGAAATGAAACAACTAGTAGAACATGAAACTGTGATAGTGACAAAAAACCACAATGAAATGAAGAACTCAATAGATCAAATGACAAACACATTAGACAGCCTTAAAAACAGAATGGGTGAAGCAGAAGAGAGAATATCAGACTTAGAAGACAGAGAACAGGAAAGGAAACAGTCAAATCAAAGAAAAGAAGGAGAAATCAGAAATCTAAAAAATACTGTCAGGTATCTACAGGATACTATTAAAAAACCCAACATTCGGGTTCTAGGAGTTCCTGAAGGCATGGAGAGGGAGAAAGGATTAGAAGGCCTTTTTAGTGAGATACTAGCAGAAAATCTCCCAGGTTTGGAGAAGGACAGAGACATCCTAGTACAAGAAGCTCATAGAACCCCTAATAAACACGATCAAAAGAGATCCTCACCACGACACGCTGTAATCAAACTCACCACAGTGAAACACAAAGAAAAGATCCTAAAATGTGCAAGAGAGAAACGTCAGATTACTCTCAGAGGATCTCCAATTAGACTCACAGCTGACTTCTCTTCAGAAACCCTACAAGCTAGGAGAGAATGGCGAGATATAGCCCAGGTACTAAGAGAGAAAAACTGCCAGCCCAGAATATTATATCCTGCAAAGCTCTCATTTGTGAATGAAGGTGACATAAAGATCTTTCACAGCAAACAGAAATTGAAAGAATTTGTCGCCACTCGTCCAGCCTTGCAAAAGATGCTTAAAGATGTGTTACATACAGAAACACAGAAACACGGTAACCAATATGAAAGAAGATAAAGGAAGGAAACCTCACAGCAAAAGATCACAGGAATATCAAACTATATATTAGAAAAAATCGTTGGCAAATGGCAGGGCAAAGTTACTCCTTCTCAATAGTCACATTGAATGTTAATGCCCTGAACTGTCCAGTTAAAAGACACCGATTGGCTGATTGGGTTAAGGAACAAAACCCATCTTTTTGCTGCTTACAAGAAACTCATCTTTCCAACAATGATGCATACAGACTGAAAGTGAAAGGCTGGAAAAAGATATACCATGCCAACAGAAATGAAAAAAGAGCGGGCGTAGCCATCTTAATATCGGACAACATAAACTTTACCACAAAAACTGTCAGGAGAGACAAAGAGGGGAACTATTTAATGATTAAGGGATCCATTCAACAGGAAGATATAACAATTATCAATGTATATGCACCTAATCACAGGGCACCAGCTTATTTAAAAGACTTGTTAAGAGACTTAAAGGGAGACTTAGACCCCAATACAATAGTACTGGGGGACTTCAATACTCCACTCTCAGAGATAGACAGATCAACAGGACAGAAGATCAACAAGGAGACAGCAGATTTAAATGACACTATAGCCCAAATGGATCTAACAGATATCTACAGAACATTTCATCCTACATCTAAGGACTTTACATTCTTCTCAGCAGTATATGGAACCTTCTCTAGGATTGACCACATACTAGGCCATAAAGCAAGTCTCAGCAAATTCAAAAGAATTAGAATCATACCATGCAGCTTCTCAGACCACAAAGGAATGAAATGGGAAATCAGCAACTCAGGAATCCCCAGAGCACGTGAAAACACATGGAGATTGAACAACATGCTCCTGAATGAACAATGGGTCATAGAAG
This sequence comes from Lepus europaeus, assembly GCF_033115175.1. NCBI lineage: Eukaryota > Metazoa > Chordata > Mammalia > Lagomorpha > Leporidae > Lepus > Lepus europaeus. The sequence goes on along the minus strand of NC_084836.1, from coordinate 20,685,217 downwards.
AAACAAAAAGAGAAATCAAAAATTTTCTGGAAGTAAATGAGGATAAAAACACAACATACCAAAACCTATGGGATACAACAAAAGCAGTGTTAAGAGGAAAGTTTATATCAATAGGTGCCTACATCAAGAAATTGGAAAGGCACCAAATAGATGAGCTTTCAAGTCATCTCAAGGATCTAGAAAATCTGCAGCAAACCAAACCCAAACCCAGTAGGAGAAGAGAAATAATTAAAATCAAGAAGAAATCAACAGGATTGAATCCAAAAAAACATTACAAAAAATCAGCCAAACAAGGAGCTGGTTTTTTGAAAAAATAAACAAAATTGACACCCCATTGGCCCAACTAACCAAAAAAAGAAGAGAAAAGACCCAAATCAATAGGATCAGAGATGAAAAGGGAAACGTAACAACAGACTCCACAGAAATAAAAACAATCATCAGAAATTACTACAAGGACTTGTATGCCAGCAAACAGGGAAATCTATCAGAAATGGACAGATTCTTGGACACATACAACCTACCTAAATTGAGCCAGGAAGACATAGAAAACCTAAACAGACCAATAACTGACACAGAAATTGAAACAATAATAAAGGCCCTCCCAACAAAGAAAAGCCCAGGACCAGATGGATTCACTGCTGAGTTCTACCAGACATTTAGAGAAGAACTAACTCCAATTCTTCTCAAACTATTCCAAACAATCGAAAAAGAGGGAATCCTCCCAAATTCTATGAAGCCAGCATCACCTTAATTCCTAAGCCGGAAAAAGATGCAGCATTGAAAGAGAAATACAGACCAATATCCCTGATGAACATAGATGCAAAAATACTCAATAAAATTCTGGCCAATAGAATGCAACAACACATCAGAAAGATCATCCACCCAGACCAAGTGGGATTTATACCCGGTATGCAGGGATGGTTCAACATTCGCAAAACAATCAACGTAATACACTACATTAACAGACTGCAGAAGAAAAACCATATGATTCTCTCAATAGACGCAGAGAAAGCATTTGATAAAATACAACACCCTTTCACGATGAAAACTCTAAGCAAACTGGGTATGGAAGGAACATTCCTCAATACAATCAAAGAAATATATGAAAAGCCCATGGGCAACATCCTATTGAATGGGAAAAAGTTGGAAGCATTTCCGCTGAGATCTGATACCAGACAGGGATGCCCACTCTCACCACTGCTATTCAATATAGTTCTGGAAGTTTTAGCCAGAGCTATTAGGCAAGAAAAAGAAATTAAAGGGATACAAATTGGGAAGGAAGAACTCAAACTATCCCTCTTTGCAGATGGTATGATTCTTTATTTAGGGGACCCAAAGAACTCTACTAAGAGACTACTGGAACTCATCGAAGAGTTTGGCAAAGTAGCAAGATATAAAATCAATGCACAAAAATCAACAGCCTTTATATACACAGGCAATGCCACGGCTGAAGAAGAACTTCTAAGAATAATCCCGTTCACAATAGTTACAAAAACAATCAAATACCTTGGAATAAACTTAACCAATGACGTTAAAGATCTCTATGATGAAAACTACAAAACCTTACAGAAAGAAATAGAAGAGGATACCAAAAAATGGAGAAATCTTCCATGTTCATGGATTGGAAGAATCAATATCATCAAAATGTCTATTCTCCCAAAAGCAATTTATACATTCAATGCAATACCAATCAAGATACCGAAGACCTTCTTCTCAGATCTGGAAAAAATGATGCTGAAATTCATATGGAAACACAGAAGACCTCGAATAGCCAAAGCAATCTTGTACAACAAAAACAAAGCCGGAGGCATCACAATACCAGATTTCAGGACATACTACAGGGCAGTTGTTATCAAAACAGCATGGTACTGGTACAGAAACAGATGGATAGACCAATGGAACAGAATAGAAACACCAGAAATCAACCCAAACATCTACAGCCAACTTATATTTGATCAAAGATCCAAAACTAATCCCTGGAATAAGGACAGCCTATTCAATAAATGGTGCTGGGAAAATTGGATTTCCACGTGCAGAAGCTTGAAGCAAGACCCATACCTATCACCTTACACAAAAATTCACTCAACATGGATTAAAGACTTAAATCTAATATAATCCAAATAGACTGATTAGTTGGTGTCTCTATAAGATGAGAGACATAGGTCCTTCGATTTTTTCAGTTGGGCCCAAACTGGAAAAACCAAAGTCCAGGATTTACTGGAAATTTTAGAGACCAGATTGTTTGAAACTTTGATTTTTTGAATGCCTGTCAAGAATGCCAAGAAGGCTCAAAATCCAAAATATCTGGTTGAAATAAGATTCCTTAAAATCATGACATAACATAGACCAAATTTGATCATTGTTACAAGGTGATTATTCAAATCTTTGAAAATAAGCACATATTTAAATAACCCATAGCTCTTAATAAAAATTCAGCTGTTTTTGAACAATTAGAATTTAACAGACATCAAGAGAACATAATAGATTACTTTAACACATTGCTTTAACAGAGCATCAGAGTTTAATTCTATGTCAAAGAGAAACTGAGCTTCCTGTGATCTTTTGCTGTGAGGTTTCCTTCCTTTACCTTCTTTCATATTGGTGACCATGTTTCTGTGTTTCTGTGTGTAACACATCTTTAAGCATCTTTTGCAGGGCAGGATGAGTGGCAACAAATTCTTTCAGTTTCTGTTTGCTATGAAAAGTCTTAATTTCACCTTCATTCACAAAGGAGAGCTTTGCAGGATATAGTATTCTGGGCTGGCAGTTTTTCTCTCTTAGTACCTGGGCTATGTCTCGCCATTCCCTTCTAGCTTGTAGGGTTTCTGATGAGAAGTCTGCTGTGAGTCTAATTGGAGATCCTCTAAGAGTAATCTGACGTTTCTCTCTTGCACATTTTATATTAGAAGGACTGTCAAGATGTGATGTGGTACCAGACTTTAAGCTTCTATAATGGAAAATGCTATTAATACAAATGTTTGAGAATTAAAAAGTCTAATGATCTTGTGTTACTAGACATGATAGTTATCTTAATGAGAAAGCCCCAGAGGCCTAAAGGGTTAAATACTTGTCAAATCCTACAGGTGCTTTCAAAAATACTGTGAAGTAAGCAAGTGCCTCTTGTTGGCTGATGAGTTTATAATTTTAAACATGGCGACTTAAAGTCTTTTGTCATCCACAGTTATATATGATGTGCTGCTCATAAAACTAAAGCGTTGTTGGTTCTGTGTTTAGCTGTCCTCCTATAGGTTCCTATGGACTTTTTCCAGCCACTTCTATTGTATTCAGTACTTTGGGATGGCTCTGTAAACAGATGAAGCCAATAATGTATTAACAGTACCAACTGAGAGAAAGTATGGTTAACTGAGGTTACTAAAAACAAAAAGCAATTCCAATCAATTGGCAATCTACAAAAAGAGTTAAAGATTTTAAAAGCTATTATTAAAATTGCTATATTGGTCTACTATGCTATGTTATATGTGTGTACATATTGTATGTCCACATGGGGAAATTTTATTAAGAGTTTTATTTTAAATGGCTTATAGATAAGATTGTCCATAAATTTAAGCTGCTAAAATCAATCAAAGATACATTTTAATTTGTGTGACCTGAATCTGTGTATCATATGTTTTAAACTTGTTGGTAGAAAGAAACTAAAAACATTTTAGATGGTTGTGCTTAAGTTTACTGGCTAAACAAACTACACCATGTTAGATATTTAAGAGGTGTTTTCAAATACATGATTCTTAAAATTTATAGAAGGCATTGGACCTTCTGGTAAATGTTTTCTTAAGTTGTTATCTAATGGTTGAAACGGTTTGCTAAGTATTCATGTGATATTGCTATTGTCAGCAAGCGATCTAGGACTTGCTCCCTCATTTCTCTATTCTAAGCCCAACTTGTTCTTTCATTTCTCTATTCTCTTCAAGGTAGGAAACTAATTCTATTATGAAGGAATCTGTAGGATGCACAATTTAATCTTTAGACCTTATAAAAGAGATGGCTAACATTTTTCTGTAATAGCATAGCCAAAATAAGAACTTAAATAATAATCTCATAGCTAGATTCACTTCGCCATCAGCAAAGTAAGCAGTAAGTAGAAAAAACCTCCCTTTCAGACCAAAGGGAAAGAAAGTTTTAAAGTGAGAATATAATTTTCCTCATGGGCATTGTCTACCTTAGAAAAACTACTACAGAACATGCCTGTGACTATAGACTTGTAGTTCAGGCCACCGAAGATTAGAGATGGGACTTGGGCATTCCCTTGACTTGCATCCTCTGGTCTGCTTTAACGAAAACCAGGAGGAAAAGAAAGCTAGGCATCAGAAGCAATGGGTGGCAGGCCTATTAATGGCTGATCGGTACAGTGATCTGCCCTCAAGGAGACCCAACAGGCCAGTCCACTGCAGTGGCTTTCAATGTGGTAAGCCTGGGCTTCAGCAGAAGTCAGCTTGTGAAGAGCCCTGGCAGCTCTGCCAAGAGTTGGATCACTGGAAATGGACCTGCCCTGGAGTCGAAGGATGCCCGGGTCAGAGCCACAGATCTTATTGGCTCTAAGCTGAAAAGCCCTTCACTCAGCCCAACTTCCAAAGTGACCACTGCAGCTGAGGGGATGGTCAAGTAGGGTCAGCAACATTGCAGGCAGAACTGTAAATTTCTTGTTAGAGATGCCCCCTGCCTTTACCTGGCCAGCTCTCCTCCCAGGCCAGCCAAGTAATGAAAGTCAACAGAGTGCCTTCCCCTAGGAGGTTCACACCTCCCTTAGGATATACCCCATGTGAAGAGATAGATAGGTCTGGGCCTCTGAATTTACAAGGCCTAAAGTCCACCAGATTATTATCAAGCCCCTTCTATCAGGTTCTATTTGCCTCTCAATCAGAAAAATTACTTGTAGCTTAGACAGCACCTTTCTTAGCTCCTCTAATAATGACTCTGTCCTTTGTTCTAGGCCCTGTCTAGTGCACTTGGGCCTCATTCCTTTGTAATCATAACCTCTACTCTACCACCAATGGCTCTACTCCCAACCTGTGTGTACTGATGGTCCTCTTCCCCACTTAATGCTGTATAATTGTTCAAACCTGGTAAATGCCACTCTTAGGATCATTGGTTACTATCCTCACTCTGTCTTTTATGACCTCGTCTAAATATGATCAGAGTCGGCAAACTTGGAAGGCTTCCATAGCCTTGGCAACTCATGACGACAGCCTAGGGTGGTTACTGGCACCATAAACAAGAGTGTCAATTTGTTGGGTCAACAACAGGAGCCACTGTGCACTTGCTCCTCATGTGGGATCTCTGTCCTTAATGTGCTGTACATTGTGATTTCATGCTATAACTAGTACTCAAACAGTATGTTTCACTTTGTGTTTCTATGTGGGTGCAAACTGTTGAAATCTTTATACTAAATTGATCTTCTGTATATAAAGAGAATTGAAAATGAATCTTGATGCAAATGGAAGGGGAGAGGGAGCGGGCGAGGGGAGGGTTGCGGGTGGGAGGGAAGTTATGGGAGGGGGAAGCCATTGTAATCCACAAGCTGTACACTGGAAATTTATATTCATTAAATAAAAGTTAAAAAAAAAAGAAAATGAATCTTGATGCAAATGGAAGGGGAGAGGGAGCGGGAGAGGGGAGCGTTGCGGGTGGGAGGGAAGTTATGGGAGGGGGAAGCCATTGTAATCCATAAGCTCTACACTGGAAATTTATATTCATTAAATAAAAGTTAAAAAAAAAAAAGACTTAAATCTACGACCCGAAACCATCAAATTATTAGAGAGCATTGGAGAAACCCTACAAGATATAGGTACAGGCAAAGACTTCTTGGAAAAGACCCCAGGAGCACAGGCAGTCAAAACCAAAATTAACATTTGGGATTGCATCAAATTGAGAAGTTTCTGTACTTCAAAAGAAACAGTCAGGAAAGTGAAGAGGCAACAGACAGAATGGGAAAAAATATTTGCAAACTATACTACAGATAAAGGGTTGATAACCAGAATCTACAAAGAAATCAAGAAAATCCACAACAACAGAACAAACAACCCACTTAAGAGATGGGCTAAGGACCTCAATAGACATTTTTCAAAAGAGGAAATCCAAATGGCCAACAGGCACATGAAACAATGTTCAGAATCACTAGCAATCAGAGAAATGCAAATCAAAACCACAATGAGGTTTCACCTCACCCGGGTTAGAATGGCTCACATTCAGAAATCTACCAACAACAGATGCTGGAGAGGATGTGGGGAAAAAGGGACACTAACCCACTGTTGGTGGGAATGCAAACTGATTAAGCCACTATGAAAGTCAGTCTGGAGATTCCTCAGAAACCTGAATATAACCCTACCATACAACCCAGCCTTTCCACTCCTTGGAATTTACCCAAAGGTAATTAAATTGGCAAACAAAAAAGTGGTCTGCACCTTAATGTTTATTGCAGCTCAATTCACAATAGCTAAGACCTGGAACCAACCCAGATGCCCATCAACAGTAGACTGCATAAAGAAATTATGAGACATGTACTCCATAGAATACTATACAGCAGTAAGGAACAATGAAACCCAGTTATTTGCAACAAGATAGAGGAATCTGGAAAACATCATGCTGAGTGAATTAAGCCAGTCCCAAAGAGACAAATATCATTTGTTTTCCCTGATCGGCGACAACTGAGCACCAAAGGGGAAACCAGTTGAAGTGAAATGGACACTATAAGAAACAATGAACTGATCACCTCTTGTCCTGACTCTAGATGTACAATGTAATACTTTATTCTTTTTAGTATTTGTTGTTGTTGTTCTAGTACTAGTGGTTGAACTCTATAATTAACACACAATTATTCTTAGGTGTTTAAATTTTAACTGAAAAGTGATCCCTGTTAAATTTAAGAGTGGAAAAAGAGAGGGAGGAGATGTACAATTTGGGACATGCACAGACTTGCCCCAAATGATGGAGTTAGAAACATGCCAGGGGATTCCAATACAATCCCATCAAGGTGGCATGTACCAATGCCATCTCACTAGTCCAAGTGATCAATTTCAGTTCACATTCGATGGCTCTGATAGGTCTAAGAGTCAAAGGGATCACACAAACAAGACTAGTGTCTGCTAATACTAACTGATAGAATCAAAAAGGGAGAGAAAGATCCAACATGGGAAGTGGGATACACAGCAGACTCATAGAATGGCAGATGTCCTAAACAACACTCTGGCCTCAGAATCAGCCCTTAAGGCATTCGGATCTGGCTGAAGAGCCCATGAGAGTATTGTAGGCATGGAAGCCAAGATACCATGGAAAAGAAAAAAAGAAGACCTAAATGAAAGATCTCTGTGAGTGAGATCCCAGTGGAAAGAACAGGGCCATCAAAGAAGGATGCACCTTTCTCTGAAGGGAGGAGAGAACTTCCACTTTGACTATGACCCTATCAGAATAAGATCAAAGTCAGCGAACTCTAAAGGCCTCTATAGCCCTGACAACTCATGACTAGAGCCTAGGGAGATTACTGACACCATGAACAGGAGTGTCAAATTGTTAAGTCAGCAACAGAAGTCACTGTGTACTTACATCCCATGTGGGATCTGTCCTTAATGTGTTGTCTAATGTGCAGTGATGCTATAACTAGTACTGAAACAGTATATTTACACTTTGTGTTTCTGCGTGGGTACAAACTGATGAGATCTTTACTAATTATATACTGAATCGATCTTCTGTATATAAGGATAATTGGAAATGAAAAAAAAAAAACCTGGTGTTAAATTGGAAATGGCATAGAAAATTAATTAATTTTTAAAAAAAATATTATGTAGGATCTCTGTCTTTAATGTGCTGTACATTGTGATTTAATGCTATAACTAGTACTCCAACAGTATTTTTTTTCACTTTGTGTTGCTATATGGGGGCAAACTGTTGAAATCGTTACCTAATATATACTAAACTGATCTTCTGTATATAAAGAGAATTGAAAATGAATCATGATGTAATTGGAAGGGGAGAGGAAGCGGGAAAGGGGAGGGTTGTGGGCGGGAGGGAAGTTTTGGGAGGGGGAAGCCATTGTAACCCATAAGCTGTACTTTGGAAATTTATATTCATTAAATAAAAGTTTAATTAAAAAAAAAACATAGAGGGTCATCATTCCTATTTTTAAACTTTCCCAGCAATGAGAGAGATTAGCTCTGCATTTCTTCCTCTATCTTCACTCTACTAAGGTTTCATTATTTTCCCTGAATACATTTCTTATGTGGTAGATTAAATTAAATCTGAGTATTTAAATAAAAAGAAAAAAAAAAGAAACAAGACCCATCTATTTGCTGCCTACAAAAAACACATCTCACCAACAAGGATGCATGCAGACTGAAAGTTAAAGGATGGAAAAGATATACCATGCTAACAGAAACCAAAAAAAAGTTGGTGTTGCTATCCTAATAGACTAACGTAACAACTGTTAAAAGAGACAAAGAAGGGCACTATGTAATCAATTCAACAGGAAGATGTGACTATAACAAATGTATACACACCCAATTACAGGTCAACCACACAGAAAATAAGAAGAAACAACAGAGTTAATCTACACTAAACAACAAAAGGACCTAACGGATATCTACAAAACTTTTCATCTTAGAGTTGCAGAATACACATTCTTCTCACCAGTGCATGGAACTTCATCTAGGATAGATAACACGCTAGACCATAAAACAATTCTCAGCAAATTAAAAAAAAAATTCAAAATCATACCACCCATCTTCTCTTACCACAATGGAATGAAGCTGAAAATCAACAACTCAAGAATCTCTAGAACATATACAGTCACACAAAGAGTGAACAACATGCTGCTGAATGAAGTGGGTCATAGAAGAAATAAAAAGAGAAATCAAAAAATTTCTCAAAACAAATGAAGATGACAATAGAATATATCAGAACTTATGGAATAAAACAAAAGTAGTGTTTAAGGGAAGTTTATAGCAATTGGTGCCTACATCAAAAAATTGGAAAGGTACCAAATAGAAGAGCTATCAACACAACTCAAAGAACTAGAAAAACAACAGCAAATCAAACCCAAAATGAGTAGGAGAAAAGAAATAATTAAAATCAGAGAATAGGCCGGCGCCGCGGCTCACTAGGCTAATCCTCCACCTTGCGGCGCCAGCACACCGGGTTCTAGTCCCGGTCGGGGCACCGATCCTGTCCCGGTTGCCCCTCTTCCAGGCCAGCTCTCTGCTGTGGCCAGGGAGTGCAGTGGAGGATGGCCCAAGTGCTTGGGCCCTGCACCCCATGGGAGACCAGGATAAGTACCTGGCTCCTGCCATTGGATCAGTGCGGTGCGCCGGCCGCAGTGCGCCTACCGCGGCGGCCATTGGAGGGTGAACTAATGGCAAAAGGAAGACCTTTCTCTCTGTCTCTCTCTCACTGTCCACTCTGCCTGTCAAAAAAAATTTTAAAAAAAAATCAGAGAATAAACAAAATTGAAAAGAAACAAAAAACAACAAAAGATCAGCAAAACAAAGAGCTGGCTTTTTGAAAAAATAAACAAAATAGACACACCACTGAGCCAACCTAAAAAAAAAAATGGAGAAGATCCAAATAAATACATTTAGAGACGAAAAAGCAAATGTAACAAGAGACACCACAGATATAAAAAGAATCATAAGGAAATACTACAAAGAGCTGCATGACAACAAATTGGGAAACCTGGAAGAAATGGATAGATTCCTGGACACATACAACCTACCTAAACTGAGCCATGAAGACATAGAAAACCTAAGCAGACCAACAACAAAGACAGAAATTGAATCAATAATAAATACCTTCCCAACAAAGAAAAGCCCAGGATGGGATGGCTTCACTGCTGAATTCTACAAGACATTTAAAGAAGAAATAACTCCAATTCTTCTCAAGTTATTCAAAACAACTAAAAAGGAGGGAATACTCCCAAATTCCTTCTCTAAAGCCAGCAGCACCTGAATTGCTAAACCTGAAAAAGACACAACAGAGAAAGAGAACTAAAGACCAATTGCCCTGATGAACACAGATGCAGAAATCCTCAACAAAATACTAGCCAATCGAATCCAACACATCAGAAACATAATTCACCCAAACCAAGTGGATCTCACATATGCAGGTTCAACATTTGCAATCAATGTGATACATCACATTAACAAACTGAAGAACAAAAACCATACAATTATCTCAATAGATACAGAGAAAGCATTTTGATAAAATAGAACATACTTTCATGATGAAAACTTTATGCAAATTGGGTATAGAAGGGACATTCCTCAAAATGATCAATGCAATTTAAGACAAACTCTTGGCCAACAGAGTACTGAATGAGGAAAAGCTAGAAGCGTGTCCCCAAAGATCAGGAACCAAACAAAAATATCCACTCTCACCCTGCTATTTAATACAGTCCTGGAAGTTTTAGAGCCATTAGGCAAGAAAAAGAAATCAAAGGGATACAAACTGGGAAGGAGGGAGTCAAACTATCCTCATTTGCAGATGACATGATTTCTATACATAGGGGATCCAAAAGACTCCACTAAGAGACTACTGAACTCATAGAAGAATTTGGTAAAGTGCCAGGGTATGAAATCAACACCCAAAAATCACCATCCTATCTACACATAGACTATTCCACGGCTGAGAGAGAACTTCTAAGATCACCCCCATTCACAATAGTTACCAAAACAATAAAATACCTTGGAATAATTTTAACCAGAATGTCAAAGAGCTCTATGATGAGAATTATAAAACATTACAGAAAGAAATAGAAGAATATACAAAGAAATGGAAAAATCTCTGTATTCATGGATTGGAAGAATCAATATTATTAAAATGTCCACACTACCAAAAGCAATTTACAGATTCAAAGTGATACCAATCAAATTACCATGGATATTCTTCTCAGATATAGAAAAAAATGATGCTGAAATTCATATGGAAACACAGGAGACCCAGAATAGTGAACACAATCTTCTACAACAAAAACAAAGCTGGAGGCATCACAATACCTGATTTCAAGACACTACAGGCAGTTACAATCACAACAGCCTGACACTGGTACAGAAACAGATGGGTAGACCAATGGAATGAAATAGAAATGCCAGAAATCAACCCACACATCTACAACCAACGTATCTTTAAGAAAGCAGCTAAACCATCAGGGAAATGCAAATCAAAACCACAATTATTCTTAGGCATTTAAATTTAACTGAAAAGTGATCTCTGTTAAATATAAGAGTGGGAATAGGAGAGGAAGGAGATGTACAGTTCAGCACATGCTCACTCAGACTTACCCTTAGTGGTAGAGCTAGAAATGTGCCAGGGGAATTCCAATTCAATCACATCAAGGTGGCATGTACCAATGCCATCTTACTAGTCAAAGTGATCAGTTTAAGTTCATAATTGATCATAATGACAGGATTAAGTGTCAAAGGGATCACATAAACAAGACTAGTGTCTGCTAATAATAACTGATAGAATTAAAAAGGAGAGAATGATCCTACATGGGAAGCAGGATACACAGCAGACTCCTAGAATGGCAAATGTCCTAAACAGCACTCTTGCCTCAGAATCAGCCCTTAAGGCATTCAAATCTGGCTAAAAAGCCCATCAGAGTTTCACAGGCATGGAAAGCCAAGACACTGTGGCAAAAAAAATGACCTAAATGAAAGATCTCTGTGAGTGAGATCCCAGCGGAAAGAACAGGCCATCAAAGAAGGAGGTACCTTTCTCTCAAGGGAGGAGAGAACTTCCACTTTGACTACGGCCTTGTCTAAATAAGATAGGAGTTTGTGAACTCAAGAGGCTTCCATAGCCTTAGCAACTCATGACAAGAGCCTTGGGTGATTACTGACATCATAAATAAGAGTGTCAATTGTTAAATCAACAACGGGAGTCACTGTGCACTTACTCCTCATGTAGGACCTCTGTCCTTAATGTGTTGTACTATGCGAATTAACGGTAAAACTACTACTCAAACAGTACTCTATACTTTGTGTGTCTGTGTGGGTGCAAACTGTTGAAATCTCTACTTAGCATATACTAAGTTGATCTCCTGTATATAAAGATAATTGAAAATGAATCTTGATGAAGAATGGGATGGGAGAGGGAGTGGGAGATGGTATGGTTGAGGGTGGGAGGGAGGTTATGGGGGGGAAAAGCTGCTATAATCCAAAAGTTGTACTTTGCAAACTTATATTTATTAAATAAAAGTTGAAAAAAAAAGAAAGAAGCTAAAATCAATTCCTGGAGGAAGGCAGTCTCTTTAACAAACGGCTCTGCGAAAACTGGATCTCCACATGCAGAAGTATGCAAGATCCCTACCTTACACCTTAAACAAAAATCCAGTCAAAATGGATCAAGGACCTAAATCCACGATCCAATACCATCAAATTAATAGAGAAAAACTGAGGCAACCCTGCAAGACATTGGCATAGGCAAAGAGTTCTTGGAAAAACTCCAGAGGCACAGGCAATCAAAGCTAAATTTGACAAATGACATTACATCAAATTGAGAAGCTTCTGCATTGCAAAAGAAACAGCAAAGTAAAGAGACAACCCACAACATAAGAGAAGTTATCTGCAAAATATGCAACTGATAAAGGTTTAATAACCTTTATATATTATATACCCTTTATATTATATATATATATATATATGTATAAGTCAACAACAAAACAACCTAGTTAAGAAATGAGCAAAGAACTTAAACAGGCATTTTTCAAAAAAGGAAATCTAAATGGCCAACAGACACATGAAAAAATGCTCAGGATCACTAGCTGTCAGGGAAATGCAAATCAAAACCACAATGTTTCACCTTACCCCAGCTAGAATGGTTTTCATACAGAAATAAGTAAATAAGAAATGCTGGCAAGGATGTGGGGAAAATGGTACCCTAATCCACTGCTGGTAGAAATATAAACTGGTCAACCACTGTGAAAGACAGTATGGAGCTACCTCAGAATTCTGAATCTAAACCTACCATATGACCCAGCCATCCCACTCCTGGAAATTCACAAAAGGGAAATGAAATCAGCCTATGAAAGGGTTATCTGTACTCCCATGTTTATTTCTGCTCAATTCACCATAGCCAAGATACAGAATCAACCCAAATGTTCATCAACTGAAGACTAGATAAAGAAATTATGGGATCTATACACTAGGGAATACAACAGAGCGGTTAAAAAAAAAGAAAGAAAGAAAAGAAAAGAAAAGAAAAGAAAAGAAAAGAAAAGAAAAGAAAAGAAAAGAAATCCTGTCATTTACAACAAAATGGATACAACTAGAAAACATCATACTTAGTGAAATAAGCCAGTCCCAAAAGGACAAATAACATATGTTCTCCCTTTTCTGTGGTAACTGATAGAGCACCTAAAAAATGAAATTGACACTTTGAGATGCAATTTCTTTGAACAGCCCCTGTCCTGACTGTTAAGAAACAATTCTTTTTCATGCTATTTGTTGAACTAATTATAAAGTATAAAGTTAACTGAAAATAGATCTTTGTAAAAAATAGAATGAGAATCGGAGAGGTGCTAGGAAGAGGGGTGAGAGTGTGGGTGGGAGGGCAGGTATGGTGGGAAGAATCACTATGTTCATAAAGTTGCATTTATGAAATGCATGAAGTTTGTATTCTTTAAATAAAAGGTTTCTGGGGGACAAAAGAAATCCTTTCTGAGGATTTCTGCACCAGTGATCTAGCTACCTGCCACAAGACCCCAACCCTGAAAGGCTCCTCCACCTCCCAACATTGCCACTCTGAGGACCAATTTTCCAGCACATGAGGCTTTGGAGCAAGCACGCAAACCATATCTAAACCACAACACCTCCAAACCCAAAGCTGCCCAGAATGTGCAGCCTCATTTTTCAGTGGATTTTCTCCTTGTTAGGTTCTCTTGGGGTGTTCTACCCTTCATTCACTGCACCAGAGCTGAGTGTGCCTGCCCCTTTTGTCTTGTTGTCTCCCCTGGAGTTGTTACCTTTACAGTGCCAGGCAGTGCAGGAGGTGTTGGGGAAGCAACATGGGATAAAACATAGCATGGGCTCTGCCCTCACAGAGGTCACACTGCTCATCCTCAGCACCAGTCACATGTGACACTGGCTGTCCCTACCTGGTTATGCTCTCCGTGCTCTTTCTCCTGTTCTACCACCCCAGCCCGAAGAAAAAAGAATGAATCACTAAATTAAGAAAAGACCAAGTTTTCTTAAGAAGCAAAGCATATCAGGGGGCCAGCATTGTGGCAGAGGGGATTAAGCTGCTACCTGCCATACTGGCATCCCGTATGTCTGCCAGTTTGTGTCCCAGGTGCTCTACTTCCTTCCAGCTCCCTGCTAATGCTTCTGGGAAAGCAGCAGAGGATGGCTGTAGTACTTGAGGCCCTGCACCCATGCAGAAGACCTCGATAAAGCTATTGGCTTCAGCCTGGCTCAGCTCTGATGGTAACAGCCATTTGGAGAATGAACCAGCAAACAGAAGATCTCTCTCTTCCTTTCCTTCTCTCTGTAACTCTTTCAAATAAGTAAATAAATAAATCTTTAATTTAAAAAAAGTATATTCAAGAACATATTAGATAACTTACAAGACAGGTAAAAGAACAAGCAGAAAAAGTCTGGGTCAAAGATTATTGAAAGAAAAATGTCCTTGGGGTCGGCATTGTGGTACAGGGGGTTAAGCAGCCACCTGCAACATCAGCATCCATATGAGCAAAGTTCAAGACTCAGCTGCTCCACCTCCAATCCAGCTCCCTCCTAATGTACCTGGGAAAGCAGAGGAAGATACCCCAATTGCTTGGGCCTCTCTACCCACAAGGGAGATCTGGAAGAAGCTCCAGGCTCCTGGCTTCCATCTGGCCCACCCCTGGCCATTGTGCCTATTTGGGAAATGAACCAAAATATGGAAGATCTCTTCACATTGTCTGTCTGTCTGTCTCTCTCTCTCTCTCTCTCATAACTCTTTAAAATAAATAAAAATAAATCTTAATATATATATAAAATAAAAATCCCATAATCAATACACTGTTCAACCATAAAATAAAGTGTATCTACTTAGAACCTAATATGCTAGACCTGAAAAATTTAAATACCCTCTCATTGTAAACTTCTCATTTAAGGGCTAAGAAAACTATGTCCCATCAAAGTAAAGAGAAAGATAATTAATGATAAATCCAATAAATTGTTTTCTTGAAACAAAAGATTAACAGAGTAGTAGATAATATGCACATATGTTTATTTCTGAGGCAGTTTCAGAACTCACCAAACAGATGGGGTGTGTTTTCAACTTTGTCCATGGGATCTACAATTAAAAACATTTTTATTTAAAACATAATTTTTTTCAAATGAGAAAAATAGTAATCAACACAGATGTTCTTTTAATACAATGATAAATACCAAATCACATCACATGACATTTTTCTTAAATTGCAAATAATAAACTGAGCGACTCATCTACAATTTTAAAATCAGATGTGTTTATTTTATATAAGAAATATAAAGAGCTTTATTACTTAGCCTTTAAAATAGGAACTTCAAGTTCTTTTAATGATTGTTTCTTAGTCCTTAAAACCTTTTAATTTCATAATTTAAATGAAGTTTCCAGCAAAGTGTAATCAAAATTCTTATTTAAAATTTATTTGATTCTAGAATTCTGATCAATAGTTTTACAGATATACAAATACAAAACTGAGACCATTAATGTAAAATGTAGGCAAAAAATAAATACCATTCAAATATACCTGCATTAAAAATGTCCTGTCTTTGTAGTTATTTATGTTTATGAAGAACAAAAACTTAAAGTAACCACCAAAGGGTACAGGAAAATTTTCCATAATTATCTCTTAGCCCATATTTTAATTGTATGAAACAAAGTAGCACACAATATTTCTACTGAGCAGACTCTCAAATTATGATTGATCTTAAAGAAGTGATACAAGTTGACATGATAGTCAAAAAGAGGTAAAACAGTGAGAATCTGCAGCACAATAGTATTAGTAAATAAATAAATTAAGACTTTTGAAATGAAGAAGAAGCAAATGAAGAAAGGGAATGAAATTCCAAGTGAAAGTAAAGTGTGCAGTATAAAAAATAACTTATCAGTTTTTTTGCCTTTACTTGAAATATTTATTCACTACAAATTCAAAATGCCTCATGACAATAAAACTCACTGATAAACTATCTTTGAATATGTGCCAAATTTAAATGATTAGAAAATTATTAGTAACCTTTAAAAAATAAAGTATATAAACGAATAACATTAAGAGTATTTCAGCCGGCGCTGTGGCTTAACAGGCTAATCCTCCGCCTTGCGGCACCGGCACACCGGGTTCTAGTCCCGGTTGGGGCACCGGATTCTGTCCCGGTTGACCCTCTTCCAGGCCAGCTCTCTGCTATGGCCCGGGAAGGCAGTGGAGAATGGCCCAAGTCCTTGGGCCCTGCACCCGCATGGGAGACCAGGAGAAGCACCTGGCTCCTGGCTTTGGATCAGCGCAATGCGCCAGCTGCAGCGGCCATTGGAGGGTGAACCAACGGCAAAAAGGAAGACCTGTTTCTCTCTCTCACTATCCACTCTGCCTGTCAAAAACAAACAAACAAACAAACAAAAAAAAAAACAGTATTTCAAAAAGTTTGCGGAGTAGTAAAATTTAATAATAATGCTCATTTTCTACAAATTTGTGAAGTACCCTTGTATGACTTCAACTACATTCAAAAAACAGTCATACAATTACTTATATAAAGGTATTCTTTTCTCTAAATCATGTTAACTGTTTCTTGAAAGAATTATTTAAAATGAAATACTCATTTTGAAAGACAGAGATGAAATAGAAAAGGGAAACATAAATATTAGTCTCACCCTAATGGATGCCTTATTACAACAAACTTTGTTGATAGCAAGCCACGTGGGCAAATCCAACATATTCTGGAGCACCTCTTCATCCAACTCCAAATTCTTCAGTTCACCTTCTCCTTTAAGAGTACTTAGATTTATCTTGTCAGGAGATAAATTTTTGGTAAACCTAAAAGAGAAGATATGTTGATATTTATTTTAGTGTCAGTTACTGTAATTCATAGTCATAAATATACAGAGCATTAAAAATAGTAGAACTAAGAACCACTGAACCATAGTGATAAGCTATACTTAAAAAAATGTTTATTTTCATCTACTTGAAAGTCAGAGGAACAGAGACAAAGATGTAGGTAGTGCATTTACTGCCTCACTTCCCAAATGCCTGGAATAATCAGGGCTGGAACAGGCTGAAAGTAGGAGTCCAAAATGCCATCTCACATAAGTGACAGAGACCTAAGCACTTAACTCATCATCTGCTGCCTCCTAGGATGCATTATCAGGAAACTGGATTAGAAGTGAAGGAGCTGGGCTTGAACCAGGCACTCTGATAGATCATGCAGGAGTATCAAGCAGGAACGTAACCCAGTATGCTACAATGCCATCCTGGCTCTATTTTAATCTACATTCAATGTTTTTTTCATTGTTTTGATATCTCATATCTATAACTTCATGCAAAGCCTACAATTTTCAGGGCTTACATTTGAAAATCATATTCCCATATATAATGAAGCAATGGTTCTTACTGCCTTCGAACTGCCTGTTTAGTGGGCACGCACTATCTTCAAGGCATTATGCAAGAGGGAAGATGGCTTGAGTTATATTCTATTACATCTTATTCATTTCACTAGAGATCACATCACAGAAGTGGATAGTGCTACACTATTAGCCAACCTACAGAGAAGAGGATGAGAGAAACCCTTTTAGCAGCACCATCACCAGCAGCAGCAGATGTCATTCATCATCTTAAGAAAGAAGATGATCAATGGATATTCATATTCCTTTTAAAATCACCCACTGATTCCTGGTATTAAAAACTGGCCCTCGGCGCCGTGGCTCAACAGGCTAATCCTCCGCCTTGTGGCGCCGGCACACTGGGTTCTAGTCCCGGTCGGGGCACCGATCCTGTCCCGGTTGCCCCTCTTCCAGGCCAGCTCTCTGCTGTGGCCAGGGAGTGCAGTGGAGGATGGCCCAAGTGTTTGGGCTCTGCACCCCATGGGAGACCAGGATAAGCACTTGGCTCCTGCCATCGGAACAGCGTGGTGCGCCGGCCGCAGCGCGCTACCACGGCGGCCATTGGAGGGTGAACCAATGGCAAAAGGAAGACCTTTCTCTCTGTCTCTCTCACTGTCCACTCTGCCTGTCAAAAATAAAAAAAAAAATTAAAAAAAAAAAAACTGGCCCTAATCACTCCAGGCATAAATTATGGAACATAAACTCAGTTCTTAAAAGGTCTCTGAGGAAGGGGATTATACAATTATATTTAGCAGCTGATTTTGGTGTTTTATGTGGGACTTTAAAAAACAACAATTATTTAGGATACTGAATTAGCTGTATGTACCACTTACTCCTTCTCTAGGAGTTAGGTGCTTAAAGAAAATGTCAACAGTTAAAAGGAAACTGGACCCTGAATCCTAGCTAAAGAATTCAGGTTCTCTATAATGGCTTAAAACAAGAGTCCGATGAGGCGGTTCCAAGACGGCAAAGTAGGGAGGGAACTTAGCCCAGGAGAGGATAGCTTTAAAAAAGTGGAGAGAGTGTAGTCTCATGGAAGAGTTAGCGAGAAAACTCTATAGAAATTAGAGGGACACGAAAGACCTAGGTGGAGGGCGTGGACCCACAACTCTGGACTTTAGCAGCCAAGAGCTTAAGCAACAGCATTGGAAAGTGAGGTAAGACCAGACCACAGTAGCCCAAGCCACTGGTGATAAAGATACAGGAAGAGCCTAGAGGGAACTCGGCTTGGAGCCCCGTGGGGGATAATGGAACTGCCAAACTAGAGGAGAAAAAAAAAAAAAAAAA
This sequence comes from Lepus europaeus, assembly GCF_033115175.1. Taxonomy (NCBI): domain Eukaryota; kingdom Metazoa; phylum Chordata; class Mammalia; order Lagomorpha; family Leporidae; genus Lepus; species Lepus europaeus. Next base: position 20,666,371 of record NC_084836.1, on the reverse strand, counting down.
AAAAAAAGGATGGGATGGACCCATTTCTTTCTCTCCCATTACTTTACAATGGCGTCAGGTAACAAGCCGACAGAGCAGGGGCTATTATGGACATACATAACAGCTGCACCAGCTCTTGTCTGTGCCCAGCAACCAGGCGAGTAGAGACTCCTCACTCTGGTGGGGAGAACTAACAGGGGGCTAAGAGCTTGTGACTGTGTGAGGCTTTTGAACTGGACTGTGAAAAAAAAAAAACTAGGTGTGTGTAGGAGGACTTACAGTGTGGCTGGGACTTTGGCCAGTCACAGTGGGAGACTCCACATGCTCAGGGCTTCCTAGTTACCTGGTAAGAGACACTGCTGGGGGATTTGAACTTAAACTGAGGACTGCACAGATCCTTTGGTCCTTGGGAAAGGGCAGACGAATATTATACCCACTGGGGCTAGTGCTCCGGCACTGGTTTCCTTTGAGGAGAAGACCACAACTCAGCAGAATAAATTTCCCTTCTGATTAAAAAAAGAGAGAGAGGTTTACCACGTCAAACCTGGATGTGTCACCTTAGGCACAACCTTCACCCTGGAGAAATGAACAGAGCTCCCTGGCCACAGCCACTACAAGCCTCTAGCTATTCACTGAAAGCAGACATTCCACTTATCTACAGAGTCATAGTACAGATAAAAGTCTGCCACAGCAAAAAAAAAAAAAAAAAAAAAAGAAGAAGAAGAAGAAGAGGGAAGAGGGAGGAGGGAGGAGGAGGAGAAGAAACCAACAAGTATCTCCATAACCAAACAACAAACACACCAATTCAAGAAACAAGAATAAGGAAGACAACATGACGCCCTGAAAAGAATACACCACTTCAATATGAAATTGTGAACATGATGAGATGGAAGACATGCAAAAATTGAATTCAAAATATTGATCATAAGATTCCACAGATGTAATACAAAGCAAATACATGAACTTCTAAAATTCACAGAGGACATGAAAGAAAATTTCTCCCATGATACTGGAATCTTAAAGAGAAGTCAAAATGAAATGAAGAACTCAATAAAACAAATAAAAAATGTGATGGAGAGCCTTAACAACAGAATTGGTGAAGAAGAAAGAATATCCAACTTAGAAGACAAAGTACAGGAAATTATACAGTCAAACCAAAGACAAGAAGAGGAAATTAGAAAACTAAAAAACACTGTTGGGAAACCCAACATATGGGTTCTAGGAGTTCATAAAGGTGTGGAGAGAGAGAGAGGATTAGAAGGCCTTATAGTGAAATAATAACAGAAAACTTTCCTAATTTGGAGAAAGAAAGGGATATCCAGGTACAGGAAGCACACAGAACTCCTAATAGAGATGACCAGAAAAGATCTTTGCCAAGACACATTGTAGTCAAACTCACAATGGTAAAACAGAAAAAGAAGATTCTAAAATGTGCACGAGAGAAATGCCAGATTACTTTCAGATGATCTCCAATTAGACTCACAATGACTTCTCATCAGAAACCCTACAGCCAGGCTGGCACCGTGGATCACTTGGTTAATCCTCTGCCTACAGCACTGGCTTCCCATATGGGTGCCGGGTTCTAGTCCTGGTTGCTCCTCTTCAGTCCAGTTCTCTGCTGTGGCCCAGGAAGGCAGTGGAGGATGGCCCAGGTGCTTGGGCACCTGCACGCGCATGGGACACCAGGAGGAAGCACCTGGCTCCTGGCTTCAGATCGTCCCAGTGAGCCAGCCATAGCGGCCATTTTGGGGATGAGCCAGCAGAAGGAAGACTTTTCTCTCTGTCTCTCTCACTCACTGTCTAAATCTGCCTGTCAAAAAAAAAAAAAAAAAAAAAACAAAAACAAAAAAAAAAACAACCTACAGCCTACAAGAATGGTGAGATATAGTCCAAATCTTAAAAGAAAAAAAAAAAACTGTCAACCCAGAATATTGTAGCCTGCAAAGATCTCATTTATGAATGAAAGTAAAATAAAGAAATTCCATAACAAACAGAAATTGAAAGAATTTGTCACCACCCATCCAGCCCTACAAAAGATGCTTAAGGATATGTTGCACACAAAAACATAGAAACATGGTCATCACAATGAAAGAAAGTAAAGGAAGAAAATCTCCCAATTTAAGTTAAAAGGAAATTCAAAGTAAAAAACAGGAATGTGTTTGGAAAAGTGGCAGGGCAAGTCATTACTTAACAGTTACCTTGAGGGGAGGCTCCAAGATGGCGGAATAGGGAGGGAGCTCACTGATAGTCCAGGAAAAGATAAGTTTAATAAAAGTGGAGATAATGTAGTCTCAGGAACAGACTTAGGGAAAAAACTGCAGAGGAATCTCTTCTGGAATTAGAGGGACACGGTGGATCTACATGGAGAGCATAGGCGCCCATGGCTCTGGAACCCAGCTGCCAAGAGTTTCCACACCAGTGCTGGAAAGAGAGAGGATCCAAAGAACTCTACTAAGAGACTATTGGAGCTCCTAAGATCAATCCCATTCACAATAGCTACAAAAACAATCAAATACCTTGGAATAAACTTAACCAAGGATGCCAAAATCTCTACGATGAGAATTATAAAACATTAAAGAAAGAAATCGAAGAGGATACCAAAAAATGGAGAAATCTTCCATGCTCATGGACTGGAAGAATCAATATAATCAAAATGTCCATTCGCCCAAAAGCAATTTATAGATTCAATGTGATACCAATCAAAATACCAAAGACATTCTTCTCAGATCTGGAAAAAATGATGCTGAAATTCATATGGAGGCACAAAAGACCTCGAATAGCCAAAGCAATCTTGTACAACAAAAATAAAGCCAGAGGCATCACAATACCAAATTTCAAGACACACTACAGGGCAGTTATAATCAAAACAGCACAGTATTGGTAGAGAAACAGATGGATAGACAAATGGAACAGAATAGGAACATCAGAAATCAATCCAAACATCTACAGCCAACTTATATTTGACAAAGGAGCCAAAACCAATCCCTGGAGCAAGGATAGTCTATTCAACAAATGGTGCTGGGAAAACTGGATTTCCACGTGCAGAAGCATGAAGCAAGACCCTTACCTTATACCTTGCACAAAAATCCACTCAACATGGATTAAAGATCTAAATCTATGACCCGACACCATCAAATTATTAGAGAGCATTGGAGAAACCCTGCAAGATATAGGTACAGGCAAAGATTTCTTGGAAGAGACCCCAGAAGCACAGGCAGTCAAACCAAAATTAACAAATGGGATTGCATCAAATTGAGAAGTTTCTGTACTGCAAAAGAAATAGTCAAGAAAGTGAAGAGGCAACCGACAGAGAGGGAAAAATATTTGCAAATTATATAACTGATAAAGGATTAATAACCTGAAGAAACTCCCCAACAACAAAACAAACAACCCACTTAAGAGATGGGCCAAGGACCTCAATAGACATTTTTCAAAAGAGGAAATCCAAATGGCCAACAGGCACATGAAACAATGTTCAGAATCACTAGCCATCAGGGAAATGCAATCAACCCACAATGAGGTTTCACCTCACCCGGGTTAGAATGGCTTACATACAGAAATCAACTAACAATAGATGCTGGAGAGGATGTGGGGAAAAAGGGACTATTCCACTGTTGGTAGGAATGCAAACTGGTAAAGCCACTATGGAAGACAGTTTGGAGATTCCTCAGAAACCTGAATATAGTCCTACCACATGACCCAGCCATGCCACTCCTTGGAATTTACCCAAAGGAAATTAAATTGGCAAATAAAAGAGCAGTCTGCACCTTAATGTTTATTGAAGCTCAATTCACAATAGCTAAGACATGGAATCAACCTAAATGCCCATCATTGGCTTTCCATGCCCATTAACAGAAGACTGGATAAAAAATTATGGGATATGTACTCTATAGAATACTATATGGCAGATAAAAAGATCTGATCATTTGCAACAAAATGGAGGAATCTGGAAAACATCATGCTGAGTGAAACAAGCCAGTCCCAAAGGGACAAATATCATATGTTCTCCCTGATTGGTGACAACTAACTGAGCACCTAAAAGGAAACCTGTAGAAGTGAAATGGACACTAAGAGAAACAATGACTTCATCAGCCCTTGTCCTGTTGAGGAACAACTTACTATTTTATTCCTTTTAGAATTTTAGTATATTTTATTCTACTTAATACCATTGATTGAACTCTTTAATTAACACACACAATTATTCTTAGTCATTTAAATTTAACTGAAAAGTGATCCCTGTTAAATGTAAGAGTGGGAATAAGAGAAGGGGGATATGTACAGTTCGGCACATGCTCATTCAGACTTACCCCTAATGATAGAGCTAGAAACGTGTCAAGGGATTCCAATTCAGTTCCATCAAGGTGGCATGTACCAATGCCATCTTACTAGTCAAAGTGATCAGTTTAAGTTCACAGGAGGTGGATGGGACAAACCTCACAGGAAAAATGACATTTGGGTTATGATCTACAGGAAATGAAGGAGCTTGTTACACATTTATCTGGAGGAAGCATATTCTAAGCAATGTAATAGCAAAGGCAAAAACTTGAGAATTGCACGATAGCAAGAAGGCCAGTGTGGCTAGAGAAAATGAGAAAAGCCAAGAATAGAAGCGGATGAGTTTAGAGATCTAACAGGGGCCAGATCATGCAGGACCTTTTAAGCCACTTACATAAAGATTCTGGTTTCTACCTCTAGCTGAGAATGAAAGAGTCTGAACATGACTTTGACTACTATCAAGCAGGTAACTTCATTTTTAAAGGGTCACTCTATTGAGAATATATGAAAAGAATACAAGGATAGAAGAAAGGAGCCAAGGGAATACACTACTGCACTAAGATGAGAGAAGATGTTGCCTTGGTCCAAAATTAAAGAGTAAGAGGAGATGAGACAGGAGCAATCTAGATATACCCTGAAGTAATAACCAAAAAGATTTTATTGCACAGACTTAAAAGTCAAGGATGACACCACGATTTTTAGTCCAAAAGTCAAAAGGTTAGAGTTCTTACAGATTTGTTTCCTGGGTTGTGTTTAAATGCTGGATCCAGGAAGTACCAGTTCTTTAAGTAAAGCTGCTAACACAAAGTCTATAGTGTTCTCCATTCTAAAGAGAGAAAGAAACAGAATGCTGGCACTGTGGTGGCTCAGTGAGTTAAGCCACTTGTATTCAATCCTGAAGTACCAGTTTGAGTGCCAGTTGCTCCACTTCCAATCCAGTTCCCTGCTGATGGACCTGGAAAGGCAATGAAGGATGGCCCAAGTACTTGGATCCCTGCCACCATTGTGGAAGAACTAGATGGTGTCACTGGTTCCTGGATTTGGCCTGGCCCAGCCCTGATCATTGCCACCATTTGGGGAGTAACAATGGACAGACGATCTCTCTATTTCTTCCTCTTCAAACTCTGCCTTTCAAGTAAGAAAAATCGAAAGGAAGGCAGGCAGGCAGGCAGAAACAGGATAAAGGGAAAGACACTTTCCCAGCACCTGAAATGACTTTTGTACTTTGGGACACAAAAATGTTTCCCCTTATACCTTGTGAATAAACATTTCCGGGATATAAACAAAAAGTTTACCACTTTTCTATCATTTGTCCTATAACATATTATACAGTACCAGGACAAGGAAATTCCCAGCCTATGAAATCAAATTGGTTGCTTAATTTCCTATGACTTAGGTCTCAGTTTATTATCAATAGTCCATGGCACACTTAGAAATAGGAGAAATTTCCTGCATGTTTAAGTATTGCTATGGGTTTGCAGGTATATTCAGATATCTTTATTCTAACCATGTCCTTTGTCAATCAAGCTCAAATATATGTTTCAAGAAGTCCTTTTTAATCCTTTAAACATGCCTTGTCATAGTGGGTAAAGCTGCCACCTGTGGTGACAACATCCTATATGGGCGCTGATTCGAGTCCCAGCTGCTCTACTTCAGATCTAGCTCTCTGCTATGGCCTGGGAAAGCAGTGAAAGATGGCCCAAGTCCTTGGACCTCTGCACCCACATGGGAGACCCAGAAAAAGTTCCTGGCTCCTGGCTTCAGATGGGCGCAGCTCTGACCACTTCAGCCAATTGGGGATTGAACCAGCTGATGGAAGACTTTCTCTCTCTCTCTCTCTCTGCCTCTCCTTCTATCTCTGTTTAACTCTGACTTTCAAATAAAATAAATAAATCTTAAAATAAATAAATAAATGAGTAAATAAATATGCCTTGTATCAGAAATTGTTTACCTTACTACATCTCTTCTAAGCTTTAAGACCTACTTCACGGAGGAGAGAACTTCCACTTTGACTACGACCTTGTCTAAATAAGATTGAAGTCAGCGAACTCAAAAGGCTTCCATAACCTTGGCAGCTCATGACAAGAGCCTAGGGTGATTACTGACACCATAAACAAGAGTGTCAATTTGTTAAGTCAACAACAGGAGTCACTGTGCACTTACTCCTCATGTAGGATCTCTGTTCTTAGTGTATTGTACAATGTGAATTAATGCTATAACTAATACTCAAACAGTACTTTACACTTTGTGTGTCTGTGTGGGTGCAAACTGCTGAAATCTTTACTTAATATATGCTAAATTGATCTTCTGTATATAAATATAATTGAAAATGAATCTTGATGTGAATGGAATGGGAGAGGGAGCGGGAGATGGGAGGGTTGCGGTTAGGAGGGAAGTTATGGGGGGTTAAAAAGCCACTGTATCCATGAGCTGTACTTTGGAAATTTATATTTGTTAAATAAAAGTTTAAAAAAAAAAGGCCTACCTCACACTTTATATCCAAAAGTAAGTTTTTGTAATGGACTCCTTGAAGATAATCATATACTATTTAGAAACAGGGAGGTTCTGGTTATTTGTAAGTCATAGTTACAGAGAAAAACAGAGACAGAGAGATCTTCTATCCACTGGTTGACTCTCCAAACGGCCGCAATGGCCAGGGCTGGGCCAGTTCGAAGTCAGGAGCCCGGAGCTTCCTCCAGGTCTCCCACATGAGTGGCAAGGGTCCAAGCACTTGGTCATTTTCTGTTGCTTTACTGGGCACGTTATTAGCAAGGAGCTGGATCAGAAATGGAGCAGCCAAGACTCAAACCAACACCCATAAGGGATGCTGGCACTGTAGGCAGTGGCTTTACTACTATGCCACAATATTAGCCTTGGGTCACAAATTTTCAAAGAGGAAATTTATTTCATTAGAATAAAGCATAATTAACAGAGTTGTTCATAATTTTCTTTTATTATTCAAAAGGCACTCAGAAGATTGTAATTTTTCAATTTTATTACTAGCAACTTCAATATGGTCTGTAAACACAGAGAATTAAGTTAAATATTTACTGCCTACACAGCAATACACTGTTTTAGAAATTTTACTTCAGCTTTAAATTTCATCTGCCAAATTATACTTACTTGTCTATTTCTTTAAAAACGGGGTGTGGTGGGTTGGGGAAAATAGGGGCAAAGAAAGACCAGAGACAAAGAAATAAAAATCTACAAAAATTAAATGCATTAGTTCAACTTCCTAGTAATTAAATATGCTTTATTTTGTCTATTCATATTACATAGTAGGCCACATTTTTGATAATATTAATTTTATAATATCTGAGAATAATTTTAATGCTCTTATACCAATCAAAAGAATGTACATAATATTCTATCTTTGGGTATGAAAAAAAAAGTTATTCTAGGAAAGAATAGTTAAAAAAAAAGTGGAAAGAGTGCAATCGGAGGAAGGGTTAAAGGAGAAAAACAGAGGAGTAAAACAGCAGATAGAAGATCTCTCTCAAATTAAAAAATAAATTATGAATATATTTATTATATTTTGTATTGCAGCAACATTAAAAGTTGAAACTCATACAAATAGAGAATTTAAAGGATCAAGCTGTGAAACTAATCATGAAAATATATGATTACTCATCTTTAAAATATTTCATCTTATCTTAAATAAAAAGCTGAAGATATATTAGTAACTGTCACATACAACGCTATTAGAAAGCTAGCCTCTTATATTGGATAGATAGGGTGTATATGAAATTTTCTCATTATAAATTAGGCATTGACTTACATATTTCAGGTTTGTATAAATGGCTCATAATTGCTTACTAATATGATTATGTTCCTTTTTAAAAAAGGAAACAGGAGACTATTTCTTCATTATATTTGTATCAGGTTGGTATTAGAAAAGTAGACTGGCCGGCCCCACGGCTCAATAGGCTAATCCTCCACCTGCGGCGCCGGCACACCGGGTTCTAGTCCCGGTTGGGGTGCCGGATTCTGTCCCGGTTGCCCCTCTTCCAGGCCAGCCCTATGCTATGGCCTGGGAAGGCAGTGGAGGATGGCCCAAGTGCTTGGGCCCTGTACCCGCATGGGAGACCAGGAGAAGCACCTGACTCCTGGCTTCAGATCAGGGTGATGTGCCGGCTGCAGCACGCCGGCAGCGGCGGCCATTGGAGGGTGAACCAACAGCAAAAGGAAGGCCTGTCTCTCTGTCTCTCTTTCTCACTGTCCACTCTGCCTGTCAAAAAATAAAAAAAAAAGAAAAAAGAAAAGAAGACTATTTTATTCTTCTAAAACGGTGATCATAACCCCCTAAATTGATTTCTCAAGCCAAACTATGGCCCACAGTTTAAAATAACAGTCATTCCTAGGTATCCAAATCAGTACCCAAATAAGTTCCAAAACCCCCACAAAAATACAATGGTGTAGTATTTGCATATAACCTATATATATCCTCCCACACATATACCAATATACTTCAAATCATGTTTCTGGATTACTTAAAATATCCAATACGGTATCAGTGATATGTAAACAATTATTATACAGAACTGTTTATGGAATAAGAAGAAGAAAAAGTGTATACTTGTTCAATACAGACACAATTTTTCTCCAACATTTTTGATCTGGGGTTGGTTGAATACACATACGTAGAGCTTGAGGATACAGAAGGCCAACTATATATGAGACTATTTTATGACCTGTTTAACTAATGTAATTCACCATTTTAAAAGTAAAATCACACAATGATCTCAGCTGAGGAATAAAAAGGCATCCGACAAAAGTCAACATTCTTTCAGGCAAAACAGGCCAAAACCAGGGGAGGAAGAAAACTTCCCCCAAACCACAAAGGAATGAAACAAAAAACCTACAGTTAGCATCATATTAAATGATGAAAGATTAAAATACTTTTCTCTTAAGTAAGGGCCAAAGCAAGGATGTCTGCTCTCACCACTTCCAACTGATAGTGCAATGAAGGTCCTAGCCAACAAAATAAGGCAAAAACAAACAGGAGCCTGCACTGTGGCACAGCAGATTAAAGCCCTAGCCTGAAGCACCAGCATCCCATACAGGCGCCAGTTCTAGTCCCAGCTCCTCCTCTTCCGATCCAGTTCTCTGCTGTGGCCTGGGAAAGTAGTAGAAGATGGCCCAGTCCATGGGCCCCTGCACCCACGTGGGAGACATGGAAGAGGCTCCTGGCTCCTGGCTTCATTTTGGCCCAGCTACGGGCCGTTGCGCCCAATTGGGAAGTGAACCATCGGATGGAAGACCTCTCTCTTTCTGCTTTTCCTCTCTCTGTATAACTCTGACTTTCAAATAAATAAATAAATCTTTTAAAAAATTAAAAATGGGATAGTATTTTGGGGCAGTGGGTAAGTCGTAGCTTGGGATGCCAGCATCCCACACTGGAGCTATTCCCACTTCCAATCCAGCATCCTGGTAATTTACCTGGGAGGCAGCCAAAGACAGTGTAAGTAAACCATGTAAGAGATCAGGATAGAGTTCCTGGCTCCTGGTTTTGGCCTGGTCCAGCCTGGCTGTTGTGAAGGAATGCACCAGAGGATAGATCTCTTTTTCTCTCTCTCTCTGTCTCTGCCTCTCTCTGCCACTCTGCCTCTCAGATAAGCAGTTAAAAAAAAAAAAAAGAAAGAAACCTTAAGAAAATCTGAAGAGAGCAGATTATAATTCATGATAATGTATCACACTGTTAACTTAATTGTGACAAAAGTACCACGTTAATAATAGGGTATACTCTATTTGGGGTGCATAAGAACTCTGTATTATCTTCACAACTTGTCTGTAAACCTAAAACTATTCTAAGACAAGAGAAACTTATCTTTTAAAATCAGTGGTTAATAGGTTTATCTATTTTATTGCAAATTTCACTCAATAAAAATTTATTTAAAAAACAAATCATAGGGGGAGGGAGGGAGGAAGGAAGAAAATATTTTATTAAAACTGTATCTACAAACTATATTGAATCTCTTAAACTAGAAATTAAAAAAGTACTAAACTGTATTTCTATATGCCGACAACAAAAATCAGAAACAAAGTTTGTAAGTATCATTAACATTAGTATATAAAATATAAAATTGCTAGATAAATCTAAAAGGCATATAAAACCTACAAACTGAAAACGAAAAAATGTTGCTGAGAATAATCAAAGAAGATCTATATAAATGGAAAAATAAAGCATATTAGATCAGAATTTATAATATTGTTAAGATGTCAATTGTCCCCAAATGTATTTATAGAATCAAAGCAACCCCAAGCAAAATCACAGGGTTTTTTGGTAGAAATGACATGCTGATTCTAAAATATTTATGAAAATGAAGAAGATCTAGAATACCCAAAATAGCTTTGAAAAAGAGGAGCAAAGTTGGAGGTATCATACTACCAATTTCAATACTTATTTTTTTTTAAATTAAACTTTTATTTAATGAATATAAATTTCAAAGTACAGCTTATGGGTTACAATGGCATCCCCCTCCCAAAACTTCCCTCCCACCCACAACCCTCCCCTTTCCCGCTTCCTCTCCCCTTCCATTCACATCAAGATTCATTTTCAATTCTCTTTATGTACAGAAGATCGGTTTAGTATATATTAAGTACGATTTCAACAGTTTGCCCCCATATAACAACACAAAGTGAAAAAAAATACTGTTGGAGTACTAGTTATAGCATTAAATAAGAGTGTACAGCACATTAAAGACAGAGATCCTACATAATATTTTTTTTAAAAAAATTAATTTTCTATGTCATTTCCAATTTAACACCAGGGTTTTTTTTTTTCATTTCCAATTATCTTTATATACAGAAGATCGATTCAGTATATAATTAGTAAAGATCTCATCAGTTTGTACCCACGCAGAAACACAAAGTGTAAATATACTGTTTCAGTACTAGTTATAGCATCACTGCACATTAGACAACACATTAAGGACAGATCTCACATGAGATGTAAGTACACAGTGACTCCTGTTGCTGACTTAACAGTTTGACACTCCTGTTCATGGCGTCAGTAATCTCCCTAGGCTCTAGTCATGAGCTGCCAAGGCTATGGAAGCCTTTAGAGTTCACCGACTTTGATCTTATTCCGATAGGGTCATAGTCAAAGTGGAAGTTCTCTCCTCCCTTCAGAGAAAGGTACCTCCTTCTTTGATGGCCCCGTTCTTTCCACTGGGATCTCACTCGCAGAGATCTTTCATTTAGGTCTTCTTTTTTTTTTTTTTTTTTTTTTTCTTTTCCATGGTATCTTGGCTTTCCATGCCTACAATACTCTCATGGGCTCTTCAGCCAGATCCAAATGCCTTAAGGGCTGATTCTGAGGCCAGAGTGTTGTTTAAGCAACACTTAATAGAACAAAATAAGAGTCCATAAACAGATGTAAACTTAGAGTCAACCTATTTGCAACAAATATACAAAACTGCCTCAATGAGGAAAAGATTAAATTTTCAACAAATGGTATTGACACTTACTCACACTGTAAACAGAAATTAACCTCAAGTGAATCTCAACCAAAATCAGGAAACTTATAAAGGGGATGGGTATTTGGCACAGTTGTTAAGATGCTGCTTGGGATACACACATCCCATATGGGAATGCCTGAGCCTGAGTCTCAATTCTGCTTCCAAGTCCAGCTTTCAGCTAATGCACACCTGGGAGGCAGCAAGAGACAGCTCAAGTACATGGGTCTCTGCCACCCGTGTGGGAGACTGGGACTGACTTCCTGGCTCCTAGTTTCAGGCTGGCCCAGTCTTGGTTGTTAGCTATTGAGGAGTGAACTGACAGATGGAAGATCTGTCTCTCTCCCTCTCTTTTTTTCAAATAAGTTAAAAAACTAAAAAATAAACTTCTATAAGAAAATGCAGAAGAAAATCTCACTGACACTGAGTTTAGCAAAAATTTCTTTAGCACGAGTGAGCACTCTGGGAGGCAGCAGGTGATGGCTCCACCCTGGCCTGGTCCTATCTGTTGAAGGTATTTGGAGTATGAACCAGTGGATAGAAAATCTGTCTCTCTCTCTCTCTCTCTGTGGCTCTGCCTTTCAAATAAATAAATAAAACTTTTCCCTGAACTTCAAAAGATACTGTTACTGAAGGACAATCCACAGCCTGTGAGAAACTATTTACAAAAATCTGTATTTGAGAGTCTGGTCCTGAGGCATACCAGGTAAAGCCGCCACCTGTGGTGATGGCATCCTTTATGGCTGCCGGTTCGTGTCCCAGCTGCTCATTTCCAGTCCAGATCTCTGCTAATGGCCTGGGAAAGCAGAAGATGGCCCAAGTGTTGGGCTCCTGTACCCACATAAGGGACCTGGAGGAAGCTCCTTGCTTCTGGATTCAAATTGGCCTAGCTCCAGCAGTTGCAGCTGTTTGGAGAGTGAACAGTGGATGGATGATCTTCTTCTCTAAATGTTCAAGTAAATAAATAAATCTTTTTAAAAAAATCTCACTAGTGGCCAGTACCATGGCTCAACAGGCTAATCCTCCGCCTTGCGGTGCCGGCACACCGGGTTCTAGTCCTGGTCGGGGCGCCAGATTCTATCCCGGTTGCCCCTCTTCTAGGCCAGCTCTCTGCTATGGCCCGGGAAGGAAGTGGAGGATGGCCCAAGCCCTTGGGCCCTGCACCCGCATGGGAGACCAGGAGAAGCACCTGGCTCCTAGCTTCGGATCAGCGTGATGCACCGGCCACAGCGGCCACTGGAGGGTGGACCAACGGCAAAAGGAAGACCTTTCTCTCTGTCTCTCTCTCTCTATCCACTCTGCCTGTCAAAAAAAAAAAAAAAATCTCACTAGTCCAAGTTATCAATTTCAGTTCACAATTGATCATACTGATAGGTCTAAGAGTCAAAGGGGTCACATAAACAAGACTAGTGTCTGCTAGTACTAACTGATAGAATCAAAAAGGGAGAGAAAGATCCAACATGGGAAGCAGGAGACACAGCAGACTCATAGAATGGCAGATGTCCTAAATAGCACTCTGGCCTCAGAATCAGCCCTTAAGGCATTTGGATCTGGCTGAAGAGCCCATGAGAGTATTGTAGGCATGGAAAGCCAAGATACCATGGAAAAGAAAAAAAAAAAAAAGGACCTAAATGAAAGATCTCTGTGAGTGAGATCCCAGTGGAAAAAACAGGCCATCAAAGAAGGAGGTACCTTTCTCTGAAGGGAGGAGAGAACTTCCACTTTGACTATGACCTTGTCTAAACAAGATCAAAGTCGGCGAACTCAAAAGACTTCCATAGCCTTGGCAACTCATGACTAGAGCCTAGGGAGATTACTGATGCTATAAACAAGAGTGTCAAACTGTTAAGTCAACAACAGGAGTCACAGTGTACTTATTCCTCATCTAGGATCTCTGTCCTTAATGTGTTGTTCAATGAGAATTAATGCTATAACTAGTACGGAAATAGTATTTTACACTTTATGTTCTGTGTGGGTGCAAACTGACGGTATCTTTACTTAATATATGCTAAATCGATCTTCTGTATATAAAGAGAATTGAAAATGAATTGATGTGAATGGAATGGGAGAGGGAGTGGGAGATGGGAGGGGTACGGGAGGGAGGGAAGTTATGGGGGGGAAAAAGCCATTGTAATCCATAAACTGTACTTTGGAAATTTATATTAACTAAATAAAAGTTTTTTAAAAATCTACATTTGAAAAAGAACCCCTGTCTACAAAATATAAAGAAATTTTAAAACTTGAAAATGAGACAATCCATTACTAAAACAGGCGAAAAGATTTCATTAGACTCTTTTTTTAATTATTATTATTATTTGACAGGTAGAGTTACAGACAGAGAAAGAGAGAAGGTCTTCCTTCTGTTGGTTCACTCCCCAAATGGCCGCTATGGCCGGTGCTGTGCCAATCCAAAGCCAGGAGCCAGGTGCTTCCTCCTGGTCTCCCATGCGGGTGCAGGAGCCCAAGCACTTGGGCCAACCTCCACTGCCCTCCCAGGCCACAGCAGAGAGCTGGACTGAAGAGGAGCAACCAGGACTAGAACCCCGTGCCCATATGGGATGCCGGCGCCACAAGTGGAGGATTAATCAAGTGAGCCACTGCTGGCCCCTAATTAGACTCTCAAAACCAAGATAAGCAAACAAAAAGACACATGACAACCAACAATCATTAGGGATCAGCAAAGTGAAAACCACAATAATGGGGCAGGTGTTGTGGGTACAGCGTGTTAAGCCACTGCTTGAGATGCTGGCATCCTGCATTAGAGCACTGGTTCCAGTTCCAGGCAGCTGATCCAATTACCTGCTAATGTACCTAGGAAAGCAACAGCTGCTTGCTCATGTAACCTGGGACCCTGCCACCTACATAAGAAACCATGATGGAGTTCCAGGCTCCTAGCTTCTGCCTGGCCCAGCTCCAGTCAGTACAACCAACTGGGAGAGTGAACCAGTGGATGGAAGATCTTTCTCTCTCTCCCTCTCTTCTCTGTCAGTCTGCCTTTCAAATAAATAAAATAAATCTTTAAACACACACACATACACACACACACAATAAGACACCATAATATGCTTGCTAAAATTAAAAGGATAGGGACTAGCGCTGTGGCACAGGGGGTTAAAGTCCTGGCCTGAAGCACCAGCACCCCATATGGCACCGTTTCTATTCCCAGCTGCTCCTCTTCCAATCGAGCTCTCTACTATGGCCTGGGAAAGCAGTGGAGGATGGCCCAACTCCTTTGGGCCCCTGCACCCATGTGGGAGACCCGGAGGAAGCTCCTGGCTCTGGATCAGTGCAGCTCGGCTATTGCAGCCATCTGGGGAGTGAACCAGTGGATGGAAGCGGATGGAAGACCTCTCTGTCTCTACCTCTCTCTATAACTCTTTCAAATAAATAAAATAAATATTTAGAAAAATTGAAAGGGTAACTATTCTGAGTATTTGTGAAGATAGGAACAACTGGAAGCCTCACATACTTGCATATAAGAATGTACAATGTACACTTTACACTTCGGAATCATTTTGGAAAAGGAAAACTGTCAATTTCTTAAAACGTTAAATATGGACCTAAAATACAACTTATTCATCTCACTGCTAGCTGTTTACTCAAAAGAAAGGAAAAGCCTATGTCTTCACAAAGTTTATACCTGAATGTTTGTAGCAGCTTTATGTGTGATATCCAACAAACAGAAACAACCCAAATAGCCCTTAACAAACAAATGGGTAAACAAATTGTGGTATATTCACAATGGAATACTACTCAGTAATAAGAAGGTGCACATATAGCTAAATAATTGCAAAATAATTATGCTGGGCCCAGTGTTGTGACATAGGGGCCAAAGCTGCCATCTGTAATGCTGGTATCCCAAGCAGGCACTGGTTCATAGCCCACCTGCTCCACTTCCAATCCAGCTTCCTGCTAATGTGCCTGGGAAGGTAGTGGAGGATGGCCCAAGTGTTTGGACCCTGCTAACTATGTGGGAAACCCAAAAAAAGTTCTTGGATCCTGACTCTAATCTAGCACAGGCCTGGATGTTGTGACCATTTGGGGAGTGAATCAACAGATGGAAGATCTCTCTCTGTGTCTCTCCTTTTCTCCCTGTAACTATGCCTTCCAAATAAATACAAAAATCTTAAAAAAAAAAAAAACTTCTGTAAAAGACACTAGGAAGGCTGGCGCCACAGCTCAATAGGCTAATCCTCCACCTGCGGCACCGGCACACAGGGTTCTAGTCCCGGTTGGGGCGCCAGATTCTGTCCCGGCTGCTCCTCTTCCAGTCCAGCTCTCAGCTATGGCCCAGGAGGGCAGTGGAGGATGGCCCAAGTGCTTGGGCCCTGCACCCGCATGGGAGACCAGGAGAAGCACCTGGCTCCTGGCTTCGGATCAGCGCAGTGCGCCAGCCACAGTGCGCCAGCCGCAGCGGCCATTGGGGTGAACCAACGGAAGGAAGACCTTTCTCTCTGTCTCTCTTTCTCACTGTCCACTCTGCCTGTCAAAAAAAAAAAAAAAAGACACTAGGAAAAAGTATGCTACATGATTCATTTAATAAAATTCAAATTAATATTCTAAAATGCATACTAATCTAGGTAAAATAAAGTGCACTTGTGGTTGCTCAGGAATGAGGCAGTGGGTGCATTAAGAAACTTTTAAGGATGTAGATATGTTTTTTTTGTTTGTTTGTTTGTTTGTTTGTTTTGTCAGGCAAAGTTAGACAGTGAGAGAGAGAGACAGATTGGTTGGTTCACTCCCCTAATGGCCATTATGGCTGGCGCTGTGCCGATCCGAAGCCAGGAGCCAGGTACTTCCTCCCGGTCTGGTCTCCCATTCGGGTGCAGGAGCCCAAGCACTTGGGCCATCCTCCACTGCCCTCCCTGGCCACAGCAGAGAGCTGGACTGGAAGAGGAGCAACCGGGACTAGTACCTGGTGTCCCAACCGGGACTAGAACCTGGGGTGCTGGCGCTGCAGGCAGAGGATCAGCCAAGTGAGCCACAGCGCCGGCTGATATATTCTTTTTAAAATTATGGTGATGCTTTCATGAGCACATACATATGCTAAAATTTCATGAAACTGTATACCTTACAGTTCATTGCAAATATACTAGTTTTATTTTAATAAAGCTGTTTATATTAGATATATACTAAATATACATACATGTAAATGCATATGTACACATCTTAATAAATAGGCCTGCTAATGTAATAAAATACAAGGGTATAAGGATTTTAAGGTATTCAGACTATTTGAAAACTGTTCCACTGGAACCGGCACTGTGGCACAGTGGGTAAAGCCACTGCCTGCAGTGCCGGCATCCCTTATGGGTGCCAGTTCAAGTCCTGGTTGCTCCACTTCCAATCCAGCTCCCTCTGGGAATGCAGCAGAGAATGGCTCAAGTACTTGGGCCCCTGCATCCACGTAGGAGACCCAGAAGAAGCTCCTGGCTCCTGGCTTCAGATCGGCCCAGCTTCAGCTGTTGCAGCCATTTCAGAAGTGAAACCAGCGGATGGAAAATTCTCTCTGCCTCTGCCTCTGTCTCTCTGTCTCTCTGTAACTCTTTCAAATGAATAAATAAATCTTTAAACAGGAAAATTACACTGCATTTGTGAACTAAAAAAGACATTAGAAGCAAATTTAAACTACGTTTATAAAAGCATAGAATCATAGACACCCCTCACACTAGCAAATACTAATGAATTTACAATTTTAGTACTAGAAGCATTCCTCTAACCCAATCTCCTCATTTTACAGTAGAGAATGTGATGGCCAGAAATGATGTCAACTACTTAAGGTCACATCAAAACAGATCTAAGACTATTTCCAAACAAAATTTAATTTCAAAGGTATTTTAGGACCAATTATCATAAATTTTCTATTAAACAATATTTACTGAGCATTTATCAGGCACTATAGGAAAATGTGCCAATTCCCACATGTAAGGAGCTCTCAATGCCAACTTCTGAGGCATATACATTCAAGGTATTAACACTCAAAAAATAAAATAAAAACTAAACTGTTAATGAAATAAAAGTCAAGTTGTGCTCACTGTAACTTAAATTATCTGATTTTTTTTTTTTTTTTTTGACAGGCAGAGTTAGACAGTGAGAGAGAGAGACAGAGAGAAAGGTCTTCTTTTTCCATTGGTTCACCCCCTCAAATGGCTGCTGTGGCCGGCACGCTGCGCGGATCCGAAGCCAGAAGCCAGGTGCCTCCCCTTGGTCTCCCATGCAGGTGCAGGGCCCAAAGATCTGGGCCATCCTCCACTGCCCTCCTGGGCCACAGCAGAGAGCTGGACTGGAAGAGGAGCAGCCGGGACAAAATCTGGTGCCCCAACCGGGACTAGAACCTGGTGTGCCAGCGCCACAAGTGGAGGATTAGCCTAGTGAGCCGCAGCGCTGGTCTTTTTTTTTTTTTTATGTTTTAATATTCTTGATTTAAATAACGTTTGCTTGGCTGGGTTATTTTGTAAATGCATGTAAGAAAGTCAATCTTGCATAACCAGTTTTTCCACATAAACATTTAAAGAATGAGATTGTAAAGTGGCAGGTTCTACCCACAGGTATGTTTTGTTCCGCCTGAGATCTAACATTTAAAATGGGCAGCATTTACATTAAAATATGAGTACCCAGACTTTTTTGCAGTAATGGAAGATATGATGAAACTAGACATATACCCTTTATGGCAAAAACATTAGGCTCTTGGGAAACTGAGGATAACTATTCTGAGTTTATGATTAGAGTTTATGATTAGAGGCAAGCACATGAACAGTCATTGCAGTACATTACAATATTACTGCGCACCACATACTGTGTAATGGGTATTTCAATAAAAATGAGACCAGGATAAACAGGAGGCATAAGGCAAAGTGACCAATTCTGTAAACATAAAGAAGACTTATTTGAGGAGACTTCACAGAGGAGGAAGCACCTGAGCTGTTTTTAAGAATACATTTTTGCCAGATGAATAAGGCAGAGACAAGAACAACAGCTGCAGCATGTTCAAGGTTATAGGGTCACATAGAATAAACACAGTTACAGTAGAGGGCATCAGGTACTTTAGAACTAGTTTGCCAAGAAGTTAACAAAAGCCATATCATGAAGGTCTCTTTGTTTTCCATAACAAGGAACACTAGTTTTATCCTGTGTATTAGTGTTGTTCCCACAGTGTCCCTACGCAGGTTGCTCAGGATTCAACCCAAACAGCACAAGAAATTAAAAGGGAAAGGTTATGCCAGATAACCTCTTTCTAAATACCAATTCTGTAGCCAGGTATAAAATAACATAAGCAATCAATCTTTACTACTTCACTGTAAAGCCAGGAAGAGGATGACTCAGAGTTAGACTACTGGCTGTAAGCTTACGCGTGTCCTGAGGCACAAACTGCCCTTGTTCCTTATTTCAACTTTTGCAGAGCAGGAGGACTTGGTCAGCCTTGGTCTACTGTGACCACCTGTGAACCTCAAGGACCACCTTGCAAAACAAGCCTTGGTGCCTGACACCAGAGACCTGCTGCTCTTTCAGTTTCACCATACCATTCCTTTCAGTGTGCCCCCTCTATATGCCCCAAAACACCCTCATCCAGCAAAGCAGTAGTTCTTGAGACCTGCTACCCTCTTGTGTGTCGACAGTTTAAACTTTCTCTTCGATCAAAACCTTGTCCTTGTTATTTTGATTTGGCCCTGGGGACAGGGACCGAGGTATTGGAAACAATTCAACTAGAGGAGCTCCTTTTCTATTTTATGTAGTGAAGTTCTATCTTAAATTCTTCTGGCAAAAAAAAATTCTGTTATAAACAAAGTTCTTTTTTAAAGCTTGAACAGGAACCCTTAGAAGATTTTTAGCAAGAAATTAAATGATAAGATTAGCATCTTGGAAACATCTCTCTGGTAACAGTGCCAAAGATGGAAGAAAAATATGAGAACAGAAGGAAATGTGAATATTTAGTTGCAACAACTGACGTAAGAAATGATGAATTAAATCTGGGTAGTTTAAGCAGATATTCAAATTTGTGCCAAGCAGGCTGCTATGTCCTAGGTTCATGACAACAGGATAAATTCAAGAATTATTTAAATATAAAGGAATCATGACAGGCTGATGAAAATAGAATGGTTAAAAAAAAGAGAAAGAAATTAAACTTGGGAAGTAACTTGAATAAATGTATGTACAGTTGTGCTTTACACTTAGAACCGGATCATTATAACTCATTTTTAATGAACTAAGCACACATCAGGCCAAAAAAATATGCCAAGGAGTTATAATCTAGAAAAAGCAAAGAATTATGGTTGTGGGGTTGGTGCTGTGGCACAGCAGGTAAAGCCACCTCCTACAGGGCCAGCATCCCATATGGGTGCTGGTTCAAGTCCCAGCTGTCTCCTTCCAATCCAGCTCTCCACTGTGGCCTGGAAAAGCAGTAGAAGATGGTCCAATTCCTTGGGCCCTTGCACCACATGGGAGATCCGGAAGAAGCTGATCCTGGCTCAGGATCAGCACAGCTCCAGCTGTTGTAGCCATCTGGGGAGTGAACCAGTGAGTGGAAGACCGACCTCTCTCTGCCTCTGTCTCTCTGTAACTCTGCCTTTCAAATAAATAAATAAATCTTAAAAAAATTAAAAAAGCAAGTGCTTGAGAGGATTTCCTATATGTATATACAAAATCAGAACAATCCTTTGAATGTCATTATAAACAACAAAAGACCTTAACTACCAATACACTGAAGTGAAACTCAAAGTTGTCTACCTGAGGCTAAAGTATAGCATCTTCCCCCTCGTCAATTCTGGTGAGACCCAGATTCCCAAATGATAGCATGGAATCAAGGCAGACAAAAATGGAAAACAACATATAACAATACTTAAGTCATAGCTATATAGTTGCTAACAAGCATATGGCCAACAGTTTATCAACTGTACCATGACTCCTAGGGTAAGTATGTAATGAGTCACAAAATTCTACTCATGGTTAGTTAGTTTTTTTTTTTTTAAAGGTTTATTTATTTATTTGAAAGGCAGAGTTGCAGAGAGGCAGAGGCAGAGAGAAAGAGAGAGAGAAAGTCTTCCATCCGCTGGTTCACTCCCCAAATGACCACAACTGCCAGAGCTGGGCTGATCTGAAGCCAGGAGCTTCTTCTGGGTCTCCCATGCGGGTGCAGGTGCCCAAGCGCCTGGGCCATCCTCTACTGCTTTCCCAGGCCATAGCACAGAGCTGGATTGGAAGTGAAGCAGCTGGGACTTGAACTGGAACCCACATGGGATGCCAGCACTAAAGTGACAGTTTTACCCACTATGCCACAGTGCCAGTCCCTTCATGGTTAGTATTTAATTGACAATTTTTTTGTCATCCAGGCTTTCCAAATAGGCTTAAAGTATTTATATAGATACATTTTCCAAGGATTAGAAGTGCTCAATATCAGTTTCTAGGTTTTTGATTGAGTCCTAAGTTGAAAAATTCAGCATCATTTCCCTGAATCTGGTTTTATAACACATTTGCTTTCCCTGACAATCGTATTTTTAAAAGGAGCAGAGGAGGGGAAAAGTGCAGAATGGGGAAAATCCTTATAGTCTTCAAGATCTGCACTGTTTTTTTCTAAATGAGTATTATTGCACTCCTCGATAAAGATTATTAGTAACACTAAATACACAAAATAAACTCTTAAATCCTTCAATGCTAAATGAAAGAACTGATCAAAAATTCTTCATAAAAAGAGCCTTCCTTCCCCTTCAGACCAGCTGCAGCCTAAATGGAAGGAACCCTATCAGGTGCTACTGAGCACTCCCACCTCAGTAGAATTACAGAGCATCCCAAACTGGGTACATTCGTCAAGGATTAAACTTCTACCTCTGGAGTCTTTGCAGGTGCACTTGAAAGATAAGTCTGCCTACTTCTGTGAACCAGAGATCTCAAATACCTCTTCAAAAGGCAAAAAGATAAGTAAAGCTTTTGCTTTTGTTACATCAAGACTGCTGCACTTCAAGGCAGACACGTACTTATCTCTTCTTTTGATTCTTTCTGTGAACTGTTATTGGCAGGAAAACTCCCTAGTGGGTTCTTCTATTACAATGCTGGAAGATCCTGATATGTCACATAAACCTGATTTTAAAAACTTGACCATTGCTTTAGGCAATCTGTCCTATACTTTAGGCCAACTTTCACAAGTACTTAAATTTGTGGACACTCTGTCTAAGGTAGCTGCGGGCAACTGACAGGCCTTGGAATATATACTGATAGAACAAGGAGGAGCATGTTCAGTGATTAGTGGGATCTGTCACCTCTACTCTAACAGTAGTATGTGTACTGAAAGAGACATTAAAAATCTCTGTACTCAGGCTAAATGGTTTTACAATCCGCACAAGGACAGCCTACCACCATCCACTCTCTGGGAAACAATAAAATATATCCTTCTCATCTTAAAGAGCACTCTACATGCAATTTGTTTTCTTCCAGCTTTGCTCACATTGATTGATAAACTTGTTTGTTTGAGAACTCAACATCTAAAAGTAATGATGACCATGTGCGGAACACAGCCTTTGGTGGTGACTGAAAATTTTCCAGCTCATGAAACAGATTCATTAGATGAGACAGAAAGAGATTTCCTGACACAAGACAGGCAAGGCCTACGCCCATGATCTGCAGGAAACAGATACAGAAGATATGATGAGTCTGCATCCTTCAGCATCCCCTTAAGATTAAGGGTCAGAAATCTCTAAGGAAGGAATGATATTCGACAAGTCAGGGAGACAGATTAAGTTCATAAGTTGGAAGCCACACCTCCCCCTACTCCATATTATCATAACTACCTACCTGGCAATCAGACGACCCCTTCCCCTTATCTAGGACCTGGGGGTGGTACCATGTAAACACTTTCATTTTCTAAGCTCATAAGAAGCCAGTAAAGCGAAAGCTCTCTCCTCGTGGACCCAAAGCGAGCAGAGTATGAAAGTCTCTCTTTACCTTTCCTAGCCCATGCTCCCTGAATAAAGCCCTCATGTGCCTTTGTATTCTTACTTCATAAATAAACTTTATCATGCTAAAAAAAAATTAAAAAAAAAAAAAAGAAAGCCTTCATAGCCCACTGGCTTCATTAAGACTATGAAGCTATTTCCATGAAAAAATAGATTGAATGCTAATTATTATTTCCAAATAGCTGGTTTTAAGTTATAAAATGTCCTCCTGCAACATCAGCAAGAGCTGGTGATAACTTTAAGTGCACTATAAAAACTTATTTGTTAGAAAAGACATTCTAAGAGATGAATTACATAATCTTACAGTTACATAGTAAAGAAAATGAATTTGGTAACTAACTAGAACATTTTAAGAATTAGAAAATATTCTCAAAGTATCTTTATAATAGGGGCATAATAAGTTCTTGCATTCACAGTAAGGAAAAAAAAAAGTTGGGGAATAGAAGTATTACCTGAGGGCAGGATATTCAGACAAAAGGTACCTATTCCTGGTGAAAGCAAGTAGTCAGTTGCCAGGGTTTCTTAGACTCTTCTGGTACTCATTTGGGTGATTATGCAATTCACAGCACACCAATCTCCACCACAGCCAGCAGGGAACGCTGCAGGGAATGGGTACAAAGGGGACATAGAAGGGGCAAATTTAAGGGAAGGAGGAGGAAAGGAATGATATGATAAAAATATTTAGCTGTGGTGCACTTTAAAAAAAATACAGTTGTATTTCACACTGGATTAACTAAAGGCAAACACTCCTTAAATTTTAAGATGAATTATGCTTCTAGGATTTTCTTCATTCTCTCCACCAGTGGTATTATTACTACTCTACTAGATTCATGTGTTTTTCTAAAAAACATTTTACATTAAAATGTAAATTAACAAAAATAAGATAGTTATGTTGTACAAAAGTTATACAAAGGTGAAATGACGTAATTTAACATTAAATAAAAACAGTTTAAAACTCTATAAAACAAGCAACCTACATTAAAAATTATCAAATTAGTTTAACCACCAAAAGCCTCAGTAAAACTGTAATCCTCATCTCACAAAGAATACTGAGGCATAAAGTTACCCATGAAAAATAATATACAAACCAAAGACAGAACCAGCAACAGACAATATTCATGGTACTTCACGAATGTCATGAAAAAATTTCATTAAAAGATATGTTGGTGCATTGAAATCTATGCATAGTGTTTTCATAATATGTATTTTCCATGAACTTTTGAAAGAATCCTCATATCTGCTTAAATGCAAACTGGAGAACTATGGCATTTACCAAGAAAAAGATGTTTCAGCTAATTTCCCGGAATAGTCAACTTTTTAAACCTGCCAAAAACATATTCTGGAAAATCAATATATGTGCTAGTATAAATTTCTTCAGTTACTTAAACATGTTTCTGAACAACTACTACATACCATGGTATTGTGACAGATGCTGAAGACACAGTGGTGAACACGACACACGTGGTCACTACTCTTATAAACCAAAGCCTATCGGGGCAATTTTGTCCTGAAAAGATGACAATCCGCAAAACACAAATGAAGCCTGCCTCAATAAAACAAGCAGAATATATTTTAAGACCAAAAGTAGTTCAAAACTGGAGATAGTGAAGATAAATTAAAGCTTTCGATGGAAAATATACTAATAAGAGGAAGCCTGAGAGAAGATGGCCTGTCATGAAGGGATGCAGACAATCTGGCAGCAGGAAATAGAAAACAAAAGATGAGTAGAAAAAAAACAAAGGAGAAAAGTGTAGTGTTGGGAAATAAAATTTCAGCCAAATTGGATGACCTAAAAAAAATTCCCCTTAGTTTCTCCACATATTTGTCTTATATGTTTTTATCTGCCTCATGCCCTAGTCAAAGAAAACAGATTTAATTACTATTCACTTTATGACCTGAAGGTCCCATATGTGCTTTTATTTTATTATTTGGTCACAAGTATCTCCGACACAAGTATCTCTCTCATTGTTTCTCCTTCTGTTAAAGTAGCATAGTATTTTTCTTATGACTCTCTCTTAAGACTTATATTCTGGGGGCGGCGCTGTGGCATAGCCGGTAAAGCTGTCACCTACAGTGCCGGTATCCCATATGGGCACAGGATAGAGTCCTGGCGGCTCCACTTCCAATCCAGTTCTCTGCTAATGGCTCCTGGGAAAGCAGTGGAGGATGGTCCAAGTCCTTGGGCCCCTGCACCCACGTGGGAGATCCAGAAGAAGCTCCTGGCTCCTGGCTTCAGATCAGCCCTGCTCTGGACATTGCAGCTACTTAGGGAGTGAAACAACAGATGGAAGATTCTCTCTCTCTCTCTCTCTCTCTACCTCTACCTCTACCTCTGCCTCTGCCTCTCTGAAATTCTGCTTTTCAAATATATAAATCTTAAAAAAAATAAAAGACATAGTCTGTCTTGAAATCTGTTTATTCACCCATCTACCAGACTATTTCCAAAATATATTGCCATATCTTAATGTTACTTGTATATGTTAAAGAATCTTCTTCAAGTATTGCTAAAACAATTAATGAGCTATTCATGAGGTTAATCAGGAGGATTTTCTTAAAAGAAAAATCTTACATTTTACAGATGTCAATTTTCATAGCACACCTTGGCTGTACATAAAGTTACATCATAGCAGAAGTAAAAATTTGGGACAAATTCAGTTTAACATCTAAAAATACTGCTTTATGAAATTTTAAAATGTGTGGATTTTATGGTATTCAGTTTATTTCTAAATATTGCTAATAATAAATCATACAAAAGTTTACAGACAATAGTACAAAACAACATTTCATGCTATATTAGCTAAGGCAACTAAAGTCAGAGATCCCTTTTTTAATGATATTTTTGGGTAGAGAAAGAGTATATACATATAAAAAGCAAACTAAGTCTTAAAGGACAAATAAATATAGAAGCTCAAAATTTATATGCAACACTTATCTTGGCTGAGAGACATCTCAAAATAAATCAGTAAGTTATCACACAAATTATTAGTAAATTTAAAGCTTGAAAAACCAATAAATAAATCATACTGGCTTCAGTTCCTTACTTTGTTTTAATAACTTAGTCTTGATAATCATAACTCCTCATCTTTCAGTCAAGGAACCTTATCTGCAAACTGAACTCCAGTCACTACTGTTAAATACCAATATATAATAAAAATACTAAATTACTCATCCTAAGCCATATAATATGCAGAATTTAAAATACACATAATTAATCAGAAGTCAACTTAACAAAGAAGTGTTTATAGACTGGAAACTGTAATACTAAAGGCAAAGTGTAATATTGCAAAAAGTAAAATTATGTAAGTAAAAGAAGTGAATGGAGAAATTATGTTTCCCAACTTCAAAGAACTGCTGAGTCAAAAGATTTATGATCCGCCAACTTTAAAGGACTGCAGAGTTAAAACATTCTCAAGTAATAAAACAATCTTTGAAGATTGCTGCACAAGATGGTGAAACACCATAAAAGAGTAGTAAGGGAAGCGCTGAAAACTGAATAAAAGAAAAGCAAACTGTTAGGAGGGAATAATCACCTGAACAGGCAATCTAGTAAATCAAATGCAAATTATAGTAGATCTGTGACTTTACCACTCAACACTATTGCAGTCTCTGGAAAATCACAGATCTCAACATTTTAAAGATTTTTTTTTCCCCTGGGAAAAAAACAGGCTCCTTTTGATTTTAGAATTCTAGATGGTAACATTACATCTACTAAACCAAGCATCCATCCCCCTTTCACTTGAAGTCTTCAGTCTCCTGAAAATAACTTTTTCATAAATCAACGTCTGATTTTAATTGAAGTTAATGTAATAAGAGATATTTGCTCTATTTCAGATACTTTTCTACTCTAGAGTCACAGAAATCCTTCTCCCACCCAAATCAATTTTGTGGTAATTACCTATTGCATAAACCAAAGGATAATCACACAAAAATGTTTCCACTGTGTTGCCACACTAAAACGTGTCATCTAAATTAGATCACAATAAAAGAGAGAGCAATTCTGTGGCTAGCACTGTGGCATAGCAGGTAAAGCCTCAGCCTACAATGCTGGCACCCCATATGGGCCCTGGTTCGAGTCCTGGCTGCTCCACTTCCAATCCCACTCCCTGCCAATGTCCCTGGGAAAGCAGCAGAGGGTGGCTCAAGTACTTGAGACCCTGCACCCAGGTGGGAGACCTGGTAGAAACTCCTGGCTTCAGACCAGCCCAGCCCTGGCCATTGCAGCCAATTTGGGAAGGGAACCAGTGGATGGAATCTCTCTCTGTGTCTCTCCCTCCTTCTCTCTCTGTAACTCTGCCTTTCAAATAAATAAATCTTTATTGTAAAAAAAAGGTGGGTGGGGGAGGAACTCCACTGAGATATCCAACGTTCATCCAAACCTAATTCCTTGGTCTTCTCCCACAAGCTTGCTCCTCCTATAGTCTTCTCCAAGTTAGTCACTTCTCTTAGTTGCTATGCCAAAAATTTGAAGTCATCCATTACTACTCTCAATCCACATCATCTCATAGTCAACCCTGGTTCTATTTTCAAAATACATGAAGAGCTTAACTATCTCAGCAACTCCACAACATCTACCTTGTTCACAACCACAACAGATCATAATCTGTTAACTGGTGGCCCACCTCTGCACTTGCTCTCCTATTATTTATCTCCCATATAGCTTCCAGAATAACTGTTGGCTCAAAGGCTTCCAAGCTCACTTGGAGTAATCACAAGGCTCCACAAGATCTGGCCTTTGTTTTCTCTTGGATCTCACTGTTCTCTCTTCAGCTCCCTCTTCACTCCACTTCATATATACTGGTAGCCCTGACATATTTCAAAAATGATAAAGAAGCTCTTATCTCCATACGCTTTGTATCTGTTCATATCACCTCCTTCAGGTCTCCTCTCAATCAAGCTTTCTGCACCACCAGGTTTAAGATTGCAAATTTCATTCCCATGTTCCTGAACTTCCTATCCCCTTTCCCTGTGCTACTTCTTTTCAATAGCACTCAACACAAACTGATATAAGATGGATTTCACTTATTTATTTCTTTGCCATGTTTCCTATTAAAATGTAAACTCTAT
Organism: Lepus europaeus; assembly: GCF_033115175.1. NCBI lineage: Eukaryota > Metazoa > Chordata > Mammalia > Lagomorpha > Leporidae > Lepus > Lepus europaeus. Next base: position 20,638,653 of record NC_084836.1, on the reverse strand, counting down.
GAGGGAGAAATTTTGACTGTTTTGTTCATGCCTATATTCCAAACACTATACAGCAGTATCTGGTACAAAGCAGGCAACCAGCAAATTATTTGTGAAATAAATAACTAGTGTACCTAGTGTCAAAATCCACATTATTGCAGCAGGCAGTGTGACACAGCAGGTTAAACTGCAACTTGGTATCAGAATGCCTGGGATCGAGTCCTAACTCTGCTTAGGATTCAGGTTCCTGCTAATGTACACCCTGGGAGACAGCAAGTACTCAAGTACTTGGGTTCCTGTCATCCACATGGGAGACCCAGGTGGCACCTGTGGTTCTTGGCTTCAGCCTGACCCAACCATAGCTGTTGCAGCCATTTGAGGAGTGAAACAGTAGACAGAACATGTCTCTTTCTATTTTTGTTAATTAAAGATTTATTTATTTATTTGAGAGTCAGAGTTAGACACATACAGGGGAGAGAGAGAGAGAGAGAGAGAGAGAGAGAGAGAGAGAGAGGTCTTTCAACCGCTGATTCACTCCCTAGTTGGCCCCAACAGCTGGAGCTGTGCCGATCCAAAGCCAGGAGCCAGGAGCTTCTTCCAGGTCTCCCATGTGGGTGCAGGGGCCCAAGGACTTGGGCCATCTTCTACTGCTTTCCCAGGCACATTAGCAGAGAGTTGGATCAGAAGTGGAGCAGATGGGACTTGAACTGGTGCCCATATGGGATGCTGGCACCACTGGCAGTGGCTTTACCCCTATGCCACAGTGCCAGTCCCTCTCTCTTTCCTTCTCTCTCTCTCTCTCTCACCCTCCCTCCTTCTCTCTCCCTCTCCCTTTCTCTCACTCCCTTTAGCTCTGCCTTTCAAATAAATAAAAATAAACTTTAAAAAAACACTTATTATTGAGGATTATTTAAAAATTAATAGTGTTGAGGCAGGTGTTGTAACGCAATGTGCTAAGCCACCACTTGTGATGCCATCACCCATTTGAATGCCAGTTCAAGTTTCAACTGCTCTGCTTCCAGTCCAGCTCCCTGGTACTGCTGAAAAAGCAGTGGAAGTTTTGGGCTCCTGCCACCCATGTGGGAAATCAGGATGTAGTTCCTGGCTCCTGGCTTCAGACAGGCCCAGCCCCAGCCGTTGGACCCATTTGGGGAGTGAACCACTGGATGGAAGATCTCAATCTCTCTCTCTCTCTCTCTCTCTCTCTCTCTCTCTCTTTCTCTCTCTGTGTGTGTGTGTGTAACCCTGCCTTTCAAATAAATACAAATTTTAAAGAAATTTTAAAAACTGAAGTGTCAATTTAAGCAAAAAAATTATTTTTAAAACTCCAAACATATATATTTTTATAACCCAAAACGCAGTTATTTAACTCAGTTTTTTCCCAGTTGCCTAATCCAAGAAAACCAAATCTAATAAATTTCACATAGCAGCACAGTTTACAAATAGGTTAGTGATCTGACTTATGTTTCTTGTACCAGAATAGGAATCACTGAAGATTCCCCAGAGCTGAGAACATAAAACTGTATCTTTAATGCCCAATGTGGGCATATATATAAATTCTCAAAAAATTTATTGGAGCCAGCACTGTGGCTCAGCAAGTTAAAGCCACGGCCTGAAGCGCTGGCATTCCATATGGGCACCGGTTCAAGTCCTGACTGCTCCACTTCCAATCTAGCTCCCTGCTACTGCACCTGGAGAAGCGAAGGATGGCCCAAATGCTTGGGCCCCTGCAGCCATGTTGGAGACGAAGAAGAAGCTCCTGGCTTCTAGCTTCAGCCTGGCCCAGTCCTGGCTGTTGTAACCATTTGAGGAGTAAACCAGAGGAAGGAAGATCTCTCTCTGTGTCTATCTGTCTCTCCTTCTAATTCTGCCTTTCAAATAAATAAATTTTTAAAAATTATTTATTGAACTTTACCATAAAAGTGAAGGATGCACAATTTGGGACATGCTCAATCGGACTTGCTGCAAATGGTGGAGTTAGAAATGTGCCAGGGGATTCCAACACAATCCCATCAAGGTGGCATGTACCAATGCCATCTCACTAGTCCAAATGATCAATGTCAGCTCACAATTGATGGCTCTGATAGGTCTAAGAGTCAAAGGGATCACACAAACAAGACAAGTGTCTGCTAATACTAACTGATAGAATCAAAAAGGGAGAGAAGGATCCAACATGGGAAGTGGGATACACAGCAGACTCATAGAATGGCAGATGTCCTAAACAACACTCTGGCCTCAGAATCAGCCCTTAAGGCATTCGGATCTGGCTGAAGAGCCCATGAGAGTATTGTAGGCATGGAAAGCCAAGATACCATGGAAAAGAAAAAAAGACCTAAATGAAAGATCTTTGTGAGTGAGATCCCAGTGGAAAGAACAGGCCATCAAAGAAGGAGGTACCTTTCTCCGAAGGGAGGAGAGAACTTCCACTTTGACTATGACCCTATCAGAATAAGATCAAAGTCAGCGAACTCTAAAGGCTTCCATAGCCCTGACAACTCATGACTAGAGCCTAGGGAGATTACTGACGCCATGAACAGGAGTGTCAAATTGTTAAGTCAGCAACAGGAGTCACTGTGTACTTACATCTCATGTGGGATCTGTCCTTAATGTGTTGTCTAATGTGAAGTGATGCTATAACTAGTACTGAAACAGTATTTTTACACTTTGTGTTTCTGCGTGGGTACAAACTGATGAGATCTTTACTAATTATATACTGAATCGATCTTCTGTATATAAAGATAATTGGAAATGAAAAAAAAAAAAACCCTGGTGTTAAATTGGAAATGGCATAGAAAATTAATTAATTTTAAAAAAATATTATGTAGGATCTCTGTCTTTAATGTGCTGTACACTGTTTTTTAATGCTATAACTAGTACTCCAACGGTAGTTTTTTCACTTTGTGTTGCTATATGGGGCAAACTGTTGAAATCGTTACCTAATATATACTAAACTGATCTTCTGTATATAAAGAGAATTGAAAAATGAATCTTGATGTGAATGGAAGGGGAGAGGGAGCGGGAAAGGGGAGGGTTGCGGGCGGGAGGGAAGTTATGGGAGGAGGGAAGCCATTGTAACCCATAAGCTGTACTTTGGAAATTTATATTCATTAAATAAAAGTTTAATAAATGAAAAAAAAAGTGAAGGATGCAAAAAATTTGCCTATCAATAATGATATGAAGTTATCATTTGAGAAAATAATATCTGACAGACTAAATAATCTATGCTATATTTCCTTTTAGGTGTGTCCAATATGGGAAAGATTATAGATCTCACAGTATTCATCTCTAATTACATGCACTTCAGCTTCTTTTCAGCAATCCAAGGTCCTGATAGCTTACCCTAAACAGGGCCTACCTCACCTCTAAAATCTTAAATTTCAAAGTGACACTCTGAGAGGAAGCTTCAATCCTCTCAATTGCCTCATTCCTTTACTCCACTGCTCTTTAACCAGACAGCTTTCCCAATTCTTTGATGGTTCTTCCCCCCACCCACCCCCAGGTTATCAGCTGCTGCTCTCCTAGTTCCTTCCTTCTATTGCCTAATCCTAGAGAACCATCCCACCAACACATTGTGACACACTCTAACCTCTGTGTTCACTCTGCCATTCAAGTCACAAACTCCTCCAAGCACTAGACGTTCCTAATCTCCATAACAAATCCTCTAAACATTCAACAATCTTGGGCTACTCTCCCTTTTTAATTGTTTCTTCTCCTTAGTTTAATGAGCAAGTCAAGTTTAGATTGCCAAGTAGGTAATTTTCTCCTACTTATATCTTTGGAGCTGGAGTGGATCCAGTCCATTTCCAAATTTGGTTCTCTATCCTTCCCATAAATTCTATAGGACATCAATATCTTCCTAATACATTGGTTTTCTACTTGAGTTACTAAGAGCCCAGTTGTAGACTATCTTCCCACCCCAAACATACCTCAGCCCTACACTCCAAAAATCCATTTCTGAATGATCATGTCTCTTTTATCTAGAATTCTCTATTGGCTGTGACTTCCCATTCCTGAGATGATGTTCAATTTTCTTAACTCAAAGGAAGCACTGGAATCTAACTTATTTGTGCTTAATACAGAAAATGAATGAAGCAGTAAGCTTGACTCAAAAAGAATTCTTCCCAAATCATTCCTTTTCTGTATACCCCTTTGCTGGTGCTAATTTATTTGTGAATAGACAGAATTGTGATTCTTGATCCTGGGGATCTAAAATTTGACTCTGGGAATCTAAAACTTGACTGGAAAGATCAGAGATTGGGAGTTGAGAGGATAGGGCAGTACTTTGAACGTATGGTTCTTAACAAAGAGCAATTTTGCCTCAAGGTGACAAATGGCAACATCTGGAGACAGTGAACATTCTACAGGGAAAAGAACAGAATTTAGTGCAAAATGTCAATCATGCTGCCCTCCCTTCTCTTTAAGGAAGCTCCAAAGACTTCCAGTGAAGTTCTAGGAGCTGGGTAGTTTCTGCTCTTCCCTTGGTTTGGTTGTCCCTATCTTTCTCTGATTCTGTGAACCACTCCAATTAACTTTCCACTACTTTTCCCTTTTTACTTAGGGCAGTTTTTTGTTGTTTGCAGATATAATAACCTTAACTGGCATGCAGCTCCAGTTCAATCATCTGACAGTATCTGTCTCAGTCTCAAAACTACTGACATTTTGGCCAAGTAATTCTTTGTTGGTATGACTGTGGTCTGAAGGATGATTAATAGAATCCCTGGCCTTTACTCTTAGAAGCCAGTTGTGGGGCTGGCATTTTGATGTGGTGGGTGAAGCTGCTACCTGAGGTGCTACATCCCATATAGGTGCTGCTTCCTGTCCTGGCTGCTCCACTTCCAATCCAGCTCCCTGCTGGCCTGGAAAACATAGTAGAAGATGGCCCAAGTCCTTGGACTCCTGCCACCCACGTCAGAGACCTGGAAGAAGCTCCTGGCTCCTGGCTTTGGCATGGCCAAGCCCCAGACATTGTGGCCACCTGGGGAGTGAACCAGCAAATGGAAAGTCTCTCTCTATCTCTCTCTCTGTCTCTTTCTCCCTCTGTAGTTCTCACTCTCAAGTAAATAAATAAATCTTTAAAAATTTTTAAAAAAAGAATCCAGTTGCACCCCCTCCCAAAATTGTGCAGCCAAAAATGTTTCTGAACATTGCCAAATTTGCTGAAAAGCAAAAATGCCCCTGTGGTTGACATCCACTGCTTTAAACTACACAAAAACTCCACTCAGCTTAGGGTTACATGGTAGGCCCAGCCAACTCTATCTCCCCAGTAACCTGGCACCTACCAAGTATGCCCTCCAACTAAGGGACTAAGAAGGTACACAGTATTTATATCTAAATCTTTTCCCATTCCGTCAGAGGTCTGGCTTAAATAAATATACACCTCTTTGCCACTGTGTACACACCTAAATATACATATGCACACATACACTCACAGAATAAGAAGTCTTGGGCTGAAAGGCAGCTCCTGCTCTTACTTCCTTTCTCACATTTGTTATAACTTTAGAGCATTCCATTCCCTAGTGAAAAAAGACTCTCCTAGAAAAGTCCACAAAACATGTATTGTGCTGTTCAAGTTTGAAGGATCACAGGAATTTCTCCTTTCAGAGTTTTTTTCTCATTGAGCATCCCATATGGGCACCAATTCAAGACCCAGTTGCTCCACTTCCAATCCAGCTCTCAGCTAGACACCTGGGAAAGCAGAGAAGGATGGCCCAAGTACTTGGGTTCCTGCATCCACATGGGAGATCCGGAGAAAGCTCTTGGCTTTGGATTGGCCCAGCTCTGGCTGTTTTGGCATTTGAGGAGTGAACCAACGGATGGAAGATCTCTCTAGTCCTCTGTCTTTTCCTCTCTCTGTAATTCTGACTCTCACATAATGAATGAATCTTTAAAAAAAAAAAAAAAAAAAGTAACTTCACTAAACTACCCTTCCCAGCAAACATACTGTCTGCCCTACATTCAGATTAATGAAGTGCATGAACTTTTTATTGGCACAACAAGAGAAACCTGGAATACAAACTAAACATCAGACAGTAAGTATATAGATTTGCATTTCTCAAACAGTTCAGCATTTACATAAAGCATTTTTAAGAATGATTCCTCTTCATAGTTTTCCAATATACTGGATTCTCAAATCCCTACATTTCGGCAACACTTGTTTCAATCTTGCAGCTTCACTGTCAAGGCATGGAGGGAGAATTCTCTTTTCCTGTTGGTCTTCTTCCTTATTGGAATACCCCTATGTAAGAACTAGGTCATTTCCTTACCGAAGAATCCCCTATATAAGACCCTATAAAAACTAGGTCATTTTCCTAGTTCTTCCTTTCCAGGACATCAATGATACCACATTTATACGATGATCCAAATAACTACTGCTTCTAAAACCACAGAGAAATTACACAATCCCCCACCCCTAGCCAAATCTACAATAATATTAGGAGCATATCGTCTTGCCTGAGTTAAAAAGTATAGTAATGTAAAGAAGGGGTCAGCTTGTTCATCCTACTCATTCAATAAATTCAATATAAGTGCTGAGTGCCCACTTTATGCCAGCCTCAAACAAAAATCCAGACTGTCATGGAGTTTACATTCAAATGAAGAGAGACAAACAGTAAATAAATATGGATGCATATTGACAGATGAGGATGAATGCAAAAGAGAAAAATAAATAAGAGGGATAGGAGGAATGGGAGCTCATGGTTTTAAACTATGATTAGGGGGGACAGCACTGTGGCATAGCAGGTTAGGCCTCCACCTGAAGTGCAGGCATCCCACATGGGCACTGGTTCAAGACCCAGCTGCCAATGCTTCCGATCCAGCCCCCTGCTAATGGCCCCTGCACCCACGTGGGAGACTGGAAGAAGCTCCTGGCTCCTGGCTTCAGCCTGGCCCAGCTCCAGCCATTGCAACCATTTGGGGAGTGAACCAGCGGATCTCTCTCTTACAACCATGCCTCTCAAATAAATAAATAAACTGTACGGTCAGGGAAAACATTCTTTGAGAAGGTGCCATGAGTTGCACGTACAGGCCACATGAGACGTGCATCATTAAAAAGTATTAAGTTCTATGTATTTCCCATTAAACTGTCTTAATTGTATTCCAGACCACTAGATCAATATATTGATATCCTCATTATAATGTGTAATCGATAAAATTAAACTTGATCCACATCATTTCAAGTTTATCACTCATTAAATAATGCAACTTATCACAACACATGCCTTGTCTATTACAAATAGCCTTTAGATTTATCTCTCAAGCATATCCTCATCATTTACCACACAACTATAAGAAACAGTACAAATTACAAAGCAATCTTAACTGTTCAATTCTGAATATGTAGGTGTTGTCTATTTTATGAAGTAAGCCATTACATCTTGTTCTTAATTTTTAAAAGTCATTCTCAACTGGAATTCTACCAGAAAATTAAATTTTAATGCCCTAAGGCATGTACTGATTGAATTAACTTTTCCCATAGGCATGTTGAATGTTACTAGGTAGATCCCAGTATCCTTGAGAGAGCAAAAGAAAAGGCATCCAACTCTTCTTTCTATAGGTCTGAATTTTCTCATGGATTGGGTAAGGGTAAGGTGGAAGGCAACTGACTTAATTCAGACTTTTTCTAAACAATAACAAAAAAATAAAGAGATAAAACCTTCTGCCAAAATAAGATAGTTCAGTATTGGACCATATGTACAATTTGAAAAGAAGCTATCCAACTTGATATTATTAAGACATTTGTATTCAGAAATTACGCTATAATTTTATACTATATATTTTTTTAAAAAACTATCTTATTCCATGTTATAAGTAAGGAAAATATTTGCTGAATCACAGACGTATTGATTTTGCTTCCAATATGTAACCTTTAGTATAAAACAATCTGGGGAATCAAAGATTATGTTTACTAGACAAGTCTATCATTATACCCCAGTCTCTTCCTACAATCAGTTACAAGTAATCATTACCTGACAAATAACAGAGAAACCAACCAAGCACTCTGTATTTGCTGTGAACTTGGAACAAGACCCTGCATTTAGCCTGCGTCTTGAGACAAATATGGAGAAGCCGAGAGCACTTAACAAACTGCCAGCTTTCCTGAGTCATGTTTCTGACTAAAACCATGTTATGAAATGGAAAGAATGACATGTCTTGGGTTGAATCAGCACAGATGTTAACTCCTTGAATTTAAGGGTCACAGATCAAAAAGAGCAAAAAGCTGCTTAGTAAGTAAGACGCGGGTCTACAACGACTCCAGAAAGAACTGGGCAGAGCTGGCACCGTTGGTTATTTACCTAAAACAATCCCTAACTGTGTAAACAGGCACACCCGCACGCCTCGGAGCGGGGGGAATTCAGAACAATCACAAGGTTAACGTTTCACTGAGCACACAGGCTTGGCCCTAAGCATCCACACCGGGCCGTAGTCCTCAGGTAACGGAACTGCTCCTCTCCGGGCCGGGGGAATACCAGGCTCGCTTTCGAGCCCACACATCCACGGGACAGGGGCGCGGCGACGCCAGGTCACATCCAGCCTCGGAGCAAGACGATTTCGAGCCGGTCCCAGGACGCTCCCCGGACGCGGCGTCCGGAGCGACCGCAGCCCGCCGCCTTCCCAGACGCACTCTGCGCTCCCGGGCCACCGGGCCGAGGGGAGAACCCAGGCAGGCGCTGCCTCGTGAGGCCAGTCCCGGGCGCCGCAAGCCAGGGGACGGACGGGACCGCGACCTCTGCCCTCGGCCGGAGACGGGAAGCCCAAGGGTCGCCGGCCACAGGACTGCCCGACCCTGTCACCCGCGAGGCCACAGGCTGCCTCCCGCAGGCGAGGGCGGAGGCGCACTGGCTCCCACGCCTCAGGCGCTTACTGACCTGGAGAGGTGCTTCAGGATCTGTTTCTTGATGATCCCAGCCATGGTGCCGGGGCGGGTGGCGCCGCGCTCTCGCTGGGGCTCACTGCCTCCTCTCTTCGTGGCCGTCTCCTCTCTGTCCCGGGAGGCCCGGCAGGAGTAGAGATGCCTGGGCGCTCACGGCAGGGAGAGACTCGAAGCCCCGGCCGAGGCCACAGCCGCCGCCGCTGCCGAGGACCCGGAGCATGACGTTCAGGCCACCGCGGCCACCGACGGCGCCATCTTGGCTGCAGCATCACCTAAGAGACCAGCGGGAGCGCGGGGGCGGAGCTGGCTGGGGAGGGGCGGAGCCAACGCGCTCTCGGGGCGGGGCCGGCGCGGGTTCGGGGCGGGGCTGGAGGCTGTCAGCCCCACTTCCTCCGCGGGGCCTTAGCTCCAGGGTCTTCTGCATAGGGGCTACGGGGTCCTTCAGCTGCCAATCACAGGACCCTCTAGCTTTCATTCTCGCTCACCTCCCTGTGGTCTTGTTCTCGGTTTGATCACAGAGTTGCTCTATCACATCTACTTCTCTTTTTCATTTCCTCAGAATTTAAGTGTCCCACAAACTGTTCTGCTTGCCTTGCTTTTTTTTTTTTTAAATAGAAAGCTTTTATTTAACAAATACAAATTTCGTAAGTACAACTTTTGGATTACAGCAGTTCTTTCCCCAATACCTGCTCTCCCACCCCCAAACCATCCTACCTCCTACTCCCTCTCCCACCCCATTCTTCACTAAGATTCATTTTTAATTATCTTTATATACAGAAGATCAACTCTATACTAAGTAAAGATTTTAACAGTTTGCATTCACCCAAACAGTATACTGTTTGAAGACAAGTTTTACCATTAATTCTCATAGTACAACACATTAAGGACAGAGGTTCTACATGGGGAGCAAGTGCACAGTGACTCCTGTTGTTAACAATTGACACTATTATTTATGACATCAGTGATCACTCGAGGCTCTTGTCATGAGCTGCCAAGACTATGGAAGTCTCTTGAGTTCACAAACTCCGACCTTATTTAGACAAGGCCATAATCAAAGTGGAAGTTCTCGCCTCCCTTCAGAGAAAGGTACCTCCTTCTTTGATGGCCCCTCCTTTCTGCTGGGATCTCACAAAGATCTTTCATGTAGGACCTTTTTTTGCCACAGTGTCTTGGCTTTCCATGCCTGAATGCTCTCATGGGCTTTATAGCAAATAAGACATTTGTCTTAAGGGCTTATGCTGAGGCCAGAGTGCTATTCAGGGCATTTGTCATTCTATGGGTCAGCTGTGTGGCTTTCTTCCCATGTTGGATCGTTCTCTCCTTTTTAATTGTATCTATTATTATTAGCAGATACTTGGTCTTATTTATGTGATCCCTTTGACACTTAATCCTATCTTTATGATCAGTTATGAACTTAAACTGATCACTTTAGTAAGATAGACCATCTTATTGACAGTGATTATCTTTGGGTGGTAGAATTAAAGTTGATATTTTCCCCCATTATACATACTTCTCAGTTTTCCAGATTTTCAAGAATAATTTTGTGTTTGTTTCTAATTAGAAAAAATTATAATGATTGTGAATAGGAATGTTTGCATCTAGATTAAACAGATTATTATGTACAGCATGATTTTCCCTCTATGACTCCAGGATTTTCTTCCTTTGGTTTATGAGTAAAAATGTTGGCAGTTGTGAACTAGTTCACTAAATGATAGGAAACAGCTTTGAGATGAAATATTTTAAATTGTAAAGATTTACAGTGAAGAAATACTTGAATAAGTAGTGTTGATAAGCCCTGTATGTGCCAAGCTGGCTCCTACTCATCACCCAAAGCCAGTCCCAATGGTACCGTTTCCATGAAGCCTCCTTGGATTTTCCTGAGAGCAGTGCAGCAAAATAAAATGAACTAGTGAAAACTAAATAATAACTAAAACTAATAAAAAATACTGATTTTACAAATTTGCTGTAAGAAATAGAAATTCTGAGCAATATTATCACGTAGCTAAATTATAGCAATGACATATCAGCCACTGTGGAAGTGTAACATTTGAATTTTTCATTGTATTTTCATAGCAACACTTTCAAGTAAATATTCTTTAACTTATTCAACCATACACTCAATAGTTTTATTCATTCAAGAAGACTTAATGTGCCTGGTATGATACTGAGCACAAAAAAGTAAACAAAATCTTTTCAGTGACAGATCTTACATTGTAGTGGAAAAGACAGACAAAAACAAGAAAACGAACACACATATAATATAATGTCGGTAGTGTCGAGGGCAATAAGCCAAAGCAGGGGCACAGTGTTTGGCACAGCAGTTAAGATGCCACTTGGGATGCTCATGCATGGGCTCAAAATAAATAAGTGAGCCTGAAAATGTACATTTCCTTCAGATTTTCACATTTTGGGGAATTAATGAACAAAAATATTTTATTAGTGAAAAGTTCAGTAAAGGGGGGGAAAGATAAGAAAATACAGAGTCATAGAAAAAAGTGCTGTTATTTCTGCTTTATAGATGAGAATACTGAGCAGTTAAGCAACAAACCAGCACATTACAAGTATTAAACCTATAAAGTCTGTCTCTAAGCTCATTCTATTACTATACCTCTCTCTCTCTCTCTCTCTCTCTCTCCCACACACACACACACACACACACACACTACAAGGTCTCTACTGGGAGCCACAAAATAGCAACATGGCAGTCCATTCTTTGCTATAACCCTAATATCTGTACAATGGCATACAGAATTAACTCAGATGTTCACTCCAGCTACAATATGAAAACTCCATTATAATTAAAGAGACCATGATCTTAAAACCAGAGAGATGCCTCTCCTTATTTAGGGAAATCCCACAAAAACAAATCTCCCATAACAAATAAAATATGTCATTTAAAGGTGAAAGTAATAGGTTTTTGAAGGAGATCAGAGTGAAAGAACTATTCAAATTGGCCTGGAGCTTGACCCCACCTACAGCAGTGAACCACTTACATGGGCTTGGCAAATGGTGGGTTGGGAGACCGTATCAAAGAGGAAGGAAAAACAAAACTATCATTACACAGATGTTAACCAAACTAGTGACAAGTCAGCAATACATACAGGGCTTGCCTTGCTCTCTTGACATATTCAGCTTTCTTCGTATGCTTTGCTCGGTTTCTAAGATCATCTGCTTTCCCTTAGCTAAGTGCTGTGGTTTAATGTTTCCTCCAAATTACGCCAATCCTAAAAGATCTGAAAGTTGACCACGTGTCTCAATAGCGCCTAGGACCCAGAAATTAGAAGGCCTAAATTCAACTACTGGCTTTGGCATTTATTTTATCTTATTTTATTTTTAGCTGTTTTAACCTGGAGAAAAGAATTTCTCAACTTTTGACCTCCCTTGAATTGCCTACAATATGTTAATCGTATCAGTTTTACTTCACTAGGTATTTGTAGCTAGAGAAATAGGTGTGTAAATGTCACTTGAAATTTTCTGTAACAGGGAAATAAATTGTTGAAATACAGAAAACTTTTACAATTATGCTCATCCATCCCACCCAGCCTCAAAACAACATTTTTCAGAAATGCAAATGACCAGAGTTATGTATAAAATAAAAAGCATTACACTAAACCCTGGGAATATGTGGGGAGGGAGAGGGGAGTTTGTGCATAATCCATTATCCTGACTCCTTTTGAAGAATGGAAAGGATAGACGTGTGGGTAGACTCTTCACTCACTTGATATTTGTCATGTACTAAGAACCAGCCACTATTCAAGTATCTAGTTTTGCCTAAAGAAATAAAAAACAAATCTGTTCTGGCCATCAAAGAGTTAACAGTCTAGCATTAAAGATAAGATTCACATTGCTAAGACCTTGACCTCTGTTTTTAGACTGTGGTTCAAATGTTAGCTAAACCATTTTGTAGCTGTATAACCTTGGGCAACTTGTTTAATCTCTTGCAACCTCAGTCATCTCATCTGTTAGAGATATTAGTAGTATTTAATTCACAGAATTTTGTGAGAACCGAATGATATTATGCATATAAAGTGTTTAAGAAAGTGAACAGCATATAGCAAAACTCTGAATAAATGCTAGATACTATAAATAAAACAGAAGAAAAGTGATATGAGAACACAAAGGAGGAAATGATTCATTCAGAAATGGACTTAAACCGGAGGTATTATTTCAAAGATGAGACTTTCAGTTTAATTTGTTAACATAACTGACCCTGAAATCAAAGGCTTGGATTTGAAACCCAAGTGTGTGGATGCTTTAACTGTGTGATCATACCAACAGTTTTAAAATTTTCTGAAACCTGTTGAACTACATATCTTCATGTGGTTGTTACAAAGATTAACTAGGTTAAGAAAGCTGAAATAGAAGTGTACCTGACCAATGGAATAATAGTTATTCTTAATTCATTAGGCAGAAAGAGATGTTTTAAGCCAGTGGAACACAATTATTAAAAAAAGAAGTGTGAGAAGTTCATGGCCTAGTGTTGTGGCTAGAAAAACATGCGAATTTTATTTCAAAATAAAATAGATGAGCAATTGTAATTATAATATCTTTCCATTGTGAAAATAAACTAATATTTTATTTTTACTCTTCCTGGATTGAGTAAACTCAGTGGTGCTTTTAAATTAGCTTACATGTTTATTAATTGCTATTTAATTATTAAGGTATAATTTTTTAAAAAATTAAAAACAGGAACATAGAAATATGTAATGAACCTACATAAAGACTTATTAACTCATTAATGCAGAAATCAGTACGATATTGAGCTAGTTCACTTAATTTGATTCAAATAAATATTTTACATGTGTACATTATGCATCTATATGAGGATTGTTTTTAACTTTTTTTTTTTTTTTTTTGACAGGCAGAGTGGACAGTGAGAGAGAGACAGAGAGAAAGGTCTTCCTTTTGCCATTGGTTCACCCTCCAATGGCCGCCACGGTAGGCGCGCTGCGGCCGGCGCACTGCGCTGATCCGATGGCAGGAGCCAGATGCTTCTCCTGGTCTCCCATGGGGTGCAGGGCCCAAGCACTTGGGCCATCCTCCACTGCACTCCCTGGCCACAGCAGAGAGCTGGCCTGGAGGAGGGGCAACCGGAACAGGATCGGTGCCCCGACCAGGACTAGAACCCGGTGTGTAGGTGCCGCAAGGCGGAGGATTAGCCTAGTGAGCCGCGGCGCCGGCCGAGGATTGTTTTTAACTTTTATAAAATCTTACATAGCCAAAATATACATCATATATGAAAAGTAGTACTTACATGCTTGAGATTATTGGTGCTAAAATATGGGAGAGAAGAGTACATGGTGTGAAAGTAAAGAGAGAATAGTTTGTGCCAGAGCTGTTTGACACTGACCTCTGAGAACCATTGGTTTGTATCTCTTTCCAACTCTGGGTTTAGTGTTTGGTAATAGCAAAGTAGTTTGAAATCAGCCATGATGGCCAGCACCGCGGCTCAACAGGCTAATCTTCCACCTTGCGGCGCCGGCACACTGGGTTCTAGTCCCGGTCGGGGTGCCAGATTCTGTCCTGGTTGTCCCTCTTCCAGGCCAGCTCTCTGCTATGGCCCAGGAGTGCAGTGGAGGATGGCCCAAGTGCTTGGGCCCTGCACCCCATGGGAGACCAGGAGAAGCACCTGGATCCTGGCTTCGGATCAGCACGATGCACCGGCGCAGCGTGCCGGCCACGGCGGCCACTGGAGGGTGATCCATCGGCAAAGGAAGACCTTTCTCTCTGTCTCTCTCTCTCACTGTCCACTGTGCCTGTCAAAAATTAAAAAAAGAAAGAAATCAGCCATGTGATAATATTTACACCACAGGCCGGCGCCGTGGCTCAACAGGCTAATCCTCCGCCTTGCGGCGCCGGCACACCGGGTTCTAGTCCCGGTCGGGGCACCGATCCTGTCCCGGTTGCCCCTCTTCCAGTCCAGCTCTCTGCTGTGGCCAGGGAGTGCAGTGGAGGATGGCCCAAGTGTTTGGGCTCTGCACCCCATGGGAGACCAGGAGAAGCACCTGGCTCCTGCCATCGGAACAGCGCGGTGCGCCGGCCGCAGCGCGCTACCGCGGCGGCCATTAGAGGGTGAACCAACGGCAAAAGGAAGACCTTTCTCCCTGTCTCTCTCTCTCACTGTCCACTCTGCCTGTCAAAAAAAAAAAAAAATTTACACCACAAAAACTGATAAACACAACATGCCAGCTCTCTCCCAACACACACCAAGATACCTGTTGTTACACATTTACCAGCACACCTGGAAAAGTGGCCTGGAGGAGGATGAGATTAAATGTAAATATATGAACCTTATTTCATAGGCAATAGCAAGAGAGAGACAGAGAGAGAGACAGAGCGAGAGAGAGAGCCCTTCCATCTGCTGGTTCACTCCTGAAATATTAGATCAAAACAGCCAGGTCTGGATCAGGCCAAAGCCAGAAGCTAGGAGTCAAGAACTCCATCCTGCTCTCCTATGTGGGTGGCAGCAGGGATCTAGTTATTTGGGTCATATTCTGCTGCCTTCCCAGGCACAACAGCAGGAAGCTGGATCATTGCACCACAATGCTGGCCCCAGAGCAATCAGATTAGTGACTTAGAATAACATATACTGGTAATTATGCTGTAAGAATAGAGAATTGAGAAAGAAGGCAGGGAGGGCATTGGAAAAGTTATATTATGTCAGGTAAGAGATAAGACAGTATAAGTAGAGATGGAGGAAGGTCAAAAACAGATTCTAGAGATTAAGTCAAGGAGAGGAGTTGAAGTTACTTAATTGAGGTATCTAACTTGGAGCACTGGGTGGATCTTAGGATATACCACTAATTGAGATAAATATTCCAGGTAGAAGAAGCAATTTCAGAGATAAGATTCAGTGTTGTATTGGGATGAAGTTCCAAGTTCCAGGCTTCTGTTGGCCAAACCCTGGCTGTGGCTACCATTTGGAGAGTGAACTAACGAATGGAAGATCTCTCTCTCTCTCTCTCTCTCTCTCTCTCTCTCTCTCTGGCTCTGCTTTTCAAATGAATAAACTGTTTAAAGAAGAAGTTAGAGAAAACAGAATGACTTACTACAAAGGGATACAGAGAGTGCCCAACTTCAAAGAGTTTGCCATCTAGGTAAGTTAACCGAGGATGATGATATGATAAAGGGGGATGGTGATTATAATAACTACTGCCAGGGCTGCTGCTCTGGGCTAGTGAGTTAAGCTGCCACCCAGGACAACTGTATCCCATTTAGGAATGAGAATTTGAGTCCTAGTTACTCACTTCAATCCAGCTTCCTGCTAATGCACCCTGGTAAGCAGGGCATGATGGCTCAAATACTTGGGCCCCTGCTACCACATGGTTGTCCAAGATGGAATTCTGGGCTCTACGCTTCCCACTGGCTGTTGTGGGTATTTGTGGAGTGAACCAACAAATGGAAGATCTTTCTCCCCACTCTGTCACTCTGCCTTTCAAGTAGATCAAAATAAACATTAAAAATAATAACTACTGTTAAGGACTTGTCTTATCATTTACTCTTCATAAAACAGTTCTGCAAGGGATTAATTATTAACATTAGCATTATAATATATAATTTTTAATGTATTCTATAATTATTACAATGATTAATATTACTCTAGATGAGTTAAATAAGGCATTGAGTGATTGACTCCAAGTTGTCTAGTAGCAAAGCCAGGCTTTGACCCAGCAGTTTGAATTCAGAGGCTGCACTCTTTTTTTTTTTTTTTTTGACAGGCAGAGTTAGACAGTGAAGAGAGACAGAGAGAAAGGTCTTCCTTACGTTGGTTCACCCTCAATGGGCTGCTACTGCCAGTGCATCGCAGGGCCCAAGCACTTGGGCCATCCTCCACTGCCTTCCCGGGCCACAGCAGAGAGCTGGACTGGAAGAGAAGCAACCAGGACAGAATCCGGCGCCCCAACAGGGACTAGAACCCAGGATGCCAGCGCCGCAGGCAGAGGATTAGCCTAGTGAGCCGCAGCGCCAGCCCGGAGAGTGCACTCTTAACGTTTTTTTATTTCAATAATAAAGCAGCTGCCTCATACAGTTGCGAACACTAAAGCAGGTGATACATGAGTAGGTAAAGCTCTGGGAATAGCTTACTCAGATGCAGTAAGTATTGTGTAGGTAGTAAGATTTATTGTCTTCTGCACCCAAGACCACATAACCATTTTGTGGGATAATCTGGGTTCCAATACAAAATTTACTCAATTAATGATTAAGGAAGGTGGGCCTGAGATATCCCAGCAACACATAGGAGGGGTATCTAATTCCAAGAAGGGGAATGGACAGAGAAGTGGGATGGACAGGGAGTATGTCAGATGTCTAAAAGCCTTTTTTTTTTTTTTTTTTCAGATGAGGAAGACAGGCAAACTTGGTCCTGAAGAATAAGTAGGCAGAAGAGGAGAGTATGAACGTGAGTTTAAAAATCAAAACCAAACAAAGTAGTTAAGAAAAATTACCCACCCAGCCCAGTGTCTATAGCCAAACGAGGAGTGTCAGGGCGTGAGGTCCGAGAGGCCTCATTTCCAGTTCCACGCTCGCCAAGAAATCTCACTACCTGACCTATTCGAACACACACACACACACCTGCAGGCGTGAGTCAGTCTGGGAAATAAAGAACACATGGCAGTTTCTCGTCGTTGAATCTCGCCATCAGGTAAAACGGATCAGGTTTGGAAACAGTGGATGCCAGCTGACGGGCCTGCCGGCTCAGCCGGCTGACTTCCGGCGTCCTCCGTTGCTAAGGTGACCGGAAGCGTGCCTTGACGCCCCGCCCACCAAACCATAGAGTTCCGGAAAAAGCCTGAGCGGAAGACTGGCGAAGGGAAAGCACGGAGGTACTGGTGTGGCTCGAGCTAAAATGACCACGTTGGTGCTTGACAACGGAGCTTACAACGCCAAAATCGGTTACAGCCATGAAAATGTCTCGTAAGTAAAGGGTGAGCGTGTACGCCTGGGAGTTTCACAGGCTCCGCCTCCTCTGTGGACTTCAGGGAACCGCGGCTCGCCCCGGAGCCGGAGTGATGCTTGGGTGGGAGGTGGGTGGGTGGCTGTGATGCTTGGAACTGGCGTTGATGGGGGTTTGGGTTAGGGGCTGCGCGGCCCCGGAAGTAGGATGGGTGTTTCGTTTTCTAACAGGAAATAGCCCGGGGAAATAGGTTTTCTGAGGTGCGTTCCCTCTGTAGATGCAGTTCATGAGCGAATCTTCAGTGTTTGTGGCGGGGGTGTGTGCATTTCCCTGGGGGAGGCGATTTTAGGTTTCGTCGGAACCTCTCAAGGCTCCGTGAAGCAAAAGCCCCAAAGCCATTGTCTTAGGGTCTAGAGACTTGGAATGCTTTTTTGGCTCACTGGCTGACCTGGTAGATGAGCTGAATTAAACAGGTATTACCGTGGCGTTCGTAGAATACATACTCGTAAAATGTATGATTGGATAAATAAGCAGGCCTAAGACATGGTTGTTGTTCTGTCAAATCCACAGAATTTTATTTTCCTTTCCCCTTGTCTCCTTTTCTTTTTAAAAAGGGAACACAAACCGCGTCTACTAGAGTAGGACTGTAAATTGTTAGTCTTCCTGGAAAAGCCTTTTGGCACGTGTCTCGTTGCTAATATCCTGTGACACATCAATTCTATTACCACTTACCTGAGGAATTAATTAGAGGTACTTGACAACTTAAGAACCAGGATTCTCTGTATTATCCATTTATACTGTTTATGGTAGCGAGGAAATGAGAAGGAAGCTAAATAACCATGAATAGCAAGTTGGCTCAATATAACACTTGTGTACTTTATAACCATGAGATTGACAACAATGCATATTTTAAAAATTATGTCCTCAAAGAATATTTTAACATGTAGACAAAATGCTGATAGTATGGTAAGTAAATAAGCAGGTACAAACCAGTTTTTACGCTATTGTCCCAGTGTCATGATTATATGTATATGTATATATGTGTGTGTGTGTATAATTTATATGATTGATAACAGATTTGATTTGTCTTCCTAAACAGATTGTAAGTTCCTGGTAGACATAAACCAAATTTAAAACTAGTTCTTACTTTCTTGCCTTTGTAACATCTTGCTGATTGAAAAACTTTGGCTGCCTGGGAACTTAGTTTTATGGCCAAAATTTTGAACTTAAGAATACTTTTACCTGAGTAGTATTAAGAATTTCCATATTGGAGTCAGAAGACTGGGACTTGTACCAAAGCTTTGGCTCTCGTCTCTGCAGTGGCAGAACAAATGCCCACCCACATGGATTTCTTGAAGACTGAGAAAAATAAAGGATCCAGTATAGAATATGTTACAAACTAGAACTTAAAGGCATTTTAGAAATTATTTTGGGGCCAGGCACTGCTTGGAGTGACCACATCCCGTATCAGAGTGCCTCACGTTGAGATTTGCCTGCCTTTGCGTTTAGCTACCTGTTAATGTGCGTTGGAGGCAGCAGATGGTGGCTCAAGTACTTAGGAGACCCTGATGGAGTTCCTGGCTCCTTATTGCAGCCTGGCTCAGCCCTGGCCATTGTGGGCATTTGGGGAATGGTAGATCCCTGTCTCTCCCTGTCTGCCACTCTGCCTTTGAAATAAATAAATCTTTAAAAAAGAATGAAAAAACAGTTCAGATAAACTAATCTTTTGCTTCTGAGAGTGGTAGCTAAGTAAGGGAATTTTTAGGAACTAAATATTTAGGACGTAATTATGTTATTTGTTTCTTTTATTTTTAGAGTTATTCCTAACTGTCAGTTCAGGTCCAAAACAGCACGTCTTAAAACTTTTACTGCGAACCAGATAGATGAAATAAAGGACCCTTCTGGACTGTTTTACATCCTTCCTTTTCAAAAGGTAATCTCGGCATGCCTTCTCTAGCATTACAGACCTAAGTTTAAAGATAATTTTTAATTGTATAAGACTCTATGTGTATGTGTGTGTGTGTGTGTGTGAGAAAATACTTTTAGAACTCTGAAAAAAGGTGACAAATTTTAACCAAGATGTTACTGAAACCAATAATTGAAATTAAGTTATCTTGATAAAAATAAATAACCCTGATTTAGTGATTGATTGTGTGTACTGAACGGGTATACATACATGCATTTTTAAGGATAATTTTAGTGCCTTTTATTGGATCAAAAACCCACACCTCTTTTTTGATAAATTAGAGTGGAGCCAGCGTTGTGGCATACCAGGTGAAGCCTCTGCCCATGATGTCAGCATCCCATATGGGCTCCGGTTTGATTCTCAGCCTGCTAATATCCTGGGAGAAGCAGCAGAAGATGGCCCAAATGTTTGGACCACTGCTACCCACATGGGAGAGCGGATAAAGCTCTTGTCTCCTGGCTTTAACTTGGCCCAGCTCTGACCATTGCAGCCATCTGGGGAGTGAACCAGTGGATGGAAGATCTCTCTCTCTCTCTGTCTCTCTCTCCCTTTCTCTCTGTACTCTTGACTTTCAAATAAATAAATCTGAAAGAAATTAAGAAATTAAAGAAAAAAGAAATTAGAAGTTAAGAGTATGGCTTTGCTATCAAGTTGGACCTGTTTAACCTTTCTTTTAATTTTTTTATGTTTATTAATATAGAGAACAGATTTTATGTATTTCACAAGTTCACTTCCAAGAAGACAACCATACTTCCCTCCTTTCCCCTACACATGAATTTTTAAAAAGTATAGAGAAGCATCTCTATGTATTAGGGTGTCTTTTGAATTCTTGATATTTTAGTTATTGTTATTTTGTAATTTTTTGACTTTTAAAGGAAGAAAAATTTGCCAAGTAATTGGTTTAGAATTCATACAGCATTAGGCTGGAAATGGTTACCATAAATAGATGGGAATCAGTGACTTGGAGCTATTACTCTGACTTTAGAAAATTGTTCAAATATTCTTAAATAATCAACTTGATTAAAACATTTTTTAGGGCTACTTGGTGAATTGGGATGTTCAAAGACAAGTTTGGGATTACCTTTTTGGGAAAGAAATGTATCAGGTAACAAATTAGAGTATGTATTCAAATTCTATTTTCATGTGTTACTTGAATGAAAAGTTAGAGCATTTATTTTAATATTTATAAACTTGCAAATACATTTTCAGTACATATTTGAGTTACTTAAATATAGCATTGCCCAGCTTTGATTTTCTAAACATTCAATACATGCAAATTAATAGAATTTATTTTGAAGTAGGTGGAGGTTGAATGGAGATAGTCCATATGAAACTCAAGGTTAAATTTTACTTGACATATCATTAGATAATCCCACTATGTAATTTTCATTTTACCAAGCAAATGTTTTTGCCTACATTGAGCGGGTAAATATTATAAGACAACTTCTTGCTTTTAGAGTCAATAGTGTGATTATAGCTATACTAAGAATGTTTATGTTTAAATTCTACAAGAATATATAGGAGAGAATTATGTAAACTTTAAATATATTGCATCTTGCCTTTTTTTTTAAAAAAAAATTATAGCCCCAATACTTGCAGCTATATTAATTACTTTTATATATGTATCTTTAAACAGTTTGACACTACCATTTAATTATTGCTACTAATAAGAAAGGTAAAGTTGCATAATACTCATTAACTACATGGATTCTTTAAGCTAAGATCACTAAGTAGCTACATGAACTTTGGTGGCTTTTCTGTGTCTTGGGTTGCTTAATTTAATAAACATATCTATTTGAATAAATAATGTATATATATATATATAAATTATAAATATATGCCCACTTAATAAAATGGTCATAGTAATAAGACATTAGGTTTATTGTTAGGCCTAAGTAATTTTATTTCTATAAAGCAAGTGTTGATGATAATCACTAGAAATTATAAAACTTTTTTTATTTTTCTATCTCATAGGTTGATTTTTTAGATACTAACATTATTATCACAGAACCATATTTTAACTTCACTTCAATTCAAGAATCAATGAATGAAATTCTATTTGAAGAATACCAGTTTCAAGCAGTATTGAGAGTAAATGGTGAGTTAAAATTTACATTGAAATTAAATTAACATGGATATGAGTATGAATAGCGTAAAGAAACTCTTAAAATCCCAGAATACGAAGGCAATAAAACAGAATTTTAAAACTTGATGTACTCACTGGGCCAGCGCTGTGGTGTGGTAGGTTAATCCTCTACCTGTGGCACTGGCATCCCATATGGGCACTCGTTCTAGTCCCACTATTCCTTTTCCAATCCAGCTCTCTGCTATGGCCTGGGAAAGCAATAGAAGATGGCCCAAGAGCTTGGGCCCCTGTACCCATGTGGGAGACCTGGAGGAAGATCCTGGCTCCTGGCTTCAGATTGGCCTAACTCTGACCATTGTGGCCATTTGGGGAGTGAACCAGCAGATAGAAGATCTTTCTCTCTAATTACATGGAAAATGCATTCTATGGAAAAACTACACATGGATTTCTTTTTTTTTTGTACCAAAATAAACTTACCTTTTAATTCCATTTTCCATGAACTTTTTAAAGTGCTCTCATAATATTTCTCTCCAGTGAAATAACTGGCCATGTTTCTAATCTCTAAAAGACTTTTCTGAGCTAGTTATCCTTTTTGCCATTGATGTGCTTGTTATTATTGTTGGTCAAAATAATTTTAAGAGCTTAGTCTGCCAATATGAGCGAAAACAATCTGTAAATGTCATTTAATAGCAAGTTTTATTACAGAATTACATGATTGTATACAGTTAAAACATTCAAATACAAGGAGACTTCAAAGTGTTCCTGGAAAATGGAATTAAAAGATAAGGCTGTTTTGGTGCAAAACTTTTAAAAGGCCATGCATATGAAGGGTCTTCAAAGAGTTAGTGGAAAAATGTATGTAACAGAAAAAAGCCATGCCTCATATTTAGCTTACAGATTTTAAGTATTTCAAGTTCTCTATACTGTTTACAAAAGTAACTTGTGCTAGTTAAGAGCATAACCTCAAGAAATGTTCTGAAGCAAGGATGATTTTGCTTCCAGGGGACGTTTGGCAGTGTCTGCAGACATTTTTGGTTGTCACAGCTGTAATTGTGCTGCAGGCTTCTAGCGAGTAAAGGTCACAGATGCTGCTAAATGTCCTACAATACACCAGGACAGTCCCCAACAACAAAGGGTTAACTGTCTGATTCAAACTGTCAATGGTTCTGAGGTTGGGAAAACCTGGAAAGCCATGCTGCCTAGGCTTGAATCTTGGCTCTGCTACTTTCCATGACATGACTTTGGGCAGGTTACTGAACTTCTCTATGCCTTGGGTTTCTCTTCATCTGTAAATAGGACTGTTCATGAGTATTAGAAGAAACAAGTTATGTAGAGTTTAGAATAGAGCCTGAGATATAAATTGCTAAGTAAACATTAGCTTTTGTTGTAATAATTACCATAAGTTTAGAAATGAGGGGCCGGTGCTATGGCACAGTAGGTTAAAGCCCCAGCCTGCAGTGCCGGCATCCCATATGGGTGCCAGTTAGCCCTGGCTACTCCTGATCCAGCTCCCTGCTAATGCACCTGGGAAAGCAGCAGAGGATGGCCCAGTCCTTGGGCCTCTGCACCCAACATGGGAGATTTGGAAGAAGTTCGTGGCTCCTGTTTGGATCGGTTCAGCTTCGGCCATTGCTGCCTCTCTCTCTCCCTCTCCCTCCCCCCTCCCCGTCTCTACCTTTCTCTGTATCTCTTTCAAATAAATAAAAATTTTTAAAAAGATATGAATATTTACTCTTAAAACCTGACCAACCAGTGTTTCTTTTTGTATTCCATACATTATCTATGATGTTTTGAAGTTTAAGCATTAGAAATACCATGTATCAATTATGAATATCATAAATTAACATCTTTAGTTTGTTCCATCTATTGCTTTAAATTACTGTTTCCCTTTTGTTTAATGTGTTCTTTTTCTTTTTTCAATCTTTTCGTGAATAGCTGGGGCTCTCAGTGCACATAGGTATTTCCGAGATAATCCTTCTGAATTATGCTGCATCATTGTAGATAGTGGATACTCCTTTACACACATAGTTCCTTATTGTAGAAGTAAAAAGAAAAAAGAAGCAATTATTCGGTGAGTGCATTTAATTTTTCATTATTTCTTATTTCATATTATTTCTTAGGATGAAATGTGTGATAACTGAGCCAAATTTGAATTCTCCCTTTTTAGGATAAATGTGGGAGGAAAACTCTTAACCAATCATCTAAAGGAGATCATATCTTACAGGTATGACTTAGCTCGGTTGTTTGAAAGGATAAGGTTCTAGGGATGGACTTTTTGAAGTTACTTAAGATTAATCCTTACCTTAATTTTATGAATAGAAAGGTGTTCTATATTATTGCTTAAAAAAATTGAATAATGTATGTAAATACTAATGATATTCATATCAGGAAGCTTTCTAGTATATATAATAGTTGTGTCTACCCAGAAGATATTTCTACATTTTGTGAAATTTTAATGTTTTAATAATTTAAAATTATTATACACGGACATGGTAAAATTAAATGTTAAATTTAACATGGGGCCGGTGCCGCGGCTCAGTAGGCTAATCCTCTGCCTTGCGGTGCCAGCACACCGGGTTCTAGTCCCAATTGGGGCACCGGATTCTGTCCCAGTTGCTCCTCTTCCACAGCTCTTCCACAGCTCTCTGCTGTGGCCCGGGAGTGCAGTGGAGGATGGCCCAAGTGCTTGGGCCCTGCACCTGCATGGGAGACCAGGAGAAGCACCTGGCTCCCGGCTTTGGATCATCGTGGTGCGCCGGCCACAACGCACTGGCTGCAGCGGCCATTGGAGGGTGAACCAACGGTAAAGGAAGACCTTTCTATCTGTCTCTCTCTCTCACTGTCCACTCTGCCTGTCAAAAAAAAATTTTTTTTAACATGGTAAATTAAAATGTACATGAACATGGTAACACAAAAAAAAATGCATATAAAAAAAAAAGGATCAAGGGCTGGTGCTGTGGCGCAGCGGGTTAACACCCTGGCCTGAAGCACTGGCATCCCATATGGGCACTGGTTTGAGTCCTGGCTGCTCCACTTCAGATCCAGCTCTCTGCTATGGCCTGGGAAAGCAATAGAAGATGGCCCAAATCCTTGGGCCCCTATACCCATGTGGGATACCCAAAAGAAGCTCCTGGCTTTGGATCGGCGCAGCTTCAGCTGTTGCGGCCAGTTTGGGAATGAACCAGCCGATGGAAGACCTCTCTCTCTCTCTCTGCCTCTCCTTCTCTGTGTAGCTGACTTTCAAATAGATAAATAAATCTTTAAAAAAAAAAAAGGATCAAAAAAGGAAAATAAATCTGAGATCTTTTATCTCCATCTCTCATGTCAGATCCACTCCACATGAAGTATATTTGCATTGTACCTATTTTTAAATTTTTAACCTTGATAAGCCTTAATAATATATTTCTGTTTCTTGATTAACTAGTATTAGTTTGGCTAGTATTGAAAGATGAGGAATTTAGTACACGTAGCCATTTCTCAACTCCCTTGCATTTCTAAATTTTAATCGTACTGTTTTTAGTTTTATTGTGTTTAAAAACAAGTATAATTCTTAAAATCTCAGTTACATGCTGCATTAACTTTGGTATGATAGTGTCAGTATCCCTTTGAAAATGGTTTTGTACCCTTTATGAGAAAATAAATGGATCTACATTTCTTTCTATCCTTCTTTCCTCCTTCTTTCTTTTAAAATTGTCACTAAGAGACAGAGACAGATTTTTCATCTGGTAGTGTACTCCCCAGACATCCATAACACATGGGGCCAGGTCCAGGCTGAAGCCAGGAGCCCAGAATTCAGTTCAAGTCTTCCATGGGTGTGGTAGAACCCAAGTACTTGAGCTATCGTCTGCCTAACTCCTAATGTGTATTTTAGCATGAAATTGATGGCACAGCTCAGACTCAAACCCAGTCACTCAAATACAGGATTCAAGTACCCTCCACAGTATCTTAACCAGCGTGCTGAATGTCTGCCCCTCTTTCTGTCAGGTGTACCATTAATTTTTAAAAAAACAGCTTTATTGAGATGTAATTCACATACTGTACAATAAAGCCTACAGTTATAGCAGCTTTTTTAAAAAAGATTTTTATTTATTTGAGAGGTAGAGTTACAGACAGTGAGAGGGAGAGAAAGAGAGAATGGTCTTCCATTGCTGGTTTACTCTCTAAATGGCCGCAATGGCCAGAACTAGGCTGATCCAAAGCCAGGAGCCAGAAGCTTCTTCTGGGTCTTCCATTTGGGTGCAGGGACCCAAGGACTTGGGCCATCTTCTGCTGCTTTCCCAGGCTATAGCAGAGAGTTGGGTCAGAAGAGGAACAGCCAGGACTAGAACCGGTGCCAACATGGGACTTTGGCGCTGCATGAAGAGGATTAGCCCACTACACCACAGCACCGGCCCTACAGTGGCTTTTAACATATTGATATTTGTCCCTTTTTCTTAAAGAAAAAAAGATTTATTTGAGAGGCAGAGTTACAGACAGGTCTTTCATCTGCTGGTTCACTCCCTGAATGGACCCAGTGGCTGTAGCTGGGCTGATCCGAAGCTAGGGTACAGGGGCTCAAGCACTTGGGCCAACTTCCACTGCCTTTCCAGGCCATTAGCAGAGAGCTGGATCAGAAGAGAAGCAGCAGGGACATGAACCAGTGCCCATATGGGATGCCAGTGCCATAAGTGGAGGCTTAACCTACTGTGCACAGTGCTAGTCCCATATATTTGTCCCTTAGAACAATTTTAGAACATTTTCATTAAAAAGGACAATGCCCATAGCCACCCCCTTAGGCCCTGTCCTCTCCAGCTTTAATACTTTCTGTTTTAAGTTTTATTTGTGAATAATTATAGACTTAGGGAGCTCTAAGAGTAGTACACAGTCTTGTGTGTGCTTAGTGACATTGTATTTAACTATTACAATATCAAAATGATAAAATTCACAATGATATATTAGTTAACTAGACTGCATACTGTATTCAGTTTTCACCATTTTTACATACCTTCATTTTGGTGAGTGTATACACAGTTCTATGCAGTTTTATTCCTTGTATAAGTTTTTTGTTGTCCTTGTTTTTTAAGATTGTTTCATTTATTTGAAAGGCAGAGTACAAAGAGAGGGAGATCTTACATCTCCTCATTCACTCCCCAAATAGCCATAATAGCCAGGAGCCTGGAACTCCCATCTGGGTCTCCCATGTGGGTGCCAGGGGCTCAAGCACTTGGGCCATCTTTGGCCATTTTCTCAGGTGCATTAGCAGGGAGCTGGATCAGAAGTGGGGCAATTGGGACTCTCATTGGCACCCATATTGGGTACTAGTGTTGCAGGTGGTGGCTTAACCTGTGCCACAATGCTGTTCCCATGTATAAGTTTTTATAACCACCAGCACAACCAAAATACAAAACTGTTCTATCACCACAAAGGAACTCCTGTGTACCACCTCTTTATATTTGCTCTCCCATCCTGGCTCTACCTCCTGACAACCACTACCCTGCTTTCCATCTCTATTTTTATTTCAAGAGTATTACAGAAGTAGAATCCTATAGAACGTAACCTGTAGAAATTGACTTTCTTCATTAAGCCTCATGCTGTACCATTTCTTCTAAATCACTGAGGTTTATAATATTTGCATGCTACTTTTTAACTGTAGTTAAATATCTTGCTTTGCAAATAGATTAGTTATTAAAAATAGAAAATCATAAATAGCATTTACAAAATTATAATTATGTGAATGTTATTTACTGCAGAATTGAATAAAATTAGACTCAGTTTCAATAAGTTTGGATATTTAGGTTCTCACCTGAGTGAGATTAGAAGCAGCAAATTAGGAAAGCAAAGTCGACATTAACCAGAACCCAGGAGCTTGGGTCTAGACACTATACATTTGACCTTGAATGAAAAAGAATCATGTATTTAAAAAATCAGGACTTTTGAATTTCAACTTTGAAGAAAAGAAGCTTATAAGAATAGTTGGATATACTTCTAAAAAAAAAAATAGTAAAAGGGAGACTTTCTTTAGTATGGTAAAAACATTTTAAAACTGTAATAATTTTTTTAAAGATTGTATTTATTTACTTAAAATTTTATTATTTGAAAGGCATAGTTGGAGGGAAAGAAAGATACCTTCCATCTGATGGCCAGGGCTGGGCCAGGCCAAAGTCGGGAGCCAGGAGCTTCTTCCAGGTCTCCCACATGGGTACAGGGGCCCAAGCATCTTTAGCTATCTTCTGCTTTCCCAGGCACATTAGCAGGGAGCTGGATTGGGAATGAAGTAGCTGGGACTCAAACTAGCACCCTTTTGGGATGCTGATGCTGCAGGCAACTAACCCGCTGTACCACCGTGCCAGTACCAAAACTGTAATAATTAAATAAAGTGATACTAACAGTTCTCTACCATCTTTCTGTGATGATTCTCATGATTGTCCTGGCTGATGCTTGCAGGGCATCGGCAATACTGAGAAGAGAGTAGGATGCCAGGTTCTCACTAGGCAATGCTCCAAAGTCGTCATCTGGGTTTGGCAGTGAGGATGAAGCATGGTTATATTAACAAATTTGAAGTCATTGATGATCATTGATGAAATCATTGATGAAAAAAATCATTGTGAACAGGCAAACTAAACAAGCGTGGCATACTCATCCCCAGATTTGATGGGCAGCTCAAAGATCCAGGAAAATGGAATGATTTGTTCCCATCCTGTCAGTTTGGTTTCATTGTACTGACAAACTCAGCTGCTGTAATGGATGGTGAAGTAAGATGAAAACACACAGGAAGGAAAGTCCTAGGATTCTACTTCTAGAGGTGGAACACTATATGCGAATAAACTGTTTCAATGGATTTAAAAGGAGAGAGAGAGACAGACTGAACAGTTAATCCTGAATCAAACTTTTTTTTGAAAAGAAATTATTTGGAAGGCAGTACAACAGAGAGATGGGGAGAGACAGAGGGAATATTCTATCCACTGGTTCAAACACAGCCGAGCCAGGCCAAAACCAGGAACTGGGAGCTCCATCTGAATGTCCCACATGGGTGACGACACCAAACACTTGGGTTAGTTGCAGGATCAGAAACTGAATAGCCAGAACTTAAACTAGCACTCCAATATGGGTTGTGGGCATCCAAAGCAACAGTTGAACCCACTGTGCCACAATACCCATCCGATGTGTAAAATTTTAAATTTCATTTGTTTTTATTTATTTTAAAGGCAGAGAAAGAGACCATGGTTTGTTTCCTATTACTGTAGACCTTGATGCCACAGTGATGGCTCAGATAATTGGATTCCTGTGACTCACATGAGAGATCTGGATTGTGATCCTAGCTCCTAACTTCAATCCTGGCCCACTCTACTTTTGCAGGCATTTGGGGAATGATGGGAGCTCTTGGTGCTTTCTATCCCTCTCTCTTAAATAAATAAATAATTTCTTAAAATCCCAATATTTCAATTCAAATTAAGAGAATTATTTTCAGAAGATGATGTTGCATATTTGTTTGACAGTCTTGTTGACTGCTGATCAGAGCATAACTTGAATTGTTCTGATAAACAATTTGGCAATATACCAAAAAAACTAACATTACTTGATATTCTTTCTGCCTCCAGAGTATGAATAAGTAATAAGGTAGTCAGAGATACGGATTAAAATACATTTCATCGATTCTTTTTTTTTTTTTTTTTTTTTTTTGAAGATTTTATGTATTTATTTGAAAGGCAGAGAGAGAGGTCTTTCACCTGCTGGTTCACTCCCACGTGGGTGCAGGGGCCCAAGGATTTGGGCCATCTTCTACTGCTTTCCCAGGCCATGGCAGAGAGCTGGATCAGAAGATGAGCAACCAGGACTAGAACCAGCACCCATATGGGATGCTGGTGCTGCAGGTGGACGCTTAGCCCACTATGCCATAGCACTGGCCCCCATTTCATTGATTTCGAGTTGTATTTTGTTCATATTTTACTCTGAAATTGTTGTGAATTTTGCAATCCTTAATACCTTAGAATTGTTACGTTTAATGAGCATTTTTCTTCTGATTGGTACAATGGTACATCTTACAGAAGATATAATATGATATATAATGATATTATAGAAAAAACATACAAGCAGTGTTTTAATTTATTGAGTATAAGGACTGAGCTACACACATGATAAGCATTAGGAAAATTACTTTTTACAACTCTATTAAATAGGTGCTCTTACTGCCCTTTTTTATTTTAAATTTTTAAAAATAGTTATTTATTTATTTGAAAGAGTTGGAAAGAGAGAGGGAGAGACAGAGAGAGAGAGAGAGAGAGAGAGATCTTCCACCTGCTGGTTCCCTCCCCAGATGGCCACATCAGCCAGGGTTTGGCTAGACCAAAGCCAGGAATAGGAGCTTCTTCCAACTTCCACTGCTTTCCCCAGGCCATTAGCATGGAGCTGGATTAGAACCAGCACCCATGTGGAATGCCAGTGTTGAAGGCAGCGGCTTTTTCCACTACACCACAATGCTGGCCCTCTTACTGCCCTTGTAGAGTTGAAGCAATTGAGTCCCAAACAGACAAAGTATCTTATCTGCTAAGTTGTGACTCAAACCTATGTCTGTAACGCAGAGTCTGTGCCAATAAACACACAAATATCTTCCCTTCCTGACCTAAATTTCCACCATTAGAAACATGGATAAGGCCGGCGCTGTGGCTTAACAGGCTAATCCACCGGGTTCTAGTCCCGGTTGGGGTGCCGGATTCTATCCCGCTTGCCCCTCTTCCAGGCCAGCTCTCTGCTATGGCCCGGGAAGGCAGTGGAGGATGGCCCAAGTCCTTGGGCCCTGCACCTGCATGGGAGACCAGGAAAAAGCACCTGGCTCCTGGCTTCGGATCAGCGTGGTGCGCCGGCCGCAGCGGCCATTGGAGGGTGAACCAACGTCAAAAAGGAAGACCTTTCTCTCTGTGTGTCTCTCTCTCTCGCTATCCACTCTGCCTGTCGAAAAAAAAAAAGAAACATGGATAAATAAAGTTTGATTGACTATTTTAAACCGGTAAAAAATATTTTTAAAGAATATAATAGCAGGGGGCTGGCACTGTGGCATAGTGGGTTAAGCCTCTGTCTGCAACACTGACATCCCATGTGGGTGCCAGTTCAAGTCCTGGTTCCTCCACTTCCAATCCAGCTCCCTGATGATGGCCTAGGAAAGCAGAGGAAGATGGCCCAAGAGCTTGGGCCCCTGCACCCATGTGGGAGACCTGGAAGAATCTCTAGGCTTCTGGGTTTGAATTGGCCCAGCTCTGGCCATTTTGGCCATTTGGGGAGTGAACCCAAACTCTCTCTGTAACTCTGCCTCTCAAATAAATAAATAAATCTTTTAAAAAATAATATAATAGCCTAAGATAATTAGATGATATTTATATTGAAAACAAAATGTAAACATGTATTATAAAAATGTCTCCACAGAAAAAATATTTGATGGGCTGGCATTGTGGCATAGTGGGTTAAACTGCCACCTGCAATGCTGGGATCCTATGTGGCTGCAGGTTTGAGTCGTGGGTGCTCTGCTTTTGATTCAGCTCCCTGCTAATGCACCTGGGAAAATAGCAAAAGATGTCCCAAGTGCTTGGGCCCCTGCACCCACTTAGCATACCCAGATATAGTTCCAAGCTTCTGACGTCCACCTGGTCCCAGGGCCCTTGTGACCATTTGAGAAGTTAACAGTGGATGGAAAATCTCTGTCTCTAACTCTGCCTTTGAAACAAATAAATCTTCAAAAAAATTTTTTTGATGGAAATAAACTCACTTTTTTTTTTCTGTTTAAATTGAGACTGTCTTTTCTTATAATCACTCATCAAATATTTATTCAACATCTTCTATGTGCTTGGTACTGTGTGCTGACTCACAGTGCTTTTGTAATCAGAAAAGAAAGTTTAGAGTTAAGCATTGTAGCAAGATTCTGTTCAGGATGGTTGGGGTAGGGGGAAGTTTGCTGGTTAGTTAAACCTTGGCACATTAACACATGTTTTCCATTTTCCTACCTAAAAACTGAACTAATAATCTGTTCTCAGAGAAATAGTATTTCATCAAGTTAAATATATTTTATACATTCAAGAGCTGAATATGTTGAAAAATCAGTTACTTGAAAATTTAATTCCAGAGAAAATATTTGAAATGATAAATATGGGTAATATTTACATTTTTTTCAATTTTATATTTTGTTAGGCAGCTTCATGTTATGGATGAAACACATGTGATTAACCAAGTGAAAGAAGATGTATGCTATGTCTCTCAGGATTTTTACAAAGACATGGACATTGCAAAGTATGTATGCTGATCATCTAAAAATTGGAAAGTTGGTTCCTGAGTAATGTTACCCATAATGAAAACATTTCATAAATCTATTTTGTTTTCTAGATTGAAAGGAGAAGAAAATATAGTAATGATCGATTATGTTTTGCCTGACTTCAGTACAATTAAAAAGGGCTTTTGTAAGGTAATTTTTGAAATCCTCAGTATTTATTCTAATGATCACCTCAGCCAGATTTGAAAAGCAGTTCATTTCCAGCGAGGAGTGGCAGGGTCATAGGGAGCTGTTGATTTTCCTGTTGGCCATTTCTCGAAGCACAGTATATAAATTTGACTAACAAATTTCTCATAATATTTATTAAGAAAAAGCACTTTGAACCTAATAATAGAACATGGGACAAATCTGGAGATAAACAGTTTCCTTACTTGTACTATAGTTCTGTAACCCTTTTCTGCTTCCTTAAGAATTAATTTAAATCCACTTAGAAATTGGTTATTTTCTTGTTAACATATTGACATAGCTAACCCAATGCTGGAATTTATTTATGTTTGATCTGATAGAATCCAATTTTAGTTGAGAAGGGCAAAATCCAGTGCACTTTGAAAGTGTTGAGAGGCAGAGAAGCAGTTTATTTTTGATGGAAAAATAAACTCATTTCTTCTTACCTTTGATCAGTTCAGTTAAGACAGTTCTGTGTTTGGCTAAATGTGAAATTTGCCCTTCCAGTTACAGGCTTGATGGCGATGATTGGGAAGTTAGAAATCTTTGGTTAAAAATGTAAGCACAATTGCACAAAGAGACAGTTATAATATTCATTGTAGTACATTTTAAAATAGTGAAAAATTGAGAACAGCCTAAATATCTACCAGTGGAATAAGAATAAATAAATTTTCATGTATTCATACTATAAAATAAACTAATAAAATGAAGTAGGACTACATGAGCGCGTGGGTGAATCTTGGAAGCATGATGTTGAATAGAAAAGCACAATTTAGAAATCAAGGTACACTTTCAGTGTATGCAGAATAATTATGCTATTTAGGAATACTTAAATATATATATAAAAGTTAACAAAATGGAAGGGGGTGTGTTAACTTATTTGTGAGGTTGGATTAAGCTGATTGGTAGATGCATGGGTTTTATGTAATTATAGTTAGGATGCCTGAAATTTATATATATATTATATATATATTATATATATTATATAAAATTATTATATATATTTATATGACAGATTATTGAGGTGAGATATAAATCAGACTTAAGACTACCTCAGTAGTGGGAATTGGAACAGATTTCCAATCTCCCCAAACCTAACATTATTGGAATCACCAGGGGGTACTTAAAGTCTTTAACCATGTTCTCAGTTCCTTTTCCAAGAAATGTTTAGTGTGTACTTCTTAAAAAGAAAAGAAATTTTCTTCCAGATGATGGGACAGTCAACTAGGAAATATTTCTCCTTTTAAAAATTTCTTATCTGCCTTACCAATGATAATCCATTAGTTTATGGAGTATTCAGTATTCTCTTTTTAAAAATATATTCATTTTAGCATTTTTTCTAGATCTTAGAAGAGTGTCATTAGTTGTTGGACCTCTCAGTTGCAGAGATGCCCACTTGCTCGGGAGGACGCCCAAAGATCCAGACCAGTTGATGCAAAAAGCACGAGGTTTTTATTGAACGTTTGCGCAAACGGGCCTCCACCTCAGGCAGTGAGGAGCCCTGAGCGGCAGTTTCACACAGGTTATATAGGCAACGAATTAGCATATGGAATACAGAGGTGACACGGGATTGGCTGGTTCGGAGGGACAATTAGCATACCGGAGAATGCTGAGGAGAGTGCTGAGGGAACCAGCTGAGGAGAGTGCTGAGGAGAGTGCTGAGGGAACCAGCTGAGGAGAATGCTGAGGAGAGTGCTGAGGGAACCAGCTGAGGAGAGTGCTGAGGAGAGTGCTGAGATTCTCTGAAGGGGAGTGGCAGCTCTGCTCTGGGCATGCCTAGAGGTTATCTGAAGGGGATTGACTTTTCCTTCCCAGAGAACGTCCTGCCCGCTGGACTCTGGGGAACATCTAACCTCTTAAGAAGCCCCTGATATCTGCCCAGGCCTAGTTTCTTGTCCCTCTCCCCCATAAGGGTCCTTCATAGTATTTGGATTGGAATCACATATATTTTATGAATAATTTCTATATTAGGCTTAACCCTAAGTTTTATTGACTTTCTTTAATACTTTTTTCATTGTTGGCTGATGTAGAACAGCTTTTTTTTTTTTAAAGATTTATTTTTATTTATTTGGAAGAGTTAGAGAGAGGGGTAGAGAGGTCTTCCATCCACTGGTTCACTCCCTAGATGGCCGCAATGGCCGGGGCTGTGCGGATCTGAAGCCAGGAGCCAGGAGCTTCTTCTGGGTCTCCCATGCAGGTGCAGGAGCCCAAGAACTTGGGCCATCTTCTACTGCTTTTCCAGGCCATTGCAGAGAGCTGGATGAGAAGTGGAGCAGCTGGGACTAGAACTGGCGCCCATATGGGATGCTGGTGCTTCAGGCCAAGGTGTTAACCTGCTGTGCCACAGCGCCAGCCCAGAACAGCTTTGATAAGGACTAATAAATATTTATAAAATTTGAAAAACAAAACTATATAAAATTAAGAAATATATTTGAAAACTTTTTTTTAAAGCTTCATTTTGTTTATTTGAAAGGCAGAGTTACACAGAGAGAGAGGCAGCAGAGAGCTGGATGAGAAGTAGAACAGCTGCAACTCTTAACTGGTGTCTATATGGGATGCCGGTAATGCAGGTGGCGTAATACCTGCGTTACCCCATAATGCTGGCTGCTATATTTGAAAACTTTTTTACTGTTAAAACTCAGATTTTTATTTTTTTATTTTTTTGACAGGCTGAGTGGATAGTGAGAGAGAGACACACACAGAGAGAAAGGTCTTCCTTTTTGCCGTTGGTTCACCCTCCAATGGCCGCTGCAGCCGACGCATCTCACTGATCCGAAGCCAGGAGCCAGGTGCTTCTCCTGGTCTCCCATGCAGGTGCAGAGCCCAAGGATTTGGGCCATCCTCCACTGCCTTCCCAGGCCATAGCAGAGAGCTGGCCTGGAAGAGGGGCAACCGGGATAGAGTCCGGCGCCCCAACTGGGACTAGAACCCAGTGTGCCGGCGCCGCAAGGCGCAGGGTTAGCCTGTTAAGCCACGGCGCCGGCCTAAACTCAGATATTTTATTAGTTTATTAGCCAATATTTTAAAATGCTTAGTTGAAAGGGGAAGCCTTGATTTTCTAGTGCTAGTAATAGTAATAAAAATAAAGTTTACAATATCATTACTGATTACAAACGATAGAATTTCAGTTTTATTTCTGATCAGAAAGAGGATGCCTACCACAGTGCATCCTCTGTGTAAACACAATAAGGTGTTTACTTGGCTTATGTAAATTGAGAAAACTGCCCTTGTTGTTAATGATTACCACTTTCTGCAGAGCTGTTTATTGTAACATGAACTGATCATTTCTTTAATGGTACCAGGACTAAATCTGTGAGGGGTGTGTAGTAATCATGGGCTACATTGAATAAAATAGCAACTCCCAGGCACCCTTCTAAGTTCCTTCATTTTTCTGTGTCTAAAACAAAAATCCTTTGGAATTGTACTCTTAAAAACAAAACCTACCAGGAGTACCAGAGTACATATCAATGATTAATGACTTTGGTGCTAACATTTAACAGGAATATCTGGTTCTGGGTTTCTGCTGATTAGCTCTTTGATCCTGGTAAGTCATGTGGTGCTGTTCTGCAAATCAGTGCTATAAATAAACTAGATAGCCTCCATTGTTTTGTCAACTGAAATTTGCCTGTCTGCATCTATCCCCAGGTTATTTTGAATGTTGGCAATATGAGTTACATCCTTTAACTCAAGGCAGTGCCAGTTTTAAATTATTTTGTAAATTCATAGGAAATGTTTTCCATTCCATGTAAGAAAGAATATTTCTTTTACTTTTTTTTTTTTTTTTTTTTTGACAGGCAGAGTGGATAGCGAGAGAGAGAGACAGAGAGAAAGGTCTTCCTTTTTGCCGTTGGTTCACCCTCCAATGGCCGCCGCGGCTGGTGCACCACGCTGATCCGATGGCAGGAGCCAGGTGCTTCTCCTGGTCTCCCATGCTGGTGCAGGGCCCAAGGATTTGGGCCATCCTCCACTGCCTTCCCGGGCCATAGCAGAGAGCTGGCCTGGAAGAGGGGCAACCGGGATAGAATCCGGCACCCCAACCGGGACTAGAACCTGGTGTGGCGGCGCCGCAAGGCAGAGGATTAGCCTGTTAAGCCATGGCGCCGGCCTAAGAATATTTCTTGGGCAAGGAATAATCTTTTTTGTTATCATAGCAATAATTTAATTAGTTTAAAGAGGATTTCTAGTTTTTTTATTCTCCCTAGAGTATTGTGAATATTGTGTGATTTTCAAGATATTTTATTCCATAAGAATGTTTTGAGCCTGGAATTCCCAAATGATAGAAATGTGAATCATTCACGTCCAGGTTATCAGTGGCATTGAAGTAGAAACAGTATTTTGTGTGTGCTTTGGGTGACTATATGAATGTCCTTGAGTACATTACATAACCTTGCTGAGCTCACTATACCATTAATAAAAGGACAATATGTCTGTCTACAGGGTTATGTGATAGTTCAGTGAGATATGAAAAATACCCAGTACAATGAACGACATGTTGTTGGCTTACATGCATTATCCAAAAATGTATTGAATACTTGCCATGTACCAAGTTATTATATGTATAAATATATATATACACATATTACTCTTTTAAAAAATAGTTTATTTGAAAGACAGAGTGAAAGAGGGAGAGAGAGAAATGAGATAGATCTTCATTCTGCAGGTAAACTCCCTAAATGGCTGTCATGGTTGGGGCTGGACCATGCTGAAGCTAGGAGCCAGATCTCCCACATGGGTATTAGGGGCTCTGGTATTTAGACCATCATCTGTTGCTTTCCCAGGTGCATTAGCAGGGAAGTAGATCGGAAGCAGAGCAGGTGGGACTCAATTGGCACTCCAATATGGAATGCCATTGTCTCAAGAGGTGGCTCAACCTGCTGTACCACAACAGCAGTCCCTATATTACTCTTAATAAATTATTAATCTTTCTTTACATATATTTTGAGTACTTTTATATCTGTATAAAGGGTTGGGATATACTTTGTTATGAGAGGAAATCTGCACATATATAAATTAAATTAAATGCATGTCTAAAACTGAATCAAGGAGAGTTACTATGATTCTTTTTAAAATTGAGAAGGGACAATTATTTTAATGATGTAAATTGCTGTGGAAGGAGATTATTTTTTTCTGGTCACTTTAGGACAAAGCTCACAGAATACGTAGGTTGGGAGAAAATATGAGTTATGGTTGTTTAAAGTTTGTGTTTGTTGTGCATAAGCCTCATATAAAATTAGTGTCATAAGGTAATTTCAAAGATATGGAAACTGATTTTGAAAAATTTGTAGTAACAACAATTTTTTTTCATTTGACTATTAGTTGGGGCTTTATTTGATCTTATTTATTTATTTTGTTTAAGAAATACAACTTCATGCATTTAATATATACGGATTTGGGAACATGATGCTTCTTCCCCACTACCTCTTTCCTACCCGTGCTCCTATCTTTCTTCCTCCAACCACTTCCCAACAAAAATTTAAAGATGTAGCTTTTTTGTACAGGGGAAAAGGGAACTTCTAACAGAATTGAGGCACAGTGTCTAATAAACATCTAAAGTTGGGGAGTGAAAGTAGATAGTGGTAGGATTCAAGACATGGTAAATATTTTTTACCAGAGTACATTCTTTGCAAACTGAAATCAGCATATCATGATAGATGGATTATGAAGTTCTCCTCTGTTTTCTTTCTTTCTGTTTTAAAATGTATAGAATAAAGATGCCAGATTATTTTCAGGGAAATAGTCAATAGAAGTCCAGAATTATTTGTTTCAATTTAGCAACAGGAAAGAATGCCACATTTTTCTAATTTTTGAGAAAGCTGAAACTTCCAAGAACATGATTAATATATTACTATTACATATTGCTAATCATTAGTTATGTGAGTTGGTAATGTAGCTTTAACATTTTATTTTATTCTTTCTTTTAGCCAAGGGAGGAGATGGTATTGAGTGGAAAATATAAATCTGGGAGAACAAATTCTTCGTTTGGCCAATGAGCGATTTGCTGTTCCAGAAATACTTTTAATCCTTCCGATATAGGCATTCAAGAAATGGGAATTCCAGAAGCTATTGTCTATTCAATTCAGAACTTACCTGAAGGTACATAACCAGTATAGTAAAATATTGAAGAATAAGGGTTTTTCTGAAAAATCATAAATTCAGTGAACTCTTGTTTGAGTAACTTCAAGAAAGTAGCAAGTCTGTTTTATTTGTGGAGATTTCCAGATCCCATAATGCTCTTTAATAACTCCTGCTTGACTGTCCTATATTATAAACTTGATATAGGAGAAGTTGTTAATAGTGTATTTAAACTTGAAGAATGTATTTCTCCAAGAAGTGTTAAATTGCCTCATCTGTTTCAGAAAAGATTCAATGTAACACAGATCTGCACTGAATAAAAATTCATAATTTAACAGTTTAATGGTTTTCAGCTATTGATGGGACTGACTTATTCGAGTTTCAGAGTACTTTTATATGTTATCTACTTAGTTCATAGGAAACAGCAGGTATTAGAAAATTTAATACATGCAGTGTGTTTTCCTCTCATTAAAAAAATTATGCTATCAACTTAACATAATTATTTCACAAGTATTTTTATCTTAACTTCACATTTGATATAAAGTTGCAGCTACAATGTTTACAACATTTTGTGCTACCCTGTTTTAATATTTTATCATGAGACTCAATTCAGGGGAACCTTGTCCTCACCTTAATGAGTATTAGGTGGGATGGCCAGCACTTATCAGTTCCTGGTGGATTTCCACATAGTGTTTTCTAGGCTTTTAATACTGGCTAACTTTATGGCACCTAATGTTTACAATCATGTAATATATTAAGTTGTTCATACTTAGATCCTTTCTTTAAATATTATTACAGATTAGGAGTGTTTTTCACTGTCAAAGGTATATATTGCAAAATAAACCACTGTCTTAGTGAGATAACATGGAAATGTGGGCTCAGAAGTACTCATTTATGCATAGCTTGCACATACTTAATAGGAAGCTGCGGTTCAAGTCCCTTAGCTTTTCCTTTTGAAGTCTGTGGGGTCATATTTCACTGCATTTAATGTCTCTGAATAAAGCAACTGCATTACAAATCTTAAAATGGACCTCAAAGATTATATGGTCTCTCAACTGGTAACTGTAATCCCTAATTGCTTTTTACCTAATCCCTCATCCAGATCTTTACAGAAAGATAAATAAACAGATTATCTAATGCTTTTTGTCTTCCCTTTCTCCACCCCTACCCCCTTTTCTTTTTTAAAGAAATGCAGCCACATTTTTTTAAGAACATTGTTTTGACAGGAGGAAATTCCCTTTTCCCTGGATTTAGGGATCGGGTTTACTCAGAAGTTCGATGTCTCACTCCAACTGATTATGATGTTTCTGTTGTGCTACCTGAAAAGTAAGTGTTCATTTACATAGAAACAGAACATGAAATCTTGTAACTAGGTGGTCTACAGGCAGACTTGAGTTTAAAGCCTGGTCCTATCATGTTAGCAAGTTTATTTCATCTATTAGATTGTCATTTTCTTTGTCTTATCAGAATTATAAACTTTATATTTCAGTGAATTAAAT
This sequence comes from Lepus europaeus, assembly GCF_033115175.1. Classification (NCBI taxonomy): domain Eukaryota; kingdom Metazoa; phylum Chordata; class Mammalia; order Lagomorpha; family Leporidae; genus Lepus; species Lepus europaeus. The sequence goes on along the minus strand of NC_084836.1, from coordinate 20,598,830 downwards.
AGGATTCTGTGTAGAGTGTCAACCATAACATTTGCTACATAATGAGTGCTCAGTTAATATAAGATCACTTATATATAGTAAACCAGTCCTTATTTTTATAGACAGAAAATAAGGTTATTATCTGATTTATCAGAGATGTATCATTTCTTGACAGCTTCTATTAAGAGTAGAAATTTAAGAATTGAGGCATCAAGATAAGTTATGTCAAGGTGGGTGTCTGGCCTGGTTTTTGGGATGACTTGTCCTATATAGGAGTACTTGAGTTTGTTTCCTGACTCCAGCTTCAGTTCAGACCCTGGGAAGCAGTGGTGTTGGCTTAAGTAATGGGGCTCCTGCCATTGTGGTGGAGACCTGCATTGAATGCCTAGCTCCTAGTTCCACCCCAGTCCAGCCCAGCCATTGCAGACATTTAGGGGATGAACTTAGTGGACAAGAGCTCCCTTTGCCTGTTTGTCTCCTGAATGAAAAAATAAATAAATAAATAGAGATGAGTTACTTCAATTCATAAGTTATTTTGGATTTCTAAAAAAATTCTAATTGCCTTAAATGAATTTATTCATCTGACATTTTAACTTAGTAGTCAGAGCTTTTTTTTTTTTTTTTCCAATAATTTATTTGAAGGAGTTACAGAGACAAAGGCAGAGAGAGAGAGAGAGAAAGAGAGAAAGAGGTCTTCCATCTGCTGGTTCGCTCCCCAAGTGGCCACAATGGCTGGAACTGTGCCAAACCGAAGCCAAGAGCCAGGAGCTTCTTCCAGGTCTCCCACACCAGTGCAGGGGCCCAAAGACTTGGGGCATCTTCTTCTGCTTTCCCAGACCATAGCAGAGAGCTGGATCAGAAGTGGAGCAGCCAGGACTCGAACCAGCACCCATATGGGGTGCCAGCACAGCAGGCACTAGCTTTACCTACTATGCCACAGTGCCAGCCCCTGGTCAAAACTTTTTATGTCTACCACCTACCTTATTTATGAGAGAAAGCAGCATCACTTTTACTTAAGCTGTAAAGAAAATTAAGGTGGCACTTTAGAGCTGGAAGAAGTGCTTATAGATCATCCTATTCAGTCCTTATTTCTTTATTGGGAAATATATTTGTAAATAAATAAACATGGGCTCATGACTTGGCAAGTGCCTTAACATTGAATTATGAGCAGTTGATCAAATTAAAGCTCAGTTCATTGGCCGGTGCTGTGGTGTGGCAGGTAAAGCTGACTCCAGCAGTACCGACATCCCATATGGGTGCCGGTGCAAGTCCTGGCTGCTCCACTTCCAATCTAGCTCTCTGCTATGGCCTGGGAAAGAGTAGAAGATGGTTCAAGTCCCTGGGCCCCTGCACCCACATGGGAGACCAAGAAGAAGCTTCTGTCTCCTGGCTTTCGATCGGCTTATCTCTGGCCATTGTGTCCACTTGGAGAGTGAACCAGTGGATGGAAGACCTCTCTCTCTCTCTCTCTCTGCCTCTGCCTCTCTGTAACTCTCCTTTCAAATAAATAAATATTTAAAAAAAAAAAAAAAACCTCAGTTCACTTACTTTATTTTTTTGAAAGGCCGAGTTACAGAGAGAGAGAGAGAAAGAGAGGAGAGAGGTCTTCCATCCTCTGGTTCATTCCCTAAATGGCTGCAGGCCAAAGCAAGGAGCCAGATGCTTCTTCCAAATCTCCCATATGGGTATATGGGCCCAAGCACTGGAGCCATCCTCCACTGCACTCCTGGGCCACAGCAGAGAGCTGGCCTGGAAGAGGGGCAACCGGGACAGAATCCGGCACCCCGACCGGGACTAGAACCAGCTGTGCCGGCGCTGCAGGCGGAGGATTAGCCTAGTGAGCCACGGCACCGGCCACACTTATTTCTAAACCTTAAATGATTTTCCGTTAAGTTGGGTAGAGCTTGCCACATTTTAATTACTAATGTTTCAATCATTTTACTTGTTAATTTCTATAAATCATCAGTTGATTTCTATAAAATCATCTGGATTCATTTATTTTATGTTTACTTTCAGTCCTATTACTTATGCTTGGGAAGGTGGAAAATTGATATCAGAGAACGATGATTTTGAAGATATGGTGGTAACAAGAGAAGACTATGAAGAAAATGGACACAGTATCTGTGAAGAGAAATTTGATATATAACAAACATTTCTGAATGAAAATCGCGACTAGTTGTGACTGAAAGGTTTACTGTCAATTTTCCTTTAGAGTTGGTTAAGGACCTGTGTTATCTTTCACCCTAATATAAAGTCTTAACTAAATCCTTCGACCCTTGGCTAATTTTCACAGTCTTCTTAGCTACATTATTACAATAACCTGTAACTTAATTCATAATTTTATTTAGAAATTGGACTACCATGCAATAGTTATGAGAATATGTTGTATGAAAGAGGGCACGTTTTTTAAGTCTAATTCTTCATTGCCAGGAGCACAAACTGAACTTTTTCACTGGTCTGTTTTACTTAGTAGGTAATTTTTCATTACTTTACTAGGAGTTGGCCAAAGTGTTTACAGGATAATATGATTTCTCTCTCTTAGATCCAAGTATTTTATTTAAAAATCATTATTTGTATTTATACATAATAAAGTTGGAAAGACTATGTGTAATGTTTATTTTTCACTTAGAATGAATGAGTGGATACCAAAGCCTATTTACTAAAGACTTTAAAAAATTTTTTATTTATTTATTTGAAGGCCAGAGTTACAGAAAGAGAAGAAGACTGATATATATACAGAGAGAGAGAGCTTCCATCTACTGGTTTATTCCCTAGATGGCCGCAGCTGCCAGGGCTGAGCCAGGCTACAGCCAGGAGCTTCATCTGGGTCTCATGTGAGTGGCAGGGGCCCAAACACTTGGGCCATCTTCCACTGCTTATCCCAAGCCATTATCACGGAGCTGGATTGGAACTGGAGCATCCAGGACACGAACCAGCATCACAGGCAACAGTTTTATCTGCCACACGGCATGCCAGCCCCACTACTAAAGACTTTTTGATCACTGCTATGTTGGCAGAAATGTATTATTTTACTCATAAAAGTGCTCTTTATGATAAAAAGAAATTTGAAGTAACTCAGTTCAAAAATTCAATACAAATGTTAGCAATTATTTTACAAACTCTTAGGTAAACACATTTTTAATTATTAAAGAACAGCTTTAAAGAGCTGTCCATTCCAATCAAAGTTGGATTATGTTGGTTTAGGACCTGGTCAGTCATTTCTAGACCAAGTCTGCTTGTCAAACTGTGGTTACCCAATCTATATGCAGTGTAGCAGAAGCAGCTGGTGGCCTAAAAAGTTTTGGCAGCTAAATAGTGTAGATGTGCTAGAACTTCAAGATGATGTGGATGGAGGTAAGAAGGGAAGTGCTTATTTAAGAGACTTTCCTTGATTTCATTCTTAACAGGCAGAATGCTGTCACTTCCACGTAGGTGTTTTTCCTGTGAGGAACTGGATCATCCCTCAAAGCTGCATTCCCTAAACTTGATCCAATATAATGTCTCCTGTTCTGTACTACAGAGAATGGTATGTGTTTACTACAGTAAACTGGTCTCTGGACAGTTTATATATTGTAGTCCTGATTTTTTGAGACCTCTAAAATCATTTCTAAAGTTATTGAACATAAACTCTAAAATGTTATCACTGGTATTAAAGCTTCCATCCACTTCAACACCTACCTAATTTTGAAAACTATTGCTAACAATTGAGATTGTTTTAGTATGCTTGATTTCAAAGAGAACACTTAACAATATCTGAGGAGATACACTAAAGATCTCTATTATTTTGGGAAAATATCCTACAGTGTTTGAATTCAATGGTGATTGGCTCAACAGATCTTCCTCCCTACTCTACCTGTCCCATGTTGCATTGAACTCTACCCATGGGGAGGGGCGGGAGCTAAAAGGAGATGGGGAAGGAATACACAGGGAGCACTTCAGTGTTGCAATGGAATTTTAAAAAGTTCATGGAAATAGATAATGTATTTTGGTACGAAAATATCAAAATTCATAATTTCATAATATGCATTTTCCATAAATAGTTGAGAGACCCATAATATGCATGGGTTTTAAAGATTTTTGCACCAAAATAAACATTTTAATTCCATTTTTCTATGAACTTTTTGAAGTATTTGTATTATTTCTCAAATTGGGTTATGAGTACACGGATGTTCATTCCATCAAATTTTGTATTGTGTGCACAAAGTAGTTAATATTTTGTTAGAAAATTAAATCCATAAGTGATTCTAGGAAACAAAAAGGGTGTTGATCATGATACAAATGGAAATTTCTAAAAGGCAGGAAAAAAATGAAATTGTTTGAGAAACAAGAAAAAACAGCCCAAATCAGAGTAAAATTAAGAAAATTCCTTGGCTGGTATTCTGGCTACTCAAACTACATGCAGTTTGAGTCCTGGCTGCTCCCCTTCTGATCCATTTCCCTGCTAATTGCCTGGGAAAGCAGTAAAAGATGGCCCAAGTGCTTGGGCCCCTGCACCCATGTGGGAAATCTGGGTGAAGCTGCTGGTTCCTGGCTTTGGTCTGGCCCATCCCCAGTCATTGCAGCCATTTGGACAGATTGGAGATTCTGGGGGCCAGTGCTGTGGCACAACAGGTGAAAGCCCCAGTTTGCAGTGCTGGCATCCCACATGGGCACCAGTTCGAGTCTCAGCTTCCATCTTCCAATCCAGCTCTCTGCTATGGTGTGGGAAAGCAGTGGAAGATGGCCCGAGTCCTTGAGCCCCTGCACCCACATGAGAGACCCAGAGGAAGCTCCTGGCTCCTGGCTTTGAATCAGCTCAGCTCCGGCCATTGCAGTCATTTGGGGAGTGAACCAGTGGAATGGTAACTGGTATAAATCATCAGAGACATGAGAGAAAGGAGAAATGAGAGGCTATGATAGGTGTAAGACTAAGAGGCAGAAAGTTGAGAGATTTAATGCCTCATAAAATATATGTTGAAAGCAGCTTGTCTGAGAGTGAAATTAGGGCTTACGTTAGTGATTCTCATTTAAAGTGGTTGTTGTGGAGAATGAATAAGCACAGTCTTGCAAAGCAATACAGAAGATATGTCAGCATATTGAATAATAGCCTTATAATAGTGTTGTGGCAATGCAGTTTTCCTGATCATTGACAAACCGTTGGTGGGGTGAGTAAATAGGTTGTTGTTTAGATTTGGGTATTGAGATTGGTAGGTTAAGTGGAGGTAAAGGAGAGTCTACAGTAATTGAAGAATGTTAGTCTTTGTTTAGTAGCTTAACTACAAGAAAATATTTTTAATTCAATTTTTTTCTTGATAATCAGTGCATTCACTGAAGTCTGTGTCTGAATGTTGGTGAAACATGGAATGTTGCCTCAAATGGGGAGGAATTCCTGAGACTAAAGAATGAAGGAAACTGTATGTAAGAATAAGAGTTTATTAGGACAACTTAAATATAGGATTTCAGACATGGGTAGACAGGTGATCTTGGTACATGTAATGCTGCAGGAAGGTTTTTTCCATACCAGGAGAGTAAAATGAGCAATATATTTTATATTTTTATATCAGTAGGGGATCAGGATATATAGGGAACAGAGCTCATGTATTTCATATATAGGTTTTTTTTATTTATTTTTTATTATTTATTTATTGACAGGCAGAGTGGATAGTGAGAGAGAGAGAGACAGAGAGAAAGGTCTTCCTTTTGCCGTTGGTTCACCCTCCAATGGCCGCTGTGGCTGGCACGCTGCGGCCGGCGCACCGCGCTGATCCGATGGCAGGAGCCAGGTGCTTCTCCTGGTCTCCCATGCAGGTGCAGGGCCCAAGCACTTGGGCCATCCTCCACTGCACTTCTTGGCCACAGCAGAGAGCTGGCCTGGAAGAGGGGCAACCGGGACAGAATCCGGCACCCCAACCGGGACTAGAACCTGGTGTGCCGGTGCCGCAAGGCGGAGGATTAGCCTAGTGAGCCACGGCGCCAGCCTATATATAGTTTTAAGAACATAAAGATATTTCCTATCCTGCCTCCTACCTACTCTCGCTTCTTCTTCCTTTTTTGTGATTTTTGGGATGATATAATTTCCATTTATTCCATAATCAAAATCTTAATCCTTTACCAAATAAAGAATTCAGCAAAATTCCTTTGCATATGCTTAAGGAGTAACTGTCTTTCAAATAAATAAAATAAATTTTTTTTTTTTTAAAAAAAGGAGATTCTGTCTCTCTGTGCCCCTCCTCACTGTAACTCTACTTTTCAAGTACACAAATAAAGTACATCATATAAAAGAATATTCCCATGATATAGAAGATCATGGGAGAACCATTAAAAAGGATGAGTTGGGGGGCCAGCGCTGTGGCATAGTGGGTGAAGCTGCTGCCTGCAGTGCCGGCATCCCATATGGGCACCCATTCAAGTCTCTGCTGCTCCACTTCTGATCCTGCTCTCTGCTACAGCCTGGGAAAGCAGTGGAAGATGGCCCAAGTTCTTTGTCCCCTGCACTCACATGGGAGACCTGGAAGAGGCTCCTGGCTTCAGATAGGCCCAGCTCCCAGCCATTGCAGCCATTTGGGGAGTGAACCACTGGATGGAAGATTCGCGCTCTGCCTCTGCCTCTCTGTATTTCTGTCTTTCAAATAAATAAATAAATCTTTAAAAAAATGAATTGTAGAGGTGGGAGTTGTGGCACAGTGCCTTAAGTCACTTCTGAGAATGTCTGCATCCCATATTGGAGTGCCTTTTTAAGGCCTGGTTACTCCATTTTTTATCTAGCTCCCTGCAAATGCACCTGGGAAGTAAAGGATGCTGGCTCAACTACTTAAGTACTTGCCACCCTTTTGGGAAACCTGGCTGGAGTTTCTGGCTCCTAACTTCAGCCTGGCCCATACCTGGCTGTTGCGACCATTTGGGCAGTGAACTAGAGGATGGAAGACAGCACCCCTTCCCCCACCCCAACCATTCTAATAAATAAATAAACCTTTTTTAAAAAATGAGAGGCCGGCACTGTGGCGTAGTGGGTAAAGCTACCGCCTGCAGTGCCGGCATCCCATATGTGTGCCGGTTCAAGTCCTGGCTGCTCCACTTCCGATCCAGCTCTCTGCTATGGTCTGGGAAAGCAGAAGAAGATGGCCTGTGTCATTGGGCCCCTACACCCGTGTGGGAGACCTGGAAGAAGCTCCTGGCTTCTGGCTTCAGATTGGCTCAGCTCCAGCCATTGCGGCCACTTGGGGAGTGAACCAGCAGATTGAAGACTTCTCTCTGTCCCTCTCTGCCTCTGCCTTTCTGTAATTCTGCCTTTCAAATAAATAAATAAATCTTTAAAAAAAATGAATTCAAAACAGCTGAGCCCTAGTTCTTTTCTTGGTATTAAAGTTAAGCAGTAAGGGCTTATAGGTGAAGTGTTGGAAAGAGAAAGAACCTGAAATAATTTGATTTATTCAAAGGGCATCAGATTAAGAAATAATAATAATTGAAGGGAACAGCTGATTGTGGCATTGAATTCTAGGTAAAACCAAGAACTTAAACCTCCTTAGACAGTGTAGGCCATACAGCTTAGCATACGTACCCTCTGTCTCATTCCTATCCACTACAATAAGAGGTAAGATTCCATAATTCTAACTTGAATTTACCTGCAAACAAGAATTCATAAATGAAAAAACTGACCAAACAAGTATTAAATATTTGAGGGATACTTAATATCACCAGACAACAACAAAAATGAATCCCTAAAGGAATAAAATAAAGGAAATGCATGGTCATTCTGTGTGATGGTTAAGACACTGGACAAGATGAATGCATCCCATACTGTAGCACCAGGGCTTGAAACCTGCCTCCTGACTCCAGCTTTCTACTAATTCAGACCCTGGGAGGCTGCAGCGATGGCTGAAGTAGTTGGGTTCCTGTTGCCCACGTGGGGAGACCTGGATTCAGTTCTTGGCTCCTGGCTTCAGCTTGGCCCAGTCCTGAGGATTGTGGGCAGTTGTGTAGTGAACCAGCAGATGTGAGCTCTGTCTGTATGTGTGTCTTCTGTCTGCCTCACAAATGAAGGAATGGGGGAAAGGTGGAGGGAGTGTAGGAAGGAAGTTAGTTCCTCAGTTTTTGTGGGGGTATATATCCCTTTCTATGGTACATGCGATTTATGAAGGCATTTCTGCTTACCAAGTATATCAGCACAGTGTGATCAACAGTGTGGAATATGATATTGGGATACACCAGGGGATAGTGAGAGGATCAAAATACCTATACACTAACTAAGCAGAGTCCAACTCTACCCCCAGCATGCCGTTTCCAGTATCTTAACTTCATAGAGAAGGGCAAGGCTATGAATTCAATCTATTGGAATTTATCAACCTATCTATAGTATAATACTCTGTCTCACTTTGACAATGTTAGAATGTACCTGTAAGAGGGAAGATCCTTTTGAGTCAGTTATGGAAGCCCCCTAATTTTTATTTTTTTTAATCTTATTTAAGGTTTACACGTTTTATGTATACAGATTCAGGAACACAGTGATACTTCCTACCCTACCCTCCCTCTTGCCCACACTTCCACCATTCCTCCTTCCTTTCTCTTCTATTCGCTCTTAATTTTTACAGTGATCTACTTTCATTTACTTTATACTCATAAAATTAACCCTACACTAAGTAATGTGTTCAGCAGACAGTCTGAAGAAAGAAACATTTCCTGAACAGTAGAGACAAGGGCTGTTAAAAATCATCGAAATCTCAGAGTGTCAATTTCACTCCTATAGATTACATTTTTGCGGCTCTATTAGTTACCACAGATCAGGTAAAACATGGTATTTGTCTTTTTGGGACTGGCTTAGTTCACTAAGTATAATGGTTCCAGTTGCATCCATTTTGTTGAAAAAGACTGGATTTCCTTCTTTTTTACAGCTGAGTAGTAAAAAAGAATGTGTTTATATATACCATACCATAATTTCTTTATCCAGTTATCAGTTGATGGACATCTGGTTGACTCTATATCTTAGCTACTGTGAATTGAGCTGCAGTAAACATGGGGGTACAGATAACTCTTTCATAGGCTGATTACCTTTGGATAATTTTTTGTGCTTTGAAATGAGAGTTTGAACTCTATTTCTTTAAGCTTTCTAAGAGAGTTAAAAAATATTTATCATACTTATAGTATTATCTAGTGCCATGTAACAAGTTACCTCAGAATTTAGCAGCTTACCACAACAAATTTGTCCTCTTACACATAGATTCTAATGATCAGGAATTTGAGAGTGGCTTAGTGGGCTAGTTTGACTTGGCTCTCTCCTTGCAGTGAAGCTGACAGCTGAGATTATCTCCTCTGAAGACCTGACTTGTGTTGGAGGACCCACATCAAACTCATTCATATGGCTGCTGACAGGTGGCTTCAGCAGTCCCTCATGTGAATCCTCCACAGAACTGCTAAAAACATGGTTTCCCCAAAAAGCAGTGACCTGATAGAGGAGGAGTGACGAGAAGAGCTTGGGAAGAGAGAGAAGCTGCAATCTTTCATAGCCTAATGTTGGATGTCACATGCCATTCATCACTTCCTCCATATTCTGTTGGTTCCAAAAGAAAACTGGCACAAGCACCAGGGTGGGGAGGAGAAATGACTACAAAAGGATTTAAATACTAGGAGGCCAAGATCACTGGGGGATGATCTTGCACACTGGTTACTATACAGTCTTTGAATTTTTCCCTTTTCCTAGTTAGGTATTTGGCCTTCAGAAGACTTCATTCTAGGCAAGGACAATTGATCATCTAAACTCTAGGCCCTCTCTGGTGCGTGGTGAATTTGGAAGCTACTTGTGTAACTGTTAGCTTCAGAACTAGTCTACCTCTGCTAATAAGAGTCACTGAACAAAACACCAAGCTGCTGCTACCATGTAGCCATTGAATAAAGCAAAATGCTACCGCTATAATTCACATCTGTAAAATGGGTGCCTTATACCTCCAAGTTTGTTTTCTGTTCTTTTTTTAAAAAAATATTCATTTATTGAATTGAAAAGAGATGAGAAACAGAGAGAGAGAGAGAGACAGAGAGAGAGAGAGAGAGAATCTTCCATCTGCTGGTTCTCTTCCCAAATGGCCACAATGGCCAGGGCTGGGCCAGACTGAAGCTAGGAGCCAGGAGTTTCTTCCAGGTCTCTCACACAGATGCAGGGGCCCAAGCATTTGGGACATATTCTGCTGCTTTCCCAGATGCATTTGCAGGGAGCTGGACTGGAAGTAGAGCAGCTGAGACTTGAACCAGCACACATATGGGATGCTGGCACTGCAAGCAGTGGCTTAACCTTGTATGCCACGGTGCCAGTCCCCAATTTTAAGTTTTATACAAATGCATATGAGCAGTTTTAGGTAAATCACATCCAGAACCCAGGCTATAAGGTAGAAAATGAGGATTTTTGGCTTCCTAGTTTCTGAAAGTTTAGGAGGAGACATTAGAAGGAAATTAGAATAGATCTTAAGCAACAGTAACCACAGTATCTAGTCAAATCAGTATTTTATGACTGGGGATAAAATAAAAACTTGGTAAGAAAAGAGATCATAGCAGCACCCTAAAAACCTTTCTAAAAGAACTGCTTAAGTACTTGGGCCATCTTCTGATGCCTCCTCAGTCACATTAACAGGAAGTTGGATTGGAAGCAGAGCAGCCAAGACTCAAATCAATGCTCCAATATGGGATTCCTGAGTCATAGATGGCAGCTTAATCCACTGTGCCACAACGCTGGTCCAGGTCCTTCTTTTCAAACTTCTTGCTAATGCATGCACTGGGAGTCAGAAGGTGATGGTTCAAATACTTGGGTTCCTGCCACCCACGTGGGAGACCTCAACTGAATTCTGGGCTCCAGGCCAAACCCTGGATGTTGGGGGCATTTGGATAGTGAACCAATGGATAGGAGATATCTCTCTCTCTCTTTCTGCCTTTCAAATAAATTAAAAAAAAAAAAATAGGCCAAGGATGCTAAAAACTCACCATTAGCAAATCACTAAAATTGATACTTCTGGAAAGATTTTATATAGCTATTCTTTTATTTGTTGTGCTTTATTTCCAAATTAAGAACTATTAAGATTGTCACTAGAAATCATTTTAAATTTAGTTTAGAACTAATATTTTGAAACAAAAAGTATCTGTGTAACTAGTAATTCTGTTTATAAAAGTTGAATAAATATCTATTTACATATATTGAAAATGTAAATGAACACAACTTGAAAAGTATTGAGATGGACAATTTATAAAATTCTATAGTTCAGCATTTTGCTTACTATTTAATGTTTCTATAATTATTTAAATTTAAGTTTTCCTGGTTTCTTTATTGCCTACTGTTTTTTGAATACTTCTTTTTTGAATACTTCTTTCTTAGATTTATTATCACTCCAGGTTCTACCTTTCTACACACATGTCCAACTACACTCCAGCACATGTACCCTTACTAATCGGATACTGATTGTCATGCAGAACAGTAATAAATACATACCCACACATTGTAATATACAATTTTTCATGTATGCATAAACACTCACACATCCTGAGGAGATGAATATGTATAAAGTACCCTTTATCAAACCCATCTCTTCCTGCATCCCAGTTCCAGTGCTAGGAATGCTCTCAAAAATTCCTCTCTGTTGGCAGGTGTTGATGCCCACATTCCATATCAGAGTGTTGGTTCAAGTCCCAGCTGCTCTGCTTCCAATCCAGCTTCCTCCTAATGTATCTGGGAAGCAGCAGATAATGACTCAAGTACTTGAATTCCTTCCACCCACGTAGAAGACTCAGATGGAGTTACTGGCTCCGCACTTCAGCCTGGCCCAGTCTTGGCTGTTGTGACCATTTGGGGAGCAAACCAGCAGGTGGAAGATTTCTCTCTTTTCTGCTTCTCTCAGATATCAGGCTCAACTCTAAGTACAGCATGAGCAAGTGGGAACTGACAGCAAAGAATTAGAAAGTGGGATGGGAGTTTGCAATGGTTTGGATGTGTTCCCAAAATTTCATGTGTTAAAAACTTAATCCTCACCTTCCTGGTGAGGAATGCCATTATCACAGGAGTGAGTTACTTATACAAGGAATGGGTGCCTGATAAAAGAATAAATTTAGGCCGGCGCCGTGGCTCACTTGGCTAATCCTCCGCCTGTGGCGCCTATACCCCGGGTTCTAGTCCCGGTTGGGGTGCCGGATTCTGTCCTGGTTGCTCCTCTTCCAGTCCAGCTCTCTGCTGTGGCCCGGGAGTGCAGTGGAGGATGGCCTAAGTGCTTGGGCCCTGCACCTGCATGGGAGACCAGGAGAAAGCACCTGGCTCCTGGCTTTGGATTGGCGCAGCGCGCTGGCCGTAGCTGCCATTTGGGGGGTGAACCAATGGAAGGAAGACCTTACTCTCTGTCTTTCTCTCGCACTGTCTAACTCTGCCTGTCAAAAAAAAAAAAAAAAAAAGGAATAAATTTAGCCCCTTTGCTCTACCCTTTGTGCTCTCTTGCTCTTCTATCTTCTGTCATCAGATGATGCAAAGTTCTTTGCCAAATGTTGGCTCCTTGATCTTGGACCTCCTAGCTTCTATAGCTGCAAGAAACAAATCTGTTTTTTTTTTTTTTTTTAAATCAAATTACCAAGTCTCAAGTATTCTGCTATAGCAGCACAGGGACAATTTATGGAAAATTACCAACAGAAAAAAAGCCCAGGTAATCAGACATCACCTAGGAAATGGACAAGGATGAGAAACTTGAACAAATGTAGAAGATGATCAGGAGCTGAGGTTGAGGTTTTTGCTAAAATGAGATTTTACAAGGAAATGCATAGATGGGCCCAAGAAAAGTTCAAGAGCCTCACTGAAGTTTGGTCCAGCAAACAATCTTTGTCATATTTGAGACTGTAAATAATCTAAGAAGTGTAAACAATATCTCACATATCATGAATCAGTCTTAATTCTCATGACAACTTTTCATGAATATTCTAACAGCACATAAGCTTTTCAGGCATTGGAACTGGATTTTATTTATTTACAGGGGGGAAAAATGCTTTGCATATGATAAGTTTCTCCAAAATGTTTGGCTTAAAGTTGAGACAATTCCCTGAAGAATTTAATTTTTTTTAAGCCTATTAACTGTAATTTATGGAGCTGTCATTAGGTGGTGTGGCACTGCTAGGTTTGAAATTTCTCTTTAGAAATGAATGACTTGGAGCCTTCAAAAACCATTCAGTACAGGTCAATTTTTCTTTAAAAAAAAAGTTAAATTGAATAGTAGCATATATAATTATTGATCAAAATAAGCTACTTTAGGACATATCATTCAATTTAAATAATAAAACATTAAAATCATGTGGAACAACAGCATCTTCCAGTAATCTAGTAAACTAAACTGTAACCTGAATCCAGGGTGCTCACTTGCTAATATTTCCCTTTGAACCCAAACAGATCAAGTCATAAATCCAGGTGTCTGACTCCAGAGGTTATACTCTTATTAACATACCATATACACTCTCCCTTATTTAATGCACTGTTCATGGGAAGGTAAAATGTCTATGCATCAAAGAAGGTACCTTCAATATCAGCTGATCCAATCTTATAAATCTATGCTTACATATTTTTAGTTTAGAAGTTAAAAAAAAAAATGGAAACACAAAGGGAAGACATTTGCCTAAAGTTATAATCTGAGCAGCAGATAAAAGGACATGGTAATATCTTTAAAGCATTTGCCAGGGTATGTGTCATACATAGTGACTGATGACTAGCAATTCCCCACCTGCGTCAGGCTAAACATTAATAGTGCCTTTCCTAAGAAGGAGACTTTTCCCTCTTCCACTGAAGAGAGTTTGGCTGCAGGTTTCCAGTACTTTCCTAGTCTCTCTGGAGCCACCTTCTCAGGTCTTCTATTAATTTCCTCCCCAACTCTAAAAATAGCCATCCACAGCCGGCGCCCCGGCTCACTAGGCTAATCCTCCGTCTTGCGGCGCCAGCACACCGGGTTCTAGTCCCGGTCGGGGCACCGATCCTGTCCCGGTTGCCCCTCTTCCAGGCCAGCTCTCTGCTGTGGCCAGGGAGTGCAGTGGAGGATGGCCCAAGTGCTTGGGCCCTGCACCCCATGGGAGACCAGGAGAAGCACCTGGCTCCTGCCATCGGATCAGCGCGGTGCGCCGGCTGCAGCGCGCCTACCGCGGCGGCCATTGGAGGGTGAACCAACGGCAAAAGGAAGACCTTTCTCTCTCTCTCTCTCACTGTCCACTCTGCCTGTCAAAAAAAAAAAAATAGCCATCCACAGGTTAGGGCAGTTATATCTTCTCGTGTCATAGAATTGTTGTGCTTTGTTTTTTATTTTTTAAACTGGGAAAAAACTTAGAAGTCATCTAGTTTAATGCTCTTATTTTAATATCTGAATATTTAAACTAATAGTTTGTTAACAAAATAAAAGCAAAATTTGGAAAAATTTATAAATTTACATCCATAGAGGCCTTTAGTACATTTTGTGAAGAGAAAATCAATGCTGTGTTCTTAACGTTCTTGGTCACAATCCCCTTTGAAAATCTGGTGACAGCTATGGAACCTATTCCTAGAAAAATGCCATAAACCCAGATACACAAAAAGCTGTCACAATTTCAGAAAGCACAGTGTACTTTTGTCCTCTGAAACCTTTTCATAGACCTTTTGTTGACCTTTTCAAAGAATTCTGATTCTAGGTAGTCAAGTTCAAGACAACTGATACAGTTTTTGTACAAAAAAAGATAAAACTGATTAAATCAGTTCAATAGATTTTATTTTTAGGTACCTATGATTTATGCTTTTGTTTCCATATGATCAGTGACATAAACTAAAATGACAACTTTTTTTTGTGTTACTTTCAACAGGAATGTTTGAATCTGTAGCCTAAGTCACAGTGAGAGAATGATGCCATAGGGTAAACTAACAGAAAGAGAGAAGAGACTGGGGGCGAGATAGAGACAGGTAGGGGGACAAAAAGGAAAGGATGAGCAGAAAGGAAAAGCACAAATACTCTATCGACTAAAGGAGAGTTAGAGAAGGAAAATCATAGTTTTAGCTTTGCATTTATAAATTTTAAATTTGTAGCATTTTAACACTTCTTCTTTATACATCTTTTCCCATTTTGATAATTCACAGTCTTTTAAATTACAGCAGTCTAAGGGAATAACTTAAAAATTGTATTATACTAAGGAAGTGTGTACTTTCTTCAGAGAGCTCACGTATGAAACAGGCCCTTCCTGTTGGTAAGAAATTCTAAGGAAATTAACTTAATATTAGTTACTAATAATAGCAGTGCATTTAGTAAGTGATTTTAGTAGCATAATGATTTAGTGAATCAGCACACATAAAGATTGACTTGTATACCTTTTCAAAATCACCTTTAACATATTTCAAACATGATTATACTTAAAATGCGTTTCTTTGTAGGGTAAGTATGGCAGCTGGAGAAAACCACCAGAGAACTGTACATATTCACAAACTGCAGTTACTTGCATCAGAAATGTCAACTGAAAGCTTCTGGATGGTATTTTTGAAATTCCTTAATTAATTTCTTTTTTTGTTTCGAAGAGATGTTGGGGTCACTATTAATCTCAAGAGCCAACTGGTGAAGAGATTGAATTGTCCTTCCCTTTTGTTTTTCAAACTCCTTATGTGTCAAGGGTTGACAAAATGTGAAGCCTAAAAAAACAAACAAAAACAAATTGTTAAAGTGAGTTAAAAAAATAACTAAAATGTACTTATCCAAACTTGCCTTATGTTGGGCTTACTATTTTTCCAAACATGGTAAATAATGTTACTTATGCCCATATTTTCCTTTTTCCAAAGTAATAATTCTGTTTCTTCTTTTTTATTTATTTGTTTGGAAGGCAGAGTTGCAGAGAGGCAGAGGCAGAGGCAGAGAAATAAAGAGAGAGAGAGAGATCTTCCATCTGCTAGTTCACTCCCCAGATGGCCAGACTCCTGGAGCTGCACCGATCCAAAGCTAGGAGCCTGGAGCCTATTCCAGGTCTCCCATGTGGGTGCAGGGTCCCAAAGATTTGTGCTATTCTCCACTGCCCTCCCAGGCTATGGCAGAGAGCTGTATTGGAAGTGGAACAGCCAGGACTCAAACCAGCACCCATATGGGATGCTGGCACTGCAGGTGGCGGCTCCACCTGCTATGCCACAGCGCTGGCCCCAATCCTGTTTTTTTTTTTTCTTTTATTAAACTTTTATTTAATGAATATAAATTTCCAAAGTACAGCTCATAGGTTACAATGGCTTCCCCCTCCCAAAACTTCCCTCCCACCCACAACCCTCCCCTTTCCCGCTCCCTCTCCCCTTCCAATCAAATCCTGTTTCTTTAAAAAGTGCTTTATACTTTAGCAAAACATATTATTTTACTTTACATGTATTATTTTATTTAATCTCTAAAGTAATTCCAACAAGGAAGAAAAGCAAGGAACTACTATCCCAGTTCAAGAGGAATACACAAAGAATTTAGTTGGCATGGCTAATAAATTAGAGGCATGTTCAAAACAGGAACAAAGGACTTGGGATGCTATGGCAGATGTCTACCACTGCATGAACTGACTTGGCATGTGGTCAACTGTTTCCCCATGCTCATCTGTGGATGAGGACACCTTAGCTCACACCTGGCCTCCACAAACACCAAATCAATTCACACCCAGAGTTAACATTTGAATTCCTGAAGCCCATAAATGTTGGGTATTTTTTCCCTTTATCTTCACTAAAATAGGCTTCAATTAAATATACCTATGGTGATGCCCTCCAATTATACTGCTTCTAAAAACTTAAACTCCTGTACTCTTTACTCAGAATTGATATCTTCAAACAATAACACCTTACACTGAGTGCTTACCACGTGCCAAGCTTTTGGTGCTTTTTGTCATTAAATCTGCAGTATTCCTTTTTTTTTTTTTTTTTTTTTTTTTTTTTTTTTTACAGGAAGAGTGGACAGTGAGAGAGAGAGAGACAGAGAGAAAGGTCTTCCTTTTCCGTTGGTTCACCCTCCAATGGCTGCTGCGGCCGGCGCACCACGCTGATCTGAAGCCAGGAGCCAGGTGCTTCTCCTGGTTTCCCATGCGGGTGCAGGGCCCAAGCACTTGGGCCATCCTCCACTGCCTTCCCGGGCCACAGCAGAGAGCTGGCCTGGAAGAGGAGCAACGGGGACAGAATCCGGCGCCCCGACCGGGACTAGAACCTCGGGTGCTGGCGCCACAGGTGGAGGATTAGCCTATTGAGCCACAGCGCCATAAAATGCCTACTCTTAACACTTACAGATTTATTTACATCCACAAATACTGTCACCTTTGCTCCAATATCCTTTCTCCTGTTCCAGGAAAACCCTTGATCCTGTGCCCTTGAACTAATTTCCTCCTTGCCTGGCTTCATCAGCCATCTTTGTTCCTTCAGTATCCCCTTCCTTCTGAAGCCTTCCTCTCAGCACACCAGGATGCTAAAGTTGATGGGTATTGCCCAGTTCCTCTTCTCTGTCTCACGGCTCTGCATTTCTTTACCTGTTCACTCTTCTTTATTCCACTGCAACCTGGCTTTTGCTTCTCAAGCACAAAAACGGTGCCCACCAACTCCGTCCAGAGAGTTAGCAGCAGTGCTGATCTTCTGCCACATGGAACCCTCCTGCCTAATAGGTGACAGGCAGAGTGGACAGTGAGAGAGAGACAGAGAGAAAGGTCTTCCTTTTGCCGTTGGTTCACCCTCCAATGGCCGCCACGGTAGGCGCGCTGCGGCCCTCGCACCGCGCTGTTCCGATGGCAGGAGCCAGGTGCTTATCCTGGTCTCCCATGGGGTGCAGGGCCCAAGCGCTTGGGCCATCCTCCACTGCACTCCCTGGCCACAGCAGAGAGCTGGCCTGGAAGAGGGGCAACCGGGACAGGATCGGTGCCCCGACCGGGACTAGAACCCGGTGTGCCGGCGCCGCAAGGCAGAGAATTAGTAATAGGTTACTTTTCTTTGACTTTATGGACACAGCTTCAGATCATCTTGTTCCTAAATCTTCTATGTCTCATTCATGGGTTTCTCTTTACCTACTCCTGATTATTGGCATCCCTTACACTTTTATCCTTGGGTCTCTTCTTTTACTTAACACACCATGAATGACTTCAGTTTCTACCACATGCTGATGAACCCACATACTTATTTTTAGCTCTTCTCTCTCCTCTGAGGTTCAAAACTGCATATCCAGTTGCCTTGCTAAAAATCTTGATCAGTTGTCCCATACAGAACTTAAAATCCCCAGACCCCATCATTTCCCTAAACCTGTTCCTTTTTATCTCTTTTTCTATCTAAACTGGTAGCAGTCACCTCACCTGGAAACTTGGGTCATTTTTTTTAAGTTGCATTTCTCCCTAAACCCCAGATGAAATCAAATGTTATCAATTTTATCTCTTAGAAATTTCTCCAACCTGTCCCCTCCTCTTCATCCCCCTCGCCTCTGCCACAGTACAGGCTACAGCATTTCTCACTTGTACTGTTATTAGCAGTCTCCTAAATAAGACTGCCTGCAGCTCCTCCAGCCAACATACTCTGCACTGCTGCTAGCATGCTGCTCCTAAAATCCTATCTGGCTTTACCACTTTCGTAAAAATAACTTTTAATGCTTCCCCAACTGCCTGGTGAGTTTGTTGGCTGCTAAATGAGGCCCTGCATGAGCTGATACCTATCCATATCTCTAGGGTTTACCTCTTTCACTCACACTATCCTTCTATCTAAATATACTCACCTCTACTCCTTGGTTTTAACCCTCTTTACTCATTTTTAAGATTCCTGTTGGGAATTATCTCTTCACATCCTAGTCTGATACCCTCAAACTAGGTCAGGTAATCCTTTTCCAGACTTTTTTTTTTTTTTTTTTTGACAGGTAGAGTTATAGACAGAGAGAGAGAGACAGAGAGAAAGGTCTTCCTTCCATTGGTTTACACCCCAAATAGCCGCTACAGCCAGCACTGTGCCATTCTGGAGCCAGGAGCCAGGCGCTTCTCCTGGTCTCCCATGCGGGTGCAGGGCCCAAGCACCTGGGCCATCCTCCACTGCCTTCCCGGGCCACAGCAGAGAGCTGGACATGAAGAGGAGCAACCGGGACCAGAACCCGGAGCCTCAGGTGGAGGATTAACCAAGTGAGCCACGGCGCCGGCCCCTTTTTCCAGACTTTCATAACCTCCTCTGGCAGGACACACACCGATCATGTGAGGAACTTCAAAAAGTTCATGGAAAAATTGAGTAAAAAGATGTTTATTTTGGTGCAAAAATGATTTGAAATCCCTGCATAATTTTTACAAAATTCACATTTTCCATTAACTTTTAGAAAACCTCTAATATTTTATGACTGATTTCCATGGCTATATCTCCATCATCAATTCTTTCTCTGAATTTGTCCAATAAATATTTATTAAAATTTACCATGTGCTAGTCCCTTTGAATAATAAAGCATGAGTTTATTGTAAGCAAGGGCATTGTCTTCTATATCTTTGTATTTGTGATGTTTATACAAAGTCTTGCACATAGTAAATGTTCAAAAAATATCTAGTGAATAGTTGAATGGATGGATGAATTCCAGCTCCCAGGAGCATTTTTTTAAAAGATTTATTTATTTACTTGAAAGTCAGAGCTACACAGAGAGAAGGAAGGCAGAGAGAGAGAGAAATCTTTCATCCTCTGGTTCACTCCCCAATTGGCAGCAAGGGCCAGAGCTGCACTGATCTGAAGCCAGGAGCCAGGAGCTTCCTCTGGGTCTACCACGCAGGTACACAGGCCCACGGACCTGGGCCATCCTCCAGTGCTCTCCCAGGTCATAGTAGAGAGCTGGATCAGAAGTGGAACATCCAGGACTTGAATGGATGCCCATATGGGATGCCGGCACTGCAGGTGGCGGCCTTTACCTGCTACACCACAGCGCCGGCCCCATCTCAGGAGCATTTTGAATCAATTCTCATGCATTTTAAGGAATCATTTCAAGTATAGGAAAAGGAACATACAACAGAAAGTGCATACAATATACAATATACAACATAAAGAATTAAAAAATTCAATTAAGGAGCTGGCACTCTGATGCAGCAGTTTAAGCTGCCATCTGCAGCACTGGCATCCCGTATTGGCACCAGTTCACATCCCAGCTGCTCCACTTCCCATCCACCTCCCTGCTAATGTGCCTGGGAAAGCAGCAGAGAATGGCCCAAGTGCTTAGGAGACCCAGAAGAAGCTCCTGGCTTCTAGCTTTGGACCAGCACAGCTCCAGATGTTGCAGCCATTTGCGGGGTTAACCAGCAGATGGAAGATCTCTCTGTCTCTCCCTGTTTCTCTGTAATTCTGCTTTTCAAAAAAAAAAAAATCTTTTAAAAACCAAATTAATATGTATGCTGATTTAATCTGGATATTAAATATTATTTTTCTAAAAGATAAACTTCTAGAAAAAATGAAATAAGATAGCTTCACTTTCCAAATGTTTATAGTTCACAGCACTGCATAAAGCATTTATATGAGGGGACTTAAAAAAGTTCATGGAAAATGAACATCATAAAAAAACATTGGGGCCACTGTTGTGGTCTAGCCGGTAAGGCTGCCACCTGCAACAATAGCATCCCATATGGGCACTGGTTTGAGTCCCTGCTGCTCTACTTCTGATCCAGCTCCCTGCAAGTGTGTCTGGGAAAGCAGCAGAAGATGGCCCAAGTCTTTAGGCCCCTGCACCATGTGGGAGACTGGGAAGAAGCTCCTGGTTCCTGACTTTGGACTGGCCCCACTCTGGCCATTGCAGCCATTTGAAGAGTGAACTAGCAGATGGACGATTTCTCTCTCTCAATCTCTCTCTCTTTCTCTGTAAACTCTGCCTTTCAAATAAATAAGTAAATCTTTAAAACAAAACAATCATTCATAGATTTCAAAAATTTTTGTAGCAAAACAAACTTAATTTTTAATTCCATTTATCTGTGAACTGTTTGAAATTCCTCATATTTAAAGCATATTGTTGAATGGAAATAAATGTTAAAATGCTTACAATCTCCCCATGTTCCTCCAAAACCTAAAGTTATGGGAAAAAATGTGAAAAGCTAGTGCAGTTAATAGCAGTCAATTGAAATTTGTTTTGAAATTAGTAAAATACACTAGAATTAATACCAAAAGATATTAGTTTTAGAATACTTCATTAGTATCATTGTTTGATTCATTAAATAGGATGTATGTGACAATATACTTGTGCCATATACCCCATCTTCAAAGAAGGAAATGAGAGAAGATAGCACCAACTAGCTGAGAAATTCTAATTCAAGCAAATAAATTATGTCCCTCTGAATTTTTTTAAATTAGTAATGTCTTTGACTTTTTATTATTTTTTAAAAAAAAAAAAGTTACCTACCTTTTTCCCCTTTAAAAGTTTTTTTTTTTTATTTGAGAGGCAGAGAGACAGTAAAACAGAGAGACAGATAATGAGCATGAATTCCCAACTGCTTGTTCATGCCCCAAATGTCCACAGTAGCTGGAGCTGGGCTGGGGCTGGGGCTGGGGCTAAAGCTGGTAGTCAGGAATGCTATCCAAGTCTGCCACATGAGTGGCAAGAATTCAATTACTTGAACCATCATTACCCTCCCAGGGTTTGTGTTAGCAGGAAGTGGAGCCAGGAACTGGAGCTAGGAATCAAATCTAGGTACTCTAAGGGACACAGCATCTTACCTGTTAGGCTCAGTGCCTGCCCTGTTACCTACTTTTCCTGTTGGCCATGTCACATAACCTCTCTAACTTCAGTTACCTGATAATAATGGGAAAAATAATAATGGGATTAAATATAAGTGGGATAATAATAATGTTTGTACAGTAGATTATTGTGAATATTAAATAATTTCAGAAATCGACATTAGTGCTCAGCAGAGTCTGACAGTGACTCAGTATTAGTGTCAGTTAAAATTAAATATGAAATTAACTCAAGTATGTTAATTATAATCGATATTACCTATCAATATAACATTTAATGTTATATAAGCATTAAATATTTAACAACTATACTATGAAACACATGATATTATCATGCTTGTTTTATAGATGAGGAAACTGAAGCACAAAGAAGTTAATGATTTACCCAGACATTTGGCCTTGGCATTCACAGTTACATCTTTGATGCTTCTTAGCCTCCAAAATGACAACCTCAGAAGATTTGTATTAAAAATATTTTATAGTTTTAAAAATTCTAAATTATGGAATCAGCTCAATTGCCATAAGATAATGAGTGACAAGAACTGATGGAGTCTAACAACTGGGGAGTTTATATCTTTCTCCATTAAATTTGATCCTTCTCCTACAAAAGTAGAGGGCAGAGCAGAGAGAATGCAAAACAAGAAAGGGAATTTAATAGAGTCAAAAAAAGAAATAACAGAGAACCAAGGAGCAGAGAAACAGGCAACTGCTTAATAATAGAAGGGAAGGTGAGAACTGGCAGCAAAAATGAGAAACTGGGTTTCCACTTTCCTTGTACAAGAGGAATCCAACAAAGGGTTTGCAACAAGAACAAGAGAAGAATTTCTTCTGGAAACAGCAAAAGATAACCTAAATGTTACCACTTTTATAACATAATATATTTATTGCATAATCATTTTTGGTGCCTTTCCAACTCCCTTTGCCACAACAGTCAATGATACAGGAGGAAAAAAAATCAATCAATACCTGAGATGGCATCTGGATCTTCTCCATGCAGAAGCTTCTTTAGTTTCTTACTGACGAGATCCAATAAAGTAACTGGCGTCTACATAAAAACAAGTAGTTTCAAATACTTCATATGATTTTTTTTTTCTAGCTAGGAATTCAACACAAGAAAAAAAACTGACAATTTTTGACCAATGAGCTAGAAGGACTATAAATGAGGGGATAGGGGCTGTGACGGCTAAAAGCCTGTGAATTATAAAAGTTATGAACACCTGAAATCTTTTAGCATTCTTAAAATCTAATTTTCTATTTTCATATATCAGTGTGTTTCAAGTAGCTCCTGGAAAATGCATATTATGAGAAAACTACATGTGAGTTTCAAAATTATTTTGTTCCAACTTACCTGTTTTTTTTAAAATATTTGAGATGCAGAGAGAAAGAGAGAGAGGTAGAGACAGAGATCCCGTCTGGTGTTCACTCCCCATGCCCACAATGGCCTGTGTAGTATAGGGGCTGCAGCCAGGAGCCTGCAATGTGACTGGATCTCCCATGTAGGAGGCACAAAGCCAACTACTTGGGTCATTACCACTGCCTCCTAGGATCTGCACTGGCAGGAAGCTGGAGTCAGGAGCTGAGCCAGGAATCAAACCTACAAACTCCAATATAGGATGCTGGTGTCTTAACTGTTAGGATAATACAGATGCTCCCCAATCTTTTAATTCCATTTCCATAAACTTTCTAAAGTACTATTGTATGTACTACATTTGAGATTAGGTTAACATTACCGAAATGTTCTCCTATAATAATAAAACATATTTGAAGTTTAATAGTAGTACTCATAAATAATAGTATATTGTAATTACATGGTTCATATGTAAATAGCAGCTCTAAAATATGAAGGTACTTCACAAATTTTGTGGAAAATATGCATTATGTTTTAATTTTATTTTTCCAGGAACTTTTTGAAGCCCTCTCATTCACTAAAGCATGTTCTCTTAAAATGGGTAAATGTTCCTCTTCCAATTTTGATTATATCGTAGGGATTCTCAGACTACAACATACAAGGGCACTTCAAAAAGTTCATGACAAAATGGAATTAAAAAATTAGTTTACTTTCATAAAAAATTTGAAATTCATGCTTAGTTTTTTCATAATATGCATTTTCTATGAACTTCTTAAAGATTCCCCAAATATCTGGAGAGACAATTCATTGTCTAAAATTGTACAGAGGATGCTCCCTGGTCTGTCTAGTGATGAAGCTCATGTCCAGACAGCTCCTTCATCCTGGCTCCCAGGCTACCACTTGTCCTGCCACAATTCAGCCATGAAGTTGTCCCCACTACTTCATTCTGTCATCCAATAAAAATTTAATGAGTGACTGCTATGTGTCAGGTAATATTCTAGGACAAGTGATGAATAAATATGTCAAGTTTTCTTAACTCAAGGAAGCTATATTTTCACAGAAAACCAATTTTAAAAAACATCAGCGAACACATAATCAGGTAGTAATTTAAAGATTTATTTTATTTATTTGAAAGGCAGAATTACAGAGACAGAGAGAAAGAGATCTCCCATCTGCTGGTTCACTCCCCAAATGGCCACAACAGCTAGGGCTCTGCCAGATTAAAGTCAGGAGCCTGGAACGCCATCCGAGTCCCTCGCATAAGTGCAGGGGCCAAGGACTTAGGCCATCTGCTGCTGCTTTCCCAGCGAGCTGTCTTGGAAGTGAAGTAGCTGTGACTGAAAAAGGTGCCCACATGGGATGCCAGCATCACAGGCACTGCGCCATGACAACGGCCCTGAGAGTAACATTTTGAACAGAGGTCTGAATAGCTGTGAAGAGTGAGCCACAGGAAGATTTGGGAGAAAAACATCCTGAACAGGGCCTTTCCTCTTTCTTCCTGAACCCTACCTCACCCTTGGTGGCCTGCCACAAAATTTGAACCAATATGATTATGATACTACCAGTTGCAATACCATAAATGGGAAAATAGAAAAATAATTAAAAAATCTAATTTCTGTACCACGTGTAGAAAGAAGGCAAATCATTCACCCAGAAGATGATAAAGAGTATGAAAGAAAAAACAGACAGGGTTTAGTGGTGAAGAAGAGTAAGGAGGAGTAAATGTTCTTCAGAAAGTCCTGGTTGGATTCTGGGTATATATTTTTTTAAAGATTTATTTGAAAGGCAGTGTTACAGACAGGGAGAGGGAGAGACAGAGAGAGAGGTCTTCCATCTGCTGATTTACCCCCAAAATAGCCGTAACAGCCAGAGCTGGGCTGATCCGAAAGCAGGAGCCAGGAGCTTCTTCCAGGCCTCCCACATGGATGCAGGGGCCCAAGCACCTTCCACTGCTTAACAAGGTGCATTAGCAGGGAGCCGTATAGGAAGTAGAGCAGCCAGGACTCAAACCAGTGCCCAAGTGGGATGCCAGTGCCGCCGGCAGAGGCTTAACCTACCATGCCACAGTGCCAACTCCTGGATATATTTTTGTAGGTAAACTATATATAAGAATTTTGGTTCAATGAATGTAGAACTTAACATTTAAGTAACCTGTGCCCTAACTTCCACTTATTATTCTTTTGATGAAAAACCAGGTTGGAGAGTATATAATGATTAACTTACAAGTGAGCTTTGAAAATATGTTTTACTCAAAATTTATAAATGGGGGACTACCTCTTTTATATATACTTAGTACCAATTTTTCTTTTCTTTTTTAAAAAGTATTTATTTATTTATTTGAAAGGCAGAGTTACACAGAGAGAGAAACAGAGAGGCAGAAAGACAGAGAGAGATCTTCTACCTGAAGGTTCACTCCCCAAATGGCTGCAATAGCTGGAGCTGGGCTATCCAAAGTCAGGAGCCAGGAGCCTACTCCTGGTCTTCCACATGGGTACAGGGGCCCAAGGACTTGGGCCATCTTCCACTGCTCTCCCAGGCTCATTAGCAGGGAGCTGGATCAGAAGTGGAGCATCTGAGACTTGAATGATGCCCACTTGAGAAGCCAGAGCCGCAGGTAGAGGCTTTATCTACTATACCGCAGCATTGGCCCCCAATTTTATTCTTTTTTTTTTTTTTAATTTTTTAAAAAATTTTTTAAATTTTTGACAGGCCGAGTAGACAGTGAGAGAGAGAGAGCGACAGAGAGAAAGGTCTTCTTTTGCCGTTGGTTCACCCTCCAATGGCCGCCACAGCCGGCGTGCTGTGGCCGGCGCACCGCACTGATCCGAAGCCAGGAGCCAGGTGCTTCTCCTGGTCTCCCATACGGGTGCAGGGCCCAAGGACTTGGGCCATCCTCCACTGCACTCCCGGGCCATAGCAGAGAGCTGACCTGGAAGAGGGGCAACCAGGACAGAATCCGGCGCCCCAACCGGGACTAGAACCCGGTGTACCGGCGCCGCTAGGCGGGGGATTAGCCTGTTGAGCCACGGTGCCGGCCCAATTTTATTCTCTTAAATAACTGAGAAAGAGCTGGCATTGTGGCACAGTGAGTTAAGCCACAGCTTGCTACAGTAGCACCCCATACTGGAGCACCTATTTGAGTACTGGCTGCTCTGTTTCCAGTCCAGCTCTCTGCTAATGTTCCTGGGAAGGCAGAGGAGGATGGCTCAAGTAGTTGAGCCCCTGATATCCATGTAGAAGACCAGGATAGAGTTCCTGGCTCCTGGCTTAGGCCTGACTCAGACCTGGCTGTTGTGGCCTTTTGGAAAGTAAACCAGTGGATGCAAGAAGTCTTTCTCTTTCTCCTTCTCTCCTTGACATTTTGCCTTTCAAACAAACAAATAAATAAATCTTTTAAAAAAATTCAATAATTGAGGAGAAGCTTCAGCTAAGCTTGACAGAACGGTTACCAAATGTAAAACAATATGTTTCTTTATAACATGAGATGAAAATTTTACAAAGGAATAATTCTTTACAGGGGCGTCAGAGAAATAATAACACCAAAAGTACTGTCTGGTACTAGAAATAGCAGACACTAAAAATATTTTTTTCTAAAATGTTTCAAAATATATTAAGAATCTGACCATGTTTTATTATCTGTAGTGCTACCCCTCTATTCTCTTGCCTAGATTATTACGACAGCCTGAGAAGATGTTCTAGCTTCTACACTTGCCACTTTATAATTTATTCTCAACACAAAGCCAGAGGTATATTTATAAATGTCATTCAACTCATTCCAGTGCAATGCTCAACCCCGGCAATGATTATTCCAAGGAGAAACAACCTTGACTGGCCTATGAAGGCTTTACTGTGATTTGTGTGCCACACCACACTGATTTCATCTCACACAACTCTTCCCTCTGTTCACTGCTTCTTTTCCATTCCTCAACATCTAGACATGCATCACCTGCAAAACCTTGGCTCTGGGAACCACTATCACCAACCAAACCCACTACCCACCTTCCCCGGACACTTGATTCACTCTCTCCACTTCCAGTCTTTGCTAAGTTCTTACTTTCTCAGTGACCTCAACTTGGGCCACTCTAATACTGTAAGTTCCTGACCACCTGATTCTAGTACCCATAAATCCCTGTAACCTAATCTTTTTTTTTTTTTTCCTATAGCATTTATTACCTTCACTCTGTTATATGACTTGATGATATGCTGTCTTTTTATTGTTTGTCTTCCCTTACTTGGATATAAGCTCCTCAGGGCCTGGGTCTTTGTGTTCTGTTCACTTAAATATTTCAAGCACCTAGAACAATCCCTGGCACATAGTAATACAGAAAAAACAAGTTGAATAAATCAATGGATTGTAAATACCAAAAAATTTTAAAGTCTATTTCCTTCTCTTTAGTGGGTATAGGGAGACAACATTCCTTTAAACTTTGCTCATTATACTCAGTAAATTATTTATTAAATGAATGATTTGCCTTTTTGCTTGACACAAATAGCTTAGTAATAAATGTACCCAGGCAAAATGCCAGTTACCTTGAAGAGCTCAGAGTGAAACTCCAGTAGAAACCAGACCAGTTGTTCTGCCTGTATTTTTAATAATGATTTGGTTTGCAGGACTGCTTTGGCAAGAGTTTTCATGACCACTATTTTGTTATCATACTGAAAACAGAAAGATTTATAAGTCATGAATGATTTATAACAGAAAAAATGTCAAAAAACTCAAAAACTGTGCTTATAAATTTTTTCACCTGTTTTTGCAACCTGTAGGCATTAGGCTCAGATGCAATAGCCATAAAAGTAAGCAGCCGTCGTAACTCTTCTCTCACATTGGGCAACAACAATCTGAGATAGAGCTGTATTGCTTCAAGAGCTTCTCCTCTTCTCTCTTTTTCTGTATAGGAATTGCAAAGAAGATGAAGAGACAATAGAGAGTGTACTACCTAATAGTCAGTAAAATGCTAGGCTGCTGCATTTGATTTGCAATTTTTGCACTTATAATTTTTATTAGGAAATAGATCAAATACATAGGAAATTATATAAGTCTATATAATATGATGTGTGATCATATCCACATTATCAAATAGTATCATGAAAATAACAAAATATATGGCCATTTACATGCTAAAAAAATGACATTATGTTGCTCAATTTTTATTTTGCTAAAAGATGACCAAATTAATATATCAGAAACTGGCATTGTACTATACCAATATGTATTTCTCAGAATGTACTGTGATATATTGTATCTTAGATTTATGTCCTATACTATATGAGGAGTCTTCAAAAAATTTATGGAAAATGTATATTATAAACATATACATATATGTATATACATGCACATATATACATATACATATACATATGGATTTTAAAAACTTTATGCACTAAAATACTTACTTTTTAATTTCATTTTTCCTCAAACCGTTTGAAGTACCTTCATGTTAGCTACATTTGTTAGTACAATTTACATGGCAAGCATAATAAAGAAGTGAAAAAAAGATTCCATGAATTCAGTACCTTATACATAGAGGAAAAATATTCAAATGTAATACTCAGAGAATAGATAACATTTTCTACTTCAAGTTGTGTGTTTTAAAATGTTTTATTATTCAAAAAGTTTGGACTTAAAAGTTTACTAATTTCTGAGTATTAAAAAGTTCAATAATGTTTTCTTACCTAAAAGTTCAATAATTCCTGAATGAATATCAAAATAGTCATCAGTTAACAGGCAAGATCTCTCTTGATTATAATATTTTACTATGACATCAAAGAGTAATTTCTTCTGAGTATCCAATTTTGTCTCTTCACTTTGGTTTTGCACTAACTGCTGACTAACTCTAACTATTAACTGGTCAGGGAAATATTCCAAGCATTCAACTGCTGCATTAAGCCAGTTATCAATCCTGGAAGGAAAATACAAAATAAAATAAATCATAGTTAATACTTCCATTTATCTAAAGCACTCTGTGTAATAAAATATGGCTTATCTTTAACTAAATTTAAAGAAGAAATTATTTTTGGAGAGATAGTGTCAACATGGTTTGCTGGACGAATGAAGAATGAATAAAAGGGAATGACTCCCTTGCCAAACACCACCACATTCTTATGTCCTTTACTTGCAAGGAGTTAGAACACTTTTGACTACCCTGTAATTTATTTATAACTTTGCTAGTCTTTGTTCTAAGAAGTTCATTTGAATGGTTCCATTCCATTAATAGCCATCAAAAACTCCTCACTTTCCCTGCTCCAGTAATGAGATGCAAAATAAGATACTAAATACTTGAAAATAAGATACAAATATTTGCCCAACCCAGATGCTCTGTTTACCCCACCATGCTTCATTTCCTTTTCTGATATCGCCCTTCCTCCCTCCTCCCTCCCTTTCTTACTCTCTCCCTCTTTCATTTAATCCTAAATTTCCTTTCTTCCTTCCTACATTTCCTCCCTCACTCCCCCCTCTCCCTTTAATCCTCAAATTCCCTTCCTCCTTCCCTTCCTTTTAATCCTCAAATTTCTCCCTCCCTCCCTTTCTCCCTATTTCTTTCCTCCCCTTCTTCCCTTCCTTCTATTTTTTCCCGAGACAGATGAACAGTGTATTTTTGGCTAACACGTGTGATTCATGTCTTCTAGATCCTGGTAGTGAAGAGACACATGACAGATTGCTTTTCTCTCCCAATCCACCCTTTCTGCCTGGAGGCTTATAAAGGCAGACTGGCTGCTGTCAGTTTAGCAGCACCTGAAAAAAATCCTGTTCCTCTTCTGAGGTCCCAATAATATCTCTGACTCAAGTGCAGGGAAAACTCAGACCTTTGTTTGGAGCTTTCTGAGCCAAATGTGAATAAGGGGAACCTGCGCTGTGCAAACGGGACCACACTGGACAATCTAAGTGGGTCCAGAGGTCTCACTGATCACTCAGCTCTTTCAGGATCTGAAGCTTTTTGGTCCTCAGCCTTGGAGTCTGACGTTCTTTTCTTTTTTGGCCCAGATGGGTTGAAAGCATTATACTGGTTCTCTCTGCTGGAACATAACCCTACTCAGTCGTATGCCTAGACTTCCAAGCGGCTGCTTTGTTCAAGATGACAAATATCTTGGCATCTGGATTCAAAGTGAAGGAAAGCTCATTCAAGTCATAGATAAGGGAGTCCCTGAAAAGCTCATCCACAAATGAGGCTGATTTTATGAGAGGGCTTATCTCATGTATGTCTCCCCTACTAGACAATGGATTCTTTCACAGCAGGAATAAATAAACATGTAGAAACTGTAACTGTTACATTATTTTATGGTCATAAAATGGAAATGATATAACTCTGTATCATACAGGAAAAGGACAATTGACATATAAATGAATTCACATAAATAAAATCACTCCAATTTCCAATGATCTTCTTGTAGACTATAACCAATGAGTTTCTTTCTAGATCAAAATCACAGTGATTAATTTGTAAAACAGAGATGGTGTCAGCTATAATATGGGAATGTTCTCATACCCAGGACAAATAAATGAAAGACTTCTTTAGTTATACATTATTTGACAATTAAAATGGTCACTTACTCAGTTAGACATAAGCTTGGAATAAGCTCTCTGTCTAGGCAAGTGTTAGAGATAACCAGATCTTCCTCCTTACTTAATTGAAGATTTTGTGCTTTAACTGGAGGTTCTAAAATATTTTCCAAGAATGGAAGATGAATCAGGTGGAGAATACATAACAATGTTTGTTGTTTCCAAATATCTTCCACAGCTTAGAAAGAAAAGTCAAGATTGACAACACATATACATATTCAACAATATTATACAGTTTTTCCATTTCTAAACACAAAACTAAACCCATTTAATAGTAATATAATAGATTAATTTAATAATAAGATGATTTAAATTTGCTCTATTGCAATTTTTCAGGGTTATGAGCAATATTTTTTAAACCTTTTTTTGTCTGCAATTAACTTTATTATTTATTTTTTAAGTAATACAAACTTGATAAGTACAACTTTAGGAATATAGTTATTCTTCCCACCATACCCATCCTTCCACCCACACTCCCACCCCTTTCCATCCTCCCTCTCCCCTTGCCAGTCCCATTCTCCATTAAGATTCATTTTCAATTAACTTTTTTGTACACAGAAGACCAACTCTATACTAAGTAAAGATTTCAACAATTTGCATACACACACACAGAACTGTTTGAGAGCTAGTATTACAGTTAACTCCATGAGCAATATTGATTTTATTTTTTGGTTATCTTGATTAAATAGTGTTACCATCTAGACTTTAAAGCTACCCTTAGGTTATTTCCAAATACAAAATGCTACTAGTCACACAAGTTATTTTACCAGCTGAGAGAATAAGAAAATACTAATTACTTTCTATTTCAAGACAATGCAGATAACTAGTATTGTTTTAAAATTAAAATACAGTATTAGGTTAATTTTTAACTTGGTTTTCTGATCATTTCTGTTATTAATTAAGTTCTGAATCACCCTAACCATCAGATCATGGTCAATGTTTTATTTTCTCTTTTAATTCAAGAAATTAAAAAAGCAAAAGCTATAGTAAATCTATTGCAGAGCTCTCAAATAAGTGCCCTATGGACTAAATTTGATCCATTGTCAGAATTTGTTTGGTTTTAAAGTACTTTGATTGTTTTGCTTATTTATCTTTACTTATTATTTGAAAGGGAGAGAGACAGAGACATATTTCATCTGCTAATTAATTCTCCAAATGCCCATAACAGCTGTGACTGGGTCAGGCTGAATCCAGGAGCCCAGAACTCAATCCAGATCTCCCATGTGGGTGGCAGGGACACAAGCACTTGAGCTATCATCTGCTACCTCCTAGGATATGCATTAGCAAGAAGCAGAGGAGCCAGGGCTTAAACCAGGCACTTTGATATGGGATATGACAATGCAACTGGTATTTTAACCATAGAGCCAAACACCCACCCCAGTTACAAAGTACTTTTAAAAAACTAACTTGTGGGGCCAGCGCTCCAACGTAGCAGGTAAAGCCACCGCCTGCAGTGCTGGCATCCCATATGGGTACCAGTTCGAGTCCCGGCTACTCCACTTCCGATCCCACTCTCTGCTGTGGCCTGGGAAAGCAGTATAAGATGGCCCAACTCCTTGGGTCCCTGCACCTGTGTGGGAGACCTGGAAGAAGCTCCTGGTTCCTGGCTCCTGGTTTTGGATCAGCACAGCTCCGGCCATTGTGGCCAACTGGGGAGTGAACCAGCGGATGGAAGACCTCTCTCTCTCTCTGCCTCTACCTCTCCTTCTCTCCCAGTGTAACTCTGACTTTCAAATAAATAAATAAAACATCTTCTAAAAAAAACTAAAAATTGGAGATTTCACATAAAATTCTGGGTTTCAATTGTCTATAAAAAAATCATAAAATCTCTCAGCACTGGGTCTAAATTAATACCTGGCCCAAATCAGCTGATATAAAATTAAGGCAACTCCCTCTATATTGGCAAGTCAGTTACAGTTCACCATAAACCCCATCACTACTGACTCTATTGCATACAGTGAAACTTAGTGTCAGCTGCAACTGCTCTATTGTTTTTGCTACAGTAAAAATTGACTTCTCACTTATATTTCTATGTTAAGTGATAAAAGAAAAATAAAGCCTCAATGGGCAACATATTTCAAGAAAAAAATTTCATTATATATAGTTTTTTCCTCCGTGTCTTATAACTAAATACTTACTGACTTTCTGATCTGCCTGATTCCTAAAGCATTCACATCTTTTAGTAAAGACTTAAGATCACAAATAGTCTCTAGTCAAACAAATGGTCTACATTTGTTCTATACCCATCTTTGGGAAAGGCACTGAAGTAGGTACTACAAAAAAATACACAACAAATTGTGAGCCACGAGCAGTCATACAGTAAGAAGCAAGGATAGCCATTTATGAAAATACTGAAGAAAAATTTTATCATCACCAATTAATCTAAATAGATATGAGTAAATCAAAAAGCAGGGGGGAAAAACATTCATCTGCAAGAGCACCAAGACAGAATATTCATTCATTCATTCATTCAATAAATATTT
This sequence comes from Lepus europaeus, assembly GCF_033115175.1. Taxonomy (NCBI): domain Eukaryota; kingdom Metazoa; phylum Chordata; class Mammalia; order Lagomorpha; family Leporidae; genus Lepus; species Lepus europaeus. The sequence continues at coordinate 20,565,825 of NC_084836.1, read as the reverse complement.
TTGAGGATTATTTTGTGTTAGTCACTGTTCTAGGTGCCAGAGTTATAGAAGTAACCAAAACAGCAACCATGAAACAAGAACAGAATGCCATGAAAAAGGAAATTCTAGGAACTTAAAATGAGCTTTTAGTTATTAATAGGAAGGCTGGAGGATAAATTTGAAGAAACCTCCTTGTAGTAAAACCAAAGTAACAAAAGGATGGATAATAAGAGGGAAAAATATATGAAAATTGGGGACTAGTTAAGAAGGTTCAGTATCCGAATAAGAGATTAAAATTAGAAAGAGGAAGGTAGAGTTGGAAGGAAATTGGTAAGAATATCAAGGAACTAATCCAAGAAAATTTCTAGATTGAAATAAGCCCAGTGAATGAAAACAAATTCACTTCAAGTACAGCAGTTTAGAATTTCTGAAAGTTTGGGAGAAAAATAATCCTGTAAATTTCAGGGATAGAGGTGGAACAATCAGATATGAAGAATAATTAATCAGAATGGCTTTCAATGCAGCAAGTTAAGCACTGCCTGTAAATATTAACTGCTCTTCTTCCAATCCTGTTTCCTGCTAATGTTCCCCAGGAAAGCAGTGAAAGATGGCCCAAGTACTTGGGCCTCTGCCACCTATACGGGAAACCCGAATAGAGCTCCTGACTTCAGCCTGGACAAGCCCTGGTCATTGCAGCCATTTGGGAAGTGAACCAGTAGATAGAAGACCTGTATCTCTGTCTCTCTCCCTCTATATGTAACTCTGTCTTTTAAATAAACAAATATTTTAAAAAGAGAGAATGGCTTTAAAAACATCAACATGAGAAGCAAAAAAGACAGTGGTGAAATACCTTAAAAATTCCTTGGGAAATTTGCAACCTAGGATTCCAACTGTCAATAAAATAAGAGGCTAGAATAAAGAAATTTTTAGAGACATTAACAAAAAAATCATCTCCCATGGCATAGTGGGTAAAGCTTCTGCCTGCAGTGCCAGCATCCCATGTGGGCACCAGTTCAAGTCCCAGCTGCTCCACTTCCGATCCAGCTCTCTGCTGTGGCCTGGGAAAGCAGTACAGGATGGCCCAAGTCCTTGGGCCCCTGCACCTGCATGGGAGACCCAGAGGAAGCTCCTGGCTCCTGGCTCCTGGCTTTGGATTGGTGCAGCTCCAGCCCTTGCGGTCAACTAGGGAGTGAACCAGTGGGTGGAAGACCTCTCTCTCTCTCTCTCTGCCTCTGCTTCTCTTTCTGTGTAACTCTTTCAAATAAATAAATAAATATTTTAAAAAAAGAAATTTTAACCAAGGTAAAAAATAATTTTAGGGGCTGGTGTTGTGGCATAACAGGTTAAGCCGCTGCCTGCATTGGTGGCATCCCACATGGGCGCCGGTTCAAGTCCTGCCTGCTCCACTTCCAATCCAGCTCTCTGCTAATGTGCCTTGGAATACAGCAGAGGATGGCCCAAGTGCTTGGGCCTCTGCACCAATGTGGGAGACCTAGAAGAAGCTCCTGGTTTCTAGCTTTGGACCAGGCCCGCTCTAGCTGTTGTGGCCATTTGGGGAGTGAACTAGTAGATGGTAGACTTTCTCTCTCTCTCTTCCTCTGTCTCTCTCTCTCTGCAACTGCCTTTCAAATAAATAAAATAAATCTTTTAAAAATTTTTTCAACTGGGCATTTACATAATAATCAATACATGCCTTATTTAACTCATTTTGCATTAATATAGTCACACAGCACTTTAAAACATTAATTGCAGTAATTCTATTTAATAATTTTTATGTTGAATTGTGTCAGTATATAGCGTTCACACATATATTATCTTTGAATAGAATTTTTGGCCAAAATTGCATAAACATACCTTATTCCTCTCATTAATCTTCTAATTATACTTGGAAAATGAAGGGGATGGAAAAGTGTTTCTGAGATCAAAAAAGGAAGGAAAGAAGCCCAAACCCCATCTTCATTTGTGGAAAGCAGATGTGCCTAAAATTGCAAAATCATGAAGTAGCAATGTAAACATGCTATTTCGAGATGTGCGTTGTAAATGGCTATCTCTGAGCAAGAGGAAATGGGCGAGAGGACAAGAGTAGGGAGCTGCCATTCTTTTTTAAAACAAAACTTACGAGCTATTTGAAGGTTTTACATTATGTGCACATTCAACAAAGCTAAAAATTAAAATTTTAGTAAAGTACTTAAGAAGGAACAAGTGTTTAACCTAGAAGTTAAGATACCCACATCCCTTGGTGCTGGCATCGTTGTGCAATGGGTTAAGCCACTTGTGATGCCAGCATCCCATGTGGTCACCTGTTCCTGGCCCAGCTGCTCCACTTCTGATCCAGCTCCATGCTAATGGCCTGAGAAAGCAGCAGAAGATGGCCTGAGTGTTAAGGACCCTGCAAGCCTTGTGGGAGACCCAGATGCAGCTCCTGGTCCCTGGTTTCCACCTGGCTCAGCCCCAGCCATTGTGGCCAACCAGGATTGGAAGACTGATCTCTCTCCTCTTTCTCTCTGTCTCTCCCTTTCTTTCTTTCTTTTTTTTTTTTTTTTGACAGGCAGAGTGGACAGCGAGAGAGAGAGACAGAGAGAAAGGTCTTCCTTTGCCGTTGGTTCACCTTTCTATGACTGATCCGAAGCCAGAAGCCAGGTGCTTCTCCTGGTCTCCCATGGGGTGCAGGGCCCAAGGACTTGGGCCATCCTCCACTGCACTCCCGGGCCACAGCAGAGAGCTGGCGTGGAAGAGGGACAACCGGGACAGAATCCGGTGCCCCGACTGGGACTAGAACCGGGTGTGCCGGCACCACAAGGTGGAGGATTAGCCTATTGAGCCGTGGCGCCAGCCTTCTCCCTTTCTGTGTCACTCTGCCTAACAAATAAATCTTAAAAAAAAAAAAAAAAAGATATCTGCATCCCACACTGGATTGCCTAGGTTTAAGTCCTGCCTCTGGCTCCTGACAATAGATTCATAGCAATACAGACTGTGGGAGGCAACAGTGGTGCTCAAGTAGTTAGGTTCCTGCTATCTGCCACCCATGTGGGAGAGATCTGGATTATATTCCTGGCTTCTGGATATGGCTCCAACTCAGCCCTAGCTGTTCTAGGTATTTGGAGAATTAACCAACGAATGGGAGCTTGCTCGCTCTCTCTCTCTCTCTCTCTCCCTGTCTCTCAAATAAGTTAAAAACCAAAAATTACATAAAAGTGCCAACATTCTTTCCATCCTGTGTCTTTTTATTCTTTTAAAATGTGAGCCTTCTGATTCTCAGTTTCTCCAACTACAAAATATGAGTTTAATCCCTCACTTTACAGGCCTACTGTGAGATTATAGATAACAAATATAAAATGCCTAACAAATTGTTTAACATAGAGAAAGGCCAATAAGTGAAAATTATCCTCATTAGTACCTTTACTGATAAATTGCATTCATCTATACTTAGGAATTTCTGTGTTTCCAAGGAGAAATAATGGGAAAAGTTATTTTTTCCTTGGTAATAGATGAATAGCATACTTTTGTTGGCTCACTTTCTGCTTGTGCTCCAAATTCTAGTTTTCCTCAGAGTTGTCTTCTAGTTCCCTTCTCATTCTACACCCTTTCTTTGGGTAACTTTTATTTCCCCTCTCACATCTATCTTAACTATTGCTGATAAACAATAGTTAAGTGTGCAAAACATTAACCAATGGCAGTAAACCATGGAACCACTGATGAACTGTATGTATATGCATCCTAATAGCCCTGACTATGGGACTGGCATCAAGTAGACGAACTGAACAATAAAGAGGAGTGAAAAATAGGTAGTCTAGCTAATATGTTTGAGAAAGAGAAAGAGCAGGGAGATGTTTGGGATGAATCTATACAACTGACAAGAGATATTTATAAGATTTCTTGGATTACAAATCATAGAGACTGGCACTGAGTCTGCGTGTTTTCTCTAATAGTATAGATTACAACACCTCCAATGAATTTGGTCATGGTCATTACAACTATTATTGGGTCTATGTTGCTTCACCTGTTCTTGTCTGGTGTAACTGCTATCTAGAAGGAAGCTCTCACAGGGACGAGAAGCTGAGAGTCAACACAACATACACATGTGTTTATCACAGCTAAACAGTTCTTGCAACCAGTAAAAATATTAGTGTTTTCCAGGCTAGAAGGACGGGAGGAATGAATGGATGAAGTTTAAAGGATTTTTAGGGCTGTGAAAGTATTCTGTAAGATACATGTCATCATGCATTGCTCCAAACTCAGAATATACAACACCAAAAGTGGGTCCTAATGCAAACTATTGGTTTTGGTTAGTAATGATGTGTCAGTGCAGGTTCATTAATTAATTAACTGAAGGAGGTACTTCAAAAAGTTTGGAAACAACAGAATTAAAAGACAAGTTTACTTTGGTGCAAAAAATATGAAATCCATCCATAGTGTTTTCATATGTATTTCTCCTGAACAGAATTTTTGAAGATACCTCATATGCATGGATTTCAAACTTTTTTGCCCCAAAACATACTTATCATTTAATTTCATTTTCTACAAACTTTCTGAAGTGCCCTTGTAGATATCACTCTGGTGCATGATATGGATAATTGGAGAGGCTTTGTACTAGTGGGCAGGGGTATGAGAACTGTACTTTCTGCTTCATTTTGCTATGAACCTGAAATTGCTCTGAACATGTTTACTTTTAAAAAAAAAAAAGTCAGCTCTTCATTACAAAGTTCTCAAAACAATAATGCGAACTGAGATTACCTTCTTTCGAAAGCTGGAGAATGGGTTCATTAATAATGATATTTGGAGGTAAATGCAGATTCCCACTCATTGTATGAATAAGTTCCTCAGTTCTTTCTCCACAGAGCCCATGTGCTAGAGGATTAGAAATCATTTCATCTTCTGATCTGCTAAAAAATAATATGCAAGCTTTTTCATTATACACAAGTCCAAAATTTCAAATATGCATTATAACAAATCCATTAAAATTTATTCATACATTTCTTCTCTCCAAAAAGGATTTCTGACACCTTACAATAGGAGATACAAGTAACAAATTAATAGACTATAACCGAAAGAGGATAAACTAGGATTCTAAATACATGCTAATTCATAATTCATAATTACTGTGATCCAGTAGAAAAATTTTCCTCTGAGTTTCCATAGATTCTTTACCTTTTTAAAAAGGTGTATTTCATTTATTTGAAAGGCAGAGTGACAAAGAGAGGGGGAAGATGCAGAGAAAGAGATCTCCTATCTTTTGATTCACTCTCAAAATGGTTGCAATAGCCAGGTCTGGGCTAGCCTGTAGCCAGAAGCCAGGAAATCCATCCAGGTCTCCCAAGTGAGTAGCAGGAGCCCAGGTACTTGTGCCATTTTCTGCTGCTTTCCCAGACATATTATAATACATAATTTTATATATATATATATATATATATAATATATATAATACTTGAACCAGCATTCTGAGGAGGGATGCCAGCATTGTAGGCTGCAATTTAACCCACTGTGCCATGACACGGGCCTTTTACTATACTGGCCAAGTCACTTTTCAAGATTTGAAAGCATATCAATTCTTCAGAGGATATAAAGTTTTTCCTGGTACAAATTCTGAAAAATTTATGTGACGATGTTCTCTGTAACAGATTTAGAGCAAATGAAAAAGTGGATTAATTTTTTTTTAATTAATTACTATTTTTATTTATCACTTATTTTCCTTTGAATCACAGTGTATCAATACTATTTCCCAAAGTGTATTGCTATTTCAAGATGTATTTTTTTATTTATTTGAAATACAGAGTTACAGAGAGAGGTAGAGAGAGAGAGAGAGAGAGAGAAAGGTCTTCCATCCGCTGGTTCACTCCCCACATGGATGCAATGGCTAGAGCTGAGCCAATCCAAAGCCAGGAGCTTCTTCTGGGTCTCCCACGTGGGCACAGGGACCCAAGGACTTGGGCCATCCTCCACTGCTAGTGTGGTACAGAGCTGGATCGGAAGAGGAGCAGCCGGGATTAGAACCGGCGCCCATATGGGATGCCAGCGCTTCAGGCCAGGGCTTTAACCCGCTGCACCACAGCGCCAGCTCCAAAGTGGATTAATTTATACACAGCTTTTAAAAAGCTGACTTTGAAAAAACTGGTAGAATAATATTTACTTTTATTTCAATGACTATAGTTTTTCCACAGTCTAAACACAATATATTACAACATTTTCATTAATACTAACCTTAAAGGATTTTTTGCTTTTATTTCACCAATCACCATATTCTCAGCATCCTTTTTTCTTTTGCAAAAAACGTAAGATGATTTATCGCCTAGAAACCTGTAGAGACTATTGTTGGAATCTTCAAATTCCAGTTCCTTTTCAGTTTTGAATAGCTTCATTCCTACTGGTTCAAACACTTTATGATTCATTAGAAGTTGGCAAAGATGAACTCCTTTAAGACGAGAGAGGTCATTGCTACTTCGGCACACATTTTGCATAAGATGACTTAATACTACATCAACAGCATCAGAACCAGTAAAACAGTCTTTGTATGTTCGTAAATGATGTCTCCTCCTTTTTATTTCCACTTGGGTCCGAAGGGAGTGAACAATACCATCCCATAGCTGAGTGGCTTGAAAAGGACCAGCGCAACCTGAAAAAATATATATAATAAATATATGCTTCTAACAAATTTAGATTACACAAAGCTATGTAAGCTTTTCAGTTTAGACAACCTTATGCTTTTTGATGGTATATCTGCTGCTAACATATTTCTTAAGTTTTATTTCCCAATTTATGTAATTCATTATGTTTATAAAATTTGCATATATTTCTAGGAACTTGTTTAATTGATGCAAAATATATTAGTATGTGAATATATATACCTGTAACATTACATGATTAATTACTAGCAATACTTAATTTTGAAGAGTATTCAGAGCACGTTTAAAAGGAACACAAATACATTTCAATTGATCACTACAGAGCTGTCTTCAATGGGCTCTTTTTCTGTTTTTTTTTTTTTTTTTTTTTTTTTGTCTGCCTGATCAAAGAGATCTGGGTAACACACTGAATAAAACTAATCACATGTCAGCTGTTCTTGACAAAACAAAAACTTTAATGAAAAATAAGGAAAAATAGAAACAATCAAAATGCCTATTCCATGTGAAATAGTTAAATAAAAAATGGTAGAGTCTTACTATGGTATTAAAATGAATGAAATCAAGTGATGTTTATAGCATGGAAGACTCACATTGAGAAGGGAAAAGAACTTCTGAAAAATAAAAATTAAAACAACCAACAAGCTGAGAATAACAATTCAATACTATAATCCTATTTAGATAGAAATGAACTGGCAACCTATATATAAATATATATAAATAAATAGAGAGATCTGGGAGGATAAACTTCAGTAACTTTTCTGAAGTAGGTTTGCAATGGTGATGGTGAAAGAGGATGTTCACTCTTTATTCCATGATTTTGGACTTGTATAATGTGCATATATGAATGTTCTCTTTTTAAAAATTTAATTGCAGACAGTAAAGCCTTTTCATTGAAATATAATTCACGCACCATAAACTTCACCATTAAATTCAGTATTTTTAGTACATTCACAAAGTTGTGCAATTATTGTTATGTAATTCTAGAACATTTCACTCCAAAAAGCCCCCCAAAGTTAGCAGTCACTCCCATTCCCTCATCCCAGTAAATTTTTAATTTTTAGGAATTACAAGGGGGAAAAACTTAATTATCTAGAATGTTGCTTCTAAATATTTTGGTCCATATAATCAAAGAATTTAAGCTCTCTCCTCCCTTGGCAATGGATAACTGGACATAACTTCGATGCGTGATTTTACATAATAGCCTGCTATTTATAACAAAGTGACAGAAATAAAAGTCTATCAACCTCAAAAAATCCTTTTGTAACTGAAGCTGTCCATCCTAGAAATCCCAGCCCCAGACACAGCGGACAGTGAGGACACAGAGGGGTGGGGTGGGTGGTGGGAGTGCAGCAGAAGAGGGGCGATTTCGATGGGGGCGGGAGGCTGAGAGGTGGAGACAGGTATGTTCTGCCAACAAACTACCTCGCCACTTCCATCAGACAGGTAAGCCAGGTGCCCTTGTTGCTAAGCGTAGCCTGGGGAACAACGGCATTGACGTCATCTAGAAACGCAGGACGGCAAACACTCCTCCGGAACCAGCACCTGCATGTTTAATAAGGTCCCCAGGTGCTTCGCATGCAAGTTCGTTTGAAAAGCACGCTAGTCCGGACTTTGCAAGGGCACTTCATCACGAGAGCAACCCCAAGAGCGAGCCCAGCGTCCGCAGTCCGGAGCCCGGGTGGGCAGGTGCCACGGCAGGAAAGGAACACGGAGCAGAGTCCACACCGCCCGCTCCCCTCAGCCGCCCCCGCCCCGGCCTTCACTGTCCACTGGGCTAGCATCTGGGCTACCTGTCTTCCTTTTCCGGCAGGAGCCACCTCTAGGGACCACGGAACTCCGACCGCTCCGGCCTGTACCCGCAAGCTCATTCTGGCTGCCAAGGTGGCGGAACCGAGGAGTCAAAAGAACCGCCATAAGCTTGGGCGCCGGAGGCTGTCCAAGGCCCTAGTCCCGCCTCCACCTGACTAAAGGGGCGGAGAAAAGCCCGGGTCCCGCCCCTTCCGAAACAGCCGGAAGTGACGTCATGCCCTGGCCGGCAGGTCTCTCTGTCTTCTTCCCCCTCCCTTACTCTTCCTCCCCAGTCCCTCCCCTCCCCTCCCCCTTTCCTCCTCCAGCTCCAGCCTTTGCGGCCGCGGGGGTAGCAGAGGCTATGGAGTAAGCCGGCGACAGCGGCCAGGCGCGGAGGCTGAGCGGGGACAGGCAGGTGGCTTTTAGGGGGGCGGGGGGACCGAGCCCCAGCACCGCCCCTCCCGGGAGAGAGGAAAGAGGTGAGTGGCCACTAGCCCCGAGCGGTCTGTCTCGAGGCCGCGCTCTCCCCCGGCTCTCAACCCTGGCGAGGAGGGAACGGGGAAGGACCCGCGCCTGGCGTAGGCCTCCGGGGGCCGCCCGGGCTGGCCACTGTTGCCTGGTGACGGTGTGCAGGCTGCGGGCCGGGCGGGCCGCGCGAAGCCGGGCCGGGGGAACGGCGATCCTAGGGGAGCGGATCCGAGAGGACCGAGTGCCCCGAAAGAGGCCTGGAGGGGTTAGGGAGACCTGGGACTGGAGTCGTCTGTCAGAGGGGGAATCCCCGACGCGGGTTCCGGAGCTCGGGTTTCCTTAGTGGCGATCTCGGTACCCTTTTGGGAAATTGGACACTGCCCTGGGGGTGGGTGAGACAGCTCCTCTCGGTTCTGAGGTCTGGCTCCGGGAACCTGGGTCTCCAGCCGGGCCCTCCCTCCAGCCTCCTTCCCTGACAGCAGCTACAGTTCTGGAAGGGAAGGTTATTGTGTGTGAGGTGGGTGGGGCAGATGTTTTGCTAACACTGAAAACCCCATCGGTGGCTCCTGCACTCCTGTGTTTTCTAAGCGAGAGAGAACGGATGGAGGAAGGTTTAGAGCGTAGGAGCTTGGAAGAACTTCTGGGGATCCAACTGAACGTGTACCTGTGGTCGGTGATCAGGGAGACCAATATTGTCAGATCTACCCCTGTAACAGACTTGGTGAGACTCCTGACTCAAGCGACTTAAAAGTGCTATGCCAAGTAGTGATTTAATTGTAAGTTGCCAACTAGTATTATGTAGGTCAAATTCAGGAATTATTTGTATGGTGATGCTTTAAAAAAAAATTGGATTCCATGAGTAAGAAGTTTTCTAAGTAGCATGTGTTAGTTCTGGGAAGCCAATAGTTTGAAATGAAAATGCTGTAAACCAGTTTACCATTGTAAAACGTGAGCCTGTCTAGTGATGGCTTGAAAGGCAGGGGCCTTGCAGGCATTGTTTGCTTTTTGGTTTGGCTTCCTGTCATTTTTTTCGTATAAATATTTTTCAAAAATGTAATGGTTTATGTAAAAATTATTTCTTGAGTCAATATTATAGTATCCTAGAGATGCTTTTGGGGGACTGTGTAAAGGAAAGGAACCGGAAGATAAGCACCTTCATTCTGTTAAGACCTTCTTTACCCAAATGCAAAAACCTATTGTTTTGTCTCTAAGATCCGTAAACACACAGTAAAATAAATACAGGCACAGTGTGCTTCCATACAATGGAATTTTTCTGGACAAATTAATCCTATAATTGTGAATAATTACTCATACTAATGTATTCGAAATTCATGATCGAACGTCCCCCACACCATGGGAAGAAACAGGTCCTTTTATTGTGTTGTTACTCATTGAGTAGCATCACCATCTCTCTAGGAGTTGAAGTTTGGTAGTTCCTTTCTCATGGTCATTCTCAGACTCTCGTGAGGTCCTGTTGATTTTGCCTGTTAGGTGTGTGTACTCTTCTTCAGCACTGGTTCTCTCGTTCCGGTTACCACCGTCTCTCATGTGTACTACTCTAGTAGCCTCCTGATGGTAGTCTACTGCATCTTCTCTGGTTTCTGTGTGTTCCACACCAGGCTGAGTAGCCTTTTCACAATGCAAATCTAAACACATCGTGTTTGTGTTTAAAATCCTTCAGTGGCTTCTTTTTAAGACAAACCTAAATCCTTAATGTGTCTTACAAGGTGGCTCCTGTAAGGTTGGCTCCTGATTGCCTGTCTAACCTCTGGGCCGAGGTGATTCCTTACACTTCCTTTTTCTTGCTGCCCTGTCCTCTTTTGTGTTCTCAGCTTCAGGTGTATGATTTCTTTTGGTTATGATCCTTCCTGAATATCTCCAAGAGCATGGGAATCTTCTTCCTTTCCTTTTTATCTAATTAATACCAATTCATCATTCAGTGCATTTCAGGGGAGACTTTCCTGATTAGAATAGGTTCCCTTGGCCGGCGCCGTGGCTTAACAGGCTAATCCTCCACCTTGCGGCGCCGGCACACCGGGTTCTAGTCCCGGTCGGGGCACCGGATTCTATCCCGGTTGCCCCTCTTCCAGGCCAGCTCTCTGCTATGGCCCGGGAAGGCAGTGGAGGATGGCCCAAGTGTTTGGGCCCTGCACCCGCATGGGAGACCAGGAAAAAGCACCTGGCTCCTGGCTTCGGATCAGCACAATGCACTGGCCGCAGTGGCCATTGGAGGGTGAACCAACGGCAAAAAGGAAGACCTTTCTCTCTGTCTCTCTCTGTCACTATCCACTCTGCCTGTCCAAAAAAAAAAAAAAAAAAAAAAAGTTCCCTTGATTCTCCTGACACTGTTGCAGAGTTGTGATATTTATTAATTCTTAATAAATTAATAAGGTGTTCCTCACCTATACCATCTAAGTGCTTACTGAATATTCAATGAATGAATTCACTGAACACTTACTAAATATGCCAGGAATTGTACTAAGCATTTTACATGCATCATCATTGTGAATCCTCACAACAATTACTTGAGGTATAGCTGGCTTTTCTCCCTTTTTATAAATTAGAAAATAGTGTTAGGGAGCCTCATTGTTGGTCCCAGCCCTATTAAGTATCAGAATTGACATTTGAAATTTGGTTTCCTTGCCACTGAAGATTATGTGCTTAACCCTCTAACACTTCTCACACTTGGCTCTGCATCAAAGTCACCTGTAGGTGTTTACTCAGGGTGCAAATGCTCTAACTACACCTTCAAAAATTCTGATTCCAAATGTTTGAGATAGTGTACAGGAATCTGTATAGTTTAACAAATTAGCAAGTTTAGTTAGATGTTCATGAGAGTCTGAAAATCATTGTCTTCGACAGTAATTTGGTGTTTTATGAGCTTGTTTTCACACATTGTATTACAGATTTCATTCTTTTCATAAGAAAACACTGTAGGGACTGGGCATTTGGCTTGCAGTTATGATGCTGCTGTGACACTCACATCCTATATCAGGGTGCCTGAGTTCAAGTCCTGGCTCTTTTCCGGGTTCCAACCTCTTGCTAATGTGTACCCTGAGAGGTAGCAGTGGATGGCTCAAGTAATTGTGTTCTTACCACTCACATGTGAGACCCAAATTGAATTCACAGCTTCCAGCTTCTGCCTGGCCCCAGCCCTGACTGTGCAGGCATTTTGGGAGTGAACTAGTAAATGGGTGATATTTCTGTCTGTCTCTCTCTATATATATTCCTTTTTCAGCAAATAAAACAATTTAAAAAAGAGAAGTATACAGCTATAGAAGTGACCCTAGTGATCATTTAGTCTAAATTCTTACCCAATTTTTCCTTTTCCCTCCTCTTCAGTTGGAGGAGCTGAATAATGAGAAGTTGCAGCCCTACTACTACTACTACTATTGCTACTATTTCTTTCTAAAAATAATTTCAAAAATCTGAATAACATGGTAAAAAACTACCCTAATTAGGGTATGTGCTAGAAGTTTCTTCAAAATAACTTACTTGAATGTAATCTTTTCTCAGATTTTATTGTTTAAGTTACTAATTTGCTATGTAAGCATATATTGCTTTTTGAATCTTATTGCACAGTGGTCTTAGGTTTGTAACTAATGCTGGAGACTGAATGCTTTACTTCTTAGTTCTGCCATTGCACTTTGCATGGTACTTTTCACCTAGTAGGTGCCCAGTAGTAATTGAATTGATATGTATTTCCCTGTACATTGCTAAAAGTCTCTTCAGGTTTTTTTTTTTTTTTTTATTTCTTATTTCTTCAAAAGGCAGAGTTAGAGAGAGAGGTACAGACAGAGAGACAGATATCTCTCATTTGCTGATTCACTTCCCAAATGGCCACAACAGCCAGGGCTGGAGCAGGCCGAACCCAAGAGCCAGGAGCTTGTTCTAGGTCTCCCATGTGGGTTCAGAGGCCCAAGTAGTTGGGCCATCTTCCACTGCTTAACAAGGTGCATTAACAGGGAGCTACACTGGAAGTGTGGCAGCCAGGTCTGGAACCAGCACCCATATGGGATGCTGGAGTCGCAGGCAGAGACTTAACCTATTACGCCATAGTTACGACCCTGTGTCTTCAGTTTTTTGTGTGCTTTTAAAATTAGGCTTAGTTGGCAGGTACCAATGCCATCCTACTAGATAAAGTGATCTGTTTAAGTTCATAACTAATCATAAAGATAAGATTGTCAAAGGGATCACATAAATAAGACCAGTGTCTGCTAATAATAATTGATAGAATTAAAAAGGAGAGAATGATCCTACATGGGAAGCGGGATACACAGCAGACTCATAGAATGACAAATGCCCTAAACAGCACTCTGGCCTCAGAATCAGCCTTTAAGGCATTCAGATCTGGCTAAAAAGCCCATGAGAGTATTTCAGGCATGGAAAGCCAAGACACTATGGCAAAAAATTGCCTAAATGGAAAATCTTTGTGAGTGAGATCCCAGTGGAAAGAAGGAGCCATCAAAGAAGGAGGTACCTTTCTCTGAAGGGAGGAGAGAAATTCCACTTTGATTATGGCCTTATCTAAATAAGGTCGGAGTTTGTGAACTCAAGAGGCTTCCATAGCCTTGGCAGTTCATGACAAGAGCCTGGGTGATTACTGATGTCATAAATAAGAGTGTCAGCTGTTAAATCAACAACAGAAGTCACTATGCACTTGCTCCTCATATAGGACCTCTGTCCTTAATGTGTTGTGCTATGAGAATTAATGGTAAAACTTGTCTTCAAACAGTACTCTATACTTGGTGTGTTTTTGTGGGTGCAGTCTGTTGAAATCTTTACTTAGTATATACTAAGTTGATCTTCTGTATATAAAGATAATTAAAAATGAATCTTTTTTTTTTTTTTTTTGGACAGGCAGAGTGGATAGTGACAGAGAGAGACAGAGAGAAAGGTCTTCCTTTTTGCCGTTGGTTCACCCTCCAATGGCCACTGCGGCCAGTGCATTGTGCTGATCCGAAGCCAGGAGTCAGGTGCTTTTTCCTGGTCTCCCATGCGGGTGCAGGGCCCAAGGACTTGAGCCATCCTCCACTGCCTTCCCGGGCCATAGCAGAGAGCTGGCCTGGAAGAGGGGCAACCGGGATAGAATCCGGTGCCCCGACCGGGACTAGAACCCGGTGTGCCGGCGCCGCAAGGTGGAGGATTAGCCTGTTAAGCCACGGCGCCGGCCTAAAAATGAATCTTAATGAAGAATGGGATGGGAGAGGGAGTAGGAGATGGGATGGTTTGTGGGTGGGAGGGAGGTTATTAGGGGAAAAACTGCTATAATCCAAAAGTTGTACTTTTGAAATTTGTATTTATTAAAAAAAGTTTTCTATAAAAAATTAGGCTTACCGCTGTAACTAGTCTGTTCTGGCTCAACTGATAATAATTAGATACTTTTTAAAAGAATGAGAATACTCAGCTGGTACAATCCATGTTGTTTTGAATAAGATTAAACATGACTTTTGTTTAGGCTAAAGAATAAGCCAAGCCCTTTTTTTTTTTTTTTTTTAATCTTTCTCTGAGTGCCTCAAGAAGAAGAAATAAATTTTTCGAGACTGTATCTCACGATTTTCTATCTATAGGTATAAACAGATGAGCACTGCATATAGGAATGTGGTCACAAAGTTTTTTCTCAAATTTTATGAAACATTTTACTGAAAGTATTTAATGTCATATAATGTAATTCTTATTTAGAATTATAGAATTTCATTTTATGAATACTTAACTGTATAAATAAATGATTATATTCTTTTATTTCTAAGTATTTACATAGAAATCTCACACCCTTATGCCTCTTTAAGGGATTAAAGAGAATATTTCAGTTCATATGTATTACTTATATTACAGTTCTTTGTAGTCAGTATGTATTATTTTGTGCTTCTTGTCAACCTGGCCTCTGCTAGGTGCCTTGAAACAAAGTTGCGAAGTATAATTTCGTTGTCAGATGTCATTTTTCAGTAACCTTTCTATTTGTATAGCAGTATTTTCAACAAAAAATACAAGGTAATTCTGCTTTTTAATATTTTGTTCCTGGGGAAGTTAGGGACACTTCATAATTGTATTATTTAAAAATTGAGGAAGTGTCTTTAGCCTGATTTTACCCATTATTTTCCTGTTACATCTAGATTCATGACCAGACAGAACTGAAAAAATTTTCAGTTCTTTTCATCTACCTGCCATTAGGTGCTGTACCATTCAACCCACTTTCTGCCAGGTGCACATCAAATCTATGTTACAAGAAATTTGCATACTCAACTCTGCTGAAAGCCAGGTCATAAGTTGGTAGACAGTCTTCAGATTATACTGAAGTTTCGCCGAATCTTATTTTTGCTGAGATTTGGAAGGGGAAAAGGGCTGAATTTTAAGTGAATTCCACTAAGTATTGTGCAAGGAGAAATGGCTAAATATTTTTCTCGTTTATAATTTTTGTCTTTGGAAAAATGGGCTTATTTCTGTACTAATTAACAAAGTGAAAATTTAGAAAGAACTATGATTATAAGAAAAGATATTTGGACCATACATTTCACACATGTCAACTGGCAGTTGCCAATAATTCAATATCTCATTTAAGTTTAGGTCTTATTGGTTTATTGAGATAATTCTGTCCTTAGCTGTCTGTTACTCTCATGATATCCTTGGGAGACCTTTTCCAAGGCTGCATTCTTTATTTGGGCTCATAGTGCCCAATTTTTAACTTCAATCTAGACTTTTTTTTTTTTTTTAAGATTTATTTATTTATTTGAAAGGCAGAGTTACAGAGAGTCAGAGGCAGAGTGAGAGAGGTCTTCCATCTGCTGGTTCACTCCCCAGATGGCTGCAATGGTTGGAGCTGGGCCAATCCAAAGCCAGGAGCCAGGAGCTTCTTCTGGGTCTCCCACAGGGGTACAGGGGCCCAAGGACCTGGGCCATCCTCTACTGCTTTCCCAGGCCATAGCAGAGAACTGGATTGGAAGTTGAGCAGCCAGGACTCAAACTGGCACCCATATCGGATGCCAGCACTGCAGGTGGCAGCTTTACCCGCCATGCCACAGTGCTGGCCCCTAGACTTTATTTTTTTTCCCTAAGTTTTTGGCCTTCATATCTAAAAACCTAATAGGTAGCTCCATATGAACATCATCCAGACAACAAAATTTCTGCATCCCCAAAATTGAGTTGTTCCTCCCACAAACAATCAACTTTTTCCTGTAGCTCCTGCCTTTGCAAATGGTTTCACCCTCCACTTAGATTCTGAAATTGGACTTGGAAGTAGGGGCATGACATTGCTATTTTGTCCCTTTCTTTTATCTAATTTATCAGTACGTTCTTTTAGTTCTAACTCCTACTTGTTTCTTAATTTTTTTTCTTTCTTGCTGCTATTTCCATAATCCAGCAGTCTCCTCAACTTTTAAAATTTGTTTAAAATGTGAACTGTAATATGAAAATGCAGGACATAATTTACTTTTAATATATAAATATAAAACAAACAGCCTTGTAACTAGTACCTTTGACACCCTCTTCTCACCATTTCTTCCCAATTTTTCGTGCCTGTATTTCCAATGGCCTTTCCTTTATTTCTTCCTGTGTTTATATTCTGATTATGAATATCATCTCTGACTACATATTAAAGTTTTCAGTCTTGCCATACCTGCCTCTGTCCCTAGTATATCTTTCATTCTGCTTGATACAATGAATAGTTGATCATCTTACTCAAGTCTAAAACTTTTCTGTGGCTTATCTTAGCTTGCCTTTATACTTCCAGTCTCCTTTTCCATCCTTTGTTTTTTTCCAGCTTTTATCTGAACTGCTGTGTTTTCACTCCTACAGTTTTCCCATTCTCTCCCTCATTCACTCCTACTCACCATTAAAAACATCCCTTGTGTTACTGTTAGAAAACATTCTTCTGTTCTTTTTGCAGTTCTGACACTCTGTACATGTATATTAAGCAGTTGTTGTGATTGTTTTACTTTTCTTTCTTCTCCATTTCTGGTAAAGTTCTTCATAGTCAGTTTTTCCTTTACCTCCTCCTCAGTTTCTTATACCAATATGGTATCAGGTACATGGAGTACACCATTGTTGACTCTGTTTAGATGATGGATAGGTATCTCAGGTTTGAATATCAGTTCTTTGTTTTCATTCTGTATTCTTATTTTCAGATCTTACCATAATCTTCCTCTCCTCATATCTTGGTACTTGATATTCCCTCTTTTTGAATATTCCTTCCCTTTTGTTCCTGCCTGAAAATCACTTCATTTTTGAGTGCATTTTTATGTTCCTATGGCATGGAACATTTATGCCTCTTGTTAATTGTTACAGCTCCGCAGGTCTGGATCTGCTGCTGCTGGACTGAGTCTTTAAAGACAAGAAGTATTTCCCTATACACCTGCATTCCCAGGATGTAACATGGTGCATAGCATGTAATATGTAGCTATGCAGGCAAAGTTAAAGAAATGGATAAATAAGTTTCAAAGAAGATTCTATATCACTTTACCTTCCCATCAATATCAGCAGCAGATGTTCACGAAGAACTTGGCATAGCAAATAAATGTTTTTATAATTCCTGTAGCAACATTTTGTAACTGCTTATAAAAATGCCACATTAAATTTAAAAGGGAAAGTGAGCATTTCTGTTTATAGACAGTTCAAATCTTTAATACAAAGAAAATAGATTATATTTAAGTAAATACAGTTAACAGAAAACTGGATACAACCATATAAAATGTTTTTAGTTTCTTTCTACCAACAAGTTTAAAACATATGATACACAGATTCAGGTCACACAAATTAAAATGTATCTTTGATTGATTTTAGCAGCTTAAATTTATGGACAATCTTATCTATAAGCCATTTAAAATAAAACTCTTAATAAAATTTCCCCATGTGGACATACAATATGTACACACATATAACATAGCATACTAGACCAATATGGTCTATATATTTATATATTATATGGTTGTGCTTAAGTTTACTGGTTAAACAAACTACACCATGTTAGATATTTAAGAGGTGTTTTCAAATACATGATTCTTAAAATTTATAGAAGGCATTGGACCTTCTGGTAAATGTTTTCTTAAGTTGTTATCTAATGGTTGAAACTGTTTGCTAAGTATTCATGCGATATTGCTATTGTCAGCAAGCGATCTAGGACTTGCTCCCTCATTTCTCTATTCTAAGCCCAACTTGTTCTTTCATTTCTCTATTCTCTTCAAGGTAGGAAACTAATTCTATTATGAAGTAATCTGTAGGATGCACAATTTAATCTTTAGACCTTATAAAAGAGATGGCTAACATTTTTCTGTAATAGCATAGCCAAAATAAGAACTTAAATAATAATCTCATAGCTAGATTCACTTCGCCATCAGCAAAGTATACAGTAAGTAGAAAAAACCTCCCTTTCAGACCAAAGGGAAAGAAAGTTTTAAATTCAGAATATAATTTTCCTCATGGGCATTGTCTACCTTAGAAAAACTACTACAGAACATGCCTGTGACTATAGACTTGTAGTTCAGGCCACCGAAGATTAGAGATGGGACATGGGCACTCCCTTGACTTGCATCCTCTGGTCTGCTTTAACACAAACCAGGAGGAAAAGAAAGCTAGGCATCAGAAGCAATGGGTGGCAGGCCTATTAATGGCTCATCTGTACAGTGATCTGCCCTCAAGGAGACCCAACAGGCCAGTCCACTGCAGTGGCTTTCAAAGTGGCAAGCCTGGGCTTCAGCAGAACTCAACTTGTGAAGAGCCCTGGCAGCTCTGCCAAGAGTTGGATCACTGGAAATGGACCTGCCCTGGAGTCGAAGGATGCCCAGGTCAGAGCCACAGATCTTATTGGCTCTAAGCTGAAAAGCCCTTCACTCAGCCCAACTTCCAAAGTGACCACTGCAGCTGAGGGTGTGGTCAAGTAGGGTCAGCAACATTGCAGGCAGAACTGTAAATTTCTTGTTAGAGATGCCCCCTGCCTTTACCTGGCCAGCTCTCCTCCCAGGCCAGCCAAGTAATGAAAGTCAACAGAGTGCCTTCCCCTAGGAGGTTCACACCTCCCTTAGGATATACCCCATGTGAAGAGATAGATAGGTCTGGGCCTCTTAACTTACAAGGCCTAAAGCCCACCAGATTATTATTAAGCCCCTTCTATCAGGTTCTATTTGCCTCTCAATCAGAAAACTTAATTGTAGCTTAGACAGCACCTTTCTTAGCTCCTCTAATAATGACTCTGTCCTTTGTTCTAGACTCTGTCTAGCGTACTTGGGCCTCATTCCTTTGTAATCATAACCTCTACTCTACCACCAATGGCTCTACTCCCAACCTGTGTGTACTGATGGTCCTCTTCCCCACTTAATGCTGTATAATTGTTCAAACCTGGTTAATGCCACTCTTAGGATCATTGGTTACTATCCTCACCCTGTCTTTTATGACCTTGTCTAAATATGATCAGAGTCGGCAAACTTGGAAGGCTTCCATAGCCTTGGCAACTCATGACGACAGCCTAGGGTGGTTACTGGCGCCATAAACTAGAGTGTCAATTTGTTGGGTCAACAACAGGAGCCACTGTGCACTTGCTCCTCATGTGGGATCTCTGTCCTTAATGTGCTGTACATTGTGATTTAATGCTATAACTAGTACTCAAACAGTATGTTTCACTTTGTGTGTCTATGTGAGTGCAAACTGTTGAAACCTTTATACTAAATTGATCTTCTGTATGTGAAGAGAATTGAAAATGAATCTTGATGCAAATGGAAGGGGAGAGGGAGCAGGAGAGGGGAGGGTTGCGGGTGGGAGGGAAGTTATGGGAGGGGGAAGCCACTGTAATCCATAAGCTGTACACTGGAAATTTATATTCATTAAATAAAAGTTAAAAAAAAAAAGAAAAAAAAAAAAAGAAAACTGGATACAAATAAGTGCTGCCTTAGTCCAGTGATCTTCCAATATTTTTGAAGAACTGTGTACCCCTTTGTGTGTTTTCAAGTTAAGGGCATCTTTAAGTTTTTTGTTGTTGTTAAGAGTTTAAATATTGTGGCCGGTGCTGGGGTGTAGTGGGTTAAGCCTCCTCCTGCGGCGCCAGCATCCCTTATGGGCACCAGTGTGTGTTTGGGCTGCTCCTTTTCCAATCCAGCTTTCTGCTAATGGCCTGGGGTAGCAGCAGAAGCTGGCCCATGTGCTTGGACTCCTTCACCAACATGGGAAATCCAGAAGAGGCTTCTGGTTCCTTGCTTCAGATTGGCCCAGCCCCAGCCATTTGTGGCCATTTGGGGAGTGAACCAGTGGATGGAAGACATCTCTCTCTGTCTCTCCTTCTATCTGAACTCTGCCTCTCAAATAAGTAAATAAATCTTTTTTTTTAAATATTGTTGCAAGTTTCTAGGTTGTTGTATATTGTCATTGTTCTTCATCAAAACCTTGGAGTTCATGTTTATCAGTTGAAATAAACATGTTCTGATACATATTGTTAAGATCTTCTTGGAAGAAATAAAGCACAGTCACCTTTGTTCTTCTTACCAACATTTCGCTTTATTCTTAAGGTATGTTCTCTCAGAATTAATGTGTTGTCAAATTGCATGCCCTTTTCCCTGCAAGGCTTTTTAGACTCGGAGAAATGCTCTATGGAAGTCTGAGATGACTGAAAGAAATGTTGTTTTTAGTCACTTGGGGAAAAATTGTGAAGGAAGAGATGATTAAGGAAAATCTTCAGAGCGTAGACTTGTTCTCAAGCAAATCAGTTTTAGGAAAGAGTACACATGGAAGTGGAAGATTTGTAGTGTGAAAGGGTTTTTCAACCTATTTTGTGCCAAGGATCCCTTTGGCAATCTAATGAAGCCTATGGATGTGTTCTCAGGGTAGTATTTTAAGAATACATTTGTCAGTTTCCACAGATGCCTGATGGGATTTGATTGAATTGCATTGAATCTGTAGGTTGATGGGGAGAATTGATATCTTAACAACACTAAGTTTTCTAATTGTAATCACAATTTTTCTTTCCATCTATTTAGGGTTTTTTTTTTTTCACTTTCTCTCAGCAATTTTTTTTTCATTATATTGGTCTTGCTTTTTTATCCAGTTTGAAAATGTCTGCTTACACGTGATGTAATTATTGATATGAATGGATATGTCAGCCATCTTACTATTGAATTTCTATTTGCCATATTTGTTATTTGTTTCTGTTTCTTTTTGTATTTATCAGTTTATTTTATGATTCTTATTTTATTCCTACTATTGGCTTGTTAGTGATAGCTTTTTATTATTTTAATTATTGTTCTGGAGTTTACAATGTGTATCTTTAACTTACCACAGTATGCCTTCAACTATTTTTATACTACATCACGCGTGGTGGATTAATCCACTTCCTGCAATGCCAGCATCCCATATGGGTGCTGGTTCAAGTCCTCGCTGCTCCACTTCCAATCCAGCTCCATGCTAATGCCCCTGAGAAAGCAGCAGAAGATGGCCCAAGTGCTTGGATCCCTGCCACTCATGTGGAAGATCTGATTGGAGTTCCAGGCTCCTGGCTTCAGCCTGGCCCAACCGTGGCCATTGCAGCCATTTGAGGAGTGAACCAGTAGGTGGAAGAACTCTTGTCTTTCCTCTCTATGTAAGTCTGCCTTTCAAATAAATAAGTTTTTTTTTTTTTAAAAAGTACTGTCTTTAATATTTCTTGAAGTGATTGTCTAGTAACACATTCTCTCAGATTTTGTTTTTCTGAAAAAACCTTTATTTCACTTTGATTTTTGAAAGATTTTTTTCTCCCCACCTACCAAATTCTGACAGTTTCTGTTAACACTTTAAAGAAATCATTCATTTGTTCTCTGCCATACATAGTCTCTGATGTGAAGTCTGGGGAAACTAAAAAAGAAAATTTGCACGGAGGGGAAGATTTATTTGAAAGGCAGAGTTACAGAGAGGGTGAGACAGACAGAGAAGCATCTTTCATCCACTGGTTCACTCCCCAAAGGGCCACAGTGGACCAGGTCTGGGCTCATTCTGGGGATCTGTATATATTGTTACTCTTGTGATATTGCCCCACATATTACTAAGTCTGTGTTCATCTTTTCAACCTTTTACTCTGTCTGCAGGTTTCACTAATCTTTTGTCACCCTACACTGTATTCTGTTCATATTTGCTAAATTTATTACGTATATATTATTTTTAATTTCTCGAATTTTTATTTGGATCTTTTATTGTGTTCCATTTTTTTATAGTGTTCATAGTTTCCTCTAAAAACTTTGTTAGCATTTTAATGTTCTGTGCTAATTCTGTAATCTATTGTTTTACATTTGTGTCTAACTTTATTTGAAATACAGAGACAGAGAAACAGAGAAAGCTCTTCTATCTGCTGGTTCCCTCTCCAAATGCTTACATCAGCTAGGGCTGGGCCAGGCTTTGAAGCCAGGAGCCTGGAACTCTATTCTGGTCTACCACGTGGTGGCAGAGAGAGAAGTACTGGAACCATCATCTGTCTGCCAGGGTGTGCTTGAGCAGGAAACTGGATTGGAAGTTGAGGAGCTGGGACTCAAACCAGATGTTCCTACTGGGATGTGGGTATCCCAAGAGGTGTACTTAACTGCTGTGTTCAACGCCTGCTCCTGTAATCTGTCATTTTAAGTCTGTTTTTATTGACTGATTTTTGCATTTTATTATAGGTCACATTTTCTCCTTGGCATTTTTGATGATTATTGATTACATGCTGAACAATGAATGTTACATTGCTTGGTATTTAATGTGTGTGCATGCGTACCTGTGTATGTGTTCCTTTCATGAATGTTGAGTTTTGTTCTGGGAGGCAGGTTAACAGTTTACAATAAATTAGGTCATTTGAGGATTGCTTTCACCTTGTTAGAGCAGGTTTAGATGAGCTTACTCTAAGGATGGTTTACTACTAAGTCACACTGCTTCTAGAGTTTCTGCTGAATGCCTTAGTGACCAGTGAAGACTCTACTCTGGGATAGTAGGATGAGATAGTGAATGGTTTTGCAGCCCTGAAGTCTGAAACTGTCCGGCGCATAGCTCTCTAGTGGGTCCATGCCTGCTATGTACATCTTAGCACTTAACCAAGTGTGAAGGATACGCCTATGCTCTTTTTCAGTGCGGCCTCCTTCACTTCAAAATTCTGTCTTTGGGTGTCTAGCAGCCTCAGCATCCTCGAATTCCAGCTTATGTTCTTAGCCTCTCAACTCAGCTAGATGGCTCCTTGGGTTCTACTCTTTGCTCATAGCTTAGAATGGGCCTCTAGGCAGAAAGCTAGGGCAAGCCTAGGGTTTACCCTATTAGTTTTCTTTCTCGCTGGCCTCCCAGGATCTTGCTGCATACCTAACATGTGAAAACATTTGTTTTATATATTTTATTCAATTTTCTATTTTTCTAAGGCAAAAAATAAATTCAGACTTTTTTTCCTCTATCATGGCCAAAAGTTAGAGAATAACATTCTTGAATTCCTGATTAAAATATGTATGATTTGAAAGGAAACCAGTTATTTTCAAATAATTTAAAAAATACTTTTATAACTGTGATACAGTAGTATATTTGCTTAATATATTAAATAACCAAATCTAGTGTGGAGCCTGAAAAGCCTAATTCTAATTCTTTGAGTTCTTTCTGTGATTCCAGGTTAGAAACCACTGCTTTTGAACTTAAAGTCTCCTCTCCACTCTACCCTCATTCCTTTTCTTTTTCCTGTCCTCTCCTATATATTCCCTGAGAAGTCTTCGTATAACAGTAGATAGGAAACTCTAGTTTAAAGAAAGTTTTCTTAAAAAAAAAAAGATACCATCACAAGTAGAGTCTGTTTTAATTCACCAAATAATAAGTCAAACCTAACAATGACTAATTATTACTAATAGTTACTGACCATTGTGTTTATTAAGCAATCACTAATTAACAATAACTGATTGTTAATAACGCTATTAAGAACAAAACATGTGTATGTTATTTTTAAGATTTATTTTATTTATTTGAATGTCAGAATTACAGAGAGAGGGAGAGAGAGAGATCTCTCCCTTTGCTGGCTCACTCCCCAAAGGGCCACAACAACCAGGGCTGGGCTAGGCCAAAGCCCAGAGTCGAGTCGAGAGCTTCATCCAGGTCTCCCATGTGAGTGTAGGGGCCCAAGCGCTTGGACCATCTTTCATTGTTTCCTCAGGTGCATTAGCAGGGAGGGGGATCAGAAGTGGTGCAGCCGGAACTCTAAGCGGAATCCAATATGGGGTGCTGGTGTTGCAGATGGTAGCTTAACCCCTTGTGCCACAATGCTGGGCCATATAAAGACTTATTAAATATTGATTTATTTACATGTCAAATTATTAAAAATAATAGGTGACCTTCTGCTTGTGTGTCTTTTATTGTACCTTTGCCAGGAATCTTTTTCTCTCAGGAAATATTCTTAAATAATTTCATAGTATAATAATTATTATTTTAATAGTAAATGAAACTTTCTATGAACACAAATCAGTATATAACATTTCCTTTTAGATATTTATGTTGCTATTTTTAATGTGAAGTGTTACTGAGAGGTTCTAAACACTAAAGACACCTTTAAGGATTAATGTTACAGAGTTCAATGACATTCATTCTCTTTGTTCATGTCAGTGTCAAGTGCAAATATGTCTTCATGGTCTGAAAGAACTGAGGTTAAAAGGAGCAGTTGGGTTACTAGACTTAAGTTTGTGCTCTAGTATGTTGGGTTCTCTGAAGACATAACAAACATGCAACTTTTCTATATAACATTGTTTTGATCATTGTTTGGGGGTATTAAGCTTTTTAAATTAAATTAAGAATAAATGTTTATACAAATAAAAATGATCAGTTCTCCCTATTTTTCTGTATTTCTAGGTAGCTGGAACCACCTAGTATTGCAGCCATGGAGTCAATGCTTAATAAATTGAAGAGTACTGTTACAAAAGTCACAGCTGATGTCACTAGCGCTGTAATGGGAAATCCTGTCACTAGAGAGTTTGATGTTGGTCGTCACATTGCCAGTGGTGGGAATGGGCTAGCTTGGAAGATTTTTAATGGCACAAAGAAATCAACAAAGCAGGTAAGTTATTCAGAATCTAGTTAGAAAAAGCACATCCTAAGTACCATGAAGTGCATGAATGTATGTTTATGTTAAGACATGCAAAAAGTTGGTAAATGGATTCTTTTTTTTTTTTGGTAAATGAATTTTTTTTAAAATTTTTTTTTGACAGGCAGAGTTAGACAGTGAGAGAGAGAGAGAGAGAAAGGTCTTCCTTTTTCCATTGGTTCACCCCACAAGTGGCCGCTGCGGCCGGTGCGCTGCGCCGATCCGAAGCCAGGAGCCAGGTGCTTCCTCCTGGTCTCCCATACAGGTGCAGGGCCCAAGGACCTGGGCCATCCTCCACTGCACTTCTGGGCCACAGCAGAGAGCTGGACTCGAAGAGGAGCAGCCAGGACAGAATCCAGCGCCCCAACCGGGACTAGAACCTGGGGTGCCGGCGCGGCAGGCGGAGGACTAGCCTAGTGAGCCGTGGCGCCGGCCAGGTAAATGGATTCTTAAATGACTCTTTAGTTCGTATTTCCTCTTCTGAAATCATACAAAGACAAATGCTTTTAAACATATCCTGAATATCCCGGTAATAGATTCGCTTTCTGACATAGTGTAACATCTTGACGATCTGATTTTACTTACATAATAAAATAGATGTCAGATGTGAATATTTTATTATATTAGATAGAAATATTTAACAAAATGTATATCTATGAAATTTGTCATGATCCTTAAATTTCCTTTCAGGTTCATTAGTAAATTATTGACAAAATAACTAGTTATTTTTTTTCAACCTTAAATATGTCTTATTTACTGCATTCTTTTTCTCTCTTTCTCTATAGCCTTTAGAAAATAGACTGCTATACTATTTTGTGTTAAACCTGATGGGTTTTAACACTGGGACATATATATTGCAGAAAGTAATCAGTAGTGTGTTTTAGGTTATTTATTTCATACTGATTTTGAAACTAACTTCATTTAGTAAAGAGTGGTTTGAATGATTTGTAATTTTTTTTCATTCTTTGGTTATGACACCAACAGATGGTTCTAAGAAATATGGAGGATCATTTGTGTTAAATTTTACTATTAGCTTCTGTTGTAATTGTTAAAGAATCATGTTCAGTTTTAAAATCTTTGTAGAAGTATGTTCTTTCAAAAATTACTGTTTCCAGGCCGGTGCCGTGGCTCAACAGGCTAATCCTCCGCCTTGCGGCGCCGGCACACCGGGTTCTAGTCCCGGTTGGGGTGCTGGATTCTATCCCAGTTGCCCCTCTTCCAGGCCTGCTCTCTGCTATGGCCTGGGAAGGCAGTGGAGGATGGCCCAAGTGCTTGGGACCTGCACCCGCATGGGAGACCAGGAGAAGCACCTGGCTCCTGGCTTCAGATCAGCATGAAGAGCCGGCTGCAGCGGCCATTGGAGGGTGAACCAACGGCAAAAAGGAAGACCTTTCTCACTGTCTCTCTCTCTCTCACTATCCACTCTGCCTGTCAAAATAAATAAATAAATAAATAAATAAATAAATAAAAGATTATCTCCTGTCCCTGAATCTAGGATATCCACCACATTTAAAAAAAAAAAAAAAATTACTGTTTCCAAAAGTACTTTTACTTCCCTACAAGTGAAATACATGATTGTAAGATGTACAGAATTTATTATGCAGACTTCCCAATCACAGACATATGATTGTGAGTATATATTTTTTGATATTTTCCAAACAGTTTGTTTCTCAGACAGGTATACTGAAGATCAAATTGGTTTTGATTATACTTTATGAAATAGGAATATTGGTTTTATGATAAGTTGCTGGTATGTGGTTTATACCTAACTGTTAAATCTAGTTTTTATTGCCACTTGGTTGGGATTCTTTATTGAGATGATAAGATGATCTGAATCTTAAATGCTGATTGATACAAGCTTTTTTCTTGATTGTTTCAAGTCACCAAGATCTTGCCCATCTATAAAGTAGTTTCTTGAAAAACCACTCCTTAAAAAACTGTAATGGCATTACAGAAATGGCTGAACTCTAATACTAGTGCATAATGCTTTTAAAAATTAATCATAAGGACCAGTATTGTGGCAGAGCAGATAAAAAAGAAAAAAATGTGATGCTGGCTTCTCATTTGGGGGCCAGTTTGTGTCCCAGCTTCTCCATTTCCAATCCAGCTCGCTGCTAACGGCCTGGGAAAAGCATGGAGGATGGCTTAAGTGTTGGGTCCCTGTCACCATGTGGGAACCCAGATAAGGCTTCTGGCTCTTGGCTTCAGCCTGGCTCAGCCCTGGAAATTGTGGCCATCTGGGGAGTGAACCAGTGGATGAAAGATTTTCTTTCTCTCTCTGTCTCTGCGTCTTTCTGTAACTTTGACTTTAAAATATATAAAGAAATATTTTTAAAATGGTAAAAAATTGATTATGTAAGATGAAAACAAGGCTGCCAGATAAATAAAATCATGCATTTTTATTAAGAATGTGGTAACATAATAGTATCTTGTGCTTTACCTAAGGAATTCTCAGTGCATGCTAATGTCACTAATTTATATGCTGCAGTCCCCTGAGAGTATTGGAGCTTCAGTTGCTCTTCATAGAACACAAATGATAGAGCCCCGTTCTCAACTGTTGAGTGCCAGGATTGGGTTCTCTTAGGAAACTTTGCTCCATTCCATTTTTTCCCCCAAATTTACTAATTTGAAGCAAGAAAATAGTTTTGGAATACACCGGTGCTCTCAGGAACATTATTTAAATTTTATGTTTTTTTTGCCTCCTTCAAACTAAGGAGTCAGAACTGAGTATCCTGTCTTTATCACTGGTTAAAACCTTAAGGAATATGCTAAGTCTCTAACCAACTTGACATTGAAGCCTAGTTTTAATTTCTTCCTTAATCAAAAATATATTATTTTTCAGTTCCTTATTTTTATTTACAGCGAATCATATAAACTGATAATATAAAGCTATACTATCCATTATGATAGCTACTAGACATATCTGTTTCCATTATTAAAACTAAATACAGGGGCTGGTGCTGTGGCGCAGCGGATTAACGCCTTGGCCTGAAGCACCAACATCCCATATGGGCGCTGGTTCTAGTCCCCGCTGCTCCTCTTCCAATCCAGCTCTCTGCTATGACCTGGGAAAGCAGTGGAAGATGCCCCAAGTCCTTGGGCCCCTGCACCTGCGTGGGAGACCCTGAAGAAGCTCCTGTCTCCTGTCTCCTGTCTCCTGGCTTCAGATCAACGCAACTCCGGCCATTGCGGCCACCTGGGGAGTGAACCATTGGAAGGAAGACCTCTCTCTCTCTCTCTCTATCTCTCCTCTCTCTATGTAACTCTGACTTTCAAATAAATAAATAAATCTTTAAAAAGAAAAACAAAACTAAATACAATTCAGTTCCTTATTTGTACTAGTCACATTTTAAGTGTTCCTTACCCACATGTGGCTGGTGCTATCATAATAGACAAAGCAAATTTAGAACTTTATATCATTACAGAAAGTTCTCTTAGGCAGTGCTGATCTAGAGAAACTAAAAGAAAAATAATGAAAAATGATATTATCCTTAGTCACCTTTTTCCTCCCCATAAACGGGCGTTATGACTCAGTGCATCTTTCCTACCCTCCCAGCCTCTTTTACCCACTTCCCCTAAAGAGACTTATTTATTTGTTTAGTTAGTTATTTGTTTATTTGAAAGGCAGAGAGATACAGAGGAGAGATAACTTCCATCTGCTGGTTCACTTCCCGAATGGCTGCAACTGCCAGGGTCGACCCAGGCTGAAGTCAGGAACCTAGAACTCCATCCAGGTCTTGCACGTGGGTGGCAGGGGCCCAAGCACTTGAGCCATCTTCTGCTGTTTTCTCAGGCACATACATTACCAGGGAACTGGATTGGAAGTGGAGCAGCTGGGAGAACTGGCACTCCCATATAGAACACCAGTGTTACAGGCAGCAGCTTAGCTCACTGTGCCACAACACCAGCCTCTCTGTAGTGAATAACTTATGAAAATGAAACAAAAAGTTGCTGAGACAACTTTTTGAGGACAAAACAAGTAGTGTTTTTTTTGCACTTATTTTGTCAGGCTAGTTTTGTATATTTGTATACATGTATATACTATGAAGATTTAAAAACATTTATTATTTGGATAAACTATTAAATATAAAGTTTGTAAACATGTTGAAATTGATGTATTTATAATATATCAATGTGTAATTGATATTTATACCTTATTGGTATTGGTGCTACTGTTTAGGTTTATGTACTAATGGTATAAACCACCAGGGTATATGTGGATTTGTTTAGTTTCCTTTATAAGTATCAGTTGGAAGCATTTCTTGATCCTTTTACTCTATTTTTGTTGTTGTTGAAATTTATTCATTTGAAAGGCAGAGTGACAGAGAGAAATATCTTCTATTCATTGATAGATTTCCCAAATGGCCACAACATCTAGGACTGGGCCAGACCGAGGCCCAGAGCCAGGAACTGCATCCTGGTTTCCCATGAATGTGGCAGGGACCCAAGTACCCCAGGCTCATTAGCAAGGAGCAATATCAAAAGTGAAGTAGCTGGGATGTGAGCCAGCTCTCCTGAATGGGATGTGGTTGCCTCAAGCAGTGGCTTGAACTGCTGTGCCACAGTGCTGGTCCGCTTAAATTTTATTCTTTTATATATGTGCCATTGGAGCAGTCATGATGTTTTTCTTTTTTAGTCTCAGTAGGGATGCCAACACATTTCCAGATGATAAGCAAAGAGCAAAAGTTATGTTGTCTATTGTTTTAAAATGTAAACTTATTTTTAAGAGCTTAGGTACAACATGGCATGTGCACCAATTATGAGTGCAACCTGATGAATGTTCTCAGTGAACATACTCATATGACTAGCACTCTGATCAAGAAATAAAACCTCAGTAATAACTGATGTACTTTTCTGCTCCTGACTCCTACCTCCCTTCTCTTCAGTGGTAACCACTATCCTGGTCCTGTTTATGAACTTTATGAACTGTATTGAAATAGAATTATATGATGTATACTCTTGTGTTTGGCTCCTTAACATCTATGTGGTTGAGCACAGCAAGTTTTCTTTTTATTCTTATATAAAGTACTGCTATGAACATTCTTATGGGAGTATGTATCATATGACAGATCATTTAGATATGGATTGCTAAATTTTAATGGATATGATTGTGCTAAACAGTTTGTCTGGAGCTGTTGTACCAATGTCTACTTTTACCAGCAGTTATGGTTTGTCTACATCCCTACCAACCTTGTTACATAGTCAGTCTTTTATCTTAGGCATTCTGGGTGGAAGGTCTATTTAAGTTATGAATTTTTTTTTTTTTTTTTTGACAGGCAGAATGGATAGTGAGAGAGAGAGAGA
Organism: Lepus europaeus; assembly: GCF_033115175.1. NCBI lineage: Eukaryota > Metazoa > Chordata > Mammalia > Lagomorpha > Leporidae > Lepus > Lepus europaeus. The sequence continues at coordinate 20,535,648 of NC_084836.1, read as the reverse complement.
CAGAGAGAAAGGTCTTCCTAATTTACCATTGGTTCAGCCTCCGCTGGCCGCTGCGGCCAGCGCACCGCGCTGATCCGAAGCCGGGAGCCAGGTGCCTCTCCTGGTCTCCCATGCGGGTGCAGGGCCCAAGCACTTGGGCCATCCTCCACTGCACTCCCGGGCCACAACAGAGAGCTGGCCTGGAAGAGGGGCAACCGGGACAGAATCCGGCGCCCCGACCGGGACTAGAACCCGGTGTGCCGGCGCCGCAAGGCGGAGGATTAGCCTATTGAGCCGCGACACAGGCCTTAAGTTATGAAAATTAAGAGTAATATTCCATGCTCCCCTCCCACCTGAACTTTTAAAATATCTAATTGCAGATAGTGTTCATACTACTGTACTTCTGTTACACCTTTGTAACTGACAGCCATTCTACAGAGTTTTATGCTTAGGCTTAAAATACTTATCTGAACATAGATACTCCTTTCAAACATATTCTCATGTTCTTTCTCTTTGTTTTTAGATTTTTATTATTTGTTATTTGAGAGTGAGTGAGAGTGAGAGAGAGAGAAAAAAAATTCTCATCTGTTGGCTCATTCCCCAAATGCCTATAGTAGCTAGTACTGGACCAAGCCAAAGCTGGAAGCTTGAAACTCAATTCCAGGTCACCCTGTGAGTGGCAGGGACCCAACTACTTGAACCAACACCTGCTGCCTCCCAAGATTCACATTAACAGGAAAGTGGAATGCACAGTAGAGCCATGATTCCAATTCAGGCTTTCCAATAATGCAATGTGGACTTATTTATTTTCGAATGTACAACTTTTGGGTTATAATGGCTTTTCCCCCCATAACCTCCCTCCCACACGCAACCACCCCATTTCCCACTCCCTCTCCCCTCCCATTCTTCATCAAAATTCATTTTCAATTATCGTTGTATACAGAAGGTCAACTTGATATATACTAAGATTTCAACAGTTTGCACCCACACAGATACACAAAGTATGAAGTACTGTTTGAGTAGTAGTTTCACTGTTAATTTGCATAGTACAAGAGCAATGTGGACTTCTTAACAGATGAGTTAATCACTAGGTCAAATGCCAACCCCTGCAGATCTTTCTCTTTTTTTTTTTTTTTTTTTGACAGGCAGAGTGGACAGTGAGAGAGAGAGACAGAGAGAAAGGTCTTCCTTTGCCGTTGGTTCACCCTCCAATGGCCACTGCGACCGGCGTACCACACTGATCCGAAGCCAGGAGCCAGGTGCTTCTCCTGGTCTCCTCTCCACCTTCCTCCTTCCTCTTCATCTACCTCCTTATTCCGCTCCTGCTCCCCATTTTCCTCATTAGTGTTGCCATTGGCAGGGGCGTGTCTCCCTTTCTCCGCCACCTCCACAACTTCCTTTTTCTCCTTCAAGCCCTTGGTGGTGGTCTCGGAGCTAGTGTCCACGGCCACGTCTGATGTGGTGGGGCACCCATGATCCGATGTAGTGGACTTAAGAGAAAGCGAGAGTTCGGGGACTCTGGCTACAAAGCTGCCGCAGTCCGTGGGGAGCCGGTCTGGGAACAATGCAAAGACGGCTTTTCAGAGCAGCCATTCTAAAAAAAATAAGTATTTGGCCTAGTGGTTAAGTTGCCTATGTCCCATATCAGAGTATCTGGGTCATTCCCACCTCTGGCTCCTGATTGCATCTCCCTGGCAGTATAGACCCTGGGAAGCAGCAGGTGTTATGGCTCAAGTAGTTGGATCCCTGCCACCCACAAGGGAGACCTGGATTGAGTTCCTGGTTCTTGGACTCATGTCTGACCCTGGCCCAACCCTGGCCATTGCAGGCACTTGAGGGGAGTGAACTAGCAGACGGGAGCTGTTCCTCTCATGAATACATTTAAAAATTAAAAGAAAAGGCTGGTGCCGTGGCTCAATAGACTAATCCTCCGCATGGCACCATGGGTTCTAGTCCTGGTCGGGTCGCCGGATTCTGTCCTGGTTGCTCCTCTTCCAGGCCAGCTCTCTGCTATGGCCCGGGAGTGCAGTGGAGGATGGCCTAGGTCCTTGGGCCCTGTACCCGCAAGGGAGACCAGGAGAAGCACCTGGCTCCTGGCTAAGGATCAGCGCATTGCGCCGCCTGCAGTGCACCACCTGCAGCGGCCATTGGAGGGTGAACCAACGGAAAAAGGAAGACCTTTCTCTCTGTCTCTCTCACTGTCCACTCTGCCTGTCAAAAAAAAACTTAAAAGAAAAATAACTTGTATATGTGTATATGCTTATATATATAATTGCCTGGTCTTTTGTGACTTAAGCATTTATTTATTATTAAATATTTCTATTTATCTTGACACAAGTTTGACATTGCCAGGTAACTACTCTTCAAAACTGATTTGACTTAACATTTATTAGTTGTCTTCTAATGTCCCACATTTACTTATTATGACTTTTATATCTAAACTTCTTTAAATAGGGAAGTTTTGGTGATAATTTGCCTTAAAAGTTGTGTTTATTGGCCTGCTTTTTTTTTTTTTTCTGACTACTTAAGGAACTTTATAACACCTTCAAATAAATGATTGTTTCCACCTTTGAAGATAGAGAAGATTGATTGACTTAAAGATTGTTATATGGAGCCGGCGCCGTGGCTCAACAGGCTAATCCTCCGTCTTGCGGCGCCGGCACACCGGGTTCTAGTCCCGGTCGGGGCACCGATCCTGTCCCGGTTGCCCCTCTTCCAGGCCAGCTCTCTGCTGTGGCCAGGGAGTGCAGTGGAGGATGGCCCAAGTGCTTGGGCTCTGCACCCCATGGGAGACCAGGATAAGCACCTGGCTCCTGCCATCGGAACAGCGCGGTGCCCCGGCTGCAGCGCGCTACTGCGGCGGCCATTGGAGGGTGAACCAACGGCAAAAGGAAGACCTTTCTCTCTGTCTCTCTCTCACTGTCCACTCTGCCTGTCAAAAAAAAAAAAAAAAAAAAAAAAAGATTGTTATATGGTAGAAATTTAATTGATCATGTAGTCCATGTAGGCTTCAACATAGTCCCTTACTTACTATAAAATCTACATTATGTTTTCCAGATGTCAGTATTCTTGGGTTAGGCTTGCTACTATTATGTGGACAAATGTGCAATTAAATTATAATAAATAATTTTAGTAATTAAAAGTTTTAAACAATGACATTGTGCAGAGCTGAATCTACCAGTCTAGTTGGCTTAGATCAAAAATGATCATTGAATATTTCTAATAATTTTAAGGGGTACCTATTGTTACATTTCAGTCTTTTCAAAAATAAACCTATTTATAAATTTGTTTTGAACAAAGAATATTATCCCAAAATTAGGTGAAAAATGAAGAGTATGATGCTTGGCAGTCACCTGTGGCCAGTTAGTAAGGGTCCATAAAGTAGAAATCACAGACCATCTCTATTTCAGAGAACATTTCTAGTGGCTAGGTTAGTGGAGGACTTTACATTATGCAATGGATTTTATTAATTGAACTATCTTGTTTTCAACTATGCAGTAAGCAAAGTAATTTTTTTAAATTATAAATTAAGTCTAAACCAAATGGAACATCCTCTGTTGTGACAACTACTACAGTTTTTAGAATAATTTTAGAGCCTGTTTGCTTTAGAGGTAGGCTGCTGAAGAAAAAATGCATTTTTAGTAGGTAACCTTCTTTACCAATGTGTTTTAAGGAATATGCTTTGAGTAAGTAGTAGAATGTCAATTATTGTTTCTATTTTGTCAATAATGTGTTTATAAAAAAAAATCTCAGATTTTAATTACAGTTGGCGGTTACTGAATCTTAAATAGAAGATGTGCTGTTTTTTATGCTAGTTCATCTTTTTTATACATTTGACATTTTTCATAATAAAAAGTTGAAAATATTTTAATCTGATAATGGAGTGGGCATGGTGCACAGGGTAAGCTGCCCCTTGGAATGTCCACATCCCGTATTAGAGTGTCTGGTTGGTGTCTTAGCTACCCTGTACTTCAGATCCAACTTCCTGCTGATATGTGTTTTGGGAGGTTGCAGATGATGGTTTAAGTACTTAAATCCCTGCCACCCATGTGGGGTATTTGGATGGAACTCTGGGCTCCCGGTTTTGGGCTAGCCCAGGCCTGGCTGTTATGGGCATTTGGGGAGTGAACCAGTGGATGGAAAAATCTCTTTCTCCTCCCCTCCCCTTTCTTCCCTTCTCCCTTCTCCTCTCTCCTCCCCTGCCCCCCCCCCCCCATCCCCTCTGCCCTCTGCCCTCTATCCTCTCCTTGGGGAGTGAACCAGTGGATAGAGAAAAATCTCTCTCTCTTCTCCCCTCTCCCCTCTCTCCTCTCCTTTCTTGTCTCCTCTCTCCTCTCCCCCTCTCTCCCTCTCCCCTTCTCTCCCTCTCCCCCTCCCTCCCTCCCTTTCAAATAAAATGAGAAAAAAAACACCTATTAATTGCTTATCTTTATTGTCAGTAGGTGATGAACATCTGAATGTCTTCTAGCTGTAAGAAACTACTAGATCCTGTTGGGCATACAAACACATAAGGCACTGTTTCTTCATTGTTTCTTTCTTTTTTTTTTTTTTTGACAGGCAGAGTTAGACAGTGAGAGAGAGAGACAGAAAAGTCTTCCTTCCGTTGGTTCACTCCCCTAATGGCCACCACGGCCGGCACTGTGCCGATCCGAAGCCAGGAGCTGGGTGCTTCCTCCCGGTCTCCCATGCGGGTGCAGGGACCCAAGAACTTGGGCCATCAGCCACAGCAGAGAGCTGGACTGGAAGAGGAGCAACCAGGACTAGTACCCGGTGCCCCAAGTGGGGCTAGAACCTGGGGTGCTGGTGCCACAGGCAGAGGATTAGCCAAATGAGCCATGCGCAGGCCTCTTCATTGTTTCTTGAAAGTCCTTCAACATGACAAGACTTAGAAGAAGTGATATGTGTCAGCTGAGTGGGGAATGTAGCACAGTAGTAAAAGAAAAACAAATTGAAGATGATACTAAATTCTGATGAAAGGTTTGAAGAGTGCAAGTTTTATTTAAGGAAGTCAATATGAAACCTGAGGGATTAATAATACCACTTTGATGTGATTAATTAATTTTACATGATTGAAACAAAGAGAAAAAAAATTTTAAGAGGGTTGAAAACTTGTTCTAGCCTATGTAGGAATCAATCATCTTTGACCTAAAACAATAAATGAGTATTTGAAAGAGTTTTATATTGTTTCCTTTTTTTTTTTTTTTTTTTTTTGACAGGCAGAGTGGATAGTGAGAGAGAGAGACAGAGAGAAAGGTCTTCCTTCCTTTTGCCGTTGGTTCACCCTCCAATGGCCGCTGTGGCCTGTGCGCTGCGGCCGGCGCACTGTGCTGATCCCAAGGCAGGAGCCAGGTGCTTCTCCTGGTCTCCCATGGGGTGCAGGGCCCAAGCACTTGGGCCATCCTCCACTGCACTCCTGGGCCACAGCAGAGAGCTGGCCTGGAAGAGGGTCAACCGGGATAGAATCCGGCGCCCCGACCGGGACTAGAACCCGGTGTGCCAGAGCCACAAGGCGGAGGATTAGCCTATTGAGCCGCGGCGCCGGCCATATTGTTTCTTTTCTTTTTGAACTATGGTGTTCTTTATTAGAGTAGTCAAACTGAGAACTCAAGAGCCATTTCAGGTGATATAAAACATCTTGAAAAAATAAACACGTTTAAATTAGGTGCATTTATAAAATGTGTTATAGCAAAACACTAAGATAGGATTGTGTACATTATTGGTGGACTGAGAACTTGAACTTCTAGGTCATTGTTTTCATTCAAATTAATATTATGTAAAACTCTTATTTCCTAGTTGTCCTGTGTGTTGTAACGGTCAAAAGAACTATGATTATGTGTTTTTTTTTTTTGTGTGTGTGTGTGGAATTCTTTTTTTTTTATTATTATTAAACTTTTATTTAATGAATATGAATTTCCAAAGTACAGCTTATGGGTTACAATGGCTTCCCCCTCCCAAAACTTCCCTCCCACCCACAACCCTCCCCTTTCCCACTCCCTCTCCCCTTCCAATCACATCAAGATTCATTTTCAATTCTCTTTATATACAGAAGATCAGTTTAGTATATGTTAGGTAAAGATTTCAACAGTTTGCCCCCATATAGCAACACAAAGTGAAAAAAAATACTGTTGGAGTACTAGTTATAGCATTAAATAAGAGTGTACAGCACATTAAAGACAGAGATCCTACATAATATTTTTTTAAAAAAATTAATTAATTTTCTATGCCATTTCCAATTTAACACCAGGTTTTTTTTTTTTTCATTTCCAATTATCTTTATATACAGAAGATGGATTCAGCACATAATTAGTAAAGATCTCATCAGTTTGTACCCACGCAGAAACACAAAGTGTAAAAATACTGTTTCAGTACTAGTTATAGCATCACTGCACATTACACAACACATTAAGGACAGATCCCACATGGGATGTAAGTACACAGTGACTTCTGTTGCTGACTTAACAATTTGACACTCCTGTTCATGGCGTCAGTAATCTCCCTGGGCTCTAGTCATGAGTTGCCAGGGCTATGGAAGCCTTTAGAGTTCGCTGACTTTGATCTTATTCCGATAGAGTCATAGTCAAAGAGGAAGTTCTCTCCTCCCTTCAGAGAAAGGTACCTCCTTCTTTGATGGCCCTGTTCTTTCCACTGGGATCTCACTCACAGAGATCTTTCATTTAGGTCGTCGTCGTCTTTTTTTTTTTTTTTTTTTCTTTTCCATGGTATCTTGGCTTCCATGCCTACAATACTCTCATGGGCTCTTCAGCCGGATCCGAATGCTTTAAGGGCTGATTCTGAGACCAGAGTGTTGTTTAGGACATCTGCCATTCTATGAGTCTGCTGTGTATCCCACTTCCCATGTTGGATCTTTCTCTCCCTTTTTGATTCTATCAGTTAGTGTTAGCAGACACTAGTCTTGTTTGTGTGATCCCTTTGACTCTTAGACCTATCAGAGCCATCAATTGTGAACTGAAATTGATCACTTGGACTAGTGAGATGGCATTGGTACATGCCACCTTGATGGGATTGTATTGGAATCCCCTGGCATGTTTCTAACTCCACCATTTGCGGCAAGTCTGATTGAGCATGTCCCAAATTGTACATCTCCCTCTCTTTTTCCACTCTTAAATTTAACAGGGATCACTTTTTTATATATGACAACTATTTAAAGCTGTCACTCAAATGATTCCTTGCCTGAAGGCACATGTTTTCCTTTTGTGTGCCATGTTTGCCTTATGCTATTTTTGGGTAAATAGAATGATATATTGACTAAGATTATACTCCTAGAATTAAAGTATCTATTTTGAATCTTGATTTTTCATCTTACTCATTGTGAGATCTTAAATGAAACATTTACCCTTACATGAACATTACCCCTTAATTGAAACATTACCCCTTAAATGAAACATTTACATTATCTTAAATGAATCAGTGTCCTTATCTATAAAGGTAATAATAACTTGTTTTATAGGGTTGCTATGAAGAAACAACCCTTGATCAACATTAGGACAGTGCTTGGATTTAACTATACAAATATTAGCTATTGTTATTTCTGTAAGTAGTTAACTTGGGAATGTCTCTATTTATAAAATTTGTAAAATTCTCTAGTAGACTAATACCTGAAACTTCACCTGTAGAGTATATTATAGTATTTTTATTCTTTATCTTATTCCTTTTATGACTCTGGTATGAAAGTAATACCAGGGTTTGAGTCAAGGCCAACAAAAATAGGTGGCAGAAGTGGGATTTCAATTTAGGTTTATGTAGCTCTGGAAACTGGGCTTTTAACCTCTGATATACTCTTATGTGATGCTGATTATTTGTGTCTGTGTAACATAGGTGTGGAATCAGGTATATATTACATCACTTTGTTTAGCCTAATGTGTTAATGTTCTTTATGAAGTTGACAGTCTGATGAGTCTCTTGTCTTTCAAAGATGCTTCCTGACTGTTGGTCTTAAATGTGCATATCATTGCTCAGAACGGTGTCATTTGTCCAATTTATGTTCACAGAAAGCTGTTACTGGTAATAGAAAAATAACAAATTATAGATCATGTTGTTAATCAGTGGTATAACATTGTTAGCTAACATTTATTGAATGTTTATAATATATCAGGTATTGTGATGTTTCATATTGCTTTGTCATTTATTCTCCAATAATCCTATGAAGTATTCCTAATAATATATAACACAACATAATAATTCTAGATAATATATATATTTCTTAAAGATTTATTTTATTTATTTGAAAGACAGTTAATTACAGAGAGGTAGAGACAGAGAGAGGGAGAGAGAGGTCTTCCATCTGATGGTTCACTCCCCAGATGGCTGCAATGGCCGGAGCTGAGTCAATCCGAAGCCAGGTGCCAGGAGCTTCTTCTGGGTCTCCCACATGGATACAGGGGCCTGAGGACTTGGGTCATCTTCTACTGCTATCCCAGGCCATAGCAGAGACCTGGATTGGAAGTAGAGCAGCCAGGACTAGAACGAGAGCCCATATGGGATGCTGGCGCTTCAGGCCAGTTCGTTAACCCGCTGCGCCACAACACCAGCCCCGGTGCAGATAATATTAAGACTACTTCATAGGCTGTCAGCAGCTGTTTTTCACCTCTTAGCAAGGCTATTTGTTGGTTGATTTATTAAGGAGGAGGAAGCAGGTCAGATATAGTTCCTTTGGTAACTGAGGGAGAATGAAAAAATGGCAGAGTATGTGCTTTTAATAGTATGAATAAACTGTGAATGATTTCAAAGAGAGGTGATAGGGGAATAGCTTCTTGTACTTTACTGCCCAAAGGGCAGTATAGAGAGTATAGTTTATTTATAGGTCAAAGATTGCTTGTGAATTAGAATTTTTATAAGTAAGCGCTTCCTAACTTACAACTTTTCTTTCAAAAAACTCTTCAAGATTTTGTAATAAACTCCAGAGCTATAGTGAATACCACTATGGATTTTTAAACATTTGAACTTCAGTGTAAGTTCTGGTTAAATAAGAGATTTCTACATAGGGGGAACAACACATTACAAACAGTTATAAATGCTTCTGATACCTGAATTCAAAGGTGGGAGTTTGTTGTGTTCTCTTTAGATGAGGATTCTGGATCTCATACTTTTAAAAACATTTAGAATTACTAGTCACTAAGACACCAACTTTTTTATTTCAGAAGAACGTTACAGTGGTTCTGAAATTTCCATGGCATGTTATTTCTATGTAGACTGTTGTGAAACTCAACTATAATTTTATTACTTTTATGTGTTTAACTTGATTAAAATTAAACAATTATTTTATTAGGAAGTGGCTGTTTTTGTCTTTGATAAAAAGCTGATTGACAAATACCAAAAATTTGAAAAGGATCAAATCATCGATTCTCTGAAACGAGGAGTCCAGCAGTTAACTCGGCTACGACACCCTCGGCTTCTTACTGTCCAGCATCCTTTAGAGGAATCAAGGTAAATTTTTTTAGAAGAAATTTATATAGGAAATTTCCTGAGAAAATAGTTCAGAATAACTGTTTGAAATCTATTTGAAATATTGTCAATGAAAAATTCTTATTAGCCAGATGTTGAATTCTTATGGATTATTTTCCTAAAATTTATTTGAATTATCTATGTTTGTGTCTCTTTTTGAAATATTAACACTTTATTCACATTTGCTATTGGTCTATTTAATTGCCTCAGACTTCTCTAGATACCCTTGCTTTGTAAACTTTCTCCACATCATAACCCCAAATTTCTTCCTTCCTCATCTTTAGCAGATTGTATTCCCAGCTGTTAATTCAAAGGATCTTAATCAAGAGGTTTGCTGATTGTGTTTTCTGGTCCTTGGGACTCTAAGGATGGGAGAGAAACAGGCAGGTGGAACATGCAGAGATAGCAGGATTCCATATGCCCCATCTCTCTTTAACCAAAACAAACCAAAAGTTTTATCTATGAGGGTACTTCAGAAAGTTCTTGAGAAACTGGATTTTAAAAAGATATTTTGGTGCAAAAAATTTTAAATTCATAGTTTTTTCATAATACACATGTTTGTGAACTCTTTAAAGACCCCTCATAGGCTGGTGCAGCGGCTCAATAGGCTAATCCTCTGCCTGCGGCACCGGCACACGGGGTTCTATTCCTGGTCGGGACGCTGGATTCTGTCCCAGTTGCTCCTCTTCCAGTCCAGCTCTCTGTTATGGCCCCGGAGTGCAGTGGAGGATGGCCCAAGTCCTTGGGCCCTGCACCCACAGGGGAGACCAGGAGAGGCACCTGGCTCCTGGCTTTGGATCAGCATGCTGCGCTGGCTACGGCAGCCATTGGAGGGTGAACCAGCGGTAAAGGAAGACCTTTCTCTCTGTCTCTGTCTCTCACTGTCTAACTCTGCCTATCAAAAAAAAAAAAAAAAAGAGGAAGAAGAAAGAAAAAAGACCCCTCATATTTTATAAATTTATGAATTTCTGTGAAGTTAATAATTTGGAATCTTCATAACCATTCTTTACTCTCCCACATGCCTCTCTTGGCCGCTTGGCCCATAGCCTCTTAAAGGCAAGGGATTCTTTCAAAGAAAAAAAAAAAGGATAAACATCTACCATGTCAAAAATTATGCTAAAGTGCTTTATCCTGTTTAACTTATTTAAATCTCGTAATTATGTAAGAGAATAGTATCAGAGATGTTACTTAAACTGGATGACTGTGTTTGTCAGCTGAGATTCTTCATCCCAATTCCTGGGGTGTTTTTTGGTTTTTTTTGTTTTTTTTTTGAATACTGTACCATTCTTTGCCTACCCAGAATTATGCTCTTATGTCTCTTATAGTGAAACATTTTTTTTTTATTTCTTCTTTTTATAAGTAAACCCAGAAGACATATTTGCTATCTCTTTTTTAAAAAAAAATTGTTAAAGATTTTATTTATTTATTTGAGAGGTTACAGACAGAGGGAGAGACAGAGAGAAAGGTCTTCCAGCCACTGGTTCACTCTCCAAATGGCCGCAATGGCTGGAGCTGGGCCAATCAGAAGCCAGGAACCAGGAGCTTCTTCCAGTTCTCCACGTGGGTGCAGGGGACCAAGCACTTGGACCATCTTCCACTGCCTTCCTAAACCATATCAGAGAGCTGAATTGGAAGAGGAGCAGCCAGGACATGAGGATTGGGCTAGGCCAAAACCAGGAACCAGAAACTGAATCCAGGTCTCCTACATGGGTTACACAGACTGAAGTACTTGAGTCATCATCTGCTGCCTTCCAGAAAAGCTGGAATTAGGAGCAGATCTGGATTCTAACCTAGGAACTGTGATGCAGGAGTTAGGCGTCCCAGTGTCTTAACTGCTGTGCCATTAACTGCCCCCATTGTGCTTTCTAAATCTCAGAGGGGACTAATTTGCCACACTCGTCTTGCACACTGCTGACTCTGTGTTAGCTATTTCCTTTGGAGTGTTTTATCAGTGGCTATAGTGTCACCTGTGAGAATCTTAACCCATACTTATTTTACCTTGTATTTGTATGTCTTATATCTAGTAATTACATTTTAATTACCTTAAGGAAAGAATCACCAGTATGTTAGCTTCTTTTATGGTGATTTAAACATAGGGGGTGGACATTTGGTGCAGGACATAAGGACATAAGATGCTACTTGAGATGCCCACATCCCATGTGGGAGTGCCTGGGTTTCAGTCCTGGCTCTACTTCCAATTCTAGCTTCCTACTCTTGTGCACTCTGGGAGATGACAGATAATGGCTCAAGTACTTGGGTTCTTGCTGCCTACTTGTGAGATTCAGATTGTGTTCTAGACTCTTTGCTTTGGCCTAGCCTGCCCTAGTGATTGTGGGCATTTAGGAAGTGAACTAGCTATGGCTGTTACATTTAGGAGGTGAACCAATAGGTGGAAGATCTCTCTCTGTCACTGTATTTGTCTGTCTATTGCTCTGCCTTTCAAGTAAGTGAAAATAAATAAGATTAAAAATAAGTACAAGTACAGGAGTGAATAACTGGTAAGTAGCTATGGTTGGGGGTGGTAGTCCTTGAGAAAAAATTATTCTGTAAGGCTACAGAATGTTAGCACATAACATTTTCTGAATTTGTAGATCTTGTTATACTTGTACACAGAGAGCAATAAGTTTAAGAATTTAAAAACTGTTTGGCCGGCGCTGTGGCTTAACAGGCTAATCCTCTGCTTTGCGGTGCCGGCACCCCGGGTTCTAGTCCTGGTCGGGGCGCCGAATTCTGTCCCGGTTGCCCCTCTTCCAGGCCAGCTCTCTGCTGTGGCCCGGGAAGGCAGTGGAGGATGGCCCAAGTCCTTTGGCCCTGCACCCGCATGGGAGACCAGGAGGAGCACCTGGCTCCTGGCTTCGGATCAGCGCGATGCGCCGGCCATGGTGACGGCCTTTGGAGGGTGAACCAACGGCAAAAAGGAAGACCTTTCTCTCTCTCTCTCTCTCTCTCTCTCTCTCTCTCTCACTATCCACTCTGCCTGTCAAAAAAAAAGAAAAAAAAAAGAATTTAAAAACTGTTGACACCTTTCAACATGATTTTTAAACTATATAAAAGCATAGCTGCTTTGATTGAAGTGGGAATGGGGCACCTGGAGCTATGCCCTGTCCCTCTTCCTTAATTTTGCTCTAGTCATGTCTGTGAGAAATCCACAGGTTTCTTTGAGTACATTCTGAAAATTACAGACTTAGAAATAAGTGTTATACATGTAATATAACAATACTTTAAATTGTTTCCCATTGGTTTTCCTAAAGGATATCAATCATTTGAAAAAGTACCCTTGTAATACTGTGCTGACTAAGTTTTAGAGAATATATCACAATTTGCAACATTTTAAAAGAAAGTGATCCATCTTGTATAATTCATTAAAAAAAAGCCTTCTGACTTGTTGATTTAAGGGTATTAGATTTATGCTGACACTAACGAATCTAAAACGGTCTTCCTTCTGGTTGATAGTTTAATAGGACAGTTAATATTTTCTGTATATTTTATTTGGACAGTGTGTATAAAAACAAAAAGTAACTCTTTCTTTTTTAAAACAGAGATTGCTTGGCATTTTGTACAGAACCAGTTTTTGCCAGTTTAGCCAATGTTCTTGGTAACTGGGAAAACCTTCCTTCCTCTATATCTCCGGACATCAAGGATTATAAACTTTATGATGTCGAAACCAAATATGGTTTGCTTCAGGTATGCATTTTTACTCAACATATATAAAAGAGTATTTTTTTTCCTTTAAAATTGTTTTTGGCTATTTCAAAGTAGCAAGAAGAAGCATAGTAGGAAATAAGACTAGAGAGGTAATGGGTGGCTAGATCCTGTTAGGCCCTGAAAGCCAGAAAATAGATTTTACTCAAGAGAAAAAAAAAAAAAAAAGGAGGCTTTCGGCATGTTTCAGGAAAGCAGCCTGATCTGGGTTACATTTTACTTTGTTTATATTTGTTTTTTGTTTTGTTTGTTTGTTTGTTTTAACTGAATGACTGACTGTAGCTGCTCTCATGAGAATTTAGAGCAGAAACAAAGATGAAGTAGATGACTACTGCAGTCATCCAATCCAGAGAGAATGCCGGTCCAGATAGTAGGATAGGATGAAATTCTGAGTGTATGTTGACAGTGATGTAGCAAAGACTCACTGTATAAAAAACAGAGTATTGGATATTGGATAATTCAAAGGATTTTGTTTTAAGCAACTGGACCAAATGAAGTAAAAGATGTGGGAGAAGAGACTTGAATTCTGGGGGAAGCTCAGTTGCGGATTCTTAGAAAACCTTCAAGGGGAGGGGACTCAAGAAGGGAAATGATCAAGTCTGGACTTTAGAACCGAAACCCAGACTGGAGACTTTGGGATAATCAGCATGTAGCTATAGCTAAAGTTGTGAAAACCCTGAGAAAGTGAGAGGAGATGGAAAATTGCAGAGGCCCAGACATTGAGTACAGAAGTGAGACGGAAAGTAGGGACCAGTAGAGTTGGGGAAAAAGCCAAGTGCAACAGTGTCCTGGAAATTAGGGAGTATTAGTTTACCAAAATCTGCTCGTTTCTGGGAACAGAAATCTAACCTTCAGTTTAATTTTACAAATTTTCTTATAATCTCAAACACAAATAAAAAGGACCAAATATTAATCTGATGTGAAATTAAGTGAACATTGGTCACTTGAATATATGAAAACTGAACACAATACTGTTCAGAAAAACTGAATATTAATATAGAATGTAAATATATAAAATCTGAATATTCCACTAATGTGTACTTCAAGAATCAGAGATTGTTTTACTTTTCAAACTCTAAATAAATTTGGCAGCAATGGATGCTTTTGTCATTTTTCTTTTGTTCATGTATGTATAGGGAGGAACTTAATAATTGTACTCTGGTTTTATAACTGAATTTTCTCCACTAATGCTTAGATTATCATAGCAACTGAGATCTATACTTTTGAATTTATGATTAAATTTGCTTATTAGCTGATATACAAAGTTCTTGGAAGAAGTAGCAATAATATTGATTTTTATGAGACATTTTATTATTTTAATCAAAAAAAGTTTTGTTTAATGTAAAAATACCTGGCTTTTTTCCTGTCTGCAGGTTTCTGAAGGTTTGTCATTTTTACATAGCAGTGTGAAGATGGTTCATGGAAATATTACTCCTGAAAATATAATTTTGAATAAAAGCGGAGCCTGGAAAATAATGGGTTTTGATTTTTGTTTATCATCAACCAATCCTTCTGAACAAGAGGTAATGAAGATTTTAGTCTTCTGATTTTTTAAGTCCATGGAAATGTGTGATTACATCTAGAATGGACCAGGGAATTTATAAACCTGATAGGGTGTAGAAATAGGTTATGTGGATGTCAGCATTGTGGTTTAGCAAGATAGGCCACCACCTGCAATGTCAATATCCTGTGTGGACGCTAGTTCAAGTTCCAGTTGCTCTACTTTCCAGCTACCTGCTAATGCTCCTGGGAAAGCAGCGGAAGATAGCTCAAATACTTTGGCCCCTGCCAGCCATGTGGGAGACTCAAAAGAAGCTCCTGGCTCCTGGCTTCAGCCTGGCCCAGCTCTGACCATTGTGGGAATATAGTGAACCAGAGGATGATCTCTCTCTCTATGTGTGTGTGTGTCTCTCTGCAACCCTGCATTTCAAGTGAAATAAGTAAATTATAATAATTATAAATTATATTATATAATAATTATAATAATTAAATAAAAAATAGACTATACAGTACTGCTTTATAGGCAGTCTCTAGTGTTCATTGTACCTCATTAACTCTGTGGTAATGTTATTTGAGAAAAGGATGCTGGAGTTAAATAAATTTGAGAAATTGTTGGGTTTATAGGATTTTCTTTGTCTTTTCTCCCCTAGAATATCAAAAACACTAACGAATATAGTGAATCTCTAACAATGTTTCCCTAACTTATTGGACCATGGAATGCTCTATATGGAGCATAATAACAGTAACAACAATGATAATAATAGCTAACATATTGATGTGTTCTTCTAACATTTTTCATGTATTTACGTATTTAATCTTCATCGCGACTCAGTGGGTATAGGGATAGTACAGTCAAGTAAGTTAGCTCATAGAATAACATAACCTTACCTAAGTTTAAATGGGCAGTAAGTAATAGAGCCAAGATTTGAACCCAGTCTTTCTGCTTCCAAAGCACCTGTTTCTTAGTGATTAGGATGCCTGCCTGTTCATGCTACCTACAGTCAATCCTGTTTTGTGTTGATTGATTCTTTGAGATATAGCACCTTATATTTCAGGTTTTTAGTGTATATAGTCAAAAGAGATCATGATTTGACCCAAGATACATTGATAAATTAAGAAGTCATTTTTAAGGAAATAAGAAAGAATTAATACTGGTTGAGTACAAATATGAATCAGGTACTGTGGTAGGTGCAGCTTCAACATTTATTTAATTCTTATTACAATCTTTTTAATCTGTTAACTAAATAACAGAGCTAGTTAGCTAAACAACAATTTTTTAAAAAGATTTATTTATTTATTTGAAAGTCAGAGTTGCAGAGGCAGAGAGAGGGATCTTCCATCCGCTGGTTCACTCCCCAAATGGCCGCAACGGCTAGAGCTGGGCTGATCCAAAGCCAGGAACCAGGAGCTTCTTCTAGGTCTCCCATGTGGATGCAGAGGCTCAAGGACTCAAGCTATCTTCTACTGCTTTCCCAGGCCATAACAGAGAGCTGGATCAGAAGTGAGCAGCTGGAACTCAAACCGCGCCCATATGGGATGCCAGCACTGCAGGTGGCAGCTTTACCTGCTATTCCACAGCACCGGCCACAAACAGCAAAGTTTTAAACAACTGTCTTTACTCTAGTGCATAAAACTTGAAGCTTGTGTGTCACAAAACAGGAGCAAGACCTTTGTATGTTCATATTGCATCTTACAATGCTAATTTGTCTTCTGGAAGAGACTCCAGTAGTCTCAAAATTATTACAGTTCTTTGTCTCTTAACTTGTTGCATACATTTTCCAGATTTCAGTATTTTGGAAATTTTAGGATTAAAGATGCTGATAGAATTTTTGACTTGCATGATTGCATATTGATTTTTAAAATCTTACTTATTTAAAAGGCAGAGCAATGGGAGTGAAAGGGAGGGAGGGAGAGAGATTGACTGCTTGATTCTCCCATCCACTGGTTCATTCCCAAATGTCCACAACAGCTAGGGCAGGGCTAAGCCAGGAACTGGCAACAAAGTGTGGGTCTCCCATGTGGGTTGCAGGCTTGAGCCATCACTTGCTACCTCCCTGGGTGTGCAGGAAGTTAAAGTCAGGAGTGGAACAGGGATTTAATGCCAGGCACTCTGATGTGGAACATGGTCATCCCAAGCAGCATTTTTAACCACTACACCAAACGCCCACCTTGAGTATAAATTTAGTGGTTTGCTTTAATTTGAAATATTTAATATATGTAATTCCTTTTATATCTTGTAACAGCCAAAGTTTCCTTGTAAAGAATGGGACCCAAATTTACCGTCATTGTGTCTTCCAAATCCTGAATATTTGGCTCCTGAATACATTCTTTCTGTGAGCTGTGAAACAGCCAGCGATATGTATTCTTTAGGAACTGTTATATATGCTGTATTTAATAAAGGAAAACCTATATTTGAAGTCAACAAGCAAGATATTTACAAGAGCTTCAGTAGGCAATTGGATCAGGTATTTGCCTATAAATATTTGCTCGCATTAAAAATGTATTAAACATTTCTTTGATTTTTGTTTAAAATGTGTTCAGAAAATTCTCTAAATGAGATGAGTGTCTCATTTTAAATTTACATAAAATCACTTTAATAAAATTCTATAACTATGAGGACCAAAATTTGTTACTACAAATTTAACATGCTGTTTACATGAGTGAATATTGAACTGTGGTCTAAAGTATTGGACATTTTAAGAATAGAAATAATGTACATATTAAATATAAATGTTTTAACTGTCTTGCAGCAGTAGAATTAGCAATTTTTTCAGTCTTTAAATATACTAAAGACATTTTTCAAAGATTTCTTAAATAGACTTAAGTAAATGTTTCTTTTTAAATGTTTTCTATTCATGTTTGATGTTATCACTCTTTTGAATAGTTGAGTCGTTTAGGATCTAGTTCACTTACTAATATACCTGAGGAAGTCCGTGAACATGTTAAACTACTGTTAAATGTTACTCCAACTGTAAGACCAGATGCAGATCAAATGACAAAGGTGAGTACACATGGATTTCTGTCTTAGAGGGTCAGCAAAAAGTTGGAAGTAGATTAAGTTCTTCTAAAGCAAGATGTAATCATATGCGTAGTCTCTATATAACATCTGAATTCTTGATTGTATTAAATATTCAACAACTTTTATTCTTAAACAGCTAAATAATTTATGTATACTGCTGTGATAGGAAATTAAAAGTTCAAATAAATATTCCTGTCAGGTATGCAGAAATTCTGGACTCATAATGCCCTGTGTTTTACTTATATCAGTGTGAAATTTAATAAATAACTAGTACTCTTAATGCCTTCAAGATATTTTACTTAATCTTTCAGTATTTTAAGGCTGTGCAAAAGAAATCACCCAGCCAGTTTCCAAATCACAGATTTGAACTTGAAGAGAAAAATAATTTATTATTTTCTTATTTTATAAATTTTTGTTAAAGTAGTCTTTAGTATTATGCTAAAAATTTCTGAATATTTATCAAAATAACTTATTTCCATATTTTTAGATTCCTTTCTTTGATGATGTTGGTGCAGTAACACTGCAATATTTTGATACTTTATTCCAAAGAGATAATCTTCAGAAATCACAGTTTTTCAAAGGACTGCCAAAAGTTCTACCAAAACTTCCCAAGGTTTGTTTATTAGTTTATTATTATTATTATTATTATTATTATTATAAACAGCATTTTAGAATTCAAAGTTTATTTTGATTTACCATAACAATTCTCTTAAAGCAATAATGTAAGTTTTGCCTTAGGTATACAAATGACTATGAAAGGCTGCAGACTGAAGCCGAAAGTTAGTTTAAAGGACCTTTTTTTTTTTTTTTTAAGCTTTATTTATTTGAAAGAGTTACAGAGAGAGAGAGAGAGAGAGGTGGAAGAGGGGAGAGACAAAGAGATCTTCCATCTGCTGGTTCACTCCACAGATGGCTTCAATGGCCTAGACTGACTCAGGCTAAAGCCAGGAACCACCCAGGTCTCCCATGTGGGTGGCAGGGGTCCAAACGCTTGGGCTGTCTTCCACTGCTTTTCCGCAGCCATTAGCAGGGAGCTGGATCAGAAGTGGAGCAGCCACTACACAAACCAGCACCCGTGTGGGATACCAGTGTTGCAGCCTGCAGCTTTACCCTACTCTACCACAATGCCAGCCCTGAGTGTATCTTTTTGTGTGTATTTCAAAAAGAAATAGGATACAATGTTTGCAAAGACAGCAGTTGGACATTATCAGAGCAGTCCATAAGGTGTCATTGTGAGGATCACTGACTCACCAACAGTTAAAGGAATACTAACAGATGCTGGACTTTCCAGTTCTTTTTACTCTCACCTTCTGACTTGCTAAATCATGAGGGTAATGTAGTCTGCAAGGTGGTGATGAATACTAAAGAAGGCACTGGTTGGGAAACCAGTAATTCTTGTTCACAAAAATATTTCCTGTGTTTATCAGTAACTCACTGTTTGTCTAGCACTTTACTTAAATGCTATGAAAAATAAAGAGGAAGCATAAAGAAAGAATTCCTACTCTCAAGACCATTACAGTAAGTGTAGGTAGGATTGGCACGAGTAATAAAACAATTAACCATTCAAGACAGTATTTAAATTGTGTGGCATGATTCGTAAGTAGTGAAGAAATTAAGAGGAGAAACATATCAGTGAAGATTAATTAGGAAAGGTTTACTAAAGGTAACCTTTTCCTGTCACACTTTTGCTGTTAAATTCCCAAGTTTACTGTTGGGCCTGACATAACTAGCACTAGTCTTATCCTGTTTTACTCTCAAGCTTATACTACTATCAACCATAAGTTATATGATCACCTTACCTAAAAGTATTGAAGGTTTTGGCCGGTGCCGTGGCTTAACAGGCTAATCCTCCGCCTTGCGGCGCCGGCACACCGGGTTCTAATCCCGGTTGGGGCGCCGGATTCTATCCCGGCTGCCCCTCTTCCAGGCCAGCTCTCTGCTATGGCCCCGGAAGGCAGTGGAGGATGGCCCAAGTCCTTGGGCCCTGCACCCGCATGGGAGACCAGGAGAAGCACCTGGCTCCTGGCTTCGGATCAGCGAGATGCACCGGCCGCAGCGGCCTTTGGAGGGTGAACCAACGGCAAAAAGGAAGACCTTTCTCTCTGTCTCTCTCTCTCTCACTATCCACTCTGCCTGTCTAAATAAATAAATAAATAATTTAATAATAAAAAAAAAGTATTGAAAGTTTTAGACTTCAGTGTTAATACTAAAAGCTTGAACTAAACTTTAGCTTTATAAAAACATTTTTGCCTTTCAGCGTGTCATCGTGCAGAGAATTTTGCCTTGTTTGACTTCAGAATTTGTAAACCCTGACATGGTACCTTTTGTTTTGCCCAATGTTCTACTAATTGCTGAGGAATGTACCAAAGAAGAATATGTGAAGTTAATTTTACCTGAACTTGGCCCTGTATTTAAACAACAGGAACCAATCCAGGTATGTCGTAGATTTTTTCATACATTTATTTACTGTTATTACTAATGACGACTAGTATCTGGAAGCAAAAAGTATGAATATGTGACATTTTAAAAAATGAGGTAAGTGTGTGACTTTTCATTATTCAGAAAGCAGTTTTGCATATATGTTTTAAATAAACCACTTCTAAAATTATGATTAAAGCTTCATAGGAAGATAGATGGCTATGGCTCCCCACAAGTTGCTATCTCAGAAAATAAATTGCAATGAAATTTTGCATGTGTTACACTATTCCCATTTATGTTATTAAAAATTATAGATTTCAGAGAGGAAATATTTATTTTCTTCTTGCACTTTTAAGCATTTTTGTTTGTTATTTGTGTATTTATATTATTTTAATTGTACTTATTTGGGGTATGTACAGTGTGATAATTTATTACATATATTCAGTGCATGCATGTTTCAATTTTTAGATGACTTATGCCAACTATTTCTATTTCTCTTTATTTTATTGCTAATAAATACTCTCATTAGAAGAAAAAAGTAGTCTACAGCATTGTGGAAATAATGTATATGTGTATTGTATGTGAAAAAATTATCAGTCTCTGATGTAGACTCTTAGAATATTTATTTGCTAGATTCTGGGTAGTGTTGGATTTAAGAACACTTTGTTCATACACCTGGATTTGAATTTGAGCTTCCGTATCTTTTCGCTGGAAGTATAACTTGGATAAGTCATCCTCATATTAAAGCTTTCATTTCCTCATTTCTAAATTGAAAGGTGTTGAGATTAAGTGAAATTTTCTGACACATCATAAATATTGTTATATTTTTTCTATATGGCACTTCCCCAAGATTTTATTTATTTACTTATTTATTTGAAAGACAGAGTGACAGAGAAAGAGAGGGAGAGAGAAAGAAAGATGTTCTGTCCACTGGTTCATTCCTCAAATGGCCAAAACAGCCAGGAGCAGGTCAGGCCAAAGCTAGACGCATTGAGCTCCATCTTGGTCTGCCACATGGGTGGCAGGGGCCCATGTATTTGGAGCATCTTCTGCTGCTTTCCCAGGCACGTTAAAGATCAGAAGTGGAGCAGCTGAGACTCAGACTGGCACTCTGATATGGGATGCCGGCATCGCACACTGCAGTTTAACCCAATGTGCCACAATCTATGTATGGCAACAGCTTATTAGTAAACTATTAGCTTTCTGATAGAATGGTTTTATGACCCTTGATATTCTTCCCCTTCAAAGGAAGGGAGCAGAACACAGTCTGTGGTGGTTAGGAAAGAGTTGTGTAGACTAGGAAAAGAGCAATTGAGGGAGCTATAGGCTTTGCAGTTGGGTGCCTCCAAGTGGTCAAGTTGTCAGGAAAGAAAGTTGGTGGAGCCACATGTTCCCTAAGCTATGTGTCAGTCAAGATAGTATCCTTAGGAGTTTATAGTCTGAATTCTTGCCTCAGTTCTTTGGCATTTATTTTATTCTTAGTTTTTCAGTTAAAATTTTTCAGAAGGAATTTTTAACCGAGCCTTGGCAAAACAAAGTATTCTGCATGAATAGAAGAGGCAATTTGTTCTTTATAATTTAGGTATATGGAGGTAGCTGGCTGAAAGAGTGATGAGGGATAATTAGTCCTTTTCATTTTGTACCTGCTCTTCTTCTCTGGAACTGTATGGAAGTTGAGTGAGGGAATTTACTTTCAGGACATATGACTTTACTTCCTCAGGATTTTTTTTTTTTTAAACCCAGTAATTTTCCGGATAGTTGGTACTTGTGGGTAAGTGGTGCATTACCATAAATATATGTGATTTAGGAAATTAGTCCTTATTTACATGTTTAAACTGAGAGCAGATATTAAGTAGTAATACACTTCCAGAAATGTAAGAGGCTTGATTTGTATGTTTTTGTCTTCCATGCCTTCAGGCTAGCAACATGGTGAGTGTCAAAATACGTAACTTACACTTTTGAAGAAACTTTAAATTTTGATGTGTATTGATTCTCCTTACATTCTAGACTTTCACACATTGTTTTCTTTTTTCTAACAGATTTTGTTAATTTTCTTGCAAAAAATGGATTTGCTGCTGACCAAAACCCCTCCTGATGAGATAAAGAACAGTGTCCTGCCAATGGTTTACAGAGCACTAGAAGCTCCTTCTATTCAGATCCAGGTACTATATTTGATTTGTTTTTCTTTAATGGTGATTTTGATTGTTTTTTTTTTATTTTAAGGTTTTTTATTTGAAAGGTAAGTACCAGAAAGAAAGAGGTGAGGTAAGAGAGGGAGGGAGCAGAGAGAGAGAGAGAGAGTGAGCGAGCAACCTTCTGTCTGCTGGTTCACTCTCCAAAGAGCCACACAGCCAAGTCTGGGAGAGGTGGAAGCTGGGATCTGGGAACTCCA
This sequence comes from Lepus europaeus, assembly GCF_033115175.1. NCBI lineage: Eukaryota > Metazoa > Chordata > Mammalia > Lagomorpha > Leporidae > Lepus > Lepus europaeus. The sequence goes on along the minus strand of NC_084836.1, from coordinate 20,513,176 downwards.
TCCTGTTCTCCCACATGGGTGGCAGGGTCCCAAATACTTGGAACATCTTCCATTGCCTTCCCAGGTGAATCAGCAGGAAGCAGGTAGAACTGGTACTCTGGTAGAGGATGCTGACACATGCAGCAGTTTAACCCATTGCATCACAGCACTGGCTGGATTTTGACTCTTAAAGCAGAAGAAGTACAGTACATTTTGAGTATAAGTTATATATTTTTTTTCTTGTGGCTGAAGAAAGAAGTAAACTACATTTGAGTTCACATCATAAAATACTTTATATAAATTCTATAGTAAATCTATTGAATTACCTTATTGGTACATGTTATAAAATGTATCTACTGCTAATTTAAAGAATCAGTTAATACCTGCATTATTAAATAGATTTGTTACTTTTATTTATCAGAAATGTATTGTTACGGCAAAATGCTTTATTTACTGTAGTTTGGATTACTGTATACCTTCTTTCTACTTCTTTCTAAATGGATAATTATGAACAAAAATTTCAAAAGTATATGTACCTTTTCATATGAAAACATTACGTATTTTATTATACAGCATAGCACTTTCCAGTTGCCTTTTCGGTTAACAGCCGAACGCGCCAACCAGTTGCACCACAGAGACACTACGAGTTGCCTTTTAATAAACAGGTTTTAGGGTACTTTGCTGGAAATCTAATTCTCTTTCTCCCTTTCTCTCCTCTTCCCATATCTGTCTCAGACTGATTTCCCTTAAATAGTCACCCTCCGGTTAACAGGAACACAGTGTCTCACTGACTGTTAACCCTTGCCAGTTCTCCTCCCCCATCTTTGGAAAGTCTGTCCTTTAAATGTGATCCAGCTCCCTGCTAATGCACCTGGGAGAGCAGATGAAGACGGCCCATATGTGAGCTGATGTTGCAGGTGGCAGCTTTACCCACTATGCTACAACACCAGCCCTGCCATTTCTTTTCTTTATCTTATTTGATTCTCCATTCTGTAGTCATCCCCCTCTTTCCTTATATTGTTCCCATTCAGAGTCCCCAGTTAAAATCATTTGTAGTGCGTCACCATTAATTAACAAAAATGTTTTAAATACATTTTTTCTATGAGTTAACTTACTTTAATTTCAAAATCTAGAAATATGATTCTCCCTCTGTATCCATTAGGGATTGGTTCCAGAACCTACATAGATAACAACATCTGTGGATGCTCAAGTCCCTTATATGAGGGTACTTCAAACAATTTATGACAAATGGAATTGAAAGATAACTTGTGCTGAGTATTTGGCCTAGCAATTAGGACACCAGAGTGCCTGGGTTCAAGTCCCATTTCTGCTCCTGTTTCCAGCTTCCTGCTAATATGGACCCTAAGAGGCAAGAGGTGATAGCTTCTGTAGCAGGTCTCTGCTCTCCATGTGGGAGACCTGGATAGAGTTCCTGGCTCTGGCTTTGACCTGGCCTGGTCCTGGCTGTTGTGGGCATTTGAGAAATGAACCAGCAGGTGGGGGAATCTCAGTCTGTCTGTTTCTTTCCTTCTAAGCCTTTTGAGTAAAATTTTAAGATTTTCAAAAAAAAAAAAAAAGTTTGTTTTGGTACAGAAATTTTTTTGAAATCTGTGTGTTGATTTTGTAATGCTCATTTTCCGTGAACTTTTTGAAGACCCCATGTAAGCATGAATAAAACTCTTATGCCTTATAGAAAAGCATTGTATTTGTATATATTCTATGTGTATCATATCCTCTTACATACTAGGAGTAATTACAGATAAAAGTGTGCATGTATTGTTAGTTGAATCCATGGATATGAATATGGATATAGAGGACTGACTATACTTAAAAATGCAGAGAAAATGAGAAACCTTTCTCAGAGATAGCCATAGTTAGCATTTCCAGATATAGCCTGGACTTTTTTATGAAGCCTGTAGACAGATGTGTACACACATTTTAAAAACTGAGATTACATAATGCTACTTTATACATATTTTACTCTTTTAAAGTACTTTTTTTTTTTTTAAAAAAGTTTGTATTCCATGGTATGGGTAGTAACCAGCTAAGAAATCCTTTCTTTAAGAGGACTGTTTAAACTTGATTTCATACTTAACTTTTCTCTCATGTGAAAGATAACAAAATTTATGTGTTCCTATTTTTAAAACTAAATGAGGATTTGTGTTAGCAGGGAAAGAAATGAGGAATGTGACCAGAGTTTTGAATATCATATGCTAGTTCTAACAACCTAGTAAAACCTTGAGTAAGATCTTCTGAGCCATTTTCTCATCTATAAAATTGGAAAGTAATCATAACTATTCTTTCTTCAACAAGTTGTTTAAAGGATCAAATACTATAACATATGTGAAAGTATTTCAAACTGTATGACCAATTAGTCATGCAAATGTGAAATGTTTTTTAATATGTAAGGAAAAAGATGAGATGATCTTTCTCTAATAATTGATCTATTTTCTTAATAGGAGCTCTGTCTAAACATCATTCCGACCTTTGCAAATCTCATAGACTACCCCTCCATGAAAAATGCTTTGATACCAAGAATTAAAAATGCCTGTCTGCAAACATCTTCCCTTGCTGTAAGTAATTACATGTTGATTTGTGTGCTTTTTTACATCTCAGTAAGTCATGTTCTTACTATTTAATAACCCTTTTATAGTTTGTTTATGTATTTTGTCTTGGCTGTAGGAAACCTGAATATAAAAATGAGCTATAGTTTTCCTATCTTTGGTTGTTTTAATAGAAAAGATGGATATTTTTTTCCTAATCCTTTTTGTGTTAACTCAGAATTTATTTTATTGTTTTAAAAAATTATGACAGTTTAACATGGTGTAAAAGCAATGGCTTCCTTTTATAAACTGCTATTATTTTTGGCCATCTGTTTCTAAATTTCTTATCCTCTACCTCCTTGCTCACTCTTAAAAGAAGTAAAGAATACAATGAAACATAAAGTAATGTGAATACAAGTGGAAGGAAATAGTTGTACTAAAAAAAAATAGACAAAGGATAGTTGCCTTCTTTGAATATAAGATTTTTACACTAAATTACTTATTAGTCAAGAAAGGTAAAATATATAAATAACATAGTTTTTATTTTCTGACATTAAGAGCAATAATTATGCACCAGCCTTTTCTCTATCATTAAGGATATATCGAAGTAACATGTGAATGTTACATATAGAAGTAACATTGACTATTCCCATCAAATGCAGCTTTAGAAAAGAGAGAGAAATGTTTTCCCTTGCTATTCAGTTCTTTATATTGATGTTTGAAAAATTGTCATGTTATTAAAGTTGCATTTTATGATTCTGGTTCTTTTGGAGATCCCATCTGTCTTTATATGGTAGAATGTGAACTTAAATAAAAATTAATATTAATAATTTAATGGAATTATCTAAACAGTACAGTTTTACCTTATAGCCATCTAATTTATTTTAATTCATGTTTATTGGTAGACAGACTCTGAGATGGAAAACATAACTCCAAAAAAAAAAAAGTATTATTGAAATGATATGAAGCATGAAATGAAGTCAAGAATGTTGAATTCTTTTTTGTTAAAGACTTACTAATTTTTTTCAAAGTCAGAATTACAAAGAGAGAAGGAGAGACAGAGAGAGATCTTCCATCCACTGGTTCACTCCCCAGTTGGCCACAACAGCTGGGGCTGGGCCAGGCCACAGTCAGGAGCCTGGAACTCCATCCAGGTCTCCCACATGGTTGGCAGTGGCCTAAGCCCTTGAGCCATCTTCTGCTGCTTTTCCCAGGCCATTAAGAGGGTGCTATATCAGAACTGGAGCAGCTGTAGGGCCAGTGCTGTGGTTGGTGGGAAAAGCCGCTGCCTACAGTGCCAGCATCCTATATGGGCACCGGTTTGAATCCTGGCAGCTCCATTTCCTATCCAGCATTCTTGCTATGGCCTGGGAAAGCAGTAGAGGATACCCAAGTCTGTGGGCCCCTGCACCCGCGTGGGAGACCTAGAAGAAGCTCCTGGCTCCTGGCTTCAGATCCACATAGTCTCGGCTGTTGTAGCCATCTGGGGAGTGAACCAGCAGATGGAAGACCTCTTACTCTCTCTCTGCCTCTGCCTCTCTGTAACTCTGCCTTTCAAATAAATAAATAAATAAAAATGTCCATGGAAAATGAGTAAAAAAAAGAAGTGGAGCAGCCGGGACACAAACTGGTGCCCCATGTGATACCGTCGTCGCAGGTGGCAGGCAGCTTACTGACTATGCCACAATGCTGGCCTCACCTTGAATTCTTACTCTGACTTTGTTACTTAGATGTGCTGTGGTCTTGGGCACTGTACCTCCCCTAGTCTCTGTCCTCATCATTGTTAAAAAGATCTGAAATGCAGTCATTTTCTCTAAAATTCTGTGTAATTTTTGATGGAAATGGTAGTAGTTAACATATAGCTGAAAATTCAGGTTTCACAATGCCCTGTATAAAATCTTATAATCATACTTTATTTTTTAGAAGCATAAACATTTTAGCATATGTTCTCTCAAAGTACATGTTCTAGTTGCAGGGGTATGTAGAGTTGAGAAGCATAAATACCCAAATGATCTGAATTAATGCCTGGTGATGCTTATGTCTCTTTTTAAGATGCTAACTGGCACTTAAATTTATGTTTACAAGGAGTTGTACTGAAAGTGTGTAGGGTGGTAACTCAATGAATTTGTGTTTTATGTATCACTTTGTAGGTATATTTTCTATAGTATTTCTGTGCTCCTACCTACTTTGAGAGTGGCCAATGTGAATTCTTGAATTACATTTATAGACCTATATCTCTAAGGTTAAAAAATTCTAACTAGGAAATTCCTGAAACATGAATCCTGAGTTAGAATTGCATCTTAATACTATTCCTTCAACATAAAGAAAAATAAATTCTACAAAGAGGTAAAATTTTCTAAGAACTATATTTATTCATAACTTCTATGAATAGTACTTTATGTATCATAAAATAAAATGATACTAGTATTTTCAGTTTCTTTTATATATTTCAGTAGAACACAGCAGTTCCTTTTATATAACTGATTCTGAGAACAAGTTAGACATTCAGATACCTTTTAAAATTTATAAAATCACTTCTGTTGAATTTCAGAAAACAGTTGTAGTTTATTTTTCGGAAATGGAAAAATTCTTCCTATAGAAAGATGGCACTTTTAACCAAAAAAATTACTTTCTGCTTTTCTTATTTTTTTGAATACTAAAGTTTCGGTTTTATTGTTATTATGATTCTGACTTAAAGAGATACTCTGTTTTAGCAAAATTCATCTACAAAACTAAGGTGTGACATTTATCAAAACAGTTGAATGAATAATTTTGATAATAGCTTCTAAATGTTAGGTCTCAATAACAATGTTAAAGATATATTTAGAAATAGAAACTGTATAAAGACAAATATAAATGTATTCTACTTGTTAAAATATTTAAGAATGAATTGAACACAAGTTAGAGTAAAATAGGAATCCTAGTGAAACTGATTACTTGATGGGGGTAATAGTGTCCTCTTTATTGCTCAAGTGTTCCCCTAAAAGTGTTCTTACTAAACACACACACACACACATATATATATATAGTAAAAGCTTTTTAGATTCTAATTACTTTATTTAAATGCTTCAAAACTGAAGCCATTCCTCCTTATGTTTACCTAACTGTGTATGTCCTGGGGAAGCAATCATAAATTCTTTCTGAAACAAGTAAGGGAAGTTAGTAAATAAATGCATTTCCTATATTAATAAAAGATGAGAGCTTCAAAACTATATGAAGATTAGGTTTACATTTAAATATTTTGTTCTAGATTACAAAGACTTAATGACTAATACAATTTACCTCTTTTAATAGGTTCGTGTAAATTCATTAGTGTGCTTAGGAAAGATTTTGGAATACTTGGATAAGTGGTTTGTACTTGATGACATTCTACCCTTCTTACAACAAATTCCATCCAAGGAACCTGCGGTCCTCATGGGAATTTTAGGTAGCTGAAAACTTAATGTCATTTGATGCTACTCTATCATTTTACAGTCATGCAAATGAATTTTTCAAACTATAGAACCTTTGTACTCTCCTTTCATGTATGTAGCGTTCAGCAATTGAAGAATGATGGGATAAGTGCTATAAATACAGCTTTTCTCTTTGTGTTAGTTTTAGCAAAAGCAGTGGAGTGTTGACATCTCCAAAGGAATAAGATATTTGGGAATCCTAGTTTCACAAATATTGCAATAGTTTTTCCCCTAAAATGGTACAAAGCAAGAGAAGCAGACAGAGCTATTTGAAATGCTGATTCTAGTCTGGTAGTAAACCCTATTTTTTTTTTTTTTTTTTGTTTGGTTTGGTTTGGTTTGGTATTCTATGTATAAAAGGCAAAGTATTTTTTCTGTATCTTACTTTGTCCTCCTCCAAATTCAATGAGGTATAGCTACTATTATTTCTGTTGATAACAAGGAAGCTGAGAGAGAAGTTATTTACAATCATACAACTAATAGTAGGAAGAGCTGGTTTTTACTTTTAGATATGTATAAATCTTAACCAGTATGTGTCACTGCTAAGTGATATGCTTATATCCTTGCGGCATACTCTGTCTTGTTACTGTAATTATAAATTACCCTGTCAAAAAACTTTGCAATTGTTCTATATTCTTAATCTTATTGGAATCTGATCTAGAAATGCCAGGCCTCTGTCATAGTGTTGAAACAGACATCAGTAGAATTACAACAGCATTAGCAAGTTCATTTTTATTAAATTTGAAATTCTTTGTTAATTTTTAAGAGAAACTGTATTACTCATCCATGTATTCTTTATTTTATTTTATTTTGTTTTGTTTATTTATTTGAGAGGTAGAGTTATAGACAGTGAGAGGAAGAGTAAGGTCCTCCATCTGCTGGTTCACTCCCAAAATGACCGCAACGGCCGGAGCTGAGCCAATCTGAAGCCAGGAGCCTCCTTTGTGTCTCCCATGTGGGTGCACGGCCCAAGTACTTAGACCATCTTCCACTGCTTTCCCAGGCCATGGCAGAGAGCTGGATTGGAAGAGAAGCAGCTGGGACTAGAACTGGCACCCATAAGGGATGCCAGCACTGTAGGCAGAAGATTAAGCCACTGCGCCACAGTGCCGGCCCTCATCCATATATTCATGACATCTCTAGTGCACAGCCTATATAGAAAGCTCTCCATAAATATTTGTAGAAATGGTTAGCAAGTACTTATTGTGGACCTCTGTAAACATAGAACTTTTAGGGTATGATATGACTCTTTTGTGCTCAGGGAAGTTTAGTGTCTTTAGTAAAAGTTTGATGTAGAAACAGCCCTGGCTCAACTTTTGACTCTCTCAGTTCCTGGGGTAACTTTTCAAAGTTTCTTCATTTATTAAATGAGAGTGAAAGTAACATCATTATGAGATTATTTTGAGAATTCAGTGAAACAAATGAAGGGAAAGTATTGAGCAGAATGCCCAGAAAATAGCCATTTAGTAGATGCTCAATAAAGTTACTCTCTGGGTAAATAATCTTTACCTACATTATCAGAATAATAGGTGTTAGTGTGTTCTAAAACTTATATACAAAAATTATATACAAAACACAAATATATTCAGAGAATGGGAGCAAATGTGCTTAATTTAGCAAATGAAGGCCTTGGGAAATATATGTATGTAACATGCAAGTAAATAGACTTAGGAAAAGATTATGGATATTAAATTAAGTTACAATGTCAAGTTTGATATACTGAAGAAGTGAATATAGGTGTGGGGCCTATGCTTTCAATGTACTTGTACTTATACACTTGGGAATAGATTCATCAAGTTTGAATATGAGATCTGAAATACATATTTTGATGTATTTAGGATAGAGGAACATTTCCATAACCTTATGCTGTCACTCTTAAGAACTGACTCTGGTTCTGATAAGTTTTTTAATGTTGTATTTATCAGTTAATGTACCATAAACCCAATATAGAATATATGTCATAGTATGTAAAACTAGACTATAAAGCTGACATCATTCTGATCTGTATCTAAGAACATCCTTATTCTAGGCACTCAGAAAAAAATTGTACTACATTGATTATTAACAGATTTCATATAGATACCCTGTTTTCATGATTTCTGTGAACTTTTAAAATTTGTCACATTCTTTCCTATCAGGGATTTACAAATGTACTTTTACTCATAAGAAGCTGGGAATCACCAAAGAGCAGCTTGCTGGAAAAGTATTGCCTCATCTGATTCCCCTAAGCATTGAAAATAATCTTAATCTTAATCAGGTAGGAGTATTTTTTTATATTTATTCAATTTATTTAGCTTGCTGTTTTCTTGGCATTAAATATATAAATATATTACATATAAAGAGTATTAAAACAAAGAAATAATATACCACAGAGTTAAATGAAGGAAGTATGTGGTGTAGAAGGGTAGATTATTAAAGACCTAATGGAGACACAGTAATGAGCAGGAGGTTCAAATATGTATAGTATTTGGGATCACTTTAAATTTGTGGCTGGGAACAGACAACAAAGTTACAGAATGTGTTTTGGGAGTATATTCATTATTTATTACTACACAAATTTAGTGTTTTAAAGCAACATGTGTTTATTATCATGTGCTATCTGTAGGTTAGGCAAGCCAGGACACAGTTTAGTTGTATTCTCTGCTTAGGTCTTCCTGCAATGCTGCATCAGGACCTGTGGACTCATCTGAAGGCTCAGTAGAGGAATGATTGCTTCTGAGCTCACTTACCTGGTTGTCAGCAGGATTCAGTTCCTTTTGGCCTACTGGATTTCAGGGCCTTAGTTCTTCTTTTTGGGCTGTTGGACTGAGGGCCTAGTTCCTTAGCTGTCTGTTAACTGAATGCCAACATTGTAATATAATCAAGGAAATGATACTATATTTTCTTTGCCATTTTCTATTGCTTATGTTAGAACTAAGTGACAGGTCCCACCTGCCCTTAAAGATAGTTAATTCTTATCTTTCATAGGATGACAAGAAGAAGGGGAAAACAATTGGGGACCTTTTTAAGTTTACCTGCCATAGGCAAGGGATAATTTAGTTTGGGAGCTAAATATATAACACAATAGAGGAATAATGGGAGAAGGATAAATTGAGACTAGAACAGGTAGACTTTAAGTGCTTTGTCTGCTTTAGTTGTTTAAACTTTCAAGATGTGCTAAATGTTTGAGTGAAAGGTTTATATGTTCAATAATTGTCACAGAATTCTCTCTTTGTATACTCTTTTGTTGTAGTTGTAGTAGCTATGAACTTAATGTTCCTGAAGGTTATAAACTTCTGAAGGGTAGGTTATTATAGTTTATTTTCATTATAACTTCAGTCTTTAATGCAGTGCCAGAAACAAAAATATTCACTGAATTGAGAGAAAATTTGAGTCTCAGAGTAGTGAGGTTTTAAGCCTGAGGCTAGCCCCTGACCAGCAAGGGACATACAAGCACTCCCTGACAAGGCAAACAGGAGAGGTAAGGTCGACGGGTCAAGCACACCGCAGCAAGAACCCATGAGTTCTGTCGAAGCAGGAACTACTTTATTGAAGAAGTGTACAGGCTTATAAAGTTTACAAAAGACATGCGCAGTAGGGGAGCCAGTCAGCGAATAGGTCATGCAGGCATGGGTGGACCATGCACAGGGGAATATAGGGATCATACACTGTCCACGTGTCCGGAACTAAAGCGGACCTATCCCTGCAGGTGGCTTAACCGCAGCGGCCGCAGACACGCCCCCCCGAACATCCTCCAGGCGCCATGTTGTTAGGGACTATTTTAGGCAGTGCTCAATAACATTAATAGCAAGCTATTTTTGTTCACAAACTTGAGTTTAGCAGGAGAGCTTTTGGCACTGGGGAGAGTGCTAAGTGAGTGAAGTTTTGAAGGTAGAGAAATTGGTAAAATTGATCAGATCCAACATTTAATTTGAAGTTGGAGGGTAAGTCTCTGGAAAAGTTTCTTGGATGGCAAGGATGGGATGAGAGAGAGTGAATATTAGAAAGGAATAGGATAATAGGTCTAGAAAACCCGTAAACTTTTTGTTATTTATGTTCTTAGTTCTCCTGTTTCTGATTTAAGATGTTTTTTAATATTCCCAAATGTATACTTTAGGATACATAAGGCCACTTACAATCTTGTGGGTTTTTTCCTCCAGCTTTATGATTTATTGTTTTTTAAAAAGATTTATTTATTTATTTGAAAGTCAGAGTTACACAGAGAGAGAAGGAGAGGCAGAGAGAGAGAGAGGTCTTCCATCCGCTGGTTCACTCCCCAAATGGCCGCAATGGCTAGAGCTGCGCCAATCCAAAGCCAGGAGCCTGGAGCGTCTTCCAGGTCTCCCACGTGGGTGCAGGGGCCCAAGGAGTTGGGCCATCTTCTACTGCTTTCCCAGTCCATAGCAGAGAGCTGGATCAGAAATGGAGCAGCCGGGACTCAAACCGGTGCCCATATGGGATGCTGGCACTTGCAGATGGTGGCTTTACCCAGTACGCCACAGCACCGGCCCCTGTGATTTGTTTTTTAGGACCTATTTCTGTCAACAGAAATACTTTAATTCCTATCTTCTATTTGACGGCAGTTTAGCATGGGTATGTTCTGCTTTCCTGTTTATTTCATGGTCCAAGTTCCTAATTTAAGAATTTCCTCTTCTGTCAGCTCTCATTTAAAACAAATTAAGTATAGTATGCATTAGATAAAAAAAGATAAAATAACTTAGGGAAATGTGACTTTAGCATTTGATTAAAAAACTAGCCAATACCATGTAGCGATCACACTGAATTATCTATAACTTGTGTTTGTGGGCTTCCTAAGATCACTCCCAGATAGAATGATTCTGTAGGAAGACTCACAGGACTCAGCATATAGTCATACCCATGGCATTGATTTCTTAGGTGGAAGAATCTAAAACAAAATCTTGGGGCCGGCATTGTGGTGCAGTGTGTTAAGCTGCCACTTACAGTGCATCCCATATCGGAGTGCTGGTGTGAGTCCCAGCTGCTGGGTTTCCCATAGAGCTTCCTGCTGCTGTGCCTGGAAAATGCAGCAGACAATGACCCAAGGACTTGGGCCACTGCCATCCATATGAGAAACCAGGATGGAGTTCCTAGCTCCTGGCTTCAGCATGGCCCAGACCTGGTCATGTGTGTGTAACCCTCTCTTTCTGTAACTGTTTCAGATAAATAAATCTTTTTTAAAAAATCAAATAGACAAATCTTAGAAAAAACAAAATTGGGAAAGGGAAAAGGTTCATAGGACAAAATCTAGGGGAAGCTAAACACAGGCTTCCGGAGAGGACTTGTGGAATCACACAGGTTGTGCTTACTTTCCCCAGCAGTGAGTTATGACAGTACGTGTGAAGTATTGCTGACCAGGGAAACTCATTGGAGACTCAGTACTCGAAGTTTTTATTGAAGGCTGATCAAGTAGCACTTTCTGTCTGGCATGTGCTCAAATTCCAGACTCACAGAAGGAAAGCAGGTGTTCAGCATAGAATGCCCTCTTTGTACAGTTTAGGCGCAGTGAGTTAATAATGGGAACTTTCCTGAAATCCAGGTTCCCAGACACCAGCCAAAGGCCAACCTTGGTAAGCAGTTTTTTTCCAAGGATAGCAGTTCAAGCCTATCATGTTAGCTTTTCTGTATAAACTACATGCAACATATAGGTGAATCTCGCAGTCAAAATGTTGAGCACATGAAGCCAGGCATAGAAGAGGATCTACCAAATGATTCTACTTATATAAAGTACAAAAACAGTCTAAACTAATCCATGCTGCCTAGTAAAATAGTGTTTATCCATAGGGTATGAGGCTGTGAACTAACAACTGGATGAGGGGACAGAAGGAAGCTTTTGGGGTACAGATAAAGTTCTGTTTCTCCATCTCATTGCTAGTTACATTGGGTATATTCAGTGTGTGAAATTTCTGAGCTATGCCCTTGTATGTTTACTTTCCTGTTACTATGTTACACACTAATCAAAAAATTTAAAAGCCTACTTAACAGAAGATCATGGTAAATGACTAAGGAAATCTATCATTTGTCATTCTCATGATAATATGAAGAAGCTTCAGTGTAATGTAGCCTAAGAGAGCACAGGATGTAGGGACACACTTAACTTCTGTGGCAGTTAGTGCTTCTGTACTAGTTAGGATCCCCGAAGATCTTGGTTTGCCTCTTACTGAGCCCAAGTTTCCTCATTTGAAAAACAAAAGTAATAAGCCTACTTTGAAGAGTTGTAAGGATTAGTAAAATAGTATGTGTGTATGGGTAGGTAGCATAAAGGTGTAGTTACAAGATTTGGGGAAAGGAGGAAAGTGGTTTTCTAGAATCTTCACTATACTATCTGGTGTTATTGAAATAAATTGTTTACAATGATCCTGAAGTACCATAACAATCATCAGAAACTAACCAAAGTTTAACCAGACTTTAAATTATGTTGTGATGTAAAGTTATATATACTTCTGAAATTTAATTATTTAAAAATTAGATTTTGTACATCTAATATTTCTACCAACTTTTCAGGAAACAAGATTTACTTTAGCTGAACATGTAATTTTTATAACAAATAAAAAGGAATTTCCTATGCATTATTAAATGGATTGTTTCTAGGTGGGCATAAATTCAGGTGTTCAGTTTTGGATTATCCTAGAAAAATCAGTATACACCTTCTGAGGGTAAGCTTATATAGAACTCCTGAATAAAGCTGTTACACAACTCAGGGTATAAACTTCATGGAGACCTGTTTTCTGGAGCTTAAAAGCCATAATTATTCCATCACCACTATATAAAGGCATTGTGAAAGCTTGCTATGATATGCTGAGTTTATACGGTCTTTTTTGAGACATTGACTCTGAGAGGATCCTGTTATGTTGGTAAAGATTATTATGATAACTCACTGAAGTCTCTTGATTACATTTACTGATAACATGAACTGTCATAATCATATTAATTTCTTACTCTACAGTTCAATTCTTTCATTTCTGTCATAAAAGAAATGCTTAATAGATTGGAATCTGAACATAAGACTAAACTGGAGCAACTTCATATAATGCAAGAACAGCAGAAGTAAGTAGATTATAAATGAGTTGCACAATGTCAGAGTGAGATTAAAATTCTCTCATAACTGATTTTCTAGAAAATGGAATAAAAAAATCACCGGACTTTAATTTTTCCATGTGTAAAACATGTGAATAATTTTAAGTAAAAATAGATTATTAATGAAAATCTAATTTAACTTCTGAGTATAAAAGTAAAATATGATAGAATCTTCACATTTTCTCTGCTAAGGAAAATTCAGTTTCTGAGAAAAATTCCTCATCGACCTTAGCCACTGCCACTGTAGTTGCTGAACACCAAAAGTACCACTTGTAAATATTTTCAAATCTGTGAACCCATTGTGTTTTGATTTTTTTGCTCTTTTCCTTTGTCTAACTCCAGAAACACTGTCAGAGCATTAATTTCATATACACTGCCACAGGAGTCACCTCTATTTTTAGGGAGAATTTAATTATTTTTAAAACACTAGAACTTAAAGGAGGAAAGAAAATGTAGAAATTATGCACTGGATAGTGCTAGTTTATTGGAATCTGAACTCCACTTTAGTTTTTGCCCCAGAGCAGACATATGAATTTAGGTTACCAGCTGACATTTAATCTTGAACCAGAGATGTCTGAAAATCAGTAAATTGCTATCGATCATGAACAAAGTCCTCAATACAAGCTTATGCTTATACCCAAGGTAACATGAAGACTTTATGGAAATAAAAACACATACTGAAGAAGCAGGTGAAATAGTCCTTTGTATGCTCTAAGTTATTCTGTGGTATATATGAATGTGATGCTTAATAATTTGTCTTAACATAAGAGCCCAGAAAAAAAAAGTCTTAAATGTCTATTAAAGGCTGAAACAAAATTTTGATGGGGGAAATGGACCTTACCTTTTGCTTTATCTAAATCCTACCTATTTTTCAAGGCAGATCTGGCATACTTCACAGTGATTTTAGCATTTATTGTTAATATCAAAGATTCTGAACCTAATCACTTAGGTTCCTCATATAAAATCTCACTCTCAGTGAGATAGTAAGCTATTTGACAACAAGAGGCATGTCTGCTTGATTTTATGATACCCTGAGAAAATTCTCCAGTGAATCTCAAATATAGAATTATAAAAAAGGTCTTAAAAATGTTATCTTTTGAGCGAGCACATTACTAATAGAAAATAATGGAAAGGATGACTGTCCTTAAAGAAGGAATTCTCAGTTTATTTGGGTTCAAGTAACTTCCATGTAGATAAACAATTTTTAATACAATTTTTTTAAAAAAATACATTTATTTTTGTCATAATTCAATTTTCTTGCAGATCTTTGGACATAGGAAATCAAATGAATGCTTCTGAGGAATCAAAAGTAACAAATATTACAAATATTGGGAATCAGGTAAGATATTTAATTTTTGTAGAAAGTGAAAATGTATTTTATTTGGAGATCTTTTCATTTTAAGCAATAAAATCACAATTTTATGAAATCTATTGAAACAACTGATTTTTTTTCTATTTCAGCAGATCGACAAGGTTTTTAACAACATTGGAGCAGACTTTCTGACTGGTGGTGAATCAGAAAATAAAGAGGATACGCTGCAGAATAAACATAAAAAAGTGAGTTTGTTTATTCTTTTAGTACTCTTCATTTATATTGTAGGATTACTTATAATCCACATTTTTTGTTGGTAAGTACTAGTTAGTGTCTTAAGAAACATTCTAAAATTATGAAATTCTTATAAATGAAACATCTCATGTTGAGAATAAGCATTTTTAAGAATTTTAGCTTCCTTATTACATATCCTTCCATGGGGTAATACTTCTAGATGTCTGACTCTCTCGTCTTTTCTCTTGTACTTGTCACACCCCATGAAAAATTCTTCTGTGTCCATCTCTGCCTCAGTTCCTGTATGGATGGTTTCCACTGTAGATTTATGCAGTCCATCTACCTTGGGTACTCCCCAGTTATTGCTGGCTCTTCAGTATTTTGATTTCTGTCCTGCTTACTCAACTATATTCCCAATGGTTTGAGTTCCAAACTTTTTCTATTGTTTTTGAGACTAACAACCTCATGTCTCTTTCCTTTCATTTCCATGGTCAGCAATTTTAAATTATATGGTCAGCCATAAATTTAACCTCTTTATTTCTGAAGAATTTGGCAGCATGTCCTTCAAATTGAATTTGTCCGAGGTTTTCACATAATCAGATTAAGTTTCTGTGTCTTAAGGGGGAATACTGTAGAAATAATGATGTACCCTGCTTGGTTTATGTGAGATATGTGATATCGATCACTTACTACTGATAGACCCAACAGTGCTTTAAAGAGGATTTTCAAAATACATTTGATTTCATCTCACTGGTAGATGAAAAATCTGAACACATTTTTTTCTTCTTTATTTCTTGTTAATATTTTGCTCTCCCTCTGATTTTGAATAATAAACTATACAATGATATTTTCCTGTTGGACTTTTGGTTAGCATTTAAAGATTTATTTTGTTTTTTGAGAGGCAGTTACAGAGACAGGGAGAAAGGAGAGAGAGAGAGAGAGAGAGAGAGAAAGAGAGGGATCTTCTATCCCCTAGTTCATTCCCCAAATAGCCACAACAGCCAGGGCTGGGCCAGGCCAAAGCCAAGAGCCTCATCCAGGTCTCCCACATGGATACAGGGACCCAAGAACTTGGGCCATCTTCTACCGCTTTCCAATTCACACTAGCAGGGAGGTGGACCAGAAGTGTAGCAGCCGAGACTTGAACCAGCACCCATATGGGATGCTTGTGTTGCAGGCAGTGGCTTAACCTTGGTTAACATTTAATATAAAAAGTATTTAAGTCAATTTTCAGCATCTGCTGAGGACATTCTTCTCATTTAGAAATATGAGGCCAAGGGACTACTGGACATAATATTTTCCAGAATTCTAAGAGAATATATTGTGAGCTTATAGTTTAGCAAAACTAATAAAACTAAAGATAAATAGTGAATTTGATGCAGACATTAAGGTATGAAACAATGTTTAATTATTTTTAGATGTTTATGAATTTTTAATATAATTTTGGAGTGAAATTAAAGTTGAATTAGATTTTCCAATTTAATAGAATGAAATCACTTAATCATATTATCTGGAAAAATTATTCTAATGAATGATTTTAAAATAATAATAGTTTTCGTACTGGAAATGTTTTAGCACAGTTCCTATGAGTTTTTACCTTAAGTTAAACCTTATAGTAATTTGTGATGTAACTTGATTTATGGCTGGCATAGTTTGTTTTATATTGAAGTAGTATCACTAAAATATCAAGATATATTTTACCCAAAAAGATATTTTTGTTTTACAGTGGAATTATAAAATTGATTATTTTGCTTTATTTTGTTTACAGGTATCACTTACACTTGAAGAAAAACAAAAATTAGCAAAAGAACAAGAGCAAGCACAGAAGTTGAAAAGCCAGCAGCCTCTTAAACCGCAAGTGCACACACCTATTGCTCCAGTTAAACAGGTCAGAGTTAATTTTTTTTGCATAATTTCAAGTATAGAACTGTTAAGGGGTTAGGTAGTGTGGAACTTAGTCTACTGCTAGTTTACATAAAAATATATTTCAAAAAATAATTTGTGGGGC
Source organism: Lepus europaeus (assembly GCF_033115175.1). NCBI lineage: Eukaryota > Metazoa > Chordata > Mammalia > Lagomorpha > Leporidae > Lepus > Lepus europaeus. The sequence continues at coordinate 20,496,574 of NC_084836.1, read as the reverse complement.
TGGTACTGTGGCACAGTGGGTTAACGCCCTGGCCTGGGGAGCCGGCATCCCATATGGGCGCTGGTTCAGGACCTGGCTGCTCCACTTCCGATCCAGCTCTCTGCTGTGGCCTGCGGAAGCAGTAGAAAATGGCCCAAGTCCTTGGGTCCCTGCACCCACGTGGGAGACCTGGAAGAAGCACCTGGCTCCTGGCTTCGGATTGGTGCAGCTCCGTCTGTTGCGGCCAATTGGGGAGTGATCCAGCGGATGGAAGACTCTCGCTCTCGCTCTCGTTCTCTTTCTGCCTCTCTTCTCTCTGTGTAACTCTGACTTTCAAATAAATTTTAAAAAAAAAGAATGTTAATGTCATTTCAGGGTTTTTTTTTTTTTTTTTTTTTTTTTTTTGACAGGTAGAGTTATAGACAGTGAGAGAGAGAGACAGAGAGAAAGGTCTTCCCTCTGTTGGTTCACTCTCCAAATGGCTGCTACAGCCGGCGCTGCGCCAATCTGAAGCCAGGAGACAGGTGTTTCCTCCTGGTCTTCCATGTGGGTGCAGGGCCCAAGCACTTGGGCCATCTTCCACTGCCCTCCCAGGCCACAGCAGAGAGCTGGTCTGGAAGAGGAGCAACCGGGACTAGAACCTGGTGCCCATATGGGATGCCGGCGTCACAGGTGGAGGACCAACCAAGTGAGCCATGGCGCCGGCCATCATTTCAGTTTTAAAAATAAATAAATAATTTATAATTTCTAAGAAGCATGAGCATGAAGGATTTTTTTAACAGCTCCTCCATAACCTGCCTAACGTATATAATGTTTCATAATAGTGCTTGTTACCAATGAAGAGGAAACTGGATGCATAAGAGGGCTTTTTTTTTTTAAAGATTGGGCACTAATTAAACTTTGTTCACTTAGAAGGGATCAGGAATATTATATTCATGCTCTTAAGTGGTTTTGACCTAGAAATAATTTTCTATTTTTGTTTTTCCAATTACAGATAAATTTGTAGCTTGTTTTAGGAAGGGGTATATGCATGACCTTGATTTAGGAAGGTGTATGTACATGAATTTATTTCCTATTGTGTTCCAAGTCCTAGTTTAGGCCCTGATGTTATTGCAGTGAGTTAAAGCCCTCCTTCAGAAAGTTTACATTCTTATTGATTTCAGAAATATTTTTATCTTAAAATTTTTAAATTATTTTTTGTTACCATTTTAATAAACTCATCCTCTGAGTAGGGGTATGGGGTGTGCAGTCTTTGCAGGCCAAGAGGCAAAATCAAGAATATTTTAGAAGTACTTAATATGAAGGAACTTTGAAATGCTTGTGAGAGGCCTGTGCTGCGGTTCACTAGGCTAATCCTCCGCCTGCAGCTTGCACCCTGGGTTCTAGTCCTGGTTGGGGCGCTGGTCCTGTCCCAGTTGCTCCTCTTCCAGTCCAGCTCTCTGCTGTGGCCCGGGAGTGCAGTGGAGGATGGCCCAAGTGCTTGGGCCCTGCACCCACATGGGAGACCAGGAGGAAGCACCTGGCTCCTGGCTTCAGATCGGTGCAGCGCCAGCCATAGCAGCCATTTGGGGAGTGAACCAACGGAACCATGTTGGCTGCAACATGCCGGCTGTAGCGGCCATTGTGGGGTGAACCAAAGGAAAAAGGAAGACCTTTCTCTCTGTCTCTCTCACTGTCTAACTCTGCCTGTCAAAAAAAAAAAAAAAGTTTGTGAGAAAATAGAGTTGAAAGATACTTATTTTTGTGCAAAAAGTTTTGAAAACCATGCAGTTTATTCATAATGCATGTATTCCTTGAACTTTGAAAAACCCTCATGAAAGAATAGAGAAAAAAATTCCCATAAAATTTTGATAAAATTCTAAATATAAAAATCATCTTTTATAATACAAATACTAATGAGAAGAAAGCAATTCTGTTTTGGAGGAAATAACATTTTGTTTAACTGGAATTTGAAGTTAGTGTTCCCTATCATGAAATTAGTTGGAAATGTTCATTTGTAAAAACCATACAAAAATAGGTTGCAAGCTTTATTTGCCCTGTAGACTAGATGGCTGATTTGGGGTAGACCATTTAGCTCAATTTAAAATTTTTCCTTTATAATTTAATCTGTCAAATGTTTTTTAAAATAATTTGGATTTCTTAGAGATAAAGTAATTCTCTCATGTTTTTCAGACTAAGGACTTGACAGATACTTTGATGGATAATATGTCATCTTTGACCAGCCTTTCTATTGGTACCCCTAAAGTGTCTGCTTCAAGTACTTTCACTTCTGTTCCTTACACGGGAAGGATGAAGTTTTCTACACCAATTGATAATACAAAAAGAAATTTGACAAATGGCCTAAATGCCAACATGGGCTTTCAGACTTCAGGATTCAGCATGCCGGTCAATACAAACCAGAACTTCTTCAGCAATCCAAGCACATGTGGAGTGACCAAGATGGCTCCCACTTTTCCAAGCCTCAGTGATTTGAGTGTTCCTCTTGCTGCTGGTGTGAAGCAGACCCAACAAATCCAACAAAGACCTACAGATATGTCTGCCCTTAATAATCTCTTTGGTCCTCAGCAACCCAAAGTTAGCATGAACCAACTATCACAACAGAAACCTAATCAGTGGCTTAATCAGTTTGTTCCTCCTCAAGTTTCTGCAGGTATGGGCAGCTCAGTAATGGGGACGCAGATGAACATGATAGGACAATCTGCCTTTGGTATGCAGGGTAATCCTTTTTTTAATCCACAGAACTTTGCACAGCCACCAACTACTATGACTAATAGCAGTTCAGGTAGCAATGATTTAAAAGATCTTTTTGGGTGAGGTGTCTTGCTTCTATTTTTGAAGGGTTACTTCAATTTTAATCATGGGTGAGCTGATTTACATCATTGTATAGATGGCTTGAAGGAAGTACGTCTGAGGGAAAGTGAATGGTTCTGTGGCAGAGAACACCTTTTTCCATGCCAGCCAGCATAGTAACTGTATGGACTCCTACCTAGTTGAGTTTTTTAAAGCATTGAGGATTTATTTCCTCTTAGCAGTTCCTCTTCAGGTTTTTAAAGACTCAACTCCTACCAATCTCAAAGAGAAAAAAAGATCAACTAAGTTATCTTGAATAGCAGAATTTTTAAATCAAATGTTTATTTTGGCTTGTAAATCTTGATGTTATTTAAAAAATTGAGTTGATTGTAACTGCAAGCATATCTGTTATGTATGTACTTACTACATGGTACACAGTCTGTCTTCACAAGTCGTTGGTCTTCATTTTAACATGTGAAAAATCTTGATGCTGTACTTATTTGTTTGCATTTAGTATGACCGAGTAAGAAAATAATAAGCATAAAGAGAAGGATCAGGTCTTTGACTTTTTCCAATTTTATTTGCTTTTCATCAGATGAACTAATGTTAACTATGAAAGACTGAGCAAATATTGCAAAACTTAGCTTCCTTGATTTCATTGGTTTAAAAAGCATCATTAACCATCTTAAATGCAAACTAATCATTGTAAATTATATTTTAGCATGATCTGCCTCAAATTGTAATGTATTTTTCTGCATTTACTTGGATATATTTAGAATCACCTTTTTCCTACTGTATCACAGAAGTATGTACTTATTTGTACAGATATTTGACAAAGCACTCTGATGTAATTTCCCTGGCTATTGCCTTCAGATTTCATTTTGAATTCAAACTTCTGAGGTTGCGCCATATACAAATTACATTTTCAAAAGGAGATTTGTAAGAATTAAACTATATTTAATGAGTAAACTTTTGAGAATTCTACTGTATTGTTTCAAATGTAATAAAATTCTCTAAAAGTGAGCAGTTACATCTTCTGGCTACCAACAGATTAATTTTTGGCTTGCTGTGATAGTCTGAAATCAATTACTGCTATGGAAATTTAATTCTTTCTTTTCTAGGAATTTCAGGAACATTTTGTTCAGGCATTTTAATGTATTTTAATTACCTATTTTTAGAAAGGAAAGAATACATTCTCTTAACAGGAAACATGCTTCGCTTTTCAAAATCTTTCTCTGATGTTTTTTTCTTTAATTTGCTGATTATTCAACCACATAGCCTTACGCTATAAATGTCATTTGTATTTTTTAAAGTTATATTCCACCATTATGTGATAACTTTAAAACTATCTTTTAAAGAACTAAATGTGTCTTACAGTTGCTGCCATATAATTTGTGGTTTTTAATTATCTGGAACCAGCAATCATTTAAATAAACCGTATGAAATTCAATGTGCTGGTCCTAAGCTTATTCATTGAATATGAATATTCATTGAAAATACATACATACATACACTCAATATATATTTAAAATTCAGTACTTGATTATAAAAAATAATTTGATGATATGATTATTGCTAGCATTCAGTTAGAAGGGTGCTTTCTATCTGGTGTCTGTGTAAGCTGTGTTCTGTAGATTTGTTGCACAGCTTTAGAGAACTGATAGGATTGCTAAAGAAATCTACTCAAGTGAAAAACACTGAGAAGATCAAAATGTTTTTATCAAATACACTCACAACTTGACAAGATTGTTTTTAGCACAATTGTAATATTTCTTTTGAGGAAAGTTTACATGTGGAATAAAATCGCTTAATGTTGAGAAATACTTTCCTTTTTCACAATGTGGTCAGTATTCACTGTTTATCAAGAAAATGTTTTTTATTTTGTAAAATAACTTGATGTCAGTGTTGAACTAATTAAAAGGAAAACAATATAACAGTTTATATAACTTGAACTTCTAAATATGAGATCAGATTATTTGAAAAAATACATGTAATTCAGAGATAATTTTGACATGTTAAAATTAAATCTTAATTGAGATAGTGGTGCTACATTTTCACAAAACTGTTCCTATACCTTTTTTCCTACTTCCTCAAGGGCAGCTGAATTGTTGCCATTGCCTTTTTCTGTTGTGAAATTGTCTCTGAAAATTTGTGCCATTTGTAGACTTCAGTGTGCCTATGTGAACACAATTTCCAGAGTACTAGATCACCTTAAAATTATTTCAGATACTGAAAGCAATTAAACCTTGTGCGTAGAGTGGAAAATTGATAGGTTAAAGAGCACCTGTAGACAAAAATTACAACAAAGATTCCCTGTCATTTGAATTGGTTTTCTAGTCTCTTTATGCTAAAGTATGAGATACATGTAGAGGATGTATACAAGCAGTTGGAAGTAGTGTAAGTATGGTTTTTGATTTTTCTCTTGGAATACTTATACCCCTCCTTTTCACCGAATAAATTAAGGAAGTAATTTTTTAAAAACACTGTAAAATACCTCACATGTTTGCTTTTATATTTTAAAGGCAAAGGTAAATGTGAAAATGCCTGATAGCAAGCAGAGTATTAAACCAAAATAAATTTTAGCTTTGCTAAAACTTTCCATATTAAGTTGTGATTTTATATCTTACAATTTACTGGTATTGGAATAATTTTAGAATCTGTTAGAATCCAAACTATATAGGATTTTATGGAAATTATCTACATCAGTGGCTTTCAAACTATAACTATTGAAGTAAGAAATATTTTGCATTGCAACCACCATATAAATAATGTACTTGAAGCAGAAGTTTTAGAAAATGTATTTAATGAGTGTATTGTTCCATTTTCCATTCTAGTAATTTAAGAAAGAAAGTTGATTTTTAATCCATGAAGGATTTCATGACAGTTTGAATGAAACTGATCTCAGCCCTACCTCTCTCTGAGCAAATGTAGAAACAAAGGGCCTGAGACTTAGATGACCCAAAGAGATCAGAGCTGGGAGTAGAAGCTGGATTTTTTTCCCCAATGTGCAGTCCAGTGCTCCTTGCTGTACTGCATCCCTTACTGTATGAATTCTTCTGGAGGTACACTCTGAGATTGATTTAAATAGTGTATGTGTTCATAAATGTATTTATATTGAGGAAAAATGTGTTAAAGAGGGGGAAGTGAGGGAAATGACAGAAGAGAAATTTACATAGCCAAAATCAGCCTCCGAGCTGCTGCCTTGCATTGTGGCTGAGGAGGGTTGGGGAATGTGGATTAACAGTGCTTGCAGTCCCTGAATACATACCAGAATCATAGCTAATAAACTTGGGCAGGCATTGTGGCTTAGCGGGTTAAGCTGTGGCCTGCAACACTGGCATCCCACATAGGTGCAGGTTCGTGTCTTGCCTGCTCTGCTGCTAGTGGTCAGAGAAAAGCAGAAGATGGTCCAAGTCTTTGAGCCCCTGCCACCCATGTGGGAGACCTGGAGGAAATTCTGGCTTCTGCCTGGCCTAGTCCTGGCTATTGCCATCTTGAGGATGAGCCAGCAGATGGAACATCTCTCTCACTCTGTCTCTCTCTCTCCCTCCCTCTCCATAATTCTGACTTTCAAATAAATAATTTAAAAATAAAAAGCTAATAAATTTGAGGAAGCACAATTGAAGAGCCATTTCACCAAAGTGGAGCTTGTTGGATATTACAAAACTTGTCTACGCAAAGCAGCCAATTTGTTCCAGCCTTGCAGGGATGATTTAGCTAACTAAGGTACAAGCCACAAATACGAAAATTTTCTGGTAATCCTGTTAAAATTAGGTAAGATTGATTTTAATATATTTGAACTTAATATACCAAACATTCCATTTCTTCATGGAATTGATGTAAAAATGAGATATTTTACTTTTTTGGGGGGGGGGTACTAGGTCTTTGATATTCATTGTATTTTTATTTTTAAAAGATTTATTTGGAGCTGGTGCTGTGGCATAGCAGGTTGAGGCTGCCACCTGGGCGCCCATTCCCGGCTGTTAGACTTCTGATCCTTCTCACTGCTAATGTACCTAGGAAAGCAGCGGAGAGATCTTCCACTTGCTGGTCCACTCTCCAGGTGGACCCAAGCTGAAATCCAAATCCAGGAACTCCACCTGGGTCTCATGTGTGGGTGGCAGGGCCCAAGCACTTGAACATCATCTGCTGCCTTTCCAGGTATAATGGCAGGGAATTGAATCAAAAGCAGAGCAGCTGGGACTTGAACTGGCACTCTGAAACAGGATATTGGCTTTACAGAGACAGCCCACTGCACCACAAGGCTGGCCCCCATTTGTGTGTGTGTGTGTGTGTGTTTAAAGATTTATTTATTTATTTGAGAAGCAAAGGGAGAGATCTTCCGTTCACTGGTTCACTCCCCAAATGGCTTCAACAGTTGGAGCTGGGCCTATCTGAAGCCCAGGGCCAGGAGCTTCCTCCAAGTCTCCCACGTGGATGCAGGGGCTCAAGCACTTGGGCCATTCTCCACTGCTTTTCCAAGCCATTAGCAGGGAGCTGGACTGGAAGTAGAGCAGCCAGGAATCAAACTGGTGCACATATGTGATGCTGGTGCTGCAGGCGGAGGCTTAACCACTGTGCCACAGACCCAGCCCCTCACTGTGTTTTTTAAAAATGTGTTTTCACCTACTTGAAAGGCAGAACGACACAGAGATCTTCCATCCACTGGTTCACCTCCTAGATGGCCCCCAACTGCCAGGGTTAGGCCAGGCTGAAGCCAGGAGCTCAGAACCCAATCCAAATCTCCCACGTGGTAACAAAGACCCAACTAGTATAGGCATCATCCCCTGCATTCCCAAGGTACATATTACCAAGTAGCTGGATCAAAAGGGCAGCCAGGACTCAAACCAGGCACTCCAGTTATGGGATGTGGGCACCTCCAGTGACATCTTAGTACACCTGCCACGTGCACTGTTTTTCATGACACATATTTTTCTGTGGACTTTTTGAAGTGCCTTCCTAGGCTAGATGTATACCATTCCTTATGGCTGCTGGCAGCAGTGAAGGCACTCATGAGACAGAACCACACCAGATATTTGAATGGGGAACATTTAATATAACAAGTGTTAACCACTAGAAGCTAGGTAAGTATTCAACAGGGTCAGAGAACTTGAAAGAATGAAAAAGTGGAAAAAAGGTACTATTGCCTCTGAAGAAAGGTGGAAAAATAAAGAAATGGAAGACCAGAAGAGGCTGTCTTGCCTCGCAGCCCTCCTCAGCTAAGTCTGACATCTTTGGAGGGGAAGCAGTATCCACAGAACAGCTGGTGGTGACATTTGTCAGAGGGCCTGGGCCAGAGTGGGAGACGGTGGGTTGGAGTCCCACCTCTGCTCCCAATTCCAGCTTCCTGCTTATGCACACCCTGGGAGACAACAGAGGATGGCTCAAGTAATTGGGTCCCTGCCACTTATGTAAGAAGACCCAGGTTGAGTGCCCAGTTACTGACTTCAGCCTGGCCCAGACCAGCCCTGGCTGTTGCAGGCATTTAGGTTCACTAACCAGGGGGTGTCATTGTGTTGTAGCAGATTAATCCACTTCTTGGGATGCCAGCATCCCATATTGAAGTGTTAGTTCAAGTCCCAGCTGCTCAGTTTCCCATCCATCTCCCTGCTAATGTGCCTGGGAAGGCAGCAGATGATGGTGCAGATGCTTGGGGCCCTGCCACCCATATGAGAGACCAAGATGGATTTCCTGGCTCCTGGCTTTAGCCTGGCCCAGACCTGGCTGTTGGAGCCATTTGGGCAGTGAGCCAATGGACGAAAGAGCTGCCTATATGATAAATAAATATTTTAAAAAATAAGTATTTCAAATAATATTTAAAAGCAAAAAATGGAAGGGAACCAGCAAATGGGAGATCTCTAGCTTTCTGTCTCTGCCTTTCAAGTAAATAAGTAAATAAAAATTATTTAAAATTTGCACCAAAATAAACACCTTTTCATTCTATTTTTCCCTGAATGTTTTGAAGTACCCACTTGTTTTAAAATTTTTCTTTCTAAAAGTTATTTTGTGGAGAGATGGAAAGGTCTTTCATCTAGGCAGGTATCGGCATTAGATTGCTGGAATTTCCTAAGAAGACATTGTTTCTGTCCACAGCTTCAGTGATTGTGTGCATCTGCCTTCTTCAGCAATAATACGTGCATTCCTGGCACATTTACCTCTATTGCCCAAAATTCAAAATTTCATGTTTCAGAAATGTTTATGTAGGAGGCAATTCATTCAAAAATTGAGCAACTCATTCATTTCTCTAGAAATTCTGAATGAAGCCCACTGTTGAAGCTAGCATCGTCATGTTTCCTTTACCACATTTTAGCTTTGGAATATGTCATGAACTTATCCTCATGCCAGGGTTGATATGGAGTCGCTCTAACATACAACAGCTTCCTTGAGGACCCAGGAGAAATTTCAAGTTTCAGTTAATGAGTAGATGCTTCAAAATAACTGATTTTCCCTTATCTTTTAAAGTATCATAATTTGACATATCTGTTGTTGACGGATGTGAGGTTCAGCCAAATTTTCAGTCCATCTATAATAAAGGTATAGGATTTTTTTTTTTTAATTTTATCTTTGACAGAGTGGACAGTGAGAGAGAGAGACAGAGGGAAAGGTCTTTTTTGCCATTGGTTCACCCTCCAATGGCCGCTGCGGCCGGCGCGCTGCAGCCGGCGCATTGCACTGATCGAAGGCAGGAGCCAGGTGCTTCTCCTGGTCTCCCATGTGGGTGCAGGGCCCAAGCACTTGGGCCATCCTCCACTGCACTCCCGGGCCATAGAAGAGGGCTGGCCTGGAAGAGGGGCAACCGGGACTGAATCTGGCACCCTGACCGGGACTAGAACCCGGTGTGCCGGCACCGCAAAGTGGAGGATTAGCCTATTGAGCCGCGTCGCCGGCCGGTATAGGATGTTAATACACTGTTTTCAATGTGTACCTTCTGGCTTTACCTGATTTTTTTAAAAAATACTTTCTATTAGTGCCATGGATGACAATAAGGGAAAAGCAAAATAAAGTGATTTTTTAACTAATAATTTACATGTTATTTAGTATTTTCAAACTTTAAGAATTCACACTTCTAGGCTCAGTAATAAACAGAGTAGAAAAATCTTTTAACACAATCGTTGATTTCTAAGGGAAGAATATCTGGCATACACATACTTAGACTTAAAAACTACCAGAAGATGTCACTGTCTTCCAAGGAATCATCCATTGCATTCCTCCTTTTACCATTGCATTTTTTGTACCACAAACAGGTTAGGGAAAATATTGATAAAAGGACCTGCCTTGTGCTATTTAATTTCAAAAAAGGACCACAAGAGAAATACTTGTGGAAGGTATCTGAGTATGTTCCAATCTTGATTCTCAACACTAAATATTAACCCTGTTCACTGCTCTATAAGTTGAAATTATCTGGATACTCGGCCAGCACCGTGGCTCACTTGGCTAATCCTCCGGGTTCTAGTCCCGGTCGGGGCGCTGGATTCTGTCCCAGTTGCTCCTCTTCCAGTTCAGCTCTCTGCTGTGGCCTTGGAAGACAGTGGAGGATGGTCCAGGTCCTTGGGCCCTGCACCCGCATGGGAGACCGGGAGGAAGCATCTGGCTCCTGGCTTCGTATCGGCTCAGTGCCTGCCGTGGGGGCCATTAGGGGAGTGAACCAATGGAAGGAAGACCTTTCTCTCTGTCTCTCTCTTTCACTGTCTAACACTGCCTGGCAAAAAATAAAAAAAAAAAAATATCTGGATACCTCAGGGTTCCTTCTGCACCTTCAAGAAAAATGGTGTTAAAAAAATCTCCCCAAATATTCTCTCTGCTCTTGAGTCTTCCACAGTTTCAGTTGGCATTACTATGATATAACTGCATTTACTAAATTAATATTTGCTAGAATATTTTGGTTTGGGACACAAGCTAAGTATCACAGAGTCCTTTTTTTTATATAAAGATTTATTTATTTATTTGAAAGTCAGAGTTACACAGAGAGAAGGAGAGACAGAGAGAGAGAGGGAGATCTTCCATCCCCTGGTTCACTGCCCAAATGGCTGCAATGACTGGAGCTGTGCCGATCCAAAACCAGGAGCCAGGAGCCTCCTCCTGGTCTCCCATGTGAGTGGATTGGAGATGGAACAGCTGGGACTCGAACCAGAGCCCATTTGGGATGCTGGCACTGCAGGCTGTGGTTTTGCCCACTGTACCACAGTGCTGGCCCCTTTTTTTCAAGTTACAATGCATAATATTCAAAGCAAAACTAAAATGTCAATAGGATAGATGAAAGGAGTAAATAGTTTCCCATTTTCTCATAAGGGAGAACTTCAGACTAAATCTGAACCAATATGGGACATAAAATATATAGCGCATGGAAAAATGGAATTAAAACATAAATTCGGGGAAGGGTGCAAAATAATTTTGAAATCCATGCAGGATTTTCTTTACACATTTCCATGAACTTCTTGAAGTGTCCTCTTATACTTAGAGTGTACAAGTAGTAACATATGGTAAAGAAATATTCGAGGGGCAGGCATTTGGCACAGTGGTTAAGATGCCACTTGGGACACTCCCACCCCAAATCAGTGTGTCTGGTTTGAATCCTAGCTCCTTGGCTTCTGATCCAATTTCCTGCTAATGTGCATCCTGGAAGGCAGCACGCGGCACAAGTACATAGGTCCCTCAATCCCACATAGAGACCCGGATTGAGTTCCAGTCTCCTGGTTTCAACTTGGCCTAACCCTGGCTGTTGTGGGCATGTAGAGAGTGAACCAGTGATAGATCTCTGTCTGTCTGTCTGTCTGTCTCTCCCTGTGTCTTGCTGCCTTTCAAATAAAATGAAAATAAAGATCTAGAACAAAGAAAAGTGATTCTATCATTTGTACAAACCAGAAAACAGACTCAAACATTATTATTACTTGTATATCTTATGTTGAGGCTGTGCGCAGCTGTATCCTCCAAGTTGAAATGCTACATAACTTGTTACATGCAACCAAAGGCAGCAAGCAGATGAGTACAGGGGTATGATTTCTTGGTATGTCTCTGTCTTATATCTCAAAACACCACTGGTCTTCTCAATGCCCAGGGCTTCAAACAGATTTGATAAGATTAATGTCTTCAGACTGTTTATTTGGGATTAGTTGGTTTGCTTTTTTGGTCTTGGCAGACTGGGTGGACTTGGCTGGTGATGAACCTGTGAGCTCTGCTTGTTGCATTTTTGCACATGAGTCTTCTTCTGTCACTGAACTGGACAATCAGGCTCACCCACACGGTACTCAGTGGAGACTTACTTGATAGTACAGGATTTGGGATTTAAATAATTGCAGTAGCCAAGATTCTTTGAGAGGAACAGAAACCATCTTAGCTAATCCAAAACAGGGCAATTCATCATAAGGATGCAGGTGTTTCTTCAAAGCCCAGGGTGAAAAGGTATCTGAGTCTAGATGGACAGGGACTGGAAGAGCATTAGGAATACATGCCCCTCTGCATTTCCTCTCTTTGCCAGGTGTTCTTCACCTCCCTACCCCATAGAGGACATGTAGCTACCGTGTAGTTGTTCCTAAATCCTTCAATATGCAGTATTTCTTCTCCAAAGTTAAAATAGTAGGAGAATCTGGCACCTGACCAGCTGAGCTGAGTGCAGATGTCTACTCCTGGTCTGTTCAGCAGTAGTCAGAGGAATGGGGAACATTACAGTATACACAGGACTTTTGGAAGCCTGTCACCATAAAAGAGGAGGGCTTCAGGACACGGGAAATTTCCTGAGAATGAAGATTTGTTGCAATCTGGGCAAGGACCCCTAAAGACGTCTTAGTTGATATTTTTTCTCTAAATGAAAGAGCTTTTTAACATTTTTACAGATTTATTTATTTGAGAGAGAGGGAGGGAGGGAGGAAGAAAGAGAAAGGGAGAGAAGGGGTGGGGGGAGATCTTCCATATTTTGAGTTACTTCCCAAATGCCTGCAACAGTAAGGGCTGACCCAGGCTGAAGCCAGGAACCAGGAACTCAATCTGAGTCTCCTATCTGAGCTACAGAAACCCAAAAACGTGGGCCATCATTTGCTGCCTCCCAGGGCACATTAGCAAAAAGCTGAATTGAAATCGTGGAGTAGACAGCACTCGAACCAGGCACTCCAGTACGGGATGTGGGTGTCCTACGTGGTGGCTTAACTATGAGGAGACTTTTTTGGTATAAGATGATGGGAAGGCATCAAATATAAACTAGAACTTTTTCTAATATGTATGCACTCTACATATGCCCAGGTCAAGAGAAAATCTTTGAGATCTCAGGTTAGGCAAAAATTTCTTAACCTAAACAGCAAAAACACAATTCAGAAAAAAAGAGAAAGTGAATAAATCAGATCTCAACAAAATTCAAAATTTTTAGACTTAAAAATATAGAAGGAAGAAAACGAAAAGATAAACAGCAGACTGCAAGAAAATATTTGCAGAACACATAGCTGATAAAGAATATGTACCCAAAATATATACCCATATGCTTTAGTCATAAGCAGACAAAAACCTATGTAAAATATTTGAAAATAAATTTCACCAAAAAAGATATATGAATGGCAATAAGCACATGGAAAGATGTTTAATGTCCTTAGTCATCAGGGAAATGCAAATTAAAACCACAATAAGATGCCATTTTACACTCACTAGAATGGTTTATTCTAAAAAAGCAAACAACAGTTTGGCAAGGATGTGAAAAAACTGGAACCCTCATACATGCTGGTAGAATTGTAAAATAGTGCATCCGCTTATGAGAATAATTGAACAGTTTCTTAAAAACATACCACATGATCCAACAATTTTACTCCTGGGTGTTTATCTAAGAAAAATGAAAATATATGTCCACACAGGGACTTGTATGCAAATACTCCTAACAGTCTTATTCATAATATCTGGGAATTGGAAATTAGAAGGTCAATGGACAGGCAATATGTAGTAAATCTACATAATGAAATACTGTTCATTAATAAAGAACAAGAAGAATAAGCCTCTGTGTGAGCTGTATAGACCTCAAATTTATACAAAGCTAAAGAAGCCGGCCGGCGCCGTGGCTTAACAGGCTAATCCTCCGCCTTGCGGCGCCGGCACACCAGGTTCTAGTCCCCGTCGGGGCACTGATCCTGTCCCGGTTGCCCCTCTTCCAGCCCAGCTCTCTGCTGTGGCCAGGGAGTGCAGTGGAGGATGGCCCAAGTCCTTGGGCCCTGCACCCCATGGGAGACCAGGATAAGAACCTGGCCCGCTGCCATCGGAGCGGCGCGGTGCGCCAGCCGCAGCGCGCCTACCGCGGCGGCCATTGGAGGGTGAACCAACGGCAAAAGGAAGACCTTTCTCTCTGTCTCCCTCTACTGTCCACTCTGCCTGTCAAAAATTTAAAAAAAAAAAAAAAAAAAAAAAGAAGAAGGCAACCACAAGTTATCCTATGATTTATCTACACAAAGTGTCTAGAAGAGGCGTATAAATCTGTGTCAGTAGGAAGTAGACTGGTGGTTGAATAGAACATGGTCGAGGTTGGGAGATAGGGATTATCAGTGAATACGAGGGACATTACTGGGATGATGGAAATATTCTCAAGTTGTTTTATGGTGATAATTGCACAACTAGGCAAATTTACTAAGAATCATTGGATTGTCCACTTGAAATGAATGAATTATATGAAATGTAAAGTTTAAGAGAGGGAGGGTAGAACAGAGGGGGAGGGAAAGAGAGAGAGAGAGAGAGAGAGAAACAAGGGCCAGAGTCAGGCCATTTGGATCTGAAATCGGGCTCTGCTACTAACTAGCTAAATGATCTCAGGAAAGTCTAACCTGTCTTTGCCTGTTTCCCTTCAGTAAAATTGGAGAAAATAAGTTATTAACTATAAAGCAGTGTTGGGAAGATTGTGATACTATATAGATAGAGTGCTTAACACAGAGCTTGGATGATAGGAAAAGTTCAATAAATATTAGCAATACTTAACCTACCCAAGATCCAGTTCTGGTTTGGTTTAATTTCATTCAAATTCAGAAGGATTTGGACTACAGGTGCAGAGGGCAATGACTGGTTCTGTGATAATAACTCCGGGGAAATCGGAGCATCGCCTACAGCACATTGGTCATTCCCTGGCCGTCCCTCGGGGGTGGGGAGCCCTGAAGCATCACAGATGAAGGCTGTGTCTTCACCACCAAGAGGCAGCATCCTGCAGCCTGGAATGCAGGTGCAATGCAACATATCATTCCCAGCGGAACTAGTACTTAGGTTACACCTAAGTACAGAGGATTTGGAGGTACAGAGGAGGGACCCTCCGCCTCATCTGCAAGGCTTTCTAGTGGAGGTGATGTCTGGGTGAGACTTAAGGACCCCAGAAGTGACCACAGTGAAGGGTCAGGTTCATTGCCCAGGCAGGGGTACAACTTCAGTGAACTCCAGAGGCCACAGTTCAGTAGTGTTATGGAAAGCAGAGGGATGAGAAACAGGGCTCAGGGTCCCATGGAGGCGCTTTGGGTGCCAGGATAAGGTATTTTTTTCCTGGAGACAATGAGGAGCCTGGGAAGATTCTAAGCAGGTGCTAGGACTGGCTCAGATATCTTCAATTAATCGCCCTAATGGTGTCTACATCCCATACCTTCAGAGAACCTGCTCTGTCGACGAGAAACAAATAGACGCCTTCCTACATGTTCAAGGCCTGGGTTTTGCATTTAGCCCACTCAAGTGCAAATGTTCCTCCAGGGATCACATCCATGCTAGCATCCAAACAAAAAACGGTTTCATGGCTCCCACAGGGGACACAAAGGGCATGAAGTGGTGGCTGAGAGCCGCTCAGCAGGCCCAGGCCTCAGAAAAGCAGAGGACTTGTAAATGTTTCATAAACACAAACTTCCCTCTGGATGCCTGCTCTGGCCCAGCGCCCATGACTGAGCCCCAGCGGCTAAGGGGCAGGTATCCTGCCGGTTGCTATAGCACTCCATGGAAAAGAGCACTCAGGGAGAGCCACAGGCTGCCTGTGGGGAGGTGGGAGGGGCTGGGCTGGGCTGCAGATGCTGCTGCAGGTCTCGGGGATCCTCATGGGCTGGAACCCACTTTAGCTTCTCCAGCTGCAGCCAGGGAGGGAGAGAGGCAGCACTCAGTCTGAGAGTGACTGTCCGAGGCAACAGCCAAACGGGCGGCTGCTGCTGACTTGTAGCTTTTTCAAGGGGCTGGATTCCCAGCCAGACAACTCTTGGCATTTTTGTTAGGGAGGGGTTTTGAGAGAGGGGAGAGTGGTCTCATCTTGGAAGATCTGGGCTGAGTTTCCTCTCCTTTCCGATTCTAAGCAGTTCCCTCTATGAGAACTGACTTCCAGGTGTTCCAGGAAAACAGAGCGGTCCCCACGCTGGACAGGAGAAAAGATGACAGTTGCTGAGACTGGGTGGTAACGGCTCGCAGGTGCCCCTCATTCAAAATGCCTTTTAAAGCCTTTGAGACCTTCAAGGAAAAATTTCTGAAACCTGGGAAGGAAGGAGTGAAGAACGCCGTGGGAGATTCGTTGGGGATTTTACAAAGGTAAAGTTGGGAGGCAAATTTGAGGTTTATTTCTTGAGTAGCCTCACGTTGGCAATGTATGAACGACTTTGTGTCATGTTTATAAAACCACATTTTAACAAGGAGGGGTGGGTCAGATTACATGGCTTCTGGAGCCTCTTGCAGCTCTAACAGTCCCTGTTGGGAGGGGAAAAATATGCATCAAAAAGTGTTGGGTTTAAATAAGGAAACATCAAGACAAATGTGCTGTTTATGCAGCAGGATGAGCACTTATTGGACTTGGGGTAATGCATATGATGTGTTTGGCATTAAATTAGCAAAGAGTGAGGAGATAATATTTCATGCTAACTCAATGACAAATTTAGTTATGTTTTGAGCTGAAAATTAAATATTTGAAAATTTTTTGCTTGTTACATGATATACCTAAAGTGGTCCCTGATTGAATAGTTTTCCCCAAAAGAACAGATAATGGCATGATAGTTGGAAGAGTTAAAAAATTAGTATTCTTTAAAGCACAAAATCTCACATGATTATGAAGGGGAAAACATTAAGTACCATCACTGAATTGAATGAGATTTTAGTCCAAACCAAAAAACCTTTTTAAAGTAAAACACATTATCATGGGAAGGAGAGTGTGCCAAAAATAAATGAATTTATGTGACATTTTAACTTGTAAATTTTTATAGACATAGTAAATGCCCTCTTTGATATATATCAGTTTTGATATATGAATTAATCCGTGGTCCTTATGTGCAAGGTAGGACTCCTTTATCTCCTTGACATAAATAAATGTGAAAATACTCCTGACAAGCTTTCTATGTGTTTGAATAATTATTTTTAATCCTGATGAGTGAAAATGCCACCTAGCATCGCCTTTGTAACTTCTCTATGTTATCTCTTAAATTTAAAATCTTTTGAATTTAAAGTACCCTTTCTAGGCAATCTGAGACTATTTCTGGGATTTTTCCCACTTCTTGTGTTTTAATAGCATATGTGCTCCCATCAGTGTTAAAATTTCCACTGTGCCACTCTTGATGAGTTTTTGTAATAAAAGAACAGGTTGGAGACCTTATTAATTTAGTAATTAAAATTAAAAAAGGCTTCAATCAGACCTCTGCTAAATTTTCATGTTTAGATGAAAACCTAGCCCAGTGACAGCAGCATAAACCAACCAAATATGGGAAATGGTTATAATAATATTTAAAGCAGAGTGTTTAATCCTTTTGTTGCACACTCCCCAGGGAGCATCTTATTGTGGTAGTGTTCATTTGATTAGAATTACAAAAAGATGGCACAATGGCTTAATTGGCTTATTCAAGTGATGACAGAGGAATTTGACAAAGTTAGGAACAAAATTCATGACTTAGGGTCATGGTCACCATTATAATCACCAACTTTACCTTAGTTTATAAAATACTTGAAAAAGGACTTTGGAATTCTGTTTTCAATTTAATTGGTTTTTTGAAATTTAATTGCTTTTTTTTTTTTTCAGTAGAAGACTTACCTTAAGAGCTGGCTTTGCCATGTTTGATTGGATGATCACATTAAGATCTTTTTGTTTACAAAAAATGGTTTGCTTAGGGATCTTAAAAAATTAGTAATTTCCAAGTTTGGCAACCTCAACCAAAAATTGATCCATATGTCTAAGACTCTTTGGACAGTTTCTTAGAATGGCATCACAGGACAATAGAAAAATGGCTAGCACAATGCTTGAGATAGAGAGTGCTCTAACTGAATGCTTGATATTATTATGGCTATCTTACTTATAGATGGCCTTAGAAAAATGAAGCCGAACTCTAACTCCTTCTTTCAGTTGTCTCCAGAGATAAACTATTGGCAGAGGAAGGAAAAATAAACATTACTTGTCCAGACACCCAAGTTGATCCTCAGTTCCCATGGTCTAAGCAGAGCTGCAGAATAATTAAGTCCAACTCTGCCATGTATTTGGTATTAGCCATAAGTCTATAAGATAATTATATGTAAAGCACCCTGCCCAGAACTTGGCATATAATGTGCAATTACTTATTGCCCCATTGATTTTCACATAAAATCAGTTGACAGAATCCAATGTAAAAAAAAAAAAAAAAACTTAAAGGACATTTTTTTTTATAAAGGGCATTTGGAACTTGGAAACCCCTACTTTCTACTTAGCAGGCAGTGTAAATCATAGATGTCTAATAATGTTTGAGGCTGAGATCATCATCTAAATGGGATTCTTGAGATGCTTTTTAATCAGTGTTCCTCCTGCTCCAGGGAGTGGCAAATGCACAGAGAAGCATTTGAGAGTTCACACATGGGGTTGATTACAGTCAGGCATTATTAGCTTTCCTGGAAAACAGTCATTGATAAGAAGCAGCTGAGCAATTAATCAGCTAAATGTACAACAATATTTTGTTCCAATTTTAGTATATGTGCTGCCGAAGCAAGCACTGTACAACAATATTTTGGAAGTGTAGAAATAAAGAAGATACATTTACTTATAGCCTAGCATTAGACTGTACAGATGACAGAGAACATTAGACTTAGAAATGAATGTCCAGAAATTGACATGTCAATTTGTTCATCTTAAATGGCATGGTGTTACTCTAATTGCTTAGGAATAAAAAATTCCAAACAGTATGTTCTAGGTTCTTTAAACTCATGTTCTAGGTTTCTTTAAACTTCAGAAAGTGCCAGTGGTTGTGTGTTAAACATATGTACCAGATGAGCACTTCCTGCTCCACTGACAAAGGCAGGCGTGTTTATGGCATGCTCCAAGATCAAGCAACCCTGGATTTCAGTTGCCCTACCTACATGTCTTCAGCCACCTGGCTGCAAGGGGTGAATCTCTTCAGGGCAGGGGAGAACCTTTTTTCTGCTAAGGGCTATTCGAATACTTCTAACATCATCCACAGGCCGTGCAAAATTATCAACTTAAAAATCAACCTACTATATAGATTTATTGAATTTTGCATCCCACCTCTGGTTGCCAGATAGGGCCCGTGGGCACAGACCCATGTTCAGAACCTTCCCATGGCATCCCACTTCCCCCAGAGGTAAAGTCAGCCTCCTTTGAAGGCGCTTCAAGGCACTTTATGGTCTGTAGGACTTCGAGAAGTCTCTGAGTACATCTCGGACATTGTTTTCTCGCTCCACACTCCTCAGAACTTAGGGCCCTCCTCACTCTCACAGGAGCCCCCAGATCCACTCCTGTCCTGGCTTTTGCACCATCTGGTCCCTTTGCCTAAACGCTTTTCTCCTGAAGAGTCTGATGGCTCACTCCTTCAGTTCCTTTCAGTCTCTGCTCAAAGTTCATCTGCCCTGAGGAGTTTCTTGGCTGTCCTGTTTAAAGACAAAGCTCACCTCCCCTCTTCCCACCCATTTCCCTGACCCTCCTCACTGCTTTATTTTACTTTATAGTTTTGTTTTGCTGCATCTCTGCTTTAGGTAGGGTTATCTGAAAAGCAGAGCCCGAGAGAAGGATTTGAGTGAGCCCGGAATGTGATTTATGAAGGAGAGCTCTTTCTGAAAAAATCCAGTTGGAGGGATTCAAGCATGATAGGAGAGGAGAAAGAATCAGGCAAGAATTGAGCTTGCACCCTTTATGAGCAAAGCACCCTTCCAGAAGCCCAGCATACAATGGCACAGGGGCCATATCCACAGGGGAGGCTCTGCAATATAAGTGAAACTAATTTATATTGGTCCCTTTGAGGCAAGTGGGATCAGGCTTAGTATCTCTGCACTGGGCAATCCTTGGCTATGGGCTGTCCCAGCAGGGGTGGGGAATTTATCTATAGGCCAGTTAGCAATGTGCGGTTCTGAGAAGGAAGCAGTTATAAGCTGTTAGAGTGTACAGCAGCTCCAGGTGTGTGGCTGGCCTGATAAAGGGATCTGCAGGTGTGCACAGTGTCTATTTCAGTCTACCCATTACACCATTTGGATCCACTTGCTCCTCATAGGCAGTTCACTCCATCCAGGTCCAACTTCTCCAGGACTCTGTACAGGGTCATAATTCCTCAGAAAGCTTTCTACCCCTTCTCAATCCCCCTCGCTTCTGCTGGTTTGTTTTTGTGTTGACCCAGGCCTTTGTTGCTGAGGGCCTGATCCTTATCAGGTCATGGTGGCTGTATTTATTCATTTACAGTTAAAACTAGACAAGGCAGTGTTTTAGTGGATCTCTTGGGTCCTAAACATATTTCTCCCAGCTCCCATGATGACTCCTGGAGTTGTCCTCCGGTCTTGGCATGAAAAATCTCAGAGATTGAATAGCAGTCAGTCCTTGTTAATATGGACTTCAAATCTTTGTACCAAAATAAACTTATCTTTAAATATTTTTGAGGGGCACCGGATTCTATCCCGGTTGCCCCTCTTCCAGGCCAGCTCTCTGCTATGGCCCGGGAAGGCAGTGGAGGATGGCCCAAGTGCTTGGGCCCTGCATCTGCATGGGAGACCAGGAGAAGCACCTGGCTCCTGGCTTCGGATCAGCACGATGCGCCTGCCGCAGCGGCCATTAGAGGGTGAACCAATGGCAAAAAGGAAGACCTTTCTCTCTGTCTCTTTCTCTCACTATCCACTCTGCCTGTCAAAAAATATATATATATTTTTGAAATTTATTTGATCAACAGATAGAGCTAGAACCAGAGCTAGAGAAGTTCATTCCCCAATGCCTTCAATGATTAGGACTGAGCAAGCTGAAGCCAGGAACCAGGAACTCTAATCCAGATGTACCAGATGGATGACAGGAGCTCAATTACTTGAGTCATCAGTACCACCTCCAGGGTCTACACTGGCAGGAAGCTAAAGTTAGAAGCTAGAGCTAGATATTGAACCCTGGCACTCCAGTATGGGAAATGGACATCTTTACTAGATTAAATGCCCACCCCATACTTATTTTTTAATTCACTTTTTCTATGAATTTTTTGAAGTGCTCTTTATCTATTTAATCTTAATTTTGAGAGGCAGAGAGAGAAAGAGAGAGAGATATGCTCTTACTTGCTGATTCATTAAGTGCCTGCAATGGCAAGGATTGGGCTTGGCTAGGCTAAAACTGGCAGATGGGAACTTAATCCAGGTCTCCCATGTGATTGGCCAACACTGCTGCCTTTCAAGGGTCTATATAAGCAGGAAGCAGGAGTCAGGAACCAGCAATCAAATCCAGGTACTCTGAAGTGGGTTTTGAGTACCTTTTTGAAATTTATTTAAAGATTTATTGATTGATTTGAGAGGTAGAATTACAGAGAGAGAGGGAGAGATAGAGAGAGCTCTTCCATCTGCTGGTTCACTCTCCAAGTGCCCTCAATGGCCAGTATTGGGCTGGTCCAAAGCCAGGAGCCAGGAGCTTCTTTCAGGTCTCCCACGTGGATGGCAGGGGCACAAGCCCTTGGGCCATCTTCTGCTGTTTTTCTCAGGCCATTAGCAGGGAGCTGGGTTGAAGTGAAGCAGCTGGGACCCATAAGTATCTTAACCACTATGTTAAATATCTATTCTCATTCTTCATATTTAGTGAGGTTTCCATTGTGTTTCCAACTAGAAGAGGTTTTTTCTTGTGAATCACCACTTCTAGACTCACAGAGCCTGAAGATGAAGAGATGAGACATTTGTCAAGTGGGTAACTGGGAATAATGTTGAGTGGGAGCACTCTTTTCACCCTTTGTTTCTCAGACCCATGCCTTCTGTCCATGGAAGACAGCATCTGTGCTAATTGTTGGCTTATGGAACATACTGCATCCTGCAGCACAACATCCTTTTTATTTTTAAGATTTATTTATTTATTTGAAAGTTACATGGAGAGAGATGGAGAGGCAGAGAGAGAGAGAGAGTTTTTCCATCTGCTGGTTCACTCCCCAGCTGGCTGCAGTGGCTGGAACTGTGCTGATCCGAAGCCAGGAGCCAGGAGCTTCTTCTGGGTCTCCCTTGTGGGTGCAGGGTTTCAAGGACTTGGGCCACTTCCCATTGCTTTCCCAGGCCATAGCAGAGAGCTGGAGCAGCCGGGACTTGAACTGGCACCCATATGGGATGCTGGCACTGCAGGTGGGCGGCCTTACCCACTATGTCACAGCTCTGGCCCCAGCATAGCTACCTTATAGGGCTTTGTCTCCAAGCTGATGCTTCACTTGCATTTTTAAAAAAGATTTTATTTATTTATTTGAGATAGACAGTTACATACAGAGAGAGGGAGAGACAGAAAGGTGTTCCATTTGGTGGCTCACTCCCCAAATGGCTGTAATGGCCAGAGCTGTGCTGGTCTGAAGCCAGGAACCAGGAGTTTCTTCCGGGTCTCCCACATGGGTGCAGGGGCCCAAGTGCTTGGGCCATCTTCTACTGCTTCCCAGGCCGTAGCAGAGAGCTGGATTGGAAGAGGAACAGCTGGGACACAAACCGGTGCCCATATATATGGGATGTTGGTGCTGCAGGCAGAGGCTTAATCTATTGAGCCACAGTTCTGACTCCCTCCAGTCACATTTTTAAGAGGGTTCCTCAGCTCTGCCAAGCTTCCAGCTTCTGGAAGTGCAGTCCTCCTGTCCTGTGCCCATTTCTGTGCTACTTTTGCCATCTAGCGAGCACATTGGTTTGAGTCCAAACCAGACCTTCCACAGGTCCTTAGAGCATGATGCTGGCTGCGACGTGCAGGCTGACTAGGCAAACTTACATGTGGAATATGTGTCATCCCCAACCAGACTGAGTTGCTACCCTTTTCAGGATGGAAGGGGTCTGAGATAGACCACTTTCCAGCATCTTGCTGGTTGTCTTCTGAGGGAGTATGCCAGCTCAAGGACTTAGCAGTCACTAAATCAGTCTTGATGAATGGGAGCCTGTGTACAGCCTCCGTTACTGATACCATGGCTGCTTTCTACACAAATCTACTGTCCTGGCACTGGGTGGCTAAAGACAAAAGCTGGTTTACATCAGCTGGCCAAGCCAGCCTGTCTGTTGGCTGTTTAGCAAGTCTTCCAAGTAGAAGCTCTCCACCATATGTTCCTTGCAAACTAAAAATCTCACTTTGTGTCCACTCTCATAAGTGAATCCAAATGTCTCTCCCCAAAACTTTGTTCTTCCGAATCTTCCAATATTGCTCTGTCTGACAAGCTCATTCTTCACTGCCTGTGAGTGTATACACACAAACACACACACACACACACACACACACCTTACCTTGCAATGTTCCTCTTTTTGTACAAAATGAATGACCAGGTAATGCTCAAAGCACTAACTATCAGGAAGATTTCTCTTCATCACTGCCCTTAAGTGCCACCCCGTTAGTGCCGTTGGGCAGCAAGAGTCCATTTTTCACTTGTCCTGACTTGCCAGACTGACTACCTGTGAACCAAGCTCAGTTTTTCTCTTCCTCCTGTAATTTGCTCATAAGTGAGGCGTTGGTGAAACAGTTAAAGATCACATGGGAGTCTGGATCTCTGATATGGATTTACTTGTGCCCCTTGGTGCTGCTGGTATTTGTTCCCAGGTATACCACTTCCATCTTCTGATGGACATCATAACTTGGTAGGTCTGACAGTACTCAGCTCATGATGGGGGGATCTTGGGTACATGATTGCTTGATAGTCCGTGGTCAGATTCTGTGTCTCCATTATCTCCGAGTAACACGTTAGTAGTAGTTTTATGTATGTTATTAGGAAAATGGTTCAGTTTTATCTATGATGCGATCTATACCCTGATTTACATCCTAGGCCCTGGCCCCCGCTGCCATTGCTGAAAGCCAGGTAGCCACATGGCCCAACCACCCGTGTCAAGCTCCTAATGGGGTTGGCTATTCCTACTTCCCTGCCCGCCCCCTGGAAAAGGGATATTAGACCCACTTCCCAGAAACGCACCCCTCCTTTTCTCCTTCCTCACCCCTTCCCTCCGGTCTGCTGGTTTTCCCCAATAAACCCTTTCCCTTACTTCAGTGTTTGGTGTGTTTTGTGACGGCCTAACATATGTTGTATGTATATTTTTTGCCATGGAAAATGAGACATTGTTCCAGAATCTTAAGAGTCTTAACTTTATTTCCCCATTGGGTTTTTTGTTTGTTTTTTAAAAAATTTTTTTAAAAGATTTAATTAATTTATTTGAGAGGTAGAGTTACAGACTGCGAGAGAGAGAGACAGAGAGAAAGGTCCTCCCTCTGTTAGTTCACTCCCCAAATGGCCACAACGGCTGGAACACTGCTGATCCACAGCCAGGAGTTAGGTGCTTCTTCCCGGTCTCCCATGCGGGTGCAGGGGCCCAAGCACTTGGGCCATCCTCCACTAACCTCCCGGGCCACAGCAGAGAGCTGGATTGGAAGAGGAGCAGCCAGGACTAGAACCGGCGCCACAGGTGGAGAATTAACCTACTGCGCCATGGCACTGCCCCCGCCCCCACCTTGGGTTTTGATAGAAAGCCCATATGGCATATTTTCCAAACCCAAATTCCCTTAGTACCAGGGATATGCAGGATAACATGACTCTAATGGCAAGATTGTTCTTATTGTGGCTCAGATTTGCTGCTGAACATCTTTTAGATTTTGGATCTTTTTAAAACCAACAACTTTTTTTTAAAAAAAGATTTTATTTATTTATTTGAGAGGTAGAGTTACAGACAGTGAGAGGGAGACACACAGAGAAACGTCTTCCATCCTTTGGTTTATTCCCCAAATGGTCACAATGGCTGGATCTGGGCCAAGCTGAAGTTAGGAGCCAAGAGCTTCTTCCAGGTCTCCCACATGGTTGCTGAGGCCCAAGCACTTGGACCATTTTCTGCTGCTCTCCCAGGCCACAGCAGAGAGCTGGATCGGAAGAGGAGCAGCTGGGACTAGAACAAGTGCCCATATGGGATGCTGGCATGGCGGCAGAGGATTAACTTACTGCACCACAATGCTGGTCCCAACAGCATTTTATATTATGGAATAAGTGGGTTAGAACAGATTCTTAGGTATGGAATATACTTCTCTCCAATCCTAAGAGATCTACCAAGCATTGTATTTCTTAGTGGTACAAAGTTTTTTCTACTCTCACTATACTCCATAGGGAATTTTCTGTAATCTCAACTACTAGATTTGTATGAAATTCACTATAATACAGGCCTATGAAATTTTTTAGTAATCATCTCTTACTCTTGAGCATATGCGTTTCACTGAGACATCCAAAATACTTGTCACTTCTCGCTCAGGAGCTGCAGTTGACATCATATTATCTATGGGTCCTAACAGATCAATGTGATGTTCGGCAGAAGGTCCAGAAGACCTAACCATGAATGTACACTGTCATCCATCTCATCTTCTGTCAGTGAAAACTTCTTCTGATACCTTTCCTAACGGACATGGAAAGAGTGTATCAGATCACGAGAGGCAAGCCATGGACCTGGGTTAATCTTGTGGTAGTTTACTATTACCCACCATTATCCATTCTTTTTTGTTTGTTTTTGCTTTTTTGGTAGGGGCCAGGCTGTTGAATTAAATGGTGATATAAAGGGGATTACCATTCCTGCATCCTTCAAATCTCTGAAGGTGAAACTAATCTCTGTATAATGTAATACTGTTTTTGATTTATCATCCTACTCAGGAATGGTGTTTCAAGGGTATTGATTTATTATCTTACCTAGGGATGGCAGTTTCAAGGACCTTTATTTGGTCTTTTCTACTAGAGTAGTTCTTGTTCTACAAATCAAGGAACCAGTGTAATGATTTTATCAAATGCTGGATGTCTCCATTCCAACTATGCATGTGGGATTATAAATGGGGAAATGACCAATGAGTTATCTGTGGATCAAGTGAAGCCCCCATAAAATGGACCTGAGCCAAGACTTCAATTATTGCCTAACCATCCTAAGCTCTACTGAAACCAGAAGGATATAATACTTCCGTAAATATAAACATCAATTTGCCCCTTTATCCAACAGTCTTCAAAATGTCAGGGTATTCTTCTTTCTTTAGTGCATATTTCCTCAAATAAATGGCTGTCGATTTCTTTGGAAAAGGACTGGAGGAATCAAGACAACATTCCCCTCGTGTATTCCAGGTTCCTTTGCCATGGAGACCCAACATCTCTTTCAGTCACTGAATTCTGGTCTAGAAACTGAGCAAGAGAATGTGTTTCTTTATTGGGATGGCCAACTTAGCCTACGGCTCATATTCTTCATCTTTTCTGATTATGAATATTATGTAATATCCTATTGGGATACCTTTTTTTTTAAAAAAAAGATTTATTTATTTATTTAAAAGTTAGAGTTACACAGAGAGAGAAGGAGAGGAAGAGAGAGAGACAGGGCTTCATCCGCTGGCTCATTCCCCAGTTGGCCATGATGGCCAGAACTGGGCCGCTACAAAGCCAGGAGCTAGGAGCTTCTTCCGGGTCTTCCACATGGGTGCAGGGGCCCAAGGACTTGAGCCATCTTCTACTGCTTTCCCAGGCCATAGCAGAGAGCTGGATCGGAAGTGGAGCAGCTGGGATGCTGGCACTGCAGGTGGCAGCTTTACCCACTATGCCACAGCACCAGCCCCTAGGGTACCTTTTTATTTTGACCTAGTGGCACCATGTTCTATCACTCATCTCTGATAGCAAGATCCCACACTGTCATTAAAGTAATTAGTCAAGGTTAAGTGCTGCCTCTGGTCCCTACTATTCCATAATTCTATCATCCCAATTGTCTTACTTCTGGAATAGCACTTCCTGTTGTGAGACCCAGCCTACGGCTTCTGAGTTTCTCAACAGTGCTAGTGACTCCTTCATCACTGAATTCCTTATTGGCTTACTAAAGGGAGTATTCCCTTGGCCTCCTGAGAAATACAGTTAGTTTTTGGATTTTCTAGTTTTATATAATAAATCCATTCCTGCATGTCCATCCCTTTGAGCCTTCTGATCCCTTTTTCTATAATCTGTTATAATTGTTTTAGCAATGCTCTTTTTTAAAGATTGTATTTGTTTGAGAGGCAGAGTTACAGAGAGAGAGAGAGAGAGAGAGAAGTCTTCCATTTGCTGGTTTACTCTCCAAATGGCTGCAACACTTGGAGTTGGGTCAGGCTGAAGTCAGGAGCCAAGAGCTTCTTCTGGGTCTTTCATGTGGGTGCAGGGACCCAGGCACTTGGGTCATCTTACACTGCTTTTCCAGGCCATAGTACAGAGCTGGATCAGAAGAAGAGCAGCCAGGACATGACTGGTGCCCACATGGGATGCCGGTGCAGCAGGTGGATGCTTAGCCCACTACACGACAGCACTGGCCCCAGCAATGCTCTTTATAAAAGCTCAATTAAAGAGAAACCTTTTAATTGATCAAGAGTATGATTAACATTGAAGATAAAACAATCATGAATTTTTAAATTCCTAGTGACAGAGATTAAACTTCAGTTAAAGGAATAGAAGCAATCCAATTTAATTCTTACTAATTTATTTCTATACTTAGATCAGATTGAGAATTCTTCAAACTAGGCATTAAAAATGAAATAGATCTAAAAATAAGGTTCACTAAACAATGATGGAAAAGAGAGGACATGGACTTGTACCAAGAAAAGATGTTCCTGTGGCCTTGGGTGTTCTCTCTTGGGATGAACAGGAGCAATTAGGACCACGTTTATGATTATTGTAACATGCCCTGACTTCATTGTGCCCCTATTTCAGGTGTTTATTCAAAGAGGGAAATCACTTATGGTCAATTTGAAAGGCAGAAGTTACTGATAGTCAGATCTGCTTCAAAGATGTCCTCTTCTCATCTGGTGAATGCTGAAGTCAGTTTTTGTTTTTTAAAAAAGTTATAATCATATCTCTGAGCACAATGAAAAATGACTAAAAATCAATACACAATTACATTAAAAGGTATCATCAAGCTCTTCTTGACATCTCTTTTATTTAAGCTTGCAACAGCCAAGTTAGCAGCTTATTAGAACCACTGTCCCTACACCTTTGCTAGATGTTAAAATCTGTGTCATGAGACAATGCCCTTTTTATTATTTCCCCAGGTCTGCTATAATGAGACATGATCATCCTGGTGGCTTAAAACAATGGGAATGTATCCCATCATAATTAATGAAACTAGAAATTCAAAGTCAAGGTGTTGGCAGGGTCGTGCTCTCTTAGAAGTCTCTGAAGGAAGATTCCTCTGTCTCTCCTGGCTCTGGTGGTGGTTGTGGTAATTCTTGGCATTCTTTTCTTTGTTGATGCACTCTAATTTCTCCGCATGTTGCCGCATAGCCTTCTCCCCTGTCCTCTCTATCTCTGTGTCTACAAGTCCACGCTCCCTTCTTCCTAAAAGGAAGGCATTGGATTAGGCTCGTCCCAATCCAATATGATCTTTTTTTAACTTGATTACATTTAAAGAGACCCCATTTCCAATTAAGGTCACATTCATAGGTGTTGGGCATTGGGACTTCAGCCTATCTTTTTGGAGGGTACAAATCAAGTCATTCCATACTGAAAAACTCTTCCTAGTCCACCCTTATTGTCCCACCCTCCTGTGAATCCAGAACACTCAGAATCCATTCCCAGGTTATCCAGGTCCTGCTCCCTTGGTGTACAGCCCTACCTCCACTGGCAGGCTCAGCAGTTTCCCAACCTGATGCATGCTGAGACTCAATTCTAGTTATTGTTCTCATGGCCAAAAGGGAAAATGAGAGCAGCTCCTGATAAGGGTTCAACACTCTGAAGACTCCATCTACCCCCCACTGAAGGGGTCCTTCTTGCTAGCCAACTAGTAAGTAATTAAACACAAGGATCTAATCTTTAGGGTCTACTTTTAAAAACTACCTCCTATGGCTCTCCTACCTCAGAGTTATGCCAAAGAAATGAGTTTCAGGATCCCTAAGATTTTAGAATGTCAACTGATCTCTTTTAACCATTTCTTGCCTTTTCCTAGCCTGGAAGTAGAAGGGGGTATTCCAACAGGTTAATTGAAGATGGGCTTAAAAGATTAGTTTATTTTGATTCAAAAAAATTTGAGATCCATGTGTATGGGAGACTTTCAAAAAGTTCATAGAAAATATGTATTATGAAAGAACTTTGTACAGATTTCAAGCATTCTTTGCACCAAAATAAAGTATATTTAAATTCCGTTTTTCTACAAGCTATTTGAAGGATACTTTATATTTTCATAGCTAAGTTTTTATTTTCTGTCTTTCCTGGCTTCCTGAATTTCCTAGGTGCTCTTTAAAGCTTAGGCATGGGCCATATGCCCAATAAATACAAGGTGAAGCAGTCCATATTGTATTTTTGGATGTAGACACACTTTACATATTAATACACAGAAATAGTCTCCATTTCCACAAAGAAATATGCTACAATCAAAATTCTTGGTCACAATAAAAAAATGCACTTTAGCTAAAATGGAATGAAATTTAGAATAGCATGTTTGGTCTGGGTGTTCAACATCTTTGAAAAATGCATCAGAGAACGTATTATATCATATGATTAGACTGTTTAGGACAAAACACCACTGCCATGACTGCGGTGTTCTGACAATCTTATGATTTGTTTCAGAAATTTGCCCCAGTAGTCACAGAGGCACCAGTTGCCTCTGCCATTACTTCTTTTTTTTTCTGTATTTTTTTAACTTTTATATAATAAATATAAATTTCCAAAGTACAGCTTTTGGATTACAATGGCTTCCCACCCCCCCATAACTTCCCTCCCACCCGCAACCCTCCCGTCTCCCGCTCCCTCTCCCATTCACATCAAGATTCATTTTCAATTATCTTTATATACAGAAGATCAATTTAGTATATATTAAGTAAAGATTTCAACAGTTTGCACCCACACAGAAACACAAAGTGTAAAGTATTGTACAACACATTAAGGACAGAGATCCTACATGAGGAGTAAGTGCACAGTGACTCCTGTTGTCGATTTAACAATTGACACTCTGTTTATCTGCCATTACTTCTGCTACTTTTTGCATTGCCATTTTCCCTGCAGACTGCATCTTCTTCTTGTCCCTTCTTGCAGCATTAACATCTCACCCAGGTGCCCCTGATTTAGTAGAGTCCACCTCTCATACTGCACTATAGCTGCAAGAGAGCCAAGGAAAAGTATCTTTCTCTGCTCTACGGGTGAGACTTGAAAAATCAAGAGAAGTTGAAGACATCAGATAGCCATAAATGATGGTTGTCTACTACATGCTTGCTCTTAGTCTAACTTTCTGTTTTTCCACTTTTGATAGAGATATGAGTGCAAAATATTTTTCTTTCTGTTCAGTTTTAACCATAAGAAAAACCGCAGTGTAAGTGTAATGTTACATGGTGACTGAGATCTTGTAGGGGTAACAATTGGGAGTGATGGGTACCATAATAACTTGAGAGCCAATTTACACATTGATTTGCTATCCTGATGAAAGGAGGAAGGAAATAGAGGATACTGACAACCTCCTATACTCTGCATATTCCATGGGGTGGACTTTAGCTACATAGATAATTTTCCTTAATCCTCAAAGCAGTCTTGAGAAGTAGGATTCATCTCCATTTTGCAGCTCTGGAGCCCATAACAAATATGAATAATTCAAAAATTTCAAATACATTTTGCACTAAAATAAACTTATCTTTTAATTCCATTTCCACAAACTGTTTGAAGTACTTACCATGATGTGCAAGGGAGTGGATTTTAAAAACTCAGAATATGAGCTGCAGGTTGTGCTCACTTTGTGCTCCAGATGTTGACCTGGTTACCTACAGAGCAAAGCCACACCTTCTGCCTTCTCCACAATTAGTGGGAACATCTGCTCTGTAAGTAAGTAGTTCTACACATGCCTAGAGGGTACTTAGCATATCTTAAGCAGTCAGCACTCTGGGGCTTGGAAGTTTCCTGGGCAGCTGTGAAGGTGGACAGTGGCACACACTTCCCCAGGATGAAAAGCCCCAGCAGCCCCAGATTGTAGTTATCCATTTTTGGGAAACAACAAAGACAGATGTCACCCTGATCTAAAAGACCAATTACAGCCAACATGGGAAGAAAACCAAACAGGTTCAGTGGCTATTACAAATAATTAAAATCTCCACTTCCTAAGAAAGCAGGGTATTTGTTTGTTTCCTTATTTATCCATCAAGAACTTTTCCCTCCCTCACTCTTTTTAAAAAATTTGATTCTGGACCAGAGTGAACAGATCCTTAACACAATCCTCCCCACCCCCACTCCCACCTTTTCTAAGTGCTTCAGGCAGGAGTGGTATCTGCAAATGATTCACCAATTCCATTCAATGGAACAAGGATCACTGAGTCCAGGCTCCATGCTCAGCACTATGAGAATGAGAATCAGCTTCTGCCCTTAGCTTTCTCACAACTGACCAGGGAGGCCTTCATTCATTCATGTGTGTGAATCAGCAAACAGTGACTCAACACTAACAGAGCAATGTATGAAATGCTAAGGCAACACCAGGGATGGTGTAGATCTGAATGTTTAGTCAATGCCTATCCATTTATTGGGGGTAACATTTTTGTCTTTAGTGTAGGCTCATTTAACTTAACTACTGTGAAATAAATATATTTATTGTACAGATGAGCAAGCATAAGACCCAGAAAGGCTAAGTTATTTGTTCAAAGTCACACAGCTAGCATATAAGTGCCAGAACTGATGATTAAATCAAGGTTAGCCGTTAATCTTTTAAAAAAATAAAGATGTGTTTTACTTATTTGAAAGGCAGAGTTAGAGAGAGAATCTTCATCTGTTAGTTCTCTCCTCAAATGGCCATGAGGTAAGGCTGCTACAAAACACACCAAACACCGGAGTAAGGGAAAAGGTTTATTGGGGAAAACCCGACAGACTGGAGGGAAGGGGCAAAGAAGGAAAAGAGAGAGAAGGAGAGTGTAAAAGAGAGAGATATATCGAGAGAGAGAGAGAGAGAGAGAGAGACAGAGCGCCACATGTTCAGGAACAGTTCCTCTTAAACCTTTGCTGGGGGCAGGCAGGGAAGTAGGAGCAGTGAATCCCATTAGGGTGGGGGTGGCGCTAACACTAGTGGTTGGGCCATGGCATCACCTGGCTTCCAGCCATAGCAATGGGGGCTAGAGCCTAGGATGGTGTCCGGAGTGTAGATTGTGCCATAGATAAGACTGCACCATTTTACTAACACACTATGGCTCAGGTAGGTCAAGGCTGAAGTCAGGAGCCAGGTCTCCCACATGGGTACAGGGGTCCAAGCACTTGAGCCATCTTCTGTTACCTGCCCAGGAACATTAGCAGGGAGCTGGATTGGAAGTGGCAGCCAGGTCTTTTTTTTTAATTTTTTAAATTTATTTTTATTTGAAAGACAGAGTTACAGAGAGGCAGAGGCAGGGAGAGAAGGAAATAGAGGGAGAGAGGGAAAGTGGGAGAGAAGGAGCAAGGGAGAGGAAGAGGGAGAGGGAAACAGATATCTTCCATCTGCT
This sequence comes from Lepus europaeus, assembly GCF_033115175.1. Classification (NCBI taxonomy): domain Eukaryota; kingdom Metazoa; phylum Chordata; class Mammalia; order Lagomorpha; family Leporidae; genus Lepus; species Lepus europaeus. The sequence goes on along the minus strand of NC_084836.1, from coordinate 20,464,029 downwards.
GGTTCACTCCCCAGATGGCCGAAATGACCAGAGCTGAGCTGATCTGAAGCCAGGATCTTCTTCTGGGTCTCCCACATGGGGGCAGGGGCCCAAGGACTTGGGCCATCTTGTACTGCTTTCCCAGGCCATAGCAGAGAGCTGGATCAGAAGTGGAGTAGCCGGAACTCGAACTGGCGTCCATATGGAATACCGGCACGGCAGGTGGTGGCTTTACCTGCCATGCCATAGTGCTGGTCCCTCAGATTGTATCCTTTTTTTTTTTTAAAAGATCTATTTATTTATTTGAAAGTCAGAGTTACACAGAGAGAGGAGAGGCAGAGAGAGAGGTCTTCCATCTAATGGTTCACCCCCCTATTGGCTGCAATGGCCAGAACTGCGCTGATCCGAAGCCAGGAGCCAGGAGCTTCTTCTGGGTCTCTCATGTGGGGCAGAGGCATAAGGACTTGGGCCATCCTCTACTGCTTTCCCAGGCCATAGCAGAGAGCTGGATCAGAAGAGGAGCAGCCGGGACTAGAACCAGCACCCATAATGCCAGGGCATTAACCCGCTGAGCCACAGTGCCGGCCCCATCCTATTATATCTTACGTTGTATTTTCCTTTTAATTTTTTTGGCATATTTTTCCTTTTTTGTTCCATGCATTTCCCCACCTCCCCTAATACTGTTTTTTTTTTTTTTTCCTCTGCCTATTCTTTTTCCGATGTAGAAAACTTGATGGGACTAATGAGGAAGAAGATAACATTGAGCTGAATGAAGACGGACGGCCTGTGCAGGCATCCAGGCCAAGTCCCCCATTCTGTGACTGCCGCTGCTGTGGCATCCCCAAGCGTTACATCATTGCCATCATGAGTGGGCTGGGCTTCTGCATTTCCTTTGGGATTCGGTGCAATCTTGGAGTAGCCATTGTGGAAATGGTCAACAACAGCACTGTATATGTCAACGGAAAACCAGAAATTCAGGTCAGTATCATTCCACGGTAGGAGTTTTTATGGCTGCAGCTTGTAAACACATTGCCACCGAAAAGAAAGCACTGCAGTCATTCACTGATATGACGAAAACAGAGAAAGACGACTATGGAAGCTGGGCACTGTGCAAGGTGATACAGACAGAATGGTGGGCCTCTGCCCGCATGGAAACAAGTGAGTGATGGGACTTCGGGGTAATGGGCTATGCTGGAGTGTGGGAGATGCTTGGGATCATAGATAAGAGGTCCTATCCAGACTTTGAGATTGTGGAAGAATTCCCAGAGAAAGTGATAGATTGCCCTGAAGGACGAGGAAGGTTTTGGTGAGGAGGAAAGAAAACTGCCTGAAGAGGAAGGCCCTTTGTGTGTGAAAGAGAGAAGAGAGGGGGAGGAAGGGGACCAAGGGCTCCTCTGTGCCATGCAATCTTTGGCAATCTGGTGAAGACTTAGGAGCCTTTAGTTAAAATACTGTTTTAAACTCTTGGAATAAAATATATAGGATTATAATAGAATTCAATTATATATATATTTTAAATATTTATTTATTTATTTGAAAGGCAGAGTTACAGAGAGGCAGTGGCAGAGAGTGAGAGAGAGACTGAGATTCTCCATCAGCTGGTTCACTCCTCAATTGGCTGCAACAGCCAGAGCTGCGCTGATCCGAAGCCAGGAGCCAGGAGCTTCCTTTGGGTCCCCCATGTGGGTGCAGGGGCCCAAGGACTTGGGCCATCTTCCACTGATTTCCCAGGCCATAGCAAAGAGCTGGATCAGATGGAGCATCCGGGACTCAAACTGGCGCCCATATGGGATGCTGGCACTGCAGGCGGCAGTTTTACCCGCTGCACCACAGCACGGGCCCCAGAAGTCAATTAAATGCACATATCAAGATGTTTAAAAATCAAATCTGTGACAGAACATACGGGCTTCTTTGTTAACGTATCAGAAGGCAAAATGAATTCATGGGATTTTGCAGTGGAAGCATACATGATAGTTTGTGACAGTGGCAGCAACTGTGAAAGGATCAAGTATGTTTAGGATTTCTAGTGACAGAGTCGCAGGGTATTGGTAATAGCACTGCGGTTTGTTGTCCATGTCTGTAATTGCAGAACTAAATCTCAGCAGTTAGTGAAAATAAAGATGTTCACTTCTACCCATCCAAGTTCACAGATCCACAGGGTTCTACACACAGCCTTCAGGTTAAGAACTCCCTACTAAGAAGGCCGAGCATCGGGAGATGGATACAACCAAGTTAATAGGCCAATTCTCATAACCCACAAGGGGAGGCATGGATGTGCTCTCAGCAGAGGTGACCAAGTCTGAGCTCCAGAATGCTAACTGCCCAAGGGGAAGAGGCTAGCTTCAGCGAGAGAGAGGGGAGGCTGCAGACCCCGTTCAGTGACTGTTGTCTTAGGGAAGCACACTTTTTTGTGATTCACATAGGATGTTTAGTGAGTCACTGAAAACATAAAATTAGCTTTGTTTGATAAATGGTAGGCCCAGAGAAATATTGAGGTCATGGGAGGAGAAAACAAATGAAAATACCTGCCCGGGACAGCCAAATGAGTAAGTATTTCACCGACTTGAGCACATGCTCTGGAATGACTCCCGCGGAAATCTGCCCGTTTGCAGAGGTATCTGGTAGTTCTCTGGTCCCCACCTGTTTAGGAAGATAGAGTTTCCCAACTGGTGTTTGGAAATTATTGCTCTGTAGGTTGTGCTGTGGAGAGCGTGTATGATGTGGAGCCTGTGTGTACTGTGTGCTATGAGACTTTCAAGAGAGGGGCATATTTCCTGGGCTGACTTGATGGCCGACTGCTCTCTTCCATGCCACTTCCACTGGCATCACCTGGAACAGTCTGCTGCCAAGCACTGGTTTGGCAAAATTTGATTTCAATACATGAAAAAGAAGCCTTTAGCTGGCCTGCAGGCAGTTTTTTTTTTTTTTTAAACTAAGATTATTCTGCCAGAGGAAAATAACACCATGGAGATTCTTCCAACAAATCTGTCTCTGAGGCCCAGCTACTTGTGTCCCGAAAGGACATTCTGCCTTTATCGAGAGGTGAGGGGTGGGATAGACCTGGAGGGGCATATCATGCGTTATTTAAATAGAGAATGATATATATTAGCAAGGTCCAGATATGTATCACATGCATCTCTCAGCCTTTTGTGAACATGGCCAGCTAATTAAAACTTGTCTGCTCTGCCGCAGATCAAAATGAGATGTTGCTTTGCATTTATTTGTTGCTTGAAAAGACAGGCTTAGGTCAATAAAGCCTGCTTTGAGGCATATGGAAAAGACAGTTTGATATACCCAGGGAACATTTCTAGTGTGTGCACTCTAGTTTCTATGGTTTTGCCCTCTGGAGTCTTAGAGAAACTGATTAAGACCTAAAATATATTTTTAAAATATATACATTTTATCTGATGTCAAGAGTAGCAGTTTAGTAGTATTTTAGAAGATCTAGCACAACTCCAATTTGTAGCAGGTCATTTTTCTTTTGTCCAAACCGAGGAAACTTATACATCAGCTGAGCATGTTCAACTGTGTGACAAAGGGCTCTGAATGCCTGGGATTTTGGGTGTTTTTTTTTTGTTTGTTGTTTTATGGGAAAAAACTAGGTGTTTGCACTGAAATATTTGTAAGTCTTCATTTTCAAAAGAGGGAGAGAAGTAAGCAGTATGAACAGATAGATCTTTCAAATATGTGGCATATATTCTGTAAGTGCTATAATGGGTGATTTTAGCTAATGTGTGAATAATCATTTTTTTCTTTAATCATTATGAGTTGAAAAGTGTGAGGCACTCAGAACACTGTAGGGCACACAGTAGCAAAAAACGACTGAAGGTTAAGAAATCTAATGATTGGGTGCCGGATTCTGTCCCGGTTGCCCCTCTTCCAGGCCAGCTCTCTGCTGTGGCCAGGAAGTGCAGTGGAGGATGGCCCAAGTGCTTGGGCCCTGCACCTGCATGGGAGACCAGGAGAAGCACCTGGCTCCTGGCTTCGGATCAGCGCAGTGCGCTGGCTGCACCGCACTGGCCGCAGCGGCCATTGGTGGGTGAACCAATGGTAAAAGGAAGACCTTTCTCTCTGTCTCTCTCTCTCACTGTCCACTCTGTTAAAAAAAAAAAAAGATAAGAAATCTAATGATTATTTCTCATTACCCTCAGGAGAAGGTCAAAGTCCTTCCCATGGATCACAGGCCCTGTAGGGTAAGGACGAGCTTTGGACCTGGCTAGACCTGGTTTTAAACTTGCATCTCCGTTTATTCCCTCTAGGACCTTGACCAACTTCCCCTTGTGTCCTGGTCAGGGATTGCTGGTTGCAAAGAATAGAAGGGCAGGGAAATCAGCCCAGGTTAAAAAGGGGATTATTGTAGGGCTGTAGGGGTTCCAGTAAAGGTAAAATGCACCAAGCAGGTCTGCCGTGGATGTTTGTGTATTCTAGGCCCTGGCAAGGGGGCCCTGCCTGAGGCGGGCCTGAACTCCAGGCTGTGCTCCACTATGGAGGAGAAGGAGTCTTTCTGTAATTCTTTTTCAGGTGGGAGCTGGAAAATTCTTTCTCGTGGGAGCTAGAAAATACTTTGCTAAGGTCTTTTGCTCACCCCTCAGGGTCTCCTATCTGCTTCTGAGTCAACTTCATTTTCTCAGGTCTTTCTATGGAAGGCCCATTCCATACTTTTCACTGCTCTCCAAAGCACAACTACCTTGGGCTGATTTCCTTGACCCTGACTAAATGGCGATGTCTCACTTCAAGTGTCCACTGTTATCTAACTAGAATCTCTGGGTTCAGGTTGCTGTGTGTGTATGAGTGTGTGTGTGTGTGTGTGTGTGTGTGAAAGAGAGATCAAGAGTGAGTGAGCCATTGGCTGAATCAAGTCCACAGCTTGACCCTCTGTACTGGGTGTCCCAAGAATATGAGAGAATCTCATGGAGAGAGGCAGGACCCTTTTGGAAGGACGTGTGAGCAGGGATATAGGAACTGGCATTTCTGGTAATTCTTTTTTTTTAACCGCTTTTTTTAAAAAAGATTATTTATTTACTTGAAAGTCAGAGTTACACAGAGAGAAGGAGAGGCAGAGAGAGAGAGAGAGAGGTCTTCCATCTGCTGATCCACTCCCCAACTGGCCGCAATGGCCAGTGCTGTGCCAATCTGAAGCCAGGAGCCAGGAGTTGCTTCCGAGTCTCCCACGTGGGTACAGGGGCCCAAGGACTTGAACCGTTTTCTACTGCTTTCCCAGGACATAGCAGAGAGCTGGATGGGAAGTGGAGCAGCTAGGACTCGAACCAGCACCCATATGGGATGCTGGCACTGCAGGCGGCGGCTTTACCCGCTACACCATAGCACCGGCCCCCCTGGTAATTCTTTGCTAACTCTCACTGCTATTATTATAAAATGGGAATGAAAAGGCACTTTGAGAACAAACAAAATAGCTTGTATGAAGTACCTATATTAATTTTCTAAGATTGCTGTAACAAATGACCATGAACGTGGTGGCTTAAAACAACAGAAATTTATTCTCTAACTAACAGTTGTGGAAACCAGAAGTCTGAAATTAAGGTGTGAGCAGGGCCTCCCTCCCTGTGAAGGCTTACAGGGAGAATCCTTGCCTGATTCTTCCAGGAGTTCCTTGGATTGTGCCTACATAGCTCCAATCTCTGGCCCCTCCTCACATGGCCTTCTCCTTTCTGTGTGTCTCAAATCTCCCTCTGCCTTTCTCTTACAAGGACACCTGCTGTTGGATTTATGGCCCTGCTATATAATCTAGAATATGTCACCTCAAGATTTGTGACTTGTTCACGTCCACAAAGACCTGTTTCCAAGGATTTGATAAGGATGTCTTTTGGGGGATATTAGTAGTGGTTCATTCATGGGCTGTTATGATTTTCTTTGCTTTATTTAATTTTTAACTTTAAAAGATTTATTTTTTATTTGAAAGACAGAGTTAGAGAGAGAGAGAGAGAGAAAGAGAGAGAGAGATCTTTCATCTGCTGGTTCACTCCCCAAATGGCCACAATGGCTGGAATGGGGTCAGACCAAAGCCAGGAGCCAAGAGCTTCTTCTGGGTCCCCTATATGAGTTTAGGGGCCCAAGCACTTGGGCCATTTTCTGATGCTTTCCCAGCCAGGCACATTAGCAGGGAGCTGGATCAAAAGTGGAGCAGTTGGAAATTGAACTGTTGCCCATATGGGCTGCCAATGCTACAGGCAGTGGCTTAACCCACCAGTGCCAGCCCCCACTTTATTTTATTTTTGCAAAAAGATTTGTTCATTTACTTGTTTGAAAAGCAGAGTGACACACATACACACTGAGAGAGAAAGAGAGACAGAGAGAAAGAGAGAACTTCCATCTACTTGGTTCACTTCCCAAATGACTACAACAGCTGGGGCTGGGCCAGGCTGAAGCCAAGAGCCACAAACTCCATCCAGGTCTCCCACGTTAGTAGCAGGGACTCAAGTACTTGGGCCATTGTCTGCTACTTCCCAAGTGTATTATCAGGGAGCTGGACTGGAAGTGGACTATCTGAGGCTTGAACTGGCATTCCAATAAGTGATGTGGGCACTGCAAGCAGCAGCTTTACTCACTGTGCTACAATGCCTACCCTGCTTTATTTTTTATTTTAAAATATTTCATTGTGATAAGAATGCTTAACCTGACAGCTATCTTCTTAAATAAATTTTTAAGTGTACAATATGTGGGGTCTTCAAAAAGTTCATGAAAAATGCATATTATGAAAACTATGCAAGGATTTTAAAAAATTTGGACTAAAATAAAATTTTTAATTCAAATTTTCCACAAATTTTTGAAGCCCCTCAAAAATGACTGTAAATATTTTGCTAAATATTTAGAATTGGTGAATTATATAATAGTTCTACTTTTAATTTTTTGAGTGTCCTCCATACTGTTTTCCAAAGTGGCTTTACTGTTCTACCTTCCAACCAACAGTACGTAAGGCTTCCAATTTCTCCATATCCTTATATCTTCTGTTCTCATTTTTTGATAAGAAAGTGATATCTCACTGTGGTGTTGACTTGCATTTCTTTAACAGTTAGTGACACTGACTATATTTTCTTATAGCAATTGACCATTCCTGTGACTTTCTTGGAGAAATGTGTAAATCCTTAGTCCCCTGTGATGGCTTACATAGGGCTCAGAAGGTGCTGCAGGTCAGTTCGCAGCAGGCCTAAGTGTTTTGTGTCATTTCTTCCAGAGAACAATAGAAACCTCCTTTCCTCGGGGAGGAAGGCAAGACAAAAGGATGATGGGATTGGTAATTAGCAGCAGGATGAAGTGGGACTGAAAAAGGCTTCAGTTATTCCTCTGCCTTGGATCTTTGGGTCATTCAGCACCTCAGGACAAAGAAGTCTCGTCTCTCCATCGTGAGAAAATCAAGTCTGTATAAGAGCTGGAGAGAAGGCAGCTTTTGCCAGGGGGCGGGGGTGATGATCAGGCAGATGAGAGGTTGTGACCTCTCTCCTACCACTAGCTGTGTGACCCTGGGCGAGTAAGTTCATTTCATTAGGCCTCTGTTTCCTCATTTTCGAAGAATGAGTAATAATAACTACCCCTCAGTGTTCCAAGGATTAAAGGAGGAAATAATGGAAAGTGCCTCAACAAGATCACATCCCTCCCCTGCTTAAATCTTCCAATGGTCTTTATCTCTGTGTCAAGGCCAAGGTCCTTAAAGAGCTCTTCGCCATCTCAGCCTCTCTTACTCCAACACCTGTTCTTCTCCCTCTCCTCGTCATGACCCTCAAGCTACATGGACTTGCACCTCGGGACCCTCACTCACCCTTGCTGTTTTCTGCTTGGAAACCTCGCCTTTCAGATGACGGCATGACTGGCTCTGCTCTTTCCTTTGGGTCTTTTCTCAAAAATCATCTCAGTGACGTCTGTCCTGGTCCTTGTATCTAAAAGTTCAGTCCCTCTCACCCCGCCCAACACTTCATATCCCGATTCCTTGAGTTTTTTTCCCCTTCTCATTGTTGGTTACCATCTAACTCACTATGTAGTTGTTTATTACCTGCTATCCACATTTGCATCTTTATAAAGGCAGGAATTACTGTTGTTCACTGCTGTACCCCTAATGCTTAAAATGATATGTGACACAAAATAGGCACCAAATGAACATTTGGTGACCTGATCTGCATGAATGGTTATTAGTTCCTTTTTAGTCTTGAGTTTCAGCTTCCTAGTTGGCACAGTGTTCAGTATAATAGAGAATACAGAGTGATGTCACGTAGACTGTGGTTTGAAGGCCAAGGCAGTTCCTGTTTGAATTTGTATTTGTACTGTCCAGCACCTGACCCAGCATACAGGAAACACTAGGTGAATGTTGAATAAATTAGCAAATAAATGTGTAACAACTTGTGAGGGGAAAATAAACTGTGACGAAAGTTTATAAAACATAGTTTATTGATAATGAGGAACCCTTGCTCCATTCTGGCATTTTTGTGTCAATGCTTCCCAGAGCCACTCATGTATTCATCCACTCAGCAAATATTTCCTTGCACCTTCTGAACAAGACGGGGATGCCTTCCTAGAGCTTCTCATCCCCCAGTGTGGGACATGGACATGTGCACAGCTACTCTGAGGGCAGCACAAGGTGACACCAGGACTGCAGGATCACAGCTCTGTAGGACAAACCCAGGAAGCAGTCATTGACCAAGTCAACGTGGAGTGAGATGGTCAGGAAACTTCCTTAGAGGAAAAGACACGTGCCATGAATCTGAAAACAAGGAACTGTTCGGCATGGAGAAGGAAGTGAGAAGAGGGACTCTAGCCCTGGCAAATCACATTCTCAGTGGCCTGAGAGTTGTGGGAGGGCAGGCGGTGGCCACTGTCCCATTCGAGTAACAATAGTGACTGCTAACACTGAGACTTCACTGTGTTTGAGGCACTATCCTGATCTGTTGCAGGAAAACTCTTTCATAATCTACTGCAAATAGTCATGCCATTTAGCCCCACACTTTCTATGGGCACCTAGAATAGCTCTTATTATCTTCTTTAAGAAATGAGAGACCCAAGACTGATTCTCTCTGTGCTCTGACTAAGCTGGTATCTGAATCAACTAGTAAATAACCTAGTAACACTGAACATTGTTGTTTCCTTCATAAGCTGTTTTCTTTTTTTACTCCTAGCCCTTATCACTATTTTCTCCACACACAGATGTTTAAATATGTGCCTCTTTCTCCTTTGAAAGTGAGCTCCAAGAGAGGAGGGACTTTGTTTTGCTCACTGCTGTATCTCAAGGACGCAAGGCAACCTCCAGAAACACTTGTTCAATAAAGGAAGGAAAGAGAAGCCTCATGGGGTTATTAGGCAGGATTCTCGGTGAGAAATGCTGGTGAAGTGTTTCCTTACAACCATAACTGTATCTGATTCCTCATCTCCAGACGGCACAGTTTAACTGGGATCCAGAGACAGTGGGCCTGATCCACGGATCTTTCTTCTGGGGCTATATTGTGACACAAATTCCAGGCGGTTTCATTTCAAACAAGTTTGCTGCTAACAGGTAAGATAAATGGATCCAACAGCAGTGCTGTACAGGTTATAAAGTGGCTTTATACCTTTGTAAAATCTGCAGGGTCAATTCTCATTTTGAGGGTGCAAAATGAAAAATGAGAGCCATCCTCATGCATGCAATTTGCAGATCTTGATCTCAAATAGTCTATTCTGTAGTAAATTATTATGGGAGAAAGAAAATGAAAGAGAGGGCGGGGAGAGAGAGAGAGAGAGAGAGAGAGAGAGAGAGAGAGAGAGAGAGAGAAATATGTGTGCTCCCTTTCACTGGTTCATTTCCCAAATACCCATAAAGGTTAGAATTGTGCCGGGCTGAAGCTGGAAGTTGGGAGCGCAATCCAAGTCTCCCATATGGGAAGTAGGAACCCAATAATTACATGAGCCATCACTGCTGCCTTGTGGGTCTGCACTAGCAGGGACTAGAGTCAGGAGCTAGAGCTGAATAGCAAATCCTGATGGGACAAGTGGGCATTTTAATTTTTGTCTTAACCGCTAGGCTAAATGCTCACCCCAATCCTGTTCTTCAGAGTCTCTATATACATACTTTTTTTTTTTTTCAAATGTGCTTGTGTGTAAAGATTTTTTAAAAGATTTTATTTATTTTTATTTGAGAGTTAGAGTTACAGACAGTGAGAGGGAGAGACAGAGAGAAGGGTCTTCCATCTGCTGGCTCACTCCCCAGATGGCCGCATAGCCAGAGCTGTGCCTATCTGAAGCCAGGAGCCAGGCGCTTCTTCCTGGTCTCCCACGTGGGTGCAGAGGCCAAAGCACTTGGGCCATCTTCTACTGCTTTCCCAGGCCATAACAGAGAGCTGGACTGGAATTGGAGCAGCCAGGATTAGAACCTGCACCCATATGGGATGCCGCGCTGCAGGCAGAGGATTAACCTATAGTGCCACGACGCAGGCCCCTATACTAACGTTTTTGACCAATATAATTTACCTTGTAACTGTTTAAGCGATTACATGATAAAAAGAACAATGAACTCTGAGCCAGGAGGAATAGATCCTGGCTCCTAAATGGCTCACTGGTAACCTCTACTGAGTTACTTTCCCTCTCTCACTGGGTCTCAGTTTTCTCATCTGTAAAATGAAACCGTTAAACCACATTGCATTTCAGTTCTCTGAGCACTGACATTCTGCCATCCTAGGCACTCATAAGGTTTTGTCATGGCAGTCGTAAGGGCTTGCCTTGAGACTGCACGATGTGCCTTTGATGCCCTTGAGACTTTATAGTGGGTGCTTGAGCAATTAAAAGTGTCTCAGAACAGAAGGAGCTGTCAATTTGCAATGAGTTCTCTGTCACTAGAGATAGTCAAACAGAAGAGAATGACCACTTGGGGGAGATATAGAGTATAACATGCACGAGAAAAGGAATAGGAAATATTTCCAGTTCCTTTCCAATTGTATTTCTCATATGACTATATCAATGGATTTTGTGAAGTATATTGCATTTTATAAAGCTGTGTTTTTCAAACTCTAAAACACAACTTATTAAATGGTTGTGACACTCATATGGCAATTTAACAAATATTTGACAGAGATGAGAGAGAAATAGAATAAATTGAATAAAGCTGAATAGTAAATATCTAAGTGCATTGCACATAAGAACAATCATTGGTTTTTGAAACTTATTTCAGTTACATTTGTGTGTATGAGCATAGATTGTGTTGTAATATAAAATATATTTTCTTTATGGGTAAAACTTAAAAAAATGTTTATAGTGAGATCCAAAAATGTTCAAACATGACTGTTTTTACTCATATTCTTGTTTATATTTTATTTTTTAACTTTATTTTTTAATTTTCATTTTTTTAGTCTTTAACAGGTTCAATATAGTTAATCGATACAGTTCTGAAGATATAATGATAGTCCCTTTCATCCATACTCTCTCCCCTTCTCTCTCTCTCACCCCCCCTCCTTCTCCCTTTCCTCTTCTCTTTTGAGATAACACATCTTTAATTTCCATTGTAGTCAAGTGTTTAACGTGCCAGTATTAAAGAGTTCATCAAGTAAAAAGCAAAAAGACCCTAGTTTAGTGGAAATGTAGAGAATCTATTCTTCTTATAAAGTGATACAAATACTAATATTGGCAGTTTTGATTTCCTAGGTTACTGCCTACATCTCTGTCCTATAAAGAAATCACAATAATATGATTATCTTGTATGGAAAAAAAAGGTTGAAGCATCATTAACCTGAGGGGGAAGAGAAAAAATGTTGCTTTCTCTCTTGTGAGCTGAGCAGGGTGGAGTGGGCAGGGACACTGAGTTGGGATTGAAGGGCCACCTCTCTTGTGCTTGGCCAGTTCCAAGGCATAAGATAGTCCTCTTCTGGGAAACTAGAGTACAGCCCTGGGAAGCAGGAGACACAGCCTCAAACATGGGAGCGTTATAAAGGAATAGTCAAGAAGGTTCAGTTTGGTGGCCCCGGGCAGAGTATAACATGCACGAGAAAAAGAATAGAAAATATTTCCAGTTCCTTTCCAATTGTATTTCTCATATGGGTGGGTCTCCAGCAAGCTCCCTTCAAGCTGCTCATGTCCTTTCTAGGACACCATCCAAGAAGACACCTGTGCTTCCAAAAATGTGTCTATACTTGGTCCAGAGACTGGACCTTGGGAATCAAAGCAGCCAAAGTCTAGCTTGGGGGCACAGGAGACCCTAATACACTTATTTCTCTGAATTAATTTGTCTTCATTTTCATTGGGATTTTATATAAACTGTTAGGTTCTTTTTTGATGTTTAACTGAAGTGCATCAAGCATCACCTGGTCTTCCAGTAACACGGTGCTTTGGTCCCTCAGGGTCTTTGGAGCTGCCATCTTCTTAACATCAACTTTGAACATGTTCATTCCTTCTGCGGCCAGAGTGCATTACGGATGTGTCATGTGTGTCAGAATTTTGCAAGGTCTAGTGGAGGTAGGAAAGGCTTTCCTTACAGTTTTTTATATTGCCAGAGATAATGTAATCTTTTAGAAAATTCAGCTGAAGAAAACCACCCCCATTCCTTCCTGTCTTCCTTCTTAAAGCTGCATTGCATTTTGAAGGTTTATTTATTAAAAACAAACAAAATAAGTAAAAAAGACTTACTTATTTGAAAGACAGAGTTACAGAGCAAGTGAGAGAGAGAGAGAGAGAGAGAGAGAGAGATCTTCCATCCATGATCTACTTCCCAAATGGCCGCAATGGCTGGGGCTGGTTGGGGCCAAAGCCAGAAGCCAGAAACTGCATCTGGGCCTCCTGGTTGAGTAGCAGGGGCCCGAGTACTTTGGTCATCTTCCACTGCTTTTCCAGGCACACTAGCAGAGATCAGTAGTGGAGCAGTTGGAACTGGAACTGGCATTCATATGGGATACCAGCATTGTGGGTTGTGGTTCAACCTGTTGCGCCACAACACTGCCCCCAAATCCCCTTTTCTTAGTTTTCCAATTTTCTACCTTGTCCTGCTATCTCAGGTCTCTGATGATGGCTACAATTACAAATATTTTACTTAAAATGGCTTGTCTTATTCCACATTTATATCTAATAGATTTCCATAACGACCTTAGAGATAATCTAATAAACTCCTTCATGTTAATAGAAGATGAAACTAAAACTTAGAGCTGACATAGCAAGGGCTCTTTCAACCACAGCAATTTAAGTCAATGTATTAATAATGTGCAAGTTTCCAAGGGTGTAGTCTGATGCCAAAATTTAACTCCATGAAAATGGCAACTTGATGCAGTGCCAAGGGTAAATATTTAGGGCTCTAATGGCCATACCATCTTTATTGCAACTACTGAACTCTGCTCTTATAGTACAAAAACAATCACGGACAATATGGAGACACATGGACATGGCTATATTCCAGTAAAGCTTTTTAGACCCTAAAATTTGAAGCCTATACAGCATATAGGTTGCCATAAAATATAATTCTCCTTTTGATTTTTTTCCTTACCATTTAAAAACATGAAAATCATTTTTAGGGGCTGGTGTTGTGGCATAGTGGGTTCAGCCACTGCCTGCAATGCTAACATCCCATCTGGGCACTGGTTTGTGTCTTAGCTGCTCCACTTCTAATCTAGCTCCCTACTAATGGCCTGGGAAAAGCAGCAGAAAATGGCTCAAATGATTGGGCCCCTGACACCCATGTATGAGACCTGGAAGAGGCTCCTGGTTCTTAACTTCGGCCTGGCCCAGTCCTGGCTGATGTGGGCATTTGGGGTGTGAACCAGCAGATGGATGATCTCTCTCTCTCTCTCTCTTACTCTAACCCTGCTTTTCAAATAAATAAATAAACTCTTTTTAAAAAATCATTGTTAGCTTGTAGGCTGTACAAAAACAGGTGGTGGGCCAAACTGGGCTCTACCTTGCCAACTTCTTAAGTACAGCAACATTATTCAAACTCAGTCACTCAGTGCTAGTCTTCCTCACTTTATTATAACCTTGTACAACTTGTACAATTACTTGACTGTTGTTTTCACCTAGATCAAGTCACTTAAAATAAAAAGGAAACCCCCAAATCCCTTATTCCAGGTAACAATATCTTTGAAATCATAGCTTTGATGTATGTATTAGTCTGCTTTCATGACCTTAATTAAAATTCTCAAGGAGCTTCTTGGGATGGAAAAGGTTTATTTTAGCTTACAGTTTGGAGGTTATGGTTTAGGATTAGTGGCCTATAACTGGTGGAGACTTGTCATGCATTTGTGGAGTAACAATCACACAGTGAGTCAGGAAACAGAAAGAGAGAGAGAGAGCGCACGAGTGAGCGAGCCTAGGCAAAACTTGAACTCAAATATTAATCTATCCTGTTGTAAGAACCAATCTCTGAGGACACAGCCTCACTGACCCAAAGATGTCCCACCAGACATACTTTTCAAATTCCATAATTAGATCAAGTCCCACCACCCCAATCCATCAATCATTAACATTACAGCATCAAAGTTTAAACATCTTACATGAGTTTTGGAAAGACAAGTCCTACTCAACCCAAAATAATGTGCTAGTTACATTTTTTCCTAAAATGTATTAGAATGTATATGTAGCATTTATAATTAAGAAGGTAAATTGTTGTAGCACCTCAAATCCAACTCTAGTCCTACTAGCACACTTTGAGAAACACTGGTGTGGTGGGAAGAATGTGATATTAGCAGTCATGAAGATTAAGTTCTAGTCACCTTATGAGTCTGAGCCTCAGATCCTGTATCTTGAAATGAGAGAATGGACTGAGAGATCATGGAATTCCCTTCTTACACTGATATTCTGCAATACAGGAAATGTAAAAACTTCCTTCCCCTTTCCCTATCATACTCACATTTGCACTTTATTTGAATTTTAGCATATGTGCTATGAGTCAAAATATCTGAATCATGGTGTCTTAGCTTTTGGGGCTACTGTAATAGAATACCATAAACCAAGTGGTTAATAAGCAACAAGAATTTATTTCTCCCAGTTCTGGAGGCTGGAAAAGGTGAGATTAAGGTACCAGCAGACTTGGTATCTGGTGTAGGCTTCTTCCGGACTCACACGGTTATCTTCTCTGGGTCTTCATATGGCTGAAGGGGCAAGGGGCCTTCCTGGGGTCGCCATCCTCATAACTTAGTCACCCAGAGGTCCGTCTCCAAACACCATCATATTGAGGTATTGAGGATTAGGTTTCAAAATAAGAATCTGGTGGGGGAAACAGAAATAGCAGTGTCTATGAATTGGTCTTTTAAACTGTAGCCAGTGTAAAGAAGCAGCATCCATGTTTTAAACATATAGAAACTGCAGGAAACTAATCTATTTCCAATCCTTCTGCCAGGGTGTGACCTACCCCGCCTGCCACGGGATGTGGAGTAAGTGGGCACCACCATTGGAGAGAAGCCGGTTGGCTACAACCTCTTTTTGTGGTAGGTGTATTAGAATTTTGGCTTTAAGTAACTGAAAGCCCCATTAAGGGCCTTAAACAGAGTCTTTTGCTACCCAACAGAACTGCAAAGGTGAGTGACTGTTGCTGTTGTTTGTGCTGCTCAACGATCCATGCAGGGCCTGGCAGGTTCCTTGCATCAGGAAAGCAAATACTTTCCCAAAGCCCCTACTGGACTTCCAACTCCTTGGCTGTAACTATGTCACACACTTTACTAACTGCAGGGGAGGAAAGCAAAGCAGTTACCTACCTTCCACAGCCTCTCCAAGAAAGAAGAAGGGAGAGAGGGTTGGAAGTGGCTGTTGGATAGCCAACAAATGACATTTGACAAGGGTAAATGTGGAAGAAATGGGATAATCAAGCCTCCCACTTCTCTTTATACATTGAAACTGAAGTCCAATGATTTGCCCAAGGTCACATGGCCATTACCCAAGGTCACACAATATACAAAGTCATGCAGCCAGAGCAGAACCACCTGATTCTTGCTCTGAAACTTTCCTTACTAGATAGTGCTAACACTGTATTAGACCATTTTTGGTTATTGTAATGGCAGACTAACTTTGTAAAGAAAAGAGGTTTATTTAGACAGTGAGAGGGAGAGACAGAGAGAAAGGTCTTCCTTCCATTGGTTCACTCCCCTAATGACTGCCACATCCGGTGCTGCACCGATCCGAAGCCAGGAGCCAGGTGCTTCTCCTGATCTCCCATGCGGGTGTAGGGCCCAAGGACCTGGGCCATCCTCCACTGCCTTCCCGGGTCATAGCAGAGAGCTGGACTGGAAGAGGAGCAGCCAGGACTAGAACCGGCACCCACATGGCATGCTGGTGCCGCAGGCAGAGGATTAACCAAGTGAGCCACAGCGCCGGCCCTAGCTCACAGTTCTAAAGATAAAGGGCAAGGTGCTAGCATGGCTCAGCTCTGATGAGGGCCTCATGGCGAATGGCATCATGATGGAAGGAGGGAACATAGGCAAGAGCCACAGATCACGCAGGAAGCAAAAGAGGCTGCAGTCATACAGTCAAAACAATAACCTGTGAGGGACACACTTAAACCACATTCAAACCATAGCAAATGTGTATTTTGTCAGAGACATTTTAATTATTTTTGCTATTATATTCCAGATAAAAGTGAAGTAGAGACCATCCGCTGTAGCTCACTAGGCTAATCCTCCGCCTTGCGGCACTGACACACCGGGTTCTAGTCCTAGTCAGGCGCTGGATTCTGTCCCGGTTGCCCTCTTCCAGGCCAGCTCTCTGCTGTGGCCCGGGAGTGCAGTGGAGGATGGCCCAAGTGCTTGGGCCCTGCACCCCATGGGAGACCAGGAGAAGCACCTGGCTCCTGGCTTCGGATCAGCGCGGTGTGCCGGTCACAGTGCGCCGGCCACGGCAGCCATTGGAGGGTGAACCAACGGCAAAGGAAGACCTTTCTCTCTGTCTCTCTCTTTCACTGTCCACTCTACCGGAAAAAAAAAAAAAGAGTAGTACGGGACCCCCAGTCTTGCTAAGGCTCCTCACCTTGTATTGCTGAAAGGATGCAGTGTTTTTTTTTTTTTTTTTTTTTTTTTTTTTTTGACAAGCAGAGTGGACAGTGAGAGAGAGAGACAGAGAGAAAGGTCTTCCTTTGCCGTTCGTTCACCCTCCAATGGCTGCTGTGGCTGGCGCACCCGCTGATCCGAAGCCAGGAGCCAGGTGCTTCTCCCGGTCTCCCGTGCAGGTGCAGGGCCCAAGGCCTTGGGCCATCCTCCACTGCACTCCCAGGCCACAGCAGAGAGCTGGCCTGGAAGAGGGGCAACCGGGACAGAATCCAGTGCCCCGACCGGGACTAGAACCCGGTGTGCTGGCGCCGCAAGGCGGAGGATTAGCCTGTTGAGCCATGGCGCCGGCCAAGGGTGCAGTGTTCTGAAGGGTTTACTTAGATACCAATCCACACTAGAAAAACCACAGCAACAAAGTTATAAAATATATTTTAAAGTATTGTTTATGGGGGAGGTGCCCACGTAGGCAAAAGTACCTTGGACCACAAAAGTCATGATGGGATCCAAAGAGTTAGGTTAGAATTTAGGTCTGTCTGATTTTTCAAGCTAGCCTGAATTTCCTAAGATAAGCTAATCTGTACTTTGCTAAGAAGAGAAATAAAACTTCCTTTTCATTTTTGTGAATGTTTTTATTTTTTCCTCTTGATTTTTCACTTACCTGCCAAATAACAATTCTTACATTAGTAAGAGTGATCAAATATTTCTGGGAATTTGGTGTTAAACATTTGCCAATGTGTCTGTTTTCTGTCTTGTTTGGATATGCGTGTGCAGCTGAAATGTCTTTAGAAACCATATCTGGATTCTCATTTGCATTTTAAGAGCACCTCTGACCCTACTACTGAGCTTATAAACTTCTGCCCAACTCATCTTGTGGTTTGCTGGATCCTTGGCCTTAACTTCTTTGGATGGCTTATTTGTAAGGCTTTTCATTTTGATTTGCCAGCAAAATGAGAGTGACTCGCAGCCACTCCCCAGTCTTAGTGCGTCTTTACAGCCCTAAAAGGGCTGATTTAAGAGGTATTTTGACTCTCAAGGAAAGTTACCTGGTCAAGGTCACAGGTCCTATTACATTCCCCAGCGAAGGTGTGGCCTTGATTTCAATAAACAGTCAAAGGAAAATGTCATTATAAGGAAACCCAGACAAGGAGGTTAATTGATTCTTGATCTCAAAAGATTTCAGAGTGAGAAGAGACTCTAGAAACATCCAGTTACACCCCCATGTCTAGTACTTGAGGAAACTTAGGGTCAGGGAGGAAAAAAGGATTTACGTTCTCATGGCTCATAAAGGCAGAGCTGGGGACTCTTTCCTACCCCTGATTCTGCTGCTGCCCCTCCCCGTGCCATCCAGTGATCACTCAAGGGCCACGTGTTTCCTTCATGGGCATGGTGAGCACACGAGGGCCAGAGGGGCAGCCTTCTCCCAGGGCAGAGCACTTTGTGTATATGCCCGAAGGTTGTGGGTGATGGGAGATGACATCGAAGCCCATTTGGAAGGATGAGGAAGAGTCTTTTCAGAGATAGAGAAGAAGGTCATTGAGGTCAAGTCGTAGCATTTTCCCAAGGAATGTTTTTTGCATATATATATATATATAAATGCTTTTTTCATATATACATATTCATATATGTTTTTTCATATATATGAAATATAATGTTTTCATATATATGTATATATATGTGTATATATATATATATATGTATATATATATATAAAACTTATTTGAAGGGCAGAGTTACAATGAGAGAGGAAGAGGGAACGAGAGGGAAAGAGAGAGAAAAAGGTCTTCCACCTGCTGGTTCACTCCCTAAATGGCAGCAACAGCCAGGGCTGGGCCATGCTGAAGCCAGGAGCCAGGAGCTTCTTCAGGTCTCTCATTTGAATGCTGGGGCCCAAGGACTTGAATCATTTTCTGCTGCCTTCTCAGATGCCTTAGCAGAAACCTGGATCGGAAGTGGAGCGCCCATATGGGATGTCAGCACTGAAGGCAGTGACTTAACCTGTTACACCACAATGCCAGCCCCATAAAGAATGCTCCTTACTATGGAGAATTATTGGATGTTTTTGTGTGAAGGAGGCAGAGCTGAGTTATTAAATACGGGTCCCAAGGACCTGCGTTCTGAACTCTGTCACTTACACCTGTGTGACCTCAGGCAATGTACTTCCCCTCCCCCAGGACTGTTTGCTTCCTTGTAAAATGGAGATAATATTGAGACTGACTTCATTAAGTTGCAGAGGGTAGAATAACATCACAGGAACAGAATGCTTAGCACACAGAAAGTGACATGGGCCAGGCGGAGGAGTCAGAGGACCCAGAGCTAAGGACAGTCATGTGCTCCACTCAAATCCCATCACTCTTTTGTGCTGATTCAATACTCCTGAAGACTTAGCACACCCACTCCTCATCCTGCAGCTGAGCCTCACTATCCACTATGTACCACAACACCTTGGAGTTCACCACATGTGCCACAGACCCACCCTGTATCCTATAAAAGGAGGACCCCAGTCTGGGATCCATTAATTCTCTTGAGGTTGCCCACCCTCACCTTTGAGCGTGTGCTATCCCTTTGCCTTTCAATAAATCCAGCTTTTTTTTTTTTTTCTCACCTCTATCTACGTCTCCTGGTTGTATTTATTTGCAGGAAGACAAGAACCTGGACTAAGTCTAGCTGGGAGGTCTTCCCAACCTAGCAAGGGCTCTGGATCTCCACAGCATAATTTAGGGTCCCTATCCCCACAACAAAAGCACACACAATGAATCTTGGTTGTTGTTGTTTATTCCTGGACTCTCCATGTCCCAGGCATCTCTTTGCATAATTTTTTTATTTAATGAATGCATTTTTACATAGATACAACTTTAGGAATACAGTGGTTCTTTCTCCCATGCCCCCCACCCCGCTGCCTTCCCACCTCCCATTCCCTCTCTCATCTCCTTCTTCATCATGGATCATTTTTAGTATCACTTTATATAGAGAGGATCATCTCTATGCTAATCATAGAATTCAACAATTTGCCCCCATGCCCACACACAATATATAGAGTACAGTTCGGGGAGAGAATTTGCAGTCGATTCTCATATTGCAATTCAATAGGCATCATTTCTATGAGACCCCACCCTCATCTGCATTCCCTGCGTATTTGGCCTAGGGAAGAAGATCACCTTCTCCACACCAAGGCAGAGTCAGACCTGCAGCCTTCTTTGAATGTTTGCCCTGGTGAACTTGCCTTACTGGTTTGAGAAATTTTAAAGTTTTATAAAGAAACAAAAACGGTTGTCATTCTGTGATAATAGCAATAATAGCTGGCATTTGTGTAATCCTTTAGAGCTTACAGAGCGTCTTCAACGACATTGTTTAGTTGCCCCTTAAACAGACACATGAGAGACATTTCATTCCTATCTTATCTCACGGGAGAATGAGTCTTGAGACTTTCACAGGCGTTGTGATGTTCAGACTTCAGGTCCCAGGTTCGGTCTTTTAGCCTTTCATAGAGAGTCAGACCCAGTTTGGAAAGATGTGTCTTAACCTGTATCCCTGCAAGCTCCCCAATTTCTCTTTTCTTGAGCATTGACTTCCAGAATAAAGGATTGCCTTTTGAGTTCATTAGTTTTTCTGCAGCAACTTTTTTGATTTCCAGCCCAGGGGTCAATTTCAGATAGTAACTTTTCAATTCAGTTAATATGTATTGGGAGTTTGCAAGGCTCATGTTTTCTCACCAGATATCCTGGAATTGTGGGAGATAGTGGAGGCCCATCACTGCCTCTAGCCCTCATTATCTTGTCTAGACAAGATAAACATACACACTTAGGTAAGTATTTGCAATATTAAGTATTCACAAAGTAAGAAATGTCAAAGAACAACATCATAACAATTTAAAGATCATGTAATATTTATCCAGCCTTATGGGACAAAAGGCAATATGTCAACAGGTGCATCCAGTATAAACTGATCAAATCAGCCAACCAGCATCCTCCATGTTTAGAGCCTACCAGCTCCTCCATTTCAGTTCTCTATATAGCATATAAAACATGATTGTGATCTATAATCACCCTATGGTGCTATGGAACCCTAGAACATATTACTTCGAACATGTTTGGTGCCCTTTATCTAGTCTCTCTCTACCCCTCTTCCTTAACCCCTCCCAGTCTCTAGAATCCCTATACTAATTTTTTTTTTTAAGAATTCACCCCAATCTGAGGAGGGGACAGTGTCTCTATTGAGACTATTTTATTTTATTTTATTATTTTTGAGAGGCAGAGTTACAGAGAGAGGTAGAGACAGAGAGAGAAGTCTTCCATCTGCTGGTCACTCCCCAGCTGGCCACAACGGCTGCAGCTGAGCTGAACTGAAGCCAGGAGCCAGGAGCTTCTTCTGGGTCTCCCATGTGGGTACAGTGGCCAAGAACTTGGGCCATCCTCCACTGCTTTCCCTGTTATATTAGCTGGGAACTGGATTGGAAGTGGAGCAGCCTGGACTCGAACCAGTGCCCATTTGGGATGCCAGTGCTGCAGGCCAGGGCTTTAAACCACTGCAGCGCAGCTCTGGCCCTACTAATTTCACTTGTCTTTATTTTCCATTCTAGAATCAACCAATTCTTCATTAACAAAATGAAATAAATGTTCTGATGGGCTGAGCAGCAGAGGCTGGTTTTACAGATAGACAAGGGCTGAGGAAATAAAGAACAAAAAGTAAATTGAAATAAAGAACAAAAAGTAGATTGGTCATTTTGATGTTACTTTCCTTTTAAAAAATGGATAGGGAGACAAAAATATAAAAAAATACTAACTGGTTAATATCAGTTGCCTTTTCTGTGAAAGGGGTAAGGCAGAGGGAACCTTATTATTCTATTAATTGAAACCATACTTTCTGGGAAATTAGGCTGTTGTCTTGCAATTATCTGGTTTCTTGGAGGGTCAGATAAGTGGATTAGTTTCAATTTGGTTATGTGGAACATTAGCACGGGTGACTCCATCTTGATTTTTAGTCTGGTCTGTTGGTGCCTAGTGCAGCACCTAGTTCAAAACAATGGCCTTCTGTAATTTTTATTAACAGAAATAAACTTGAAAATGTACCATGAGAAAGACAGATAGAGATAGCAGTTTTGCCATCTTGGAATTCAACTATATTCTAATTTTTTAAAAATTGAAATTATAAAAAGCATGGTCTTTTTCCTACTTTGATGTTTTTTTTTTTTTTTAAGATTTTATTTATTTATTTGAGAGGTAGAGTTAGGGACAGTGAAAGGGAGAGACAGAGAGAAAGGTCTTTCGTCTGCTGGTTCACTCCCCAAATGGCTTCAATGACCGGAGCTGTGCCCGTCTGAAGCCAGGAGCCAGGAGCCTCCTCCTCCAGGCCTCCCACGTGGGTGCAGGGGCCCAAGGACTTAGGCCATCTTTTACTGCCTTCCCAGGCCATAGCAGAGAGCTGGATGGGAAGAGGAGCAGCCGGGACTAAAACGGGCACCCACATGGCACGCTGGTGCTGCAGGCGGAGGATTAACCTATTGTGCCACAGCGCTGGGCCCCTGATGTTTTCTGTTTAAGGACTTTAAGTGAGCACCTTGAACTGTGAGCTCTGAAGGGCAGATTCCATATGTTCCTTTGTTTGCTTTCTTTAGCATGCAGTAATGTGTCTGGTTGAATTTAACTTCTCTTCTATTTCCCCAATTCTGTGATGCTCTTCTCTCATGTTGTTCCAGATTATGGTCCCTGAGCAATCTCTGTCTAACTCCTAGATGGTCTCTGGATAGTGAAAGGGCATGCTGATGACCTTCCCTTCCTAAAAGCTCTGTTGTCAGGCAAACTGGGAGGCTGCCAGTCTCTGCAGGCAGGCAGTCTGACTCCTGTTCAGTTTGACTCATCCTCAACTTTACCACATGGACAATGGGCTGACAAAGCTTGCATGAACATGGATCGATCTCCCTCTATCTTTTCTTGTTTCAGGTTCCTATGCAGGGGCAGTGGTTGCTATGCCCCTGGCAGGGGTGCTAGTGCAGTACATCGGATGGTCCTCCGTCTTTTATATTTATGGTGAGTGATTTGACTTTGTGACTTCACAGGGTGATTCATAGTTATTGGGTAAATGGGATACTTGTCTACCTAAGATTATCTATAGTAAAGTGGATTTTTTTTTAAACAGGCATAGCATCATCTTCCTTTACACACCAGTAAACAATAACAGGAAAATCAACAAAGTCCTTCCTCCTAGTTGAATGTATTGCTATCTGGGAGGATTCTAAAAATTAAAAAAATTAGAGGCAGGAGAAAAATGAGACCATATCCTCAAGCCTTTTGTGTTTTGACTGCAGGGATGTTTGGGATCATTTGGTACATGTTCTGGCTGCTGCAGGCCTATGAGTGCCCAGCAGCTCACCCAACAATATCCAGTGAGGAGAGGACGTATATAGAGACAAGCATAGGAGAAGGAGCCAACTTGGTTAGTCTAAGTGTAAGTATAAATGGACAGATGAAGACTTGCCTCTTTTGTATAAGTATTTCTCTTAGTCATTGTGTTGTCTTCTTAAAAAATAAGATGTCAATATTTTCACTAATAATCTCATGATATTTTTACTCTTTAGAAATTTAATACACCATGGAAAAGATTTTTCACATCATTGCCGGTTTATGCCATCATTGTGGCAAATTTTTGCCGAAGCTGGACCTTTTATTTGCTTTTAATAAGTCAGCCTGCTTATTTTGAAGAGGTCTTTGGATTTGCAATAAGTAAGGTAAACACATAGATGCTTCAGATATTCTTGAACTTTGAATTTCTTGATTCTACTGAGAATATCCTTACATGATAAAATAATTATATTTGCCGATCATGGTTTGGAACAGATCTGTAACAACTAGTAGCCTGCAGGTCAGACAAGTTGTACATTCTGTGCAGAGTGTACACAGCTGTTTAATTTCTTCTTAGTAAGGATCAGAGGTGTATTAAGCTGCTTTTAAATATTTATGTTCTGCTCAGTATCAAAGTGTGTTTGAAGCTTTCTCAAGCAGTGCATATTAGGCAAGGATAAGAAGATTTGAGGGGACGGGGTTTATTTTTTCTATAAACTACTCAGTAGCAGAGAGAACCTTAAAGCTTGTTTTGCAGGTGGCTCCTCTCTTCCTAACAGTGGTTATCCATGTAGCAGCTACTGCTTGTGATGGTTTAGAAATAACTTCGTTCAGTGGCTTCAAACCACTGTCATTAGGTTGTCTGTGTTTCAGGGAGGAAGGGTTTGTATGGTGAAACATAAGCCATCATCATAAAATAATTAAGCCTCATTTCTACAAGGGAAACAATAGCAGCCCAGCAGAGGCAGATGTCTACCCAGCTACAGGCGCTGTCAGAGGAGACTGGAAAAACCAGCAGAGTCACGGATGGTGGCTGCCATTAGTGAGCACTCGGTCTGTGCCAAGTGCTTTTCCAGTGCTGGGTGCATGGGTCTCTGTGAGAGATAAAAGGCATCTCTACCTTCCAGAATCCTCCAGTTTGGTGGAAGAGACAGGTCTAGACTCAAAATCACTGTGTACTTATTGAGAAATCCGAGCATGCCTGGATCCTAGCACTGGGGCTGGGCAGGCAATTAAGGGTCCATCTGTCAGCAGCAGTGAAAAATAGCTCACTCTTTCTTTTCCTCCCAGGTGGGTCTCTTGTCAGCAGTCCCACACATGGTGATGACGATTGTTGTACCTATCGGAGGACAACTGGCTGATTATTTAAGAAGCAGAAAAATTTTGACCACAACAGCTGTCAGAAAAATCATGAACTGCGGAGGTACTGTGGCTTTCATAGCAGCGTTTGTGGAACTGGAGTAAACAGAACTTCAGAGCGTATTTTAGAGGGCTGTAGAGTTCTTGGAATGGATATTAAAGCCCATCCCCTGTGTTGCTCATCCCACTGCTGCCATGTGGTTCTCCAGCCCAAGCTCGTGCAACCTGAGATAGGACATCTTAGTTGATGGACAATAAATGAGGACCCACAACTTGCAGAAACACTGCTTTCATCTACTGCAGTGCCAAAGCAACGTGGTTTCTCTTTATATTTCTGTTTAAGGTCTATCTTTTCCACATATCCTTCCATACTTATTCTTTGCTTATCTACTTTATTCCCTTTCTGCATGTACATATGTATTTGTAACAAACAGGAGAGATATATTTTCTCTGGATAGTCATCTTTCCTCCCAACTTATCCTTGATTCTGGCTTATGTGTATTTGTGTGCATGTGTACACACATGTACATGGGTACACATACACCATCCTCTTTCCTGGTTGATTTATTCCCTGCTTTATGTTTTGATTTTGCAAAGACAACAAAGTTAGGCAATTTCCCACAAGAGGTAGGTGAAAGTCATCTTGATTCGTACAATATTCATGGCTGCTCACTTTTTTGAACCCTTTATTTTCTCACCCTTTTTATTTTATTTTTTAAATGAGCATTTATGGACTTCTTTCTATTTCAGACACTATGCAATTTCCTGGGAGAAAACAGAGGTAAAATAAAGTGACTTGCTTGAGTGGCAGATCCTGGGCAGGATATCAGGTCTGAGCCCATCACCAACACCCTGAGTCACTCTGGGACTGTCTCTACAGGGAACTGGGGTCAGCTTGAGCTGGTTGGAGGGAGAGGATTGTGCATCTAGGGGCAGCAGGTCACAACTGGGATATTAAATTGAAACGGAGACTAGCTGGGCTCTGACTCCTGATTAGATTGGTTAGGGCCATTCCGAAGCAAAGAGCATATGGAGAGACATGGGAGCAGGCCTGAACTGATCCTACAGCATCTTAGGAATAAGGTCTGATCAGTGAGGCATATCAACACCCAGTTTCCCAGCAGCCTGACTGCTGTCCCAGGCAAAGATGTTAGAACCTGTTCTCAACTTCATCTTTTGAGTAGGAGTCTGAAGATTTGCAGATGTAAGCAAGAGGGAATGTACTGGGGCATTGCATTCTGGGTCCTCTCCAAGGTAACTGGAACAGGCAAAACAAGTCCATGTCTCAATCTTCAGAATCTGAACATATGAAGGGAGACTTGCATGTGTGAATAAGTGAATTATATTAAGATGGCAAGATTGTCCTATAAAATCTGAGTGGGCCCATGTAATCACAAGGGTCCTTGTAGGAGGAGGCAGGAGGGTCAATGTCAGGGAGATGTGGTGGTGGAAACAGGTCAGAGTGATGCAACCACAAGCCACAAGATGCAGGCAGCCTCTAGAATATGGAAACAGTAAGAGCGATTCTCTCCTAGAGCCCCCAAAAGCGGAGCAGCTCTACCGACAACACCTTGGTTTTAGCTCTCTAGGACCTATGTAGAACATCTGGCCTCCAGAACTATTTGATGATACATTTGCATTTTTTTGAACCCCACAGCTTGTGGCAATTTGCAGCAGCCACAGTTGGAAGCTAATACAGTAGCCAGAGCCTCATTCCTCAAATTGGCAAATTCTGCTCCAGATGGACAGCCCATCAGCCCAGGCCACGGACATTTATTTCTGTCTCTGACTTTGCTTACTACCTTTTCCCTTTACTGTGAGTTTTGTTTGCTTTATATCACACACCGGTGGTCTCTGCACATTGTCCATATTCAGCTCAAGTCTTCTGATCTTGTGTTTCCTTAAAGCATGCCAGCCTCCAGTGGTTCCTCTGAATATGTACATATGATTTGATTGGCAACTCGTTACATGCTACCTCATAAAAGCCCTTACAGAAAGTGTTTTAGAAGGAAAAATGTAGCATGTGCAATGGCCCTGAGGCATGCATGAATGTGGCAAGTATGAGAACAGGAGGAAGGAAAGGCAGATAGGTGAGTGAAATGGAGGCGTAGGAGATGGAGCCAGAATTTCTAGGCTAGAGTCAGATCATGGGAGGCCTTGTGATCATACACAGAGGTTTTATTTGAAGTTGCCTGGAGAGGAAGTAGTTTAAAGCCAGGGAAAGGATAAGATTTGGTTTATGTTTTTCAGATCTAGAGAGTGGAAAGCAGAGCACATGGCTAGCAACTAGCTAGGCAGCTGTTTCAGTTGACTTGTCAAGAGGAGCTGATGGCTTGAATGAAAGTGGTAACAATGCAGCTGGAGTGCAATGGACAGAGTTCTAAATTCTCTGGGCCAATTTTCCTCTTCTTTAAAATCTGAATAATAATATTCAGTCCAGGTGATCATTATGAGAGATACACAAATCAATATGTAACTACACCTAGCATAGTGTCCAATCTATAGAAAGTTCTTGGTAAATGTTCTTCTGTGTTCAAGACAACAGAAAAATAGGTTTTCCAAAGAAGCTATCCAGCAAATATCTGCTATTGGGCTGTATTTCTCTTGGCCAAAAATATACACTTCTAAGCTAGAAACTTGAAAGAAAATTTTGGATTTCAGAACAATGTACACAATCTCTTGTAAACCCAGATGTCATAAAGATTCTTGAATATATTTTGTGGGAAAGTTCTATTTATATTTATTTGGGCCCCAATACCACTGCTATTGTTTCTCTATAATTGGTGGAGATAGTGTTGGGTGGTGGTGAGGAAAATTCTCAAAGATTTTAAAGTGCTTAACAAAGTGACTGTGAAGAAAATTTTGTTTTTCTGTATCGACTAGAATACATGTGTGAAATTTTCCTGGCCCCTCTTCCATCTTTTAAAAATACACTTCACATGTGTGTTCATGCTGTTTTATATTTTGATGGAGTACCACCAGTGAGTTCTACACTGAAAACTAAAGGCCACAGTTGGCCCATTTTGCTTAGGTACAGAGATGCATTCAGAATAACCAAGACACAGCATCCATCTAGGTGCCCATTGACAGATGGATGGCTAAAGAAAAACGTAATATCTATACACAATGGAATACCATTGAGCCATGAAATAATGCAGTTCTGTTATCTGCAGAATGAATGGGACTGGAGGGCAGTACTAGTGAAAGAAGTCAGACACAGGAAGGTAAATGTCACATGTTCTCTTTTATATACAGAAGCTAAGAAGTTGATCTCAGATGATGTGGAGAATAGCAGAGGGGTTACCAGAGGCTGGGAAAGGTGTAGGGAAAGGAGGGATGGAGAGCAGATGGTTAAGTCCAGGGGTGCAGTTGGATGGGAGGAACAACTTCTAATGATATAAAGTACATTAGGATTACTATGGTTGACAACAATTCATTGAACACTGCATAATAGCTAGTAAAAAGGCATTTGAATGTTCCTAACTCAAAGAAATGGTAAATATCTGAGGCATTAGATATGCTATTACCCTGATCTGGACAGGGTAATGTATACATGTATTGAAGAGTCACACTCCACCCCCTTACCAGGTACAATTGCTATGTGTCCATTAAAAGTAAAAACATTAAAACTTAGTATAGAGATGTTAGACAGGAGGTCACTACAAGAAAACAGAGGCTTGTGCCATCACTGAATAATATAGTTTTGTTTTGCTATGATGAAGCACTTGGAACAGTCTTCTAAAAAATTTTTAGCTGGTTTCATGTTTCCTAAAAAAGAAATAAGAGACCATTTTTCAACAGAGAAGGATCATATCCCCTGCGGCCTGTCACATCTTTCTCTTTTTCTCATAGACAAGGAATATGTTACAATCATTTAAAACAAACATTACCTGCAGGCATAATGTTCTGTTCTAGGTCATTCTGAATCATGGCACATTTCCAAGATTCTCAGACAAGTGTCAAATTCTCATACTGCCCTCTACAGACCATGTAAAATGTGATTGAAGTAAAAAAATCCAGCCTGCCTGCCTCAGTTGCCTGTGTGAACTTCAGTCTGTTTCAATAGGAAATGAAACTTTTCTTAGACTTTAAAGTTCTAGTGCCATTTCTCTTGTGAATTCTGAATAGCTTCACGTTCACGGATCTCTGGATTACTTCTGAAGTTTGAATTCTAACCTTAAGCCTCTGAAACATAAAGTCCTATCTGTAATATTTTAACCAATAACATGAGCCAGTTAGACTCTTATATGCTTTTTTTTTTTAAGATTTTTTATTTATTTGAGAGGCAGAGAGAGAGAGAGAGAGAGAGAGAGAGAGAGAGAGAAGGTCTTCCATCCACTGGTTTACTCCCCAAATGGCTGCAATGGCTGGAGCTGAACCGATCCAAAGCCAGGAGCCAGGAGCTTCTTCTGTGTCTCCCATGTGAATGCAGGGGCATGAGCACTTGGGCCATCTTCCACTGCTGTGCCAGGCCATAAGCAGAGGGCTGGATCGGAAGAGGAGCAGCCAGGACTTGAACCAGTGCCCATAAGGAATGCTGGTGCTGCAGGCAGAGGCTTAGCCTAGTATGCCACAGCTCTGATCCCTCTTACTGCTTTTCCTTCTTTTGGAAATCTGCTACCTAGTTGGCCAAGATCACATTTTTTTTCCGTATCAGTGAACCAATGTAGCATTTGTAAGTTTTATTCTTCACACTTTGTCCACATTCTAATTGTTCACAAGAGTTAACTTTCTGGCACAACCTTTGTTGAAAGTGGCAAAATGAAAGAGGTTCGGCCAGATGATTTGTTATTTAAGATAGGTCACTTCTAAACACATGTAGTTAGGTCACAAAACACCTAGCGATTTTGCCCTATGTATGATTTAAAATGTTGTTAAAAAATACAAACATATAGCAATCGTGCAAAACTTATAACTCAGAAGCCACTGTTGCTCTCTTAATGTCTTAAGACCCTCTTTAGGTGTCCCTCTAAAAGAGCTATTAATGCTTGCTCTTCTCTGCGGCAGCTTTGGAGAAATGGGCTCAGAAAGGTGGTAATGTAACCAAGGTCTGGAGTAGTGCGTTAGTTTGTATTTTAGTCTCAATATCTTGATCACATGTTCTTTCTTGATACTCATTCATTAAATATTAGTTAGTGGAATGCCCATTACATGGTAGCCACACTCTGTCAAAGATACATCTTGTGTGTGTGTGAGACAGAGGCACAAATGAAAAATTACAAAGCCATACGGAAAAGCTTCATAAAATAAGAAGGAGATGTCAGCATCACTGAGTGGGGGTGGGGGAGAGTTGGCAGGGAAACTTCACAGAGGGAGCTGTATTTGACTGGAATAGAAAGGAAGTAAGTGGGGCTGGCATAGTGGTGCAGTGGGTTAAGCCAGTGCCTGTGATGCTGGTGTCCCATATCAGTGCCAGTCTGATTCCCAGATGCTCTGCTTCCGATCTAGCTCCCTGCTTATGTACCTGGGAAGGCAGCAGAAGGTGGCCCAAATGCTTGGGCCCCTGCCACCCATGCGGGAGACCCAGATGGAGTTCCAGGTTTGGCCTGGCACAGCTTTGCCCATAGGGGCCATTTGGGGAGTGAACCAACAGTCAGAATACCTCTCTTTCCCTGTTTTTCCCTCTCCCTCTGTCACTCTACCTTTCAAAGAAATAAAATAAATATTTAAAAAATAAGAAAAGACAGAGTGCAATTTCTCTAGGAAAAGGGAAGATGGAGAGAAGTATATCTTTTCTGGAAATCCACACAGGCACTAGACGATGTTGTGTAACTAGGAAATAGCTACTAGAGCTGTAAGAGGAAGCTTGAAAACCCATGTGGAAAAATGGCAGTAAAATATAAGCTTATTTCGGTGCAGAGTTGTTTTTTTTTTTGAAAGTATGCATATTTGCTTATAATACACATTTTCCATGAACTTTTTGAAGACTTCCCTCTCCCCATCTGTCCAGCACAAAGAGAGGGCTGAATATAGGATGGCAATGGGGGGAAGGAGAGGTGAGGCTGGCCAGAGATAAAGTGAGAACAGGAAGAGGGATTTACTGTGTAACACAAGACCCGGCTGTGGAAGCCTTGACAGACTGCTAAGCAAAGGCGTGGCTGAGCAGGCATGTGGTTTAGAAAGGCAGCGGAGTGGTGCGTGGATCAGTGGAGGGTGGGAAGACCACTCGAGAGCCTACTGTTGTTCAGATGAGCACAGGCAGAGGAGGGGGACATGGGTCAGATTTGACGAAATCTCTGAAGCCAAACCCTCAAATTTTTATGTGAAAGCTGAGGGAGAAAGAGCCATCGAGACAATTCTGAGGTCTGTGCCCTGGACTTGGGGCCACCGCTTGCTGAGCTCTGCTCACGTGCCACATTTCGTTTCTTATCCATCCAGCTTCATTTCTTCCCCCAGGGTCCTACAGAGTCGGTCATATGATTGCAGTTTTGCACGAGGAATGTAAGCAGTGAAGTAACTTGTCCAAGGTCACGTGCCTAGTGATTTTGAGGTAGACTCTGATTTCAGGCCCATCTGACTTTGTAGGCTGGTTTCTAAAAACAGGTGGTAGAAGATTATTACCTTGGAGAAGACGGGGCTTGGTCAGAGTGTTCTGCTTTGTTTAGCAGCAAAAATTAGGAGAACAGAGACATGACTGGTTATGTTCCCTTTAAGGTAACTGTAGGGCAATGGCACAGTCTAGAGTCAGCGGTGTCCAGAGTGAAGTAGCACTAATTGTACCTCCTCCCAGGGCACTCTGTACACTTGCACATGGTATTTATGTCGTCTTCCTGTCTGCTGGTGCCTGCACTTTTTTAGTGAGAAGGAGCTTATTCATAATCTCCCCATTCTTTTTTTTTTATTGTGTCCGGTTCACTTATTGTAAATGAAAGGAACAGAAAGTACTTTTGTACTGTTGGACAAGTATCTTCCATGAAAATATTTCTTTCTTTTTTTTTTTTTTAGTAAAGATGCCTGAGAGCTTTGATGAGTTTCTGAAAGAATGTGGCCTTGTGCTTTACAAGGAGTGAGACTTTGCATTTGGTTTCAGATACTCTTTTAAAATTTCATTTATTTACTTATTTTTCCATTTTATTTGAAAGGCAATCACACACACATACACACACATACACACACACAGGAAGAGAGAGAGAGAAATCTTCCACTTCCTGGTTTACTCCCCCAATACAACATGCAAGCCTCAGGCAGGCTACAGCCAGGAGCCAGAAATTCCATCAGGTCTCCCACGTGGGTGGCACGGGCCCAGGTACTTGAGCCATCATCTGCTGCCTCCCAGGTTACTAGCAAGAAGCTGGATGGGAAGTGGAGTAGCCAGGTCTTGAACCAGGCATTCCAATATGGGATATGAGTCTTCTAAGCAGAGATTTAAGCCACTGTGCTATTGGCAGTATATACTCAGAGTTTTCTTATTTAGAAATGGCAGGGACAAGTAGGCCTGAAGCAACTAAGAGTTAGCATTTCTCACCCCAGGGGTCTCATTGGAACTTACTCGGACAATTTAGTATTCAAGGTTTACCAGGAAAATGTTAGAACGTTCACATAACACCCAGATAATATTAGCATAGTCATAGTACTGAAACACCCAAGTCACGTTGTAAGCCCTGTGCCAGAATGTATACACTAAAAACTCAGTTCCAGGGGAATACAGATTAATTCTTATTTAATAAATTCATGAACTTGGACTGACATGAAAGTGACATTTCCCCCTGCTGTTTTCATTTGCAGGCTTTGGCATGGAGGCGACCTTACTCCTGGTGGTTGGCTTTTCCCATACCAAGGGGGTGGCTATCTCCTTTCTGGTGCTTGCTGTAGGATTTAGTGGCTTTGCTATTTCAGGTAAAGTGCCTTTGGGCTTCCAGGTCTTGTCTGTTGATTGAGCAAGTCTTGAAAGGAAGGCAGGACAGGGATGTGTGGCACCTTTCTTCAGGAGCCCAGCCAGTCCTGAGCTGCAGGGCCACTGCTCAGAAAATTCCATCTGGTGAGGGCAACTTTGTAGGATCACCCAGGACTGGGTTTAGGAGTCCATTCTATCTGGAACTGGATTGCCCCTGCTTTCTCTGTCATGGGAAAAGACACAAAGGCAGGTGAGCCCCTGAGGCACCAGCAGGGACCCAGGCGTGTGGCTGCCCCAGGTCACCCTACCTAGCAGAGGCTCTTGTGACCTTCTCAGTCCTCATCCCTGCTAGCAAACTGCTACTGCTAGCTCACATGACCATGTCATTTGACACATACTCATAGGATCAGAAGTTGCTTAGAGTAGAAATCTTCAGATTTTGTCTACTGCGTTGGCCTCATTTTCCAGACAAGAAAATGAAGGTCCAGAGAGGCGCCATGCCTTTCTGAATAGGACAGATCAGGTGGGAATAAAAACAGTAGTGATGCAAGTGACATGGACCAGCCCAGACTCAGTGCCAGGCACTGTTCAAAGCCCTGTGTGTGTACTGAGCTCCGACTCCTTGACAGCTCTCTAGGGAGTATCACTGCTACCAGAATCCTCAGTTTACAGAGGATTACTTTATGGGAGAGGCCACAGGGCAGTCATATCACACAGACCCCAGTGATTCCCTGGGCAAAACTGGATGAAAAAGGAAAATCCAGTTGTGCATCTATCTTTAGAACATTGTAAAAACCAAAATTGTCACTTATGGAAAAGCTTACATAAATCGCATGTATCTCACAGCATTGTGAAGCAAGTAGTAGATGTTACTTAGTAGTTGGTGGCAAAGGAAAGACAAAGCACAGTTCAGCCTGGCTCCAAGCTTGTGTTCTTTCCATTGTTTTAGACCACCTTAAATATCCAACAGAGTAGTAATGTCCCAGAACAGAAAATGTGGAAATTCTGTGATGACCCTAAAGTAGGGGCATGATGTATCTATCAAAATAAATAGTGCTGGTGAATAGTTAAATTAGAAAAAAGAATCTACTTTCAAAGCAGGTTACAGATAAGAATTTGGATTTGGAGGTACATAGACTTGGTTAGAGGCTGCTCTTTATCACTAGGAAAGAAAAAATTGCTTAATTATTTAAATTTTCACATCTCAGTTATTGCATTCAGATATTGAACAGCTGCAACCTATGAGTAACCCTATGCGTAACCTCATAGGGTTATTGAGGATGCACTGTGATCATTATGCCTTTACTCATACTTCTTGTGAGGTAGGCACTGTTCTTGACTGGTACCACTACAATGAATAAATCAAAGATTCAGATAAAGTTTACATTCTGGTGGAAATAAAGCACTTAAAGCCTTCAGCACAGTATCAAATGCGTAACAAAATTGTTAAGCATTTACTGATATTATTGCTCTGTTATACGTTTTGGCCAGTGTCTCTCAAGCTTTAATGTGCATGGAAATCACCCTACAGTCTTGCAGAATACAGAGTTTGCTTTAGCTCTGCGGTGATGCTTATTGGCTACCCACACTTTGAGTAGCAAGGAGAGAGCAATTATGACTTGCTTCCAGAAGGATACTTTCCCTTGATAACTGTGTGATGCAAAAGCGATTCATATCCTGCCTCCAGAGATAATGAAATGCTCAGGGTCAGATGTCTTCCTTTCCCCTAGATTGCCAATTGAGTCACCATCACCGGGAGAGATGCCCAGTACCCCAATTTGCAGCAGCTGTTTTTTTTTTTTTTTAATTAAAGGCACTTATTCCATGCTTATCATTTTTAAGATGCGGTATCATTTATTCCCTGTCAGAAGCTTAGGAGAAGGGCACTGCTACATCAGTTTTACTGTGTAGAAATAGAGAAAGATGACTTGGCCAAGTAAATCAAATGGATTGGATTGGAATAAAAGTCTGTCTGACCCATTAATAACACTATGGGTGGGACTGTGGCCATGGGAGTGATAATTCCTCAGGACTTTCTGTCTGTCAGCATTATCAGGAATATGTAAGAATGCTAGAGAAGACTGATACAGGTAGAAGCTGACTTGTAGACAAGAGGGTTAGGATAGGTGAGGTTAGAAAGATGTTAGGGATGAGAGGTGTCTGCTTTGGAAAATGTCCTGTGCAGAGAAGGCAGACCCTCCCAGTTTGTGTACAATGATTTCTCATCTGTTACAAAAATCTATCCGTTTTTTTGAAATTCCCCCCACCCCTGGAATGCCAGAATTATGAAGTTAGAAACAAAATGGCAATTCTCACATTATCTTTAGCTGAAGCAGATGCCTAGGCTTTGTACAAGGATATAATACTTGACAATTATATTAATTTCTTCTTATCTCTGGGTTCTTTTCTAATAAGTGTTTATCTCATTCAAATCAACAGTAAAATTAATTTATCTTGCAGCTGCTTTATGTTCTGATTGTCTGGCACTTTGATTTGAAAGAGAAGGTATGTTTATTAGAAAAATTTTTCTCCCTGAATGGAAGTAAGAAAAACAACCATCTGGTATGCCAGATTAGAAAAAAAAATTAAATCCTGTTTTCATGTCCTTGCATAGAACAAAGGGAAGCATAATATGAGTGAACAGAATTTATAACCCTGTGCTATAATTAATTAAACAACTATTATTTAAAGATTTATTTACTTGAAAATCAAGAGTTACACAGAGAGAGAAGGAGAGGCAGAGAGAGAGAGAGAGAGAATGAGAGGTCTTCCATCTGCTGGTTCACTCTCCAATTGACCGCAATGGCTGGAGCTGCATTGTTCTGAAGCCAGGAGCCAGGAGCTTCTTCCAGGTCTCCCACGCAGGTGCAGGGGTCCAAGGACTCGGGCCATTCTCTACTGCTTTCCCAGGCCATAGGAAAGAGTTGGATTGGAAGTGGAGCAGCTGGGACTTGAACCAGCGCCCATATGGGATGCCGGCACTGCAGGCAACAGCTTTACCCGCTAAACCACAGCCCCAGCCCCTTAACTATTTATTGAGCAACTACTATATGCCAGACACTTTGCTGGTTAAGACAGTGGTAAGCAAGATAGATGATAGCTACCTGTAAAGAGTGTATACATTGACTTTCATCTCCATGTTCCACAAAATTATTTAACTTAATTTTTATAACAGTTTTCTAAGAATTACCCCAGTTTATAGATAAGAAACTGAGGTTCAGAAAGTTCAGATCAGAGTCCAGAGTTACATCTCAATTAAGCTGCCAGAGCTGAGGTCGATCTGACACTAAAATGCATCCATGGGTAACATTGGAACAATTGGTGTCCAGGGCCTTCAGCTTTCTCTTTCACAACCTTGTCCGTGCCTGACCTTCACTCCTCTCCCATGTTCCACATGTCCTTCTCCTGATGAATGGATTTGGTGAGCTCTTTGTGACTTGTTGTCTTTGCCACTTTGCCACTTTTGAAAGTGGCAAGAGATAGTAAGAGTAGAATAAATGGTAGGAGTGGTGGTAGTTAGTAGTGATAGTGATTAGTAGTGGTGGTAGTTACTGGAGCTTAGCTATTTGCCAAGGTATCCCACACATCTATTTTCCCAGAGTTTCATATCACAGTGTGTTTATGAGTTAAGCAGTAATATTATTCCTATTTTAGAGAGTGAGAGACAACAAAGACCAAAACATTGACTTGTCTTTCTAGTGGAGGTGAGATTCAGGTCCAAATTTACAATCTTCAAATCGACCAGGTGTATTTATGAAAGTGGTTGTAAATTATAGAGGATCTGCCAGTGTTTGGGAAAATGTTCATTATTAAAACACCCTTTCCATCATGTTGTGTGACCACCAAAACAGGTCTGTTTATGACAGCCCTTCTTTAAGGAATTGAGGGCTTGGAGGGGGGATATTATGAGGCAAGATTCGGTTGTGATTACAGTTTTGTGTGATTGCTTACTCTGAATAAATATGACCCAGGCTTTAGGTTTTTCAATATTCCCAAACACCATCACTTGGAGTGCCAAATTTACAAGGCACAGGTGCCATAATTCTCCCCATAAAGAACCCATAGTGGATATTGTTAAATAATCTTAAGACCAACCCAGTCATCTTGGTAGAGTCGCCATTAGTTATATACTAGAAGAAACCAAATAGATTGATGAGAGCTAAATATTTTCCAAAGTGTGTTTGAAATTCTATTCTTTGCTCTGATTTTGAGGTTTTGGCTTCCCTGTAGGTTTTAATGTCAACCACCTGGACATTGCCCCTCGCTATGCCAGCATTCTTATGGGTATCTCAAATGGAGTGGGGACCCTGTCTGGAATGGTCTGTCCCCTCATTGTTGGTGCGATGACCAAGCACAAGGTAATCATTTCCTATGTGGCTATGGGTACAGTTTCAGGAGATTAAAGCATTAAACAAACTTGAGACCATGAGACCCTACCCTAGCCTTTAAATGTGTGTGTCCTTGACCTTGACTAGGTCACATGAACTATTTTCCTCCCCTTCTTCCCTCTCTCACTTCCTTTTTTCTTCCTCCCTTTCTTCTCTTCCTTCTGTTTTTTAAGTCATTGCTTACTGATGGAACTGGAGATAATTGGTTGGTTCCACATTTTCTCAACTGAGACATGAAAGTTCAGGGGAGAGAGGTGAAGGCTCTGTGTTGAAACACAAAGAAGAAACTGAAGCAGTCAACTCAGGATCAATGAATTACTAAAGACTGTTTTATAATTTAAAGTGATTAATTTTATAGACTGTTTCATCTATTGCTTAGTATATTCTAGCATAAAAATATTACTGCTGTTATACTTCCTTGTTAAGAAGAAAGCAAAGCATTAATGACCCTGTCTAAGAACCCACAGGGGAGTGGTGCTCAATCTTTACTGCACCTTTGTGTATTTAGACTAGGGTGGGTGGAAGAGGAGGATCCTGTGATCCATCCAGTTCAAGTACAGGCCACAAGCTTCCTTTATCACTGTCACTGACAAAATGTCAGGATGTTGCTTCCTGCAAATAAAAGTTTTTGAACACCATAGATTTTTTTCCCCCAACCATTTTCTTAGCTGAATTTTCTATTATAAATATAGCTTTAGAAATTATTCTGGCTTCTTAGGAAAGAAAGTACTGCGTTACTTTCTGACAGAAAAGGAAGATGGGATAAAGGGATTCTACAGAAAGGAGACTCATTTTTTTCATTTTGTTCAGGAGATGATACAGCTGGTAACACGCCTATTAAATCCAGCCTTACCTTTGGGGTGGGCATGTGCCTTTGTCCTAGTGGAAGCCTCCAGAACATATTGTTATTCACTGGTTTTTGTGAAAACGTTACCTGACACTTTATTTTCTTGTTTAGACTCGTGAGGAATGGCAGAACGTGTTCCTCATAGCTGCCCTGGTGCACTACAGCGGTGTCATCTTCTATGGGGTCTTTGCTTCTGGGGAGAAACAGGAGTGGGCTGACCCTGAGAATCTCTCTGAGGAAAAATGTGGGATCATCGACCAAGATGAATTAGCTGAGGAGACAGAACTCAACCACGAGACTTTTGTGAGTCCTGGAAAGAAGACATCCTATGGAGCCACCACCCAGAATTGTGAAATTCAGAGGAGGGAATGGAGGGGTCAGAGAAGAGTGACCCTTGATGAAGAAGAGTTGACCTCCTACCAGAACGAAGGACGAGACTTCTCAGATACATCCTAATGCCTGAGGGACACTTCCACCTTGTGCTCACCTTAGGACCAGAAAGTATCCATGCCTATTGCTTTCCCCATAGCTGCTCTTGCCAGAGTATGGGCACACTGGAGGTAGGAGGGTGAGGGGAGGAGGTCGAATCAGCAATAGAGTGGGATGTCATCTTGTAATGATACTCATGGGGTGGAGCTTGTGTTCAGTTGGTAAAATAGCTGATTACATTTTTTTGGATTTGCAATTGATTCATCTCCCAAAGAGGAAAACTTGTTCAGAAAGAGTAAGGAAGAAAATACTATGTTGATCAAAGAGACTCTGAAGGAAGTGGGAATATTTGTCCTGCAGGAGAGTAAACAATATTTGCTACCCCATCTTAACTGTAGAGGTACAGAGGGGGCTCCCTATTCCTAAAAACTCTGCTGCTTTTGGAGGCCCTGTGTTGTGCCAGGTGCTTTATAAACATTATTATTTGATCTCCATTGCCCTATGACATCTATTTCTTATCCCTATTTTTAACTAAGGGAACT
The DNA here is from genome assembly GCF_033115175.1 of Lepus europaeus. Lineage (NCBI taxonomy): Eukaryota > Metazoa > Chordata > Mammalia > Lagomorpha > Leporidae > Lepus > Lepus europaeus. The sequence goes on along the minus strand of NC_084836.1, from coordinate 20,425,391 downwards.
AAACCAATACGAGATTAATTTGCCTAGGGTTATTGCACCAGGGCCAATGCTGTAGCCCCAGAAAAATAGCAGTTTTAGAGACAAAGATTTCAGCTCAGTAGGAAAGATAATTTTAATAAAGAAAATTGAAACTGGAATGAGTTGTCTTGTGGATAATCTATTTTTTGTCAGGTATAGGGGATGAAAAACATGAGATTGATATGGAGGAGATTATTATTTAAACATTGTCTAGGGGGCTGGACTCAAAGACCCCTAGGGTCTTAAGCATTATCTGAAAAGTCACATGATTTCATGAGTTCATAGTTTTTTTTATATAATAAGAGTCATTATCTTATTCAAACTGGTTTAAAAATGTGAAGCAAGATAGCCAAATTTCTTGAAATCTGATGATCAGAATGGCAGAAAAGAAGTAAGCAAGGGATTAGCTACTAAATTTCAACTCTATAGTTATTCAACAATGTTAAGGTTAACTATCGTCCCAAATTACTCATAATTACTTATAGTAATGACATTTAATAATTTAAGAAGTAGGTTTCTGTGTTTCATTAGGTAAAATTTTCAAGTTTTCTGTTAAAACATGTCTGCTCTTTCTGCTGATGATTATATTAGGAAGTATGATCAAATTATTCAAAACTATGACTGAGGTATACTTAATGTCTCTATTTGGGATGATATTCAGGGAAGCTGCAATAATACAGCAATAGTTATATAGAGAATTATTAGAAGGAAAATATCTGGGACAACTAGATCCATTGTTTGCACTGGAAAATTCATCTTCGTAAGGCAATAATATGGATACTCTCTAGAAATATTTCAAAATATAATGTTGGCATGTAAAATATTATTTGAAAATAAAGTTATTTTCTGGTTAATTTGTTTTAAAATTTTATTTCTACATTTAAAAGAAAAATTAAATATTGTAGAAAAATTATAAACTTCTAGTTTTATCATTGTAAAGTGCTTTTTCTAATTTCTTCCATTTATATGTTTCTGGTACCTGTTGTGACAGTGAAGTTGTGGCATATTTTATAAAAAGGATAATCAAGAAAAAAGAATTTCTTGACTATGAAACAATATTTGGTATATAATTTATATCATAAGACATCTTTAGGTCCCTTTAATGAATGAATCCATGTAAGTCCCTTAGAATAGTTTCTGGCATGTAGAAAGTGCTCATTAATAGCTCATAATCAGTATATTTGAACAATTTGGGGGCATTTTTCAGTTAGAAAGAAAGCATGCTATGCCTTTTCCATCCATTAGCTACAGAATTTACTGTGAAAGTCGTGCTGTTTTCTAAGTAAAAAAAAAAAAAAGAAGTTTATGTTGGCTGGCTGTATTTTATTTTTGTTGTGTTAATAAAGTCAAATAACAGTATTTAAAAACTCCATGATAATCTTCAAGGTAATTTTATTTTGTTACACAAAGTTGTATTTATTACACATTTAATGTTGATATGATTTGTAGAAATTTTGCATGTTACTTTTCCTTATTGTATTTTTCAAAAATGGAGGCCAGGATCATGGTGCTGAGAGCTAGAAGACACATTTATTTCTTGTGATGGATTGTTCTCTCTATAGGTTGCATTAGACAGATAATTACAGCTGAACATATGACAGATGCAGTGCACAAGTCATTGTACATTTTGCTGCAAATGTCCATGTGAAGAGCAACCTTTGGAGTCAAAGTATGGTTTCTGGTAGCAAGGGAAAGAGGCCTCAGGATGCTGGATTCTTAAGAAAGATCTGATGGTAAACAATGAAAATTTTGGAGAGATTCCTGAATATGACAATAATATTAATTATTATTCAAGAAATAATGATTCATTTTTTGCCCCTGCATGGATGTTAAGTTTATGAGGTTAAAAGTGGAATGTACTGCTTCTATTTCACACTCCCTCCTTGCAACCCCAACAAATCTGGTTTTCCTTTTCTGTTTCTTATTTCAGTTAATCACATCACCCTTTTGCTCAAGCTATAACTCATAGATATCTTTGGCTTAAAATTTCCTTCTTTTATTCCAGGCCAAATTAATTTAATTTAGTTTTAAATATGTAGATCCATGTCTCACATCAACTTTGGAAAAATTCTCAGCCTTACTTCATAAGATATTTTACTGCATTCTCTCTGTACTCTGTTTCTAGGGGTTCAGTTAAATGGATGATACATTTGCATATGAAGATCTCTGACCATGTCTTTTGTATTTTTCCACTCTTAACATTTTATGTATAGTTATGGTTGCTGTCGTCTTTTTTATTTATTTCTATGGTGGAAATCCAACCACTGTACTCTCAATTTCAATTACTGTTTTTCCAGTTCTATATGCTTTAATGGTTCTTTTTTATTCCTGCTATAGCCTTAAAAATATTTACAGTTCTCCCATGAAATTTCAATCCTGTGTTTTATTTCCTGGAACATAGTAAGCTGGTTGTTTAAAAGTTTGATCAGTGCCAGTATCTGTAGATCATGTGATTCTATTTCTATCTTCTGTTGGTTTTGTTGGTTCTTATTCATGTTCTCTTATTTGGGTCTGTGGTAGGTTTCCTTTATTGTCTCTAGAAATAATTCTAGGATCAAAATAATGCTCTTTTCTTTCTTTCTCCAGGGAGGTTTTTGTGTGCCTCTCCAGTGCAAGGTTTCCGGCGTGTAACAAATCTTCCCAGGCAGATGAATGAATTAATTCACAGGCTTTTATTGGGATTCCGCTCCTGGGCAAGGTTCCCTGGTCCCAACAGAGCGGGACTGGGGAAGTCCTGTGTCAGAGATTGGGAGGGCTCCTTTTATAGATTCAGGGCATGAGGGTTAAAGGTTGAGGCAGGTCTGATCCTCATTGGTTGACCTTTAGGCACCTGCGGGGACCTTGACAAGGACTTTTCTTCCCTGGAAGTACAGGTAGGAACTCTCCATTCCTGAAAATGTAGGCCTTCCCTCCTTGTGGATCCCAAAGCATCCAGGAACCAAAGGACAATAGTAATCTGGGATTATCTGAGCCCAGGTGCAGGGCCCAGGATATTCTGGATCACCAGATGACTTGAGGCTGGGCTCCAGACTGTATGAAGATCCTTTTAGTTCCAGGTTACCCTTACTCCTAGAGTGCAGCACTTCAGGGTCCCAACCCACACGACTACGATTTTACTATGGCTCAAATTTTTTCCCTATACCAAGCCATAAGACATACTGGTCAACCACTAAACACTGAATTTGTCAGAATTAACAGATGTTCCCAGGAGAAAAGTGACCCCAATTGTCAAGCTCATGTCTCTATGTTTTCATCTGCTCTCAGATGGTCAGAATGTAGCCTGCAATTTTTCACTACTGTGTTGGCTTTCCAATGCTTTTGAGTGAAATTTTCTTTAAAAATGTCTTGTTCAACTTTCTTAGTGGGAAGTTTGGTCTGAATTACCTAGTCTACCTTAATGGATACTGAAATGTTTTTATTTCATCTTTACAACTTCTCCTAAACTTATCTATTTCATAACATGCTAACACCTAAATGCCAAATCTCAGTGGTTTAGTACAGCAAATGTTTAGTTCTCTCTTCTGTTATAAATTCAGTGTGGATTAGGTTGAAGTAGAGTGCAGGCTTGTTTCGGATAGTCACTCAAGTGTCAGGATTTATTTTCTCCACTCATGTTGCCGTTGAATTCTCTACAATGTTGCAGTGGGTTCGTTTCTGAGAAGAGCAGCGTGGTGGGGGCAAGAGGCGCGGAGTCAACACACAGACCCCGGGAGTCCGGTGAGAGCAGGCTTGAGGCAAGCAGCCGGCAGACTCGTTTATTACAGTTGATACAACAGCTTATATAGCCAAGACCAGCCAATCTGGTCAAGGGGCGGTCTATACCCCAACCAATCACAGCCTGTCGCCAGGCAGTTTCCAGAGCCATCCAATCATAGCCTGTCGCCAGGCAGTTTCAAATCCATCCAATCACAGCCTGTTGCCAGGCAGTTTCCAAAGCCAGGTGGGTTTCAAAGCCATTCCTGACTAACTGACGCTCACTTGCCAGTGGCCACCTTCGCATGGCCTTCTCATTCCCCTACACACTCACTATCTTGAAGTTGGCTATTTGGAATATATAAACTCTGACAGCACCATGAAAAGGAAACAGAGAAGGAGGTCTCTGTATTTTCATTGCCTCACTTAATTGTTTGTAGTCTCAGGCCCTGGATCTACACTAACCACATAGCCCCAATAAAACTTCAAGGGTGGCTAGAGAATAAAGGGGAGTTTGTGTATCATCAGCTAAGCACTAACAATATCTGCCAGCCAACTCTATCCTTCATTTAGGGTCTTAAGAACTCTCACTTAGCATGCTAAAATACTCTCCTAACCTCAGTGTCATAAATGATGTGACCCAGATAGGTGGCATCTGGGAGAGCTGAGGTTTGTTGTAGGGAGCAAATATCTACATGGGAAGGTTTCATTTCAGGTAGAGGAAAAAACAAGAACAAAGGAAGGACACGCTTGTCATATCGAAAGAACACCAGCTCCCATAAAGTGGTCAGGTTCTGGACATGGTTTGAAAGAAGAAAGATCTGTGGAGAGGCAGAATAATCAGGAATTTTGGATTTGTTTGGGCATTCTACTTGCCTGTTGATATCTAAGTGATGGTGTTGCTGGGCAGTGGTTTTCAGTCAGAGCTGGAGTTGCCCATTTGCGAGCCATGCACACATCACATAGGTGGTATTTAAAACCATGGGACCAGATGAGATCATCAAGATTTCAGTGTACAGAACATGACTGCTCTCTGAGGGCTCTCCAATTCCGAGAGATCAGAAAGAGGAGGAGGACATGTGGGAATCTCTGTCCTTAATGTGCTGTACATTTTGATTTAATGCTATAACTAGTATTCAAACAGTATGTTTCACTTTGTGTTTCTATGTGGGGTGCAAACTGTTGAAATCTTTACTTAATGTATACTAATTGATCTTCTGTATATAAAGAGAATTGAAAATGAATCTTGATGTGAATGGAAGGGGAGAGGGAGCAGGAGAGGGGAGGGTTGCGGGTGGGAGGGAAGTTATGGGAGGGGGAAGCCATTGTAATCCATAAGCTGTACACTGGAAATTTATATTCATTAAATAAAAATTTAGAAAAAAAAAAGAGGAGGAGGAGTCAGCAGAAGAGACAGAAAAAGGGAGGTGGAGGATGGGTGGGGGGACCCAGAGAGAGAGAGCCGTCTGTGGCTAAGTGCAGCCAGCACGGCACAGAGGGGACGTGATCCTGTGTCCAAGCTTCCGCTGGTTTAAATATGATGAGGATGGAGAGTGGACCATTGGATTCAGCACCTTGGTCAGAGTAGTGTCAATATAGCTATAACCACAGAACCCTGAATGGACTGTGCTGAGGGATGGGAGTGTCTTCTCACCTAGGGACAGATAGCCAGGGTTTCCAGACAGTTCAGCAAAATTTCCATCACAAAAGGCAGAGCCCAACACAAACAGGAAGAAAGGTATTTGGAGGAGGCCAGACACCACAGGGAATAGAATGAACTTTAATTTAGAAGAGGAGATAGTGCATACATGAGATAAAAATAGAGTTCTCCTTTGGTAAAGGGAAGAATTGTCCCCAGGAGAAAACGGGGCTAGATGGAGAGATTTTTGAATCTGAGAGGTCAGTTAGGAGTCTATCATCATAATTTACAAATGAGGGCCTGGACCAGGATTCAGGGGCAATGGAAAGGGAAAGAAGGGATAATTACAGAAATCTTTAAAACAATCTTTTTCTAGAAAAATAATATATTCTCCTTGTAGAAAAATTTCAAAATACAAAAAATTCAATGAAGAGAATGAAAACTCCCCTATTATTGCAGCAGATTTAATTGCTCTTAACATTCAAGCATATATGCCTCCAGTCTTTACATATATGTATTTTTAATAAATTTTGGATAATATGTATATGCAGTTTTTTATATCCTTTTTGCACTTTCCAATATACAATAAATTTCTATGTTTTTAAATATTCTCCAGAAATATAATTTTAAAAATTCACTGAGATAATTTACAACCAGTAAAATAAACAAATCTTAGGCTTACAGCTTAATTGTTTTCCCTTATATATATGTACACCTGTGGTAACCACTATTCCGATTTGCATCATTGTGGATTAGTTTTGCCTGTTCTTGAGCTTCATATAAATTGAATAATACAAAATCAACCATTTTGAATCCTAATTCTTTCCCTCAGTATTTTTTTTTCTTTTTCTTTTTTTTGGCAGGCAGATGGATAGTAAGAGAGAGAGAGACAGAGAGAAGAGTCTTCCTTTTTGCCGTTGGTTCACCCTCCAATGGCCGCCGCGGCTGGTGCATCTCGCTGATCCGAAGCCAGGAGCCAGGTGCTTCTCCTGATCTCCCATGTGGGTGCAGGGCCCAAGCACTTGGGCCATCCTCCACTGCCTTCCCAGGCCATAGCAGAGAGCTGGCCTGGAAGAGGGGCAACTGGGATAGAATCCGGCGCCCCAACCAGCACTAGAACCCAGTGTGCTGGCGCCGCAAGGCGGAGGATTAGCCTGTTGAACCACGGCACCAGCCTCTCTCAGTATATTTATTTTTTTTAAGATTTATTTATTTACTTGAAAGTCAGAGTTACAGAGAGACAGAGGCAGAGACAGAGAGAGAGAGAGAGAGGTCTTCTACCTGCTGGTTGACTCCCAAATGGCTGCAATGGCCTGAGCTACACCCAACTGAAGCCAGGAGCCAGGAGCTTCTTCTGGGTCTGCCACGCAGGTGCGGGAGACCAAGGACTTGGGCCATCTTCTATTGCTTTCCTAAGCCATAGCAAAGAGTTGGATCAGGAGTGGAGCAGCCCAGACTTGAAGCGGTGCCCATATGGGATGCCAACACTGCAGGTGGTGGCTTTACCCACTATGCTACAGTGCTGGGCTCCTCCCTCAGCATATTTAAAAAATCAATTTGTGTTATTGTATTTATCAGTAGATAACTTTTATTGATATGCATGTTACATTTTATGGATATAGCAAAATGTGTTTATCCATTCTTCTAATTGATGGCCATTTGGGTTGCTTCCAGTTTTGTTTAGGGGAGTTATTATGAATAAAGCTGCTATACATATTCTTGTCTATTTTATAGATATATGCTTTTATTTCTGAGGAACAGAATTTCTGGGTCATATAGTAGGTATATGTTTAACTTTGTAAGAAACTGCCAGAAAATTTTCCATTGTGGTTGTACCATTTTACTTTCTTTCCATTTATGAATATAAGTTCAGGATATTAAAAAAAGCATTTCAAACTCACCAGTGAGGATGTGATTTTTAATGGCTGAAGGGTATAGTTCATATTGCATCCCTAGAGTAGCTGTTACATGTTTAGATGTCATATGTTAGACATTTTAGGCAGTTCCTAAATTTTCACTATTACAGTAATAGTGATCAAATCTTTGACTACAAATCCTTGACTCATCTGTAAGAGCTATTTTCAAGAGGCTTTCCATTTCTATATTATCATTCAGTAAGTAGCTGATTACATTCATTAGCAGTAGCAACAGAACAGATAGTACAGAATGCAGCATCTGAATACAAATGTTAGGTGGCTCTGAAATGCTTTGCTTTCAGAGTTACCTTGGAAGTGTGTTGGTGATGGGAACTCCAGGGCTGGAAGGCACTTCAAACACAGGGACATCAGAGATACTGTGCTTCCCTCCTTCTCCTTCCCTCTCTCTTTCTTTGCTCTCCCCTCTTTCTTTCCCCTTCTCTCTTCCTTCCCTCACTTCCTCTTTTACTCCTTCCACATACATTTGTTTACTCATACTGTATGGATTCTGAATTGAAGAGTTAAGCCAGATAATTAGGGCATACCACTAACTAGAGAAAACTTCACCCCCTTCAACGTTTGTGTGAAACTGTGGCAGGAGCTGCCAGTTGAATCCACTTCCCTTTCCTCCTCAGCTTTCCTAATAGGGATGGATGGCGGCAGTTGCCAGCTGGGGCTCCTGTAGCGCATAACTAACCTCCCGTTATCAAAGCTGGGAGAGGAGGGCAGAGCTTTCTGGTGAAGTGCCCACTTCACCTTGCATTTCACGTGGAGAGAACGCCGTGAGCAAGAAGGAGCCATTAGATCACGAAGCTGGCTGAGCCCTTGTTCTCGGTAGTGTTGGTGTGGGAGTGGCCACCCGAGTGCCTTGAGGTAGAGACCTCCATGTGGAGTCTGTGCAGGGCACACAGGTGGGGGAGGCAACAGAACTCCTCAAAAAACGTGGACAACATGTCAGGTATCTGCTCAGTCCTTCTTGGGAAGACAGTCTATCTCATTTCTGGTTGTTATCATATTCTCAAATCTGTCCATGGGCTAAAAGAAGCTAAGATCTTCTCAAAATGGGCTACAGATAGGTTGCTAAGTGGAAGGAAACCCAATAATTGTGTGGCTGCTTTGCAGTCTCTGCCTAAAATGTCTTTTGTGGAAGCTGATTCTTTGACTTTTACTCCTTACCTTCTTCCTCACCCAGCTCCCTTTGTTCATTTTCTTTCTTTCTTTCTTTCTTTCTTCTTCTTCTTTCTTTCTTTCTTTCTTTCTCTTCTTTTCTTTCTTTCTTTCTTTCTTTCTTTCTTTCTTTCTTTCTAATTATTTACTTTATTTATTTGAAAGACAGAGTTACAGAGAGGTCAAGCCAGAGAGAGAGGTCTTCCATCCTCTGGTTCATTCCCCAGATGGCCACAACGGCTGAAGCTGGGCCCATCTGATGCCAGGAGCCAGGAGCTTCTTCTGGGTCTTCTACATGGGTGCAGGGGCCCAAAGACTTGGGCCATCTCCCACTGCTTTCCCAGGCCATAGCAGAGAGCTGGATCGGAAGAGGAGCAGCCAGGACTAGAACTGGTGCCTATATGGGATGCCAGCGCTTCAGGCCAGGACTTTAACCCCCTATGCCATGGTGCCAGCCCCTCATTCTCTTTCATATTTCCTCTACCTCCTTCCTTCATTTGGATTCTTCTCTTTCTCATCTTTCTCTACACCTCACTTCTTCTTTCTCTAATATAATAGGGGAGTGTGGCTTATTGAGGTGGGGTGTTCAGGTAGGTGAGAACAACTCTGACATACTTCTTCACCTTTTGTTCCCACCATTTCAAGTAATAGCTATAAAATATTGCAGTTAACAGATAAACTCATTTTGAAAGTACTTGCATAGTTTTCTATTAAGCCATATATGATCTGACTATAATATGTAATAAACCAGGATGATAAAGATAATGTTAACATCCTTGAGAAATTAATGGAAAATACCATGAGACTCTGTGAACATACAGTCATAAAGTCTGGTTAAATATTATTACATGAAGAGCCATTGAAAAATGTGAGGAAGTTCCATTTTCTGCTGATCAAATAATTACACAAGCAAGAGCAAGGATCTTGGATTTTACTAATTACAGATATTTAATTAATTACAAAGAAAAGCTTTCTATGTTTGGAGTCTTGGCTGTTTTAAAGTTCTTCCCAAGTTGCATGTTCAAAGATCATCTTTCAAGCTTTTGCATTTTTGAGAGTGATGTAATTCTTCTTGATTATTTCAACATAACATAGAATTGAAACACCACAGTTTAGAGTTCACAGACACTTCCTTTTTAATCTTCTTTTGGGATACATTTTATAATGAGTTCTGGCCTGAGATGTGCTCCTGGTTTTCATCAGAATTTTAAAAATTCTATTCTTAACTGAAATGGGGTAAAGAGTCAAATGACTTTTGGCTCTCTTTGGTCTGGTGTTTATGATTTCACATGGTTTCAATATTCTTGAGGACAATATTTCATTTCCAAGAGAAGGGCTTAAGGCTCCAATCATTCAACACAGCTTTTGAGCTTCTCTCTTTCTCTCAAAAGTCATAACATTTTTATCTTTGTAAGAAATATTGAAGACCACGGTTCTTATGGATGGCTCAATATGTTTTGGACAAAATTGGTTTTTAAACACAATAATGTTGTTTATCTCTTATTTAAAACTTTAGTGACTTCTGTATTATTTATCCCTGCATTACAAACAGCCAGTAAGTTTTTATGTTTCTAGAACACAGTACTTATTTGTTCACAGTTCTTTGGGTTGACAATTAGCCTTTGGCTCAGCATGTTGGTTCTTCTGTTTGTATCCCTGGTGCCAGTCCCGTGACTATTGCCATCTTGGGCTTAGCTGCGTTTGGAGGGCCGAGATGGCCTCACTGGCTGTTGATGATAGCTGTTGACAGGCTGTTGATGCTGGCTGTGACTGTGGTCCTACTCCATTTGATTTCTTATACTCCAGTTGGCTAGACTGGACTTCTTTACATGGTAGACTCAGAGAAGCATTATCAGAAGGAGAGAATGAAGCTCCCAAGTCTCTAGGGGTTGAATCTCAGCTATCCCACAATGTCACTACTTCTACATGCTCTTGGTCATAGGTCTGGGCCCAGTTCGAGGAGAGATAAAATAGATTTCCTCTCTTGATGACAGGGGTGTGAATTTATATTACAAAGGAGCACAAGGATTGTGGTGCTCATCTTTGCAAACAGTCTACAATAGGGAGGTAGGTGTTGTGATACAGTGGGTTAAGCTACTGCTTTGGTTGCCCACATAGCACATCAGAGTGTCTTGAATAGAGTCTTCTCTTGGCTTCTAGTCCAGTTTCCTGATAATGTACATCCTGGGAGACAGCAGGTGATGAGTAAAATTCCTTGGTTCCATGCCACCAACTTGGGAGAGGTGGATGGAATTTCTGGCTCCTGGCTGCAGCCTGGCGCAGCCCCATCTATTGCAGCATTTGGGGAGTGAGCCAGCAGACAGGGCAAAATTCTCTCTCTCTCTCTCTCTCTAATAAATATGATCAGTCTTAAAAAACAATCTATCATAGCATCTCATCATAATGAGAACAAAAGCCAAGATTTTACCATGGCCTCCAAAGCCCTTCATCGTCTGATATACTGCTTTCCTTCCTTTTCGCTCTGGTATTGTTCCACCTTCACTTCTGTTCGCTGGCCTCCTTTCTGTTGCCCAAATGTACCCTTTTTGCTGCTTCCTCTCTCTGATGTGCCCTTTCTCCCTATTCAGGTCTCAGCTTTAAATATCACATCCTCAGAATGTTCAACATTGTCTCCTCTGCTTTCTTAACTACTTTATTATGGTATATACCTTTACCTACTTGTCACTCTCTGACATTACCTTATGTTTAAAACTATGTTTATGGCTTGCTTTCCCATTGGGATAAAAAGTTCTATGAGTGTTAGGGATTTGTCTTTTTTTTAAAAAATATGTGCAAGGATTAAAATAGTCCTCCAATAATTGTTCTTAATACTATAATAACGGCTACACCTGGAAAGTGGAGTGATACCTGTGCTGGGCTGTGTTGCAGACAATGTGATGCTATGTGATCCTGAAGAACAGCCAAGGTTAAAATCAACTGACCTAGCCTAGAAACTTTGCAGAAGAGATGGAACCAGTACTGAGTCTTAGATAGGGTAAGATTTCCAGAGGCGGAGGAAAGAAGGCCTCCCTATCAGGGTAGACATTCGATGAGCAAGGAGGGAAGAAGTGGGTGTTTCAGGATGAGCAATGCCAAGAACAGGCCTATAAACTTGACTCAGTAAGCAGCTGGTACATCGACTGTTAATACTTCCTTAATTTCCAAAGCTAGCTCTGATTTGAAATATTTGATTCCATTTTCTACTTAAACCCAACAAAATATCTTTTGACATTTCAGCAACCAAACCACATTTCTTTTTAAAAAAATTTATTTATTTATTTAGAGAGGCAGAGAAAGGGGTCTTCCATCCACTGGTTCACTCCCCAAATGGCTGCAATGGCCAGAGCTGGGCCAATCCCAAGCCAGGAGCAAGGGACTTTCTTTAGGTCCCCAACATGGGTTCAGGGGCCCTTGCACTTGGGCTGTCTTCCGCTGCTCTCCCAGGCCATCAGCAGGGAGCTGGATAGGAAGTAGACCAGCCAGAACTCGAACTGGTGCCCATATGGGATGATGGTGCCAGAGGTGGAGGTTTAACCTATTATGCCACAGTGCTGGCTCCCCAGACTCCACTTCTAAGGCAAAAGCTGCACAAAAACTATAATTACATAATGAATTTTTTTCTTTAAAATGTATTCTCCAAGGGCCGGCTATGTTGCATAGTAGGCTAAGCTTCCACCTGTGGCACCGGCGTCCCATGGAGCACCAGTTCATGTCCTGGCTGCTCCTCTTCTGATCCAGCTCTCTGCTAATGGCCTGGGAGAGCAGCAGAAGATGGCCCAAATGCTTGGCCCCTGCCCCCATGTGGGAGACCTGGAAGAAGCTCCTGGCTTCAGATAGGCACAGCTCCGGCCGTTGTGGCCAATTGGAGAGTGAACCAACAGATGGAAGACCTTCCTCTCTGTCTCTCCCTCTCTCTGTCTGTGACTCTACCTTTCAAATAAATAAATAAAATCTTTTAAAAATTATGTATTCTCCAATATGGGACATGCCTCAGGGAAGTTACGCTAGATTCTTACTGTAGCATAGATATAATGAAGGTAGTCCCAAGATTGATCCATTAGACTTGATTGGAGATTGGAGACATGAAAAGGAGATAGGCATCCCGGACAGGTTCGTGTATTTATCTAGAGAAAGTAGATAAGGGTAATGTTGATGGGATCTTAAAGTCAAGGGTAGGTGCGAGAGGCATTTGGGAGAAAGAATCAAGTCACCATCCGTGGTGATGATGAGGCAGTGACACACCTATTTAAGAAGGCTGGCCTGACTCTTCTGAGTTAGATTGCTATGAGTAAGCATTAACGGTGGTCACTTTAACAACATTTCCCCTGCTGGTGTTAGCTGAGGGGGAGAGAGTGACAGGACAAAGAGCAGATGGAGAAGCCCATTATCCTGGCACTAATCTTCAAAAATTTAAATACATCTTATAAAAAAAAGAGATATAATTCACATACCAAAAGTTTATTTTTAAATACTTCTTTTTCAAACAGTATAGCTTTCAGTATTTTCACAAAAAGTAGTTTTAAGTATATTCACAAGGTTGTTCAGCCACCATCACTGTCCAGTCAGAACATTTTTATCACTCTAAAAACAAATCCAGTACCCATAAATGGTCACTCCCCAGTCTCCTTAGCCCCATCTCTTAGCAACCACTGATCTTCTTGTCTTTATGGATTTGCCTATTGCAAAAATTTAATATAAATGGAGTCATCTAGAAATCCTATAGTTAGCATAATCTTTTCAAGGTTCATCCATATATTAGTATGTATGCTACTTTATTCTGGTTTATGGCTAGATGGTATTCCATTGTGTGGATATACCATATTTTTTTTTTACTGTTTTATTTTTAACTTTTATTTAATGAATATAAATTTCCAGTGTACAGCTTATGGATTACAATGGCTTCCCCCTCCCATAACTTCCCTCCCACCTGCAACCCTCCCCTCTCCCGCTCCCTCTCCCCTTCCATTCACATCAAGATTCATTTTCAATTCTCTTTATATACAGAAGATCAATTTAGTATAAAGATTGCAACAGTTTGCACCCACATAGAAACACAAAGTGAAACACACTGTTTGAGTACTAGTTATAGCATTAAATCAAAATGTATAGCACATTAAGGACAGAGATCCCACATGAGGAGCAAGTGCACAGTGGCTCCTGTTGTTGACCCAACAAATTGACACTCTAGTTTATGGCGCCAGTAACCATCCTAGGCTGTCGTCATGAGTTGCCAAGGCTATGGAAGCCTTCCAAGTTTACCGACTCTGATCATATTTAGACAAGGTCATAAAAGACAGAGTGAGGATAGTAACCAATGATCCTAAGAGTGGCATTTACCAGGTTTGAACAATTATACAGCATTAAGTGGGGAAGAGGACCTTCAGTACACACAGGTTGAGAGTAGAGCCATTGGTGGTAGAGTAGAGGTTATGATTACAAAGGAATGAGGCCCAAGTGCGCTAGACAGGGTCTAGAACAAAGGGCAGAGTCATTATTAGAGGAGCTAAGAAAGGTGCTGTCTAAGCTACAAGTAATTTTTCTGATTGAGAGGCAAATAGAACCTGATAGAAGGGGCTTGATAATAATCTGGTGGGCTTTAGGCCTTGTAAGTTAAGAGGCCCAGACCTATCTATCTCTTCACATGGGGTATATCCTAAGGGAGGTGTGAACCTCCTAGGGGAAGGCACTCTGTTGACTTTCATTACCTGGCTGGCCTGGGAGGAGAGCTGGCCAGGTAAAGGCAGGTGGCATCTCTAACAAGAAATTGACAGTTCTGCCTGCAATGTTGCTGACCCTACTTGACCATACCCTCAGCTGCAGTGGTCACTTTGGAAGTTGGGCTGAGTGAAGGGCTTTTCAGCTTAGAGCTAATAAGATCTGTGGCTCTGACCTGGGCATCCTTCAACTCCAGGGCAGGTCCATTTCCAGTGATCCAACTCTTGGCAGAGCTGCCAGGGCTCTTCACAAACTAAAAACATTTTATATGGTTGTGCTTAAGTTTACTGGTTAAACAAACTACACCATGTTAGGTATTTAAGAGGTGTTTTCAAATACATGATTCTTAAAATTTATAGAAGGCATCGGATCTTCTGGTAAATGTTTTCTTAAGTTGTTATCCAATGGTTGAAACGGTTTGCTAAGTATTCATGTAATATTGCTATTGTCAGCAAGCGATCTAGGACTTGCTCCCTCATTTCTCTATTCTAAGCCCAACTTGTTCTTTCATTTCTCTATTCTCTTCAAGGTAGGAAACTAATTCTATTATGAAGGAATCTGTAGGACGCACAATTTAATCTTTAGACCTTATAAAAGAGATGGCTAACATTTTTCTGTAATAGCATAGCCAAAATAAGAACTTAAATAATAATCTATAGCTAGATTCACTTCGCCGTCAGCGAAGTATACAGTAAGTAGAAAAAACCTCCTTTTCAGACCAAAGGGAAAGAAAGTTTTAAAGTGAGAATATAATTTTCCTCATGGGCACTGTCTACCTTAGAAAAACTCCTACAGAACATGCCTGTGACTATAGACTTGTAGTTCAGGCCACTGAAGATTAGAGATGGGACATGGGCACTCCCTTGACTTGCATCCTCTGGTCTGCTTTAACACAAACCAGGAGGAAAAGAAAGCTCGGCATCAGAAGCAATGGGTGGCAGGCCTATTAATGGCTGATCTGTACAGTGATCTGCCCTCAAGGAGACCCAACAGGCCAGTCCACTGCAGTGGCTTTCAATGTGATATACCATAATTTTTTAAAAAGATTTATTTATTTATTTGACAAGCAGCGTGACAGAGAGGGGGAAATACAGGGAATCTTCCATCTGCTGGTTTACTCCTCAAATGGCTGCAACAGCTGAACTGGGCCAAGCTGAAGCCAGGAGCCTGGCACTCCACCTGGGTCTCCCACATGGGTGACGGGGTCCCAGGTACTTGGCTCATCTGTTGCTGCTTTCCCAGGTGCATTAGCAGGGAGCTGGATCAGAGCCAGAGCAGCCAGGACTCAAACCTGTGCTCACATGAGATGCTGGAATTGCAGGGGCAGCTGAACCCATTGCACTACAAGCCAGCATATGAATTGTTTATCTATTTGTCAGTTGACAGATCTTTGAGAGGTGTCCAGTATTTGGCTGTTAGGAATAATGCTCAAGCCTTGCATCTTTGAGATGGCCTTTACAATTAATATATGGGCCATTTTCAATGTTATTTATTTGAAAGCTAGAGTTACAGAGAGAGATTGAGAGAGAGAGAGAGAGAGGTCTTTCATCTGCTGGTTCACTCCCCAAATGGCTGCAATGGCCAGAGCTGGGCCTATCTGAAGCCAGAAACCAGGAGCTTCTTCTGGGTCTCCTACATGGGTACAGGGGCCCAAGCACTTGGGCCATCTTCTACTGCTTTCCCAGGCCATAGCAGAGAGCTGGATTGGAAGTAGAGCATCTAGAACTAGCTTTACCTGCTATGCCACAGTGCTGATCCCAATTTTCAATATTTTAAGAACACTAAAGAAGCATCTCACTGGCTAACAAAATTGTCAGAGTGATGCTATTAAGTGGAAGATCATGCAATCCCCTTTCTTGAAGTCTCTCCTTGACTCCCTTTTCACTTGGAGTTGGGACCCTGGACACAAACTCCAAGACTCTATTCAATTGGTTCTCCTGTGTCCTGGTCTTGTCTTATGTCTTGGCTGTTCTGAGCTTGGTCCTCAAACACTTGTGCATGCTCCCTCCTCAGGGTTTTGTTCTCCTTGCTTTCTTCCTCTTCCCCAAGGGATCTCAATCGATGATTTGTTACTGCCTTCAGGTCTTGCTCAAATATCACCTTTTCAGTCTGACGTTTCTGCCCTCGAATTCCGTAAAGGACACCCTTGCATCCCACTGTGCTTTGCATCTTCCATCTCTCTTCCTGCTTTATGTTTCTTTTAGAACGTCTTCTATTCACATAGTTTACTTATCTTTCTAACGTTTTCTCCACTGGAATGCAAACTCCAGGAGGGTAGGAATTTCTCAATTTTTGATTTTTTTTTCATTCAAAATGTTTATCATTTTTAACATGTATCATATGATGTGATCATTCTACACACGTACACAATGTGTCATGATCAAATCAGACTAATTAGTATAGCCATCTCCTTAAACATTTAGCGTATCTTTGTGTTAGGAACCTTTAAATTATGCTGTAGAACATTGGAACTTACTCTTCCTATCTAATTGTGTTTTGGCAGAGGCAGAAATTTTTCTGTTTTGTTCACTGTTATATTCTCAGCACCTAGGCTAGCCCCTGGTAGATACTAGACTTTATTAAAGAGATGTCAAAAATACATCAAAGAATGAATGAACGTGCCTCAAATCAGGCTGCTCAGGGACGTCAAACATTACAGTTCTTTGCTTTTGGCTGGAAGTGTAGCCATACAACTTGAAAATGTAACTCATGCAGATCAGAAGTTCTAATAAGCACGTGTCTTTGACTATGCCCAGTCTTCTGACGAATGTTTAACATATGGGAACAATCATTTGATGCAATTTACTTGGTTGAAAAAACTTTGGAAGCCTGCGATTCACATAGGGAAAATTTGCCCCTGGCAGTAAGGACTTTGGGGACAGCTTTTCTAAAGCACTGTTGAAGATGGGCTTAGTGGAAACAGCAGATTAATTACAGAGAAATTTCGTGGGTGAGGGGGAAGCTGCGTGTTGAATAAATGTTTATCAGCACCTATCATTTGACCAGTCTGTTCAAAGGTTCCTGTTGCAATCTGTTTTGGCAGCACTTGTGTAAAATTGAGGTAGCAGTGACAAAGGTTTTATTTATCTCATGTTATTATCTGTTGACTTTTAAAGGGCTCAGTAATGAACAGCAGTGGATTAGCTAACCCATTGGTAAGAGTGAAGCAATGTCTTGGGAAGCCCCTTTGGAACCTTTCAAGTCGGTCAGGGTCATGGGCTCCTATTGAAGAGAACATCTCAAGGAACAAGGGTTCTTTTATAACTGTGTGAGATGAGGGCCACAGAGGAGAAAGGATGTGCTCAATCCACATCATTAAATAAGAATATGGCCAAAGTAAAACAAAAACTAATGCGAAAGATCTCATATTAATTGCATTCTGATTCAATCAGCACTTTCTATGCATTATATCACCTCATTGACCCTACAACTTTGTGAGATAGTGCTATTTGTCACATTCTATATTCAAGAGACCTGAGATTCACAGAGACTAAGTAACTTTTCCAAGGCCCCAAGTAAATGTGAAAGTTGGGATTCAAATCTGATTATCTTTGACTTTGAAAATCTATGATCTCTTTCTATAACTTACAGTGTCTCCAAGTGGGAAAATCACTTTCTCTAAATGTCTCATAAGTTCTGTCCTTTGACATCTACACACAATAATGATGATGATGATAATAATGATAATAACATATATTTCCTGGATACCCATATATTAGTAGGCATAAGTCTAGCTCTGGGAATATATAAGTGAATGGCAGAAAGAAAAGTTACTGCCCTTGTAGGGAGTAAAGATAATGAACCTAATACATAAGCAGTTTATGTTTTTTTTTTTTCTGAAGGTGAAAAGTGCAATAAGGAAAATGAAAACAGCAGGGAAAAGAGGACTGGAAGTCTCCTAGAGTGTGGTGAGTTCCAGTGGGCAGTCAGGGAAGCCATCACCAAGCAGGTAATATTGGAGCAAAGACTTGAGGTGAAAGTGTAGCTATCTGGGGTGAAACACTTGGGACAAAGAAGAGTTAGTGCAAAAGTCCTGAAGTAGAAGCACGCACTGTGGGTTTGGGGAGCGTGGAGAAGACGAATACAGCTAGAGGGCTGATACGAAAAGCAGAGTGGGGGAAGATGAGGTGAGGTGAAAGGGGGGCCGGCTTGTGTGGGGTCTTGTAGGCCACTGTGGAGATGTGAGCTCTTACCCTCAATGAAGTGAGGGAGTCTTTGTGAGGCATTGGGCAGAGGGGGCAGCACCCAGCTTACACGTTGAAAGGATCTCTTTGGCTGTGCTGAGGGATGTGCAGGATGACAAGAAGGGCAAGACCATATAGAAAGCTATTTTAATAGTCTAGGTCAGAGATGATGATGGCTGAGACCAGGGCAGAAGCAATGGAAGTAGTGACTCCGTTCCAGATAAGGTTTTTCTTTTTAACTTTTATTTAGTAAATATAAATTTCCAAAGTACAGTTTATGGATTACAATGACTTCCCCCCCCCCCATAACTTCCCTCCTACCTGCAACCCTCCACTCTCCAGCTCCCTCTCCCATTCCATTCACATGGAGATTCATTTTCAATTATCTTTATATACAGAAGATCAATTTAGCATATATTAAGTAAAGATTTCAGCAGTTTGCACACACACAGAAACACAAAGTGTAAAATACTGTTTGAGTACTAGTTATAGCATTAATTCACATTGAAGAGCACATTAAGGACAGAGATCCTGCATGAGAAGTAAGTGTACAGTGACTCCTGTTGATGACTTAACAAAGTGACACTCTTGTTTATGGTGTCAGTAATCACCCGAGGCTCTTGTCATGAGTTGCCAAGGCTATGGAAGCCTTTTGAGTTCGCCAACTCTGATCCAGATAAGGTTTTTTGAGAGATTTGAAATAAGGAGAGGAATTATGGTTATCTACCACTTTTCCATCAGGAATCTACCTTTCTCTCCCCATTGTTTCTCTAAGAAACAATGCTGGGGCTGGCGCTGTGGTGTAGTGCCGGTAAAGCTGCTGCCTACAGTGCCAGCATCCCCACATGTGTGCCGATTTGAGTCCCAGCTGCTCCTCTTTCCATCCAGCTCTCTGCTATGGCCTGGGAAAGCAGTGGAAGATGGCCCAAGTTCTTGGGCCCCTGCACCTGCGTGAGAGACCTGGAAGAAGCTCCTGGCTACGGATTGGCGTATCTCCAGCAATTGCGGCCATCTGGGGAGTGAACCAGTGGATGGAAGACCTCTCTCTCTCTCTGCTTCTCCTTCTCTCTCTGTGTAACTCTGACTTTCAAGTAAATAAATAAATCTTAAAAAAAAAACAAACAGTGCTATGAGTTCAGTTCAAGAACCTTCACAATGTGTGTGACACGTGGCAAAGTGCTTTAGTCTGAGAAGAAAGCCCAATCCTCCGGGACATTTTACCATTCAGTCTATATAAGTCACAGTGTTTTAAATTCCGAGTAGCAAGAGTCAGACTCCTGTACTGTTCTCTCTCTGCAGACTGCTTCTGTGGGCCACACTTCCTTCCTTCCTTCCTTCCTTCCTTCCTTCCTTCCTTCCTTCCTTCCTTTTCTTTTTTTTTTTTTAAGATTTATTATTTATTTGAAAAGCAGAGCTGCAGACACAGAGAGAGAGAGAGTGAAAGAGGGAGGGGGTGGAGAGGTCTTCCATCTGCTGGTTCACTCTCAAATGGCCACAACGGCCAGAGCTGTGCCAATCAGAAGCCAGGAGACCGGAGCTTCTTCTGGGTCTTCCACATGTGTGCAGGGGCCCAAGTACTTGAGGTCTTGCACTGCTTTCCCAGGTCATTAGCAGGGAGCTGGATCAGAAGAAGAGCAGCCGGACACGAACCGGCACCCATATAGGATGCCGTTGCCACAGACGGAGGCTTCACCCGCTACGCCACAACGCCAGCCCCCAATCTCACTTTCTTTTTCTGTAAAATGGCATTATTATTATTATTCCTCAAATGTAAGGTAATGTGATCTCTTTGAGCAGTTAATTTGTTTTGATTACTGTTGTAGCCAGGTACTTTTTTTAAAACAATTTATTTATTTATTTAATAGAAAGGCAGAGTTACAGAGAAGAGACGGGAGGGGGGTGGTTTCTATCTGCTAGTTCACTCCCCGAAGGGCGCAACAGCCAGAGCTAGGCTGATCCAAAGCTGGGAGCCAGGGGCTTTTTCCGGGTCTCCCACATGGGTGCAGGGGCCCAAGGACTGGAGTCATTTTCTACTGCTTTCCCAGGCCATAGCAGAGAGCTGGATTGGAGGTGAAGCAGCCAGGACTCGAACCAGCACCTATATGGGATGCCGTCACTGCGAGAGGCGGCTTTACCCGCTATGCCACAGTGCAGGCCCCTGTACCCAGGTACTTTGAAAAGTGCCTGGCCCATAGTAATTTCTCTATAGTCACTGAATGACAAATCAAAGAGACTATACTCAAAGGCCTATGGGAAAAACTCAGAAATCTATGTTAGGTTAATTATTAGCAAACTTAGACAACCTCTGAGATAAAAAGCTTTAAGGGAGGCCTGAATTCACAGGATAATTACTTTGCTTTGACTTAGTCTGTCATTTCTAGCTGCTCATATAATGGAATAATGAGGAAAACCCCTCAGTTTCTAGCCTCTGGTGTGCACACACATTTTCATATGCCAACAGCACCTGGGCAGCTTATATAAGAATAAGCACCCTTTTAAAAATTAAGAACATCTGCTGTTTTTAATCTGTCTCATTAGAGAGTTTCTTTGCACCCTGAACATGATCACTGGGGAAGCCAGCAGTGAACATACACAGCCAGGCGGAGGTGCGTTCCAGCCAGTCCAAGACTTAATCTACAAAAGTACACAGAACACTGCTTGACTATAGCGAATGTTGAAGAAGTACCTGCCCTTCTTATTACTGTAATTCCTTCCTTCCCTTCTAACCTTCCTTCCTTCCTTCACTAATCCATTCGTGTTATAAATATTTACTTATGTTTGATATTTTTTAGTTGTAAAAATTACCTTTATTTATTAGGGGAGGGGAGACAGAAGGGAGGTAAGAGGAGAGAGAGAGAAAGAGAAAGATATATATATATATAGAGAACCTACTTATTGGCTCACTCGTTAAATGCTCACAACTACAATAGCCAGAACTAGGCTGGGCCGAAGCTGGGAGCCAGGAACTCAGTCTAGGTCTCCTATGTGGGAGAAACCCAATCATCTGAGTGTCACTGCTGTGTCTCAGGCTCTGTGTTAGCCAGAAGCTGGAGCCAGTTGCTGCAGCTGAGTTTCAAATACAGATCTACTGATGTGGGTGTCTTAAGCAGCATCTTAACCAATAGGCCAGTGCCCTACCCCTGACACCTGCTTTGTACAGGTGCTGTGGTATATGTAGGGGAAATAGAGATGAATGAGACAGTCACGTGAAACTGATTAGAAAACAATGTGGAAAGGGCATGTGTCCAACCCTTCTTTTTCCTGACATTGTATTTATGGAACATAAGTGCTTTAGTGGTGTCCTTAAGTTCCCCTTTTCTCTTCATCTTGAAATAGTGTCTCAAGCTCTGTTATACTTACTGTGAGGAACCCAGTGCCATACCTTGAGTTTTCAGAGGATTCCTGTTGGTCATTTCATCCTCTAGCTTCTTTCCTGCTCTTCATTTGTCTTCTATCTTTTAAATTAAAATTTTATTATTTACTTATTTGAAATGAAGAGAGAGAGAGAGAGAGAGAGAGAGAGAGAGAGAGAGAGAAATTGATTTTGCATCTGCTGATTCACTCCCTAAAGGTCTGAATCAGCCAGGACTGGGCAGGCCAAATCCAGGACCCTGGAACAATATCTGGGTCTCCCTCATGGATATCAGGGACCCAACAACTTGAGCCATAATCTGCTGCCTCCCAGACTGGGCATTAGAAGGAAACTGGAATTGAAATTTGAGGCAGGACTCAACCTAGATACTCTAATATGGAATGCAGCCATCCTGAGTGGTGTCTGAACTGCTATGCCAAGTGCCCACCCCCAGAATCTCTTTGGACGTAGAATTGACAGGTTTTCTGATGAATTGGATGTGGATTTTACATAAAGAATGAAGGTCAAGGATGTTTCTAAGGTTTTTGGCCTGAGCAGCAGGAAGGTTAGAATTAGTAAAAGCAGCTCATGCTTAATGCAATACATCTGGAAAATACCTAAAATATGAGTGGGAAAACAGTAATTGCCCACAATTCCTATAATCTAAAGATAATCAATGTTAACATTTTGATGTGTTTCAGTCTGATCATTTTTCTCTTCCTTGTTAATTGTTCAATGATTTTTTATGTATATGAAATATGTATATTTTGTATGTAAACACATACATACTTACATTGCTTTAAAAAGAAACTTAACATAATGAAAATAGCTCTGAGCTGTTGTCACCCATTTTTCTGTTAGCAGGCAGCATAAAACTGACGAACTTCCCCGTAACATTATTTTCTAATATTCTGACTTTTTTTCTCATATCATTAAAAGGTTTTAGAAAAGATAATTTTTTTTGACAGGCAGAGTTAGACAGTGAGAGAGAGAGACAGAAAGGTCTTCCTTCTGTTGGCTCACTCCCCAAATGGCCGCCATGGTCTGCGTGCTGCGCCAATCTGAAGCCAGGAGCCAGGCACTTCCTCCTGGTCTCCCATGCAGGTGCAGGACCCAAGCACTTGGGCCATCCTCCACTGCCTTCCTGGCCACAGCAGAGAGCTGGACTGGAAGAGGAGCAACCAGGACAGAACTGGCGCCCCAACTGGGACTAGTACCCGGAGTTTAGACGCCATAGGCGGAGGATTAGCCTAGTGAGCTGCGGCACCAAGAAAAGATAATTTTAATGGATGCATTATATACCAGAGTCTAGTGATAACATTATGCCTATAGCTATTTCTATGTTGTTGGACATTTAGGTACTTCCCATTTTTGTGCTATTAAAAATAATACTTCCATCCTTGCACGTAAGTATTTGTGTATGTCTCTGGTGGCTTCCTCCTAAGAAATTGTTCAATTTGAAGCCATCAGGTCACTATTTTAAAAAGATGACTTCTTGCTTATTGATTATTTCTCAGCATCATACTACCACATGATGGTGAGAAGCTAAGAGTTTAATGTCCCTAACAGTGCTCATTTAAGCACTCACTCACTCACTCAGTTTCTCATTAAGGTTTTAAAACTTCTCTCAATTTCTCTTCCAACTTTGATTAAACTGAAAAAGCTAACTCTTATTAATCTATGTTAATGAGCATGAAGAACATTTGAAAGTCATGTAGAACTGCTGATTACTGTATCTCACTCAATACAGGGCCCCTTACTTCATTGAGAAATTCTTTTTCTTCCAACTCTGTGCCAATCTCTTCCTCTGTGTCCTTTATTGGCAGGGCATGGTTCTGAGTCCAGTGTTAAACAATTTCCAAAACTAAAAGCCATATCTAAAAATCATGAACATTTTTCTAAAGTTACAGCTTCCCGAACCACCAACTAAGGATATCACTTAGGACGATAAATAACTGAAACCCATAAAACATCTTGGGGAGGGGGAACCCAGCAGTGCAGTCATGGAAACACAGGAGAACAGGGATAAATCTCCAGCCAGGAGGAAGTCTTAGGCTTGTAAGGTTCTTGCTGTTTTGTTTAGTCTCTGATTTGGCTTTGCAGGGGTGCACAAAGAGTGATCTATTATTCACATATAATAGAGTTAGGTTGATTTGTTACTGTTTTGTTCCTTTTTGGGTCTTGCATCCTTCCTATCCCTAGGCACACATTCATTTTAGTTGGTGTTAACTGTTTATTTTTTGGCATGTGAATCATCATATCAATTTGAAGAGCCAAGATTATCTAAAAGGTCTAACCAAAGTGCCACAACCCATCTCATCCCTTGGACCCCAGTTCGCTTTCCCTGGCCACTCTTGTGGTAATGATCTCATTAGTTCTGGATTAACCTTCCTGTATTTCTTTTGCACAAATGAAGAAAAACAGGTATATTTTATTTTTTTAAAAAAGATTTATTTATTTGAAAGTCAGAGTTACATAGAGAGAGAAGGAGAAGCAGAGAGAGAGAGAGGTCTTCCATCTGCTGGTTCACTCCCCAATTGGCCACAACAGCCAGAGCTGGGTCAATCGGAAGCCAAGGAGCCAGAAGCCAAGATCTTTTGGGCCTCTCATGCAGTTGCAGGGGCCCAAGGACTTGAGCCATCTTCTACTACTTTTCCAGGCCATAGCAGAGAGCTGAATTGGAAGTGGAGCAGCCGGGACTCAAACTGGCGCCCACATGTGATGCCGGCACTGTAGATGGTGGCTTTACCCGCTATGCTACAGCGCTGGCCCCAGGTATATTTTCATATATAGCTTTCTTTCTTTCACTTTTCCTTGAAGGATGGAATATTATATACACCCTTTTGCACTTTGTAGTTGGCCAGTTGGCCATATTTGCTGGGAAGGACTGCCTGCCAACTCATAGAAATTTCCCTCATTCTTTTAATTTTTTTTACAGCAATATAGTACTCATTATATAGACACAGATGCTCTGATCCTGATAAACCCATAGTAAGTTAAAAATGCATTTACTGCCCCTAACCTACTAGCAGCACAGCACACTGTAGAATCTGGGTTATTTACCTTGCTGACTGCAAGACTAATTGGGAGCTGCCCAGCATGGTGAGAGACTATCACAGGGAACATTGTTGGCCTGTCAACAGATCAAAACTCAGAATTTGAAGTATGGTTTCTTTTTTTTTATTTATTTGAAAGGCAGAGTTAAAGAGAGAGGAGGAGGAGGAGGAGGAGAGAGAAAGAGAGAAAGAGAGGGAGAGAGAGAGAGAGTGTGTGTGTGTATATCTTCCATTTGCTGGTTCAATCTCCAAATGGCGGCAACAGCCAAGGCTGGGTCAGGCTGAAGCCAGGAGCCTTGAACTTCTGGATCTCCCACATGGATGGAAGAGCCCAAGCACTTGAGCCATTTTCCACTGCTTTCTCAAGTGTGTTAGCAGGGAAATAGATTACAAGTGGAGCAGCTGGGACTTAAGCAGATGCCCATATGGGATATTGGCATTGCAGTCAGAGGCTTAACCTGCTGTGCCAAGACACTGGCCCCAGAAGTATGGTTTCTATGGAATGCATATCACTTTCTCACACCACCCTGAAATCAAAAATTCCTGAGTCCAACCATTGTCAGTTATGGTTTGTGCATTCAGTCTCCCACACATAGGTGTTTAGGTTGTTCAATATTTTGCAGTTATAGATGATGTAGTGAATAATGTGTATATTTAAGTATGCATGTATTTTAATTTTTAGCATCAAAATAAGCTTATCTATTAATTCTATTTTCCCATGAACTTTTTGAAGTCCTCTGTGTTTGTGTGTGTGTGTATGTGTGTGGGGAAATTAGTTACATGAAGCAATTCAAAGATGGTGCCCAAAGGAAGTAAATCCCCCTGTAAGGTGATTTTTTAAATGATTGGTTGGTCCTTAGCCCTGCCCCAGTGACTCTGCAGTTTTGTGCTATAAAAGGTTCTGTTTTGCACAAAGTAAATGAGTTCTTGCTAGACTTGGCTCCCCGCTGCGTCTGATTGTCTCCGGGATCGGGAGGCTGGGGAACGGGCGAGCGGCGCACTTACCTTTCCTTGGACCCAGTCCATCCTGTACGGGTGGACTAAGACCCAGCATATGTACACATTATTGGTGGTGGTATATCTTCAGTGGGATGATAAAGATAAGTGCAAACTAGTCTTGTATGTAGACAAATTTCTTTCCAAAAGAGTTTTACCAGTATCCATCCATACCAGTAATGTGTGAGAATGCCTGTTTCCACAGTCTTGTCAAAAGAAAATATGATTGTATTTTAATTTTTGTCAGTCTGGTAACTGAGAAATGGCAGCTCCCCAAATTGTGACTTTAGTTCAGCAAGATGGTCCAGTGAGTTCTGTTGGAACAATCCTTCTTGCCTGCATGGTAGTCTAGAAACTGCCAGAGCAATCATAAGATTTACCTCATTTCTTTCACTTTTCTTGGGGATGATACCCTGGTCCTATTATCCTATGTCTAATAATCATAAATTTGTATAGTTTTCCAATTATTTAAGGCAAGAGCATAAATCCAATCCCTGTTAATCATGGTTAGAAGTGGAATTTTATTCAGCATTCATCTGATAAGATTTCCAATAAGATAGAAGAAATAATCAAAGATGAACAAAGCAATGGGGGAAAATGTAGAGCTAAATTGATCAAGGATACTTCAAAGAGTTCATTGAAAATAGAATTAAAAAATAAGTTTCTTTTGTTATAAAATTTCTCTTTAGAAATCTGTGCATATGAGGACCCTTCACAAAGGTAGTAGAAGATGCATATTATGGATATTGCTACCATGACCAGTTGCTTCAAGTAGGGATGTGTGATTGTGGTTGGCTAGAGTGTTTTAGATATAGATCGCCAAGAGACAAAGGATGGCTCTGGTGAAAAGAATCCTTTGGGCCCATAGAGAACATAGTAAAAGGAAAATTTAAGGTACCAGCAAAAAGAAGATAAGCAGTTTGAGGACGTTTGGCTCCTGTTCTTCCCAAACGTGCTTATTTTGCTTTCTCTTGGGCCAAGCTGAACCTCTTCAGCCAGCATAGGCTGTGAGTCAGAAGTGCCATCAAAACGGAAGTGAATTCTCCCAAATAGGAACACCTGCTGGCGCTAAAGGTGACAAGACTGACTAAGCCTACTTTATTCACCAATATAGTCCAGTAACATGTGAAGAGAAAGACTTTACCTGGAGATCTCTTTAACCAAATGATGAGATGGTCCTTGCACTGTAAATGGTATGGAAGTTTTAATGTTGGGAGAAATGTTGACTTTACCACAAAATTTTCGGAGTATATTCCTGGGAGAGACCTTTTTCTGGTTATATCAGCATTCATACTGATAGCAGTCAACATGTAAAAGAAAGATTGGTAAAAGCTGATCTTCAAACAAGTTCTCAGTGTTCAAGTCTGTCAACCTTGAATGTGGCAGTGAGTGAACTTAAACTTGATTGTTGGATTGATGATGTCATACACCATGAAGTAAAAGAAATCGGAACACCTCTCTTGGTATGTGCTGTGAATTATGGAACTCAGGGCAGAGAAAAAATGTATTTTAGGAAATTCTTCAAATTTCAGGTTCTCAAACCACTGGATGTGAAAACCAAATTTTATGACACAGAGACTGATGAAGTACTTCTGGAAGCTCAGATTCAGAATATTACAACCTCACCCATGTTTATGGAGAAAGTTTCATTGGAGCCATCTATCATGTACAGTCTAACAGAACTGAATTCAATCAGCCAAGCTGGAGAATGTGTATCTACATTTGGATCAAGAGGATATTTGCAGCCAATGGATACATGCCACTACTTATACTGCCTAACACCCAAAAAGGAGTTTGCAGAAAAAATAGGCATCATTAAGGGAGTAACAGAAATTGGAAAATTGGATATAGTATGGAAATCAATTCAAGGTGAGCAGGGAGGGTTACAGACCAGCCAACTTCAGAGAATGGCTCCAGATTATGGAGATGTTAGGTTGTCTTTGGAGGCGATCCCAGATACTGTGAACCTTGATGAACCTTTTCACATTACCTGTAAAATAACTAACTGCAGCAGTGAAAGGACTGTGGATCTGGTTTTGGAAATGTGCAATACCAATTCCATCCACTGGTGTGGTATTTCAGGAAGACAGCTTGGGAAGCTACATCCAAGTTCCTCTCTCTGCCTTGCCCTTACTCTATTGTCTTCAGAACAGGGAATACAAAGTGTGTCCGGCTTAAGACTAACAGATACATTCTTAAAGAGAACATATGAATATGACAACATTGCACAAGTGTGTGTGGTATCTTCAGCCATTAAAGTGGAAAACTGAAGACAATTTCCAATCTTACACTTTTCATTTATTTCAGTATTTTTGTCACTTTTGTAAAATAAGTCAAAAGTACAAGTCATTATATATTATTTAAATTTCTCAAAGAAAAAACTATATACAAACTTAAGAAAAGTGTGATTGATTGGAGAGAATGTTTTTGCAACATAGTTAACAGATATTTAACCTCAATACCCTTTTCCAATATTGAAAGGAGTGAGAGAGGGAGTGAAAGAGAGAGGGAGAGTGGGGGGAAGGGGAGGGAGAGAGAGAGAGCGCACGCGTGAGCGTGCCAGCTCTGTGGCTCAGCGGGTTAATGCCCTGGCCTGAAGTGCTGGCATCCCACATGAGTGCTGGTTCATGACCTAGCTGCTCCACTTCTGATCCAGCTCTCTGCTGTAGCCTGGGAAAGCAGTAGAAGATGGCCCAAGTCCTTGGGCCCCTGCACCTGCATGGGAGACCTGGAAGAAGCACCTGGCTCCTGGCTTCAGATTGGCATGGCTCCGGCTGTTGTGGCCAAATGGGGAGTGAACCATCCCTCTCCTCTTTCTGTGTAACTCTGACTTTCGAATAAAAAAATAAATCTTAAAAAAGTATGAAAAAACCTATAAATGTATCAATTTAGAACTTTTAGTTTTTATCAACAATGTATTATGAGCCAGGTGCTATGGCAGTTCCTGTAGACATGATTTAGTTCTCACAACTCTACGGAGTTGACGATGATATCCCCATCTGGCACATGGAAAACAGACGGGGAAACTGTGGGAAACTTGCTTAATTTTGCTATTTCTGAATGGTGGGGCCAAAATTCAATACCAGCTCTGTTGGACTTCAGAGCTCTTTCCCATGCCCTTTCCTCTTCCTTGTGCTCAGTTAGTTTACCTTGAACATTTCTAAAATTACATTGTTATCTGACAGAGTGTCCCCTGACCCTGTCTTTTCTGTTATGGCCCAGAGTAATATTGTGCCCTTAATTCACCAATATCACAGTGAAAGAGTAAATATATTATATGGATAATGTAATGTCAGTTAGTCATAAATATTTATTCTAAGTGAAGAGAAAGGGATAACTTATCACATCCAGTCACAATTAAACACTTGGCAAAACTAGTACCTAGTAGGGAAATTTGAAGTTGGCTAGTTCATTAATTTGGTGCATGGTGTTGTCAAAATTATTCATCAGGCTTAGCTTCAAGCTGACAAGCAATTATTTCTCTGGGGCCAAGTGAATTTCATGACCCAAACCCACAGAAGCATGGAAACTCTCAAACATGGAATTTGAAGATATTCACTTTATCTGTCAATGGATGACTTCAATCTAATTCTTGATTAGGATAATGGAACAACAACAAAAAGGAATTGAGTCTCAGCCATTTAAAAATATTTAGAAAATGACCCATAGGTCTTGTTTTTCATATTGTCTTTGGCTAAATATTTGAATATATTTGCAATTAAAGAACTAAATTGACAGTTTTGAGGTACATTCTTTTTTTAAAATAAAAATGTTTAGGGCAGTTTTAGATTCATGGCAATATTGAGAGGAAAGTATAGAGGTTTCCCATATGTCCTCTTCCCCCTCATTGGCACAGTTCCCCCATCATCTGCCTCCCCCTCCAGATGTTTTACAGTTGATAGACATCTACAAACAAGTCATTATCATCAAAAGTTCATGGTTTACCTGTAAACCATGGAGGATGAAATTTATCTGTATCTGCCATTGCATTCTCATACAGTATTTTCAGAGCTGTGTTTATTTTATTTCCTTCTAGTAAATTATGACTACTGTCATTTTTGTGATTTGGGATTGTTAACATCTCTTGGGCTAGTCCCTCTCAGACCCCTTAGCAGATTGCTATTTTTTTTTTAAGTCTTGTTTATTTCCTTGAAATGGAGAGTTACAGAGAAGGAGAGACACAAAAAACTCTTCACTGGTTCACTCCCCAAATGCCTGCAGCATCCAGGGCTGGGCCAGGCAGAAACCAGGAACCAGGAACTTCATCCTGGGTAGCAAGGATCCAAGTACTTGGGCCATCTTCTGCTGCTTTCCCAGGCACATAAGCAGAAAGGTGTATGGGAAATGGAGCAGCTAGGACATGATTCAGTGCCCATATGGGATGCTGGCATCACAAGTGTTGGCTTAATCCAGTACTCCACAATGCTGGACCCTTGTTTGGCTTTTTAACATTATTTTTCTGAGCTCTACTGATGTCATTTATTCATATGACTATAGTGACCAAGGGATTGCAAAGATGTCTTCTTATCTAAGGAGAATTTGGTTATAAATGTCTCCAGTACTGGCATTACAATGATATATAAGTATTGCAGAGAACCCAAAGTCTGGAGATAGTCTATTTCCAGGGTAGATCAGGGGTTCAGAGTTGGCATTAGGTACCCACACTCTTGCAGATCTACCATTAGAAGGTCATCTCTCTGGCTGGCACTGCAGCTCAATAGGCTAATCCTCTGCCTGAGCCGCTGGCACATGGGATCCTAGTCCCAGTCAGGGTGCCAGAATCTGTCCCGGTTGCCCCTCTTCATTCCAGCTCTCTGCTGTGGCCTGGGAGTGCAGTGGAGGATGGCCCAAGTGCTTGGGCCCTGCACCTGCATGGTAGACCAGGAGAAGCACCTGGCTCCTGGCTTCGGATCAGCATGGTGCACTGGCCGCAGCGGCCACTGGAGAGTGAACTAACAGTAAAGGAAGACCTTTCTCTCTGTCTCTCTCACTGTTAACTCTGCCTGTCCAAAAAAAAAAAAAAAAAAAAAAAAAAAAAAAAGGTCATCTCTCAGTTTCAAAATGGTGGCTGAAGCTCCAAGCCTCAGATTCTCACATAACATATTTAAAATGGGAGAGAAGGCCATTTTGAAGGAAGAAGAGCATTTCTCTAAAGCTACTCTGTTTTATCAGGGAGAAAAATATTTCTTAGTGGACTTCCCTCACTTTAGAAATGGATCAGGTATTAGTATTCATCCTCAACTAATCCCTGGCAAAGAGAAATGGGTTTACCATGGTTGATTTAACCAACTTTTATTCATAACATGAACTGAGTGTATCACTGCCTGAATAAAATTGTGGTTCTGTGAGCAAGGGAGATGGGAAGAATGGTTGTTGGATGGTCAATCTATAGTGTCAATCACAGCACTCAGAAAATATCAATGCCTTCAACTCAGATCTACCATGTGAAGTTTGGACCCACTTATGCAAATACTCATGAAATACCTCAGACTCCTCAGATTTCATGAACTCATGTTTTCTGAGAATCCTGCTGAAATCCTGGGTCTGCTACAAACACAAACTTCCTCCTGCTTTGATGAGATAAATAGCATTGCATCCATCCAGTTGCCCCAAACAGAAACCTAAGTGTAATCCTAACCTCCTCTCTCTGTGAGTCTTCACATTTAGTCAATACAAATAAATCTTACCCAACGTATCTTCTAAATATAACTCAGGTCTTTATACTTCTCTATCTTCCCTTTCTCAGAAGCAAGCTGATGTGCCAAATGACTGATTTGCCAATGAACTAACTCATTTGTATAATATTTGCAAAATTTGCTGGTTATAGCTTTAATATCTTTAATAGAACTGCTTTCTCCTTTAATAAGAATTTTGAACTTTAGTTACTGATGGATAACATTTTTTTTTAAATTAAGCAAATTCTCAGCCTGGAATCCCTAGAAGAGAGTGTGTGAAGCAAAACTTATATGCCAGGGCTTACTGGGGAGGGAAATTCAGTTCTGCACGATGAAGACGGAGGGAAGAGGGGGAATAAAACAGAAAAGGAGAAAAAGCATAACCGGCTGTTGTGTTACCAAGCTTAGGCACACCTCAAGAAAACACTGCTAGCTGTCGTGGGACACCTCCAGAGTGGTCCTGTGGAATCGCTGCTTCTCACAGCAGTCCACTGTGGAAGAAGGGTCATGAAATTGATCTGCAAGCTCGTTCCAGTTTTTTGCTTCATTGGTGAAAGCTGATCTTTCAGGGTGTTGTCTTATTCAATTACTGAATATACTCCTATTAGCAGTGCCTTTGGGCAACAACCATTTGCTAGGAAAAGCAGAGGTTCCCTGGGGCTCCTTCAGATTGGACTTGCATGCTGGATCCACCTCAGCTCCATGCCTAAGCTCGGTCCTTATTACTGACGAGGCTAAGAAAATTGGAGACATTAGGATATGAGGCAACGGTAGCAGTGGCTGGGATTCGAGCCATCTCTGGGATTGCTCCAGCCTGGGAAGAAAGGCAGGTGGCCAAGGCTGGGGTGAATGTAAGGATGAGCAGCTCAGGAGTGGTGCACAAACCGAGTTCAGTACATAAATAAAGGGTCATCTGCTGCATGAGCCAGTGATGGAAGGATCCCAAGAAGACCTAAAAATCAATGAAAAAAAAAAAAAACCCACATTTTCAAGAATTCTTTTGATTTGACTGATCACTTTTTTTTCATTTCTCCAATCTCTCAAATGTCATAAAAACATACTGTGGAATTTCTGGAATTAAAACATTTGAATTTACTTTTACTTTTCCATGGATTAAAGAACTGCATTTGAAAAGCAAAACTTAAAAATTATTGGTTTAAAATAGAAATGGATCTTTATGGTTTCAGGTAGGAAAGAGTTTCTTAATTAGAAGGCAAAAGCACACATCCTAAAATCACATTTAATGCGAACAGAAAGTTCACATTAAAATGTTTAAATTCTGTGTATCAAAGTTAAAAGATAGGAGAAGACAATTCAGTGTATGTAACTTAAAAGGTTTAAGATCTCAAATACATAAAAAAATTCTATAAGTCAACAAAATATTTGAATAACCTAGTAGTACAATGGGCAAAGCATATAAAGAAGAAAATAACAGGATGGGAAAACTGAATGACAGACAAGCCTAGCCTGAAAGGGCCAGAACTATGGCACAGCAAGTTAAGCTTCCGTCTGCAGTGCCTGCATCCCATATGGGTACGGGTTCAAGTCCCAGATGCTCCACTTCAAAACCAGCACCCTTGCTAATGTGCGTGGGAAAGCAGTAGATGATGGCCCAGATTATTGGGCCTCTACATTCATGTGGGAGACCTGGAAGAAGCTTCTGGCTCCTGGCTTCCACCTGGCCTAGCCCTGCCATTGCAGCCATTTGGGAAGTGAACCAGTGGATGGAAGATTTCTCTATCTCTCCCTCTCTGTCTGTAATTCTGCCTTTCAAATAAATAAGTAAATCTTAAAAAAAAAAAAACCTACCTAGTAATCAAGGAAAGGCAAATTAAAGTGATAAGATGTCATTTCATATCCGTTAAGTTAGCCCAAAGTAAAGAACCTGACATTATTATATGCTAGTGAAGATATAGAAAAATAAGAGTATCATCAGTACAGCAAGTTTGGGGAGCAATTTAACAAAGTCAAAGTTGAAAGTATCCATGCATTACAACACTACAATTTAATTTATTTGTTGCATGTCCTAGAAAACATTTGAATCTGTGTACCTGGACTTAGATGTAGGAACATTCATTGCAATATTGATTGAAATAGAGAAAAAGTGAAAACAACCTTTGTGTTCATCAATGAGAGAATGAATGAGAGAGGTCTCCAAAAATTTCATGGAAAATACATATTATAAAAAAACATGCATACAGTTCAGTATTTTTTCATACCAAAATAAACATGTTTAAAAAAATTTGAGGGGCCAACACTATGGTATAGCCAGTTAAGCCACAGTCTGCAGCGCTGGCATCCCATAAAGGTGTTGGTTTGAGTCCTGGCTGCTCCACTTCTGATCTAGATCCCTATTAAGGTGCCTGGGAAACAGTGGGCTATGGCCCAAGTAATTGGGGCCCTGCACCCATGTGGAAAGGCCAGATGAAGATCCTGGCTTTGGCCTGGCCCAGCCCTGCCCCTTCTGGCCATTTGGGGGAGTGAACCAGCAGATAAAGAGATCTCTCTCTGTACCTTTCTCACTGTAATTCTGAGTTACACAGAGCTTCCAACTATGTATAGGGTTATATTTCTTTCAAATAAAGGACTGAATCAAAGATGACAGAATCATAAGAGTTCTTGAATTTGATAGAATTTTGAAAAAGTTCTAGAGGGAGGGAGGCATTCAGCCTAGCAGTTAAGGTGCCAGTTAAATACCAGAATCTCATGTTGGATTATCCAGGTTTGATACCCAGCTCCAGCTCTTGACTCTAGATTCCTGCTAATGCACACTGGGAAGCAGCAGTGATGGCTCAAGTAAATGCATCCCTGCCACTCTTGGGGGACCTGGAAGGTTTCCTGGCTCTTTTTTTCTTGGTCCAGCCACAGCCTTTGCAAGTATTTGGTAAGTAAACCATTGGAAGGACTCTCTCCCTCTCCTCCCTATCTCTTTCCTCTTCCTCTCAAAAGTTAGGAAAAAAAAAGACAGCCATTCTTGAAAAATACTCTATGATTTTTTAAATTTAAAGACATCAAACTAAAAAAATTTTTTTGTAAAAGAAAATGTGGATAGGTAAAAATCATAAGCTTAATGAAGTTGAAATAGAGAATTTAAATTGAATTTAAATGCAAACTACAGTTAAATTCAGAAGCATGCTGTATAAATTAAAATTGGTTAAAAGCATCCTATTATACTTCAATGGTAAAATTTCAATTTGTAACTAAAAAAATAGAGGCTGGTTGACTTAATAAGAGTCTGCAGAATGATTCTACATGGAAGAGGAAAAGAAATAGAAAAAGGAAATGAGCAGAGTTTATTCTAGTGGATAATGTGATTAGAATGCCTGTCACACACCTCTATTGATGCTGCTGATGTTTGCCAGTATTTGTGGAAAGAGTGTGTCAGACAGGGTATGGTTTTAGTTGCTGTCATCATGAACCAAAATAAACAAGGGCAGACTTATTTTTCTCTCATGTAATAGTCCAAGTAGACTGAAACACCAGATTTCCAGTGTCAGGGACCCAGGCTCCTTCTATTTGCTTGCTCTGTCTTTCTCAATACACCATGTGCTTCATGGTCCAGGATGGCAGCTGCAGCTTTCACCATCAGGTCTATGTTTTATTCTCTAAGAAGGAAGTAAAAAGAAAGTAGTGGACAAGCCCCTTGACCAGAAAACAACAGCACAGCAAGTGTTTATATTGCATTAGGTATTATAAGTAATCTAGAGGTGGTTTAAAGTACATGGGAGGATTGCGAAGAGTGCATCTGAATATTATGCCATTATTCTATAAGGAACTTGAGCATCCTTAGATTCTGGTATCCATGGGGGATCCTAGAACTAATCCTCTGCGGATGAAGATGGCAACTTTACTCAGAACCAGTCTTCAGCTTGACACTGGCTTACTGCATTTGAACCCAATTTTGGAAGTTATTCCTCATGAGTCTTACTGATTTTCCTGTTGAGTACTCTGCTTCATCAATCTTCCAGCTGTGCTTCAGTTCTAGAAAGAACGCTATCCAGGATCCAGCTGTAGGCCTTGTAAACTCAATTCGCTTCTCAATGCCCAGGCTTCCCCTACACTAATGGGAAAGGGCCTGTGTTGGGGCACCATGGGTTAAGCCACTGCCGTGGTACCAGCATTCTGTATGAGCACTGGTTCAAGTTCTGGCTGCTCCCTTATAATGTGGCAGGGAAAGCAGCAGCAGATGACCCAAGTGCGTAGGTCCCTGCCACCCATGTGGGAGACTCTGATGAGGTTCCAGGCTCCTGTCTTTGGCCTTGACCAGTCCTGGCTGTTGTAGACATTTGAGGAGTGAATCAGCAGATGGAAATTCTATCTAACCTCAACTTTCATATAAAATAAATAAATATTTTTTAAATAAAGTGTAATATAAAGATACCACACTAGAATGCTGTATGTATTAATAGTAATGCTTGAAAATTCTGGCAAATATAATCAGGAAAACAGGCAGGAAGAAAAGTCAATCTCCCAACTGCTGGGCATAGCTTTGGATTGCCTCTAAAAATTGACTTTGAGATTTTAAAATATTATTGTTTCGTGGCTTAAGGTAAAAAGATTACATTTATTATTTTAAAAGTTCTTTGCATTTCAAGCAGGCTCAGCTTTATATCCCTTTGTCCATTCATTCGTTCATTCATCGTGACAAATGCTATGAGAGATACACAGTGCATTGATATGGTCCTTACCTTCATGTAGCTTTTTATTATTTCGCTGGTTCATTTATTGACATAATAAGTATTTACTGGGCACCTACTTTGTGCCCGATTCTGGGCTAAGGGAGCAGTTGGATGGGAAATGAGAAATACTCTCAAGGAGTTTATAGAAGATAAGGCAAAGATGGAATCAAATAAAATAAGACAATTATAGAACAGAAATGGATAATGTACTGTGCTTATTTTAAAATCAGAGCTGTTTGCAGCATCTTTAAGATAAAAAAAAAAAAAACTGCTGCAAAATAGGAGGGCCCTCCCAGTCTCTAAGCATCTGTGATTTCTCTTGGAATGTTTACAGAATGGGGCCTGAGAAAAATCTTTCCTGTTAACAAGCCAGGAGGCAGTTTATAGTTAGATGAGAGGGCTCAACCAGAAGGGGTGATGGAATATGACCAAAAATTTTGGAGAGAACCAAAAGGAAACAGTTTTTTTTAAGATTTATTTTTTTATTTATTTGAAAGACAAAGTTACAGAGAGAGGTAGAGATAGACAGATAGGTCTTCCATCCGCTGGTTCACTCCCCAGATGGCCACAACCGCCGGAGCTGTGCCGATCTGAAGCCAGGAGCCAGGAGCTTCCTCCGAGTCTCCCACTGTTGCAGGGGCCCAAGGACTTGGGCCATCTTCTACTGCTTTCCCAGGCCACAGCAGAGAGCTGGATCAGAAGAGGAGCAGCCCATATGGGATTCTGGTGCTTCAGGCCAGTGTGTTAATAAACTGCGCCACAGCACTGGCCACAGGAAACAGTTTTAAATTAAAATTTTTAGTTGTCTTTGAAAAACAAGTGGCAAATCCTTATGCAACATTTCTATTAGAAGCTAAGCTAACTTGTTTTAGGTATGTCTCTGTGTATTGTGTTAATTGCTGAAATAATTGAGCCCAGAGACTGTAGAGTTGTAAGATGGGATTTGATAGAATACAAGGACTCTCAGAGACCAGGCATACTGTGATGGGGCCAGCTGTGATAGACTTGGTGAATGGGGGCTGGGTGACCACGGTCCAGACCCATCCCCACTACCATTTGCTTCTGCTCTTTCCTTCTTTCACCTTCTCATTTATTGAGCAACTGGGCTGTGTGTAAAACCTGATGGTAAACCCAGGACACAAACCAAGATCAGTAAGGATGGCCTTTCACAGTTGAGGGACTTAAATTTTTTACTGTTTCCCGATAGGGAAAGAAATATCCCTGAATTCCCACAACCCAGCTATTAAACTTTTTTTTTATTTAATTTTATTATTTATTTATAATTTATTTATTTATTTTTTGACAGGCAGAGTGGACAGTGAGAGAGAGACAGAGAGAAAGGTCTTCCTTTACCGTTGGTTCACTCTCCAATGGCCGCTGCGGCCGGTGCACCATGCTGATCCGAAGCCAGGAGCCAGGTACTTCTCCTGGTCTCCTATGCGGGTGCAGGGCCCAAGCACTTGGGCCATCCTCCACTGCACTCCTGGGCCACAGCAGAGAGCTCGACAGGAAGAAGGGCAGCCAGGACAGAATCCGGCGCCCCAACTGGGACTAGAACCTGGGGTGCCGGTGCTGTAGGCGGAGGATTAGCCTATTGAGCTGCGGCGCCGGCCCCCAGCTATTACTTCTAGGAGTGTAAGCAGAAAGAATGAGATGGGCCCCACTTAGGTATGCAGCTCATGGATGGCTTTGGGTGGATAGATAAATAGGACTATCATAGATAGTGGGCTCAGTACACGGTGAGGGGCATTGTCTCTTATGTATTTCTTGTGGGTTTTGCTAGAATAGTCATGCTCCCTTGTCCAGCAAACGACCCCAGGTTCCTCTGATTCTCAGGGGAGGAAAAATCCTCTGCTTAGACATTTCCCTGTATAGAGAAGGAGTGTAATGTTGGAAATGGTAGGCTTTGGTTCGAACCCCACTATTTGGACTTGATAGCCCTTGGTTTTAGGTGAGCCCCTTAGTTGGCTTTTGTCTCCTCAGAAGTGAACAGGATGTGCTTTGGAAAGTTTGTAAAAGTATTACAGTAATAATACAAAAAATGGCAGACCAATACATGGCAATGTGGTGAGTATCTAGTTTTCTTTGATTTCTCTTTTTTTCAGACATAAAGGTTTAAAATTAAGATTTAACTTGGCCGGTGCGTGGCTCACTAGGCTAATCCTCCGCCTTGCGGCGCCGGCACACCGGGTTCTAGTCCCGGTCGGGGCACCGATCCTGTCCCGGTTGCCCCTCTTCCAGGCCAGCTCTCTGCTGTGGCCAGGGAGTGCAGTGGAGGATGGCCCAAGTGTTTGGGCCCTGCACCCCATGGGAGACCAGGATAAGCACCTGGCTCCTGCCATCGGATCAGCGTGGTGCGCCGGCCGCAGCGCGCTACTGCGGCGGCCATTGGAGGGTGAACCAACGGCAAAAGGAAGACCTTTCTCTCTGTCTCTCTCTCACTGTCCACTCTGCCTATCAAAAAAAAAAAAAAAAAAAAGATTTAACTAAATTCTTTTCAGTTGCCTTTAACTTCTGTGGTTGATTTCTTTACTTTTGCTTATGTGACATAGGTTTAGGGCTTGTATGCTTCAGAAAGATTAGAAATGCATCGTCTTGTACACCATGGAACAACCAGTGTCTGGTTCAGAGCAGGGCTTGATAAATACTGAATAAATGAATGCGTGCATTGAATGAAGTAGCATGAAGTGAGGAGGGTTTGTACTCATAACTACACTCAGCCTCATCACACCAGGTGTCCAAGTTTCGATTTGGAAAGTCTGGTCCTTCTAATGTTACACGGTACCTGAATATATCTTTTATTTTTGAATGGGCTAAGGAGTCTGAGCACCCCCCCCACTCCACCTTTTTTGCTATTGCTGAAGATTTGTTTGAATTTTGTGATTCCATTCTTCATCCTACTTTCTTTTACACTTTAGGATGGACTCTGGGTCTGATTATAACTTAAACTTTGTATGGGGGTATTATTGACACATTTGCTTATTTTATCATGTAGATAGAAACATTGTTTTCTCATTGTAATGCAGTCAGCAATTAAATCCAAGGAAGCCCACATTTGCTGATAGATGATTTAATATCATGAAATAACAGTATTTTAATTAGATATTAATTTTTAAAGATTTATTTATTATTTTATTTATTTGAATGACAGAGTTAGAGAGAGGCAGAGAGAGAGAGAGAGAGGTCTTCCATCTGCTGGTTCATTCCCCAGATGGCCACAATGGCTGGAGCTGAGCCCATCTGAAGCCAGGAGCCAGGAGCTTCTTCCAGGTCTTCCACGCGGCTGCAAGGGTCTAAGGCCTTGGGACATCTTCTACTGCCTCTCAGGCCATAACGAGCATCATATGGGATGCTGGCGATTCAAGTCACAACACCGGCCCCTTAATTGGCTACTAATTTAAAAAGTCCTTGATTAGTTATATTTCATTGTTGACTATGGATTCATAGAGAAAATATTACCAAAATGATCAATAAAGAATGATGTTTAGAACTGAAATTTAAAAATCAATTATGAAAAAAATGTTGCTAAGTCAAGTGTTTAATACACATTGATAGGTAACAATAAAATCAGAAAGGATGGGAGAAAATCCAAGACTTTTCTTCAGAGGAAGAAAATTAGAGGAGGCATCAACAAAATTAAGCCTAGTAATTAAAACCCAATGAGAAATATTCTAAATTTCTTTATAAAATAATACTGGGCCTTGTTCTGATGATAATCCAATTCTTTTTGATAACTACAGTGTCAGGGAATTGGGATTTGATGAAATAATGAAGAATTCACGTTTTTCAGCTTCATCTATCATATCTGATCCCCAAACCTGATACAGATATACTCACTTCCTGTGCCTAGAGACAAGAAAGAGAGGACAGGACCGACAATGTTTTATGTCTGAAATAATGAATAATTCTACAGTGTGCTGTGTTTCCCCAAAGTGTCATTGTGTCTTCTATCCTCCATAAATGATGTTGATGATGAATCATTGTTATAGGAATAAGACTATGTTTCTGAAACATAAAATCCAGAAGATTGCTGTGGATATTCAGCTAATACTTTGCCTATTGTCCCAGTCATGACTGTTAAGACCCCAGCCAGAGAGCATATACCCAATGGGTAGAGTCTGGTTGGCTGGGCTGTGCTGGAGGAGACATTTGCCTGACATGGCAGAAGCAATGCTCTCCAAGGCCACACCTGCATGGTCCGGGAAGGGAAGACCTCAGTGACAGCTGCAGAAGCACCACCAGGATGTCAGGTCCAGAAGTGAGAAGATTTAAATTTCAGTCCAGAAGCTCAAGTCTGTGAAAAATAATCCAATTTTCAATTCCGTCAAACTGCCAAGAACATAAATCTTGGTCGTTATTAGGATCTGCTC
The DNA here is from genome assembly GCF_033115175.1 of Lepus europaeus. Classification (NCBI taxonomy): domain Eukaryota; kingdom Metazoa; phylum Chordata; class Mammalia; order Lagomorpha; family Leporidae; genus Lepus; species Lepus europaeus. The sequence goes on along the minus strand of NC_084836.1, from coordinate 20,384,931 downwards.
CAGTGTTGTTTCAAGATCTTACCCATAGTTGAAGCTTTGCCAACCATGGCACACCACCCATAGTGTTTGCCATTAGACAAGCCATTGTGCCAGCCCGTCTGGAGCCCTGTAGCTCCGTGGTTTCTCTGCCACACTTAAGGTCCTCAATTCTTTGGCAAATCTTGGAATCCCTGGCCCTAGAGCCCAAACTTTCTACAACCTTCTTTTAGCTATGCCCTAAGAAGTTCCCCCATTACCCAAGGCAGGGTGGACCATACATTCTCACTGGCTTTTTTCTACTTTTTAGTTTTAGGAGTATTTTCCCTCTCAAATATTGAGTGCTGGAGGAACACAAAGGCAGAATAAAGACTCAGGACACTAGGAATGCTGGGGCACACACATGACATAAACTCACACAGAAAATCTTACAACTTCTCTACAAAAATCATTTTTTTAGATTTATTTATTTATTTGAAAGAGTTAACATGGAGAGAGGAGAGGCAGAGAGAGAGAGAGAGGTCTTCCATCTGCTGGTTCACTCTCCAATTGGCCGCAACGGCTGGAGCTGCGCCGATCCGAAGCCAAGAGCCAGGAGCTTCTTCTGGGTCTCCCATGCAGGTGCAGGGACCCAAAGACTTGGGCCATCCTCTATTGCTTTCCCAGGCCACAGCAGAGAGCTGGATTGGAAGTAGAGCAGCCAGGTCTCGAACCAGTGTCCATATGGGATGCCGGCGCTTCAGGCTAGTGTGTTAACCCACTGTGCCACAGCGCTGGCCCCCTACAATAATCATTTTATCTATCAAAAAGAGAAGTCTAAATTTCATTGGCTTTCCTTCTATTGATGTTACTATTGTTTCTGTTTTTAGTTATGTCTATAGGATGATGGTGATGGAACCACATTTCTCTCAGTACCATCTCTCAGAGGGCTTGATCTCGTCCAGAAGGCACTTCTCTCTCCACACTCATTCCCACGACAGTCTCTGTTTTTAAATCAGCATTTAAAAATTATTTTATTGGGGCTGGCATTGTGACCTAGCAGGTAAAGCCACTGTCTGCAGCATATGCATCCCATATGGCTGTCAGTTCAAGACCTGGCTGCTCTGCTTCCTATCCAGCTCCCTATTAATTCACCTAGGAAGGGAGAGGAAGATGGCCCAAATGCTTGAGATCCTGCACCCACGTGGGAGACCATTGTGGTCATCTGGGTAATGAGTCAGTAGACAGAAGATCTCTCTCTCTCTCTCTCTCTCTTCCCCTCTGTCTGTAACTCTGACTTTGGAATAAATAAATCTTAAAAGAAAAAAAAAGAAGAATTAAAATCAGTCATCAAAATTTTCACCACAGGAAGCTAGAAAAAGAAGAGCAAGGGGGCCAGCACTGTGACATAATAGGCTAAGCCTCTGCCTGCGGTGCCATCATCCCTTATGGGTTCATGTCCCCAGCTGCTCCTCTTCCCATCAGTTCTCTACTTATGGCCTGGGAAAGCAGTAGAAGATGGCCCAATGGCTTGGGCCCCTGCCCCACGTGGGAGACCTGAAATAAGCTCTTGGCTCCTGGCTTTGGATCAGCTCAGTCTGGCCACTGTGGCCATTTGGAGAGTGAAGCAGCAGATGGAAGAACTTTCTCTCTGTCTTTCTCTCTGTCTATAACTCTACTTCTCAAATAAATAAATAAATCTTAAAAGAAAGAAGAGCAAATTAAATCCACAGTAAAAAGAGACAAGAAATAAAAAATCAGAAAATGAAATTTTAAAAAGTCCCAGATTTGATGAGAGACATAAAATTACAGATTAAGGAAGTGCAGTGAAATTGGAAGGAACTAGAGGTCACCACACTTAAACAGATTACCATTGAACTTCTGAAAACCAGGATAAAGAAAAAACATCTTGAAAGCAGATAGGAAAAACCAACAAACTGCATATAGGAATATGTTTGAATCACTGTTGATTTCTCACCAGAAGGGTCCTGAAGAAAAAAATGTATTTATTTGAAAAGGAGACTTATAGAGAGAGACAGGGAGAGGTAAAGAGAGGGAGAGGGGGAGAGAGAAGAAGATATAAAGAGAGAGAACAAGAGAGAGCTCTCTTCCATCCCCTGGTTCACTTCCCAGATGGCTACAATGACCAGGGTTGGGAGGGGCTGAAGCCAGGAACCAGAGCCAGGAGCTTCTTCCAAGTCTCTCACGTGGGTGCAGGGACCCAAACACTTGGACCATCTTCCAATGCTTTCCCAAGTGCATTAGCATGGTGCTGAATTGGAAGTGATACAGCCAGGAATTGAGCTGGTACCCATATGGGATACTGGCATTGCAGACAGCTTAACCTGCCATGCCACACCACCAACCCCAATCCCTGCCAAAGCACAATCTTGTTAAAAAGTACTGTCTTATGGTAGCTTCTGCTTTCTTCCCAGTTGGTGTGTATATGCATGTGAGAAAAGGAAATATACAAGATGTATCTTATGCTTTTTGGAGGGGGACTAAGGAGTAAGCACAATGATTGTTCCGTTAATATCCTTCTTTACTGTGTCCTGAGGTGCCTGGGTTCAGTTTCTTGTCTCCAACACAAAAAAGAATTCAAGGATGAGATGTAGGTAAAGGTCAGCAGAGAAGTAAGATTTATTTACATGCAAAACAAAAGTACACACTCAAGAAGCAGTGTAGGCATGCTTAAGGGAGAGCTATACTCCATAGGTCTGGGGCCATCCTTTTAAAGAACTAGAGACATAGGATATCTGCAGTGGGGTTTAATTGAGTATATATAAGGGGCAGAGTTTGTGGTAGGGCTTGAGTACCACCCATTTCTTGCCCTTTGTTTGAAAACCTGAAAGTGTTATGGTATCAACTGCATGATGGCAGTAGGTGTGTCAACCATGGTAATTTTATCATAATGAGCTTATAATGATCCAAAGGTAGTTGAGGAGACACAGCTGGCAGCCAAGTTGGCTATTTTGGCTGGCACTGTTTCTAAGTGGTGAAACCTCAGAAGCTGGGGTTTTCCACTGCACAGAAAAAGGAGGGGTTGGGTGATACATGTGGGGCAGCAGTGCAGGTGGGGCTTCAGGGAGGGTCTGGTGACCTTAGCTTGTCTTTGCTAGCTGCCTCCTTACCCATATCAACTGGTCTTCGTTGAGTTATGGACATGACTACAAGCAAAATTTGAAAATTGTCTTCATTTAGTTCATCTGAGATCAAGGGTAGGAATTACAACTGCCAGGTTAAAGGGGCATAGGATGCATATTTATGGCTAAAATTCCCCAAACATTGCAACTTGCTATGGAAGTATATTTCAAACTCTAGTGATAATTCTTTCATTTGTCCTTGTTGGAGAAAGAGCTCTTTCACATTAATTTTTTCAATACATCTAAGCTGTAATCCTTTAAGAAACAAAATATCTAACCATTTTTTTGAAAAATTTCTGCTTGGAATGCAGTTTCTTTTTTCTTCTAAACACATCCTGTCTACTCTGCCTTTAAAATGGAGGATCCGGGACGTCATTTGCCTTTTTCTCACTGCAGCTCTTGAACCCTTATTCTCTCCTGGGCTTTAATACCAAGTACAGTCCCTGAGTGGTTTTTGGTTGCTTTGACCTCTCCCCTTGGTTTGCTAAGGAGCATGTGTTATTGATGCAGAACCCAAGCACCAGCACTGGTAAGGATACCTTCCGAATACCTGTGAATAAGGCTCTGGGCTGGAACCTAAGGTCACCATTAGTGTCAGAGTTTTGTGGCAGCCATTGATTGACATAATCAACTTTTTTTTTAATATTAATTATTTGAGAGGCAGAGACAGAGGCAGAGGGATCTTCTATCTGTTGGTTCACTCCCCAAATATTCACAATGGCCAGAGCTGGGCCCATCCACCACGGGCTTGGAACATCTTCTGCTGCTTTTCCAGGCATGTTAGCAAGGAGATAGATCAGAAGTGGAGCAGCCAGGACTCAAACTGGCATCCATATGGGATGCCAGCATTGCAGGCAGCAGATTTACCTGCTATGCCACAGCACTGACCCCATCATCACCTTTTATTGAGGAGAGTCTATTAGATAAATGTTGGGCACAGTGCACTTAGTATCCTAAACTATATTTCACAAGTCATTAAGATAGAGATAATTTAATCGTCTTTCTAATGATGAGCATGTGGAGTCTCAGAGAAGTTAAGAAACCTGTCCAGTATTGTAAGAATCACAATTTTTAAACTTCACACACATTTTTCAAACTATGGGTCACAATCTATTGGTGTGTCAGAAAATCAACCTTAGTGGGTCAGGGTAAGTGTTTTTTTTTTTTAAATGGAGTAGAGTAAAATAAAACAGAAAATATGAAACTGATGATGTCAACTAGAAAGTCTTTCTTGCAAGCTTTTGCTTTGGTTACATGTGTATGAATGTGTATATGTGATGTGTGGTACTATGAAATTTACTTGTAACTGTGGATCACAGTCCAAGAGTTTTGAAAAATGCTGCTCTTTACACACTAGTCCAGAGTGAGGTTGTAAAAAAAAGTATGATTTTGGGAAAAATGATTGACAGCAAAACTCCTTGAACCAAAGCAGATGAGATGAATGGTCTAACTTTTATTCCAGAGAAGTTGAAACTTCATTAATAAACTCTGGTGTCCAGAGCTGTGGCATAGTGGGTAAAGCTGCTGCCTGCGATGCCAGCATCCCATATGGGCACTGGTTCAAGTCCCAGCTGCTCCACTTTCGATCCAGCTCTCTGCTGTTGCCTGGGAAATCAGTAGAAGATGGCCCAGGTCCTTGGGCCCCTATACCTGCATGGGAGACCCGGAGGAAGCTCCTGGCTCCTGGCTTTGGATTGATTGGTGCAGATCTGGCTGTTGCAGCCAACTGGGGAGTCTAAATCACTTAAGACTTTTTGTGGTTAATGGACACTGTCTCTTTTATCTTAAAGGGCAAATAGCTCGGATATTTGTTGAGGATTTTCTGCATGTTAAGCATTCTTCTAAATGCTTTATTCACAGAATCTCTTGTAATCCTTATGACAACTTTATAAAGTTGGCATTATTCCCCCTCAGTTTAGGATAAAGACACTGGCATACAGAAAAGGTGACTGAATTGCCTAGCAGAAAGAGAATTTAAACCCAAGTAGATTTCTGCATCATTAAATCTGATCCCTAGGCAGGTATGGTGATACTGTATCTTCCTTTGGAATCTGTTCCCTTGGTGTTTAAGTTTTTTCCCCCTGGCAAAGCTTTTCTCTGAATCCAGTTTAAATTGCTTGTGCTGCAGTCCAGGCCCTTTTCCTCTTTGTCTCTTTTGTGGCAGCAAAGAACAGCTGGTCACATCCTATTGACAATGATGTGCTGTCGAGTAGGGGACAGTAATTGTCCTCCTTCAGAATCAACAATCTCAGCTCCTTGAACCAGTTTTCCTCGGCCCTATTTTCTCCCAACCCTTCAATTACTCTTTTGTTCCTTGCGCAGTCTCTTGAGGATACACAGCTTAACTCCTTATCAGCACAGGGTGCGGGGGCCAGGAAGAGATTTGGGCACTTCTAGTTTATATTCCTCTGAATTTGCCTATGATGGGTGCCACTGGGCTGACTTCCAGTCTGCACTCAGCCTTCAGAAGGTGCCCTGACAACATCTCCTGGATCTTTCCAGGTACAGATCTCAGCGGCCACACATCCACTCACACCGTACAGGGCACGTGTGCCTCCAGTGGCCATCATCACATTTGTGGCTTGCTATTGTTAACATTGTCAGAGCCTCCTTGACTCTGCTTCTCCCTTTGGGAAGCCCCTCCCCAACTCTCCAAATATTCTTACAACTTCCCCAACTTTAAGGGCCCTGCTTGAATGCTCAGTTATTTGTGATGACCGGAAGTTTGGACTCATACCTGCATCTGACCAGCTGTGTTCCTTTTCTATTTTTAAATTCTGTTTGCTTTCTGCCTCATATTTTTATATACATGTTACATCATTTTTAAATTATTAATTTGTAGTTTAATTTTTAAAATGACAATACATTTACATGGCATAAAATTCAGAAGGTACAAAAAAGCACATGCATAAATGTTTTTCCTAATACTTGCCTCCTAGAAGCATCTGGCTAGTGCTACCAGTTTCTTACACCAGGGTTCTTCAAAAAAGTCCATGGAAAGTGCATATTATGAAAAAAAAAAAAACTATGCATGGATTTCAACAATTTTGTTTGCTCCAAAATAGACTTATCTTTTAATTCTATTTTCCATGAAATTTTTGAAGTATTTTCATGTATATATATGTGTTATCCACAGACTGGATAACTATAACACATTTTTCTGTACTTTCTGTTCAATTAGTGATATCCCTCAGGTAGTATTTCATTCTGATTTTTTTTAAAAGATTTATTTATTTGAAAGTCAGACTTACACAGAAGGAGAAGGAGAGGCAGGGAGAGAGAGAGGTCTTCCACCTGTGCTTCACTCCTCAATTGACCACAACAGCTGGAGCTGGGCTGATCCAAAGCCAGGAGCCAGGAGCTTCCTCCAGGTTTTCCCACATGTGTGCAGGGGCCCAAGGACTTGGGCCATCTTCTACTGCTTTCCCAGGCCATAGCAGAGAGCTGGATCGGAAGTAGAGCAGCAGGGACTAGAACTGGTGCCCATATTGGATACCAGCTCTGCAGGCAGTGGCTTTACCTGCTATGCTACAGCACCGGGCTCTCGTTCTGATTTGATATAGAGCTTCTTTATGACTGTATAGTATTTAATTCCAGTGATATACTCTGATTTATTTCATTAATAACCATGGAAAGATATTTGATTTTAAAAGCATAGACTTTGGAATAAGATTACCTGGATAGAATTCTGGCTCTAACACTTATTAGCTATAAGACTTGTACAACTTAACTTTTCTGTGCCTCAGTTTTCTCATCTATAAAATGGGAGTTATAATAGGATTTATTCTTAGGGTTGTTCTGAGGATTAAATCAGCTAATCCATGCAAACTATTTAAGCTAGTGTAAAGCACATAGTAAGTTCCACTTAAATGTGGCTGTTGATAAAGTGATCTTCCAAGTTTTGCTGTTGGGTTCTGTGTTGCAGTGAATGACTTTGAACACAGGAATGATACCCAAATATTTAACAACTGTTACAGCTTAGTCATTGACTAGTCAGGCTGACGCTGGCCATAGTGCTGAAATGTGGTCCCAGAAGCCCCCTGTGGTGTCAGGGCAGATGTTTACCTCTTGAGTTGCCGGTTACAACCAGTCTTGAGAATCTAGGGGAGGGTCTAAAGGGCTGAGCAGCTGTGGTCTACTAAGTAGGCTTAGGATAGTACTACTTACTAATAAGTAAGCATTTCAGTATTTCAACAAGGAGTTCTGGAGAATACCAGGTGAAGTCAGCTATGTATTCAAACATCATTTAGCATATATATTTTAGGATAAATGCCTGGAAGTGGAATTGCTAGGTTAAGGTTGCACACTTGCAATTTGTCCTTTGAGACTGTGTCAGTTTTTACCCCCACCAGCAATATCTAGAGTACCCATTTCTTCAGTTTTCCCAGCAAGAAATGTTAGTGAACTTCTTTTTATCTTTGCCCCTTGATAGGAGAAAAATATTTTAGTGCAATTTTAATGTCCATTTCTCTTATGATTGCGTTTCAATGTTTTCTTTAATGTGTTTAATACCCCTTTATACTTCCTCTTTTTTAAGGTATAAGTGAAGAACATTTTTCTTTTTATTGTTTTCTTCAATATATTTCAATAGCAGAAGATTTTTTTTTGTGTTCCACTGTTGGTCCACTGTGAGCCCTACACATTCCCTTATCTTTCACCTCTAAGGGAGCTCCTTTGCATGTGGCTATGCATGCATCATTGGTGTAAAATCAAACTGAATCTGCTCCCAAGTATTCTTAGCATTTTGTTCCTTACCAGGTTTTCCCAGGAAGGCTTCAAAAGTCATTCTGTCTCCAGATACAGACACATGAGTAGAAGCCAAGATTTCAACTTTCTCTGTTGAGCTAGCAAATATCACCATTGCCTGAGATTGTGTTCCCCTCATCTATACAGATTTTGTGCTTCCCAGTAAATCTGATTTTGCATCTGTTCAAAAGGAACTTGATTGATCAGGCCACTGACAACTGTTCCTGGGGCTGTTTCACCAAATCTTTTTCCACATACAAAGAATCTGAATCAGTGTTTTCTGGCAGTAATGACACAACCAATTTGAAGACCTAAATGGAAACATCTGTAGGCTTGGAGTTCACAGTGCCTGCTATTGATTGCTGGTTTTCTTCTTCTCTCCTTTCAATTTTTTTCTTTAACCTTTTTTTTTCTTCTTCTTTTATCTGTTCTTTGGCATCAGAAGATGCAGTTGTTATTGGAGTTGACAACATCACATTTTCAGAAACTATAGAATTAGCTTTCAGAGGAGTTCCAGATGGGAATGGTGTTTGCTCTACTCCACTTGCAATTTCTGTGTCAATTAGCTCTTTTTTTCAGTTTTTCAGTTTTGCATTTTCCACTCAAAATTTCTTCTCTACTCTCAAAGTTGCCCGCAAAATTGTTTTCCTCTTGAGAAGAACAACTGGCTGCTTTCTGTCAGGAGACTGCATTTAGTGGATAGGACCATCTACCTAACTGATGGGACTCAGTGTTCCATGATTTGATCTGTCTTTGCACCTTCTGTTCCAGTCTCTTCAGAACAGCATTATCAGTGGCATTTTTGCCAAGAGACTGCAGAAAATCATGAAGCAGTGGACAGGGACTCTGGGGTAGGCTTCTCTTTTTGTCTTTTATTATGGTTCTTATTATGATTGAGTTTGAATGTCATTTTGTATGTTTCACAGTCATTTATACTTCCCTAATGGCATACTATCTTTTCATATACTTTACCCTCTTTTCTTTTGTGTTGTTGGTCTTCTTATTGATTCATGTGAGCTTCTCATTTATCACACACCATTCATTCTTTTTTTAAAAAGATTTATTTATTTATTTAAAAGTCAGAGTTGTGGAGTGGGGTTGGGGAGAGACAGAGATCAATCAATTGATCTTTCATTTACTGGTTCACTCCCCAGATGGCTGCAATGGCCAGCAGTGGACCAGGCCAAAGCCAGGAGGCAGGAGCTTCTTCCAGGTCACTGGGCCATCTTCTGCTGCTTTTCCCCGAGCTATTAGCAAGGAGCTGAATCAGAAGTGGAGCAGCTGGGACACAAACTGGCACCCATATGTGATGTCGGCATTGAAGACAGTGTCTTTACCTACTATGTCACAATGCTAGCCCTGCATTAATTCTTTCACAGAACTATAGAGATTCATTGAGCATACAGCAGGCTTGGTGTTATTCTGAGATTAGGGATACATAAATTAAAAACAAAAACCACACAGTACTTACCTACAGAGTAAGCAAGGGTACTTTGAGAGCATGCAAGAAAGAAAACAATCATGTGTACCGTGTCTAATCAGGAGATTCTTTTTTTTTTTTAACTTTTATTTAATGAATATAAATTTCCAGTGTACAGCTTATGGATTACAATGGCTTCCCCCCCCCAATAACTTCCCTCCCACCCGCAACCCTCCCCCCTCCCGCTCCCTCTCCCCTTCCATTTGCATCAAGATTCATTTTCAATTCTCTTTATATACAGAAGATCAATTTAGTATAAAGATTTCAACAGTTTGCACCCACATAGAAACACAAAGTGAAACATACTGTTTGAGTACTAGTTATAGCATTAAATCACAATGTACAGCACATTAAGGACAGAGATCCCACATGAGGAGCAAGTGCACAGTGGCTCCTGTTGTTGACCCAACAAATTGACACTCTAGTTTATGGCGCCAGTAACCATCCTAGGCTGTCGTCATGAGTTGCCAAGGCTATGGAAGCCTTCCAAGTTCACCGACTCTGATCATATTTAGACAAGGTCATAAAAGACAGAGTGAGGATAGTAACCAATGATCCTAAGAGTGGCATTTAGCAGGTTTGAACAATTATACAGCATTAAGTGGGGAAGAGGACCATCAGTACACACATGTTGGGAGTAGAGCCATTGGTGGTAGAGTAGAGGTTATGATTACAAAGGAATGAGGCCCAAGTGCACTAGACAGGGCCTAGAACAAAGGACAGAGTCATTATTAGAGGAGCTAAGAAAGGTGCTGTCTAAGCTACAATTAAGTTTTCTGATTGAGAGGCAAATAGAACCTGATAGAAGGGGCTTGATAATAATCTGTTGGGCTTTAGGCCTTGTAAATTCAGAGGCCCAGACCTATCTATCTCTTCACATGGGGTATATCCTAAGGGAGGTGTGAACCTCCTAGGGGAAGGCACTCTGTTGACTTTCATTACTTGGCTGGCCTGGGAGGAGAGCTGGCCAGGTAAAGGCAGGTGGCATCTCTAACAAGAAATGTACAGTTCTGCCTGCAATGTTGCTGACCCTACTTGACCATCCCCTCAGCTGCAGTGGTCACTTTGGAAGTTGGGCTGAGTGAAGGGCTTTTCAGCTTAGAGCCAATAAGATCTGTGGCTCTGACCTGGGCATCCTTCGACTCCAGGGCAGGTCCATTACCAGTGATCCAACTCTTGGCAGAGCTGCCAGGGCTCTTCACAAGCTGACTTCTGCTGAAGCCCAGGCTTACCACATTGAAAGCCACTGCAGTGGACTGGCCTGTTGGGTCTCCTTGAGGGCAGATCACTGTACAGATCAGCCATTAATAGGCCTGCCACCCATTGCTTCTGATGCCTAGCTTTCTTTTCCTCCTGGTTTGTGTTAAAGCAGACCAGAGGATGCAAGTCAAGGGAGTGCCCGTGTCCCATCTCTAATCTTCGGTGGCCTGAACTACAAGTCTATAGTCACAGGCATGTTCTGTAGGAGTTTTTCTAAGGTAGACAATGCCCATGAGGAAAATTATATTCTCACTTTAAAACTTTCTTTCCCTTTGGTCTGAAAGGGGGGTTTTTTCTACTTACTGTATACTTCGCTGATGGCGAAGTGAATCTAGCTATGAGATTATTATTTGAGTTCTTATTTTGGCTATGCTATTGCAGAAAAATGTTAGCCATCTCTTTTATAAGGTCTAAAGATTAAATTGTGCATCCTACAGATTCCTTCATAATAGAATTAGTTTCCTACCTTGAAGAGAATAGAGAAATGAAAGAACAAGTTGGGCTTAGAATAGAGAAATGAGGGAGCAAGTCCTAGATAGCTTGCTGACAATAGCAATATCACATGAATACTTAGCAAACCGTTTCAACCATTAGATAACAACTTAAGAAAACATTTACCAGAAGGTCCAATGCCTTCTATAAATTTTAAGAATCATGTATTTGAAAACACCTCTTAAATATCTAACATGGTGTAGTTTGTTTAGCCAGTAAACTTAAGCACAACCATCTAAAATGTTTTTAGTTTCTTTCTACCAACAAGTCTAAAACATATGATACACAGATTCAGGTCCCACAAATTAAAATGTATCTTTGATTGATTTTAGCAGCTTAAATTTATGGACAATCTTATCTATAAGCCATTTAAAATAAAACTCTTAATAAAATTTCCCCATGTGGACATACAATATGTACACACATATAATATAGCATAATAGACCAATACATCAATTTTAATAATAGCTTTTAAAATCTTTAACTCTTTTTGTAGATTGCCAATTGATTTGAATTGCTTTTTGTTTTTAGTAACCTCAGTTAACCATACTTTCTCTCAGTTGGTACTGTTAATACATTATTGGCTTCATCTGTTTACAGAGCCATCCCAAAGTACTGAATACAATAAAAGTGGCTGGAAAAAGTCCATAGGAACCTATAGGAGGACAGCTAAACACAGAACCAACAACGCTTTAGTTTTATGAGCAGCAGATATTCAAATTTTTGAAAAAAGCACATATTTAAATAACCCATAGCTCTTAATAAAAATTCAGCTGTTTTTGAACAATTAGAATTTAACAGACATCAAGAGAACATAATAGATTACTTTAACACATTGCTTTAACAGAGCATCAGAGTTTAATTCTATGTCAAAGAGAAATTGAGCTTCCTGTGATCTTTTGCTGTGAGGTTTCCTTCCTTTACCTTCTTTCATATTGGTGACCATGTTTCTGTGTTTCTGTGTGTAACACATCTTTAAGCATCTTTTGCAGGGCAGGATGAGTGGCAACAAATTCTTTCAGTTTCTGTTTGCTGTGAAAAGTCTTAATTTCACCTTCATTCACAAATGAGAGCTTTGCAGGATATAGTATTCTGGGCTGGCAGTTTTTCTCTCTTAGTACCTGGGCTATGTCTCGCCATTCCCTTCTAGCTTGTAGGGTTTCTGATGAGAAGTCTGCTGTGAGTCTAATTGGAGATCCTCTAAGAGTGATCCGACGTTTCTCTCTTGCACCTTTTAGGATCTTTTCTTTATGTTTCACTGTGGTGAGTTTGATTACAACATGTCGTGGTGAGGATCTCTTTTGGTCATGTTTATTAGGGGTTCTATAAGCTTCCTGTACTAAGATGCCTCTGTCCTTCTCCAAACCTGGGAAATTTTCTGCTAGTATCTCACTGAAAATGCCTTCTAATCCTTTCTCCCTCTCCATGCCTTCAGGAACTCCTAGAACCCGAATGTTGGGTTTTTTAATAGTATCCTGTAAATTCCTGACAATATTTTTTAGATTTCTAATTTCTTCTTCTTTTCTTTGGTTTGCCTGTTTCCTTTCCTGTTCTCTGTCTTCTAAGTCTGATATTCTCTCTTCTGCTTTGCCCATTCTGTTTTTAAGGCTCTCTAATGTGTTTGTCATTTGATCTATTGAACTCTTCATTTCATTATGATTTCTAGTCACTATCAGAGTTTCTTGTTCCACTAGTTGTTTCATTTCATTTTGATTCCTCCTTAATATTTCACTTTCACGAGAGAGATTTTCTATCTTGTCCATGAAGGATTTCTGTAGTTCAAGAATTTGTTTTTGAGAACTTCTTAATGTTCTTATCAATTTTTTGAGATCTGCTTCTTGCATTTCTTCGATCTCATCATCTTCATAATCTTGAATTGGGGTGTCTTTTTCATTTGGGGGCGTCATAGTTTCTTCCTTGTTCTTGTTAGCTTGGTTTTTGCGTTTGTTGTTTGGCATGTTGGAGATATTTGGTTTCTTCACTGTGGTGTTTTTTCTTGTTACACTATGGCTCTATATTAAGTGGACTGTCTGCTTTCAGTGGAGCCTTAGAGGCTTGAGATGAGTGTGGACTGAGAGCTGTGTTTGGTTCCTCAGGGTTGAGGGTGTGTCAAGGATGACACTCCCAGGTTAGGTGTGGTAAATCTCTCTTTCTTTTTTTGATTTAAAAGGGAAGTAATTCCGCACAGCTGAACGTAATTGGAGGTAGTTAGCAGGCAAATGATATACCCACAGGAGCCAGAGATCGGAAGCTCTTTCCCAAGGACCACACAGGGAATCTGTGCTGCCCTCAGTGTGGGCTCCAATTCTCCTGCAGTCTCCCACTGGGTTGCCAAGTTAGATGCTAATCTCCTGTTATTTCACCCCTCCCCACAGAGTCAGGTTTTTCTGCTAGGCTCAGGGCTGGTGCAGACCTGAGGTCGCCCTGCTTATGACGTATGTCCAAAATGGCGCCTGCTCTGTCTTGCTCGCCTGTGAGAGGTGAGCGGAGAGAGAGAAACTTGTGTCCGTATCAGTCACTTTTTTTATTTTTTCTTCTCTCTCTTCTAGTTAGCCTGGTGAACTTTTCCCCACGGAGTTTCAAGCCTCGTTCCCTTTAGCCTCCTCTTTCCGCTTGCCTGCTGGTATCTCGGGCTATGGAGGTTCGGCTCACCTCGCGTTCCAGCGCTGGTGCGTTGAGTCTGCCGCTGGTGTCCCGAACTTGGGCTCCCACGCTCTCCACGCAGGTCCACTGTGAATCACTAGTTCCGGAAGAGTTTCCTCTGCTGTTTCATCCCCTACTCTTCCTTGACACTGCAGTATCTCCACTTATATTAAACTTTCTCTCCCCCCGGACTAAGTGTGCTTCCTGCCTATTCCGCCATCTTGCCGCCTCTCCTAATCAGGAGATTCTTTAAGGGGTGTTCAAAACCTTTGAGTAGTACATGCTTCATAAATGCTTGTTTTCTGTGTGAAAACAGATTTATTTCTCTGGTGCCTGGTTGGCTCTTCTGTTTCAGACTCATTATTAAGGTGACCAATATCATGATTTTCATCATATATGATTCAGCTCCATGGTCATGGCCTATTCCCAGCCCTTGAAACACAAAAGATAGAGTGTAAACACATCGTGACCACCACTGCGAAGTTCTAAACCTTGGCCTTTCTGACTACAATAGCTTTATCTCCGTTATCAGCTACATTTTCCAAATAGATGAAAATCTCTCCCAATATAAAATTGGCTGTATTCTCAAATTTGGTTGTTTGTTCCACTTATTATTTTTTAATCATGTGTGGGTTTTAAATGCAGGTTAGATGTAATATAGCACTTATACCCAACAATGACCTTCATCTTTCCACTATATCTTTTATTGAAAACCTGCTATGAATGTTTCACACCCAATTAACCCACGTAGTAGTGCATGGCATTAAGTAGGTCAGCCTGTTTTAAGACGATTTTTTCATAAGAGTTGAATACAGTTTGAACAATCTACTCCAGCTGGGGCTGGAACAATTTGGCACATGACTTGGGCAAAACAGAAGTTCTAAACAGCTAGAGATTCTCTTATGGTGGTTCTAGTGCACAGCTGATTCTTTGAAATGGTCCGTCTATGCAGTAAACCTTCAAGGCAGCACATACCTTGTCCACCAAGGCTGAAAGTTCTTGCTTCAGCTCTCAGTAGTGCAAAAAAAAATTCCACTTTTTTATCAGGAAGACTGTATTTTGTAGGAGTTAATGGATGAGACATAATTTATGGAATTCAATCAAAATAAAAATATGGGCCAGTTGATGAAAAAGTTTTAGGAATTTCAAAACAATGACTACAGAGTATTAAATATTGGTAGTAAGAAGGAAAACTAGACAAAAATAATTTGACTAAAATAAGTGGTAAAACAAGTTATTTCCACACCCTGAAATTTATAACTTCTTCTTTTATATAAAACCATGACAAACGTTATAATTTTTTAATAGTTAATTTTGTATACTTTTGAAGAGCTCTCTCATATTTCAATCAACATGATTTTTCAGATAAGGAAGGAAAATGGGCAGCATATCCTTTCTTTGTTCCCTTGGTCTCTTTCCCCTCCAAATTATGCCCAGCATCCAAGTCTTCTGGGCCTTAATTCAGTGAATTTTCAGAACCTGTCAATCTTTCTAAACTGTGACTTTATAACTGTGTTACATTTAAATCTGGGTCACATCAACATACACAAACACACACGTATATACCAATGAAACAAAAGCTCCAGTAATTGATATTTACCCTTGTTATTACAATGTAAGTATTTGCAATGCTCTTCATGAAATACCAGTGGACACCAGTCATGAACCCATAAATAGATTTTATGACCCACTAATGGGTCATATCACATGGTTCAAAAAATACTTCTTGAATGTCCATGGAACATCTTTGTTGGATGGGTTGATAATGACTAGGACTATCTTACAGGAAAATTCTTCTGGAGAAAAGAGCCAATTCCCTGATGTACTTATTTAAAGGTAGGAAATAGACTCACTTGGACCCCACTGGGGCATTTATAAGTTAGCACAACTTTTCTGAAAGCAGTTTACTAACTTAACTGTAGTGTCTTAAAAATGTTTCTCCACTCTGACTCAGCAGTTCTATCTCTGAAAATCAGACATGGGAAATAACCATTGATTATCAGGCAAAGACTTAGCCACGAAGGATGATCAACGCAATATCATTTATAATGGAGGGAAATTGGAGACAAGCTAAATGTTCAATAGTAGGGAATTGGCCAAGTGAAGGCATGTACCAACGAATTGGATATACTGCCACTAAATTTTGTCAACAAGACATTTAAAGATCCTCTATCTTTAAACGTGATTATTAATACTTAGTGTTACATGCTAAAATATTTCTGTAATGTTCAGATACAGTACAGTATGTACTTTATGATGCCTTTTTTTTATAAAAGAGAAAAAACGTGGATATATCATGTTGCATTTACATGTTTAGTAAAAAACATAGCAACCATTAAAAAGTGGCTTCTAGCATAAATTGGGTGGCTTAAAAAACAGAAATTTATTTCTCACAGTTCTGGAGGCTGGAAGTCCAAGATCAAGGTATTAGCAGGTTTGTTTTCCCCTGAAGCTTCTCTCCTTAGCTTGCAGGAGGCCATCTTCTGCCTGCATCCTCACCTGGCCCTGTCTGTGCTCGCACACTCCTGATGGCTCTTCCTCTCTTTTATCTTTTTCTTATTGTGAGGTCACCAGTCCTATCACATGAGGGTCCTACCCTGTGACCTCATTTAACCTTAATCATCTTATTAAAGGTCCTGTCTTCAAATAGTTATCTTTAGGGTTAGGGCTTCAACTTTTGAATTTTGAGGAGACATAATTGAATCTACAGCCTATAATTTATAGGATTATAGGTGGATTTTGTTTCCCTCTTTGATTATCTGAATTTTTGAAAAGATTTATTTATTTGAAAATTAGAGTTACAGAGAGAGGAAGAGAGATCTTCTACCTACTGGTTCACTCCCTAGATGCCTGTAATGGCCAGGGTTGGGCCAAGAGGAAGCCAGGAGCTTCATACAGGTCTCCCATGTGGGTGGCAGGGGCCTAAGCACCTGGGCCATCTGCTTTTCCCAGGTCATTAGGAGGGAGCTGGATTGGAAGTAGAGCAGCTGGGACATGAACTGGTTCCCATATGGGATGCCAGTGTTGCAGGTAGCAACTTCATCTGCTGTGCCACAATGCCAGCCCTTGATTATCTGAATTTTGTAATTTTTCTACAATGACTACTGATTAATTTAACTTGTATAAGTAAACAAAGGGTTCCTCCAAAAAGAAGAGGGTACAGGAAGATAGAGTAAGCAGTGTGTATTTGACATAGGATGAGTCTTCCTCATTTGGGCCTTCGTAAGTACCAGAGAGCAGTGTTTTATCTCATGATTATATGTCCCATAAAGCAGTTTGTGAATATTTTCTTTTTAAAAGGTTGTGATCACAATGTGCACTAGGGACTTCAAAAACTCCCTTATCAGAGCTGATTGCAGAGGTGGGTGGACTTCAATACAGACACTATCTTCTGGAAAATTCCATTTTTACCCCCAAAATACATAAAGTGAAAGATGATAATCATAAAATAGTGAAAGAAAAGACTTCATCTGGTGGAGCCTGCCAGTTGCTTTGCTTTGATGGTTTTTAAACACACATTTTCATGTGCTGTTTCCTGTTTATCTTCACAGTAACCCTATGACGTGTGCATTTCTTTCTCATTATTATGTTATTTTTTTGGATGAGGAAGCTAAGATCCAGAGATTTACTTGTACAAGGTCACATGATAAGACCAAGGTCTGGACTCAAACCCAGCCTCTTTTAACACCTGGGCTTCCAGCATTGCCCCTATCACATTTCCTTAGGGTCTTGGGAATTTTGTCTTGTTCTAAGAACGCAGAGAAGTTAATCAAGGCTGCAGATACCAAATACTTTACAGTACACAGATGCAGTGTTCGGACAGACTCACACTCACAGCCAGGCCTGAGCCAATAAGGAAAGAGGCCAGCTCAGTTCTTCATGGTCTGTCCCCTTGCCTCTTTGTCCACCTCAGTGTCCCCCTTGCAGTCACCCCCCTCCCAGGTGAAGCTGAGTGCCCGATTATGTCTTTTGGCTCTGATTCTGGGCTGGGCTGCACCCTCGATATGCTGATGTTCAAAGAAACCTAGTTGTGAACTAATTCATGAGGGTAGGTGGGGGAATTTTCAATTAAAAAGAAAGAATCTTGGAGAAGGTAAAGAAGTCAGAGCATTAATTAAAAAAATAATTTCTTTGGGTGGAGATCTTTTTCTGCAAGATGGCTTTCTAATATTGTACCAGTTAATCACCAACAATATGTTAATGACTTCTTTCATCTCTATTCTAGTCAGCTATTAATTAAAATATCCCAATACCGATAAGCATGTCACAGAATAAATATTTTGATCTCACTTTCTTGGATTGGTAGCAGAGTGAAGTATAACGGAAAGCATATCAGCTTTAAAGAAAACAAGTCTGAGTTTTAAGACTTGCTTTGTCCTTTGATGAGCCACCGAATCTCTCAGGCTTGATTTCCTCCATTGTAAAAATGGGATGCTACTGCCTAGCTCCTAATTGTAAGGACTGAATGGGAGAATCCTTCAGTCTTTCAGTGGTGGCACCATCCTTTTGTTTTAATAGGATCCCTGACTGAAGTGCCAGGAGTGAACTACAGGGTGCTAACACAGAATTAGGGAGGCTGGTTAGGAGCCTATGGCATGAATCCAGTAAGATCGACCTGGCTTAGACCAGAGAGATGGTAGTGGAGGTGGTGAGCAGGTATAAGAGTCAATGCATATGTTTTGAAGGGGAAATTCAAGCATTTTCTAATGGATTTTCTAACCAGGTTCAGGGTCACATTGAAGTCTCTGGGGGGCAACCCAGAGCAGCAGAGCACAACAACTGTCAGCATAAAGTCTCTTCAGATGTGCAAGGCAGGATTCCCCCTCTTCCTTATGAAAAAGGGGCCAGGAGATGCTCTGTAGTAGGGAGTGCGACCATAGGATCTATATACGCTACTTAACACGGGAAGCAAAATATACATTCCCAACAGATTTGAATGTTGGCCTTCCACTAACTGATTTTATGAAGGAAAACACACACACACACACACACACAATATACTATTTTGGAAAGTTGTTCATTTCTTAGCAACTTCATTGACTGAGTTAACAAATAGTTATGCAATCCTTTTTCTATGAGAGGCACTGTGCTAAGCCAAGGGATGGACACCAAGGCAAATTTGCTACTGTACTGTCTGCAGGAAATGTTGTTCTCATAAAAAGATGTAAGAAGACTACAATATATAAGGTCAGAAGAGTTAGGGGAACCACAAGGGATCAGGGGAGTTTGTTGAGCAGAGTGGGGGGCAGATGAGACATCAGGCTGGTTTCAGGGAGACTTTGACCTCTGTTCCATCCTGGAAGACATGTGGGTTTGAAAGAAAGGTAATTCATATAGAATGACCTGGAAAAAGATATTGTGCAAAGGCATGGAGGCTAGATAACTTGTTACATGTGGGCAGAGGCTGGGGGTCTATGAAGACAGGAATTGAGAAAATTCTAGAAAAATATATTGGGGCTAGGTGTCAGGGTGGAGGTAGGGTTCTAAATGTCAGGCATTCCATGTTCATTTTAAGGCAATGAGATTCTTTTGGTGATTTTTGATTAGGAGAGCACTAGGGATTTGTTGGGTATAGTAAGCAGACAATCAATCAATGCTGGTTCTACTAAAAGAGGAAAGAAATAATAATAGCTAAATTGTATTGAATTCTTGCTATATGACAGGAACTTTTCTAAACATTTTTTTATTAAACTTTTATTTAATGAATATAAATTTCCAAAGTACAGCTTATGGGTTACAATGGCTTCCCCCTCCCAATAACTTCCCTCCCACCCACAACCCTCCCCTTTCCTGCTCCCTCTCCCCTTCCAATCACATCATGATTCATTTTCAATTCTCTTTATATACAGAAGATCAGTTTAGTATATATTAGGTAACGATTTCAACAGTTTGCCCCCATATAGCAACACAAAGTGAAAAAAAATACTGTTGGAGTACTAGTTATAGTATTAAATAAGAGTGTACAGCACATTAAAGACAGAGATCCTACATAATATTTTTTTAAAAAATTAATTAATTTTCTATGCCATTTCCAATTAACACCAGGTTTTTTTTTTCATTTCCAATTATCTTTATATACAGAAGATCGATTCAGTATATAATTAGTAAAGATCTCATCAGTTTGTACCCATGCAGAAACACAAAGTGTAAAAATACTGTTTCAGTACTAGTTATAGCATCACTTCACATTGGACAACACATTAAGGACAGATCCCACATGGGATGTAAGTACACAGTGACTCCTGTTGCTGACTTAACAATTTGACACTCCTGTTCATGGCGTCAGTAATCTCCCTAGGCTCTAGTCATGAGTTGCCAGGGCATTTTAACTGCTTATGTTATACTCACCACAGCCCATGGGACAACTTTCCTATAATACATTCTTTTTTTTTTTTTTAAAGATTTATTTATTTATTTGAAAGCCAGAGCTATACAGAGACAGAAGGGGAGAGAGAGAGAGAGTGTCCAAAGCCAGGAGCCAGGAAATTCTTCTAGGTCTCCTATGTGGATGCAGCGGCCCAAGGATTTGGGCCATCTTCTACTTCTTTCCCAGGCCACAGCAGAGAGCTGGACTGAAAGTGGAGCCGCCTGGACTCGAACCGGTGCCCATATGGGATGCCAGTACTGTAGGCAACGGCTTTACCAGCTACGCCACAGTGCCAGCCCCATCTATATACATTCTATAGATAAGAAAATGAAGGCTCATAGATTCTTGCTTAGGGTTGAAACTAATGAGAGGGCTTCTGACCAGAGCCCATGCTTTATATTGTTCGGCAATTTGGAAAACAGAAAAGGAAGAGCAGAGCAGAGAAAGGAGTCATGAGACCAGTGTTTTTCTTCAGAAGGAAGCTATGGAGGCCCAAATTAGCTGAGCAATGGGATGGGTTGAAAATGAGAGACATTCCAAAGATAGAATCAACACAAATCTGTTATTACTGCTATGGGAGGCTGGGGAGAGGGAAAGGTCGAGAAGGCCGAGTTTCTAGCTTCGGTCCTGGGAAGTGCTAGAACTATTCAAAGAAATTGGAAAGCTAGGGGGGGAAGATGGCAGTTTTAGATGATGTGTATAGAAATCTGGGTACCCAGGAGCCTACAAAGAGCCAGAGAAGTGTTTAAAAGGCTGTGGGGCCCCTTGGTTTCATCTCTTGCCCTATTGTGGCGCCCTGGGGGTTTGTCCTGGGAATCTCGAGGCCCTCCCAAGTTTCCTTTCTGTGTTTATATCATTTAGCAGGGAAGGATTGTTAATGACTAATCTGTGTCCATGAGGCACAGGGCCAAGGAAGAGATGCTGCTGTGGGGCCGCCTGTGATCATCCACAGCCTCTACTAGAATTCTCTCCTCCTCCTCACCTCACTGTCTCCCTGACTCGCCCCAATGTGAAATCCGATTCCAGGCATTTGTAACAAACTTGCTGGGGTTTGGAGAGCAGGGTTGGACTCAGAATTCTCCCAGGCCTTGGACGTTCATCTCTGACCTAAAATAATACAAGTAAGTACCCAACTCCTCTGGCAGTGGGAGTGTGTGTCTCAAGACCACAGAGGACAAATAGTCACTTAAAGGTTTCTCTTTGGCATCAGTGATTTTTGTTGATGAGTGAGTTCTAAGTTACTAGGATTTGATGTAAAATCCTGACGATTAAAGAAAAAATTTCTGAAAACAAAAATAAGTGGAACTTAATGGGCCTAACAGTTTTTTAGCCTATTGAAAAGTTATTTAGGAATGTCCTTTTAACATGGTGATACCCCAAGAAGAACTATGGGACACAGTAGCTTTCAGAAATATCTCTGCTCTGTTAACATAATTTGACCTGTGTGGTGTCCTATTTTCTGGTGATTTGTTTAATCTTGATGTGAGTTTGGCAATATTGCTAATATCAGATGACTTGAGAAGAAAGAGTAGGACCTTTAAGCTGTGCTTTATTGAAATGAAAATTTTCCCTGGGACAAGAATAGGTTTAAAAAGTTTTCTCTTTGACTTCAGGTGTAAGTTCTTCTACTGCTTTCTATTTCTAATATTAATATCAGATGGAAGTATCACATGGAAATATTAAAAATATGGAAAATATAAGGAAGGACTTTATTATTAAAGTTGTCCAAGGATTCAATATATAGATAAGGCATCTTCCTGTCTGTTTACTGAAATAGTAGATTAGGCAACTGTGGAATTTGGATCACTTCTCTTAATTGGATTTTTATTTAGAAGGGAGGGGCAGGAGGGGAATGACAAATGACTCACCTTGGATTCTTTCTCTGAGAGACTTACACCCAAACTTTGAGCTTTAAAGAGATCTGGTGTTGCCTTAGGACCACTTGGGACAGCAGTATTGACAAAAGGGATAGGGACATTTAAAATGATATTGATGATTAACAAGAAAGTAGGAGAAAACTTTTGGAGTTATGGGTAGGTTTATGGTATAGTTATAGTCATGATTGGGGGGTGTATACTTTGCTATAACTCCTCAAGGTATTTACATTAAATATGAGAGAGTTCAAAAAAACCTATGGAAATATATATTCTGAAAAAGTATGCATGGATGTCAACTTTCTTTTTTTGTACCAAATAAACTTATCTTTTAATTCCATTTTCCCATGAACTTTTACTCTCATACTTGTATGCACAGCTTTTTTAAAAATGTAAATCAAATCTCAAGAAATTGATTTAAATAAATATATGTATTTCCTGACCCTATAAAGGGTAGGGGTAGGGAAAGACGCCTGGGGAGCCATCATACTGTTTCTGGCTCTGATTTTTCAAAATGATGTACATTTTCAACTTTGTGTCACTCCTCCACCTCCCAATACTCGAAATATGAACCTGTGCCATTTGTACCATGGACTTTCCTGTTTTGCTGAGATGTTGCAACATGACTGATGCAACTTCTAGTTAACTAATAAAGTCCTGGTCAGGGACAAAGCTCTCTTGTCCTGGGACCCTTCCTCCGTGTGTGCAGCACTGTTTGTATTGTGTACCTCTGCACTGTCCCTGATCCTTGAGAAGGAGAGTAACACAGTCCCTGTCTTTCTTCTGACTTCCTCACCTCCAAGCTCAGGCTACATGGAAATGGAATACTCCATAGTCATGAGGCCTTGAGCATCTTGTAAGGAAAAGGAAAGAAATGACTGCGTGTGGGCGTGTGAACATGGTGGAGCTAACTTGCATTCAATGTCCACTCACATGTCCCAGGCTTTGCCTAAGTCGCCTGTTTCCTTGTAACAACAGCCCTGTGTGAAAGACTGTTTTACACGTGTTCTGCAGTTGAGGAAACTGAAGCTCAAAGAGCATGAGTAGACTGTCCACAGGCAGACAGGGGTAGTAGGACCTGCACTTGAGCATAGGTCTTTGTGACTCTAAAGCCCCTTCAATTACCCCTCTCCACCGATGTTGGAGGTTGGGCAGACATGAAATCTGGAATGACAAGCAAGCAGGAGGAGCAGTCAGCAAGCACTCCAGCTTGCCTGATTTGTGAAGCTGTGGAACTGCTTTGAAGATTCCTAAAACCTTGTGTGTGGGGCATTGTCGATGACTGTGCCACTGGCAGGGGCAGTGGAAAGTTTGCAGCACTGTTTGTTTTAACCCAAAGGCCAACTTTGAAGAGCTGATTGGACACTACAGTTATTAGCATCGTGATTAAAGCCTGGGAGAAACCTGCTATGGTGGTATGATTAAGGATGTCCTGGAGGACTCAAAACTGTGGGTCACTGATGCTGTGGATTGTGAATGTCTTGAGAATGAAAATCACAACATGATAGAATTTTCAAAGGCTTACAATTTTACTAGGTGGGTGCATAAAGAAAAGAAAGATGTTTCTTTTTCTGCTAAGGAGAGTTTTTCCTTTAATTCTCTCCCAGTCTCATTTTTCTCTTAAATTCTAGCAACATAGATCATGAAGGAGTTGAAGTTACCCCTGTGTAAGGGTACATCAAAAAATTCATGAAAAACAGAGTTAAAAAGATAAATTTATTTTGATGTCCCCAAATTTAAAAATCCATGTATAACATTTTCATTAAAAATTCATAAAATGTATATTATAAAAATTCATGGATTTAAATTTTTTTAACCAAAATAAGCTCCTTAATTTCAGTTTCCATGAACTTTTTTTCAAGAACTCTTTTAGTTTCTACCATTAGAGCTGTAGCTAAAAGGCATGACTGTGTCCTTAGTTACCAAGCTGCAAGAAAAGACAAATGTCATCATTACATAAAAATATGCATCCTCCTCTCTTCTTTCCCACTTCTCTCCCCTCACTGTGGGATTCCTTAGCTCTGAGAACCCAAAGAAAGTTATTTTCTTCCTCATTTTTCTCCTTGCCAATTTTTCTCATAAAGGAATATATGCTATTCTTCCTTTCTTCCTCCTCTTTGTAAATAAGTACCAATGAAATGTTAATAGAATTCAATTTGATTACAAAGTTAAATTGCAAATATTACACAGAAAAAATGACATGGTTTATTCTTTGCTAGAGCAAAGACACATAATGGGGTCCTGGTGATTAAAATTATATGTCTGAATATAATTTTAATTATATTATATATAATTATATTATATAAATAATTATGTTATTTATAATTTTATTAATTTTCATCTTCAAGCTAAAACCCTAATCCAACTTAGAGATTTTGATTTCTATTTTACAAAGATTAAGATGATGTTTTCCTGCAACAAGCCTGGAATGACTTGGTTCCCTTATATTTTAATTAATGTCATTAAATCAAAGAAAAAGAGAAACAGCATGATCTTGCATTTTTAAGTCTGCAGATTCATTTACCATGGGTATTTAAAAGGTGTGGTGAATAATTCTCTTGTCCATGGGGGAGATAGTTCTCCTGCTGAGGTATGTTGCTAATTAAAAAAAAAAAAAATGTCACTGTGGAGTTGAGATTCTCCCAGATCTAGCAGAAAACTACCTGCTACCATTTCCTCCAGAGCTGGGGAAGCTCTCAGGATAGATGCTGAGTCTACACCGTGTGGGGCTTAAAGAACATATGGACCCTGGTCCAGCGTGGGAAGACAGGACAGAGTGCAGTAGTGTCGTTCCCAAGTGATCGTGTGGAAGATCCCTGTTCTCCTGGAATCGGGACTCTGAATCTGAGGCCGTGACTGGATTTCAGGGAGGCAGGGAGCCTCTGAGATTATGTTTCAAAATGTTTGCATTTTATAGGGTTTGCATTTCTAGTATTCTTGATGGTGCTATAATGGTGGATACATTTTATCATATGTTTGTCAAAACCCATAGAATATATAACACCAAGAGTGAATCCTAATGTAAATTGTGGTCTGCAGGTGATAATGTGCCAATGTAAGTTCACTGATTGTACAAAATCTACCACCGTGGTACCAGACATTGATAGTTGAGAGGAGCCTGGGAATGTGTGAGGGTGGAGTATATAGAAGCTCTACACTTGTTCAGTTTCGCTGTGGAGCTAAAACTTCTACTTCTCTTTAAAAAGTTTGTTGATTTTTTTAAAAGTGCATTTTAAATGTATTTTCCTACAGAAAGGTATATAATTTTCACTGATGCTCAAAAGTGCTGCATAATCCTAAACATATATATATATATATATATATATTTTAACACCCTCTTAAATAATTTAAATATGCCTGCTTAAAGCATCCAACTATAGAATTAGCAACATAGAGGAAAGAAAATGATATTTTAGGAAATTGATATATATCAATACGCTCATCTTATAAAAAGTTATAATGTTGTAACGAAGTCAGAAATCTCATTTGACATTTCCTCAGCCCTTTTATTCTCTACTTCCCTCTTTAAATGTTAATATGCATCTTTATCTTATTTATTTGAGAGGCAGAAAGAGAGAGAGAAAGCCAGTCATATGGAAAGAGATCTCCCATCCACGGATTCACTCCCTGAATGTCCACAACTGCTGGGACTGAACAAGCCACAGCTAGAGCCATAAACTTGATGCAGGTGCCCCACATGGGTGGCAGGGGCTCAACAGCACGAGCCATCACTGCTGCCTCCCAGGGTGTGCATTAGCAGGAAGCGGGACTTGGGATTGGAGCTGGCTTGAACCTGGGCACTCATGTAAGGGATGTAGGAACCCAAACGGCAGCTAAGCCACTAGGCCTGTCTCTGTTAATACAAGTAAAACCACTACTCCTGCACTGAGCAGGTTATTTATCCATTCCATTGCTTGTGGTCAGTTAGGTGTTTTCTGTGTTTTCACCAGTAGAAACAAGGCTGCAACAAAGGTCCTTATGCACGGAGCAATGATTTTTTTTTGACAGGCAGGGTGGACAGTGAGAGAGAGAGAGACAGAGAGAAAGGTCTTCC
Organism: Lepus europaeus; assembly: GCF_033115175.1. Taxonomy (NCBI): domain Eukaryota; kingdom Metazoa; phylum Chordata; class Mammalia; order Lagomorpha; family Leporidae; genus Lepus; species Lepus europaeus. The sequence goes on along the minus strand of NC_084836.1, from coordinate 20,358,917 downwards.
TTTTGCCGTTGGTTCACCCTCCAATGGCCACCGCGGCCGGCGCACTGTGCTGATCTGAAGGCAGGAACCAGGTGCTTCTCCTGGTCTCCCATGGGGTGCAGGGCCCAAGCACTTGGGCCATCCTCCACTGCCCTCCTGGGCCACAGCAGAGAGCTGGCCTGGAAGAGGGGCAATTGGGACAGAATCCGGTGCCCCAACCAGGACTAGAACCCGGTGTACCAGCGCCGCAAGGTGGAGGATTAGCCTATTGAGCCGTGGCACCGGCCACAATGCTTTCTTTAGGGGAAAAAAAAAAAAAAAAACAAAACTCTGGGAATCAGAATTTCATTTCAATGTAATGTATTCTACCAAAGAGCCCTCCAGAATATCTAAACACCATATCCCCACCAGCATTGTACAATAATATAGATTCCCATATGCTTTCCCAACTTTAAATATTTTCAAACTTAATTTTTTATACTCTGATAGGTGGAAATTGCATCTAGTTACATTAATTTGCTTTTTTGTAATTATTAGTTTCAGATGTTTCAGTTGTTTATCAGCCACTTGTTTTTCCACTTTGGTGAATTTTCTTTATACATCCTTCACCAGTTTCTCCTTTGAATTGTTTATCCTTTTCTGTCTTTATTTTTAGGAATTATTTATGTCTTATTTGTGCTAATATGTTGGCTCTTATTTACATTGTAAATATTTTCTTTCTGTTTCACATTTTTAGCTTTGTTTATGATGCCTTGATTTATCTTATATTTTAATGTTGTCACATTCTTTTCCTAATTATTTCTTGTTTATCAAGTCCTTAAATCTTTTCAATATTAACATCATAAATATATTTGGCTAAATTTTCATATAATAACTGCATAATTTAAAACACTCTAACCCATCTGAGACTTACTTTCAAGAATGATGCAACATAGAAATCTCCACTTTTACCTGCAAAGGAACTGCCAATTTTCCTCACAGGATTTCGTGGGCAGGCCCATCCTCCTCTCACCAGTTGGAGCTGAGTCCACCACCGAGCACAGGTTGCTCGGGATACAGTTGTTCCCCCTTCCTATGCTCATGCCAACTACATGCCATTTCCCAGTCTAATGTCTACTCCCCCAGACTAGGGTCAGGAATCTACCCTCTATCCTCAGAAAGACTTCCCTCATTTTCCCACTCATGCCCTTGCTTAAAACCCGCCAATGCTTTCCTTGGCCAGCACTGCAGCTCACTTGGCTAATCCTCTGCCTGTGGTGCCGGCACCCTGGGTTCTAGTCCTGCCTGGGGCCCCGGATTCTGTCCCGATTGTCCCTCTTCCAGTCCAGCTCTCTGCTGTGGACCAGGAGGGCAGTGGAGGATGGCCCAAGTGCTTGGGCCCTGCACTAGCATGGGAGACCAGGAGGAAGCGCCTGGTGGCCATTTGGGGGGTGACGCAACAGAAGGAAGACCTTTCTCTCTTCTCTTCTCTCTCTCTCTGTCTAACTCTGTATTTCAAAAAAACAAAAAAACAAAAACAAAAACAAAAAAAAAAAAACAAAACCACCACCAATGATTTCCATCTAGAGTAAAATCCAAACTCTAGATTATGACCAACCAGGCTGTAGGAAAGCCACCCATTCTGGGACCATGATCATCGCCTGCACTTGCTCTTGTGTATTCGTCTCCAGCCTCACTGGGCTTGTGCTGCTCTCACATGGCTCCAAGCTCAGGCCTTCAGTGCTTGTTGACCTCTCTGCCTAGACTTATTTCCACTTTCATGGCTTATTCATATTTTTATTTATTTGAAAGGTAGAGTTATAGGGAGAAGGAAAGAGGGAAAGAGATGGAGAGGGGCACAATGGGAGAGAGAGATATCTTCCATCTGCTGGTTCACTCCCCAAATGGGCACAACAGCTGGGGCTAGGTCAGGCTGAAGCCAGATCCAGGAGCTCCATCCTTGTCTCCCATGTGGGTACAAAGATCAGAAGAGGAGCAGCCAGGATTTGAAATGGCATTCATATGGGATGCTGGCATTGCAGTCAGTGGCTTAACCTGTTTTGTCACATGTTGGCCTTGGCTTACTCCTTTTTTATGCCTCATATCTGAGTTCAAATGTGTGCTTTTCAGCAAGTACTTTCCTGATTGCCTTCTCCAAAATAATGTCCAACTATAGCACTCAATGCATTATCCCCTTGGTTTCCTAGTTATCACCATTAGAAGTCCTGCATTTACTTGTATATTATCCATATCTTCTACTAGAATGTAATCGGCCTGTCTCATCCACTATCAGATCCCCAAGACCAGTAGCCTGGGATATAGTAGAGCATTAACTAATGTTGGATGAACGAATGTCCTGTCTTGTGCTCTTGAAGGGAACTCTGCTTACTTTCACTGTGGCAATCCTCACACTATTTTTTTTTTCTTTTTTGACAGGCAGAGTGGACAGTGAGAGAGAGACAGAGAGAAAGGTCTTCCTTTTGCCGTTGGTTCACCCTCCAATGGCCACCGCGGTAGGCGCGCTGCGGCCAGCACACCACACTGATCCGATGGCAGGAGCCAGGTGCTTCTCCTGGTCTCCCATGGGGTGCAGGGCCCAAGGACTTGGGCCATCCTCCACTGCACTCCCTGGCCACAGCAGAGAGCTGGCCTGGAAGAGGGGCAACCGGGACAGAATTCAGCGCCCCGACCGGGACTAGAACCTGGTGTGCCGGCGCCGCAAGGCGGAGGATTAGCCTAGTGAGCCGCGGCGCTGGCCAATCCTCACACTATTTAGACTGAGATTTCCTTGCATGACTTTTACACAAAGCTCCTTGAAGGACCATGATTTTTTTTTTTTATTGTCTTTATATGTTCAGGGCCTGACATAGTCAGTGAATATATATTGACTGAATAAACAAAGAACAAATAGAAAAATGACATTGAGATACTATTTTTATATTACTTTTAAGGAAATGTTCACTTTAGACAACCATAAAACAATAGCCAATGTGACATATTGTTCAACTGGCAATCTAACACTATGTAGCAAGCCACCTCAACACAATGTGACTTAAGACAACAATGGTTGTATTATTTCTGGGCCTGTGAGGAATTTCTTCTGCTGGTTTTCCCTAGTCTTAATCATATAGCTTATTTCAACTGGAGGGTCAGCTAGGCTTTACTCATATCTGGGATCTTGATGCTGGCTGCTAGCTGGGACACTTGGAATATCTAGCTTTCTTTCTCCAATAGTATTTTATCCCTAGTTTCTTCTTAGCATGGTGGTCTTACTCGAAAGGGCAAAACCAGAAGTCCAAGACATATTGGTGCCTGACTTTTTCAGTACAATTCTAGCAATTATATTCATCAAAGTAAGTCACTCAATGGGTAGGGAAATAGATTTCACTTATTTATCGGAAGGAGTTCGAAGTTAGCTTCTGGTACAAGATGACATTGCTTTCACTAATGCAATTTACTTAAACACTATGGATTTGTTATGAATCTTTTTAGGGTTTGTTTCATGCCTAAAAGCTCATATCCATAATTTTTTAAAAAAATTATTTTATATTTTATACATCAAATTCCTTTATTCCTTTATACATCAAGATATCAATGTAGTACAAAGCTGTATGATAGTGCCTTGACATTTTTAGAATCCCCTTTACCCAGATTCAAATGTCTACCAGGCACCCTTTTTAATTTTTTGACCTCTTAGCAAAGGATCTTACAGCTACATCCATGATTTGATGTTTATGTTGGGGTCATTTCTTACTTTGACGAGTTCTGCTGGATGGAGAGATCAAAAATGTGAAACAGTGTTATTTTTCAACCCTGTATAACCTGGATCCTTCATACTTACCCTGAGTTCTCACAGAATTCTGCTTATAGTTCTTTAGTTCATTTCACAAAGAGTTTGTGTACTTTATCATGGACAGCTAAAAGGTCAACTGACATTCCCCATACTCTCTTGAAATTTTAGACATACGCATTCATTTTTGTCTTCCAAGTTACCACAGATGACAACTTTATCAACATGAGCAACTCCTTTTTTGATTCTCATAGTAATTTTTTTCTGCTCTTCCAATTTCCAGTAATGGCCTCCTTGCTGCCATTCTGGACTTTGCCCATCTTTCAGTCCCAAAGCAAAGGCCATATGTTTTAGCAATATTTTTGAAAAAGCATCTCTCTTTTTGGTACTGATTTCTATATCAATTATTATTTGTACTAACCACTTCAAAGCATGATGATTTAAAATAGTAATGATTCATTAACTCATATTTCTTTGTATCAACTTAGTATTCCTGTACTGGATTCACTCATGTGGATCATTTAGATATGAGGTCAACTGGAGTGGCAGGACCAAGACAGACTCATACCTGTCTGAGGTCTTGGTGTAGCTGTTAACTGGGAAAATTGAGACAGTCACACTTCCTCTCGCTGAGATTGTTGAATTTGAGTCATCTACAAATAATGTGTTATTCTTGGGGCAGGATTCTTAGGTAGGAAAACAAAAGCTGCAAGACCTCTTCAGGCCTGGCTCAGAAGTTCCACAGCCTCATGTCCATACAACCAGCTCAGGTTAGAGGAAGTACGCAGATGTCACACATTGATGAGGAATGGCAGACTAACTTGGCAAAATAGTGTGTGGAAAGGAAGGAATTGTTGTAGTCAGCTTTGCAACAATTTGTGCAAATGATGGGCATAACATTTCAGATGATCTGATGAAGTATTTGAAAAAAGATGACAAGTCAGTCATGGAGAGAGCATCAGAAAATGGCTTCTTGGCCATTTTGACTAAAGCAGATAAAGGGGAAAAAGAAAAAAAGTAAATAATTTTCCTGACTATAAAGAGTGAAAATTAAGGAAACAACAAACACTTTTCCTGGTAGTTCTAATGGATGAGAAATCAATGAAAGAAGATTTGGGAGGGATATTGAGACCATTTTCTGGGGTGGTCAGTTCATGTGTGAAATGGTTCCTATGGAGAGACATGGAGGTTCACTGCTTAAGAGATTTACAATAAAAGTGGTTGCAGTTCACTAACTAGGCTAGGTTGTGGGGAGGAAACACAGTGAGTTGGCAAGTTTTTTTTTTTTTTATGTTACTAAAAAACACTTCAGTTCTTAAGTGTATTGTTCTTGTATACCTCTCCACTAATCTCCATCTATGGCTTAAGCAAGACTGATTCTAAAAGTGGCAACCTATTATTCATTCATTATTTAGTTATTTAGTTAGGTGACTTATTTACTTCTTCATCCATTCATGTATTCATTAAATCAATTAAGGGTTTTTTGTGCATATAATATATACCTGAAGTACACTAGGCATTAGAAATCCAATGTAAGGTCTCCCAGAGCTTTTATTTATTTTTCTAGTGTTCTTTTCTCTTTTTTTCCTGAAGAACATATTTCCAGTCTTTGGACTGAATCCAGGACTCCTGCTGAGCATGAAATGGTGATGGGTAGAAAAACTTCACATTTGCTCTGTCCTTTAAAATTAGATTATGTAGATATACAACAAAATATGTCCTTAGCCATCAACAGTCTCTTCTTCGTGGACAATGTCACGAACAATGAAGTCTTCATGTATGAAGAGTTCACGAGTCAGTACATGTAACTGATGTATCTCATCTTCTAAGAGCTGAATCCTCTAAATCACAGTCAAGGCCATTTAATTGGAACAGCATCATTCTAAGGTCTCATTGACAAATTCTGCTCCATACAACATGACCTTCCTGTGATACACAGTATCTGAACAAGTAAATATTGATAACCAGGAAGTGGCAACCCAAGCTACCAGTAACCATTTGCCTTATCACAATAAAAACAAACAGTACATACCATTTCTGAAGTTATTCCTGCATCCTCCAATTAAAGACTTAGGTTACAGTGTCATTCATCTACAAAGTAAAATAAACATTTTGTCCCTCTTTCCTCGGGTATCGAAGGCATAAACTTTGTATCAACAGCGCCTTCCTCCTCCTTTTTTGTATTGCACTCTGGTTCCCTTCCTTTCTATTTTTACAGATGCCTCCCTGGGATACACCCTAAGCATCACACCTCAGCGAGAGTTCCTAAATTTTCTCCTTCTGTTCTGCTTCTCCTTCTCATCACAACTTTTCATCAAAAGGAACCTCATAAATATAGGTATCATTGCAGCACTCAAAATTTCCAATATGTTCCCATTGACCACAATTAGATTTCCTAAACTATTTTTGGGAAGGAATTATTCTCCTCCATGCTTTAAGGAGTATGTGTGAGAAAAAGAACTTTCACACCTTTATTGATAAGGAAATTTTCCACATATATATTTTGATTTGATCTTTTATGAAGTATTTCCATCATGTAAAATCAAATACAGTGATATCATCAATTCCCTTCTATTTATTACCCACTGTAAGAAGAGGAGTGTTACTGATTTTATGAAAACTCCCTATGTACCCACTCACATCTATACCAACATTCTGAACGTGGCATTCATCACTTTCATTCATGTCTTTACAGTGACAGCAGGAATCACAGGCTTTGTTTACAAAGGACAGGGAGTGAATATTTTAGGCTTGCAGATCATGTGGGCTGTGTTGAGACTGCTTAATTCTGCCATCATAACTCAAAAGCAGCCATAGACAAGCAGCCACAGATAAGAAATAAACAAAAGGGCAAATTTGGTCCTTGGCAGGCTGGGTTTGACCTATGAGTCATAGTTTGCTGACCCATGCAGTAGATTAACTGTGATAACAGATAGCATTGTTTTACATATCTTTAAACAATGTAAATTGTATCAAAGTACATGTATTATTCTATTCCCTGATTGTTTTGCTCAATATGATGTTTTTCAATTTATCTACATGAATGCATATAGTCCTAGTTCATTTTTATTAAATATATTTTATTTTGAAGTGATATGTAGTATATATATTTATCGGATACCATGTGTCATTTTAATACATGTGTACAATGTGTAATGATCAGATCATGGTATGACTATCACCTCAAACATTTATCATTTCTTTGTGTTGGGGACATTAAAAAATCCTCTTTACTAGCTATTTTTGAAATGATTGAATAATTATTGCCAACAATAGTTATCCTAGTGTGCAATAGAACATTAGGAATTACTTCTCTTATCCAGTTGCTCTTCTGCACCTGTTAACCGTCTTCTATCCCTCCCTCCCTTTCTCCATTCAAAGCATCTGGATATCACTATTCTACTACTAACTGATTTTATAGTCATTTTAACTGCTGTATAGGATTCTATATCCATCTCTTGTTGGATATTTATGTTGTTTCCACTTATTTTTACTATTGGAAGTGCAGAAAATATTTTCGTATATGTCACTATGTATATCCATGAAAACTTACAAAAGGTTCACCTTTTAATCTTGATAGCAGCCTTATTATTTAGATTGTAAACCCCTATTCAAGTGAGGCTCAGCATGTTAGTGTGGAGATGAGAAACTGATTGAATAGTTTCAGGTCATTCATGAAGTTCTGAAAGATCAGAACTGGTTCCCTACCCCAAATATTTTCCTATCTCATCCCTTGTATTTCCACTGGACCACCATGATTATTTCTGCATATGTATAACACTACTGGCTGTGATAGGAAAATTTAACAGAAATATAAGCTGATTCCAGATTTATGGAAGGAGGGAAAATAGATGACAAAGGAAGCATCTGTCAGAACACTGGGGAACACATGGGAAAAATTCTATTAAATTGAGAGTTACTGGAGTACATTTGAGTAAATGGATATGAATCATGCCCCTGAAAGGCAACACTGAATATTAGAAAGGTATAAATCTTTCTCTTTAAATATTTAAGTTTGGAATCATCTCAATCCTTTGAAGAAAAACTCTTTAAGTCTGTGATGCAAGATGTGATAATTTAGCACAGAGGATGAATAATGAGACAATCATAGGAAAGGCTGAAGAAAAATAAACAGTAATAAGAAAGGCTGATGTTGGTTCAAAATGTAACTATGATCAATGCAAAACTAAGCTGAGCCTTAACACTAGAAGCATCATAAATCAATGGAAAATGAAAGGTTCCAATATGCGATTCTGAGAAAATTCACCTTGTACCATAAACTAAAAATAAAAAGAAAAAAGTAAGCTTCTAAAAATCTAATCTGAGCGTACTCCAAAATGTTCATAGAAAATGGAATTAAAATACGTAAAGTCACTTTGGTGCAATAATTTTGAAATCCATGTAGGGTATTTATTTATTTATTTATCTGACAGGTAGAGTTTGACAGTGAGAGAGAGGGAGACAGAGAGAAAAGTCTTCCTTCCATTGGTTCACTCCTCAAATGGCCGCCACAGCTGGAGCTACGCCAATCCGAAGCCAGGAGCCAGGTGCTTCTTCCTGGTCTCCCATGTGGGTGCAGGGGTCCAAGCACCTGGGCCATCCTCCACTGCCCTCCCAGGCCACAGCAGAGAGCTGGACTGGAAGAGGAGCAACTGAGACTAGAACCTGGCACCCATATGAGATGCCAGCGCCACAGGCAGTTGATTAACCAAGTGAGCCACAAGGCCAGCCCTGCAGGGTTTTTACATAATACACATCTTCATGAACTTTTTGATGACGCCTCACATACATGGATTCCAACTACATACATTTCAAAACTCTTCAGGTGAAGATGATTTAGTAGAGGTTTTCTTCTTCTACTGCAGATATTCTGCATTTAATAAATATATCACAATGCTAATGCAGTCCATATACAAAGAATTCTCCCAAGTCAATAAAAAGATAAACACTTCATTAGAAAAACAGCAAAGAATGTAATCAGAAAATAGAAACAAACTATCACCTATAGCCATTATGATGCCAAAAAACATTTGACATAGCTACTAATCAAAGAAATGCAGTTTCACGCAATAGAGGGGACATTAGAGAAGATTGTTCAAAAATAAGAGCTGGTAATGGCAATAGAGGTGTGATGAGAAGGGCACTCATTCCCTGTGGATGGGAATGCAAATTAAAAAAATATAGAATGAAGTTTGGAATTTTTATATGCTTTTTTGTATTGCTTGAAATTATTTAGAATTCAATATATTTAATTCAATAAATTTTATTAGCATCACAATGATCAAATTTTATAGAAACTCTCCTCCATATACCTGGTTATTAATTAGTTACAAGCACTTGGGGAATTATAAACATTTGATTAATTAATTAATTATTCCCCCAGAAACCTTTTATTTAAGGAATACAGACTTCATACATTTCATAATTGCAAATTTAGGAACATGGTGATTTTTTCCATCATATCTGCCCTCCCGTCTACTCTCCCACCTGTCTTCCTCCTCCTTCTCCAACTCCCATTCTTATTTTTTACTAAGATCTGTTTTCAATGAACTTTATACACATATGATTAATTCTATGTTAAGTAAAGAGTTCAGTACATAGTATGAAGAAGAAAAACTGTTCCTCAACAGTCAAGACAAGGGCTGTTCGAAGTCATTGTTCTCAAAGCATCAGTTTTACTTCTATAGATTGCCTTTTAGGTGCACTATTAGTTATCCCAGGTCAGGGAGAATATTTGGTATTTGTCCTTTTGGGACTGGCTTATTTCACTAAGTATGATATTTTTCAGTTTCATCAATTTTGTTGCAAATGACTGGATTTCATTTTTTCACTGCTGTGTAGTATTCCATGGTGTACATATCCCATAATTTCTTTATCCAATCTTAAGTTCTTGGGCATTTAGATTGATTCCATATCTCAGCTTTTGTGAATTGAGCTGCAATAAACATGGGGGTAGAGGTAACTCTTTCATATGCTGTTTTTATTTCCCATGGGTAAATTCCCAGAGGTGGCATGGCTGGGTCATATGGTAGGTCTATATTCAGATTTCTGAGGTATCTCTATACTGTTTTCCATAGTGGCTTTACCAGTTTACATTCCCACCAACAGTGAATAGGGGTACCTTTTCCCCCACATATTTGCCTGCATTTGTTTGTTGATTTCTGTATGAAAGCCATTCTAATGGAAGGAAGATAAAACCTCATTGTGGTTTTGATTTGCATTTCCCTGATGAGTAGTGATCCTGAGCATTTTTTCATGTGTCTGTTGGCCATTTAGACTTCCTCTTTTGAAAAATGCCTGTTTAAGTCCTTTGCCTATTTCTTAACTGGACTGTTTGTTTTGTTGTTGTGGAGTTTCTTGATGTCTTTATATATTCTGGTTATTACTCCTTTATCAGATGCATAGTTTGCAAATAATTTCTCCCATTCTGTCAGTTGCCTCCTTATTTTGCTGAGTGATGAACTTTTATTTTAATTATTTATTTATTATTATTTAATTATTTTAATTATTTCTACTTCACATATATACTAGATTTCCATAAAGTCATTATTAGTATTTATATGTAAAGCAGAATGTCATGAATTTACATACAACCCCCCTTATTTCCTAAAGTTTTTTTAAAAATTTTGTTTGTTATACAAGTTTCATGTATTTCATATATACAGATTTAGGAACACAATGATACTTCCCTCCCTCCCGCCCATGCGCCAATCCTTCTTCCTCCTCCCTCTCCCATTCCCACTCTTAATTTTTACAAAGATCTACTTTCAGTTTACTTAATGATCATAGGGTTAACCCTACACTAAGTACAAGAGTTCAGCAATTAGTATGAAGGGAAAAAACACTGTTCCTCAACAGAAGAGACAAGGACTGTAAACAACCATTGCATCGCAAAATGTCCATCTCACTCCATTACATCACATTTTAGGCACTCTATTAATTACCCCTGATCAGGAAAAACATTTTTTGAAATGATTCCTTCATCCTAAAAATACGTTGAGTGGGGCCAGCATGTGGCCTAGCAATTAAGATGTCTATGTCTTACATCAGAGTACCTGGGCTTGGAGTCCTGGCTCCACTCCAGACTCCAGCTTCCTTCTGGGACGCAGCAGATGATAGCTCAGGCGGTTGGATTCCTGTGAGAGACCTGGGTTATGTTCCAGCTCAGGGCTTTGGCCTGGCCCAGCCCCAGCTACCTGGGCATTTGGAGACTAGACTAGTAGCTTGTTTGTTCTCTCTCTTTCTTTCTCTCTCTAATAAGCATATTAAAAGATAAATTTTAGTAACTCTTCAGGAAAACAGTATGTGGAGGAATTCTTAAAGTTGAGGCTTTATCAAATTAACAACTGTTTATTGAAAATGATGTAGGTAACATCAAAGGGGCAGCTGGTCAACCCATCCCATACCCACCCTATCCCTACCTCAGTCTAAGGGACATGATGTAGATTTGATCAAATCAATATGAATAACTAGAAATAAATGCAATCTAAATTTTAAAAATATTTGCAATCAAATTGATTAGAAAATTTTAAAAAGTAAATTCAAATTATATACACAATTCAGGGGTAGAAAATAATGATTAAATGCTCAATAATAGACTCAAATGGTGAGAGAGGATACTAAGTTGTTGTGGTATTTAAATTTAACTGAATAGATTTTAGAAGAATGAAGTACCATGTTAAAATTTTCATTTTTTACATTATTTCAAAATACATTTATTACAACAATTTTCTTTTTAAAATAATTTTTAAATATTTTCATCTACTTGAGAGTAAAGAGAGAGAGAGAGAGAACATCTATCTGCTGATTGTCTCCAAATACCCACAACAGCTCTCAGTTGGACCCAGAGCTGGGGGCCAGGAACTCAATTCAGGTCTCCCTGTGGGTTTCAGGAACCACACGGGTGCAGGGGCCCAAAGACTTGGGCCATCTTCTACTGCTTTCCCGGGCCATAGCAGAGAGTTGGATTGGAAGCAGAGCAGCCGGGACTCAAATCGGCACCTACATGGGATACAGCACTGCAGGTGGTGGCTTTACCCGCTATGTCACAGTGCCGGCCCCAGCATATTTGTTTTCAAACTCCTTTTAGGGGGTCAATGAGCAAAACTGTTTAGAGTAGACATTTGACACAGATGGTAAGATGCCCACTTAGGACATACGAGTACCTTGTTTAGATCCTAGCTGCTCTGCTTCGGATCCAGTTCGTGGCTGATTCAGACCCTGTGAGGCAGCAGTGATGGCCGAAGTAACTGGGGTCCCTCTACCCATGTGGGAGACCTGTATTGAGTTCCCAACTCTCAGCTGCAGCCTAGCCTAGCTCTGGTCATTCTGGGCATTTGGGGAGTAACCAGTGGATGAGAGCTCTCTGTCTCTGCTTCTGTGTTGCTATCTCTCTTTCTCTTCAAATAAATAAATACTTTTTAAAAAGGAAAACATAATCTAGTGGGTTTACATTTCCAAAGTAATTATTACATTAAATCACAGCTTAAATTTACTTGGCTTCAATTGAATCCCTTCTATTATTCATTTAAGGAAGATATTAACATACTTTTATATAAAGGGCTAGATAGTGAATATTTTGGCTCGGTGGGCCATGCAGTCCTGTGTTTTAACTGCTTAACTATGAAGTTATAGGGAGAAAGCACCTGTAAACATTCCACAGACAAATGGTGAGACTGTGTGCCAAGAAAACTTCAGTTAAGGACTCTGAAATTTAAATTTCATATATTTTCATGTATCATGAAATATTCTTTTGACATTTTTCAACCATTTAAAAATGTAAGACTATTCTAAGCTAGCAGTCTGCACAAAACAGGAAGCAGGCCAACTTTGACTTGTGGGCAATAGTTTGCTAAACTCTAGTTTAAGTGTAGGAGGGGACTTTAAAAATCATGGATAAATTGAAGTAAAACATAAGTCTATTCTGATATAAAAATGTTTGAAATCCATGTGTTTTATTTTTATAATGTGCACTTCCCATGAACTTTTAAAATTATTTATTTGTATTTATGTAAATAAGAGAGAGAGAGAAAGAGAGATCTCATATGCAGGTCACTCCCCAAATACCTGCCATAGCTGGTGGCCATTGTTATCTGGAAACTCAGCTCAGGTCTCCTGTTAGGGTGGCAGGGACACAACTACTTGAGCCATCACCTGCTACCTTCTAGAGTACACATTAGCAGGAAGCTGGAATCAGGAGTGGAGCTGAAACTTGAACCCAGGCAATCCAACATGGGATGAAGAGTAGCCCAAGTAGCATCTTAGGATGTGTTAGGCCAAGTAGCATCTTAGGATGTGCTAAGTTGAATGCCCTGTCACATGATGAACTTTTAAAGACCACTTGTTGTTGTGAAAGGCCTTTATGCTAAAGAGTAGACACAATACATGGGAAGATAATGAAAAACTGGATATTCTTTATCTTGATTTTTCTGGTAAGAGCAATGGGGAACTGAACTGGAAAGATTTTTCAGTGTGCTGTTTGAACTGCTTTCCATGTACTTGTATTACCTTTTCCAAAATCACTGTTCCCCTTTTTTAAGCCCCTTCAGGAATTGTAAACCCAATGAACCCGACTGGAGTAGACCCTATTAGCTACCTAGATTCTTGAAAGATCTGTTGTTAGCTAATCAGGACACTCACATTGTGGTTATCTAGCCAGCAATAATAGTCCAAATGATGAAGAATCAAGGGAATTGGAAATTCACTGGAATAAGCAAATGATCACTTAAGCCATTTCTCCAGTTAGGGCATGCCAAATATGGAATTTGGCAGAGCTAAGCTTGAAAAACAATAATTGGTTTAATTGAGCCAGTGTTTCTTGAGGAACTACTGTGTCCCAGGCAATCGAAGATGACACGTTTTTATGAACATATAGAGGAAAATATAGTAGATGAATCCAAAAGGAAGATGGATGTACTTTGAAGACATCTGAGACCTGTAATGTGCTGTGGACATTTTGGGCAGCTTGATGAATGAGGCCGAGGGTTAAAAAGGAGTTGAGAAAAGGAAAGCACAGTGGAAATTCTGAAGTCTGAGCCACAGAGCTGTCATCTCCTATATTTCAGAGATTAGAGGAAATGAGTTCTTAGTTACAGAGTATATATTTGAGTTGAATATTAGGAAAAATTCCTGACTTTCCATTGTGGGTTCCTGGAAGGTGCTTTTATGGGAAATTGTATAATTTTCTATTCCACAGATAGGAGAAACTCTGATCGAGAAAAACAGTTGTCTGAATTTTGGGGGTGCTTTTCAACCCATTTATTATACAATATATATTTGGTATATATTATTCTTTTTAAAAAAGATTTATTTATTTGAAAGTCAGAGTTACATAGAGAGAGAAGAAGAGGCAGAGAGAGAGAGAGGTTTCCATCTGCTGGTTCACTCCCCAGTTGGCCACAACAGCCAGAGCTGAGCTGATCATAAACCAGAAGCCAGGCACTTCTTCCAGGTCTCCCATGCGGGTGCAGGGGCCTAAGGACCTGGGCCATCTTCTACTGCTTTCCCAGGTCATAGCAGAGAGCTGGATCAGAAATGGAGCAACTGGGTCTCGAACTGGCACCCATATGGGATGCTGGCACTGCAGGTGGTGGCTTAACCCAATACACCACAGTGTCAGCCCCTATATAATTCTTAGATATTTATCTATCTATCTATCTATCTATCTACATACACACATATATATATTGAAATTTGAATTGTTAATATTAACAACTCAGATTTTAATGGTTTATTCCTCAGGCTCTCCAGCTTGCTGTCAAAGCCTTTCTTCTCCCCAGATACCCCTGCCCTCAAATATTTTAGAAGTGCCTTGGGTTCTTTTCAAGTTCATAGTCAAATTTGCCTTGGCTTCTCTTCCCAGTATTTTTATGTCCATGAGGCAGAGCAACTCCTAGCCAGTAGTCAAAATTCCTCTGCTGGGCACCTGTATGCTGGTTATGGCATCAGCTGCTACTGTTGCACAATTGCCCCAGGAAGGCTCTGAGCCCTCTTGGGTTCAAAGTTCCAGTGATATGTGGCAGTCATTTGAGGAGATAGGTGGAGTTAAAATGAATTCTACGTTGCATTCTGTTGAAAAGGTCTGCCTTACCTCCATGTTTCCAGACTTAGTTTTTATTTACAATCAATCCCTCCTCATTTCTGTGTGACAGCAAGGTCCTCTAAGTCTAGTGTGAATTGGATAACCACAGCTACACTAAGGATTGTGCTCATCTTTAGTGACTGAGACTTTGCTGTTTTCTAGACCCACCTGACTTATGGGAAGGTAGAGTTCAATAGTTTGATGGAACTTTGCCATTGGTTTACCAGATGGATCCAGATGTGTTTGAGCCCCCATCACGGACATAGTTTTTGTTTCTTCTCAGAACACACTCTAGATCTTTTTCAATGACTTCTCTTTATGGCTTTAGTATTTCCTGTCCTTAAAAATTGCCCTTGGGGCTGGCATTTTGGCATAGTAGGGTAATTGGCTGCCTTCATTGCCAGTTGGAGTCCTGGCTGCTTCACTTCTGATCCATTTTCCTGCTAACGTACCTGGGAAACACAGGATGATGAACCAAATTCTTGCGTCCCTGCCATCCACGTGGGAGATCTGGATAGAGTTCCTAGCTTCAGCCTTGCACAGCCCTGGCTGTTGCAGGTATTTCGAGAGTAAAACACAGATAGAAGATCTGTCAATCAATATTTCTCTCTCTCTCTTTCATTCCCCTCCTTCCCGCCCTCTCCATCACTCTGCCTCTTTGACTGAATAACTAAGTAAGTAAATCTTTTTTAAAAATTTCCCTTGACACAAGGGTGCAGTTGGATAGGAAGAATAACTTCTAAGGGTCTATAGTGTTGTAGGATAATTATAGTTGACAATAATTGACTGAATATTTCAAATAGCTAGCAGAGAGGATTTTGAATGTTCCCAACACAAAGAAATGATAAATATCTGAAGTGATAGACATGCCAGTTATCCTGATTTGACACTACACATTGTATTCCTGTACTGAAATGACACACTTTGTCCCACAAATATGTACAATTACTATGTGATTTTTTAAAAAATGAAGATTTAAAAAATATTGCTCTTGAAATCACCAATCTTTCTCCCTGCCAATTCCATTTCTCTTCACACCCAAATCTCACTATTAGAACATCTTGGATTTTTCTTCATGAACAACTATAATGACAACATGTAATCATCTGTGTATTTGTGTGATTATCCTTTTAATGTTGCCATTCTTCTATTCTTTGACATCATGGATGCTTTTTTTCTCTTACCATTTTATCTCCAAATATCCAAGATGGGGCTTAATATAGAATAAAGAAGTGTCCTATATTTGTTAAAAGCATGAAAAAAATTAATCAATAAAACAAACAAGTTTCGGGTTGACTACCTTACCAGCAACCAAAAGTTATCTGAAACTCACTTATGCGAGAGCTGGTTATTAGGTGAGTGAGAAAGAAGACACTTGCATAGTGCAGAAATAGATATTTGTCTGGCAAAATACCTATATTCTCTTCCTGAATAACAAATATAAATAGTTATTTACTTATAAACAAAATTATTTCTTGGTGGAGACATTATAAAAAGATTTGAAAACCATCCTCAGATAACAGCCTAGGAAAAGAGGTTCGCATAGCAAATTTTTTTATTACTCAACCCTTTAAATTACTTCTTTAGGGAGATAAAAGACGGAAGGAATACTTAGAGATACAGCTCAAGGTGAACACTGCTTGTCTTGGGTACTCAGATTTAATCTGGACATTTCCTGAGGATGAAACTTCAAACATTTTGGTGAGATTTACCACTACTTTTCTTTTTATAATAATCTCCTTTTACACTAGAGCAGTATACTCATACGATCATGATAGACCATAAGAATGAAAATGCAAGCCCTCAGATTTCCTCTAAAAGGCAGAAATAAGGAGGATCCTGGGGAAATACTTTCAGAATTTTTAATCTGCTGCCCAAATGTTTAGTCAAGAAAATTCCAGCAGGAAGTGGAAGTCTAAGCCACTACTGTGTTTTTACACAGACCTTTTCAACTTTATAATAAAGTTTAAGATAATAAATCATCGATTCATGTCATTTTCAATTAAAGTTTTTATATATACTCCTGCTTTCCTATGTATCAAAGAAATAAAGATGTAACTAAAATGTCTTCATATCTTGCTCAAATTTCCCAAGTGCTAAAATTGAAATGAAAGCATATGGTGTTTTCCCAGATAAATTAGAGAGGATCTATTCTAAAAGCATGGATTTTTGGCCAATTTTAAGTTCAAATGAGGTACAGAAATGATCAATATTGAGAGAAGATACATATAGAAAGGCTATGGTAAAATGTCTACTAACAGAGTCATTTATACTTTTGTAAATTAGCTTGCTCTCTCTTTCCCTCTCTCTCTTAATCAACAATTTCACCCCCAAACAACAAGCTCTCTATTCATTTATTTTCCTTTCAGGGCCTATTTTTGAATACCATCACGACGAAAGTGCATTCTCAAATGGAAAATTTTGGATGGGATCAAAAATGAATCTCATAGAGCACTCCTACTTACCAGCCATGGATGAATTTTCTTTTTCTGAAAATTTATTTGGTAAGTTGTCAAGTTGACTTGGTTATCAATCAAAACAAACTGTAATTTGGAAATACATGAAAAAAATAGCTAGATGGTGAGTCCAACGGAGAATCAAGAAAATCTTTTTGTTCCATCTAGATATTCAATACATGTTAGCATTCCACAAGATTAGAGAGGTAGATTGGACCTTGATTCATTGAACCTAATGGTCTTCATTTTTATAGTTGAAGACTGTAGGTCTCTGAAGAGCTTTGTGACTTTCCCAAGGCCATGAGGCTAGATAATTAACAGAGTTGGGAGTGCAAACTGATTCCTGCTCTCAGGTTAATTCTAATATTATTATGGTAGGTATTAAAGTATGAAATCATGATTCTTATGGTTTAATATTATACCTATTAAAGGCTTAGGTTATGGCTCTGCAGTAGGTTAACTTTTCATCATTCCTTCAGTGATGGGGGATCTGTCAGGATTAGTCATTTAAGTTGGATTGAGAACAAATTGTACTAAGTTGTTCTCAGTAGAACTATAACTAGATGATACCATAAAATGATATATTGCTCCACTTTATGCATTTATGGAAAACACTTCACTATAAAGACTTTCAATTGAGAACATCAGCAAAGAGTCAGCAAAAGCAATATTTTGGGTGGGGCAGAGAGCCATCTACTACACTTAAAATAATTTCTTCTTTGTGCATAATAACCTTCCTGGGTGGCTTGGGTACTTGCAGTTTTCACTTGCTATTAATATATAGGCCATAATAGACCATGACAGTGAAAATGCAAATGCTTCAAATTCTATAGAGATAATGTGTTAAGGCATGATCCTTTGTTTGGCTGCAAATATCCCTAGGAGATATTAATAGTTTATGCTGTTGCCTACTAGTCATTATCTCTTTAATGTGTAATGGTTTATCAGCTCATTTCCAAGCAGGTGTTATTATTTGTATTTCACATTTGTATGTCACCCTCGCTTAAGGGCATTTAAGGGCAATGATCATGTTGTATAGGCAGTGGTCACATTTAACTAATAATAATATACTCTTGATAAATAGGAACTGAGTGACAATTGAGTAACAAATAGCAAAGGAGGAGAGAGATTTAGAGGAAAGGGGGATGTTGATCAGTAACTCTCAAAGCCCAAAGGCAAGGATAATTATTTATGAAATGGCAAGTTATCACACATACTTGCTGTAAGTTATCACTTACTTGCTGTAAGTTATTTCTTCTGGTTGACTTTTCTTCATCCTATGAATGCAGTCAAGGATAGAGAATGGTCCTGCCTCAACGTCTGGTCACTTGACCATTTGTTCTGACCTGTCCTTCCATAGCTCTTTAAAAAAAAATCAATGCAGGGCCTATACTGTGGCATAGTGGGATGAGCCTCTGCCTGTGATGCCAGCATCCCATATAGGCGCTGGTTCATGTCCTGGCTGCTCCTCTTCTGTTCCAAATATCTGCTTATGGCATGGGACACCAGGGGAAGATGGCCCAAGTGCTTGGACCCCTGTAGCTACCTGGGGGACCTGGAGGAAGCTCCTGGCTCCTGGCTTCAGATCAACCCAGCTCTGGTCATTATGGCTATTTGGGGAGTGAACCAGCAGATGGAAGAGATCTCTCTCTCTCTCTCTCTCTCTCTCTCTCTCTCTCTCTCTCTCTGTAACTCTACCTCTCAAAGAAAGAAATGAAATCTTTTAAAAAAATCAATGTATAGACATCTTCATAACTTTTTGCTCTGTCAGTCAGTACTTACAGTTAATTAATACTGTTGGTACTTACCACTGAATAGGGCAAATTCTACTTAAGAAGATATGTTTCAAATAAAAACTTCCATTTCTTACTCTAAAATTTTATGATTACATGTTAAGATTTCTACATCTGAACTTTGGTGTCATGGTTATTATTCCAACCTGTGAAGCTCCAGTTTGTACATAGGGAGGAAATTGTAGGGTTTCTCTTACAAACTAGTCCAGTTTTAAGCAAAAACACCAAGTTGCAGGTTAATCTTAGTAACTATGAAATGGAAAAGATGTCAGTTAGTGGATAAAAAGTCATAAAATTTCTGTCAGTTTAAAAGGACCTGAAGTATACATAGAAGCACCAAGTATAAACTGTGGCTCCTGATTTCTGTGTGTGGTTCCCACATCTCTCTTTTGCTGGGACACATTCTTATCTGGCTTTCTAACACTGTATTTAAGATCTCTTATAATATCTAGGACAAGGTGCATGAGCTCAATGCACAACTGTTATTCCTGGTTACCTGAGCCCTTCTTTTGGTGAGCATAGCTGATGCATATTTGGCTCCTCTTCCTTTGTCCCACCACATGCTAGAGCCAGACCTAAGCATTCTTTCCAAGTCTCTTTTCCCAGGTGCCCTCAGTCCCCTTCCACCCAATATACTTGAGCTAAGGTGTGCTAGAAGGAAGGATGGAGAATATTTTGATTCCTTTATTCCTCCTCTCCATCTTCTTGTGTATCCTGATAACATTGGTGGAATCTATGGTTGTCCCTTAAGATCATTGTGGAGTGTATGAGGGGAAAGATGGGCACCAAGGGTGAGTAGTCCCAAGGACTAACCCATCACTCCTGAATCTTATGCTGTACCACAGATTCAAACGAGTTGACATGAACCATTCGTTCAATGAGTCAGAAAGCCAGAATTTTTTCCAGTCATCCGTGTACTCAAAACCAGTTGTCATGTTGTTAGAATAGGACAAGGATAGCTTATGGTACAGCAGTCATTTCTTCCACAAAAATGTTGAACACTGATGACATGCTTTACATTGGAATAAGACAGGGAATGAGATAGACAGCATCCAATAAACACGTAAATAAATGAAATCCTTTGAGGAAGAGATAGGTGTTTTGACAGGATGATGTCTTAGTGACTAGAGGTATGAACACTCTAGCTGGTGTGCTCAGGGAAGCCCCTGAGGAATGGATAATTGAGCTGAGAGTGAAAGACAAAGAAGGCTGATAGAACATTCCAGGGGGAGGCAATAGCATGTGCAAAGCCCCAAATTCTGTCTTGGACTTGAAAGGGCCTTGTCTTCTCATTTTTCTTTAATACAGTAGAAAGTCTAGAGAACTAGCTCTGGACCCTGAAGTCCCATTGAGTAGCTGTGCAGCCTTAAACAACTTATCCATTTTAAATGGTAAAATGAGATTTTTAGGCTGGAAATTGTAGAACTCTGTCGACTTTTAACATCCAAGTCCAAAAAATGTCCACGTCAGCAAGTAGTCATGATGACTCAGTGATAGTCACCTGGTACAGGACTTCACACATCCTTTCAAGGTGGTCCTGGGCATGATCCCTTCACTGTAGGTTAAAGACCATGATTAAATCCCAACTTTATGACATTGGAAAGGTGACCAGTATTTAAGACAAACACTGGTTAGCACTCACTACGGGATGCTAGAGACACTAATGACCCCTTCAAAAATACCCTTAAGTTTCCTGTAGAGAAGACCACGGTGGACCCTTCACTTTTCAAAGGTTTTGGCTTAAAGAGAAGGCAAAGTATTTCTATCCATACAAATGATTATCTCATAAGAAGAGCCTGAAGCAAGGATTATGTGCTGGCATTTTGTATGTGAGGTGGTGGGGAGCGCAAAAGTGAGGGATTGGAGCTATGAGGCTGGGGAGGAAGGAAAACCAACATGAGGCAAGTTATCAAGATCACTGCTGTGGGTGAGGGGAAATTGAGGGGAGAATTGTCAGCTGAGGGATCCGAGTATGGCGTGTTTATTAACAGGCTTCTGGCTCCTATTGGTTGAGGGTTGCTCCTGGGTCATTAACTCCCCTGTACTTCTGAGCTGTCATTGAGCTCAGGCCAAGAAGTTTTCTTTGATATTGCAGGAGTTCTGGGCAGAAAGAAAAAGATGTGCATCACACTCTTGAAATGACAGGCTGTCTGCCGAGGTTAAGTCTGAACGCTTACAGGATCCATTGTCACAATTGCTGATGAAGTCAGTGGTGGGGGGATCAGATGTGACACCATCACTAGAAAGGAAGTAAAGAAGCTTGGACAGAATGGAATTTGGATATGGGGCTGGAATAATCACCCTGGAATCTTTTAATTTATTCTGCACCCAGATACCCCTGACAAATCCAGATGGGAATCTAGTCCATCAGTAACTGAATCCATGTGGAGGACTCAGAATGGAAGGACATAGTGACCTCACAGAGATCAATCTTTCCTTTGGGAAGTCCTACAGCCAGGAAACTTGGTCAAAGATTAATTTAGTGTATTATAAAAGGCATTTCAGATGAATGAAGAAGGCAAGGTTTTATGCCATTAGTGCATAATAAAAAGTAATAATGACAAAGTCCACAGCTTCCCACAGTTTGGCTTAGTGAATAGGGTAAGAGGCAGTATAAACTTAATATCTAAATTTTCTTTTAGCAAATTCTGGTTTAAAAACTCAAAAATTGTAGACATTCAAAGACCATGTAAATAGAAAATAGCATTTTGATAATAAGACAGAATAAGTAACACAAAGTGTGGTCCTAAGCGCTCATGTCCAATGTTCCAGCATAATGGGTACTGATTCAGTTAGCTTGGTGATATTCTGAAAAGTTAATTGAATTTGAGTTAAATATGAAGAGAGATAAAAGGAAAATAATCTCAGGGACAATAAGACTCTCTGAACTTGAGTTTTCTTGCCGGTAAAAGGGGATCATAATGACCCTCTATTCACTGCCTGTTGGGAGGAATGACTGAGCTTTGGTGGGAAAGTCCTCTGTGAACAGCAATGCCTCATAAAACATCATAATTATATCATCCAGAACTTGAAATGTGGTTGTCATATTTTTTCATTGTTGAAATGATAAGCACCATTCTTCTCATTAAAAGAAGGAAGTGCTATTTAGCTTAGCTCTGCTGAGTGCAAAGAATTTTCAAGGAGCCAACAAGAATTAACTACACGTAAATAAATTTCTGGGTGCCCCGAGGAAGGCAACACATATTCTATCTCATCTTGATAGTACAGCTTTGGAATCGACAATCATACTGTTTTTATTATTGTGTCTAATAGTCTCTCCAGAGCCCTCTGAGTGAGGCCCAGCAAGTGGCAAGAGGCAGATTCCACATACAAGCCTACATATTTGCTTTCCGTTTCCTTTGGCTGTTTCTCACGGCTTTGTGCTTCACTAAGCTGTTCCTGCTTACCTTCTCTGGGTATACTTTATTTTTATTAAAAGATATTCATGTTGAAATCTGGCTTTTGCCTGTGTCCTGTGCTTAAATTAAAAGCATCTTCCAGATGTTATAGACTTAGCCAGATGTTTTCAAATACAATTAAAGGTCTTGAGATGAACTTTTGTAGAATACTTTTGACATTTGAGTTCGGGTATTTATCCATTTCACTGAGTTCAACTTGAGTGAATGTAGTTCTGACGTACTGGATGATTTAAAGCATAAAATTCTCAGAAGATGGAAAGACATAATTGGTTCAGAGTGAAGCTGTTTTAGCACACTTGTAATATTTTCACTGCTGTTTCTTATCCTCTTCTCTTCCACAGCTCTAAATGGTGTTTGAGCTTTAAGTAATTGCCATGACTTTGATTCTTGTTCTCTCAAGGAATCTCAGATCTAGTGCTCTTGTTAGCGGAGTGAAGAAATAAGAGAATGAAAGGAATATTAAATGAGCCTTCTTTTATTACCAAATAGATTATTGGTTCCTTTAGAAAGGGCATGCATGGTTTTAAAAAGGCGTGCAATGAGACAGAGAGTTAAAGACAAGTCAGCCAGCTGGTAGGAGATTCCATTGCAGTTTAGAGCCTAGCTCCCAACCTCGAGGCTAACAGACACATTTTCAGGGGCACCAACTGAGAAAGATTGGCTGCAAAGTCATATGATGTTTATAAATAAATAATGATGAAATTATTGTGATGCTAATTTACCATTTCTTGATTGCTTTCTATGTGTAATACATAATGCTAAGTACATTTTTAGACTTGTTAGCACACTTCCTAGATTAAGTCTCATCTCTGCCATCTACTAGTCTGTGTTTATGGGAAAATTTCTTACATTTGTGCTAGTTACTTGCCTTATTTAATAATGTGCTCAGAAGGATGCCTGGCACATCCACAGGGCTCTATGTGCCATAAATATTAATTCTCACAACACTCTGACAAGGTAAAGAAAATGGATATTTAAAGATGTTAGATAATCTGTTTGGAGTTTCATAAATAGTGAGTAGGCAACCACAATATAATTAAGATGAGGAACTGGATTTGAATGTTTGAGGCTCTAGGATGAGAGCAGTCTGTTCACCTTCCTCATGCGGAAAGCCTTTGTAGTGAGAGTGTATCACTGTTGGCCATCCTTCTTCCCAAAGATAGTTCTCAGAAAAGCATTGTCAGTGTCTGCTTTGGGACTTCCCTTTGTTTATGCCTTCATGGCTGATGCCTGACTCACCATGATTGGTGTAGCATTCACATTGCTTTTGAGTGCCAGCTACAACAGTGCTGTCCTGTAGAACGTTCTGTGATGAAAGATATGTTCCAGACCTACTTTGTTCAATATGGTAGCCACTGTCCACATGTGGCTGTTGAATACTTGTGACTGGTGCCACAGTGGATCTATCTCTAATTTTATTTAACTTAATTTACATTTAAGAATCCATATATAGCTAAAGAATATTGTTTCAGGCAACATAGATCTTCATTAAAAAGTATATTTTTTATTTAAAAAGAATGAGGCAGTTGATCATCTCTAAGAAACAAGCAAAGGGACCCAATCAGTTTTATGATAACATTCTGTGGGAATTTTATTCAATGACAAAGGTTTCCTGGATTACAAAAATTGCTAATATGCTAATTATTTCTTAGTATATGTGCTTTTGAGGACAATGAACAACTTCTTTTGTTTTGACCAGATCAAAATCTTTGTGGAAAATTCTTGAAACAGAAAATTTGGAGGTGGTTTGTCTTGGTTCACATTCTTTTTTTATTTTTTATTTATTTTTTTATTTGAGAGGTAGAGTTACAGACACTGAGAGAGAGAGACAGAGAGAAAGGTCTCCCTTCTGTTGGTTCACTCCCCAAATGGCCGCTATGGCTGGTGTGCTGCACTGATCTGAAGCCACGAGCTAGGTGCTTCCTCCTGGTCTCCCATGTGGGTGCAGGGGCCCAAGCACCTGGGCCATCCTCCACTGCCCTCCCGGGCCACAGCAGAGAGCTGGACTGGAAAAGGAGCAACCGGGACTAGAACCCAGCGCCCATATGGGATGCCGGCCCCGCTGACAGAGGATTAACCAAGTGAGGCATGGCACCGGCCCCAGTTCACATTCTTTAGTTTGTCTTCCACTAAAGACCCTTTCAAGGCAGAGATAGCTCTGGGATTGTGAAGAGAGGAGATTGGGGTCACAAGGAAATTGAGGATTAAGAACAGATTTTCAAATGGGGACCCTGTACTGAGAAATCCAAACTGAAATAAACCAAGAGACCATCATTCTTTTCTTCTTTCTTGACAGTTTGGCAAGTGGGCCTTCTGATAGTCGGAAAACACAGCTTGAAGTCTTAACTTCATCTTATATATATATATATATTTGTTGACTATGGAAATTCATTTAACCTCATTGGGTTGCTGTGAAATAGAGTTGAAGATAATACACATCATGACTGATAGTTTTCTCAAAGGTTGCAAGTGAGAATCCTGTAAGACATGCATTTGGAACCTTTTTAAAGATTATAGCAATGACCTACCCTGCTGTGTTACACTTATGTAGATAAGCTTTGTAAATCCTGCAATGTTACACTTATGTAGATCAACTTCACCTTTTAAAACTGCTCTCTCATTTATTATCTTATTTTATCTTCGCAACAGGCCTTTGAGAGATGTAGGGCAGGAATTATTATCTATGTTTTACCATCTGTTAATGTAACACATGGGGCCCACAGAAGCTGAGAGACTTGCCTAGGGTTACATAGTGCATCTGGCTACATGATGTCTGGGTTCATCCCTGACCCTAATGTGTTCCCTTCTAAATTCCTCTCTTCCAGAAAACAACCAGTGGACTTAAAGTTGATATCCAGAGGTTATGATTCAGGTTTAAAAAACGCAATTCTTTTTACTCAATAAGAAAACCATTATCACTAGAATCCAAAGCTGAATAATCATAATATAATGAGGATGGGTAGCCCCTCATGGTACTAACAATATTTAAAATCTTATTTTATTAGTGCACACATAACTACATGAAGTTATGGGATCATCAGTCCTATTTTACAAACAAGGAGGTCAAGGCAGAAAAGGATCAGGAACTTATTCATGATTCACAGAGCTAGTAGCCAAGAGGGCCTGGATGTATTAGCT
Source organism: Lepus europaeus (assembly GCF_033115175.1). Classification (NCBI taxonomy): domain Eukaryota; kingdom Metazoa; phylum Chordata; class Mammalia; order Lagomorpha; family Leporidae; genus Lepus; species Lepus europaeus. The sequence continues at coordinate 20,333,283 of NC_084836.1, read as the reverse complement.
TGCTAGTGCTGCTATAACAAGTATAACCGACCCGGTGACTTAAACAACAGAAGTTTATTATCTCAGTTCTGGGTGCTGAACGCCCAAAATCAAAGCGTCAGCAGGACTGGTTCCTCCTGAAGATTGAGGGGGGAAGGAGCTGCTCTAGACCTGTCTCCTAGACTTGTAAAAGGCATCGTCTCTCTGTGTCCCTTCACACAGTGTTCCCTCCAAGTGTGTCTGTCTCTGTGTCCCAATTTCTCATTTTTATAAGAACATGAATCATATTGGATTAGGGCCTATCCCAATCCTCAGTTTGATTTTATTACCTCTAAATGACCTGACCTCTAAATAAGGTCATATTCTGAGTACTGGGAGTTAGCACTTCAACATATGAATTTGACATCACATAGTCAATCTATAACACTGGACACAAACTCAGCTGGCCTGGTCAGTGGGCCTGTTAAGCATTGTGCTTTAATGCTTCCTGTTGTTATGAAAACATGTCATCCTGTTGTCTTTTGAAAGGAACAAATGTCAAGACATAGATCATGGTACTTGACCTCCAAATCAAGAGCACTGAACAGAAATCTACCCTCTAAAAGTTTTTTTTTTCCCCCCCAGTGGAAAAAGTACTCCATGAAAATGTTTATCTAAGAGACTGATTTCCAGCTTACTAGGCAATTTGGCATCGAGGACTTTTCTCATAAACATTTACAAATATTCTTCTCCGTAATGAAGTTAATCAGTAAACCACACAACCTCTGGCCTCTCTCACTTCTTACCTAGTCTGATTTTCAGTTGCTGTGAATAAACTATGAGTGGTAATGCAGTTTCAGGGGTTAGAAAACCCAGTTCATATTAGCCCTCACCACAGCTGCTCGCCACCAGGATTTGTCACGGACATGATGAGTATGAAGCCTGCTAAAGGTAAGATGCTGCTCGCAGGCTCTGTGGGTTTAGCTTCTGCAACCAGACTGTGAGATGTGGGAACTTTTGTTTCAGATTAAAGCAATAGCTCTAGGCCAAAGATGGCTCAGTCAGACCCACAGTACTTGGGTGGGCTGATTTCTATAGGGTTCTCGGCAGGTGAATATTTCACTGGGGTTAAATCTAAGTATGTGTTCCTTAAAATTTTTCATGAGAAGTTATGTCAAGTTAGCAACATTCTTTCAAGTAAAACCTTATATAGTTTTAACATTAATGTCAATGGACACTTGAGAAATCATTTTCTAGTACATTTTTTAAATGTTATGTTTTTAAAGTGACAAATCTCAGACCCCAGTGGATTATGAAATCTATTTGTGGTTTGTGATCTGTATTAAGAACTAGAATAGAATAGAATAGAAAAGAAATATCAGAGTGCCCCTCAAGAATGAAGGATAAATGTTATTTCATGGAAATTTTGTTTAAGTTACATACATATAAGTATGTACAGTGGTCATGATATAAAACACATTTCAAACTATGTATTATGGTAAAAATAATGAAAAGATATTGAGGACTTAATGAATTTAATAATGAACTTAAAGAACTAGTTTCATAGCAGTTTTCTCACACCAGTGTATGACAGACCAAAGAAGTAAAGATTTGAATTTGGGGCCTGGGATATTTGTTTTCTCTGAATTAAAGCATAGGTCATAATTAAATCAGTTAAATATATGATATTTGTTATTTTCCTGAAGATAGAAACTTTCCAGCAAAAATAAATTCCAATAATTTTTACACTAATTATAATTGTGAATTTATTTTTTTATCATAGACTTGGCATCATCCCATTTTGTGGAATTATGATGTTTAAAAGTGACCAATACTGTATTTAGAAATGGAAATTAGTTGGAAGGCTGGAGAAATGAATTTTCCACTCATTTTGGTTTAACAAACATTTATTAAACATTTACTGTGAGTCAGGCATTGTGTTAGGTGCCAGGAATGACAAAAAGGGAGTATAATCTAATATTTTGCCCTTAAGAGTTCAGACTAACCACAATAATAAAAATGTGTTGAATGCTTATGTTATTTCAGGCACTACACAGCGGCCTTCTTTGTCTTAGCTCGTCCTCATGATAACCTCTCACATAGATACCACATTACCCCAGCTGGATAGAGGAAGAAACAGAAGTTTAAGGAATTCAATGCCTTTCCCAAAATACATTTTGATAGTTCAGGGTGAAACGAGTCCAGATTTGGCCACTTAGTAGGGGTACTGTAGTCCAGTGCATCATACCACCTCAAGTTCAGTATTTGGTGAACAAATCCAAGCGATTGTGCATGCTTCAAACGAGCACTGGAGTAGAGGTGTGTACACAGGGAGGATGGAAAGAATTCCACCCAGGGAAACGGGGGCAGGCCTCACAGAGGACACAATCAGCTGACACAGCAGGGAGAGGGACCAAGGCAGGCCTGGTGCTGGGAAGGGCAAACAACTTCATAAATGAAGCCATGTCATGTATTCAAGAAACCGTACATTTGGAAATCAAGGAATGCAGAAAAGGACGTTTGTCCATTCATTTCAATTCAGCAAGCATTCATGAAGCATTTCCTATAGTCAACCAGGTACCAGAGATGAAAACCAGGTACAGTCTGGACTCTTTCTCAGGAGCATCAGAAACTGTGAGATCATTGGAAAATATCTTCATTATTGTGTAAATCTGAGTCTCCCATTTGGGTGCACGGTGGTTCCGGTCACAAACTTAGCACTGTACTGTTTAACTTGCCAGTCACTAGCCACATGTTTTTTATTTAATTTTAAATGTTAATTATTTAGACTATATAGAGTTCAATTTCTTTTGTGGCACTCATTAGAACAGTTTCCTAAACTTAGAATTACTTATGTAATAGTGAGGCTTGATGTTAATGATACCATTTTATAGAAGAAATTGAAATGGAAAAATGTTAGGCAATTGTGTAAGATGTCAAGCTTTATTCATGGTGTAAATTGTCCCAGTGCAATCATTTTGGAGTATGCTGTTTCTTTGGTTTTAAGATGGCTGTATTTTTGCTTTTGTACTTTGTGGGAGATTTGATGGGCACACTGTGAAATACTAGGAGTGGATGTGTTTTGCGAATAGAAGCATAACTTTGTATTATTGTTTCCTGTTCTCATGTTTTTACCATGTTTCATTATTTTAGCATAATATGAGGATTATCTATGTTTGTGAAAGTTTTCCATTTTAATTTAGATGATTCAGTGTGACATTGATATTATTATTTGGCCTGAGTTGGCACTCCCTTGTGGTCATTGATTATGAAAATATTTGTTTTTCTTGAGTCAGTGTTCAGAGATTTGGAATTGTCATGTGGGGGGAAAAAGTCACACATTTCCTTGAAATCTACACATTTCCTTGAATTCTACAATTTCTTTGAATTCTATTAATGACAGAATTCATTAAAGTGACAAATCTCAGATCCCAGTGGATCATGAAATCTATTTGTGGTTTGTGATCTGCATTAAGAACTAGAATAGAATAGAATAGAAATATCAGAGTGCCCCTCAAGAAGGAAGGATAAGTGTTATTTCATGGAAATTTTGTTTAAGTTACATACATATAAGTATGTACAGTGGTCATGATATAAAACACATTTCAAACTATGTATTTTGGTAAAAATAATGAAAAGATATTGAGAACTTAATGAATTTAATAATGAACTTAAAGAACTAGTTTCATAGCAGTTTTCTCACACCAGTGTATGACAGACCAAAGAAGTAAAGATTTGAATTTGCTGTCCTTGGGCAAGTTGCTTAATCTTACTTTATCAAATCTGTGGTGGAGAGAAATTGGGGTAATAGGGAAGCAGAGATAAGGAGGATAAGATGGTTGGAAGATAAAATTTGGGTATAAGTGGAACTAGTGCATTTAATAGTTTTTAGTTCTTTACAATCCTTTTCACTTTAGAAATTTTAGTCATATTATAAAATAGATCAGAATTTTGTTATATTTTTTCCTTTTCTTTTTTCTGTAATCATTCCAAATTTTTATTTTTCCATTTTGTATTCATAAAAAAAACCATTATCAACTTTTTTGCCTATCAGATATACTGATTTTCTGTTGTTTTGTAGGACTAAGTTGGACATGGAAGAAAGGGAACTGAAATTGTATACTGTGTGCTCTCAATTGTTCCTTGGGTCAATGAAGAAAGTATTCTTTTTATTTTTTATTTAAAATTCTTCTTTTAGATTTTTCAATATTTATTTATTTGAAAATCAGAGTTACTGAGAAAGAGGGAGACACAAAGAGAGACACACAGAGAGAGAGATTGATCTTCCATCCACTGGTTCACTCCCCAGATGGCTCCAACAGACAGGGCTGATCCAGGTCAAAGTCAGGAGCCAGGAGATTCTACCAAGTCTCCCACATGGCAGGCAGGAGCCTAAACACTTGGGCCATTTTCTGCTGTTTTTCCCCAGGCCATTACCAGGGAGCTGGATCAGAAATGGAGCAATCAGGACACAAACCAGCACTTATATGGGATGCCAGTGTCACAGGTGGAAGCTTTACCCACTATGTCACAGTGCAGGCCCCCAAAAACATTCTTTTTAGCATTTAATATGTTTACTGTTGTAAAAAAAAAAAAGCCCTGAATTCTAATGCCCATAAGCTCTTTGTCATATGGAGGTTTTAGATATAAAAAACTAAAAGATCACTTGGCACAGGGACTTCTCTTGATTAGGTGAACAAATGCCCAGACAGGGTGGGGAGGTACAGTTGTCCCTTGGTATCTGCAAGGGATTGATTCCAGGACCCCTTGTGGCTATCAGAATCTGTGGATTCTTAAGTCCCTTATATAAAATGGTGTCATATTTGCATTTAACCTACATTCTCCTGTATATTTTTCATCATCTCTAGATTGCTTATAATACTTAACACAATGTAAATGCTGCATAAGCAGCTGACTGTATTGTTTAGTGATTACTGGCTAGAGAAGGGTCTGTACAAGTTCAATATATATGCAATTTTATTTTTGAAATACTTGTTTTCTGGGATTGTTGAATCCACAAATGCAGAACCCCTGGACACGGCATGGAGTCAACTATAATGGTTTTCAGACTTCAGAACCGTGACCCACCATGGGCTTAGATTGAGGAAGGATTTCCCACAAGAAGCAAACACCTTACAGGGAAATTTAGAGACAGAGGAAGCTTTGGGATGGAATAGCTGTGCTGAGAAAGGTTCCAGGCTCCGGAAGCAGTGTGTGGGAAAAGCCCTGCGTCTGGAAGCCGCAGGGCACACTCAAAGAGCAGAGAAGTGAAGTGAGGATATGGAAAACAGCTGGAAACGGAAGCAAGGGTAGCATGAAGATGGAGGCAATGACTGGACTAACAAACTCAAGTTTAAACAGAAGAGGAAGGGAAAGGCTTATGCCTGTCGTCCTGAAGAAGGAACCCATGTCTGAAATTATCCCAGACAGTAGTGATTCAGTGCATAAGCCTTCAGGTCAGACTCCCAGTGCTGAAATCCCAGTAGCTTAGGCAGGGCGGCAGGGCGGGGTAAAGCTATCACCTAACTTCTTCTTTTGTAAGTGGAGGGATTTAATGTTACCTACCTCCTAGGATTTTAGGAGAAGCTCCTCATTTGTTTTATAATGATGAAAATAACATATGACAAAAAATTACAGTAAAACTTAATTACAAAACAAAAATTATAGTAAAATTAACAGTAAAACGATTGTGACCTCCTTCTCTAGAAAATAATGTAATAATACAATTTCTCATTGTCACAGCCATTCAGCCATTCAGTTTCTTTTGTATCACACAGAAATTTGCTTTCCATGCTCACACACACACAGTGCTTTTAAAATATTCACGTGGATATACATTGTTGTATAGGTTACCCTTTTCAAATAGCCCTATATCATAGGAACCTTGCCATATCAGCATGTGGAGATTTAATTCATAGCTACATAACATTTTAGTATATGGATATAATGAACTTTTTAAACTAGACTCATTGATGAATATTTAAATTGTTTCCAGGTCATGGTTCTTACAAAGTTTCTGAGAATGAATATTTTTATGAAAACATTTGTCCACACATCAATCATCGAGTATATTCCTAAGATAAATTTTCTAGCTGTGGAAAATGTATGCTTATTTGAGCTTTAAATAATGGAAGGTATTGATAAATTGCCCTCCAAGATTGTTTGTTTTCCTGACTGTGTGCTATCTAACTTTTCTAACCTTTACTGTTTGAGGATGAAAACTGTTACTTTGTAGTTCCAATTTGAATAATTATCAGCAAAGGTGAATGCATTTGGTATGTTTATGAAACACTTCTTATTATATTTCTAAGAACAGCTCATTCATATTTTTAACCCTTTCTTTTCATAGCTTATTGGATATTTTCTTGATGGTTTACAAGAGCTCTTTACATATTGAGATGAGTCTTTGTCCTTCATAGTGCAGATATTTTTCTGAGCTTATAGTTCATCATTTAATTATATGTGACATATATTCTATAAAATTGTTAATTTTAGGGAGTTAAATATTTCAGTCTTTTTTTAGAGACTGCACATTTAATGATAATGTTAAACTGCCTCTCTAATTTCCAGCACTACAACATTAATTCCAGTATTGTTACTTTTGTTCAGGTGTACTAACAGAACAAGTGACAAGTCCTCTGGGACAGAATCTAGAAGTGGAATCTTACTCACAATACAACAATGTACAGTTTCCCCAAGTTCAACCACAGATTTCATCATCATCCTATTATTCCAACCTGGGTTTCTACCCCCAGCAGCCAGAAGAGTGGTACTCTCCTGGAATATATGAACTCAGGCGAACGCCAGCTGACACTGTCTACCAGGGCGAGACTGAGGTAGTAGACATGCCTGTGACAAAGAAGCCCCGCATGGGCGCATCAGCAGGAAGAATAAAGGGGGATGAGCTGTGTGTTGTTTGTGGAGACAGAGCATCTGGATATCATTATAATGCACTGACCTGTGAGGGCTGCAAAGGTAAGCACCTTTTAATTCACGACTTTCTCACTGTTAAGGTTTGATTGTACTGGCTGTTGAAATCCCTTGAACCGGGTCCTTTGCTTTCCCAACATAACTTCCCATTTTCTCCTTCTCTGCTCTTCTTCTTCCTACCTCCTTACCATCACTGGATTGCCTTAGATCCCTAAGAGAAATGGTTAGAACATTTAGCTTAGATAAAAGTAATCGTTTCCCTACTTAAAGGAAGTTGTAATGAAATTTAATTTGTTGTGTTTTGTTAGTGTTTTCCTCAAGAAAAGGGAAACTGTTGAAATTATCTTCTTAAAATTAAGATTCAGGAGAATAAGATTTCATTCAGTGAAGATTTTAAAATACATTTTCAGATACTTTAATAAGAGATAAAGAAAACAGAGTTAAAGAAAGAGGAAGCAATAACTTATATTCAAGGAACATTTCATCTCTGATAGATGCTATAGGGGAGTCACAATGGAAGTATACGCCATTTAGAATGGACAAAATATAACACATGAAATATGAAAATGACTAAAAATCTCACGTGATTACCGTTCCAATGAAGGTACAAATAATAAGTTTGCAAAATTTCAGAGAAAAGGACAGAGTGAGCTAATAGGTTCATCTTTTTAATTTTGTGTTTATTCATTCAGCAAATATTTCTGAAATGCTTACCAGGTATAAGCGTTTCATCTGCTCTGATAGCTCTAGGACCTTGGATGTTGAGTAAGAACTATCCCTTGAGCAGAATCTTCCTGATAGGGTTCTGAACTGGGGTTCCCAAATGCCAATGATTGCCACAAAAATAAACAGAGGACCCAATCACGTAATAAATGGACCAAGGACATTTCAAACCACTGAAAGTTTTAATGATCAGATTGTGTAAAACCATATTAGTCACCCCCTAAAAATGCAATGAGATTTCATTAGAACTTGAAAAAAAACACATATTTACACTCCAAATTTTATAAACTAAAACTTTAACTTTTAGAAAATTTGAAAAACTAAACAATTTTAAAAACTGAAATCTCTAAAGAAATTTTGAAAGATCTCATTTATAGACTTCAAAGTTTTCTTACTCTTTTTTTGTGGGTGGTGAAAGGTACTTACAAATTCTTTCAAGGCTGGAGCAGGCATGTGGTCTAGCAGTTAATACTCCAGTTAAGATGCCCGTGTCTCACATGAGAGTACCTTGTTCAGTTCCAGGCTGTGGCTCCTGATTTTAACTTCCGGCTGATGCAGACCCTGGGAGGTGGCAGTGATGGCTCAACTTGTTGGGCAGTTGGGTTTCTGCCATCCACATAGTAGACATGGATTAAGTTGCTGGCTTCTGGCTTCAGCCTGGCGCAACCCCGGCCTTGGATAGGCATCTGGGGGCATGAGCCAATGGATAGGAACTCTCTGTGTTTCTCTGCTATCTTTCTACCTCTCAAATAAACATTAAAATAAAACAATTCTTTCAAAGCATCACCTCTATAACTAAAGACAGAATTTAGCACGGTATCTGATACAGTGTAGATATGGAAGAAACATCTACTGAAGGTTATAAAGAAAATCTATGTTCACTGCGTGTACTTAGTATGTATATATGTATATGCTCTGACAACTGCTGGGATCTTGGAAACTGAGTAACAATGGACCCTTGGCAGATCTGTTGACTGGTGTGCCAAACTGAGGTTTTCAAATGCCAGTCGTTGCCACAAAAATAAATGGAGGATCCATAATATGATGTGGAAAAATACATTCAATTTTTTTTTACAATATCCAATTCTTCCCTATCTCCAAATGGAAAAAAGTAAATATTATCCTTCAACCCCTGTATCTAATGACAGTTTTGTTTTTTGAGTGAGTGGTTATAGAGATGGAGGTCTGTTTATGTGATCATTTTTAAAATGAGGTTGGAATAAAGTGGAAAAGAATTACTTATTGGATTAGAAAATGAAAGTATCAAAGTGAGAAGCCTAAATGGGAGATTAAAATAAATAAAAGTAAAAAATGCACCAGTAAAGCTGAGGAGCCCACTGCCAACCTATGTAAAGGAAGGAGAGCTAACTGTAGTAGTTCTAATTAAAAAGTGCTTGGCACTGTTACTCTGGAGGGCAAAACTAGAATCAAAAGATGAAGTTTATGGGAATAGTGTGTCTGAGAGCTTAATTTAAGACTTAATTTTTTAACACTAACATGAATTTTTCCAACAATGAGATTGGCTTCCTGCCTCAGGTGATAATGAAGTCTTCGTTATTAAAGGAATTTACAAAGAGGTTAAAGGAAAAGGCTTAAGTCCCCATTACAATTTTTTGCATTGTATGGGAAATTGCACTAGCTGGCTTCTGATGGTCCTTTAAATTCTCTGCATCTATTGAAACATCAATTATTTTTTAAAGATTTATTTTATTTCTTTGACAGGCAGAGTTACAGAGAGAGATAGAGAAAGAGAGAGAGGTCTTCCATCCACTCATTCGCTCCCCAGATGGCCGCAATGTCCAGAGCTGTGCAAGGAGCCAGGAGCTTCTTCCGGGTCTCCCACGCTGGTGCAGGGGCCCAAGGACTTGGGCCATCTTCTACTGCTTTCCCTGGCCATAGCAGAGAGCTGGATTGGAAGAGGAGCAGCCGGGACTATAACTGGCACCCATATGGGATGCTGGTGCTTCAGGCCAAAGTGTTAACCCACTGTGCCACAGTGCTGGCCCCGAAACATCAATTTTTTAAATAAAATATTTATTTGAAAGATCAGTTAGTAGAGAGAGAGGGAGAGAGGGAGAGAGGAAGAGGGAGTTAGTAGAGAGGGAGAGGGAGTGAGAGAGGGAGTGAAAGAGAGAGGGAGTGAGAGAGGGAGTGAAAGAGAGAGGGAGGAGGGAGTAAAAGAGAGAGGGAGAGTGGGGAGGGAGGGGAGGGAGAGAGAGAGAGAGAGAGTGCACACGTGAGTGTGCCGGCTCTGTGGCTCAGCGGGTTAACGTCCTGGCCTGAAGCGCTGGCATCCCATATGGGTGCCAGTTCTAGTCCCGGCTGCTCCTCTTCCAATCCAGCTCTCTGCTATGGCCTGGGAAAAGAAGATGGCCCAAGTCCTTGGGCCCCTGCACCCGCTTGGGAGACCTGGAAGAAGCTCCTGGCTCATGGTTTTGGATCAGCGCAGTTCCACTGTGGCCATCTGGGGAGTGAACTCTACCTCTCTCTGTAACTTTGCTTGTCAAAGAAATAAAATAAATCTTTAAAAAAGAGAGAGACCACTTCAATCTGCTGGTTTACTCCCCAAATGGACAGGGCTGGGACAGGCCAACTCCAGGAGCCAGGAGCTTCATCTGGGTCTCTCATGAGGGTGGCCCAAGCACATGGGCTTCTTCTGCTGTTTCCCCAGGCACGTTATCAGGGAGTTGCATCTGAAGTGCAGCAGCCAGGACATGGACCAACACTCATATGGGACACTAGCATTACAGGTAGCAGCTTAACCCACTGTGCCACAGTACTAGCCCTGACCCATCTTTTATAGTATTCTAATTATTACATGTTACATCTCTTGTCTTCCATCCTAGTTTGTAAATTTCCTAAATAGACTTTTCTATTGCCATTAATTGATCAAAGAGAAAGCTCAGAATTTCTAAACATCAGTGCTGCTGAAGTTTTAGGTTGGATGCCTCCTTGTTGTAGGAGGAAGTCTTAGATACAGGTTGCAGGATGTTCAGTTGCTCCTTGGCTCCTATTCACAACCACTAGATGCTAAATAGTAATAACCCCCTTGTTACAACAACCAAAAATGCTTGCAGACGTTACTAAAGATCTATAGGAGCACAAAATCATCCAAGTTGAGTAACAGAGAGACAGAAAGTTCTGTTATAATATAGAGTTTCTCAAAGTTGAGCTACCTATGGAGATTTCTTGGGTACCTCTAATGTTGTCTCAAATTACTTTTATCAAATTCTTTATGCTAGTTTTTCATACAATGAAATATTTTCATGCAATAGAGGAGCAAAAAGCAAGTTTACAAGATTAAGTACAATACAAACTACAAAACAAAACAAAATGATGATATGGTTTTGTTGTACAGAATCTTATTAAAATGGATAGGATGGACATTGTGGCAGAGTGGGTTAAGCCACTGCGTGAGACACCAATATCTGAGTGCCTGGGAATGATCCAGCCTCTGCATCTGATCTGGTTCCTGCTAATGTGTATGTACTCTGGGAGGCAGCAGATGATGGCTCAAGGACTTGGCCAAGTACCACACGTGGCATTCCAGATAGGGTCCTTGGCTCCTGGCTTTGGTCTGGCCCAGCTCCTGGCTTGTGCAGGCATTTGGGAAGTGAATCAATAGTTGAAAGATCTCTTTCTACTTTTCAAATAAATGAAAAGTAATAAATAAAACTTTAAGAAAAAAATGTTATTAAAAAGCAGGTTCTTTTGAGTTTGATGTGTCTATGCCATATATCATATGAGGCCTCAATTCCCTACTAACTTTCTTTGTTCAAACATTTGGTTCATCCAAGCTTTGGTTTACCCAGAGCTCCATTTGGTCATCTCCGGGCTGGGTACATCCCATATATTTTAAGCTTATTTTCTCATAGCTCTTGACAAATAAATAGTACTTGTTGCTGTAAATGAGCTCATGGGCACAAATAAAAATGAGGACAATATCAGTATAATGTTGCCATAGAGATGACCCAGAGAATGCTATTACTAATTTTTATTGCTAGCTTTAGAAGACTGTCACTAATTTTAATACATGTAAAAGACCTAGAAAAATGTGTGACACACAGGCAAAATGCAATGAATGCCTATCATTATTATTGTGGTCTTAGAATCTGCTTATATATACAGTAGTAGAAATATGACTAATTTTCTGCTTATATTGATAAATATCAGTGCCCATGTTGTTATCATCTTTTGGTAATACTTATCTGACATTGATTCAGAGTACCGAAAGCCACTTCACCTTGTCTATGTATAATAGTGCTGTACCAAATATGGTCCTTAGACCAGCAGTATTAGTGTCACTTGGGAATTTTTTTTAGGAAATGTAAATTTTGGAGTTTTACCCCAGATCTGTAGACTCAAAACTTCTGAGAAGGAAACCAATTTAGCAAGTCCTTCATGCTCAACTTGGAGAACTATTGGGTAGATCACCTCTTAAGGACACCCAAGGGGACTCATTAGGACAAGCAGCTGTGCATTGTGATTGTGACACCCACAACGATGAGGACAGAGATCAAGGGAATTCTTCTCTCCAGTAAGTCCTCAGAGGGACAGTTGAATACCTAAAAATGTACACTGGAAACCTGGACTGAAAAGACACGAAGTCCAATCTAAGTCATCTTCCTGCTTAGAGAGAAAGAAAGAGAAAAGAACATGCATAGTTTATTTTGAAGTTTTGATTAAAAAGAAAAATATCAATATAAAAGTTTCAGTTAAGAGAGAAAGGAAAATACTAATGGAGAGAAAAATTCTCCAACCACTGCTGCCAGGGTTCAGGTTGGGCCGGGACAAATCCAGGAGCCTAAAGCTCTGTCTGGATCCCCATGTGAGTGGTAGGAATCCAAGCACTTGAACTATCCTCCACTGCCCTCCCAGACACATCAGTAGGGAGCTGGATTGGAAGTGGAGCATCCAGGACTTGAACCAGTACCCATATGAAACACTGGCATCATGTGTGGTGGCTTAATCAGCTGTGACACAATTCTGGCCCCCTGTCAAGTTTTTACAGCAATTGTGAAAAATAGTTAATATTGTGCCTTATTTATTTGAGAAGCAGAGAGAAAGAGGCAGAGAGAGAGAGAGAGAGAGAGGGAGAGAGAGACAGAAAGAGAGGGATCAAGAGCACTCCCAACTACTGGTTCACTTCCCAGATGCTCACAATGACTGGGGCTGGGGCTGGGCCAGGCTGAAACAAGGAGCCAGGAACTCAGTATAGGTCTCCTGTGTGGGTGGAGGGATCCTACCATTCGAGCCATCACCTCCGGCTTCATGGTGTCTGCATTAGCAGAAAGCCAGAATTGTGAGTGGAACTGGTACTTACACCCAAGCACTCTTAAGATGGGATATGCATGTCTTAACTGCCAGGCAAAATACACACTCCTATTATTTTAAAGGTGAGGAATAAATAATTCTTAAAAAGAAGCTGAGATTTAGGCCAGTGTTAATAGCTTGTGGGATAGACTTATTACTCTTCATTAGTAAACATACTAATTTTCATACCTTATGTACGTTTTATAGAAGAGAAAACTGAAACACAAGAGGTTAACATACTCAATGCTTTCACAGCTAATAAGGGGAGCTTCAAAATTTGATAAATCTAACTTCTGACCCTGTTTGACCAGAAATTGCAGTGCCTTTTACTGCTTGCCTATGAGGTGATCATTCTACTCATGAACTATTTTCTCAAGGCTAATATTCACTAATTCAGTAGCCAAGGGTAGACAATCCAATGCTCCACTTTGATATTAAAGTATTAGTGTTCCAGGGTCAGTGCTGTGGTATAGCTGGTAAAGTTGCCACCTGCAGTGCTGTATCCCATGTAGGTGCCGATTTGAGTCCCGGCTGTTCCACTTCCAATCCAGCTCTCTGCTATGGCCTGGGAAAGCAGTAGAAGATGGCGCAGGTCCTTGGGCCCCTGCACCTGTGTGGGAGACCCAGAAGAAGCTCCTGGCTCCTGGCTTCAAATCTGCCCAGCTCCTGCTGTTGCAGCCAATTGGGGAATGAACCAGCAGATAGAAGATTCTCTCTCTCTCCCTGCCTCTCTCTCTCTCTCTCTCTCTCCCTGCCTCTCTTTCTCTCTCTGTGTAACTCTGCCTTTCAAACACATAAATAAATCTTAAAAAATATAAAGTATTAGTGTTCCAAGTCAAGGGAATAGACTGCCAAAGTGTATAACCTGGGGTGGATTTTCTCCTTCAAAGTGAACTGTCTGGTAAAACTCTTGTTGAGAAGAATTGTGGGGAATGGCAAGGTGAATAGAACCAGACTAGGGGAACCAAAGACAACCTCAGGAAATACCAATCTTAACCAAGCGGAAGGGGCCAGTATTGTGGCATACTGGGTGAAGTTGCTGCCTATGATGCTAGCATCCTAAAAGGCTGCCAATTTGTGTCCTTAAAAAGCAGGCAGAGGAATGGAAGACCTTAAGGTGCTTAGTACAGAGGTCAGAGATATGAGACCACCAGGATCATGGGAGACAGTGGGACAGAAAAAGTGGTCAGAAGAGAATCAGTTTTGGGGGAAGTCTAGGAAAGAGAAGTTGAATCAGATGTGTATACATTTTTATGAGCAAAATAAGGCAGAGTTTTTTTTATTGATTCTGGTCTGAAACTTTGCCCCCATGGTATCAGCAAAAGGGCAAGCATGCAAAGGGTGGGGAAAGGATGCAGCCCAACAGGGCCTGTGTTCTACACTTGAGGTTGGCACTTCTTTTCTTTGAAAAGCCAAATAGCAAATATTCGAAGCTTTGTTATCACAGCAGTCTCTGTTGCAACTACTCAACTCTGCCACTATAACACCATTGCATCCACAAAAAGTGCACACGTGCTGTGTTACAATACACTTTATTTACAGGAGCAGGTGTTTGTCTTAGTGGTTACAATGCCTGGGTCCCATATTGGAGAGACTGGATTCTATTCCCAGCTCTGGCTCCTGACTCCAACTTCCTGTCACTGCAGGCCTTGGGAGGTTATAAGTAATGATTCAAGTAATTGAGTACCTGTCACCCACGGGGGAAACCTGGATTGTGTTTCCAACTCTTGGCTCCAGTCCTAGCCCTGGTCATTACAGGCATTTGGGGAGTGAACCAAGAGATAGGATCTCTCTCTCTCTCTCTCTCTCTCTCTGTCTGTCTTTCTCTCCTGTGTGTGTGTATATGTCTCTGAAATTAAAAAATAATGAAAATGATTTTACAACTTTACAAAAGTAGTCAAGAAAGTAACAATCAGGCAGTAGGCCAGATGTAATTTGCAGACCCCTTTTCCCCATCAATGACTCTTGAAGGTAAATATGAGAATTAACTGGAAACTTGTCTAAGTAGGAGAGTGCAATACTCAATACACACTCCATATATGCAAGAAATGCAACTTTATTTTATATAATTGAATTTAATTCGATCTCAAGTTCTGGTGGAAACTTTATTTCATTCAATTTAGCATTATTTAACTCAGCTTCACCAAACTTTTTCTGGGATTTTGTCTAAGTACCATGTGGAGGGATTGGGTTCTGTGAATGGGGCTCTGATCCTCAGGGATGTTGACACAGTCTGGCATGTGTGGGGTGCTGTTCTGCCTGGTCATTAGCCACCAGTGGGCAGGGTATCTGTGGTGCCATTCCAGGCTCCTGGGCACCCTCTTCCTGGAGTCCTGGCCCTGTCTGTAAGCTCAGATGGTTGAGTCCTGATGCTACTCCAGTGTTGTGCTGAAATGGCAGGCTCCCAGAGAAACCATGCAGCAATTTCCTCTGCTCTATGCCATGGTGGGTGCAGGGAACCTAGGCCTCCTTGGCTCTATCCAGGAAAGGACAAAAGAATACTAAGATCCCAAATGACAAGAAGTTTCCATCATATCTCTCATCCTAGGAATCACTCATCCTAGGAATCCCCTAGGGACAAGGGAGTAGGAGGAACAGAAGCTAAGACATTCTCTGGTACTGAACATGTCTTTGTTCTTTTAACTTTTGCTTTGATTGTCTGCCACCTCTAAATTAGGAAGCTTTTTGGAGTGTTTTAGATTTGTAGGCTTAGGCTTTGGTGACTGTAACAGAAATAATGGGCTCCTTTGGCCTCTGATGTGTTCCCTTGAGAAACCTTTGAAAAATGTTTTGGCTTAATAAGTGGGGGAGTAGAAGAGGTGTGAGGAAAACCAGAGGAGAACGGGTAAAAATGCAAGTGGAAGAACAAATGCCCTGGCCAGACAGCTCTAACAGTATAACCAATGTGTCCTCCTCCCATCCCATATCCTTTATACATCACTGCTCACCAGATGCAAAGTGAATTTCACTTGACAGCTTTCCATCAAAGAGGGTATGGGCTCTGGCTCTGGGCCATTGAATTTATCTCCATTCTTCTCATCTAAATGAACAAGTTACTTAATATATGAATCAGAGTTCAGTGAAGTAAAACAGAAGCCAATATTAAAAGCAGAAAGAAATTAGTACAGGAGATATGGCAAGGCCAAGAGGGGAGGGCTCTTGCTGAACCTCAAGGAGACTGTTGAGAGCCATGCTACAAAGCTTGTTAGTTCACCTGCTACTTTGATGCAGTAAAGAAAATGGGGACTTATAAGGCTGCGATAAGAACTGTTGATTCTAGGAAGACACCACTTCATGGCAATTACTTGCTTGTTAAATCTGTATTTAGATACAAATAACAAATTCCATGCACCCTGTTCTCAACACCTTCAACCAGAAATCAAGATGTTGCCATAAAGGCTCTACGATTATGCTTTCTAGCAGAAGCAACAGAAACAGCACAGCTCTATCCCCATACCTGCTTTGTAGCATCTTACAGGGCATCTCCTTGGGAAAACCTAAACCATATTTATCATGTTAGCTGCAAGGGAGTCTAGGAATAGTGCGTCCAGCTTTCTTGCCTCTACAGCATAGGGCTCATACTAGAGTAGCAGGAGAGTGCAGTGGATATTAAGCCTAGCCTATTCCTAGCCTACTAGATACTTACCTTCTCTGAGTCTTAAATCTGCAAAATAAGGGTGTTCTCTATTTTATGGGTCTTTGAGAGGATTAAATTAGATTATTACATATAAAGGTCCTGCTAGTTCTCTTGCTTTAGACTTCACTGAAAGTTTCAGACCTGTGATACATATATACACAACAAAAAACATTATTATTTTTTTTGTTAGAAACTTAGAAACAAGGCCGGCGCCGCGGCTCACTAGGCTAATCCTCCGCCTTGCGGCGCCGGCACACCGGGTTCTAGTCCCGGTCGGGGCACCGATCCTGTCCTGGTTGCCCCTCTTCCAGGCCAGCTCTCTGCTGTGGCCAGGGAGTGCAGTGGAGGATGGCCCAAGTCCTTGGGCCCTGCACCCCATGGGAGACCAGGAGAAGCACCTGGCTCCTGCCATCGGATCAGCGCGGTGCGCTGGCCACAGCACGCTACCGCGGCAGCCATTGGAGGGTGAACCAGCAGCAAAAGGAAGACCTTTCTCTCTGTCTCTCTCTCACTGTCCACTCTGCCTGTCAAAAAAAAAAAAAAAAAAGAAACTTAGAAACAAGACAAAGTTCATAGTGAAATTCCCAGATTTATTGGCTTTTATGTCTGGTTTCATTAGAAATACTTTAATTTATCTGAATGTTTTATTTGTTAAGCCACAGCATCGATGAGAGAAATTGTGGTTTTCATTTTTTAAAAAAATAACCTCAGAACACAAACATAATGTAGAGTAACACCAGCTGCCATTTGCTCAGCTCTAGATTAAATCAAGAAGTTTTTTTTTTCCCTCTCTGTTATCAGTGCAATTTATGGAAATGTGCTAATGTCTGGACGGATTTTGATTCAAAACTCGAACTGTAACCAAGAAAACCAATCTACATATGACTGGAAAATTCATATGGCCAAATAGGTCAGTGTCTTTCACATCTGTCTCAATACTAGGAGAGTCTACACATGTCAGAGGGAGACAATGATGGAATTCTTAAAAGGCATTTTATCAGCAGTGACCCTGCTGTCCTTTTGAATTTTCTTTTTTTATTTAAGATAGCGAACTGTATTAGACTTAGCTCTGAGGTTTTAGAATATCTTCCAAAATTATTGAAACTGTTCTGGTAGAGAATAATTGTCAAGTGTTTCCACTGGGTCTTTTGTTTATGAACATTTGTAGAAGCTGAGGAGCCTCAACTTACTGGAATCCTACTTGAGATCAAATGAGATCTAATTTTATACAATTTAGTAGTGATCCCAATTAACTATAAGGTAAAATTATCTTAAGAGTATGATGCAAAGAGTGATTCTAAATTATTTTACTGCATTGGAAACCTTTTGTAAAAAGTCTTATAAAATCAAGGGAAGAGTAGCTCTCTTAAAGTAGATTATTTAGAGTCCAGTCCTAACTGATGTTCTTTTCAGCTGTCCTAAATGACTTAATCTATCTGGGCTTCAAATATTCACTTGTAAAACCAGAAATTATTTTCCAACAACTAGAGGTCAAATATCCTGAAGAAAAGTCATTATATGGGCTGATTAATTCAGACTAGGGGAGCTCAGGGAGGGTTGCATGAAGGAAGGAGGTTTTGAACAGGGTCTTGGAGAATAAGTAGAATTTTTGAAATATGAACTGCGAGGGTGGAAGGTCTTCTTGGGAAATGAATAGACAGAATTCCACAGAAGTTCCAAGAAAGAGTATATAATCTGTCTTGGTAGAAGGGGCAAGTGCGGAAGACTTAGTGGGAGATGGTAAGGGGGTGGGGAATCTTACAGATTCAATTTGGGAGTGTGCAGTACATAACCAGCTTGTATGCACATCTCTAGCTGTCTAGAGTGCTCACGCTCTTCTGTGGATTGGTCAGCAACAGGAGGACAGCATATTCTGAAAATACTGTAAAAGCAAAGTGAGCTCCAGCTTGCCTGGGCTCTATGGCTAAATTGGTTATTACTTTGTTGGATTAGGGCTTCAAGTTTCTGTAAAACATCTCAAAATAGAGTTCATTGCTAGGATATCTATATATCTATATCTATATTTCTCTCTCTATATATGATTTATTTATTTATTTGAAAGGCAAAGTTACAGAGAGAGAAGAAGAGAGACAGATCATCCATGCACATGTTCATTCCCTCAAATGGCCACAATAAAGCTAGGAGCCTGAAACTTCATCTGGGTCTCCCATATGCATGCAGGGACCTAAGTACTTGGGCTATCTTCCACTATTTTCCCAGGCACATTTAGCAGGGAGCTGGATTGGTCGTGGTGCAGTTGGAACTCCAACTGGTGTCCATATGAGATTCCAGCCTCACAAGTGGTGGCAGCTTTTATCCTCCACACCACAATGCCAGCCCCTGTTGCTAGGATATTAACTGTAAGGGTGATAATTGAATTGTGAGTCTTTTGATCCAGAGTCCTGTATGGCCATCCTGACCCTTGCACCACTGTCTTAATTTAATGAGTTAATCTTTTGTTAGGAATTGACTTGTAATCACCACAGTGGAGACAGAGGAACTGCAACCTAAGAGAGAGACTGGGGCCCAATAACATTTACATCAAAGGCAATAAGGATGGGACTCACTTTCAGTTTCAGAGCCAACCCATTAGTGATCTATCATCTCTCTGGATGTTCTTTCTGGGTGCTAATCCCAGTACTTATAGAACCTGTGAGACCTGTCCTAGCTCTGGGGAAGTTCCCCAAACCTCTTCACAGTTAAGCTACCTCTGCTCCCCCGCGGAGTCTAAAATCATCAACCTCCACTTTCAGTATCTCTGAGATTATCTGGTAAAACCCTTCAAAAGAAGGGTTGAAAACAAAAGATGTGTCAAGTGTTATCTTTATTTACAGGTAAATAGCTCACTCAAAGGGGGGAAAAAAAAGCTGTGCGTCTCTCTCACTGTCTCCCTACCACAACAGTGACCTGCGGCCGCTGTGGGAGAGCTGGTGCCATTTTTGGATGTAAGCAGGTAGCAGCTATTCCAGCTCTTGTATAGGCACCCAGAAACTATCTGGGACACTCTTCACCCAGTCAGCAGGGACTCTTCACCACAGCAGTTCAAGAGCAACTAGTGGGGATGGTCTCCACCTTGCCAGCTGCATCCACCCAGCAATGGGTGGGGAGAGTGAGCCATCCCGATGGAACGGAAGTGCCTCCTGCAGGGACTCTTATAGACACTCAACACAATTGTGAAATGAGTGGGGCTGCGGCTGGCAGACATTGTGCTCATATGTGATCCAGGGATTTTACCAGAGAGAAAAACATGCGTTCCCCACTCACTTTGAGTCTCACTGGGAGGATTGAGCTCAATCCCCCAGGATGAAACACACATGGGCAGCAGCTCTGGAAACCCCTCAGTATCTCTGTGGATGGATCAGGCTAGAGGGGTGGAGTGGTCCTTCTTGCACTCTTTGACCGTGAGAGCCCTGGGTGCTGAGACAGAAAACACTGTGACTGTGTGAGAGGATGTAGGGTGTAGCTGAGTTTCTGGGCAATCATTGGCTGCTGCTGCACACTCTTGGAGCTCCTTGATTGTGTAGAGCAGCTCATAGTTGCAGGAACCATGCTTACAATAAGGACTGAACAGATCATTTGTGTGGTTCGTATGGTGGGTTGGATGAGTGTTGAACACACTGGGGGTTAACACCTGGGCATTGCTCAGCTTGGAGGAAAGGAGGTGAGGGGTTGATCACACCAAAGAGGTGACCATTCCCCTCCATCCTGTTAACCAGAGGAGAGCTGCCATGCCCAACTTGGGTGTTACCCTGAATATTCACCCCACCCTGGAGCACTGACCAGAGCTCCCTGGCCACACCCACTATACATCTCTTGGTATTCACTGAAAGAGCAGACATTCCACTAAGCCACAGAGGAATAGTTCAAAGATAAATGTCATCAGAAGAAAAAAACCAATTATTTCAATAAATGCCTAAAAATAAATGCAGAAATTCAAGAAACAAGAATAAGGAAAACACCAGGGCCTCTGAAAAGGAGCACAAAAACATTTCAATATTATAATGTGAAGATGAAGAAATTGCTGATATGCCAGAAACAGAATTCAAAAAATTAATCATAGGATTACTCAAAAACAATCAGAATCAAATCCACAAACTAAAGAAAACCATACATGATATGAATGAAATTTTTTCCATGAAATTGAGATTTTTAAAGAGAAATCAAAATGAAATATTAGAAATGAATAATTCAATAGATCAAATAAAAATTTGGTGGAAAGCCTTCACAACAGACTTGGTGAGGCAGAAGAAAGAATATCAGACCTGGAAGACAAATCTCTGGAAATCATTCAGTCAGACCAAAAAATATTTAAAAAGGAAGAAATTAGAAAACTTAAAAACAGTATTGTAAATTTATGGGATGTTATCAAACAACCCAACATATGGGTCTTAGGATTTCTTGAAGATGGGAAAGAAAGAATGGACTAAAAGACCTATTCAGTGAAATAATTAGAGAAAATTTCCATAATTTGGAGAAATAAATGGACATCTGAGTACAGGAAGCACACAGATTGCCTAACAAAGATCTTCACCACGACTCATTGTAGTCAAACTTTCCACAGTAAAGCATAAAGACAAGATTCTAAAATATGCACAAGGGAAACACCAGACTACTTTCAAAAAGAATCTCCAATTAGACTCACAGCTGATTTCTCATCAGAAACCCTACAGGCTAGAAGGGAACGGCAAGATATATTCCAAGTCTTAAGTGAAAAAACTGTCAACCCAGAATACTATACCCTGCAAAGCTCTCATTTATGAAAAAGGGGAAATAGAGACCTTCCATAACAAACAAATTGAAAGAATTTGTCACCATTCATCCAACCTTACAAAAGATGCTAAAAGATGTGCTACACACAGAAACACAGAAAGCAAGCCATCATCATAAAAGAATGTGAGGACAGAAAATCCCCCAGTAAAAGTTCAAAAGAAATCTAAAATAAATGATAGAAATATTCATGGAAAAATGGTGGGGCCGTCATTACTTATCAGTAGGTACTTTGAATGTAAATGGCCTCAACTCTCCAGTTAAAATACAGACTGGCCAAATGGATTTAAAAAAAGGACCCATCTATTTTCTGCCTATAAGAAACACATCTCACCAACAAAGATACATGTAGTCTTAAAGTTAAAGGATGGAAAAAGATATTTCATGTTAATGGAAAGCCAAAAGGGCAGGTATAACCATCCTAATATCAGACAAAAAAAGACTTTAACACAAAAACTGTTAAAAGAGAAAGAGAAGGGCACTATATAATGATATATTTGATAGGAAGATATGATTATAATAAATTTATATGCATCCCATTACAGGGTGCTTGACTATCTACAAGAACTGTTAACAGATCTAAAGGAAGACATAGACTCCAATACAATAGTAATGGGAGACTTCAACACTTTACTTTCATCAATGGATAGATCAACCACAGGAAATCAACAAAAAAAAAAAAAACATAGCTAAACGAAACTGTAGAACAAATGGAACTAACACACATCTACAAAACGTTTTACCCCACAGTTGCAGAATGCACATTCTTCTCATCAGTGCACAGAACTTTCTGTATGATAGACCATACTTTAGGCCATAAAGTAAGCCTCAGCAAATTAAAAAAAAATCAAAATTATACCATGCATCTTCTCTTGTCACAATATATTGAAGCTGGAATATCAACAACTCAAGAATCTCTAGGACATATGCAAACACATGGAGACTGAACAACATGCTCTTGGATGAACAGTGGGTCATAGAAGAAATCAAAAGAGAAATGAAAAATTCCTGGAAATGAATGAAGACAACTATACATCATATCGAAACTTATGGGATACAGCAAAAGCAGTGTTAAGAGGGAAGTTTATAGCAATGGGTGCCTACATCAAGAAACTGGAAAATCACCAAATAAATGAGCTATCAATGCAACTCAAGGACCTAGAAAACAACAACAACAAACCTAACCCCAATTTAGTAGGAGGAAAGAAATTAAAATTAGAGAAGAAATAAATTTTAAAAAAAACCCAAAAGATCAGAAAAATGAAGAGATGGTTTTTAGAAAAAAATAAACAAAATTGACACACCATTGGCCCAACTAACCAAAAAAGAAGACTTAAATCAATAAAATTAGAGATGAAAAAGGAATAGTTAACAACAGATAGCAGAGAAAGAAAAAGAATCATCAAGAATTACTACAAAGAGCTGTATGCCAACAAATCAGAAAATCTAGAAAAAATGGATAGATTCCTAGACACATACTATCTACCAAAATTGAGTCATGAAGACATAGAACACCTAAACAGATCAATAACCAAGATGGATATTGAATCAATAATAAAGATACTCTCAACAAAAAAAAAGCCCAGGTCCCAATGGGTTCACTGCTGAATTCTATCAGACATTTAAAGAAGAACTAGTTCTAATTCTTCCCAAGCTATTCAAAACAATTGAAAAGGAGAGACTCCTCCTAAACTCCTTCTACAAAACCAGTGTTACATTAATTCCTAAGCCAGAGAAAGAAACAACAGAAAAAGAGAATTATAGACCAATTTCCCTGATGAACATAGATGCAAAAATCCTCAACAAAACACTAGCCAATCAAATTCAACAACACATCAGAAAGATCATTCACCCAAAATAAATGGGATTTATCCCTGGTACACAGGAATGGTTCAACATTTGCAGATCAATCAATTCTAAGATCAATCCCATTCACAATAGCTACAAAAAAATTTAAATACCTTGCAATAAATTTAACCAAGGACATCAAATATCTCTATGATGAAAATTACAAAACATTAATGAAAGCAATAGAAGAAGACATAAAAAAGTGGGAAAATCTTCCATGTTCATGGATTATAAGAATTAATATAATCAAAATGTCCATACTACTGAAAGCAATTTATAGATTCAATGCTATCTCAATCAAAATACCTACAACATTGTTCTCAGATCTAGAAAAAAATGATGCCAAAATTCATATGGATACACAGTGACCCCAAATAGCTAAAATAATCTTAAACAACAAAAGCAAAGCTGGAGATATTGCAATACCAGATCTCAAGACATACTACAGGACAGTTATAATCAAAGCTCCTTTTACTGGCACGAAAACATTTGTGTAGATCAATGTAACAGAATATAAACTCCACAAATCAATCCACACATCTAAAACCAAATTATCTTTGACAAAGGAGCAAAAATCAATCTGTGGAGCAAAGACAGTCTCTTTGACAAATGGTGCTGGTAAAACTGGATCTCAGCATGCAGATGTATGAAACAAGACCTCTACCTTATACCTTACACCTTACATAAAAATCCACTCAAAATGGATCAGAGACTTAAATCTATAGACTGATACCATCAAATTACCAGAGAACATTAGGGAAACCCTATAAGACATTGGCATAGGGAAAAACTTCTTGGAAAATACCCCAAAAGCACAGACAATCAAAGCTAAAGTTAACAAATGGGATTACATAAAACTGAGAAGCTTCTGCACTACAATAGAAACACTCAGCAAAGAGGCAACTGACATAATTGGAGAAAATATTTTCAAACTATGCAACTTATAAAGGATTAATTTCCAGAACCTATAAAGAGCTCAAGAAACTTAACAACAACAAAACGAACAATTCAGTTAAGATAAGGGCAAAGAACCTGAACAGACATTTTTCAAGAGAGGAAATTCAAATGACCAACAGAACATGAAAAAAAAAAATGCTCATGGCCGGCGCCGCGGCTCACTAGGCTAATCCTCCGCCTTGCGGCGCTGGCACACCGGGTTCTAGTCCCGGTCGGGGCACTGGATTCTGTCCCGGTTGCCCCTCTTCCAGGCCGGCTCTCTGCTGTGGCCAGGGAGTGCAGTGGAGGATGGCCCAAGTGCTTGGGTCCTGCGCCCCATGGGAGACCAGGAGAAGCACCTGGCTCCTGCCATCGGATCAGCGCGGTGCGCCGGCCGCAGCGCGCCAACTGCAGCGGCCATTGGAGGGTGAACCAACGGCAAAAGGGAGACCTTTCTCTCTGTCTCTCTCTCACTGTCCACTCTGCCTGTAAAAAAAAAAAAAAATGCTCAGGATCACTAGCATCAGGGAAGTGAAAATCAAAACCACTATGAGGTTTCACTTCACTCCATTAGAATGGCTCTCATACAGAAATCAACAAACAGCAAATCTTGTTGAGAATGTGGGGAAAAGGCTACCCTGATCCACTGTTGGTGGGAATGTAAACTGGTGTAGCCACTATGGAAGACAGTATAGTGATACTTCAGAAATCTGAATATAGACCTACCACTCCTGGGAATTTACCCAAAGGAAATAAAATCAGCATATGAATGGGTGATCTGTACCCCCACGTTCATTGCAACTCAATTTTCAATAGCTAAGATATGGAATCAACCCAGATGTCCATCAACTGAAGACTGGCTAAGGAAATTATGGTAAATATATACACTATGGAATACTTACACAGTGGTAAAGAAAAATGAAATCCTGTCATTTGTAACAAAATGGATGCAATTGGAAAGCATTATATTTAGTGAAATAAGCCAGTTACCAAGACAAATTATGGTGTCTCTAAGGTAATCTATAGGAGCACAACTGACAGCTTGAAATGAGATGATTTTGAACAGCCCTTGTCTTAACTGTTGAGGAATAATTTTTTTTGTTTGTGTTTCTTCTTTTTTCTTTTTTCTTCATACTATTCGGTGAACTCTCTACTTAGTGTAGGGTTAATCTTATGAGTATAAGATTAACTGAAAACAGATCCTTTGTAAAAATAAGAATGGAAACAGGAGAGGGAGGAGATAGAAGGGTGGGCATATGGGCAGGAGGGAAGTAAAAGGGGAAGAATCACCATGTTCCCAAGTTTGTATATATTAAATGCATGAAGTTTATATTTCTTAAATAAAATTTTAAAATGTGAAAAAAGAGCAAAGAGTCTGAATCAAGCTTCATATCTGAGCTCTACTATGTACTATCTGTAAAATCTTGAGCAAATTAACCCCGAAAAGACTTACTCTCCTTTTCCAGGGAAGGGAGATGATAATAGTATCTATTCCACTGGATTATTTTGAATATTAAATGTGTTACCCTATGTAAAGTGTTTAGAACAGTGCCTGGCACAAGATAAAAGCTGTCTTTGTTTAAGTCAGATTGCATGTAAAGTCTCTGATTACTCATCTCTGTGTGTTACTGCTTTTTAAAGCTTTTTAAAGCTTGTGGACCATAAAAAGTTTTAAAATATCAACCAATATGTTAGGGTTCAGGGCAAGGTACCAGTGTCCCTCATTGGAGTCTGGTATGAGCTTGTGTGTATACATGGATGTGTATATGATTTGGGAATAGGGTGTAGCATGAGCTCTACCTTTATAAAGAAGTAGAAAAGTAGGTAGGAAATATTCTACAGAATTGAGGGGTCTCTTTATAATACCATCCTACAGCTATTTGCCTGCCACCTAAGGATCCCTCCTCATGCTACGCATTCTCCAGACGGCAGTGCCAACCCTGTCTATTCATGTTTTATTATCAGTAAGGCTCTGTTCCTCAGTGAATTTCCTTTCCATTTCTTTTCAAATGGCTTTTCTGATATGAGCATTGTTGAATATGTGCAAGAAAGAGCAAGATAGAGGCAGAGGTGGGTGTATGGATAGATTTGCATAAATATAAATACAGTATATGTACCCCTATTTAAATGATGTAATGATAATATTGTGTTGCCATCTCAGAATGAAAGCTAATTAATTCAGCCATTGAAATGATAATGATTTCTTTTTCAGTTAATACCAGAGTATTTTAAAAAAGGCTGCACAATTGTTTTATGCACAGTTCTTCAATTCATCTTGGAATAAGCAGTTTTATTCTATTAACTATTGAGCTGTCTATCAGTGTCTGTGGCAGTTTGAAAGGGAATCATTCCTGGGAGGGGCTAGAGATTAGTAAGAAGGCTTGATTCATGAAGGCTAATGTGTTCATTGAGTTCATGATTTGGTACCAGGAAAAAGAAGTTCTCTTTTCACTTTTAATCTCTTTTAAAATGTATGCTCTGGTATTTCCACTCTCAACATCAACACTGATCTGAAGTATGAAGTCTTTTTTTAGACTTTATTTGTATAGACATTTAGAAAATGTATAGATTTTTACTACTGAAATGTATGCCAGCTGACAAATTTGCAAGCAATATCATGACTTCGTTAGCCCTAACATCTTTAGTTTTTACTTTAGCCTATATCTTCATGTTTAGCAAGTTACCAAGGTTTGAATGTTTTCCTTACTTCTTCCCCTGTTCTTTCCTGGTTTAATGCAGGCATTGGTCATTTGTCAGCTATATTGAGGTATGGTCTTCTGTGTCCAATCTCCTATGCCACCTTTCTTGATTTTGCTCCAAGGTTTCTTCCTAAGGTGCATGTTAGGTCACAACTTCTCGGCCAGAATCTTTGAATGACTTCTTCCTTTCTACATGGTAAAGGCTCAGCTCCTTTGCTTGATGCCCCAAAGCATTAAATCACAGCCTGTTGCCATTAAATACTTTTCTCTACCATCCTACCAACATGGATTATCCACTCTTCCTTGGAACTTCCATAATCCATTGCCTTTGCTCATTTCCCAGTATGTCTTCCTACTGATTGTCCAAGGTCCTGTTTAAATTCTGCTTCCTGCATAGAACACTCTGTGAGTCTCCTACTCTGAATTAATCAGTGCCATGCCCAGCCTATGTAATGCTTTATCCTCAAGATTCATGACTTCTTGCTGTTGGGAAATCATCACATTATACTCACTTTTTTGGATAGTTTTTTTTGCCTTCTGCTAGAAAATTGTCATAATAAATATGCTAATCTTCCTGTCTTCAATGCCACTGCTGCCCCTCCCCCAAAATGTGACATTACATTTGCAAACGTATTTTGTGATCCTGAAATTTAAACTTATTTGGCTATTCTGTCTAACTATCTTGAAGTATACTGTGAATTTACTCTTCTTTGTCTTCCTACTAAGTTGGAAGCTCTGAAGATCAGAAATGTCTTATTGATCTTTAGATCTTCCATGTCAGATAATGCAATTTTCAGATAGTAGATACTTAGTATTAAGTATTTTTACTCACTTGTGACCTAATGAAAGCAATTGTAGGATAGCAGTTAAAGAGTACAGGCTTCAGTGCATGAATGCCTGGGTTTAAACTTTCGTAGGTTCCTTATTAATCATGTGATCATAGCCCAGTATCTTAACCTCTTTGTACCTTTTATTATTCATCTGTAATACTGAGACATGTTATATCATCTTCATCACAAAAAATTGATATGAATTAAACAACTAAATGGATGTAATGTGGTTAGAATCATAGCTAATAAGTGCTTAATAAATGTTAAATATTGTTTTATCACTTTTAAAATAGGAAGGACTCATGATCTTAATTTTGTCAGAGGTATGAAGATAATTGAAAGGCAGAGGTAGAGAGGCCAACTGCTTATGGATATGAAGGAGAGATTTTTATGATCAGGGTGTTTTTTGAACCAGATAAAGCCAGCATGGAATTATCTTAAGGC
This sequence comes from Lepus europaeus, assembly GCF_033115175.1. NCBI lineage: Eukaryota > Metazoa > Chordata > Mammalia > Lagomorpha > Leporidae > Lepus > Lepus europaeus. The sequence goes on along the minus strand of NC_084836.1, from coordinate 20,305,198 downwards.
CGTCCGTGCCTAGAGGGTCACCTGAAGAGATCTCCATGTACAGAGTGTGGTGTGAATTGCCACATTCCTAGATGCTGAAGAAGGAATTACACAACACACCATGGGCTAGCATAAGGCTGTATTTTCTCTCATCAAGGAAGTACAGATGAAAGTCTCCCAGTGATGGGACGAGTTCTCTAAAGAATTCAAGACAAGAGGAAAAGAGTCAACTTTGAAATCTTGCGAAGCACAAACCAGCTAATGGTAACACCATGGTCCCCTCTTATCCATGGGGATCATGTTCTAAGACCCTCCTCCACAGTGGATGCCTGAAACTATAGATAGTACTGATTTTTTTCCTTTGTATATATGCCTATGATAAAGTTTATTTATAAATTAGGTAGAGTAAGAGATTAACAATAACTAACAACATAGAACAATTATAATAATACATTGCAATCAAAATTGTGTGACTGTGGTCTCTTTCTCTCAAACACACGAGATAGGCAGGGTATGAAGACTGGATACAACAGGACAAAGGGATGTATCAGTTCCTAATGGGAAAGAGCAGGATGGTATGAGATTTCATCACCCTATTCAGAATATAATTTCAAGCTTCTTGAATTATTTATTTATAGAATTTTTAAATAATATTTTTCATTTTATTTTATTTATCTGAGAAGGGGGGAGAGAAGAGAGATAGGTAGGTAGGTAGGTAGATAGGTAGATAGATAAAGAAAGAGTAAGAAAGACAACTCATATCCACTGGCCCACATCTTGGCTGAGTCTGAAGTCAGAAATTCAGTTCAGGTTTCCCACATGGGTGGCAAGAACCCAATCATTTGCCAGGTGCTAGAGTTGGGCATTAAACCTAGGTTCTCCAATATAGGACATGTGCAATTGACCTCAGTCACTGAAACAGGAAAGTGAAACCATGGATAATAAGGGGAGTATTATAATTGTCTAAGTGCTTTCCTGTCTGTTCTTCCCGTGGCTCTCACAACCCTCTCCCTATTCCTCACCCTCCTTGCCTCTAGAAGTGTGGGGAGTTATGGTAATCCTGCTAGAAGAGAAAGACTAGAAGTGGGACTGAGACATGGGGAGAGGGAAAAGAAGAAAGGATGCCAGTCACGTTCCTTCACAAACTGCAAGATCCTTGTGTTTGCTTTTAAATCAAGATGGGCATTTTTATTATTACACTAGGCTGTCATATTAAGTACTAAATAACCCTGAATGTGAGTTTGTACCCAAATGCCCCAAACAGCAACAAACTTTCCAAGACTTGGCTCAATGTTCACCTCGTTTCCTGACCTTTTATCCAAAATGGACCATTTTTTATGTCTGTTCTGCCCCATAACAGCCTCCCATGATAACTCATCTAGAGGAGAGCATTTTGGTGCAATGGGTTAAGCCACATTTTGTCATGTCCACATCTCATATCTGAGTGGTTGGGGTTGATTTTTGCCTTCCTTTCTATCCAGTTTCTCCATAATGCACATGGGAGGCAACAGAAGATGACCCAATTACTCCTGCCATCCACATGGGAGACTCAGATGCAGTTCTTGGCTTCTAGCTTCAGTCTGGCTCAATTCCAGCCCTGGCTGTTGTGGCCACTTTGGGGGGGAGTGTGAACCAGTGAATGGCAAATCTTTCTCTCTCTCTCTCTTCTCTATGTCACTGTGCCTTTCAAATAAATAAATGAATCTTTAAAAAAAAAAACTCATGCAACTTTTAATTTCACTTGGTTCGTTATTTGCATATATTTGCTGTCAACCAACTTTTAAATTCTGGGAGAATAGGAAAGAATAATTCAACTTCAAAGCACCAGCATCTAGCACTCACTGCCACATAATTGTCCCCCAAAAAAGGTATATGAAAGTGGTATAACTTAAAAGCCAAACCAAAATTTTTTCTTAAGAAGGGTTATAATTCAAATTTGTCTTTTTATTTTTGAGAAATGTATGCAGCAGCCTTCTTGACCATGCAGTATAATTCAAAGTACCATTTGTTACTGCTATACCCAAGGAGTGACTAGACACTCTCCAGCAGTTCAGTGGAGAAATGATCTGACATCGCTCAATCCAAGTGTGTTGTGTTTTTCTGAGAAGTCTTTAGAACTTAGGACCTTATTACACTTTCAGTGTTTCCTCCCCAGGTTTTTTCAGGAGAAGCATTACTAAAAACGCAGTATACAAGTGTAAAAATGGAGGCAACTGTGTGATGGATATGTACATGCGAAGAAAGTGCCAAGAATGTCGACTAAGGAAGTGCAAGGAGATGGGAATGTTGGCTGAATGTATGTATACAGGTATTCACTTCAAGTAACTAAATTCTCTAAAATCTTTAACTAAAAATCTCTTAAAAAGGCAGATGTCAGATAACTCCTATCAGAGAGGGGGTACTTCTTGTATTAAAGAAAAGATCTACCTGGTCAAACAAGTAACGAGTCACTGACATTGTCTAGACTGTCAGGTAACAAGCACTGGATTTGGCTGGAAGAAACAGCTACTTTTTTGTTGTTCTTTGTTGCCGTGCAGTGGCACTACCACACAGTTAAGTAACATGCTTTCATGAGCTTCAGAGATGATAATCTAAAAGTTTTCTCAAAATTTGAATTTAATATATATCTTATTTATTGTGTTATTAACATAATGATCCACAGTTGTGGAGAAAAATAAGAATGTTTTATAAGGTCTAACTGCCTCTGCACTGTCTAAATAGAGTTTTAAACTGACTCATTAAGAATTCATCTTCTCCTAGAGCAGGTTTGAACAAATTTGTATAGCTTTACACAGGAAATTAACTACTCTGAGTTTTAATATAATTTTGTCCTTCAATCTGATAAAGAGACACTGTATGAACTGCTAACTCTGTGAGGAATCATAATCTACCTAAAAAATTGGAATGCATGCTAGTATATAACATAATTAATTTTTCAATCTGCAAATTCTACAGACTGCTCAGATTTTGCGATCTTTCCTCTTTCTCCTCAAAACACAAATAGACAAACAAAAGTCTCCAAGGGGATGATAACATTCAGGAAGGGAATGCCACAGGAAACAAAAGCCTTTGGAAGATGACTCCAGTCCTATTGTTCCCAAGCTGTGCAGGCAACTGGGATGGACCCAGAGAAATAATGCATGCAGAAGGGAGAAAAAACAGATCTGTGTAAATAATCCAGCTCTTTGGATTAAAGTTTTATAGTGGCCGATCACAATCTCATTTTAGCAGACACGAAACAGGAGCCAGCCGTAGGGGCTGCTGCTGGTATCCTATCTCACACTGGAAACACTTTGATCCTACTGGTTCATGTTGCTCATCACTTAAATATGAACTTGTTCCAACTAAAGCTCTGGGGGCATTTGGCATAGGCTCACCTGTAAAAGTAGAGAATATTATTTATACACACAAACCCATCCAGGAGAAAGATGAAGATCTTTTGCAATTCTATAAAGTAAATTCTCTGCACAAAGAAATCTGTGGAATTTTGTGTCATTAACATTGAAGGAATAAGGAAATTTCATTGGAATATGGAATATTATTCTACATTATTTGCAATAACTCTGTTTAAGTGTAAATCAATGATACTATTGCTTGTCCAAAAGAATTTTCAAAATCATCTTGAGTTCTTTACATCTTTAACTATATATTCTCAATAGTCTTTGTAACTCTGACAACTAACATTTAAAAATGTTTCCTAAAATATGCTAATATTTGTATTATGTAATACATAATTAATATTTTAATTATGTATTTTATGTGAATTGAATATACATCTGATGGTACAGTATGTAAACATGGGTAAAAATCCCATTAATGCTATATTCTGAAACACCATCTTTCAATGCCCTCTAAACCAGGATTGGAAGAGTGGTATTCATCCTTTTACTGATTGAATACCTTGCTTTTGCAATAATATTGTGGTATCACTGATTCTTTACATAAATGTCATTTTTAGAAAAATTATCAGATTATATTTAATCTTTACAAAACTCAATGAGGTAGAAATCTCCATTCTACAAATGAAGATACTGAGATCACAGAGGTTACACTTCTTATTCACAGTCAAGAATTAAACCTTGACTTTCTCGTTTTTCTAAATGTCAGAAGCACTAGAATTAGCTTTGTGCCAAACTGCACAAAGGGGTTTTCTGAACGTGCTACACATCAGCTGTTCATAAACACACACACAGCAGTACTTTCTTGTTTGGTGACGTCCCTGTGTTTGTTTTTCAGGCTTGTTAACTGAAATTCAGTGTAAATCGAAACGACTGAGAAAAAACGTGAAGCAGCATGCAGATCAGACCACTAATGATGACAGCGAAGGACCAGACTTGCGACAAGTGACGTCGACCACAAAGTCATGCAGGGTAATAACATGCAATGGGTGGTGACGTGTCGGCCACAGCCAGCAGGAGCTGAGCTTCCAGGAACCTAGAGATCTGGCCAGGCATCTTTCACATGAGAGCCAAGGTCACTGTGTAATTTCCATTTCAATTGTACATGACAGATGATTCCTTCCTTTTAATCCAGAGAGGGACATAGGCCTCAGTATAAAATCTGAATAATTGCAGCATATGATACACAAGTGAAAGTTCTTCCTGGCTCCCTTCCATTCCTACTACCTGGAGGAAACTCCTGGCTCCTGGCTTCGGATTGGCACTGCTCCAGCCATTGCAGCCAACTGAGGAGTGAGCCAGCAGATGGAAGACCTCTCTCTCTTTCTGCCTCTCCTTCTTTCTATGTGTAATTCTGACTTTCAAATAAATAAATAAATCTTTAAAAAAAAAAAGCAGATGGGTCTATGGGTGACAGTTTATTGAACTCTGCCATATGTGGATACTCTTAGATGAATTCTTCGTTTTGCATGTTAAAAAGTTCTTTAATTTTGATCAAATCTTGAACTTTTCCTGACCTTCTATATGAATGAGCTCAGTTGGCCTCATATCCAGAAACTTATTTATTCCCATGAAATAAATAAATATTTTAACCCCTATTTTACAGTCAGGAAAATGAGTAACTTGGGACAAGTGTAATGAAATGTGCTACAGCTTGCTGAAGGATCCAGAGAAAGCAGTTATACTTTGGTTATACTCTGTATTAGAGCTCACTGTCCTTCCTACAATTTTTTTTTAACTATTTATCCCTAGCTTAGGGCAGTACATCATTCCCTATTCTGCCATATTTAGGGTCTTTTTCAAAAATTTCTGCTGTTGGTTCATTCCAGATAAATGCAATATAAGAAGAGTGACTTGTAACTGCCTTCCCTAACACCTTTTATTTTCTTGCCAGTGTAGGAGAAAACTGAACTCACCCCAGACCAACAGAATCTTCTACATTATATCACAGACTCGTATAACAAACAGAGGATGCCTCAAGAAGTAACAAATAAAATTGTATGTATAATATCTGAAAATACTTGGGTTTAAAGTTAATATTTTCTTTCACTACTTTGAAGATGGAATCTATATATGAATATTTTACTTTGAAATGCTTAGAGCTGAGAATTTATTATATATTTAAACTTTTAGCAATATTAAGCAATTAAAGAGTAGGAAGTCCCACATCTAGCTTGGTAATACTAATTACTCTCCAAAGATCTTAGAAATATAAGGTGGGTCTTTAAATTTTATTACCTAAACCATTTTTCTTTGTTGTAATTATTTTATATTTATTTATTTATTTCTTATATGCTTATTAATCATGTGCTTTTTTCTTAAAATTTAGTTAAAAGAAGAATTCAGTGCAGAAGAAAATTTTCTCATTTTAACAGAAATGGCTACTAGTCACGTACAGGTTCTCGTAGAGTTCACAAAAAAGCTGCCAGGTATTTTTTTTTAATAATCAAAGTTAATGCTTACTGAGTGTTTACATATGTGCATGGATTATTTTAACCATTTTACATACATTGTTACTTTCAATGCTCAAAATATTTTGTGAGATCAGATCTGTTACAAATATTCCTATTGTCAGCTAGTTTTACATGTAGTTATTTCCCTGTCACACTGTATAACATTATTCTCATGTTGAGGGAGGCAAATATTTTCATTGTAAGATGGAAATCATCTTCTAACTGATTTAAATTAATGTGGGGGCAGGCGTTTAGCCTAGTGTTAAAGATGACTACCTTCTCAAGTCAATACTGGGGTACAGGTCCTAACTCCAGCTTCCTACCAATGCTTACCCAGGAAGACTATGGTGATGGCTCAAGTAATTAGGCTCCTACCTACCACATGGGAAACCAGGATTGTCTTTCCACATCTTGGCCATTGTGAGTATTTAGGGAGTGAACCATGGGATCAGAAATCTCTCTGTCTCTTTCTTTCTCTCTCTACCTCCCAAATAAATAAAAATAAATTTAAATCAATAAATATGCATGAAATGCAGGAGGCAGAAAATATATTTAAAATCATTTGTGATAATTTTTCTAAATTGCTGGTTAAAAATTGAGAATTTGCAAAATTTCTATTTATCCATTTATTTATTCAGTAGTAAATATTGATGCCTACTATATATGAAGCACCTATAACCTTCAGAAGAATGGTTAGAAGCTACTATATACATTTGTGTGTGTGTGTGTGTGTATATAGATAGATAGATAGATATGAGCAATTATGTGTACTACAAGAAGTTCATGGAAAATGGAATTAAAATAGATTTTTATTTTCCTGCAAAATTTTTGAAATCCATATATATGAGGAATTTCCAAAAAGTTCATGGAAAAGTGCGTATTATGAGAAAAGTTATGTGTAGATTTCACAAATTTTTTGTGATGAAATAAATTTACCCTTTAGTTCCCTGGTTTCATGAACATTTTGAAATTCTCTGGTACACACACACACACTCACACACACTCACACACAAGTATTGTCTGAACATAGAGGAGTTAGTTGAAAAGTTAGGGAGACTTTACAGAGGCTCATGTTTGATTTAGGAATAAAAGAAAAAGTAGTTTTCTAGTTGGCACTCCAGGTTGAAAGATCTACTTATGAAAAGGTAAAGAGACATGAACAAAAACACGATTATTCAAGATGAGAGAGAAAATTCATAGACAATAAAGTAAGTTGGCACCAGACTGATAAGGGCCTAACTAAGGAATGTAATCTTTGCCCCAATTGGTAAAGAGATTTTGGTGGCTTTATGGTTTTAGAGAGGAGGAAAATGAATTTTTTTTTACAAAGATATGACTTTATCAGGTTTGTGTAAGATGGACTTGAGTAGGGAGATACTGGAGACAGGGAGGATCAGTTAGTATGCTGCTGCACAGGTCCAGACACGAGAAAGCTATAGCAGTGGGATAGAAGAGTCGAGGAAATAATCAACTGAAGAAAGAGTCAAGTATTAATGGGCTCGATGAACAACTGTACGTGTGAGGTGAGGGAGCAAGACTTGCCCATAGTCATTCTCTCTCTTTTTTTTTTTAAAGATTTATTTATTTATTTGAAGTCAGAGTTACACAGAGAACGAAGAAGAGGGAGAGAGAGAGAGAGAGAGAGAGAGAGGTCTTCCATCTGCTGATTAACTCTCAAATTGGCCACAACACACACAACACACACAGCCAGAGCTGTGCTGATCCGAAGCCAGGAGTGAGGGGCCTCCTCTGGGTCTCCCATGTGGATGCAGGGGCCCAAGGACTTGGGCCATCTTCTACTGCTTTCCCAGGCCATGGCAGAGAGCTGGATTGGAAGTGGAGCAGTGGATGTGAACCTGCGCCCATATGGGATGCTGGCACTTCAGACAGTGGCTTTATCTGCTATGCCACAACGCAGGCCCCAATCCATAGTCATTCTGATAGTCCTAGTATAGAAACTAGAATGCAGGGGTTTTATCTTTCAATCTCAAATTCTCTCATATTATCAGTACTGTCTAATAGTTTTACATTATTTCAGTGTTTTTAAAAATATTAGCAGTTAGAATTCCACGGTCTATAGGAGTATAATAAATAACTTACATAGGCATAACACTGCACTGTTAAATTATAGTAGGTAGCTTCTGCATAGCATTTTAATTAGACATGTTAATTTGCCTTTTTTGCTGACATTATGCTGCTGTTTGATTAAATGTGTCATAGATAGACATAAGCCTACAAAGCACTCACAAAATGTGGCAAGAGAATTTTCACTATTATTGAAATATTTATATTATCTCATTTCTTTATTAAGAATGAAAGAGAAACTTAATTTGCTATATGCTAACTAAGCTGAAGGCATTCTTGCTCCAAAACAAGATTATATGAGAGTTAAAACTATAGGGGAAGGGAAAATTAGGAAAGGAGAAATACATGTTTTTGGTTATTTATGGGGGAAGACTTTTCAGTTCAAATGGTCAGTTGATCTTGAACCAAGAAATAATTGAAGCCAAAAATGTCTTATTCATAAGAATGTAGCTTATCTGAGAGCAATGGCACTATCTTAACATATCTTCATTCCCAGTGCCTTGCCTAGTGCCTCGGGGAAAGAGTATAATTAATGTTGGTTCAATGAGTGAAGCAGAGGGGAAAAATTAAAAATACAGAAGGAAATGAAAGGCAAATGAGAAGGAAATGATAATATTATTACAAAATCGCAATAAGATCACATAATATCAATAGTGAAATGGTATTTTTTGAAAAAGCAAATGCGGTATTTTCATTCCATTGATCACTGAGCATCACCTGTACCAGGTACTTCTCAAGGTGCTGTAGACCAGAGAGGAATAAAGCATGGTTTCTATCTTCAACAGAACTCCTAGATCTTTTGGGATAGTTACCATCTCTCTCTCTTTTAAAATATTTGTTTATTTGAAAAGCAGAGAGACAAGAGGAGAGAGAGAGAGAGAGAGAGAGAGAGAGAGAGAGAATCTCCCATTTGCTGGCTCACTCCCCAAATGCCTTCAACGGCAGGGCTCCGTCATACCAAAGCTAGGATCCAGGAACTCCTTCTGGGATTCCAATGAGCAGCAGAAACTCATGTACTTAGACCACCATCCACTGCCTCTCAAAACTTTAGAAAGAAGCTGGATCAGAAGTGGAGGTGGGGGACTGGCACCCCAGCTTGGCAGGTTAAACCTCTGCCTGAGGTGCTGGCATCCCATATCGTCACCAGTTTGTGTCCTGGATGCTCCTCTTCTGATCCAGCTCTCTGCTAATGGCCTGGGAAAGCAGTGGAAGATGGTCCAAGTGCTTAGGCCCCTGCACCTGCATGGGAGACCCAGAAAAATTTCCTGGCTCCTGGCTTCAGATTATCCCAGCTCTGGCTGTTGAGGCCATTTGTGGATTGAACCAGCAGAGGAAGACCTCTCCCTCTGTCTCCTCTTCTCTCTGTGTGTAACTCTGCCTTTTAAATAAATAAATAAATCTTTAAAAAAAATAGTAGAGGTGGGACTCAATCCCACGCTGCTACTTAACCCACTATGCCACAGTGCCTTAAGGTAATGATAATTAATCCTTTGCATAGTCCTCTTCAAAGTGTGTTGCTATTTACCAATTTTTCTTTTTTTTTTAAGCTTTATTTTATTTATTTGAAAGACAGTGAGAAAGAGAGAAAAAGAGAGAGTGTGTGTATGTGTGTCTTCTATCTGCTGGTTCACTCTCCAGTGCCCACAATGGCTGGAGCTGGGCTGATCCAAAGCCAGGAGCTCCCATGTGGGTGCAGGGGCCTAAGGAATTGGGCCATCCTCCACTGCTTTCCCAGGCACATTAGCAGGGAGCTGAATTGGAAGTGGAGCAGCCGGGATTTGAACTGGTGCCCATATGGGATCCTGGCACTGCAGGCCAGGGCTTTACCACAGCACCAGCCCTATTATTTACCAATTTTCTAAGCCAATGAAACCCTAATGGCATTATTTATGTGTATTCATGTTAGTGTGTGTTTCAGCATGCACACCAGCTTGCGTCTTGTTTCTCACACATTTATTTATTCAGTACATCCTCCAATTATCCAAGAAACATTTCTTGGGTGTCTATTATGTACCAGGGGCTGGATAGTCAACGGAAACAAAACGGACAACGCTTCTGTCCCCAAGTTCACATTCCAGTAGAATGACACCCAATTGTAGTATAAATCTGTAATAGCAAGTCAGATACTGTTAAGTTCTGTGAATGAAAATGCAGCAGGTAGGTGCTAGAGAGTGCCAGCAAATACTATTTTGGGTAGAGAAAGCCTGGGCAGAGACATGACTGCAATGAAGGAGTGAGGTCTGGGGTTATCTGGGAAGAGGCTTCATCCCTGAGGCAAAAGCGTGCTCATTGGGAGAAGCACAAACAGTGAGGGGAAGGAGGAGTAGGAAATGAAGTCAGAGATGCCCTTAGGGGCTGTGTCATGTAAGTGGAGAAGACTTTGTCAGGCTTCTTCAGGTTGGCAATTCTTCCCGTGTTTTTCTGATTTCCCTCACCTGTGTAGTGCAGGCTTGCGCTTATGTCATACTTCAAAGTGCTTATTTTTTTAGGGGGTGGTGGTGAGTGGAGATGTTAGTCATTCTCCAGATTGCCTAAGGACTCCTGACTCAGTCAGATACTCTTGTAAACCTCTGGATGCACATGAAGACTTTTCTGGCTTGCAGATTCTTGCATCCTGCAAATTTGACTCTATCACACCAGGTGTGACTAAAATAATGGCTCAAAGAGAGTCTGCCTGCTCCTGTCTTCTGCAGGTTACTTCATCTCCATCAGTCTGTCTCTGCTGTAATAAATGTATTTGGTGTAGTCTTGATATCGCCTTTTATCCAACTTGTTCAATAAATCCTATTCAGTGATAATAAAAGCTTGTATTTGGGGGAATATAATAGATATTTATTGACTAAATTTGACAACTCCATAGTAAAATAAAAATCACAAAATGTCCTTATGGAAATGTTTTCTTAATGGTAATGATGAAATATTATTATACCTGTACCATATTCCTTGATTCTGACTTGATTATCACCTTTCTCCAGGATTTCAGACCTTGGACCACGAAGATCAGATTGCTTTGCTGAAGGGGTCTGCGGTTGAAGCTATGTTCCTCCGTTCAGCTGAGATTTTCAATAAGAAACTTCCAGTTGGACATACTGACCTATTGGAAGAAAGAATTCGAAAGAGTGGTAAGTAATTTGGTTAATGACAAAAGAGTGTTTCTCCAAGTAAAAATTGGTATAATTTATCTGTCGAGTCAGTCTTCCAAAAATCTCAAAGCATACTTATATGGATTTCATCAAGTCCTTGCAAAAATTCTATAAATAAGCACTATTGTCATTTCCATTTTACAGAGGGGGAAACTGAAATATTAAATAACTTGTCCATAGTTAAAAGGAAGTCTTAATGCAGATGCCCTGTGTCTTAACCACTGTGCTACACTGCCTCTCAAGAGACAAAATGAAATAACAGCACAAGTAACTCAGTTTAACTTACTATGAAGTAACATTGTAATGGGCAGGTAAACAGACATTGAAGTGAATTATCAGGAATTCTGTGTAATGTATCTTAGAAAGTACTTAAAATAGAATGTTATTATTTTCCCTAGAGATTTTATATATGGCTGAGAGGGGGAGATAAATGAGATGACTTCTCAAGAACTTTTCTTTCAGAGCAGGTGTTTAGCCTAGCAGTTAAGAGGCCCATGTCCTATGTTAGAGTATCTCGGTTTGATTCCTGGCTCCAGTCCCTGAGTCTGGTTTCCTGCTGCTGCAGACCCTGGTGGCAACAATCATGGCTCAAGACATTGAGTTCCTGGTACCCACATAGGAGACCTGGTTCACATTCCCAGCTCCTGGCCCTGGCTCTTGTATTTGGGGAGTGAGGCAGCTGACAAAAGGGCTCCCTCTCTCTCAAGCAAACAAATAAAATGTAAGAAAGTCTTTGACTTTTGAAACCAGTGTTTTATAGAGATTGGAAGGAAAGTTTACAGGCAGTTCTGTATCTGTTATATAAGTAAACTAATTAGCATATTTCAACTTATTTTTAAAAGCAGTCTTCCTTAATCATTATGCTTTATTATCTTAAAAATGAAAGGTTATTTTTAAAATCCCGGTGCTATCAGCTGGCGCCACGGCTCACTAGGCTAATCCTTCTCCTGCGGCGCCGGCATCCTGGGTTCTAGTCCCGCTTGGGGCGCCGGATTCTGTCCTGGTTGCTCCTCTTCCAGTCCAGCTCTCTGCTGAAGCCTGGGAGGGCAGTGGAGGATGGCCCAAGTGCTTGGGCCCTGCACCTGCATGGGAGACCAGGAAGAAGCACCTGGCTCCTGGCTTCGGATTGGCGCAAGCACCAGCCATAGTGGCCATTTGGGGGGGTGAACCAACAGAAAGGAAGACCTTTCTCTCTGTCTGTCTGTCTCTCTCTCTCTCACTGTGTAAATCTGCCTGTCAAAAAAAAAAAAATCCTGGTGCTATCTCACCAAAACAAAAAAACCAAAAAACAAATCCACAAAACAAAAGCAAATTATAATTAAAATCTTTGGTTGATTTTAAAAACACACACTTTTTAAGGATGCATTGTTCTCATGTATCCATTGCTTTAGTAGTTTAATATATTTCAGGGCAACACACTCTTGTGGCAGTGAAGAGAGAAGTCAGGCTGCTCCCTGCCCTGCGAGGCTGACAGCTCAGTGGGAAAAGATGAACTGCAAACTGCATGCAGACGTAATAAAATGTGGGAGAGAAAAGCTCAGAGAGACAACTTTTAGTTGCGAATTTTTCAAGTCTAGAAAGGTTTCGCTGGTCTTTGAGCTGAGTTTTGAGTGAGTTTTGATTAGAACACTCAGGAAGGAGATGCTAGAGAGAAGGACCAAGCAGAGAAAAGAGACAGGGGCAGGAAACTCAGAGCATGCACACAAAGAGTAAGTCCCGGAGGTGGAATAAGAGTTGCTTTAAAGGGAGATAAAAGGGAGAATGGAGAAACAAAGGTCAGTACCAGATGATTGAAGGCTTGGAATGCTGTGCTAGAGATTTCGTTATTTCCTAAGTAACGGAGAGGGATTGAAAGCATTTGGGCAGGGAAAGTAAAATATGAAGATGAAGCTTTACAAAATAGTGGTGTTGGGATGGGAGACACCTGTTAGGAGGCAAAAGGTTTCAGGGATTCTCACAGGTACATCATTTCAGCTTTTCACCCTTCGAGAGACATCATGTTGTCAACAAATAGAGATTTTGGTTCTGTACAGAGTTTACCACATAATTGTTCAGGGATTCAGCTTATGCTTTGTGTGTGTGTGCGCACGTGTGTGTGAAGACAAATTGTTCAGGGATTCAGCTTATGCTTTGTGTATATGTGCACATACATGTGCATATGTGGGTTTAGCTTGGGAGACAAGGATTGAATCATGCAACCTCCAAGCTGTCATTCAGTGCTATAAACCTTACTGCTTTTCTTTCTTGACTAATTCAACTTCTCTGATTGATAGTTTAGCCAGTTTCTCAGCCAGCTACATGTGTATTCTGATTTTAAATATGTAACTGGCAGTTCGCCTTAGGAAACAAAGGATGAAAAAAAATTAAAGGATGGAAGCTGAATTTCTACCTGTATGAATTTAATTGTTAATTTAGGCTGTTGAGTGTAAATTAGTGATTTCCACTTGTGATGGATAAAGGTTCACTTGGTTCACTTGGTCATTTATTTATTTCTGGCTTCCATGGACTGTGGTGGTGCTCTCTTTCAGAAAATCCATGAGTCAAATCTTTTGATGAGTAAAAGAAAAGGGGATGATGACTCATGTAACAAAATATTATTCATTTAGATAAGTCTCCCTAATTCTCAAAAGATCCTGCTGTAGTTAGTGCGTGTGGATGTTTTTTTTCACCAAGAATGGTCTCTGAGAATGCCTGTGGACTCTGACTTGAATCTAGGCTCTACTATTTATTAGCTGTATGTCCTCTTTAAGGAAAAAAAGCTATTGAAATGGAGTCCATAACCAATTTGATCTTTGTGAAATCATGTCTAGCTTTAATGTTTGTTCTGCAGTCTTGCCTGCATGCCTGGATTTTGATATTAAAACTTCATAAGGCAGGACCTGGCTCTTTTTATTTATTTGAGAAGGGGAGAAAAGGGGATAGAGAGCTGGTTCATTCCCAAAACGCCTGCAATATCCAGGGCTGGGCCAGGCCAAAGCCAGGAGCAGGTAACTTAATCTAGGTCTCCCATGTGGATGGCAGGGATCGTGATTACGTAGGCCATCACCACTGCCCCAAGCGTCTTCATTGGCAGAAAGCTGGATGCAGGAGCCAGAGTCGGACATTGAACCCAGGCACTCCTATGTGGAACACAGACACCTAACGTCTTAACTGCCAAGTCAGAAGCCCACTCTGTGACTTGCTCTTTTTGAGTCAATATTTGTCTGGATTGGAGTGGGTGCTCAGGAAGTCTGTGGGATGAATGAACATCTAATGCTAGGAGTCTGGCCCATTTATTTACTTTTAAAATGGCACTTTCATTGAATATCAGAGTTATTGGTATCTCAGAATGACAACCAACCAACAAAAGGTCTTTTCCAGATCTTGCCTATGGTGGTTAATTCTGGCGGTGAACATCACTTTTGCAATTGAAAAGGGAAGAGACAGTTCGAGTCCAGAAGCTCCGCTGTGTTCTCTCTCTTCCTCCTTCTCAAGGAAGAGTCATGTAAAATTGATTCAGATGCCAGACAATTGAAAAGAGGGTGCAATTTCTGCCACATGAGTTAAAATGTTTTTATGAGAGGATATCAGAAAGGGAGTAACCCAGCAGCTGTTCCCCCTCTCTCTCTCTCTCTCTCTCTCTCTCTCAGCTGCTCAGTTCCCATTTTTTCCTTTGCCTGCCTCCATTGCCTCTCCTGGATCATCAGCCAAGTCAGATGTCGCCATTTCTTTGATGTTCATGGGAGCAGGACTCATTTCTTCCCCTCTAGCTAGGTGGGGAACATTCTTTTCACTGGGTTCAGCTAAGAGAGAAAAAAAACCCAGAATTTTCCTAAAAAGTTCACTAAAATACGATTATGAAAGGCATATGTACATGATGTATGGCTCTATTAGCAATAGATGTATATTATATAGATAATATAATAGATTAATATTCAGCACTCATTATGTGTCAAGCTCTATTGCCAATGTTTGTATGAGCTTTGGATCCTACAAGAAGCAGATGGGATTCAATGTGTAAGAGACTAACTGGGGAAAATGCCTCCGGAGAAAACAAGAGGAAGAAGGTGTAACCGAGACCTACCTTTTTACGACCATGCTGATCTGACATCTGTGAAAGCAGAGCAGAACGGAAGCACTGGAGGTGGAAGACCTCAGACCCTAGAACAGTTTTTAGAAAATATAAGGTGAGCTGATGGAGCAGGACAAGGTTCGAGATGCCCATGAGCAGCCAACACTGGCACTCCTGCTCTGCTCAGCCACTGGCTGGGAGAAGACTGGTGTGTGTCCTCAGAGTTCACAGGTTCAGCAGTGGTGGGCTATCAGTCAACGTGCTTCTTACTGTGGGCTCTCTTAAAGAGGGATCTGAGTGGGTTGTTGCATCTCCATGGTTAACATTATGCTTCATGAAAATACCTCATTTGCTCTTTCCAACACTTTGAGGTACATATTATGAACTGTACACCAGGGCTAGACCCTGCTAATACCAACAGCTTCTGTCCCCTTACATCTCACTTCCAAGCAGCGCCTCCCTCTGACAGTAACCTCTCACTCTCCAACTCTCTGCCTTCTAGCACCGTAACGTTAATGATTTTTTGTTTCAAAACAACCTCCATCGATTGAGCTTCCATCCACTAATCCTTCATCCGTTGACATTGCTGCCTGTTACCTGAACTCATTGCCCTCAATACTTGGCTTCAGGTTCATCGCTCAGCAAAACAATCACGTCCTTGAACCATTCACCACTGCGTATCCTCACTTCCCTGTCTTTTACCTAAGAAACCACTTCCCCGATTGAATACAACTCTCCCTGTACTGTGTGCTTGAATTTGACAACTGCAACAGTGCTTGGCTTAACTCTAGCTATTGGTTGCCCATGTATCTTTTTTGTCTAGTCAATTAACTATTGCTCTATGGGAAACCATCTTGTGCCTCCTCTCTCTTCAAATTTCCAACATCCTCCCCGCTTCCTTCTCAACTGATGGCCTTGTTGGGAAAAGGCATGAATATGCCATAGGAATTTGGCACACTCAAGGAAATTTGGTCAAAAAATAGGTTCAAGAAAATGTGGTTGTCAAGGCTTAGAGGAAGACAGACTCCCTAAGCTTAGTAAGCCAAGACAGGAATCACCATGAGAAACAAACCTGAAGCCAAGTTCCTAGAATTAGATGCAACATAGGGCCCCCAAGAATTTCCTGGGTCTGGGCCAGAGCTGAGCCTGTTTGAGTAGTTCTAGCCATGAAGATATGTAAACTTCAAGAACTGAAGTCAAGCATGTGTGTATACTCAGGCTATCTTTTGTTCTGGATGTCCCATATTTCTAGAGTCTGTCTGTAAAATATCAGCCATCTGTAGCAGTCAGAAACAATGGCTCTATTTCTTCTTTTACCAAAGTAAGTACTTTACAAACATCTGGGGTGTATTTTTTTAAAGATTTTATTTATTTATTTGACAAGTAGAATTACAGACAGTAAGAGAGAGAGACAGAGAGAGAGGTCTTCCTTCCCTTGGTTCACTCCCTAAATGGCTGCAATGGCTGGAGCTGTGCCGATCTGAAGCCAGGAGTCAGGAGCTTCTTCCCAATCTCCCATGTGAGTGCAGGGGCCCAAGCACTTGGGCCATCTTCTACTGCTATCCCAGGCCACAGCAGAGAGCTGGACTGGAAGAGGAGCATCCGGGACTAGAACTGGTGCCCATATGGGATGCTGGCACCACAGGTGACGGATTAACCTAATGCAGCACGGCGCCAGCCCCTGGGGTGTCTTTTTTTCTTTTCTCGCCTGAAAAACACTTCTAACCAATGGTCAGTTGTACAGACAACTGACAGCCCTAAACTATAAGAATATCCAAGGCTTTCTGACTCATTATTTCACGATACTTTCCCATATTTCTCAGGTTCATGGCTCATTAACCATCCACCTCTCCCTCGATGAGTCCTCACATGGTTTAGAATCCTATTTCCATTTAACTTCTCCATGTGGTCACCATCCAGTAGCAAAGGAAGATCATTTCTATTAGGTCCTATGTTTGTTTATCTGTTCTGTTTATTCATTATCTTGTTTAAAGAAATTTCATGGGGTATGGTTATTGGCCAGGAACAAAGGGGATACAAAGATGGATAAAATAAAGTCATAAATCTTGAGTTCATCTTCCAGGGGAAATATATATGGAAAGTAACAATCATAAGACAACATCTGTCTAATTTAAGTTAGAGGTTTGGCTGCTGTGACAGAGACTAAAAATAAGGAGGAATTAAACAAGAGAGAAGTTTGTTTCTATCTTGTAACGTTCTGGTCATAAAGGGAACAGGGATACTTGGGAGGCTTCATAGTGCCTGGATTGTTGCTCATCTCTCCAGAATGTAGGCTTCATCCATATTGTCCAAAACGGCTCCTGACAATTTTGGTACATCCAGATTCCAGTTAGCACAGAGGGCAAAGTGGGGGGGGGGGGAGAATGGCATACCCTCCCTGTAAGGGAATAAAACAGAAGAGGTACATGGAACCTCTACTGAAAATCCATTGACAAGAACTTGAGTCCTGTCTCAAACCTAGACTCAATGCAGTCATGCACCCATCTATAAATGCTGTACTGTAGAATGGTAATTATAAACTTGGGATGAGCTCTCTGTGGGGGCACTGGCAGTGTGTGGAGACATTCTTGGTTTTCATGACAGGGCAAGGGGCACTACTGGTATCTAGAGGCCAGGGATGCTGCCAAACATCCTGCAATCCAGAAGGCAACCTCCACAACAAAGAATTATCTGGTCCAAAATGTCAGTAGTGCCACGATTGAGAAGCCCTGCTTTGGAAAGAGGGAATGAGTATTAGGGTGTCCCTAATTAGCAGGGATTTATATGTGATAACTTCTGTAGGAAATATTTGTGATTTACAGAAGAGTAGCACCTTATAGGAGCTCTTTCCATTCATTTCTTGAGTTGCCATTCAACAAACATGAATACAGGAGCTTGCTTTTTGCAAATTTATTATTACTGAGGGCATGAAAATACAAATACATGGTTTTTGTCCTTAAAGAGCTCACTGAAATGTAAGGAAGGTAGATGAGCAATTAATTCCAAACGACTATTGGGACGATATGGAAGGTATATGTAAAATGAAATTGAAGCCTAAAGGAGTAGCTGCTCTTCTGTGTGAGTCTGGTTGGTGAATCGGAAAGGCTCAGAAGCTTGACAATTGAAACATGGAAGACTGTCAGTTGCAAAGTCTGAGACAGGCATTCTAAGCAGAAGACAGCCATTAAAATATTATAATACAAAAATAGCAAGAGTAAGGACAGGGAAGAATGAGAGTACATCCATGTACAGGACTCATAATTGCCTCACTATTTATGAAAATAAAATTTATGAGACAAAATGTATCAAGTGCTACATTATTAAGGGCAATGAATGCTACTAAAGTAACATAATTTAGTTCCTATATAAAAGGGGAGATTCTGTAATATTCTGAGCAGACATGACATGACCTTAGCTATACCATAGAAACAGCTATCTAGCAGTAATGTGAAGGACGATTTGTAATATTTGGAACAAGAAGCAGTAGACCTGTAAAAAGGCTAATGTAATAATTAGGTGAGAAATGATGAGGGTTCTTGCAGTTTAAAAATACACAATCAAAAAAAGAAAACCTTGCTTGTAATTTAGTAATTTTCAAAATTTGTGATCCTTCATGTTTCAGAAAAATTCATGAAAGAAGTTTTTCAGAATATGATCTGTGTAAATAAATATGCAGTTTCTAGTCCATAATAAGATGCTCTACTCAAATATCAGCCACATATTGTGACAATAAAAACCATCCCAACTCACATGCTGATTCATATTTTATTATCTATGATGCTTCCATTTATTAATATTTATGAATTTTCTTCTCCCAGTGAATTTTCAGAACATTACCTCTTCCACATATCACATAAAAACTGGATCTTGCAAGATGACCTTTCAGAATAACTTTTTATTCATATGGTAATATAACACATTCTTATTTCTATTGTACATTTAATTCCAGAGTAATACAACATCTTAAAGTTACTCTGCTTATGCCTTCAGAGCTCTTTAAGGAATGTACTGTGAAATTTCTTTTCTTGTTTTTCAAATTCATACTCTTTTGTTTGCTATTATTAAATTCCAGTTTCATACACAAAGATACTATCTCCTGAGTTGCTTTTACTTAATGAGAGTTACAGTGTTGATTTATGTTAATTAAAGCTTTAGATTATATATCTGACACAATCTGTTGTCTCTACACAATTCAAATGCATCAATAATTTTATTTGTAATGAAGTATTATGATGCAAACTAGGTGTTTAAGCTGGAATTTTAAATAAAAGTAGGAATAATCACAGGATCTCACAAAATATGATCATACCGAAATAGGCTTACTACACTGAGTTTACATTTTAACACTAAGAAAATAAGAAAATTAGCAATAATCTCTCATAGAACAAAGCAACTTGCTCTGTTCATTTCAAATCTAGATAACCTCTGAAATTTATAGAACGTATCTTGGTGGGCTTTTTTGGAACCCACAAGAGACGTAACAAATATTCAGTTTAGTAAGTATCTATCAGGAGGGTAATGCTCACTGATAAACAGGGATTTTGTCGTGTTTAGCTTTTATGGGCATCATTTTGTTAGCACTCCCAATGGTCCCAATTCATGAATGTTATGCTTTTATTTTATAGATGGGAAATAGAGGGGCCGGATGAATTGCCAAGTTCGCACAGCTAATCAGCAGAGTGCTAGGAAATGAATGCAGGCATGCTAACTCAAAGCCCAGGCACTCTTTCTATATGTTGCACCTGTCACTCACCAAGGTCTAATGTTTCCTCACTATCAGCTAGTAGGGATTATCATAGTCCAGTAAAACACAAAGCCTGCCCTTTGGTGGAGAGCTAACAACTGCAGCTAGCTATTTCAAATTGCTTCCAAGTAAATGTTTAAATAAATAAAGACAATAAGGTCAGAAAAAGGAGATATTCTTATAGAGTGATGAAGTTGTGGCTCATTAGTAGCACCATATGAAAGTATACTGTATGTGGTAGAGACTACTTATTTTTCTGTTCTTTAAATATATGTTATTTCACTGCTTGAGCCTTTGCAACTTGCACAAAATGAAAACGATCACAAGTACTAAATTTTCCGAAAAAGCAGATGTAAACTGATTATCAGTTCAGATACTGTCTGAAGAAGGGTTAGAAGTATAAAGAAATAAATGATAGAACGTTTATTTAAGAAATATTTCTTTAAATTAATATTTATTCAATATTTATTTAGAAATAAATGACAGGCAAACACATTAAAGTCTAGAATCTTTACCATGTCTAGTTTTGCTTTTCAAAAGTGGTCACATGATAATTTTGATATGGATTGATTTGGGGCTCAAGTTACAGGAAGAAACTTTCTTCAAGTTAAGAGGAAGTATTGGGATGGGTGTTTGGCTCAGCAGTTCAGATGCTACTTGGGAAACTCGCACGTCATGCCTGGGTTCATGTTCACACTCTGCTTCAGATTCAGCTCCCTGGTAGTGCGCACCCTGGGAGGCAGCAGGTGATGGCCCACGTACTGGGGTCCCCGCCACCATCATGGGAGATCCAGATTGAGTTCTGGGTTCCTGGCTTTGGCCTGGCCCAGCTCCAACTGTTGCAGGCATTTGGGGAATGAACCAGTGGATGGAAGATTCTCTCTCTCTCTCTCTTTCTTTGGCTCTGCCTTTCAAGTAAATAAAAACAAATAAATAGATAAAACTCAAAAAAGAAGAAGTATTAAGGAATATAAAAGTTGATATTTCCATTGCCCCTGGGCAGAGCTGGTTGCTTTTTAAGACTGTTGTACTTGCTCAGTTTTGGGGCTTCATGTACTTTACCTCTTCCTTTACTCTGTATTGCTTGAGAATTTTGTATTCCCTGTACTATCCCAGTGATGGGGCATATTTAGTAAACAAAAATTGGTGAATTTTGTTGAAATGTGTCTGTAGTTTGTCAGTTTAGATTCTGGCAACTCACAAAAATTGGTGAGACCTAATGTGGCCAAGTGATTTTTAGTCACTGGGCCTGATGGACAGTATATTCTTTATTCACTATTTTAAATTAAATGTTTTATAATAAAATTATAATGAAACATTTTATAATTAAATGTTTATAATGAATTTCTGATTTCATGGCAGCTTTTACATAGTGCCAAGAGTATGCCACACTTGACTCACTGGGTAGAGTTTAGCAATGGAAATAGAGGATACTGTGCAATCTCTTAACATCATAAGAAAGCTTCCATGATCGTAATGGCATCTTTTGCCCCCATAACATCTCACAGCTACATCACCTCATCACCTTCATCACAACCAACTCACAAAACACGAGACTGTCTCACTTAACATTTATTCATCTTCTACCACATCCCCAGCAAAATGACAAGAGATACAGAAGTGAATAAGAAGCATCTATGGAGTTCCCTTTATGGGCCAGGAAGCACATCAAGTGTCTGCTCTCATAAAATTTGTCTGTTTTAAAATTTTTATTTACTTGAGAGAGAGAGAGAGAAATAGAGAATACTCCCATCTGCTCTTCCACTCCCCAAATGCCCATAATGATTAGCATTAGGCCAGACAAAAGCCAGGAGCCTGGATTCAATCCAGTTCTCCCACAGGGGTGATGGGAATTCAACTACCTGCTGCCTCCCAGGGTGTATATTGGCAGGAAGCTGGAATCAGGAGCCAGGACTGAGTAACCAGGCACTCCAGAGTGGCATTCAGGCATCCTAACCAGTAGCTTAACTGCTAGGTCAAATGCCTGACCCTTCATAAAATGTATTTTTTTTTTTTTTTTTTTGGACAGGCAGAGTGGATAGTGAGAGAGAGAGAGACAGAGAGAAAGGTCTTCCTTTTGCCGTTGGTTCACCCTCCAATGGCCGCTGCATCTCGCTGATCTGAAGCCAGGAGCCAGGTTCTTCTCCTGGTCTCCTGTGGGGTGCAGGGCCCAAGCACTTGGGCCATCCTCCACTGCCTTCCCGGGCCATAGCAGAGAGCTGGCCTGGAAGAGGGGCAACCGGGACAGAATCCGGCACCCCGACCGGGAGTAGAACCCAGTGTTCCGGCTCCACAAGGCGGAGGATTAGCCTGTTAAGCCACGGCGCCGGCCTAAAATGTATATGTTAATTCATGCTCCAGTGAGAAGCTAGAGATATGAATTGTAACAAATATAATAGAATTGAAGACAGAGAAGGAGGCAGCTCGTTCTGCTTCATTGTGAAAGGGAAAGTGCCACAGAGAACCAAAATTTGAACCTGGTCTTAGAACATGGATGTTCTAGCCTAATTAAGATCCTGTATTTTAGTGAGAAAAAAAGGAAGACACAAGAAGTTATCTTATTTGTAAGGGGAGCTGTCAATTAGGATACTTTTGGCTGATGGAGGAAAATCCAATTCAACAAAGCCTGAAAAAGTAAGGCAATAGCTTAGCTCAAACAAGAAACCCCGAGGAAGGGTGGCAGCAGAATTGGCTACTTCAGGGCTCAGTGCACCACCAGAAGCACAGGGTACTCATCTTCCTGCTCTGCTATCCTGGGAGTATTGGCAGGTTCTCCTGGTCATCTAATGGCAGCAGCAGTTACAGACATCTTATCTAGATATAACAGCCAATGGAGAGAGGGATGGTCCCTTCCTTAGGATGGGGATATAGGATTCTTCAAAAAGTTCATGAGAAAGGAAATTAAAAGATAAGTTTATTTGGATGCAAAAAGATTTGGAAATCCATGCATATTAACAGTCTTTAAAAATGTTATGGGAGGCCGGCGCCACGGCTCAATAGGCTAATCCTCTGCCTGTGGCGCCGGCACCCCAGGTTCTAGTCCTGGTTGGGGCGCCAGATTCTGTCCTGGTTGCTCCTCTTCCAGGCCAGCTATCTGCTGTGGCCTGGGAGTGCCATGGAGAATGGCCCAGGTCCTTGGGCCCTGCACCCGCATGGGAGACCAGGAGAAGTACCTGGCTCCTGGCTTCGGATCGGCGTGGTGCGCTGGCTGCAGCAGCCATTGGAGGGTGAACCAATGGAAAAGGAAGACCTTTCTCTCTGTCTCTCTCTCTCACTGTCCACTCTGCCTGTCAAAAAAAAAAAAAAAAGTGTTATGGGAAATGCGTATAATGAGGAAGCTGTGAATGGCTTCACAGAAATGTTATATCCCTAAATAAGCTTACTCTTTTCATCGCATTTTTCCCCAGGAACTTTTTAAAATACCCTGAATGTTTCTTAGGAGCTTCTCAGGAGGCTCCCCTTTAGTCTCATTGGCCAGAATTTCACTGCGTTTGTCCCTGAAAACACTGCCATCTGACATGGGAAATGACACCCACAGTGCCTAGACCACGGGGGCTGGAGTAGGATCTGTCTTCACCATAGTACATGGCCATGAGGCAGGGAAGGGGGAATGTGGCTAATGAGGAAACAAACTCTCAGATTTAGGAACCTAAAAGAATAGGTACTACTGATTCCTAAGAAAATCATTGTGATTGTGAGAGCATACTTTGAAAGGGAAGCAGAAAACAGACATTGCCTTTGATGCTATGTCAGGGACTTATACCTTAACTTCTAGGTGATGGGGTAGTGCCATTACTAGAAAGATTTCATGCTATATAGTTTTAAGAAAATAATATAATTTTTAGGGAGATGCTCGATCTATCTTCAGATGGCCAATTGTAATAAATCATGAGGTCTAGAATACCAGGAAAAGTGTATGAATAATGTACATACTTGTATGTAACACACACACACAATGAAAGGCATTTACATTTTAAAACAACTTAAATCAGTACTTTGATGTTAATTCTATCAAATGATTATTCTGTCAATATTTCTGATCATTGAACAATTTATTATCAATCAACTTATCAATCACAGACCTCTCTTTTCTTTTAAAGCAAAGAAAATAAGAAACAGGAGCAAAACAGTTTTTTTAAACTTTTATTTAATAAATATAAATTTCCAAAGTACAGTTTTTGGATTACAGTGGCTTCCCCCCTCCCTCCCATAACTTCCCTCCCACTCGCAACCCTCCCATCTCCCACTCCCTCTCCCATTCCATTCACATCAAGATTCATTTTCAATTATCCTTATATACAGAAGATCAATTTAGTAAAAGATTTCAACAGTCTTTTTTACAACCTAGCTTTCCATGGCCGTCTTTGTGGTTTAATTAGAAAATAGCTCCCCCTTGTGACCAAATTCAGCTAATCGGTCACAGCAGCAAAAATGAAGCAAATTTTAAGTCTCCAGGAAGAAGGAGGAAGCAGGAAAACAGGAAAAGGCTGTCCTCTTCAGGATGATATTATTGTTACATTTCTTATGTTAGAAATTGCTGGCTCATAAACACTTGAAACATTCCCTGTGCTTATACTGGCATAGTCAATTCTGATTGCTAGCTAATTCCAAAAGCACAATTATATTTGATCCACCCTGTGGAAAAAGTATTTTTTAAAAAGTTCATTGTTTTCTGCATTTTTCTGTATTTACTCTTGGCTTTCACAATACGTACATGATGAAACCATCCTAATAAGCATTTTAAATTAATTTTCCCCAAAGATTATCAACTACAATTAGATAGGTAATGGATCGTTGGAGAGTGAGTGGGGATTTAAAAAGGAAATGAAATAGGAAATTAGATAGTCAAAGATGATTTCTAAAATTTGGACATTTTCAAATCAGCTGCCTTGGATAATATCTCTTAATCCTCATGTACTATTTAAAGTAGTGCCATAGTCATGAATTATTTTAGGCAATCACATCTCATGGCCATTTTTTGAAAGACAAAAAAGAATAACGTACCAAGAAACTTCAGGTCTTAGAAAAATACTGAGGCAGAATCAGCCAATTTGTATTCATCCCCAGTAGTTTGCAGAATAATTTTTCAAAAAACCAACATATCTTTGTAGAGGTGAAAGTACACAAATGTAATTGAAGACTAAAATGAACGTGTTGATTCAATTATCCTGAATAGCAATAATAGTAGTTAATATTATTTGTTCTAACATTTATAGAGGGCTTACTATGAGCCAGACATTGTGCTCAGGGCTCTCTCTATATTGTCTCATATGATACCGTTGTTATATAATTCACATTTCACCAATAAGAAAACTAAGGCTTAAAGGGTGTAAATAATATGTCCATGCTGAAGTCACAGAGTCAAATGGCTCAAACGCACTGGCTCAAGAACTCTTATCCACTATATTTGTTGGAAGCCAGGATTGGTATCTCCCAGCTCACATCTTCCAATCCCCCACATTTTAAGTTGTATTTAGTTCGGTCATGGGTAATCAGTTCAATCTGTAACAGCTGGGTAAAGGGCAACCTTCCACATGACGTAATCCTCAAGTTGCTCAACAAAGTCCTTGTTGTTAATAGAGCCCACTGGGGTCAATTAGAGAATCACAAGTCAAAGGGCAGAAGAGTGTGGCATTTTGACAAGTGAGAGAAAGGCCAAGGATTTAATCTGGGAAGAGTCTTCAGATTCTGGTAGGGGTAAGGATTTATACTCTCTGTAGTATTAGGTAATAACTGTACTCCTTAGCACAATGAAATCAAATTTTACTCTGGTTTGCTTCAGCCACAACTGTGGCTCTAGATGTGGTTTGCGAAGGAATAGAACATTGCAGTTTTCAACTGAATCAATTCTGGGAAACTCATCCTATTCACCCACAAATAACAGCACTATTTCATCCCCTGCCCTCCACCACTATTTTCCTTGATGTCTCAGCCAAAGGCTCTGCTGGATTTGAGTCATAAACAGAACAGGTACCAAGCCGGTATTTATTGAATGAATGGAAGAAATGAAACCAGTAAGTCTTAAATTACAAGGAGGAATAACCTAGATAAAGGAGAGGGAGGAGAAACCACATAAAAAGGAAAGAACACTATGATGACTTGGTAGGAAGTGAGCTTTTAACCTAGTGGTTAGACGGTGGTTAAGACACACACACCCTACACTGGAATACCTGGCTGTGATGTCCTGCTCTGGTTCCTGTCCCCAGTTTCCTGCTAATGCAGACCCTGAGAGGCAGCAGTGATGACTCAAGGAATTGTTCTTTCCATCAACATGGGAGACCTTTATGGAGTTTCTGGTTCTTGGTTGTGGCCATGGCCCAGCATTGTTTGGGAACCATAAATATGTGAACGAGGCTGGAGGCAGGGCCATGTGATAGAAGAGTAGTGCCTCCTAGTCATAGCTAATAGGACACTGCAGCCCACCGTCTTTGCTTCCATCTCTCACCAGCTATGTGTCTGCATTAATTATATAACCTCTCTGTGTCTACCTCATGAACTGTTGGAAAGATAAAATGAATTATAACATGAGAAGTGTTTAAAACTATGTCTAACACGTAGTGAATAGTACTCAATACAGAAGAACTCCTACTGATATTATCATGAGTTCATGTGTGATGAGATAGGCAGTAGGGCTCTATATTGAAAGGAGGACAATTAAAGCTTTTTGCCAAATATCAGAGAGAGTTTTGGAAGCTTTGTAAGAAAAGGGGAGAAAGTGTGTGATTTGAATTTTAGAAAGGTCATTCCAGTATATGGACAGAGGATAGAATGAAGGTAACAAAATTGAAGATAGGAAGACCAATGAAGATGCAATTGCAAGTAATCCAGATAAAAAGAGATGGGGAACTAGACTGAGTCGGTGCCATATGCCATAGAGGGGGAGGGAGCACCAGGTGAAGAGTAAGCAGGTACAGCCACGATGCTGAACACCTGAATCTGAGCTGTCAGGCCTAGCAGGTGGGTGAGTGAAGTTCCCAATCACGGAGAACAGGAACCCCAAGAAAGGAGTGGATTTAGAGGAAGGCGGGGAGTTCAGTTCTGTACCTGAAGTCTTTGACTTGGGATTTCCTGTCGTGAGTTTAAAGAGAGCAGACAAGTACTCATATCTGATATGCAATAGGCAAGTTATAACCTTTTGATAAGAACACTGGCCAATTTACTAAATGGTGCTGTTTGTATTTCTTGTATGAAGAACAACCATTTTTTGCTATTTCCTTAAACTGCTATCTCTGCCTTGATTAAGATATTAACATTGGAAAGATGAATTAATGCCATCCAGAGTGCAGTGAACTTCTGAGATTCTCTTGGCAATCCAAGAGCATCATCCTCCACTGGGAAACAGCAGTGGCTGAAATGAAGACACTAGTGAAATCAAAGGCGTACACTATTGATTAGACTATCTCGTGAGGATTTTGTTCATTGATCATCTTTGTAGGACCTTGCCTTTGTCTGAGACATATAGTATGTATGTAGCAATTGATTAAATGTATGCATAGGGATATAATATTAATGTGTATATATGTAAATGTGTATATTTATATAAATACATATAAAGCATTTCTAGTTTCAAACTTTGCAGCCACTGAAAAATCTTACCATAACTCTGCAATTTGTCAACTTTCCCCCATAGGTATTTCTGATGAATATATAACACCTATGTTTAGTTTTTACAAAAGTGTTGGGGAATTGAAAATGACTCAAGAAGAGTATGCACTTCTTACAGCAATTGTTATCCTCTCTCCAGGTAATTTCAGTGTTTCACTTAAATTTCTATGTCAGTAGTCTTTTTTTCTCAGTAACATAGTCAGTGTTTCTTTCTAGAGCCTGAAAACAGGGACGTAAAGGAAAAGGAAAATAATTTTACTATTCAAAATGAATTACTGTAAGCATTTCAGTGCACTTCTTGATCATTTTTTGAAAAATCACACTCATTTGATAGGGACACCTTGAACATCAACTGTCTACTGAACATGGTTCTAGATATCGGAGATACAGCAAGATTATAGCTCACATGGAGTTTACATTATAGTAGAATGAGAAAGATAAGTGAAGGAACAAATGAAAGTGGTTTTTCAGGAGATGGTAAATACTCCAAAATATAAAATATCAGAATATAAGGAAAGGGGATCAGGTGTTTGGCTAAGTGGTTAAGACATCTGTGTCGCATATCAGGGTGTCTGGCTTTGACTCTAGGCACTAATTCCTGACCCCAGCGTCCTGGTAATGTGCACCCCAGGAGACAGCAGTGATGGCTCAGGTAGTTGGTTTCCAGTCTTCCGCATGGAAAATCTGGATTGAGTTCCTGGCTCCCTACTTTGGCCCTGACCCAGTCCCAGCAGGAGCAACATTTGGGGAGTGAACCAGCACATGGCAGCTCTCTGTCTCTCTGCCTCTTTCTCTGTTTCTAAAATAAATGAATGAATTTGTAAAAGAATATAAGTAAAGAAAGTAACGGAAGAATGCTATTTTAATATTTTTCTAGGTGGTTGCATTTGAACAGGGATTAAATGAAATTTGTACTTTTTCTTTGGTGTTTCTTTTTTTTAAAATTATTTATTCTAAAGGCAGAGTCACACAGACACACACAGAGAGAGAGAGAGAGAGAGAAAGACAGAGAGAGAAATTTTCCATCTGGTGATTCCCTCCCCAAATGGCTGCGACAGCCAGGGCTAGGCCATCCTGAAGGTCCAATCTAGAAACACCATCTGGGTCTCCTATGAGAGTGGCAGGGGCCTAAGCACTTGGGCCATCATCTGCTGCCTCCTGAAGCACATTAGCAGGAAGCTGGATTGGAAGACAAGCAGCTAGGACTTGAAGTGGCGCTCTGATATGGGATGCTGGCATCGTTAAGTATCAACTTCACCTGCTGTACCACAACGCCAGCCCTGAAATTACATAGTTCATCAATGAGAACATGCTGTATCTTTTTTCTAAAAAAAAAAATTGCATTTTTAAAAAGTCTTTTCTCAAAAATTACATTGATAAAATTTCTTGTAATGTGTGTATCATATCTCATTGTATGTACAAACACACTTTTATGTAACAATCTTTAATGTATGTTGTAAATTCAGGATGTTTCCATTTTTTTGGCTTTAAATGATACCTAAATGAATGCCTTTGTATAGCTTTTGCCTACATATTTTGGTTTAATATTATAGTGATGTCATGTTCATGATTTGTAAAGCTTAATTACAATGTAAAACACCATTTTTAAACATGATGTTGAGGCAGAGGCTAGTTATTATGTTTTTTAACCATAAAAATTATGATTAAACACAGACTGTCTGGAAGTATGTACTAAAGTTACTCCTATATGTCCCAGCAACTGCACTCCTGGGATGGTACCCACCAGAAAGGACGCCTGTGTTCAACATATGGGTTACCTTTTGGGACTTTGATTGAGAGAGGAACTTTATGGAGGCTTCTGGGCAGCCTACTCATGATCACATGGGTGTATTTGTGTGTATGTGTGTGTGTGCGCATGCTGCGTTTTCCTCAACTCAAACACTTCATTTGGTCATTTGAAGTACACGACACTTGTAAACTTATACTTCAAGAAAGTTAACATGGCCAAGATTATACCAAATTAATGCTTTCCCACTTTATTTTTAAAACTTCAAAACAGATAGGCAATACATAAAAGACAGAGAGGCAGTAGAGAAACTTCAGGAACCACTGCTTGATGTGCTGCAGAAGCTGTGCAAGATTCATCAGCCTGAGAATCCTCAACACTTTGCCTGTCTCCTGGGTCGCCTGACAGAGCTGCGGACGTTCAATCACCACCATGCGGAGATGCTGATGTCCTGGAGGGTCAACGACCACAAGTTCACCCCACTGCTCTGCGAAATCTGGGATGTGCAGTGATGAGCATCGCCGGACGGGGTCGAGCCCTTTCTCCCTCACAATATAAATCTGATGTCTCACTTTCCTTCATTTCATTTGTACCTGGTTTCCCTCAAGGATCTTGATGAATATTTATATACTAATTCTGTAACTTCCACAATTGTAAATGTGGGGGTGAATAGAACTATTTTCTCTACACAGTAGTTTACAAGGCTTCCGGGGCTTCTGCGTTCTAATTGGCCTGCCCTGTTTGCCTAATTAAATTGATTGTTACTTCAAATGTATCTATTGAACTAGGGAGAACTCTCATTTGGCTCTTTGTTTTACCATGTTGCATATATTTTATTAAAGAATTGTGTTCAATTTTGGTAATAAACAGAGAATAATGGCGACAGGATTCTCTTTGAGAACAATATTTTACAAATTTAGAAACTCATTTCTTTAAATGATGAAAGGCATTCTCCTGAACCACAGGGTGTAATTTATAAAAAGATAAACTTTCACAACATAAATGACACTTTTCTCAGCCCTAGAGGAGTCCTAGTTAATATTCATTCATTTGTAATAGCCCTCTGATCATTTCATTTTCTTTGAAGTTCAAAGAGAATTGCACACAGAAAAGCTAATGATTTTCCCATAAAATATTCCCTGAGGCAACCTCTTTCCTGATAGCCAGGCTTTTGAGGCAGCATCCACAAATTCAGAGTATGCAGAAAACTAAGAACATTCCCTTTTCTCTTTTAAAAGTGCTCACTGTCGGCTTAGGCGCATACATACAATTAATCATTTTTTCATTTGTTTTGTTTTGTTTTTGAAAACACTCCTGCAGCTGGGTGCACAGCTGCTGTATCCTTCCCCCAAAGCAGGAATTAGTTCATTTCCTTCCTTCATTGTTATATTGTTGCATTCTTTCCCTTTTATCCTTTGGTGACTATAATAAAACACCTTCAATAAATAACGGGCTTATATTTCCCTTTCTCCTGAAGTCAGCCAAAATGGAGTTTGCTTAGAAAACAGAGTTTTTGTATTAAAGTACTCTGGTAATGCTGAAATTCTAAAAATAACAGTCAGTGTGAAAGGGAGGGAATTGGGGGATAGCATAAGTTGGATTCTATTTGATACAACACCAGTATCTTAAGGCCCTATCAAGTGCAACATTCTTCTACTAAACTCCATAGGGGATACAAAGATGACCAAGACCCAGTAACTGCCTGGAGAGGAATGAAAGTAGGGGCAGCGGAAAGTGTTGGAGGTTTACCCAAGCATCTGAGGAAGTCTCATGGAGAGGGTAGCATTTCCACTGAACTTCAAAGCAGAGCCCAGAATTCTATGGGTTGTGGTAAGAGAAATGAAGGTTGAAAGTAAAAGAGGGATAGGAACAAAAGAATATGGGAAATTGTGCAGATATAAAAAATCATAAGTAATCTGGGAGGAGAGAGTACACTGGCCCTTTCTAAGCTTTAATTCTACCATCAGACAATGAAGCTAGCACCATCCACTGCTCAAAGGAATTTAGCTGATTAATGAAGAGTAAGTGGGAAGCTTCAGGCCCACCAGAGAAGGATGGTGAAGAAAGAAGTGAATTTCTGGATGCCTGGAAGGGTGAGCTGGTCTAGGGATCATAGATCACAAGCTGTCTGTGGGGGGAAATGTTGGAAAATTAAGACAGGATAGAATAGGACTCGCAAAATGAAGCCACTCCCAACCTGACATGTATTCATCTCTAGGTCCTAACCAGACAGGAGTGATGAGCAGCCACACTGTAACAGCAAAAGACCACTCTGCTAGAGACTTCCTCAACCTGTGTGCCTGCCAAGAGTAGTCCAGTAAGACCAACATATCCTCCTGGGGAGGTGGTAGTGAGCAACACTTCCATTTTGATCAAGTTGTTTGTAAAAGAAGCAACTGCACCTGAACTGCTCAAGTTAGATGCAAACCAATGAGCAAGAGACAAGAGGACATGGCATAACTCCCCAACTAGTAGAAACTGTTAACACCACGCTGTCTTCTTGTGATGGAGCATAAGCCCCCAACAAACTTTGTCTGGGTTGAACATAGACTTCTTGTCAATTTCTATTTGCAAGTGAGCTAAGGAATCCTAGGTTAGCATAAAAAATGGGGCACTGTAGACAGAAATGGAAGCTTAAGCTTTTATGGATTTATTCAAGCATCAGAATGCTTCTCATATGGAAAACTAATTGTGGTCCTGTAAGAAATAAATATTTGGTCTTTGTCTCTGATTCCTGACACAGAGCTTATAAAACTCCAGAAATTTCCTTAGAGGGAGAGGTAATAGGAACATATTTGGTATTCATAATAAGCCCCCTTCAACCATATCTAAATTTATGCAAATAATGTGATTCCTCAGATGGCTTCAGGATGAGGGACGGTTGTTAGAGGAACCTGATCCTGTGATTGGAGGGTGGAAGTTTCAGCTTTAACCCCTACCTTCTTGGGAGGGGAGAAGGGCTGGAGATTGTTTTTGGCCATTGAGTAACGCAGTCGTGCCTAAGTAGTGGAACCTTCACAAAACCCCCTAAACAAAGGGGTTTGGAAAGCTGTGCCAGTGAGCACATTGAGGGTGATTTGCATGGATGCTTTAGGCTCCCTCCCTTGCCTTATCCCATACCTGGCCCTGCATATCTCTTCCATTTGGCTGTTTCTTAGTTCCTGTATCCAACCTATATTGAGAATAGTGAGTAAACTGTTGTGCTGAGTTCTGTGAGCTCTTCTAGCACACTAATGAGCCTGAGTAGGTGGAACCCCTCATTTATGAGTGGTTGGCCAGAAGCATCTGAAGTGGGGACAATCTTGCAGGACTGAGCCCCTACCCTGGAGATCTGTGCTAACTCTGGACAACTGTCATGTCAGAACTGAGTAGAACTGTAGGACACCTGGTGTCGGAACTAGTTGGTGTGGAAAATGCCTACACATTTTGTGTCAGAAGTGCTGTGAGAAGAAGCAGTTCACTGATAGGTTTTCTGTATCAGAAAGAATTTTTATGAGACCTTAAGAAAAAAAAAAAGAAGAAAATCATGGTAAAATTTTGAAATCAGAGATCATATGCATAAAGAGATATGGAAGAATTAATTGGGCTTTATGGCCAAAAAAATGCCTATCATTGAAAAAGAGCATCACAGAAACAGATCTGCCACTAATTAGCTATTGACCTTGTAAAAATAAAACATTTTTAAAAGCCTCTTTAGGACTCAATTTCCTTATGTGCAGACAACTTGTTATTCCTACCTCACATGATAATGTTTTCAAAGGAATTGATTTGGTAGCACATGAAGTACCAAACACCCAAATGGTAGCTATTATTATTAAAATGGACTTAAATGATTTAATAATTGCCAATTATTAAAATTGGCAAGCTGGTCTATTTGGTGTCTTTGGACTATCTCTTGAGTTTTGATGTAATAGGTTTATGGCACCATTCATGGAATATATAAACTAACAAAGGCAAGGAATTAATAGATGAAAAGAAGTGCAAATTTTAAGTGCTGTGCAAGAAGACTGTCTCCCCCTCTCTGATGCATCCTTTACTGGTAACTTCCCACACTGTTGTCAGAGATTCTTCCAAAATGAAAATCTGTTGTGTTATGAGCCCCACACCCTAATGGCTTCCCATTGGCTTCAGCAAAAACTCCCTGGCAGAGCAGTTGGCTATTGAGACCCTTCAACATCTAGTCTTACTCCCGCTTGGAGTCTACCCCTGCCTAAATTCCAGGTAAAATGTACTTCCCAGATCTCTGCATTCTCTTAACCAAGTGAGAAAGAAAGAGAGGAAAAGGCAGCAGAGAGAAAGTAGATTTTTTCCCTCTGTCTCTCACAAGTCCATTCCAGTGGACTACAACTGAGTGTTTTTTTTTTTTTGTTTTGTTTTTTGTTTTTTGTTTGTCTCCCAGGGGAAATGGGTCAATGTTTGGGGACAGTTTTCGTTGTCACAACTGGGTAGTAAAGATGCTACTGGTATCCAATGAGTAACTGCTTGAAATGCTGCTAAACATTCTACAATGCACAGAAGAGCCTCCTACAGCAACCGTCTGGCCTAAAATGTCAGTAGTGCCTGAGATGAGAAATCCTGCTCTTTCTCATCTTGTAGTCCATTCACAACACTATAAACTGAGTAACTTATAAACAACAAGAGTGAATTTCTTTCAGTTCTAGAGGCTGGGAAGCCCGAGGACAAGGCATCAGCAAATTCAATGTCTGGTGAGGGCTTTCTGGTTCACAGACAGTGCCTTCCCATGGTGTTTTTACACCATAGAAGAGACTAGCTACCTCTCTGGGGCTTCTTGTGTAAGGGCATTGTGTAATCTCATTCAGTGTGGAGAAACCCTCATCACCTAATCAGCCCCCAAGGGCCCTATGGTCTAATACTGTCATCCTGAGGGGTGGAATTTCAATATGAATTTTGGGGGGATACAAACATTCAGACCATAGCATATCCCAAGATGATACAGCTCCCACACTGTTCTCTCTCCTGACTTTATCTAGCTACAACATCATTCTTGCATGGTGATGGTTTTCTAGTTGATTCTAATATTCTGTGAACCTAAATACGAGAGGTCTTCTAAAAGTTCATGTAAAATTGCATTATCTTTAATTGCAATTTTCGCACACTATTTTTGGTACTGGTACTAGACATTCTTGAAGTTTTCTTTGTTGCTGAGAATCAGAAACCAATTTCACTCATTGATTCTACAGCAGTGGAATTTTACCTCCCCTTCCAAGAATTTTACAAAATTATAATTTATTCTTTTCTCCCTATTATGAGAAATAGTAAGCTCAGACAACTGTCATATATCACATTTGGGTGTTAGCTGACTGTAATGGGTAGCTGTTACTTTTTGGACACCTAGAACTGCTTCTTTTTCTGTTAACAGTATTCTAATCTCCTCTGGGGGACCATTCTTTTCCTTTTACAAGGGTTGTGCATTTTTGGATGGAGTTGAATCTATCCCCAACTCCAGAATTGGAAATGTGACTCAGGGATAGCTAATCGGAACATCACACATCTTAGGTCTAAGCGATTGGTTTAGGATTGGGTATATAACCCATTTGAAGAAAATGAGATATTTTGCTTAGAGTATTTTTAAGAGGCAGGCAGTGATGATAGTCATTTGCCTGTGTGTGTGTGTGTGTGTGTGGTATTACTGTTCCAAATTCTTTACTCTCTCCCTGTAATAAATTTAAATGCCTAGACCTAGTCTCTCACAAGACTAGGCAGACCACACACCCCCGCCCACTGCTGTTGGGCTTGTCCACGTGGTTTGCTATGGGCAATGGAATGTGGGTGGAAGTGACAACATGTCAGTTCAGAGATGAGTCCTTAAGCGGTGACATCACATGTTTCTGCTGGCTGCTCTCACACTTCTGCTATCTGCCACATCTCAGGATGAGGAAGAATTACACCTGACCCCGACCTACAGCTTGAAGCAATGCTCTGCCCCTCCACCATAAACTAACTTGCAGATCCACAAGGAAGAAAAATGTTTATTGTTGTGAGCCACTCAAAGCTTGGAGTCATTATATAGCCTCATCGTAGCAAAATCCTACCTACTATTTGTGTTCAGATTCACTCCTCTTGTTCCCATCTCTGCTCACATTGAAAGGGAGGCTGAATTTTATCAGTCCCTCTGACAGCTGGCTCTCGCCAGGTTCAGTCAATGGAAGGCACTGTTGGAAGGTTGGAAAATGGGAAGGGAAAAGCCAAGTTATTTCTCTGCCTCTCTCTCTGTCTCATATTGTGTCTCTGGCAAAATTGCATCTCCTACCTTGTTCTCAGTCTAACTGGGCAACCCCTATCCTAGTACTGATAGCCCTGGCTTCTGAACTCCTCTTTTGAACCTCCAATTCTTTGGTTTGTCTCAGCTGCTTGTGTTTATCTTCTCAGTTCTTCCATCTCCTGAGAAGCCAGGTCCCTGTGTTGAAAGATAGAGTGACACATACACACACAGACAGGCAGAGAGAGAGAGAGAGAGAGAGAGAGAGAGAGAGAGAATCTTAGATCTCAACCTCCATTGGTTTACTCACCAGATGCCTAAAACAGCTCAGGCTGGTCCAAGCTGAAGCCAGGAGCCTGGAACTCCATCTGAGTGTACTAAATGGGTGGCATGGACTAAACACTTAAGCCATCTTCTGTTGTTTCCAGGCACATTAGCAGGAAGCTGGATTGGAAGCATGGTAGCCAGAAGAACTCCCAGGAACTCTGATCAGAGTTTAAAATACTGAAACACATCACATGAACCGTACTCTCCCTTTTTCAAGCACCTAGACTGGTTTATGTTTTTCTGGCTTGAAGTGAATTGTACAGAGTGACTCACTTTTTTGTGGTTAGACTGAAACCTAAGAGGATGTGGAACCAGAACTTTGAAAAATCATCTTGTAATGGGAGGGAATCTGAGAATAAAGCCAAATTTAAGCACAACCAGCAGAGACTGCTTTCTGGTGACATTATTTGAAATTTTAGGTCACACTTTGCCTAAAGAAGGGGTTATATTCTAAGATTTTTAATTTCATGAGCCAATATATTCCTTCCCCCCCCACCCCAAGTGAGTTTCAGGATTTTTCTATCACATTTCACTAAATGTGATGTAAACGTGGTGATGCTTGGACAATAAGCCACTTAGAGATAAGCTAGGCACCATGAGAGCCTGATATGGGCTCTAATGTTAATATTTGTGATTGAATCTTACAGATGAAGGGGCAGGATGGAGACTGCAGATAGATGTAGTTACTCTTGCTACATTATCAGATTTTTATTGCTCTCTCCAGATACAGACTGTATTAGTTTTCAAGGACTGCTATAATTAACTTCCACAAACTTTGCAGCTTAAAATGGATATTTATTCTTTCATAGTTCTGGAGGCTAGAAGCTCAAAATCAAGTTGTCAACAGAGCCAAACTCCATCCGAAGTCTCTAGAGCAAATTTATTTTTAATATTTTTTAAAACTTTCTTTTTTTTTTGTATTTATTTGACAGGTAGAGTTATAAACAGTGAGACAGTGAGAGAGAGAGACAGAGAGAAAGGTCTTCCTTCCATTGGTTCATCCCCCAAATGGCCACTACGGCCGGAACTGCGCCGATCTGAAGCCAGGAGCCGGGTGCTTCCTCCAGGTTTCCCATGTGGGTTCAGGGGCCCAAGCACTTGGGCCATCCTCCACTGCCTTCCCGGGCCACAGCAGAGAGCTGGACTGGAAAAGGAGCAGCCGGGACTAGAACCCAGCGCCCATATGGGCTGCCAGCGCCGCAGGCAGAGGATTAACCAAGTGAGCCACAGCGCCGGCCCCTATTTTTAATATTTATTTATTTATTGCCTGTTCCAGCTCCTGGCAGCTCCTGATATTCCCCAGCTCATGGCAGCCCAACTTTAATCTCTGCCTTTGCTTTCATATGAACTTTCATTGTGTGTGTGTGCATGTGTCTGTGTGTGTATGTGTGTGTCTATGTCCTTTTCTATCTCTTATGAGGAATTGTTTTTGGGTTAGGGGACTCACTCTAATCCTTTCCTTAAGTAGACTTGCAAAATAAATAGTCATATTTGGTGGTACTAGATAACATGAATTTTCACGGGACACAGCTCAATTCACCATACAGATATAACATGACATTTTTGTATTAACCAAAACTATTGATATATTAAAATATCATATTGCTGAATTACTTATACATATTTGTTAATATACATCAGTAGCATTTAATTTACAGCTTAGCATTTTTTCTAGTGTAGGTGGCTCCCAATAGATTATATGATGAGCAAGTAGTTTAATTAATTGTGAACAAATCAAGATCTCTATTCCCCCAAAGATTTCATATAGTACCTCACACAAGGCACAATGCATAGACTGACACTCAACAACAAAATGCAGAACAAAACAATGAAAAAAAACAATAAAAAACAGTAAACAAAACAACCAAAACTCCAACTGTTATGATATATGTTAAACAATACAGTCATGTTTGTGAAAAGGCTAAAATCATTCTTCAATATCCAAGTTTCTATTACTTTTAGAGACTATTCTGTATTCTGTAGAGCTTGTTAGTTAGATGGTTACTCTTAAGTAATAACTTTCTAAACTTAGATTTCAAAATGTGATTACTTGTTAAACCAGAGAAAATCTGCACAATTGGAAACTTGAAATAGGCTTTATCATTGGTTAGAAACAAACTGGCCAGTCTTCCTTTGTGTGTTACAACTATGCAAATTTCCATAAAGAGAGTCTTTAAAACGTGGCTATTAACCTAACCACCAATTAGAAAGCCTACACATGAAAGTAGACTGAGACTCATTTGATGGAACCCTCAATTACTAATTGCAGTGTTAAAGATGGTCAGCGAGCCTTTTATTATTATTATTATTAACATGTTTATTTTCATCCAGGAGAGAGAGAGAGAGAGAGAGAGAGAGAGAGAGAGGAGAGAAATACCTTCTATTTGCTGGTTCACCCATAACCAAGGCTGGCCAGGCTGAAGCAAATAGGCAGCAACTTCATCCTGATCTCCCACAGGAGTGGCAGGGCCCAAGCATTTGGATCATCTTCTGTTGCTTCCCAGGGTGCACTAATAGGTAGCTGGATCAGAAGTGGAGCAATAGGACACTCTGGAGTGGGAGAGGACTCTAACTGGGAATTAATGTATAAGTGAGAATAAGAAAATAACAAAAGGAAAGACATATATGTGTATTTCAAATATATATGAAATATTTATGTATAAATTCACATTCATACACATGATTAAAGAAGTAAGATTAAGTAAGAGTCTGTAGAAAAGCATACATATATTGACGTTATGGTTCATCAAATTCAATTTAAAGCCTCAACTTAATTTGGTAAGATGAGGTGGTATACAAAGTGTCCTTTAATTTTAAATAGAAACGCTAGAAAACATGGGTTGATGGGAGCAACAGGTTCTGTATCTATTTATTGAGATTGTGGCAGCAAAGTGTTTTGGAGTCAAATTCAGTCAAAAACAGGAGCAACGGCCATCTGGCCTCAGATCCGATTATCTGTCAACATCTAAAACGTCAAGTATTAGATGACTACTTTCACCCAATGACACCAGAATGTAAGCTCTGTGAGGGCTTAGGGTGAGCCTGAGGCGGAGCAAGTGTTCAATAGCATTACGTGTCTTCTACACAGACCAGTTTAAATAGCTTCAGGTCTAACTGCCCAACTATCTTCTGAACACCTCTATTGGATGTTCTTTTCACACTTCAAGTTGAACAGACCTCAAAACAAAACACACTCTTTTTTTTTTTTTTTTTTTTTTTTTGACAGGCAGAGTGGACAGTGAGAGAGAGAGACAGAGAGAGAAAGGTCTTCCTTTTACCGTTGGTTTACCCCTCAATGGCCACTGAGGCCGGCGTACTGCGGCCGGCGTGATCCGAAGCCAGGAGCCAGGTTCTTCTCCTGGTCTCCCATGGGGTGCAGGGCCCAAGGACTTGGGCCATCCTCCACTGCACTTCCGGGCCATAGCAGAAAGCTGGCCTGGAAGAGGGGCAACCGGGACAGAATCCGGCACCCCGACTGGGACTAGAACCTGGGGTGCTGGCGCCGCAGGCGGAGGATTAGCCTATTGAGCCACGGCTCCGGCCCGCACTCTTCTTATCCCTGCATTCACTGGATCAGTACCACATCACATGATTGTCCAATCCAGATACAGAGCTTCTTACGTGTCTCCAAGCATTCCTCCAGCCATTCCTCATCATCCTGTCTGACATAGTCAGGTAATTATCTTCTTTTAATTTGCGGAATTACTGTCTTCCTTCTTCAAAAATCCTTGAAAATGGCTCTCCAGCCAAAGCCCAAGTCTGTTCCCATCATTCCCAGTTGCCTGCAGGAAAGGATGTGTATTCTCAACACCGACCCGGCCTTTCATTTGTGCCCAAACCTCCAGACTGATCTGTTTCTGGACCCCCAAATTTTAGGTATTCAAAACTACTATTCACAGAATGTTTCCTATGCCCCCCCCCCCACCTTTGAAACTTGGCAACTTTTGGTCCCCCTCCTTGGAAAGCACTCTTGTTCCCAGTTAGTCCTCCCTTCTGGAAGACGCCTACTCACCCTTTGAAATTCCACTCTCCCTTCTAGGGCTGGCATTATGGTGCAGTGGGTTACGCTGCTGCTTGCGGTTCCCACATCCGATATTGGGGTGCTGCTCCTACCCAGCTCTCTGCCGCTGAGCCTGGGAAGCAGTAAATGAAGCCTCAAGTACTTGAGCTCCTGCCATCCACACGGGAGACCCTGATAGTTCCTGGCTCCTGGTCCTGGCTGTTGTGGCCATTTAGTGAGTAAACCAGTGGTTGGAAGAAGGATCTCTCCTCCTGGCTTTCAAATTAATCAGTAACAATAAAACTTCGGGGGGCTGGGGTGGAGTAGGGGAGTGAGGGAAGTGTGGTTGTCTTCTTGGAACTGTACCTATGGAATGTATAAAACCTGTCCTCTTTAATTAGTAATAAAAGAGGAACAATACAATTCAGCTCCTTCCCTCCCTCACAGCCCTCCACAGACTTCGTTCAGCCTTTACCAGGCTGCTCAGTATTCTGAAGGCTGAGCTGCCTTTTCCACTCTAGTTTCTTCAACAAGCGACAGTCCCTTTTGTTTTCGCTGAGTGGGTGAGGGCGTAAATGCTGGAAGGAGATCATTATTCCAGTTCAGTGCCCACACGTCACAGGTGTGGAACTGGCGCAAAGAGAGGCGACAGGATTTGACGACAACACAGGCCTCCTGGCTTTTGGCCAGTGCCTTTTTTCTTTCATTCAGAGCTACTCTTAGCGTTATCACGGATCTATTGTGACACCAGGTCCAGTCTGTGCCTTATCTCAACCCCCAGATCTAGGAAGCACCCCTTTTGTTGAAGTTAATTTCTTTTTCAGGCTCAGCGTGTTTCCTGCAAGGCCAAAGTCTTCCTTTGGCTACCAGTTGTGGTTTGGGGCTCCAGGGTTCCTCCCCACTCTCCAGGAGAAGGGGGGCCTCAGTCTGCAAGGCCCCTGTTCCTGCTGGCTTGTTCCGCCAGCCATCCGCACAACCAGCTTCCAGGTAAGAAAGGTCTGAGAGCAAGATACTTAGGGAAACGCCCATAACTCCATCCGCCCACATTCTGGGATGCTAGAAAGCAATCCTTTGAGAAGAAGCAGATCCCCTTCTCCGGTCTATCGCGACAAAAAAAGAGCTGGGCCAAGGCCATTTTGGCTTGGCATGAAAAGAGGGGCTTGGCCACCAAAACCCGAGACGCCAGGAAGTTCAAGGCTTGGAGCCCTGAGACCCAGCGCTCGGGACTAAGACAGGCGCGCAGGTCTCCTGCTCTATCTGCGGCCCGGGGGCGGGGCTCCTGACCACGCCCCCTCCGCCTTCTGATTGGCCATTTCGAAACAGGCGGCGGCGAAGCGCGGGGGCCCTGAGGCCTAGGCGGGGGCGGCGGCCGCGGAGGCGGCGGTTGGTCAGGGGCGTGTCAGCCGGCACAGATTGAGCCGAGATGTCGCCTCGCGGGCAGCAGTGACCCTCCGGAGCCTGGACTGGTGAGTACTTTCTTGCTTGTTTTCTCTTTTCCTCACGAACTATCCTTCGCCTTCTCGGTGGGGGGGGGGGTCTCGCGCTTCAGCCTGTGGGCTCAAGGAGCCTCCCCACCCACCCACCCAGCGCTCGGCGGGGGTCGAGCGGAGGTTTGGTTGGGTCCGCGAGCTGTGGAATTCAAAACGTCCTGCGATTGGTCGGATGCGGGAGTCGCGCGCTCTGATTGGCCCCTGGGGCCGTCAGGGTGAAGTTAAGCCTGCCTTCGCCTTCACACCCTGGTGGGGTGAGCGGGGCAACAGGTGCGGGGCGAGCGGTGGGGGCGGGCGCGTTCGGCCTGGAGCGCCTGCCCGCCCTGCTTTAGAATCCAAGGAGGGAGCAGAGCCGGAGGCTAGTAGGGGGGCTCCCTTCTTCCCCCTAGCCCTGGGGCGGCCCCTGGCTTCCTCGCTTTGCCACCTCTTCGCTGGTCTCGCTCTCCGGTCTGTGCAGGGCGCAGACCTGCATGTACAGACCTAGGGAGCAGAAGCGGAGACCCCCGCACCCCTTCGTCTGGAGGACTGCCTTGGGAGAGGCTTGCAGATGGCCCTGGGGGTCGGAGGAAGATTTGGGAGCACCTGCTTCTTTAGACGGCCACGCGACCCCTTCCTGCTGTTTTCAAGCTAGGGCTTTAAACCTTGTCCGCTTAGAATGACTCGTGGTGGCACGCGGCAAGGGAGCGCTGGTCCAGTCGTTCCTCCAGGACGAGATTGTTTGTTTGTTTCAGGCAGGGACTAGCGCAGAGCTTGGGTTTTTGCCTGCTTGGGTGGAGAGCAGTTTAGCCACACTGAGTGAGAAGATGCGCGGTCTGTGGACGGCTGTGTCTGGCCGCCTCTGCTGGCACCTGCGGGATTAGGAATTGGAGTTCTCAGCACGGCGGGTTCCCTATAGGAGGAGCTTGCTACTGTTTCAAGCGACAAAGCGGAAGCTCCAGCGCGAATGTTCTGACATGGATTAGGACACATGCTGTGACTCCGTTTCAAAAACTCATTGAAACTAACTGGCAGTGGGCGTGCCTGCTAGGTTGGCGTTATTGAAGTAAAAGCAGCGTTTCTTTTTTAGCATGGTGGAGTTACTGCTAATCTTGTGGGCTCTGCAGTCAGACCTTACCGTGTGGCGTGAGGGACATGGTGTAATCTTTCTAAACTTGAATTACCTAATCCGTAAAGGAAGGGTAATAATAGTTCCTACTTTATTGATGAGAGAGTTGTGAGGATTAAATAAAATAATCCATGTAACTAGTTTAGCACAGTCATAGCTCTTATTACTGCTCCACTGTTTAATGTCTATTAAAAGTTGCGAGCTCTCAGCAAAGGGTGGGGAGAAGCAGAAGGTGAAGGCAGCCTCTGGGGTTATCATTCATTGAATAGATAGCCCCACATGGAAAGCATTTAGAACAGTGTCCAGCACTGGGGTCAACTCATGTGTTGCTGTTTATCCCACAGATTATTACCTGGAAAGTGCCAGGTGCTGTGTTCTGAATGCCTGCTTACATCATTCCTAAACCTCGTAGTCACCCTGCAGTGTTTCTGGTGTTATCTCCATTTTCTAGAGGAGGAAAGCAAAGTTCAGTGAGAGGAATAAGTTTTGAAGGCCCACCTGGCGTTCAGTCTGGACCGTCTCACTCCAGCATTCAGGCTGTTTTCTGTGTGGCACCACTTCTGCCTTGCATTCCTAACAGTAAGCAGCTTCCCTGCACTGGAGTGTTGGAAGGCTCAGCTTCATCTCTGCTGTGGATGTGGGTTTATTTTGAATACTTTATGAATTAGCAAGTTGTGAGGTAACTCATGATGTGTGTGAGAAGAGACTAATGTCCTCAGTAGACATGCCATTAGCAAAAACGAACTGATGTCTAGAGAACTGGTCAGTTCAGAAGCAACGTTTCCTAATCTGTATATTTTCTGTATTACCTCAATTTAGAGATAAAGGAAACAGTTTCAATTATTTCATTTTTTAAAACTATTGATGAGAAAATAATCAAAGTTAGTGTACACTTTTATTATATTTTGCTTTCTTGCAGTAATACGTGGGCGTATTTTACTTATTCCTTACTACTTTCCATACTTTGATATTAGTTATACTTTTATATACCTAATGATCTATATGGTGTACATAGAATGTGAGAAAACAAGAAACTTGAGTCTGTCAGCCAGTTTATCTCACATTGAGTTTCCTTATATTTAATTGGAATTGAATTTCATAGAAAAATGCTTCAGACAGAAGTATTCTATTTTACACATATGCTCTCTCCGTCACATAAAAAGAATCTTCAGAAAGTTTGTGGAAAATGCACATTGTGAAAAAGCTATATGTGAATTTCAGGGTTTTTTTGTGTGTGGGTGTACCGAAATAAACATGTTTTTCCCGCAGTTTTTGAAGTGCCTTCATCCTGTTCTACAGGTTGCCTTTGTTCACAGAATGTATAACACACCTCTTTTTATATCGGTGAACATAGTTCTGTTTTATTCTTTGAAGTGGCTGAGTGTGTCCACTGTATGAAAGACCTATACATTATATACAGAATTTTCTGCAAATGGACACTTAGAGATTATTTGTACATTTCTTTATATTTGTGTGTGTGTTTTCCGTATAGTCTTTTAGCCTATCATATGTAAAGGAAAACTGGTTTTAAGTTATTTAAAAACATGTTTTGTATCCCACAAAATTTTGTGCCAAAGCTTAAAATTCTATCCAAGATTAAATTATTTAAGTTGACTCTCTCCCAGATATTGCAAGACTAAAATTTCAAATAAAGCGAAACTTCCCAACAGATAAAGTCCTAATATTTTGTGAATAGCATGTTGTGTTTCATTAAACTGTAAAACTCTTGTTCTTTATCTAAAAGTCTTCATCTACTATAGAAACTGCTTTTTCCTTAAATGAATATACCACAGGTTTATATTATCATTTCCTATTCCCTTTAGTGACTTATGCAAAGATTATATTTAGGAGTAGTCTTAGTACTAATTTTAGCATTGAGTTTTACAAAGAAGTAGAAGAAATATTGCCCCCTTAAGGATCTTTATTTTTAT
This sequence comes from Lepus europaeus, assembly GCF_033115175.1. Taxonomy (NCBI): domain Eukaryota; kingdom Metazoa; phylum Chordata; class Mammalia; order Lagomorpha; family Leporidae; genus Lepus; species Lepus europaeus. Next base: position 20,260,920 of record NC_084836.1, on the reverse strand, counting down.
TTTTATTTTTTTTTTAATTTTTATTTTTTGACAAGCAGAGTGGATAGTGAGAGAGACCGAGAGAAAGGTCTTCCTTTTTGCTGTTCGTTCACCCTCCAATGGCCGCTGCGGCCCGCGCATCTCGCTGATCCGAAGCCAGGAGCCAGGTGCTTCCTCCTGGTCTCCCATGCGGGTGCAGGGCCCAAGCACTTGGGCCATCCTCCACTGCACTCCCGGGCCACAGCAGAGAGCTGGCCTGGAAGAGGGGCAACTGGGATAGAATCCGGCGCCCCAACCGGGACTAGAACCCGGTGTGCCGGCGCCGCAAGGCGGAGGATTAGCCTGTTAAGCCACGGCGCCGGCCAAGGACCTTATTTTAAAAAGTATAGAGTGCAGTAAAATAGAAATATGTCATATCCTGCTGTAGAATCTTTATTGAGGAGATGGCTCAGGGGATACTTTTGGAAGAACTGAACCTGAAGGATGAATAGAAGTGAGTCTGAAGAGAGGAGGAGGAAGAATGTGCAGAGATCCAGAGATGAAGGAGCATGGTGCTCCACAGGTCTAGAAAAACTTCAATATTGGGGCTGCTGCTGTGGCTCAGCAGGTTAACACCCTGGCCCAAAGCGCTGGCATCCCATATGGGCGCAGGCATATGAGACGCGGCTGCTCCTCTGACAGTCAAGCTCTCTGCTATGACCTGGGAAAGCAGTACAAGATGGCCCAAGGACTTGGGTTCCTGCATCCATGTGGGAGACCCGGAAGAGGCTCCTGGCTCCCGGCTTTGGATCGGCGCAGCTCCGGCCTTTGCAGCCAATTGGGGAGTGAACCAATGAATGGAAGACCTCTCTCTCTCTCTCTCTCTCTCTCTCTCTCTCTCTCTGCCTCTCCTCTCTCTATGTAACTCTGACTTTCAAATAAATAAATAAATCTTTTTTTTTTAAAAGAAAACTTCAATATGGTAAGAACATAAGGATCAAGAGGGAGATTTTTTATTATCTTCCTTAGGTTTGGGCTTTATCCTGAAGGCATTGGAGAACCATTAATGGCTTTAAGCGGGAGTAGTAAATGTCCTTAGACGAGTTTGAGAAGGATTGCTTTGGCTGTAGTACATGAAGAACAGGTTAGGAGGCTTGCAGAGCTGAAGCAAAGATGTTGATAGTTTGAGCTGGAGGAGCAGTGATAGGTATTGGAGATAAAATTTGGAGCTAGAAGCAACTAGAGTGGTTGATTATACTGGCTGAGGTAAGCAGTAGGAGGGGTGGAAATGTGAGAAAGGAAGATTCAAGGATAGTGTTGGTATTTTCTCTTAAGATGGTAAGCACAGGAACCTTTGTAAAGGTTTAAATGGTGGATCTACAAAGGCAGGGCCATTTGAGATGGCGGTGATCATGATCCTGATGGCACACACAGAGCTCTCGGGATGAGTTTTACCCATCAGTTCTACCTCTGGTGTTTGTTGTTTTTGTTTTCTTTTAGCTTGCTATTTGCAACTGGTGCCCTTTTGCTCCTTGCTTTAACATATCCGGCTTCTAATATTCTGGGCACATACTATTTTCTAGAGCAAACATCCTGGCCCTCTGAGCAAACCTTCCTTTTTTTTCACTTTTGTTGTGTATTAGTTTCTAATCATGGCAATAAGAAATTACCAGGAATCTAGTGCCTAGAACAACACACATTTATTATCTTAGAGATTGAGGTCAGAAGTCAGAGCTTTAATGGTACTAAAAACGGTGTCGGCAGGGCTGTGCTCCTTCTGGAGCCTCTCAGAGAGGGCCCCCCATTTCTTTGTTTTTTCCCCAGCTTCTGGAGGGTACCTGCATTTCTTAGCCCTTCCTCTTCCCAGCCAGCTATGCTGCACCTCTGCTCTTTCTCTCCATCTTCCATCAGGACATCTCCTTCTCTCTTTATGCTTCAGCCTTCACACTGCCTTCTCGGACGGACATTTCTGCATGCCTCTTCTGTGGGGCCTTTGTGATTACCTTGGGCCCACCTGGCCCTTCACTGGACCAATCTGCAAGATCCCTTGTGCCGTGTATTAGCCTTTCATTCCTACAATGAAATACTTTATCTTTGTAAAGAAAATGACTTTATATTGATTCACAGTTCTGGAGGTGCAAGGTGCAAAGGCCTCATCGGCATTGACCTCACTGGACAGTGGCATTCTTGCTGGCAGAGTCCTGAGGTGGCACAGAGCATCAAGTGATATTCTTCACTGTGTCTTTTGCCTAACGCACCCCAAAAGGGGGGTGGATAAATGCTTGTTGAACAATTGAATGTTTGCTCCATGATAAAGGTTATAACCCCCAAATAAGCAAAACAGATAGAGAAGATATTGAGGAGATAGGCTGAATGGAGCCCAGGGCCTCTGTTAGACAGATTTATGAAGGATTAACTAGCAGTGAGCTTAAGTCACAGACTCTCAGTTATGATGTATCTGAATATCCTCACAATTATGGTGTGGGTATTTTAAGGCTTTTACTTTTATTTTAAAAAATGATTTATTTTATTTACTTGAAAGGCAGAGTGGCAGAGAGAGGGAGAGAGAGAGAGATCTTCCATTTGCTGGTTTAATCCCCAAATGGCCAAAACAGCTGAGACTGGGCCAGGCCGAAGCCAGGAGTCTGGAACTCCATTCACAACTCCTGCAAGGGTTGCAGGGGCCCAGGCATTTGGGCCATCTTCTGCTGCCTTCTCAGGCACATTACCAGGGAGTTGGATGGGAAGTGGAGCAGCCATGACTTGAACTATTACCCTGATATGGTGTCCAGCATTGTAGTTGGGGGCTTAACCTGCTGCACCACAATATCAGCCCTTTTACTTTCATTTATATTTTATGTTAGTAAGATAAACTTTCCAAATTATGCTTAATGATGTTCAAGTATTAGCCTTTTTAATCTTTTTATAATTTGATAAATTATATTAAATGAACTATGATTAGGTCTCAGTATTAATAATAACTCATTTGTTAAGTGCTAGTGATATGTCAGTTATTTTATCTGTGACATCTCATTTTTTCAACAGCCATATGAGGGGAGGTGGTGAGAAAACATTTTACAGATGAGAACATGGAGTCTCAGAGAGGTTAACTACCTAGTATATGCTGGAGCTGGAATTCAAACCAAATGTATCTAGTACTTTCTACTACCACAATGCTGTCTTTATGGTGAGTTACATTAGTAATCATTAAAAAACATGTGAAATATATTTGGTATAAGTATAGCATTGCTGTTTTCTTTGTTAGGCAATTAGGAAATAGTCAACTCCAAATTATAAAGCTGAGAAACTTTCTTTTCTGAATAAATCAAAAAGGATATGTCCTTCAGCTGTTTTTCGGAATGAAACATTAGCTGTGGTGAATTATCTTTTGATGTGCAGATGGGCTTGTGGACAAGTGTGGTGACTGGTGTGTTCTCACCACCTGTCTAGAAGTGAAACACTACCGGTTTAGGTGAAAGGCCCCTGTGCATTCCTCCCCTGTCCTGTCTTCCTCCCTCTCCTCTCCTAAGTGGCAACCGCTATCTGGACATTGGGACGCTGGCATTTCGCTCACCCTGGCAGCTTATTTATCTTGGCAGTGATCTAGTGACTGCTGAAGGGAAGTGTGAACATTTAATGTTATTCTTTTTCTAAGGAAACTTGCTTTATGTTTTTTCTTCTCTTCCTGGTTTTTGCTTCTCTTCCCCAGATTAGTCTCAGCACTAATACTTTGAGCTATCCCCATCCTATCTCTTAGAATGAGAGAGGAATGAAAATATACTCTGTAATAGAACTTGTAGCTAAGGGACCAAGAATCAATTCAGCAGGCTGACTTTTTCCCCTGTTATGATTGAATTCAAATTGGAATGAATGGGGCTGGCGCTGTGGCTCAGTGGGTTAACGCCCTGGCCTGAAGTGCCAGCATCCCATATGGGCGCTGGTTCAAGACCTGGCTGTTCCACTTCTGATCCAGCTCTCTGCTATGGCCTAGGAAAGCAGTAGAAGATGGCCCAAGTCCTTGGGCCCCTGCACCCATGTGGGAGATCTGGAAGAAGCTCCTGGATCCTGGCTTTGGATAGGCACAGCTCCAGCTGTTAGGGCCAATTGGGACGTGAACCAGTGGAATGGAAGACCTCTCTCTCTCTCTCTTTGTCTCTCCTCTCCCTATGTAACTCTGACTTTCAAATAAATAAATAAATGTTTTAAAAAAATTGGAATGAACAACCTGCCACAGATAATCTTGAGGACCTCATGACCGAAATGGTTTGAGTGGGTTAGGCCTATATTCTGGTCATGTTTTAGGTAGATGAACACTTTCTGTGTTTCTAACATTTTATCTAGATTTTTTTAAAATTTATTTATTAAGGATTGTATTTATTTATTTGAGAGGTAGAGTTACAGAAAGAGAGAGGGAGAGACAGAAAATGGAATCTTCTGTCTGCTGGTGTACTTCCCAAATGGTTACCATGGACAGAGCTGGGCAGATCTAAAACCAGGAGCCAAGGTACAGGGACCCAAGGACTTGGGCCATCTTTCACTGCTTTCCTAGGCCATAAGCAGAGAGCTGGATTGAAAGAGGAGCAGCTGGGACACGAACTGGCGCCCATATGGGATCCTGGCACTGCAGGTGGAGGCTTAGCCTACTGCCCTACAGCACCAGTCCCCTTTTATTTATTTTTAAAAAGAAATTTCTGATTTATTTTCATTTTATTTGAAAGGCAGAGAGACAGTTCACCCTCCAAAAGTCCACAGCAACTGGGCTGAGTCAGGCCAGAGCCAGGAACTAGAAACTCAATCCAGGTCTTTCACAGGGGTGGCAGAGACCCAATTACTTAAGTCATCGCCTGCTGCCTCCAAAGGTATGTATTAGCAGGAAGCTGGATTTGGAAGGGGAGCTGGGATGTAAACCTAGGCACTCTGATGTGCAGGTGACAAGAGTAGTATCTTTTTTTTTTTTTTTTTTAAGATTTATTTATTTATTTGAAAGGCAGAGTTACAGAGAGGCAGAGATAGAGAGAGAGGTCTTCCATCTGCTGGTTCACTGGCCAGATGGCTGCAACGGCTGGAGCTGTGCCGATCTGAAGCCAGGAGCCAGGAGCTTCTTCCGGGTTCCCGTGCAGGTGCAAGAGTCCAAGCACCTGGGCCATCTTCCACTGCTTTCTCAGGCCATAGCAAAGGGCTGAATCGGAAGTGGTGCAGCCAGGATTCAAACCAGCATCCATATGGGATGCAGGCACTGTATGTGGCAGCTTTACCGACTACACCACAGCACCGGCAACACAGTAGTATCTTAACTGCTGTTCAATGTCCACTTCCCCCAGCCCCCAAGATTTTCAAAGCTCAGTATGGTATTCTTATGATCTGTGCATTCATTTGTCTTGTGATAGATTCCCAGCAAAGTTGTGGATTCGGTCACATGAGAGATCAGTTTTTGCCCCAGTCTAAGGGAAAAGACTCTCAAGTTGGCAAAGAATTAAAGTAAGTTTTTCTGCCGGCGCCATGGCTCAACAGGCTAATCCTCCACCTGCGGTGCCGGCACACCAGGTTCTAGTCCCTGTAGGGGCACCGGATTCTGTCCCAGTTGCCCCTCTTCCAGGCCAGCTCTCTGCTATGGCCCGGGAGTGCAATGGAGGATGGCCCAAGTGCTTGGGCTCTGCACCCGCATGGGAGACCAGGAGAAGCACCTGGCTCTTGCCTTCGGATCAGTGTGCCGACTGCAGCGGCCATTGGAGGGTGAATGAACGGCAAAAAGGAAGACCTCTCTCTCTCTCTCTCTCTCTCTCACTGTCCACTCTGCCTGTCAAAAAAAAAAAAAAAAAGTTTTTCTAGGAAGACAGAAAAACTTAAGGCAAAAAAGTTGCTGATTAAGATAAGGTTCTGAAAATAAGGTGTTACAGTTCAGGATAATTGGTTTATATGAAAAAAACATAGAGATTGCGACTTTTAGGAAAATATAGAAAAGAGGGAAATATTACATTGAATGAGAAGCAAGAGCTGTAAATGTGACCAGATCAGAGGCTGTGCTAACTAGGCAGCTACTCTTGGGTCATTTGCCTAAAACAAAAAAAAATAGTTTCAAAGAGAGTAGTGAATGACTGGAAACTGTCAAAAGTTGGCTGTTAGTGTCTGGAGCATAGTGAGTACTCATTAATTAATTGATGATTGACTAACACAGTCTTAACAGTTTATGAAACTTTTCCAAAAAGTTAATGTTCGTGTCCATAGTAGCTCTTCATATGTGAAGATACATTGAACTTATCTGAGTACCATTTTATCAAATAATTTCTTTTTAAAGGTAATCCAAATGATTGTTTTTATCATCTTACAAAGTAGTTCTTTTTATTACACAAGAAGAATGATTTGAAAAAAGTTACATATGATTCTTTTTATAAAGTTTAGTGTCCAATGTTGAATACGAATTCTTCATTTCTTTCATAAAAATAATTTAGTTAAATTTTCTATAAAATGCAAGTACTGAACATTCTTGTGATAGCTTCTTTGTGAATGTGTCAGTGTTCCTGATTTGCGCATGCCTTATAATTTAGGCTTTCTTTTGTTTGGGGTTGGCAGTTCCAACTGTTAAAGCTCTTGTCTGATTCTGTGGAACTCCATTTTAATGGGAGCAGCTTCTTTGCTGAATTTTTAAAAAATGGTCTTGGAAGCTTCTTACTGTGGATCTTTGTTGAGGACAAAGGATTATTTATGCTAAAGGAAAATGTATTCCCCACTGAATGAGCTCGTGGGAAGGATAACAAGCTCATTAATAATGCTCACTTGTACTTTGGCCTTTTGCTGTGGCAGAAAGAAGGAAAAATTACATCAAAAAGGACATTCTGTTGTCTTTTGCCTTCCTGCAAAGAAAATGTGGTATAATATTAGACTCTTTAGTTCAGTTTAGCTCAGGTTCAACTTTGGTATCAGAAGAAATATTCCTGAAAGGAAAGGGATAGATGTAGTTGCTGCTGTGTATCAGGTATGTCCATTATAACTTAGAAAATATTTTTTGTTTGGGAATTGCTAGTCTTATTATGTTGTTATTAGCAATTAAAAATCCTTGAACTTCTATGGTCTGTATCATTTTTAAATTTTAAAGGGTTTTTAAATTCTTCATTTTTTTCCCCTTGAAAGTACATTGGTTACTTTTATTAACCTGGTTATTTTCTCCTTGTAGATTTCAAGAATAAAACTTCAGAGCTAAGATTGGTGTTCCTTTTGGATTTTGCCTTTGAAAAATTATTACAGAAAAACATTGAGTAGTTTTTTCCACAGTTAAATATATTTCTATGTTTATGACCTTATTGTGTAGTAGAAGAAACTTTTGGTTAAACTTGTAAATGTTTACAAAGTCTAGGTGACTTCTATGAAGGTTAGATACTTGTGATATCATTTGTTGTGGTATTTATATTATTATATTATATTTACAAGGGAACATAAAATTCTTAAAGACTTTTTATTGTTAATTTTATTTTATTAGCTAAATGCTTCAAGAGTTACTATGATACTAGTGCCAGAAAACTACATATTAAAGTGTATTTCAGGTTTTCCTCTTTTAAATGAGGAGTGGCTTTATGAAACAAGAAGCCAGGAAGGATTATTGAATTCTCTTATAGTCTAACCATTCCAACTAGAAGAAGAAGTTTTCATTAACACAGGAGAACACAGCACATTTCCAATTTTTGTGATTTGGGGGTTTTAAGAAGTAGGAAAATTGCCATTGACTATGAATTAATTTTTTTTCTGTTTTCAGAAAAGCAACAAAGCAACTACATCAATATAGATGGCCATGCAGCCTGCAATTCAAGTAAGTGATTTATTGGAGAAAAATATGCATTTAAATTTTGGGATGAATATAATTGAAATACTAAATACTAAATTATTACACAATAATTTTATTATACTAGTTTTTTAAACATCATATTTTAATAACAGGGAGACTACATTTTGACTTTCTAGTTCTGAAAAGATTTTAATTGCAAGCTTTTTTTTTATACTGAGTATTTGTAAGAATTGGGTTGGGGAATTCATATTTTTCATACCAGTCTTGGGAAAGAATTGGAATATTTTGTAGTTTCCTCCTCTTTATGGCTAAATGAGCTTCTGGGGAAACATATGCAAATTTGTTTCATTTTGGTTTTCTGTTTTTTTAGATAATGTGCATGTACTCAGCGCACATATGTGACGAGGCATTACAATTTTTAAAGAATGACATGTGTTTGTGTGTGTGTGTGTTTATGGTAGGGGGAAACATGGAGTAGGTAATGAGACAAGCCAGAATAATCCTAATTTTGAATGATTTCCAGAGTGGGTATTTACTTTATAATTCTTATGTCCTTTTAAGTGTTCTTTCTTTTGATCTAAATAAACATGATTATTAATTTAATAATAAACTTAATAATTTTAATTAATAATTAACTTAATAATTAAATAAACACGAATATTAACTTAAATCTAAAAGTCATATTAAAGGTCTACCTAGAAAGATGCAAGCAGCTAATAGTAAAATTTCTCCTGGAAAGTGAGAATGTTAGAGTCAATCAGATTTCAGTTCCAATTCTAGTTCTGCTACTCTTGGCTGTGAGATTCCGGCAAGTTATTTTACCTCTTCAGGCCTCTGCTTCCTTATCTTTAAGGTGGTGCAGGGTAGTTGTGAAGAGTCAGTGAAATAACATGTTCCAAGGTCCTCCCAGAATTTATGTTGTCTAAGAAACACATTAGAAGTTTGTTGTGCGCCGGCGCTGTGGCTTAACAGGCTAATCCTCCACCATGCGGTGCCGGCACACCAGGTTCTAGTCCCGGTTGGGGCGCCGGATTCTGTCCCGGTTGCCCCTCTTCCAGGCCAGCTCTCTGCTGTGGCCCGGGAGTGCAGTGGAGGATGGCCCAAGTGCTTGGGCCCTGCACCCCATGGGAGACCAGGAGAAGCACCTGGCTCCTGCCTTCGGATCAGCACAATGCGCCGGCCGCAGCGGCCATTGGAGGGTGAACGAATGGCAAAAAGGAAGACCTTTCTCTCTGTCTCTCTCTCTCACTATCCACTTTGTCTGTCAAAAAAAAAAAAAAGTTTGTTGTGGGGCCAGCGATGTGGCGTAGTGGATAAAGCTGCTGCTGGCATCACATATGGGTGCCAATTCGTGTCCTGGCTACTCCACTTCTGACCTAGCTCCCTGCTAATAGTCTAGGAGAGCAGTGGAGGATGGCCCAAGTACTTGGGCTCCTGACACCCACATGGGAGACCTGGATAAAGCTCCTGGCCCCTGGCATTAGCTCGGCCCAGCACTGGCTCTTGCGGCTGTCTGGGGAGTGAATGAGCAGATGGAGAATCTCTCTGTCTCCCTCTTTCTCTGTAATTCTGACTTTCAAAATAAATAAGTAAATCTTTTTTAAAGAAAAAGTTTGTCATATGGTTGGTAAACCAAAATTATATAGATGTGGGGCCTATGCTGTGGCATAGCGGGTAAAGCTGCTGCCTACTGTGCCAGCATCCCATATGGGTGCCCATTTGAGTCCCTGCTGCTCCATTTCCGATCCCACTCTCTGATGTGGCCTAGGAAGGTAGTAGAAGATGGCCCAAGTGCATGGGCCCCTGCAACCATGTTGAGGCTCCTGGCTCTTGGCTTTGGATCAGCTCAGCTCCAACTGTTGTGGCCATCTGGAGAGTGAACCAGCGAATGGAAGACCTCTCTCTCTTTCTGACTCTGCCTCTCTGTAACAACTCTGCCTTTCAAATAAATAATTTAAAAAAAAATTATCTAGATGTAAAACTGGAAAAGAAAGAAGGCTTATCAGAACAGTGGATGACAGGCTAAAGGAGGAGCATTTGTTTATCAAAGGGTTAGGAACATCCCTGAATGTATTATTGCTTTTACAACTTTCCTATGCTGTGTAGCTCTACTGTTCTCCCCTGTCAAAAAAGAGCTCCATCACGCTGTGTTCGTTTTGGGACATGGGAGTACACAACAGCCCCCCCCCCCAAAAAAAAAGCTCATATTTTTTATCTGTAGGCCCTCTCTCCTCCACTGTTAGTATGCTCAGTAACTCTTCATTACTCCAGACCTTTTTATCCACATCTCAAACTGTCATTAGTTTCTTATTGATCACCATTTCTTAATTCCTTATTGAGTGTTTTTTTTAATCACTGCCACATTGACCGTGCTAAAACTCATTAATATTTCTTAATTTTATGATTCTTTTCGTAGTTTTATCTTAAGGCCCCACAAAATCTCCTCTGGTCTAGATATACTGAACCATCTTCATTGGGTGTTCACCAAGAATAGTCTTGATATCTCCCATGGAGATTTTTGCTTTTCTCCCTGCTGAATATCAGAACTCTCCAGGACTTTCACCTTTTTCTCTGCTAACTATATTAGACATTTATATTCATAAGTGCCTTTCACAGGGGATACATCTAGCAAATAGCTGTTATCAATTCATTTCTTATTAATTTAATATAGTAAGACAATTCATGCCCTTCTTCTGTGTCTCTCATTCTGATTAATCGATAAACAACCTAAAAGTTGATGTACAATAATTCTTAACTTCTTTTGAATCATGACCCTTTGGTAATCTGATAAAAGCTACAAACATTGTCCCTGAGGAAAGGTCAGCTTGCACTTAGTAATAAAATTTTCCCTAAATGGAAACTAGCTTATATACCTAAGTTCATCTATAGACTGTCTATGCATTAAGGATTTCTGCAATGTAACAGTTTTGGGCATGTTTTAGAATAACTTTTACATAGTTTTTGCTATTAACATTAATATGCTATTGACTAGCCCAGGTTATTATAGTCTTCTGGTTACAATAATAGGAGAATCTAACATGTACTCTTCTCTCTAACATAGCAAAACGTAACAATGACTTTTGTTAATGTTAACTTCTCCATTTTCACATGTAAGTTTTTCAGAACCACTCTCCTAACACATGCTTATCTTTCCTTGGCAAGCATATGCACCTGCTCTTCCCTTTTATACCTTAGCAAAATGGTTAATGGACAAATAGCATTTACCATTGGTTGTATAAGACATCAGGGTCTGACCCATTACACAAGGTTGTCCCCATGTGTGGTTGACCTCTCACCTCGCTCAGGCTCTGACTCTTCATTCCAAGCCACTCCCTGCCCTCTTGCAAAACCTTTTCACGTCACTTGGGCTCTAAAAATATCCTTCCTGAGTTGTTTAGGATGGGGACAGACAAGGGAGGAGTATTTTTATGTTTTTTAAAAAGTGACTTCATAATGACATGATTGCTTCTTTCACAACTTGAAGAATTGAATATGATATTTTCTATAAGTACTCATATAGGTAAATTTTAAATTTTACAAGCTTTGATAGTATGCTTATGTCAATTTTTACTCTCAACTAGGAGATGGCCTGATAGTGGTAAATATTTTAGGCTTTGCCGGCCAATAGGGAAAATTGAGACTATTAAATAGGTACTTTTGTAACAACCATCTTAAAATGTAAAAACCATTATTAGCTTGTGTGCTAAACGAAGGCATGTGACTGAATAGAGTCAGCTTCATGGACTATGTGGCAAACTACATAGTTTTAAGTCAGAATATTTAGAAATTCTTCTTTTAAAGACAACACTGTTAGTATTTGAAGTTTACAAAATATAATTTATGTTTTTATGCATGCATTTATCCACTCATTCAATAAATGTTTATTGGATCTCTGATACCTGCTAGGCCCAATGCCAGCTGTTATGAAGATGTATCTTTTAAGGCAAGGAGTGATAATCTACTTTATAATTAAAATGCTGAGACACTTGTGAAGTATGAGAACTTGTTAAGCTTACTGTGCTCACAAGTGAAGGCAAAATATTTCTTGAATTTTTTTTTTCTTGGCTCAATAGTAGAATCCATTCATTAATTAGGGGTTCATGTAAATTGACCACAGTGTTGAATATTGAAAATATCTCAAGTATAGGAACATGTCAAGGGCTAATAGTGTACTTCTAAACGATATGCTTTCTGTGGTTTGCTGTAGTTTATATATATATATATATATATATATATATATATATATCATAGAGACTTTATACTTCATTATTTAAATGTAGATGTGAATTACTATGACTTTTAATATAAGGCTGCATTCATTCAGTTGATCGGCATTTTCTTTAGGTATGGTTTGGAGAAGATCTGCCGTTAAGTCCAAGGAATCCTCTGACTCCCAGACATGGACCAGGATTGGCTGATGTTTGTCAATATGATGAGTGGATAGCTGTGAGGCATGAAGCTACTCTGTTGCCTATGCAAGAAGATCTGTCAATCTGGTTGTCTGGTTTGTTAGGTAAGGCTGGCAGAGATATCCAAAATTGTATTCTCTTGTTCAATAAATCTTTATTGAGAGCCTTACTCTTTGTTGACAAGTAGTTGTTCTAGATGCCGGAGTACTGTGATTCTGTAACAAATGAAATATTCAGTGTTCCCGTTGTCACCAAGCTTGCAGTCCAGTTGGGGAGGTACTGTGATTCACCTTGAAACTTGGGTCTTAAATAGTAAGAAATTTGAGGTTTAACTGAAGATATCAGTATGTTTTGAATAAGCAATATTTTCATTGTTAATATTAAATAGTAATTTTTTAGAAGTATATAGGCTTCATTTTATTTTGTTTTGTTTCACTGACCTCCTTCCACTCCCTCCAGTAAATCTCTTACAGGCATGAGGTTCCTTTTGAGATATATATACTAGTAAAATGATGACTATTTTTGAGGCACTGAGGGCTGGGGGCATATGAAACCTAGGAGGAAATGCCAGGTTGGAGAATGTCTGGCATTATATCTTTTACTCATTAGATATTTTGTTCAATGCTCTGAACTTTCTCCCTAGAAAAAATACACTTTATTTTTTTAACTTTTATTTAATAAACATAAATTTCCAAAGTACAGCTTTTGGATTACAATGGCTTCCCTCCCCCCATAATTTCCCTCCCACCTGCAACCCTCCCCTTTCCCGCTCCCTCTCCCCTTCCATTCACATCAAGATTCATTTTCAATTATCTTTATATACAGAAGATCAATTTAGTATATACTAAGTAAAGATTTCAATGGTTTGCACCCTTTAAATACAGAATTTCATGTAGCATTCCAGTGTTTTCATGAAAAGATATATATCCTAAATATCGTTTATTGTCCTCTGAGGATAATTAAACAAATACCCAACATTCACTGTAGTCGTGTGATATCAGTGTGGGATTTGGATCATTTTTATAGTTTATTATGTTGGGGCCGGCACTGTGTCACAGCGGGTTAACACCCTGGCCTGAAGTGCCGGCATCCCATATAGGTGCCGGTTTGAGACCTGGCTGCTCCATTTCCCATCCAGCTCTCTGCTGTGGCCTGGGAAAGCAGTGGAGGATGGCCCAAGTCCTTGGGTCCCTGCACCCGCATGGGAGACCTGAAAGAAGCTCCTGGCTCCTGGCTTCGGATTGGCACAGCTCCGGCTGTTACGGTCAATTGGGGAGTGAACCATCGGATGGAAGACCTCTCTCTCTCTCTGCCTCTCTTCTCTCTGTATAACTCTGACTTTCAAATAAATAAATAAATATTTTTTAAAAATATAGTTTATTATGTGACAACAATGCTTTAAAAAGGCATTTTAAGGGTGTTAAGTTGGTTATTGGCTATGGTATTATCTTTAATTTTTAAATTATAAACAAAACCTATTTTATTTGTAGACATTTTTGTGTCAACAATATTAATATTCAGTGTATTTATTTTGTTTTGAATGAATGTCAGTTTTCTTTACTTTTTTTCAATACTACATCTCAGATTTTTTTTTCTATTCTCTCATCTAGCTTGACATTATTTGCTGTGTTAATTGTACCTTCTAGAGTGGATATTTGGAGTCTGAGTTTATATTTTTCTAGTGTTTGAACTGTAATCTGTTTCCATTTAATTGAATTTTCATCATATTGTTTGAATTTACTGTTTCTAGAAGAATGTTAACTTTGAAATATATTTGTAGGTATAGAAGTTAAGGCGGAGAGCTTATTGGAAGAACTTGATAATGGAGTACTGTTGTGCCAACTGATTGACATTCTTCAAAACATGGTGAAAGCATGTAGCACTGTAGAACCAGAGGTAAGTAAATGTTTGGTAGTGGTGGTTTTATAACTTGGTACATATTAATTTATGTCCATTTCTTGCCTCTCTAAGGTTGTAAACTTCCACCTGACTGCGACAATTTGAGTAATTTACTTAACATTTTTTAGCTAGATCTGGGAAAATGTCTTCCTTTGTAAAATGAAGGTATTAACATTTACCTTGAGGGGGTTAACTGCAAGGGTTTTCCAAAACCAAATGAGATATCTGATTTATTTTTCCTTTTTGTAATAATTAGGTATTATGTATTCAATGAAAAGGGGGGATATTTTAGTTCTGGAAAATAATAGCAGCAGGAATAATATACAAGGACCTGACAGTAGTGGTTTATCTCCAGGGAGCGAGAGGAGCTGAAGGGTAGAGGTGACAAAGACATTGTGCTCTGCAGTACCTTCTGCATTTAAAAATAATCATATTCATGAGTTGCTTATTCAGGCAAAAATTTAAATATAAAGAACCCTAGGTAAGATTACCTAAATACTTGGACCATATGATAAAAAATTAGGATTCTGTGAAATGTGAACCATCAGTTTTCAAAAGACTTGTATGAAAATGGGCAACTATTTCCTTATTTGATAGTCTCCTGGAGAAATTCAGAACATCCTTATGAATATGCATATAAGGAAATAAACAAACATGACTATGGCTGGTAACTTTTAACACAGCAGTAATTTTGTGTTTGTGTTGAACTATATGTGCAGAGCTATACTATAGAGATGTGCTTTGAAATTATTAAACTGGTTTTTTTTTCAATTAAGATTCTTGTGTTATTTAAAATAGAAAGAGATTAGAGGTGTTTGATGCTGCTGCTGATTTTGTTTGCTTAAGATTATTTTCCTAGGAAATATTTTCTGGAATGTATTTCAAAGCATAGTAAACTTAAATATTTTTGAAGGTGGTTTTCTCTTAAAGTTAGATTTTTTTTTTAGTTAGATTTAATGCATTGAACACTTACTTAGAAATATTCAAATATTTAATGAAAATATCTTTGATGCCTTTTTGAAATTATTCCATTTTCTTTTCCAGAATTTTCCATTGAGAAAAGTGCCATGTAAGAAAGATGCTGCACCAGGTTCATTCTTTGCCAGAGACAATACTGCAAACTTCCTTCACTGGTGTAGGCATATTGGGGTTGATGAAACTTACCTCTTTGAATCTGAAGGTTTAGGTAAGTGTTGTTATCATCACTGTTGTTGTTTTCCATGTTTATTAGATGTTTTTTATCCTTCACTTCTAATTTTTTTTCAAATAAAGACTCAAATGGCACATCTCATTTTCCTAGAAAAACGTGTACTTTAAATATGTGAGAGGCAGGCAGTTGGCCTAGTGGTAAAGACACTAGTTGGGATGCCTGCTTCCAAGAGTGTCTGGGTTTGAGTCACAGCTCCACTCCTGATTTCAGCTCCCTGCTAATGTGCATCCTGGGAAGGAGCAGAGGTGATGGCTAAAGTATCTGGGTCCCTGACAGCCCACGTGGGAAACCAGGATTGAGTTCCTATCTTCAGGTTTGGGGAGTGAGTCTGTGGATGGGTTCCATTTCTGTCTAGCTGCATCTCTCACTGCATCGCTCGCTCTCTCTCGCTGTATGCTCTATGTCTGTTTCTGTCTTTTTCTCTCTCATTGCCTCTCAATAAATAAACATAACTTAAGAAAATATGAAACTATTACTAAATCAAATATATTTTGCTTTTTGTTCATCATTAAAGAGTTTATTTAGAATGCCCTAAAACTACTTCACTTCCTAAATGAGTGGGCTGCAGGAAGGTTCTGGACTAATGCCTTAATAATTAATGTTTTCATCAAGAATTATTCTACCAAGTTTAAATTACTCATAATTTCTCTTTAGGTAATTATAGAAATAACAGAAGGCCAAATGAAGGGTACTTCCAGTGTTTAGGTTTCTCTTGTAAACAACAGCTGAAACTTGATTAACTAAATGGATTAATTTTTGACAATTAATTTTGAGACGTCATGCTCTACTGAAGAATAATTGACATATTTTTCATTTTGTTTAACTAAACAGAGGCATCTGCAGTGACTAGATGGTAGCTGTTTGATTTAAATTTTGTACTGTATAAATTGCCAAGCATTTATAAATGAGTGTGTGTATATATATATGATGATACTTCGATTCTGTAAAATGGAATTAAAAGATTAATATTTTGGTGTAAAATTTTTGAAATCTGTACATACTAGTGATATTCACAAAGTTCATGAAAAATGTATATTATGAAAAACTATGCATGGATTTCAAAACTTTTATTGCACCAAAATGAACTTATCTTATGATTTCATTTTTCCACAAACCTTTTGAAGAACCTTGTAAAAATATATGTGTCCATAAACAGGCACACACACATACACACAGAATTTATAATGTTGTGATAGGAGCAGTAGCAAAAATGGTGGGGGCTGTGAGAGTTGTCTTCCCCGTAGAGAGAAGTTTTATCACTAACATTGCTTAGAATTGCTGGTTCTTGGTGATAACAAAAAGCAAACTGACTTTTAGTTGGTTTTATCATAATCTTTAAATCCTGTGGTGCCAGTTTATACTCTTTTAACCTTCACTCAGGGTAAACTGTTACCACTGCTCCCCATTTGCAGTTCCTCTGGATTCTCCCGTCCAGTATGGAATAAGGTGCTGTCGATCACTGTTTCATTCCGCAGTTTACTCGTTGCCTTAAGTCCAGGTGTGCTGATTACTATTGACAAGGTAGTTGATTTACTAGCACATTCAGCTTCTTGAGATCAAAGAGAAGAGGAAATGCTTTCCTGTAGTTTCTCTATAGTTTGTTTCTGAAAGGATATGATTATGTATTTCTCATTCTCAGTAAAGGACATCGTCTGAACGTCCTGAAGGTCACTATAGGACTAACTAAAGCACTAAATAAAGTGCCACCAATGCCATGAATTTATTTCTAGGTATTGAGCTGATGAACTGATGTTTTTACTCTATAAATGTCTTTTATTTATTTTTTTTGTTTGTTTTGCAAGGAACTGAAAGTAATTTTAAGGAACAAATATACAATTTAAAGGTATTTCTAATGATCTAAAAAAACAAGCTTACAATTTCTTCATCTCAATTCCTTTATTGGCATGAATTATAAGCTCACGTAGGCTTCTTCTTGATTTTAAGAGATTATACTTTGTGCTGGGGGTATATAATATATGCTAGTCATAAATCACAGAACATCTGTCATTTCTATCAAGGAGCCAGTGTACTTGCCATTCATCACATGTTGCACATTATTGGATTAGAATTCACAAGTTTCCTAGAGTTTCTAACTCTAAGGACTGGAACAGACAGGAAGATGACCTGTAGCTACTATATTGGTGCATTTAGCACAGATTCTATGATCAGGTTTGGGTTTTTTTTTCCCCCTGAAAGAGCTCTGTTTATCTTTACCTTACAATTCCTTTTAGAATTCTTTTTACTTTTGTTTTTTAGATTGTTTTAAGATACATATTTTACTCTCTTAAATATCTTTAAGTATAGCACGTTTGCTTTTAAAATAGCACTTAAAAATTAAGATATGCTACCCCAACATAAAATTCATAGTTTAAAAATGTATGTTTCAGGCCGGCGCTGCAGCTCAATAGGCTAATCCTCCGCCTGCGGCGCCGGCACACCAGGTTCTAGTCCCGATCAGGGTGCCGGATTCTGTCCCGGTTGCTCCTTTTCCAGTCCAGCTATCTGCTGTGGCCTGGGAGTGCAGTGGAGGATGGTCCAAGTGCTTGGGCCCTGCACCCGCATGGGAGACCAGGAGAAGCACCTGGTTCCTTGCTTCGGATCAGCGCGGTGCGCTGGCCGCAGTGGCCGTTGGGTGAGCCAACGGTAAAGGAAGACCTTTCTCTCTGTCTCTCTCTCTCTCTCACTGTCCATTCTGCCTGTCAAAAATAAAAAAAGAAATGTATGTTTCAGTGTTTTTTTAATATATTCACTATGTTGTATCATCATCACCACTAGATAATTCAAGTACATTTCTGTCACTTCCAACAGAAAACTCATGCCTATTAACAATTATTCCAGGTACTCCCCTGGCTCTGGCAACCACCAACCTAATTTCTGTCTCTATGTGTCTACATATTCTAGACATTTCATATAAATAGAATCATACATTGTACAGCATTTGTGTCTGGCTCCTTCACTTAACATAATGGTTCATTTATGTTGTAGTATATAGCATCATTCCTTTTTTATGGCTGATGATATTTCATTGTATAGATATACCACATATGTTAAACCCATTCATCATCTGGTAGATATTTGGGTCATTTCCACTTTCTGGCTATTATGAATAATGATTCTATGAACATTTTTATACAAGTTTTTCAGTGAATTTATGTTTTTAATTCTCTCACGTATACCCAGGCATGGAATTGCTGGGTCATATGGTAATTTTATGTTTATATTTTTGAGGAACCACCAAGCTTCATAGTGACTGTACCATTTACCATTCCCACCAACAATGCCCAAGTATTCCAATTTCTCCATATCCTTACCAACACTTGTTATTGTTTATTTTTTGTTTTCATTATAATCATCTTGGTGGGCGTGCAATGGTATCTCATTGTGATTTTGATTTGTCTTTCCTTAATGACATTGAGAATTTTTTGATGAGGTCATTTCTGTATCTTCTTTGAAGAAATTTATATTAAATTCCTTTTGTTTGGCTGTGTATCTTTTTTTGTTGACTTGCAAGAATCCTTTGTATATTCTAGTCACTAGTCATTTATGAGATATGATTTGCAAATATTTTTCACACTCTGAGTGTCTTCACTTTCATAATAGTATACTTTGATGGAGAAATAGTTTTAATTTTGATAAAGTTTAACTTAACATTTTTTTTCTTTGTTTGCTGATGCTTTTGGTGTCGTGTCTTAAAAAGCATTGCCTAGTCAAGGTCATGAAGACTTTTACCCACCTTTCCTTATAAGAGTTTATTTGTTTTATCTTTTACATTTAGGTGTTTGATTCATTTTTAGGTCATTTGGATATTTAGTGTGAAGCAGGTGTTCAAATTAATTCTTTTGCATGTAGCTAGCTAATTGTCCCATGACATTATTTGAAAAGACTGTTCTTTTCCTATTGAGTTCTCTTGGTACCTTTGTTGAAAATAAACATTTGCTTTTATTTCTGGATGCTTGGTTCCATTCCATTAGTCTATATGTCTATATTTATACTTATAAACATTGTCTTGAATATTGTAGCTTGTAGTAAATTTTGAAATCAAGAAGTATGAATCCTCTTTGTTCTTTTTTTTCCTCAGAATTGGTTTAGCTATTTTGTGCGCATTATAATTCCATGTTAATTTTATCATCAGCATGTCCATTTCTAAAAAAAAAGTTGTTAGTATTTTGGTAGGGATTGCATTGAATCTGTCTGTCAGCTTGGGAATTGTTGACATCTTAAGGGCATTGTCTTCTAGTCCATGAGCATGGAGTATTCTTTTATTTATATCTCATTTTTTTAACATTTTATATTTTCTTTTTTTTTTTTTTAACTTTTATTTAATGAATATAAATTTCCAGTGTACAGCTTATGGATTACAATGGCTTCCCCCCCCCCCCATAACTTCCCTCCCACCCGCAACCCTCCCCCCTCCCGCTCCCTCTCCCCTTCCATTTGCATCAAGATTCATTTTCAATTCTCTTTATATACAGAAGATCAATTTAGTATAAAGATTTCAACAGTTTACACCCACATAGAAACACAAAGTGAAACATACTGTTTGAGTACTAGTTATAGCATTAAATCAAAATGGACAGCACATTAAGGACAGAGATCCCACATGAGGAGCAAGTGCACA
This sequence comes from Lepus europaeus, assembly GCF_033115175.1. NCBI lineage: Eukaryota > Metazoa > Chordata > Mammalia > Lagomorpha > Leporidae > Lepus > Lepus europaeus. The sequence goes on along the minus strand of NC_084836.1, from coordinate 20,241,049 downwards.
GTGGCTCCTGTTGTTGACCCAACAAATTGACACTCTAGTTTATGGCGCCAGTAACCACCCTAGGCTGTCGTCATGAGTTGCCAAGGCTATGGAAGCCTTCCAAGTTTGCCGACTCTGATCATATTTAGACAAGGTCATAAAAGACAGAGTGAGGATAGTAACCAATGATCCTAAGAGTGGCATTTACCAGGTTTGAACAATTATACAGCATTAAGTGGGGAAGAGGACCATCAGTACACACATGTTGGGAGTAGAGCCATTGGTGGTAGAGTAGAGGTTATGATTACAAAGGAATGAGGCCCAAGTGCACTAGACAGGGCCTAGAACAAAGGACAGAGTCATTATTAGAGGAGCTAAGAAAGGTGCTGTCTAAGCTACAATTAAGTTTTCTGATTGAGAGGCAAATAGAACCTGACATAAGGGGCTTGATAATAATCTGGTGGGCTTTAGGCCTTGTAAATTCAGAGGCCCAGACCTATCTATCTCTTCACATGGGGTATATCTTAAGGGAGGTGTGAACCTCCTAGGGGAAGGCACTCTGTTGACTTTCATTACTTGGCTGGCCTGGGAGGAGAGCTGGCCAGGTAAAGGCAGGTGGCATCTCTAACAAGAAATTTACAGTTCTGCCTTCAATGTTGCTGACGCTACTTGACCATCCCCTCAGCTGCAGTGGTCACTTTGGAAGTTGGGCTGAGTGAAGGGCTTTTCAGCTTAGAGCCAATAAGATCTGTGGCTCTGACCTGGGCATCCTTCGAGTCCAGGGCAGGTCCATTTCCAGTGATCCAACTCTTGGCAGAGCTGCCAGGGCTCTTCACAAGCTGACTTCTGCTGAAGCCCAGGCTTACCACATTGAAAGCCACTGCAGTGGACTGGCCTGTTGGGTCTCCTTGAGGGCAGATCACTGTACAGATCAGCCATTAATAGGCCTGCCACCCATTGCTTCTGATGCCGAGCTTTCCTTTCCTCCTGGTTTGTGTTAAAGCAGACCAGAGGATGCAAGTCAAGGGAGTGCCCGTGTCCCATCTCTAATCTTCGGTGGCCTGAACTACAAGTCTATAGTCACAGGCATGTTCTGTAGTAGTTTTTCTAAGGTAGACAATGTCCATGAGGAAAATTATATTCTCACTTTAAAACTTTCTTTCCCTTTGGTCTGAAAGGGAGGTTTTTTCTACTTACTGTATACTTCGCTGATGGCGAAGTGAATCTAGCTATGAGATTATTATTTGAGTTCTTATTTTGGCTATGCTATTACAGAAAAATGTTAGCCATCTCTTTTATAAGGTCTAAAGATTAAATTGTGCGTCCTACAGATTCCTTCATAATAGAATTAGTTTCCTACCTTGAAGAGAATAGAGAAATGAAAGAACAAGTTAGGCTTAGAATAGAGAAATGAGGAAGCAAGTCCTAGATCGCTTGCTGACAATAGCAATATCACATGAATACTTAGCAAACCGTTTCAACCATTAGATAACAACTTAAGAAAACATTTACCAGAAGGTCCAATGCCTTCTATAAATTTTAAGAATCATGTATTTGAAAACACCTCTTAAATATCTAACATGGTGTAGTTTGTTTAGCCAGTAAACTTAAGCACAACCATCTAAAATGTTTTTAGTTTCTTTCTACCAACAAGTCTAAAACATATGATACACAGATTCAGGTCCCACAAATTAAAATGTATCTTTGATTGATTTTAGCAGCTTAAATTTATGGACAATCTTATCTATAAGCCATTTAAAATAAAACTCTTAATAAAATTTTCCCATGTGGACATACAATATGTACACACATATAATATAGCATAATAGACCAATATATCAATTTTAATAATAGCTTTTAAAATCTTTAACTCTTTTTGTAGATTGCCAATTGATTTGAATTGCTTTTTCTTTTTAGTAACCTCAGTTAACCATACTTTCTCTCAGTTGGTACTGTTAATACATTATTGGCTTCATCTGTTTATAGAGCCATCCCAAAGTACTGAATACAATAAAAGTGGCTGGAAAAAGTCCATAGGAACCTATAGGAGGACAGCTAAACACAGAACCAACAACGCTTTAGTTTTATGAGCAGCAGATCCTATATAACTGTGGATGACAAAAGACTTTAAGTCGCCATGTTTAAAATTATAAACTCATCAACCAACAAGAGGCACTTGCTTACTTCACAGTATTTTTGAAAGCACCTGTAGGATTTTACAAGTATTTAACCCTTTAAGCCTCTGGGGCTTTCTCATTAAGATAACTATCATGTCTAGTAACACAAGATCATTAGACTTTTTAATTCTCAAACATTTGTATTAATAGCATTTTCCATTATAGAAACTTAAAGTCTGGTACCACATCACATCTTGACAGTACTTCTAATATACTCCAAATAGACTGATTAGTTGGTGTCTCTATAAGATGAGAGACATAGGTCCTTCGATTTTTTCAGTTGGGCCCAAACTGGAAAAACCAAAGTCCAGGATTTACTGGAAATTTTAGAGACCAGATTGTTTGAAACTTTGATTTTTTGAATGCCTGTCAAGAATGCCAAGAAGGCTCAAAATCCAAAATATCTGGTTGAAATAAGATTTCTTAAAATCATGACATAACATAGACCAAATTTGATCATTGTTACAAGGTGATTATTCAAATTTTTGAAAAAAGCACATATTTAAATAACCCATAGCTCTTAATAAAAATTCAGCTGTTTTTGAACAATTAGAATTTAACAGACATCAAGAGAACATAATAGATTACTTTAACACATTGCTTTAACAGAGCATCAGAGTTTAATTCTATGTCAAAGAGAAATTGAGCTTCCTGTGATCTTTTGCTGTGAGGTTTCCTTCCTTTACCTTCTTTCATATTGGTGACCATGTTTCTGTGTTTCTGTGTGTAAGACATCTTTAAGCATCTTTTGCAGGGCAGGATGAGTGGCAACAAATTCTTTCAGTTTCTGTTTGCTATGAAAAGTCTTAATTTCACCTTCATTCACAAATGAGAGCTTTGCAGGATATAGTATTCTGGGCTGGCAGTTGTTCTCTCTTAGTACCTGGGCTATGTCTCGCCATTCCCTTCTAGCTTGTAGGGTTTCTGATGAGAAGTCTGCTGTGAGTCTAATTGGAGATCCTCTAAGAGTGATCTGACGTTTCTCTCTTGCACCTTTTAGGATCTTTTCTTTATGTTTCACTGTGGTGAGTTTGATTACAACATGTCGTGGTGAGGATCTCTTTTGGTCATGTTTATTAGGGGTTCTATAAGCTTCCTGTACTAAGATGCCTCTGTCCTTCTCCAAACCTGGGAAATTTTCTGCTAGTATCTCACTGAAAATGCCTTCTAATCCTTTCTCCCTCTCCATGCCTTCAGGAACTCCTAGAACCCGAATGTTGGGTTTTTTAAGAGTATCCTGTAGATTCCCGACAATATTTTTTAGATTTCTAATTTCTTCTTCTTTTCTTTGGTTTGCCTGTTTCCTTTCCTGTTCTCTGTCTTCTAAGTCTGATATTCTATCTTCTGCTTCGCCCATTCTGTTTTTAAGGCTCTCTAATGTGTTTGTCATTTGATCTATTGAACTCTTCATTTCATTATGATTTCTCGTCACTATCACAGTTTCTTGTTCCAGTAGTTGTTTCATTTCATTTTGATTCCTCCTTAATATTTCACTTTCACGAGAGAGATTTTCTATCTTGTCCATGAAGGATTTCTGTAGTTCAAGAATTTGTTTTTGAGAACTTCTTAATGTTCTTATCAATTTTTTGAGATCCGCTTCTTGCATTTCTTCGATCTCATCATCTTCATAATCTTGAATTGGGGTGTCTTTTTCATTTGGGGGCGTCATAGTTTCTTCCTTGTTCTTGTTAGCTTGGTTTTTGCGTTTGTTGTTTGGCATGTTGGAGATATTTGGTTTCTTCACTGTGGTGTTTTTTCTTGTTACACTATGGCTCTATATTAAGTGGACTGTCTGCTTTCAGTGGAGCCTTAGAGGCTTGAGATGAGTGTGGACTGAGAGCTGTGTTTGGTTCCTCAGGGTTGAGGGTGTGTCAAGGATGACACTCCCAGGTTAGGTGTGGTAAATCTCTCTTTCTTTTTTTGATTTAAAAGGGAAGTAATTCCGCACAGCTGAACGTAATTGGAGGTAGTTAGCAGGCAAATGATATACCCACAGGAGCCAGAGATCAGAAGCTCTTTCCCAAGGGCCACACAGGGAATCTCTGCTGCCCTCAGTGTGGGCTCCAATTCTCCTGCAGTCTCCCACTGGGTTGCCAAGTTAGATGCTAACCTCCTGTTATTTCACCCCTCCCCACAGAGTCAGGTTTTTCTGCTAGGCTCAGGGCTGGTGCAGACCTGAGGTCGCCCTGCTTATGACGTATGTCCAAAATGGCGCCTGCTCTGTCTTGCTCGCCTGTGAGAGGTGAGCGGAGAGAGAGAAACTTGTGTCCGTATCAGTCACTTTTTTTATTTTTTTTTCTCTCTCTTCTAGTTAGCCTGGTGAACTTTTCCCCACGGAGTTTCAAGCCTCGTTCCCTCTAGCCTCCTCTTTCCGCTTGCCTGCTGGTATCTCGGGCTATGGAGGTTCGGCTCACCTCGCGTTCCAGCGCTGGTGCATTGAGTCTGCCGCTGGTGTCCCGAACTTGGGCTCCCACGCTCTCCACGCAGGTCCACTGTGAATCACTAGTTCCGGAAGAGTTTCCTCTGCTGTTTCATCCCCTACTCTTCCTTGACCCTGCAGTATCTCCACTTATATTAAACTTTCTCTCCCCCCGGACTAAGTGTGCTTCCTGTCTATTCCGCCATCTTGTCGCCTCTCCCTAATCATTTTTTTTTAAAGATTTATTTTTTGTTTTATTTGAAAAGAGAGTTACAGAGAGAGGTAGAGACAGAGAAAGAGAGGTCTTCCCTCCACTGGTTCACTCCTCAGATGGCTACAACGGCCAGAGCTGCACTGATCTGAAGCCAGGAGCTTCTTCCGGGTCTCTCATGCGGGTGCAGGGGCCCAAGGACTTGGGCCATCTTCTACTGCTTTCCCAGGCCATAGCAGAGAACTGGATCAGAAGAGGACGCCTCCTTATGTTTTAGCCTTGGATTCCCTGCTTAGTTAGTCCAGCTCGGCACTCCTGTGTTCCCATCAATACCCATGGGGCAAGCACATGGTGATACTCCACGGGCTGGTGTGGCAGGCAATTTGGCCCTACAGTGGAGGCTCAACATTTTATATTTTCAACATACATTTTTTACATTTCAAAGTTCTTTTTGAAGCTATTCTAAATGGAATTATTTTCTTAATTTCATTTTCAAGTTATTTTATCTCCAGTGTCTACAAGTAATTTCTATATGTTCATATTGTATTCTTCAACTTTGCTAAACTTGCTTATGAGCTTGAATTTTTTTTTTTTTTGGTAGATTCTTTGGGATTTTCTACACATAGGGTTATTTCTTCTGTGAATAGAAATAGTTTTCATTCTTACTTTCTAATCTGGATACCTTTTGTTCGTTTTTCTTGCCTACATGCCATGGCTAGAACCTCCAGTGTAATGCTGAATAGAAGTGGTAAGAGTGATCATCCTTGTCTTTTCCCTGGTCTTGGAAGGGAGACTTTTTATCTTTTACTTTTAAGAATGACATTAGCTGTGAATTTATCATAGATGTCCTTTATAAGACTGAGAAAATTCTCTTCTATTCCCAATTTATTGAGTCACTTTTTTAATCAGGAGAGGAGTATTGAATTTTGTCTATTGCTTTTTCAATGTCTGTTGAGATAATTGTGTGTTTCTTTTATTCTGCTAATTATGTATTACGTTGATTGTTCTCATGTTGAGCTAACTTTACATTCTTGGCGTAAATCCTGCTTGGTCATGGTTTATACCCATTTTTATATTTTGCTGAGCTTCATGTCCCAGTATTTTGTTGAGAACTTTTATATCATATTTATAAGGAATATTGGTCTTTAGTTTCCTTGTGAAGCCTTTGTCTGGCTTTGCTACCAGGGCAACATGAGAATCACAGGATGTGGTAGGAAGCGCTCTCCCCTCTGTTTTTGTGAGCCTGAGAGACTGCTAGCACATAGTGCTGTGCTGAAGATAACCTAGACTAAAACTGTGGTGTTGTATCTCTTCTAAGAGCATCTCCCATTGAGAGAACTTAAATATAAATAATGCTACAAAGATCTAAAATACTATCATCTTCCTCTAAGCCAGTTTTTTAAAAAAAATTTATAAAAGATAACAATATGTAGAGATTATAAAAGTGCTTTTTCAAGTCTTCTCCAAAAAGTAAACCCACTGTTTTGTTTTTTTTTTTTTTTTTCACTTTCTTTCATGACTGAAAATGTGTTTTCCTCTTTAATTCTGCTTCTTAAAATATGTCTTATTTCCACAGTTTTGCACAAAGATCCAAGACAGGTATATCTTTGTCTTCTTGAAATTGGACGGATTGTGTCAAGGTATGTACTCCACTGTATTTCAGAACGTCAATGTCGTAAACATTTTTAAGCTATTTAGTTTTAGCTTATAACATCATTTCCTCTTTAAAAACTTAATTTCCTATTTTAACTTCCTTTTGGTGTCTTTAACTTTATTCACTATGTGTGAGCATATGCCAACATCTGTTTTCTCATATAAACTGGAAGAGGAAATACTTAAACTTTTTAGATTAAGTCTAGGGTAAGGACACATAGTCTTAATTATAGTTCTAGTCAAAGCAAGTCCTCTGAATGAAGAGAGGATCTGATAAGAAGACCAAGGCTTGGTGTCCCCTCTACCTACTTCAGCCCCATCTTTATTCACTCCCGATTTTAAAGCTGCCTTTCAGGGTCTCAGGTAGATACTGAGGGTATCCAGTAACCCAAATATATGCTGTGATGTGAAGATTCTGACCTGGACTTTTGGCAACCTGTGAGACATTTAAAAGTGTTTCCGGATGTTCCAGTCAAACAACTGGTAGAAGGAAATCATACAGCTTTTGCTTTGAAAATGCACGCGCGCGCGTGTGTGTGTGTTTGTGTGTGTGTGTATGTATCTGTGTATAGTCTTGAAATGCAAGGAAGTGTTTGGGTCACCTTTGCTTGAATGATCAGATCTCCTGGTTGGTTTTCAGATATGGAGTGGAGCCACCGGTATTAGTAAAACTGGAGAAAGAAATTGAATTAGAAGAAACCTTGCTTAATACTTCTGGGCCTGAAGATTCCATCAGTATTCCCAAATCATGCTGTCAGCATGAAGAGCTGCATGAAGCTGTAAGTAATGGCCACATTTTCGTTTGATTTTGATACCTCGGAGTCTTCTAGTTTGCTACACATGATGCTAATGCTTAAAAGACAGTGTTTCTTGTTCATAACATACACCAGTTACTAATCTCCACTTCCTGATGAGTTCAAGGAAATACATATATTTATATATATGTAAAATATATACGTATTTTCTTTTTAAGATTTATTTATTTTGAAATTCAGAGTTAGAAGGGAGATATATAGAGAGGAGAGAGATCTTCCATCCCCTGGTTCACTCCTCAGATGGCCACAATAATCAGGGCTGGGTCAGGCTGAAGCCAGGAGCTTCATCTGGACAGGTGCCCATATGTGATGCCAGTATCGCAGGTGGTGGCATTACCTCCTAGACATTGCCAGCCCCAAGGCACTATATTTTAAAGGTGATTGGTTATCATTTTTGTGTGATGAGGAATGGGTTTATTTGGGGGGTGATGGGGTCAACAGACTGGAACCCTTCATGTAGGATACTGTAGCCACAATAACTCATTGATTCTTTTTTTAACATGGTAGTATTATAATCTGATTTGCATATTATAAGGATTACTCTCACGGTCATGTAGAGGTTATGTTGGTTTTATGGTAATAATCCATGCATAAGATGATGAGAGCTTGAACTTGAACAGCAGTAGTGGGAATGGAGCAAAAGGAACAAATGTAAGACACAATTAGGAAGTAGAATTGACAGGAATCCATGACTGTGAGGAAGGGAGAAAAGCTAGAGTGATGTCCAAGTATTCTAAATATATGATATACTGGTACTTGGAGAATCTAGGAATAGGAATATTTGTGAGGGAAAACTGGTTTTTTTTTCCCTAAATATTGTCCCCTGACAATATATGTAAATTTGTTAGGTGATAGATTGAGGCTGAAAAGTCTTCTTAACGTGATCTGTTCATTATGTAAAAGTTAATAGAATTGCATTTCACTAGGCTGTGGGTTTTCTACAGCAACTGCAGTATTAAGTGATCTTGGTGAATTTAGTTTAGAATAATTCAAATGTTGGTACCATTTTTTTAGAAGTGCTTAATGTGTAAAACTATTGTAAATAACAAGTAAGTCATTACCAATACACATTTAAAAAGTATTGCTTAGATTATTTGTTTAACATAAGTCTACAATAAAACCTTCAGGCCTTGCAGGAGAGATGCACATGTCAACCAGAGCAACTCTTTATCAGATCAAGATGTGTTTGTTTGTGTAATGTTACTAATATTTATGAAGACTTTGAATATCAGTATGGAAAGAAGAAATAATATACTTGATAAAAAACAAAGTTGATTTTAAATCTCTTAAAGAATGATTAAATAACAAGAAAACTTCAGGAAAATATTTTTATTTGATGAGAATTACTAGGTTTTCATTTTCTTATTATATAAAGACCATACAAAATTTAGTAAGAAAAACATTTCTGGTCAGTAAAAGGGCAGGACTGTGTTCATACAAGAAAATAATCATATTGAAACTTGCTGATATCAATACTATTTGCCCCATTAGGAAAACATTTTTAAATTATGAAACCTGGAAAATTCTGGTTAAACTATTCCTATGTGTTGCTGTTGGTAGTGGAAAATGATGTAGACTTTTGAAAAATAGATTGACAAGTGGATATCAAGAACTACAAAAATATTCTTTGCTCATTTTTATTGAAAATGACAAAGGAAATAATGAAAAATGAAAATATTACCATTTTATTTATATTGGTAAAAAATTGTAAACAATGTAAATACCCTCAAATAGGTTAATAGCTTGGTGAATTAGGATTCATTATCTCAACAAAATAATCATGTTATGTGATCATTATGATGCCTGTGTAGCAAGAAGAAAAACATGTATTTTGGGAAAAATATATACATACAAACCAACTGCATGAAAATCATAAGCTTGACAATAATCAGTAGTATTGTAGTGCCATTGTAGATGATTTCCTTTTTCCTTTAGTGTTATGTTAGTTATGCAATAAATAAAACCAGAAGAAAGTATTTCTTATCCACTGCTCTAGTTTCTTATGCCCACTGCCTTGTTTAGATTTTAGGCTAGTGCTGATTTGTACTGTTCAATATAAGTGGTATTTGGAGATCTTAAATAAGGAAATAAGTGACTTATCCGAACACATTTCTCTAAACGTGTGTGTGTGTGTGTGTGTATGAATACAATGTCCACCTATACATATATGACCTATGGATATCTTGAGGTCATGATTAAAAATAGAGCAATGATCTGATTTGTCAATTAGGGTTCTGTTAAGAGGTATACAATTGCAGTATTGTGTACTTATGAAATTTTTGTACAGAAAGTAGTGATTAAAAGAAATGTTTTCTTTCATATTAGTTTGATTAACTAATGCAAAACATGCTTCTAATAATTGTAAACTCTTTACCTGAGTTCAGTTTCTTTTTAATCATTTCATGTATATGGTTATGTGGATGTGTGTGTATGAACGTGTGCATGTGTACACACATACAAGTGTCTAAGCTATGTACATGATAATCTTGATTGATTCATGAAAATCCATTTTATTAGCTTATAAACATACCATCTTGTGAAGTGAATGATGGAGGAGAATAAATTCCTGACCCTTATCATTCATTTTTGGTAGATAATTAAATATAACCATATAAAGTTCTACTAATACACAGCTAAATTGTATATATCTGAGGAAATATTCTTTATATCATGTCCAAGTTTAATTAAATGTTTATTTAAATATACCTGTGTGACAAGATAGACGAGAAAAGTATTTTTGACCTTGCTTTTTCAAAAGTATAATTTTAGGTAAAGTCAAATATTTCCCAATGTGGCTGAAATGTCTTTTTTTCTCAATCAAGTGTGTTTCAATAAATATCTTCAATTTATTTTAATCTTCATGCTTTAAATATAGAATTTTTAAATATTTTTTATATTTACAGAAATTTCACTTCTCTTATTTTATATTTACCGGGGAAAAAATTCTGTAAGCTCCTTGAAACTTAGAAGTAGAGTTCCCGTGGCAGACCATTGAAATGAAGCAAGCACTTTCAGAAAAATCCTTCCTGAATTAAAATTTTTAAGAATTTTGTCCAGAGTTGAGTAAATAGAGATCAGTCTATCTCTGCCTCTTTTAACAATAGCTTTGAACAAATCCTGATATTTCCTCAGAATATTAGTTTAGCATCGTGTTAAGGGACAAATGCAAATTCCTACTTAACCCTTTTCAGACTGGCCAGACTTTGATTTGACACTGACATATTACTAGTTCAGGTCTTGAAACAATTCAGGCCTGATAATGAACTCAGGCCACCTAGCACTCAGTAAGTGTGTTTTGAATCTTTGGCGCTGTCTAATCATACTTGTGTATCTCCTCCTGTGGTCATGAGGACACAGCAAGCCCAATGACACTGGGCAGAGGGAGGGACTTTATCACTGCTGGTATTTATGTTAGATTAGCAGTGTCTAATCTTAGTATGTGTTCACTAGTAAAGGAAAAGAGAAATTATATGGTTGGACTGGATTTGATTTTCCTAGCTATCAAATGACATTGCATTTTAACTTTAAACAAACTACTTTTTGTAACAGGCACTGAATTTGTATTTATTTTTAATCTTAGGTTAAACATATTGCTGAAGACCCTCCCTGTAGTTGTTCTCATCGATTTTCAATTGAGTACTTATCTGAAGGGCGTTACCGACTAGGGGATAAAATACTGTTTATAAGAGTAAGTGTGCTATTTACATGTACGTACAAACAGATCTCGTTTTGAAATTGGGTTTATTGCTTTACCAACCTCTTTTTGCTTTGCTTTTAAAAAATTGAAATGGAGGGTGCATCTCATGGAAGAATTTCATTGTACAGGAAAAATATGCTCCATCAATGTTTTAATGAAAATCTCTTTTTTTGTTTTTGAAACATGTATGTTAAATGGCATTATATTCTATTCAATTCTTAACTTTTTATAAGCTTTTAAAAAGGCAAAATATGGTACCCTTGCCTTTCATGATGAGTTCAGGTAAACACTTTAAACAGCGAACAGCTAACTTCAGGATATCTAAGGCTAGACATTGAAATATAATTGAGGGAACAAAACTTTGGTACTTCAAGTAACTTATGCCATTTTTCAAATTTTCTAAAAGGAAATAATCTTCAACTATAAGAATAAAAAACAGAAACAAAACATCTAATGAACTGAAATATCTGTAATGAGTAAAGAAAATAGAAATGCAGTTTATGAAAATATATGCTCTGGACTTTATGCATAAAATCTTTTCCTCACTGACCCAGCATCAATATGTATTTGTGTATATATATATATATATATATATACACTGGTATATACGTGTTCATTTCTTCCTGTCTCATCTGCAGTTCATTAATTGTCCCTTCTCCTGATGAGATTGAAATTTCCTCTTTTCAACATTCTTCCCAATTCTGATATAATATTTCACCATCCGGTTTCCTTCTCTTTCACATATTATCATTATTTCTCCACCCTCTACCCAAGTCACACAGAAACATATGTACTGTCTACCTTCTAATTAACTTTCTTTTTAAAGGCAATCTGTTATAGCCATAACACACAAAGCATGGGATTTGGAATTAAAATGTGTGCAGTGGAAGGCGTTTGGCCAAGCCCTTAAGCTGCCAGTTGGGAATCCTGCATCCCATATCAGAATGCATGTGTGCAAATTTCGACTCTGTTCCTGGGTCCAGCTTGCTGCTATTGCGTACCCTGGGAGACAGCAGGCCAAGTTCTTGGGTCCCTTCCACCCACATGGGAGACCTGGATTGAGTTCCCAGCTTTCCTCTGCAGGCATTTGGGGGGTGAACCAGTGGATGGGAGCTTTCTGTCTGTCTGTCTCTCTCTCTGCCAAATAAATAAATACTTAAAGTTTGTGGGCAGTTTTATATAGTTGTGCATATTTGCCTATTGCATGGACAGATGCCTGAAATCCAACTTGTGCTGTACTGACAAAGCCAGGGTTTCTTATCCCCACAAAAGCATCATTTGGATTCAGGCAGTCTAGATTATTAAAAGCCAGGCCAAGCTGTGTGACTTGGGAAATGCTCCTTAATTTCAAGAGACATAGTTTTCTTGTCTGTAAAGAACTAATAATAAATCTTAGCAAAGTGCCTTTAAGATTAAATTTATATGATATATGAAAATAATTCATTAACTTGTAAAATTATTAAATTATAAATTGCTTGATCTTTTTTCTTCCCTGTTATTTTTTTTAAAAATCAGGCACTTTTTTTCCTTAAGCCCTCTTTTCTTTCTTTCTCCTTCCAGCTCTCCTCTCTTCTTTCTTTCCATTTATTTATTTTTTAAAAGATTTACTTATTTATTTGAGAGGCAGGGTTACAGAGAGGCAGAGGCCAAGAAAGAGAGAGAGAGGTCTTCCATTCACTGGTTCACTCCCAAGATGGCTGCAGCAGCCAGAGCTGTGCCTATCTGAAGCCAGGAGCCAGGGACTTCTTCCTGGTCTCCCACACAAGTGCAGTGGCCCAAGGACTTGGGCCATCTTCTGCTGCTTTCCCAGCCCATAGCAGATAGGTGGATTGGAAGTGGAGCAGCCGGGACTAGAACCGGTGCCCATATGGGATGCCGGCACTGCAGGTGGTGGCTTTACCTGCTATGCCACAGCGCTGGCCCCTCCTTCCATTTATTTTTAACTCTTCATTGAACAATATTGCCCTTGTACTTACTTTTGTGTATTAATAACTTGAATTTTTAAGATGCAAGTTATTTGTAAATATCTTCCTTACAGATTGTAGGATTTTGATTGTTGTATAATTCAACATGAATTAAATCTATTAATACAAGGGACAGTCAATTTGTAGTGAAGATGTGGGCAAAATCTCTGAATCTCATAGTTCATAGACATCACAAATTGTGACTGCTAATGAATTGTAATTATTATAAACTTCACTACTTCACAGCTTATTTTTAAATTTTCCTTTGGGCGCAGATGCTTCATGGAAAACATGTTATGGTCCGTGTTGGTGGAGGCTGGGATACTCTTCAAGGATTTTTGCTTAAATATGATCCCTGTCGAATATTACAATTTGCTACACTAGAGCAAAAAATTCTAGCATTTCAAAAAGGAGTTTCTAATGAAAGCATACCTGATTCACCTGCCAGAATACCTCAGCCTCCTGAAATGAATCCTTTGTCAGCAGTTAACATGTTTCAGAAACAAACTTCAAAACCTAGCACACCAGTTCCCAGGAGCAAGGAGAAGCAGGTGCATCCACCAGGTGTTCTGCAGCCAGCTTCTTCACGGAAAGGAAGTAATCTCGGCTCCACGTCAGACCCGTCTAAATTTCCAAAGTCCCCAGCAGTGTCTTCCCATCTTAAGTTCAAGTCTTCTAAAGACAAAACAAAAAAGCCACATACTCCATCAAACAATGTCTCATCTTCACTGGCTTCTTTAAACCCGGTAAGTAAAAACACTTCTTCACCTGCTTTATCAAGAACTGCACCTTGTGTTTCTGAGTCATCATCCTCCAGGACCCCTAAGGCCAAGGTTATTCCGGCCCACAGATCAAAAGACCTGCCTGAGTCTCCTCTGTTGCCAAGTAAATATTCTGGAAAAACTGAGTTGAAGTATTTGAAACAGAATCATATTTCTTCAAAGGATGAAAAAGTAATTCACTCAGCTGCACATTTAAGTTCATCGTCAAAGTATCCAAAGGTACCTAAAGCAAACATACACATAAGGCCTAAACCTTCTCCTTTGCAGTCCCCTGCAAAAATGACAAAATCCAGTTCTAAAACCAAAGCCACAGTTCTAGAAACACTGCCTCAGCCATCTGCTGGAGCCTCTCATGCAGGGGTAGTCCCTGCACAGAAACTTAAGTCAGCCTTGAATCTAAATCAGCCAGTTTCTGTGTCCTCCATTTCCCCTGCGAGAAATGCACAGGAATCAAAAGATGCTAAAATTTCAGTTGCCAAAAAGCAGCATCAGAATAAAAGTACATGCCAAAAGCCAGGACCAAGTTCCTCAAAATCCCCTGGCCGTACTCCATTGTCAATCATGAGTCTTCCCCAGTCTTCTGCAAAAGCACAGATGATACCAAAGTCAGCACACAGTGCCACAAAGGGCCAGTATTCAGCCAAAGGGCCTCCCAAAAGTGACAAGACTCCAACTTCAAGCAGGAAACCACCTTCATCTGGTAAGGAAGCAGATAATGGAGATAAGAAACCTACTGCAAAGAAAAAGGAAGATGATGACCATTATTTTGTTATGACTGGAAGTAAGAAACCTAGAAAATAAATAAATATATATATATATGTTTGTGTGTCATTTTAAGAAAATGGGACAGGAGCAGGTCAATGTGTTAGCTTTGCACATAAAAATTTCTCCTGTATGTATTTGTCCAAATAGGTACAGACATTAAGTACAATGGAATGGATGACTAAGGTTGAGGATGGGGTCAGAGGCTGGGATGAGGAGGAGGCTCCTCAGAATTCAGAGCTCTGAATTCACCAGAAGCTACTCTTGTAAGGCATATTGTTGTAAAATCACCACATGGTTCTTATTGAAAAATAGACGTGCATGTGATTTCAGTCTATAGCATCATTATCAGTGGCTGTCTTTAAGGGAAATGTACAAGTCAAATAACACTACTAGAATTACAACTACAGCAGGAGTGGGAAACCTTTCTTCTGTGAAGGGCCATTTGGATATTTATAATGTCATGCTTGGTTCATACAGAATTATCAACTTAAAAAAATTAGCTTGCTCTGGGTTTATTGAATTGCGAGTCAAGGCAGGCCAGACCAAAGGACCTGCAGGCCCATGGACTGGTTGTTCCCTACCCCTGAACTATAGGGACTATTTTTAAAATAGAGTTTTAAAAGATGGGGTTACATACTTGCTAATACAGCAGTGGTGCTCTTAATATTAGATATTACATTTTAGTAAAAAAGGAACGGTTTGGCACTTGTCCTACAGAAGGTATCTAATTTAACTTCCTGGTCAGCATTGCCTAGTCCAACAATGCCAGGTGACAGTGGTGTGCATGTTAGCTTGGCATTGCTCTGGGTGAGGTACAGTTCTTAGTACTTACATGTTTTTAAGCTTTCAAATCAGAAGGAAGAGATTATTTTACCTGGCTTATATTAACATTGGTAATATTTTGTTACCAGTGTTTTTGGTATAAATAAAATTAACTTATTGAAACAAAAACTGAAACTTGGTTTAAAAAAATCCAAGATTTTAAGCTATATTGTCTATAAAAACTTTGCTTATATTTTAGTAGATATTGTGCAATGTGATGGGGAGACTGATTTAATAGCTACTAGCATATTAAAGATATTTTAATGTTTCCTATGAATACAGATATGAATTTTACATGAAAATAATGTATTTTAACATCAGAGTTATTTTAACAATCTTTTTATTTTATATTTTGATGATCCAACACTAATATTTATTTTATTGCTCAAATTACTTTGCTTTTGCCTTTTGGGCACTCTTTTTTTTTTTTTTTCCCCAGAGAAACCTTTTATTTAAGGAAAAACAAACTTCATGCATTTCATAAGTACAACTCTAGGACTATATTGATTCTTCCCTCTGTGCCTGCCTTCCCACCCACACTCGCATACTTCTTCCACCCTCTCCTATTCCCAGTCTTATTTTATACTAATGTCTATTTCCAATTAACTTTATACACAGAATATTAAGTCTACAGTAAGAACTTCTCAATTTGTATGAAAAAAGGAAAAAAATTTAAAGATTAAAAATTGAAAAAAAACTTTCTCAACAGTTGAAATAAGGCTGTTCAGAGTCATTGCATCTCAAAGTTAAATTAACTTGTTTTTAAGAAACTTAATTAACTTAAAAAAGAACAAACCAAGAATGATACATCTTTTAGAAGCACTTAGAGAGAACTGTAGCTTATGAGACATAAGAATATCCTAAATACTTACTACATTAAAAGAAAGTAAGTCTTTGGGAACAAGTTTTATCATTAATTAAAGAAGCTCCTAAGAAAACAAACAATGGAGTTGGACACTTTGGCGTAACTAAAACTTATGAGACATAAGTATATCCTCTACTTAATATACTAAGATGGAATAAATCTTTGAAAACAAGTTTTACTGCTAGCTCTCCTAAGACAGCTCTTTGAGGGCAGAGGTCCTGCATGAGAAGTTAGTGTACAGTGACTCCTGTTGTTAATTTAATAATTAACACTCTTATGTATGATGTCAATGACCACCCGAGGCTTTTGACATGAGCTGCCTAGGCTATGGAAGCCTTTTGAATCCACAAACTCCATCAGTATTTATATAAGGTCATATGCAAAGTGGAAATTCTCCCCTCCCTTCAGAGAAAAATACATCCATCTTTGATGATCATTTTTATCCACAGTGTTCTCACCCATAGAGGTCTTCATTTTTTGCCATAGTGTGTTGGCTTTCCATTCCTGATGTGCTCTCTTGGGCTTGTCAGCCAGACCAGAATGCCCAAAGGGCTGATTCCGAGGTCAAAGTGCTACTTTAAGTGATTGTCATTCTATGAGTTTGCTGTATGGACTGTTTTGCATGCTGGAGCATTCACTCCTTTTTATTTCTATCTATTATTATTACCAGACACTTAATCCTATTTATATGATCACTTTAACACTTAATGTTATCCATATGATCACTCCAATATTTAAAATGCTATTTTACCCCCCAGCTTAAGAGGATTTGGGGTCCCATGGAAAGTTTTTAAACTGTACCATTAGAAGTAAGTCCATAAGAATGTATAAAGAACTATACAGCTTTACAATTACAGACTTCATACACTTTCTAATTACAACTTTAGGAATATATTGATTCTTCCCATTGTGCCCATACTCCAACCCCTCTTCCTCCTCCTTCTCTTATTCCCACTCTTATTTTTTACTAGGATCTATTTTCAATTAATTTTATACACATATGACTAACTCTATGTTAAGTAAAGAGTTCAATAAATAGTAAGAAGAAAAAAACTGTTCCTCAATAGTCAGGACAAGGGCTGTTCAGAGTCATTGCTTCTCAAAGTGTCAATTTCATGTCTACAGATTGCCTCCTAGGTGTTCTGTTAGTTATCATGGGTCAGGGAGAACATACAGTATTTGTCCTTTTGGGACTGACTTATTTCACTAAGTATGATGTTTTCCAGTTTCATCCATTGAATTGTAAATCACCAATTTCATTTTTTTTGCTGCTGTATAGTATTCCATGGTGTATATATCCCATAATTTCTTTGTCCAGTCTTCCATGCATTTGGATTAATTCCATATCTTTGCTATTGTGAATTGAGCTGTAGTAAACATGGGGGTACAGATAGCTCTTTCTTATGCTGATGTCACTTCCTTTGGGTAAATTCCCAGGAGTGGGATGGCTGGGTCATATGATAGATTTATATTCAGATTTCAGAGGTATCTCCATACTGTCTTTTTTTAAAAAGATTTATTTATTTTTACTTGAAAGAGTTACATAGATGAGAGACAGAGAGAGAGGGAGAGAGAAGTCTTCCATCCACTGGTTCACTCCCCAGTTGTCCGCAGCAGCCGGAGTTGAGCTGATCTGAAGCCAGGAGCATCTTTCAGGCTCCCACATGGGTGCAGGGCCCAAGGACTTAGGCCATCTTCTACTGCTTTCCCAGGCCACAGCAGAGAGCTGGATCAGAAGTGGATCAGCCAGGTCTCGAACTGGCGCCCATATGGGATGCCGGCACTGCAGGCGGCGGCTTTACCCACTACGCCACAGCACCAGCCCCCATACTGTCTTTCGTAGTGGCATTATCTGTTTACATTCCCACCAACAGTGGTTTAAGGTACCTTTTTCCTCACATCCTCAACAGCATTTGTTGTTTGTTGACTTTTGTATGAACGCCATTCTAATGGGAGAAACATGGTTTTGATTGGCATTTCCCTGACAGCTAGTGATCCCGAGCATTTTTTCATATGTCTGTTGGCCATTTGGATTTCCTCTTTTGAAAAATGCCTGTTTAATTCCTTTCCCATTTAATAACTGGGTTGTTTGTTGTTGAGTTTCTTGGTCTCTTTGTATATTCTGGTTATTAATCCTTTATCAGCTTTATAGCTTGCAAATAATATCTCCTATATTGCCTCTTCACTTTCCTGAGTGTTTCTTTTCCAGTACAGAGCTTCTCAATTTAATGTAATCCCATTTGTCATTTTTGGCTATGATTGCCTGTACCTCTAGGGTCCTTTCTAAGAACTCTTGGCCTATGCCAGTGTCTTGCAGGGTTCCCCCAGTGTTCTCTAATAATTTGATGGTAGATGGTATCAGGTTGTAGATTTAAGTCTTTAATCCATTTTGAATGGATTTTTGTGTAAGGTGTAAGGTAGAGATCTTGCTTCATGCTTCTGCATGTGGCGATCCAATTTTCCCAGCACCATTTGTTGAAGAGACTGTCCTTACTCTAGGGATTGATTTTAGCTTCTTTCTCAAAGATAAGTTGGTTGTAGATGCTTGCATTGGTTTCTAGAATTTCCATTGTGTTCCATTTGTCTATCCATCTATTTTTATACCAGTATCAGGCTGTTTTGATTATAGTTGCTCTGTAGTGTATCTTGAAGTCTGCTATTATGATGCATCCTGCTTTGTTTTTGTTGTATAAAATTGCTTTATCTATTTGCGGTTTCATGTGTTTCCATATGAATTTCAACATCATTTTTTCTGCATATGAGAAGAATGTCCTTGGTATTTTAATTGATGTAGCATTGAATCTGTTAAGTTGCTTTCAGTGGTATGGACATTTTGATGGTATTGATTATTCTAATCCATGAACATGGAAGATTTTTTCCCTTTTTGTATATTCTATTTCTTTCTGTAATGCTTTGGAATTCTTATTGTAAAGATCCTTGACATCCTGGGTTAAATTTATTCCAACATTTTTTATTTTTTTGGTAGCTGTTGTGAATGAGATTGATCTTAGAAGTTCTTTCTCAGCCGTGGCACTATTTGTGTATCCAAAGGCTATTAATTTTTGTGTGTTGATTTTATATCCTGCTACTTTACCAAACTCTTCTATCAGTTCCAGTAGTCTATTACTGGAGTCTTTTGGATCCCCAAATATAGAATCATGTCATCTGCAAATAGGGATAGTTTGACTTTTTCCTTCCCAATTTGTATCCCTTAGATCTCTTTTTCTTGCCTAATGGCTCTGGCTAAAACTTCCAGGACTATATTGAATAGCAGTGGTGAGAATGTGTATGCTTGTCTGGTTCCAGATCTCAGTGGGAATGCTTCTAACTTTTCCCCATTCAATAGGATTCTGGTTATGGGTTTGTTATAAATTGCCTTAATTGCATTAAAAATTATTCTTTCTATACCCAATTTGCTTAGAATTTTCATCATGAAAGGACATTGTATTTTATCAAATGCTTTCTCTGCATCTATTGAGATAATCATTTGGTTTTTGCTCTTGAATTTATTAATGTGTATATCACATTGATTTGCAAATATTGAACCATCCCTGCATTCCAGGGATAAATTCTACTTGGTCAGAGTAGATGATCTTTCTGATGTTTTGTTGGATTTCATTGACTAATATTTTGTTGAGGATTTTTATATCTGTGTTCATCAGGGATTGGTTTATAGTTCTCTTTCTCTGTTGCATCTGTTCCAGGTTTGGGTATTAAGGTGAGGCAGGCTTCATAGAAGAAGTTTGGGAGGATTCCCTCCTTTTCAAATGTTTTGAATAGATTGATAAGAATTGTAATTAGTACTTTAATTTTCTGGTAGAATTTAGCATTCAAGCCTTACAGTCATAGGGTTTTCTTTGTTGGAACAGTCTTTATTACTGATTCAGTCTCCATCTTGGTTATTGGTCTCACGTTTTCTCTATCTACATGACTCAGTTTTGGTAGATTGTATCTTTTTAGGAATCTATCCATTTCTTATAGGATTGGTAGTTTATTAGCCTACAGCTCTTTGTAATAATTTCTGATGATTCTTTTTATTTCTGTGTTGTCTGTTGTTAGATTTGCTTTTTCCTCTCTGATTTCATTAATTTTGGTCTTTTCCTTTTTTTTTTTTTTTTTGGTTAGGTGCACCAATTGTGTATCAATTTTGTTTATTTTTTCAAAAAACAGCTTTTCATTTCACTGATTTTTTTTGTTTCAATTTTGTTTATTTTTCACTAATTTTAATTATTTTATTTTAATTATTTTTTATTTCTTTTAATTATTTTAATTTTTATTATTTCAATTATTTCTTTCTTTCTACTAGTTTTGGGTTTGGTTTGTTGTTGATGTTCCAGGTCCTTGATATGCATTAATGGCTCATTTATTTGGTGCCTTCCCAGTTTCTTAATGTAGGTACCAATTGCTATGAACTTCCCTCTTAACACTGCTTTTGCTGTATTCCATAGGTTTTGATATGATGTATGTCATCTTCGTTTGTTTCCAGAAATTTTTGATTTCTCTTTTTATTTCTTCTATGACCTACTCTTTATTCAGGAGCATGTTATTCAGTCTCCATATGTTTATGTATGTTCTAGAGATTCTTGAGTTGTTGATTTTTAGCTTCATTCCCTGTGGTCTGAGAAGGTGCGTGGAATGATTTAGGTTTTTTCGAATTTGGTTTCTATGAGCATAGACTATCTTTCCATCCATTCACTTTCAGTCTACATGCATTGTTGTTGGTGAGATGTGTTTCTTGTAAGCAGCAAATATATGGGTCTTGTTTTCAATCCATTCAGACCATCTCTATCTTTTAACTGGAGGATTGAGGCTATTTATATTCAAGGTAACTATTGATAAGTAACAACCTGACCCTGCCATTGTTCCATAAATATTCCTATTATTTACTTGGATTTATTTTGGATTTCTATTGGTGGTTTTTCTACCTTCTCATTCTTTCATAATGATGGCTATGTGTCTGTGTCTCTGTGTAGCACATCCTTAAGCATTTTCTGTAAGTCTTCATGAGTGTCAACAAATTCTTCCAATTTCTATTTGTTAAGGAAGGTCTTTATTTTGCCTTCATTCATAAGTGCAAGCTTTGTGGGGTATGGTATTCTGGGTTGACAGTTTTTTTCTTTTAAGACTTGGACTATACCTTGCCATTCCCTTATGGCCTGTAGGATTTCTGATGAGAAGTCAACTGTGAGTCTAATTGGTGATTCTCTGAAAGTGATTTGTTGGTTCTCTCTTGCCCATTTTAGAATCTTTTATGTTTTACTGTGGAAAGTTTGATATAATGTGTCTTGGTGAGGGTCTTTTCTGGTCATTTCTTTAGGGGTTTTATGTGTTTCCTCTACTGTAACATCCCTTTCTTTCTCCAGATTGGGAAGTTTTCTGTAACTGTTTTACTAAATAGGCTTTCTACTCGATTCTCTCTTTCCACTCCTTCAGGAACTCCCAAGACCTAAGACCTCTATGATCAGGTAGCTTGATAGTATCCCATAGATATCCAACACTGATTTCAAGTTTTCTTCTTGATTTTTTTTTTCTTGTCTAAGATTTCCAAAGATTTGTCTTCTACTTTGGATATTCTTTCTTCTGCCTGCGTTAAGATTTTTCACTGCATTTTTATTTGATCCATTGAATTCATTTCTAAAATTTCATTTTGATTCCCTTTATATTCTCAGTTTCCTGGGAAAAATTTTCATCCATGTCATATATGGTTTTCTTTAGGTTGTGGATTTGCTTCCGATTTTTTTTTTAATATGCCTATGATTAATTTTCTAAATTCCATTTCTGGCACTTCCATGATCTCTTCATCTTCCCATTCTAATATTGAAATATTGCTGTGTTCCTCTTGGGAGGTCATGGTGACGTCCTTATTCTTATTTCTTTAATTACAACTATTGTTTTATGGCATTTGTGGAGTTGATTTTTAATTTTTCCTTCTGTTGGTTCTCATATTTGGGGTTTTACTTCTGTGGCTTCGTGGAGCTTCTGCCCTTTCAGTGAAAGGTGGCCAGGCAACTGTGAAAGACAGAGGGGAGCCCGCACCAACAACGCCCTCTGGTCTCAGCATCTGTGGGAGCCCTATATGCTAGAGCCTGGGGCCTCTGTGGCTACAGGAAAAGGTATAGTGCATAGCTGGCTTTGGAGTGCTACCATATCCAATGTGGTTGTTATTCTGGAAACTAGCCCCACCATAGAGCATTAACCAGAGCCCCCAGGCCACACCCACCACACACCTCCTGGTATTCCCTCTGTTGGTAGCTCTGGATCACGCACACACACTAGAGTCCCTGGTCTAATGCCTGCCTGCTGCTGCTGGCAACACTGCGTTCAGGTGTCCTGTCTCAGTGATCTGTTATGTACATGTGCCTGCAGGTTTCTGAGTTGTAGCACTGATTTAAAATGGCCCCCACGCCCTCTCAGCCAGGTCGTGGGTTTGTTTTGGGGAGATTGGTTTGAATCAGCAGTCCCCCTCTACTTCCACGTGGACCCCAGGCAACCGCCAGCTTCCCGGGCTCCAGACCAGACCCACACCACTCTCTCTGGCTTGATCCCCATGAATTGGTGCAGACTGACCTACCCCAACATCTCAGGAGTGCAGCTGGCTCACCCTGTCCACGGCTGTGGCTCTCTGTGGGTGCCTTAGCACTCACCACGCAGTTTCAAGCTGTTTCCCCTTTTCCTGTGAGGCTGCCCGGGTGGTTTTCTCTTCTCTTCTCCTCCAAGTGTGTACTCCCTACCTTATTCCCCACGCTTTTTCTTCCTAACGCTGCATAGCGTGCTGCTCCCTAATCCACCTTTTTTTCAGGTTTTAACAATCTTAAAATTAAGATAATGTTAAAAGAATCTTTGATACTATATGTAATGTCTATCACGTGATTAGCATTTTTCTTGAGATTGTGCAATAATACCAGAGTTAGATTTTACCAGTTATTTTAATGGTCTTTAATAACATCATGCTGCCTTTATGTTTCTGATGGCAAGTGGCTAGCCTGTGAGGATGTTTTGTGCTGTGTAGGCAGATTTTCTCAGAAATCTCCCTATCGCATAACGATGGCATAGACTCCATCTATTTAAAATTACACTTGCAAATAATTTATTTTTAAGGTTTGTGACTGTTTAAAAATTATTAATATACTTTGAGAAGTGTTACAGTATTAGGTTATTATGTTCAATATTGAGGTTTGCACGTCTATGTTTGCTTTCAACTAAAATATTTTTACTAGAGAAAAATAAAGTTCATACAAGTGTACAGTCATAGAAGAAGCTTAAGTTGATTACTAACATTCTATAAATCATAAAGCAAGAAAACGTATAAAAATAAGTGCTCTAGGGGTGAGCATCATGGCACAGTGAGTTAAGCCACTGCTTGGGACTCTTTACATCCCATATCAGAATGCCTGGGATCAAGTCTTTGCTTCTGATCCAGATTCCTGCTAATGTACCTGGAGACAGACATAAAGCCAAGGCACTTGGGTTCCTGCCACCTATATGGGAGATCTGGGTGGAGTTCTTGGCTCTTGACTTCAGCCTGGACCAACCATGGCTTTTTTTTTTTTTTTTTTAAGATGTATTTATTTAGGACGCAGAGTTACAAAGAGGGGGGAAAGACAGAGAGAGGTCTTCCATCTGTTGCTTCACTCCTCAAACAGCTGCAATGATGGAGCTGAGCCAACCTGAAGTCAGGAGCCAGGAACTTTTTCCAGGTCTCTGCTTGGGCCATCTTCCACTGCTTCCCAAGCATTAGTTGGGAGCAGGATCAGAAGTGGAGCAGGGACCAGCACTGTGGCGTAGTGGGTAAAGCCACCACTTGCAGTGCCAGCATCCCATATAGACAATATTTCCAGTCCCAGCTGCTCCACTTCCCATCCAGCTCTCTACTATGGTCTGGGAAAGCAGTGGAGGATGGCCCAGGTCCCTGGGCCCCAGCATCCACGTAGGAGACCTGGAGGAAGCTCCTGGCTCCTGGTTTTAGATCAGCTCAGCTCCAGCCATTGTGGCCACTTGTGGAGTGAACCAGCAGATGGAAGTCTTCTCTCTCTTTGCCTCTGCCTCTCTGTAGCTCTGCCTTTCAAATAAATAATAAAATAAATCTTTCAAAAAGTGGAGTAGGCAGGACTCGAGCCAGTGCCCATAACGGATGCTGGCGCCACAGGTGGAGGCTTAACCTACTATGCCACAGCACCAAACCCCCAACTCTGGCTATTGTGGGCATCTGGGGAGTGAACCAGATGGTGGAAGATCTCTGTCAGTCTTTCAAATAAATAAATAATCTTTAAAAAAATTGATCTTTTGTTTGACATACACATTTGAAATTTTAAAAAAAGCAGGTTAGATTTTGGAATAACTGATGCTCCTCTTAAAAGAGACAAATATTTGGCTTAACTCTCCTATTGATACTAATAATATTTATGTCTTTGGAAAGTAAAGTCAATGCTCAAAAGGTAGAAACTTTACATTTTTAGTAGGCAAAACTATTTAATGCTTCTTTCAAAGGAGGTGGGGAGTTTATTTTCAAGGAATTTTTTTCCCTTGTAAGACCATACAGGGGATAGCTTTGTGGCGTAGCAGGTAAAAGCTGTCGCGATGCTGGCATCCCATATGGTGCCAGTTCATGTCCTGGCTGCTCCATTTCTGATCCAATTCCCTGCTAGTAGCCTGGGAAAAGCAGTGAAGGATGGTCTGAGGGCTTGGGCCCCTGCTACCCATGTGGGAGACCAGGATCCTGGCTCTTGGTTTCAGCCTGGCTCAGACTTGGCTATTATGGTCATTTGAGGTCTGGACCAGCAGATAGAAGATAGATCTCTGTCTCTCCCTCTCTCTTTGTAACTCTTTCAAATAAATACATAAATCTTTAAAAAGACAAGACCAAACAATACTTGTATATCAATAAGTCTTTTAATTGGAAAAAAAGTAAATGGTATTATAGCCAAACTATGAATCTAAATAGATTTTACAATTATGTGAACATTAACTTTTGTATTGAGCATAATCAGAAATAAAAGTATTCCACAGACATCTGAAATAAGTTCTAGAATTAACCAAAGTAATTGTTCATTTGGATAATTGGAAGTCAATTTATAGGTAACTTTGTTCTTAAATTGTAGGAAATTTCTCTAATTGTATTCACATTGAATGAATATATATATATATATATATATATATATATATATATATATATATATAGTTTACCCTTCCAAAATAAAAGTTTTGTTTGAACAAACAATGCCTAAAGAAAATTTCTTCAAACATTTTGGACTCCTCCTGGTGTTTTTAATCACTTAAACAATTTTTAAAGCAATTTTTTACGTTTGTAGTTGGGCAGAAATTCTCATCCCTTCTTAATAATATGCAAGATTTTAGAGGGTCTTTTTTGTATTTAATATTTAATAAAATGAGTATTAAGCTTAAATAAGTGAGAGAAGAAATAAAATTGGAATGTCTTTATTTTTCTTTGCTGTAATAAAACTCCAGATGGAAATGGAATGTTGATTATTTTCATATTGTTTGAGCTTAGAGTATATATTTAAGACATGTCATCACAATGCCTTGATAAATTACATGACCTATAAGTCTCCTCTCTGGGGTGAGTTTACAGTTGTTAATGGAAAATGTATTTTTTTTTTTTT
This sequence comes from Lepus europaeus, assembly GCF_033115175.1. Lineage (NCBI taxonomy): Eukaryota > Metazoa > Chordata > Mammalia > Lagomorpha > Leporidae > Lepus > Lepus europaeus. The sequence goes on along the minus strand of NC_084836.1, from coordinate 20,215,280 downwards.
ACAGAAAAATTGTTCCCTTCTATAATCTGTCTTGTTCTGCTTTAAAATCTGTTACTTCTGCAAAAGGCTTTAGTATCTGGGTGTTACAATGTACTTCTACATCTAGGTTCAGATACTGACTCCACTTTGAATCCACATTTATGCATTTTTTTGTGCCAGCAGTGTTTGTATCGAATTTTGACTTATATTTTCTCAAGGATTAAAATTTACACGTGTATACTAAGGTCTCAGTTTCTTTTTTTCATGTATTCTGAATATGGTCTGATCACCTGCTTCAAATGGGAGGTTGGTTATATGAAACATTCATAATTTGAGATTAGTTTTAAATTCTATTGCCATTTGAAATCCCCTTTCTATACTGTGCAGTTTTACTGCTTCCAGGAGAGTATAAAGTCTTGCCATTGAACAATAGTATTTGTCTCCCAAATTGCTATATCTGCTAGAAAATTTGTTCTGGAAAGCCCAAGCCTCATATTTAGTAATTTTGAGAAACTAGAAATAATTTTTCAGTTATTCAGGTGGAATTCTATAGATTACACAAGTGTGTTCACAGAAGCTACTATTCATAAAAAATTTCAAATTCTTGTAGTCCTATTCAATGTCACACATTAATAGTGAGGTTATTATTGAAGTACTCATCACTCATGTCCAGAGCAATTATAAAAAGCTATTAATATATATTTCCAAAAAGAGAACAGTTAAACGTAAGTTACACAAAACTTTTCTTATGTTTTCCTATCTTTTTGTGAATATAAAAATTTAAAACATCCATTTTATGAAATTGGAAAATATTAGGGAAATATTAACATTTTCTAGTAAAATAGGAAGACATGCTTTTTATTAAACTTAAGGTATTTTGCTGTAAATACATTGTTTTGTTCTTATAGGAAAACACAGTAAGACTTGACCTTAAGGAAATAATACATACAAAGATTTAGCAATAGGGGTGTTGATCATGCCATTATTAGTATTGGTATAGCCATAAATTAAATATAGATCATTAAAAATGATGTAGAAATCAATTTCTCTTAAAAGCAGTGCATAGGATGATAAAGCTGTTTGTTTAGAAAAACTGTAGTCCTAAAACGTTAATATATACTATTTTTAGTTTTCCATATTCAGTCAGGAAGAACACAGTTCCTGTTGCATGGTATGTGGGCTCAATAAATATTACTGTTATCATTGACCTCTTGTTAGTCTTTTGGGATTCCCTGTAATACATTTTATTTGATAAAAGTGTAACGAGTTTTCCTAAATTAGTTTGTGTAAACTCACAGCATATTATGTTGGAATGAACAAATAGAATGAATTAAAGATGGCCGTGATATGTGAGGACTTCTACTAGTCAGATGTGACAGTGGAAACACTTGGTGATGTAGCAAATCACCATTTACTAATACCTCCTGAGTGTGGGGGATGCTATAGGAGATGGAGGAATAGATAGTCATATTGAAGGACCTTGGGTCACAAAACAATTATGTAACCTCTAACCTCCTCAGTAATTCCATGAGATAGGTATTATTTTTATTAGAATATAAGCTCTAAGAAGGCAAGAATTGCATATTTTGTTTATCACTGTCTTCCTAAAGCCTAAACCCATGGCTGGCATATAGTAGGCATGCATTAACTTTGAATGAATCAGTGAAAGAACTCTCTGCACAAATGACCCTATGATTCAAGAGAGTTGATAGTAAATACAAAAATACTTATTGGTGTTGATTAATTCAATTTTATTTTAAGGATAATTTTTCTTTAACATCTTAGTATTTTCCCATAAACTACTCAGTTGCTCTTTATGTTAATGTGATTCACAAAATAGAACTAAGTGGCATCTTTTAAAAATCTGGAATATTGCTTCCTGCTTTTATGTTATTTCTTAGAAAAAATTCTTAATTATTTCTGAATTATCTTTTTTTTTAAAGATTTCTTTTATTTATTTGAAAGAGTTCCAGAGAGAGGTAAAGACATGGAGACAGAGGTCTTCCATCGGCTGATTCACTCCCCAGGTGGCTGCAATGACCAGAGCTGCATCGATCCGAAGCCAGGAGCCAGGAGCTGCTTCTGGATCTCCCATGTAGGTACAGGGGCCCAAGGACTTGAGCCATCTTCTACTGCTTTCCTAGGCCATAGCAGAGAGCTGGATTGGAAAAGAAGCAGCCAGGACTAGAACCGGCACCATATAGGATGCCGGCACTTTAGACCAGGGCTTTAACCCGCTGTGCCACAGTGCCAGCCCCGTTCTGAATTATCTTTTATTAAATATTGTAAAATTAAGGATTTAGAGATAAGTATATTATGCTTTTAGTTTGATAATTGTAAAACACTTTGTACAAAGCATTATCCTTTTTTTTTTTTAAATGATTTATTTTATTTATTTGAAAGACAGAATTACAGAGAGGGGTAGAGACACAGAGAGAGATCTTCCATCCTCTGGTTCACTCCCCAGATGGCTGCAGTGGCCGGAGCTGAGCCGACCTGAAGTCAGGAGCAGCCAAGACTAGAACTGGTGCCCATAAGGGATGCTGGCGCTTCAGGCCAGGGCTTTAACCCACTGTGCCACCCCCCAAAGCATTATTCTTAGAACAATGAATTATTGTATTCAATCATTAGGAAAAGAAAGTAAAGGTTGTTGTGTACATATTTGATGGATAAGAGAAAAATAAGTTAAATCTAGCACAAAATACTTTTATTTGTAATTGTTAATTTCCTGATAGTGTAATGGAAATAGATATTGGTTAAAGGTACTATAGGTGGCCCTAGAATCTTCTTTAAAAAAAAAAAACAAACTTATAAAACTAAGTGCTTGTTCTCTGAGTCAGCAGATTTTATAATGCTTCTTCCAAAAGGAATAAATTTAAATTTCTCTCACACAGCCTTAAAAATGTGGTACAAAGTTGTGTTATGTCAGTATCTTCAATAATTCATTGCATTGTGCTGTGTGCAGGAGTCCAATAAATAACTGTTGAAAAATAGGCTGTACTGTGGTATAGAGTAGAAAAGGAGTGTAACTTGACATTTTCAATTTTATTTTAATCTCAAGCACCAAGATAAAATGAAGGCAAGTGCCTTCAAACAGCAATTTGCAGTGGCTTCCATTTACCTTGAGTTCAGCCAAAGCAGTGTTTGAAGTCCATGAAACTTCAGGACTCTTTACAGGTGAAAAAAAAATCAACCCTGTTGAGAATTACAGCCTTTGAACCATGAGACTCAACAGTCAAGAAGTCAGAGTCTTAAGAGGACATTGCAGCAGGAGATGAGAACCAGGTGCTGTTCCTTTGACTTCATCCACTCCTTTCCCTCACCCCAACTTCTCACCTGGCTCACAGTTTTCATGCTTGTCTCATTTTAAATATCACATTCAGAAGCTTCCAAACCCTTTAAGCCCAGATTAAATGCCTCCAATGCACTTTCTTCCCACCTCACAGTTTTGCTATCATTGCTTTGTATAACGTTAACATAACATTGTAACTTCCCATTGATTTGTCCAAATCTCTCAGCAAACCTGGAGTAGGACTCTGTCTCACTTATTCATCATTGTATCTCCTGTATTTAGCACAGAGCTTAAATGTCTGTGGAATAAAGAATGAAAGGAAGGAAATGTCCTTTCACTAGTGGAAATAGGCCATCAGCATGCATAATATGACCATCTACTTTAATTTTCTTAGCCTACCCTACAGTGTAAGGATATTTTTCAGGAAAAAAAAAAGTCATGGTAAATTTGAAGAAGTATGCAAATGTATCCTGACTTTTGGAGAGAAGAGGAAAGGTGATGAGGAAAAGGGCAGAAATAAGAGAGACCTTAGAGATTGTGGCATTCTTACAGAGGGGAATTGTTGGAGCCATGCCGATTCACTATTTGAGGTTTTTTTTTTTTTTTTGGGGGGGGGGATTATTAAACTTTTATTTAATGAATATAAATTTCCAAAATACAGCTTATGGGTTACAATGGCTTCCCCCTCCCAAAATTTCCCTCCCACCCACAACCCTCCCCTTTCACGCTCCCTCTCCCCTTACAATCACATCATGATTCATTTTCAATTCTCTTTATATACAGAAGATCAGTTTAGTATATATTAAGTAACGGTTTCAACAGTTTGCCCCCATATAGCAACACAAAGTGAAAAAAAATACTGTTGGAGTACTAGTTATAGCATTAAATAAGAATGTACAGCACATTAAAGACAGAGATACTACATAATATTTTTTTTTAAAAATTAATTAATTTTCTATGCCATTTCCAATTTAACACCAGTTTTTTTTTCCATTTCCAATTATCTTTATATACAGAAGATTGATTCAGTATATAATTAGTAAAGATCACATCAGTTTGTACTGACCCAGAAGCACAAAGTGTAAAAATATTGTTTCAGTACTAGTTATAGCATCACTGCACATTAGACAACACATTAAGGACAGATCCCACATGGGATGTAAGCACACAGTGACTCCTGTCGCTGACTTAACAATTTGACACTCCAGTTCATGGCGTCAGTAATCTCCCTAGGCTCTAGTCATGAGTTGCCAGGGCTATGGAAGCCTTTAGAGTTCACCGACTTCGATCTTATTCCGATAGGGTCATAGTCAAAGTGGAAGTTCTCTCCTCCCTTCAGAGAAAGGTACCTTCTTCTTTGATGGCCCCGTTCTTTCCACTGGGATCTCACTCGCAGAGATCTTTCATTTAGGTCTTCTTCTTTTTTTTTTTTTTTCTTTTCCATGGTATCTTGGCTTTCCATGCCTACAATACTCTCATGGGCTCTTCAGCCAGATCTGAATGCCTTAAGGGCTGATTCTGAGGCCAGAGTCTTGTTTAGGACGTCTGCCATTCTATGAGTCTGCTGTGTATCCCACTTCCCATGCTGGATCCTTCTCTCCCTCCTTGATTCTATCAGTTAGTATTAGCAGACACTTGTCTTGTTTGTGTGATCCCTTTGATTCTTAGACCTATCAGAGCCATCGGTTGTGAACTGAAATTGATCACTTGGACTAGTGAGATGGCATTGGTACATGCCACCTTGATGGGATTGTATTGAAATCCCCTGGTACATTTCTAACTCCATCATTTGGGGCAAGTCTGATTGTGCATGTCCCAAATTGTACATCTCCTCCCTCTCTTTTTCCACTCTGAAATTTAACAGGGATCACTTTTCAGTTAAAATTTAAACACCTAAGAATAATTGTGTGTTAATTACAGAGTTCAACCACTAGTACTAGAACAACAACAACAACAACAAATACTAAAAAGGATAAAGTATTACATTGTACATCTAGAGTCAGAACAAGAGCTGATCAGGTCATTGTTTCTTGTAGTGTCCATTTCACTTCAACAGGTTTCCCCTTTGGTGCTCAGTTGTCGCCGATCAGGGAAAGCAAATGATATTTTTCTCTTTGGGACTGGCTTAATTCACTCAGTATGATGTTTTCCAGATTCCTCCATCTTGTTGCAAATGACTGGGTTTCATTGTTCCTTACTGCTGTATAGTATTCTATGGAGTACATGTCCCATAATTTCTTTATGCAGTCTACTGTTGATGGGCATCTGGGTTGGTTCCAGGTCTTAGCTATTGTGAATTGAGCTGCAATAAACATTAATGTGCAGATGGCTTTTTTATTTGCCAAATTAATTTCCTTTGGGTAAATTCCAAGGAGTGGGATGGCTGGGTTGTATGGTAGGGTTATGTTCAGGTTTCTGAGGAATCTCCAGACAGACTTCCATAGTGGCTTAACCAGTTTGCATTCCCACCAACAGTGGGTTAGTGTCCCTTGTTCCCCACATCCTCTCCAGCATCTGCTTTTGGTAGATTTCTGAATGTGAGCCATTCTCCCTGGGGTGAGGTGAAACCTCATTGTGGTTTTGATTTGCATTTCTCTGATTGCTAGTGATCTTGAACATTTTTTCATGTGTCTGTTGGCCATTTGGATTTCCTCTTTCGAAAAATGTCTATTGAGGTCCTTGGCCCATCTCTTAAGTGGATTGTTTGTTCTGTTGTTGTGGATTTTCTTGATTTCTTTGTAGATTCTGGTTATCAACCCTTTATCTGTAGTATAGTTTGCAAATATTTTTTCCCATTCTGTTGGTTGCCTCTTCACTTTCCTGACTGTTTCTTTTGAAGTACAGAAACTTCTCAATTTGATGCAATCCCAAATGTTAATTTTGGTTTTGACCGCCTGTGCTCCTGGGGTCTTTTCCAAGAAGTCTTTGCCTGTACCTATATCTTGCAGGGTTTCTCCAATGCTCTCTAATAATTTGATGGTTTCGGGTCGTAGATTTAAGTCTTTAATCCATGTTGAGTGAATTTTTGTGTAAGGTGAAAGGTAGGGGTCTTGTTTCAGGCTTCTGCATGTGGAAATCCAATTTTCCCAGCACCATTTATTGAATAGGCTGTCCTTATTCCAGGGATTAGTTTTGGATCTTTGATCAAATATAAGTTGGCTGTAGATGTTTGGATTGATTTCTGGTGTTTCTATTCTGTTCCATTGGTCTATCCTTCTGTTTCTGTACCAGTACCATACTGTTTTGATAACAACTGCCCTGTAGTATGTCCTGAAATCTGGTATTGTGATGCCTACGGCTTTGTTTTTGTTGTACAAGATTGCTTTGGCCATTCGAGGTCTTCTGTGTCTCCATATGAATTTCAGCATCATTTTTTCCAGATCTGAGACGCAGAGAAAGCATTTGATAAAATACAACATCCTTTCATGATGAAAACTCTAAGCAAACTGGGTATGGAAGGAACATTCCTCAATACAATCAAAGCAATATATGAAAAACCCACAGCCAACATCCTATTGAATGGGGAAAAGTTGGAAGCATTTCCGCTGAGATCTGGTACCAGACAGGGATGCCCACTCTCACCACTGCTATTCAATATAGTTCTGGAAGTTTTAGCCAGAGCTATTAGGCAAGAAAAAGAAATTAAAGGGATACAAATTGGGAAGGAAGAACTCAAACTATCCCTCTTTGCAGATGATATGATTCTTTATTTAGGGGACCCAAAGAACTCTACTAAGAGACTACTGGAACTCATCGAAGAGTTTGGCAAAGTAGCAGGATATAAAATCAATGCACAAAAATCAACAGCCTTTGTATACACAGGCAATGCCACTGCTAAGGAAGAACTTCTAAGATCAATCCCATTCACAATAGCTACAAAAACAATCAAATACCTTGGAATAAACTTAACCAAGGACGTTAAAGATCTCTACGATGAAAACTACAAAACCTTAAAGAAAGAAATAGAAGAGGATACCAAAAAATGGAGAAATCTTCCATGCTCATGGATTGGAAGAATCAATATCATCAAAATGTCTATTCTCCCAAAAGCAATTTATACATTCAATGTAATACCAATCAAGATACCGAAGACCTTCTTCTCAGATCTGAGGTTTTTTTTTTTTTAATATTTATTTTCAGAGGAACTCTGGTATACTGTTGGTGGGAATGTAAATTAGTACAGCCAGTATGAAAAGCAGTTACGGGGGTCACTCAGAAACCTAGAAATAGAACTCCTCTGTGATCCAGCAATGCCACTACTGGATATATATATCCAAAGGAAATGAAATCAGCATGTTCTAGGAAACATCTACCTTTGCATGTTTATTGTAGCATTATCCACAATAGCCAAGATACAGAATCAAAGTACGTGTCCATTGACCTCTTGATGAATGGATAAAGGAAACGTAAGGTATGCATAATTGAACATTGTTCAACCATAGAAGAAGAATGAAACTCATTTGTAGCAACTTGGATGCAACTGGAGGACATTGTTAGGCACAGAATGACAAATACCACATATTCTCACTTATATGTGGAAGCTAAAATGTTGATGTCATGAAGTAGAGACTAGAAGAGTGGTTACCAGACACCGAAGGCTGTAGGGGAGGGAGGGAGAGAGAGGATTATCAATGGGAACGTGGTTGGTCAGGAGGAATAAATTGTAATATCTGTAGCACAGTAGGTTAAATATTGTTGACAAAAATTGAACATTTCAACATAGCTAGTGGAGAAGATTTTGAATGTTTCCAACACAAAGAAATGAAATATGTCTGAGGTGCTGGATATACCAGTTACTCTAATCTGATATTATGCATTGCATATGCGTATTGAAATGTCACACTGTACCACATAAATATCTATGATTACTATGTGTCAATTAAAATATATCTTAAAATACTAATTATGAAGGTTGTGAAAGGCTTCTCAGAGTATAAAGTACTGATTAAAATAACAAATGTCTTGCCACTAATGCAGTCAACACACTGAATAGATGTGGAAACTCAGGCACGGAGCTTCTTGACCATGGTCTGTTTTAATTTGCTAAAGCCAACCTCTGAGCAGCAGAGTGAAGTCGACATGGTGGATGTAGTCTTCCTCGGGAGGTCAGGTGAATCCTAAACCAGGTGCTTATTCCAATGAATCCTCTATGCCAGCCAGTTTCTTGTATTACCCATATTTATGATTGATTCTAAAGCAATATAATTGGCCACAGTGCAGTGAAACATTCATCAATTCATTTGCTCACTTAGCAAAGTTTTTCCGAGTGCCTGCTCTGACAGTGCCTACTCAGATATTAAACTAGGCACTAGGAATTGATACAACCTGTCACTGCTCTCAAGGAGATTAGTCTTCACTGAAGTGTTGTTTGAAAGTGTGACATATTTTGCCACTGTATCCCACTCAATGCTTGCTTTGTAATTTATTTCACTCAAGGCATAAAATACCTCCATGAGAACAGCTTATGTTTTCTCATATTACTAATGATCTGGAGTCCATTAAAAAAAGGAAAAACTGGTATTCATATCTCAGCCTCCAGAACAAGAATTTTTTCCTGCTCAGAATCATCATTCAGGAACAGAACAGTTAAGGATCAAGCCCTAAGCGAGTCACCGGAAGCAGAGAGGAATCTGAGCTTTCTGTGGGTAAACCATTTGTTTAAAAATCAAGAAATGTGCATCTCTAATACAATGACGCTACTCAATTGTAAAATATTTCCTGTGACAATGAAGTTTGATTCTCCCTGCCCCATCCATTAAACTTCACCACAGACTGAATAAGTGCACCACGATTACATGGAGTCTCCAAGTGGCTACTGGTGTGGAAGCTGGTCTGTGTTCAGCCATTTCAGTTATGTCAGAGAAGCGCAGCTTGGAGCAGACACTCCCTGTGATTTGACATCTCAGTGTCTTGTCTTGCTGCCCCAGCAGATGCCAGAGGAAACTTGTCCTCTCAAATACATTCTGTCAATCACAGAGCAACACCTTAGGGGCCTTTGCATCTTCCTGGCTGGCCTGTAGTCCACACAACCCATAGGCATCCTGGGAAGACCTGGTGCATTTAGTTCAGCTCTCTTGGTTGCAAGATAGAGAGAGTCATCTCATCTTTCTCTAATAACAAGTTACTTTGTGGATATACACAAAAGGACGGCAACTGGCAGCCGTCCAGTGAGCCTCACAGAAACTGGTATTAGAAAGGCATTCAGAAGCCCAGGGAGGGCTGGAGATGGGTACTTCCAGCTCCCTTTCTTCAGTCTGGGTTCCTACCTCTTCCTTCTGGTACTCTGCCCTGAACAGTCTCCTACCTGTCTCCATGTTTGTGTGTTTTCTTGCATCTTCCAAAAATAAACAGAAATAACTGATGCCATTTGCCAACTCAAGGTTTCAAGAATCCGAGTGACTTAATCACCATTGTTCCCTTGGGGACAGAATTTTATGCTCCTGGACACTGTATATAGGTCACCAGTGAACCAACGAACTGGCTGCCTTCAGATTTCCCTTGACCAACCAATCTGTGAACACACAGGTCACATGGTCCAGAGCACGCCTACTTCATCTCAAGGAACTGCTTTGTTCATTTGATTTAGCAGAAGCCACGGCCCAGCAGTTTCACTTAAATGGCTGAGTATGATTGATTTGTCCAGGACTCTGGAAAACAAGTCCAGAATCTGGTCAACTTTGGTCTGATCTACCTAGGGAGGTCTTGTTTTGCATCAACCAATTATCAGTTTCCATCATTGACCCTTGAGGTCATTGAGAGTTGTATGATGTGTATGTGACTCTCCCCAATACGAACCTGCATTTTTGGTGACTGGAAAGGCTCAAAAACATCAATATTATTGAGGATGAGCTATAAAGTCCAAATCAGCCAGATTGTGTTTTATTCCTGGATCCTGGAGAATTACCAGCTTTTTCTGCACAGGCCCACATTGGGACCTCCCAAAGTCCTTTTCCAAGTAGGAGAAAAATGTCCTGGACTCTCACCATCCAACTTCTGGAGGTGATACTCCAACCCTGAAATCCTGACACTACAAGGTCAAAACAGCCTACTGATTTAATCAGTTCATTTTGACTATGTGTTGGGGAGTTGAGAGTAGAGAGAGGTTATATAGCAGGTACCAAAATACTGTTAGGAGGAATTATTCTTGTGATCTATAATGCAGAATGGTAATTGTAGTCTACAATTTTATGATATATTTAAAAATAGCTAGAAAAGAAGTGTCTGAGTATCCCCAACACAGAATTGAGAAATGTTTGAGAAGATGGAAATGCTTAAGACTGATTTGATCATTACATTTGTATAAGTATTGAATTATCATTCTGTATGCCATAAATATGTACAAATATGTGTCAAATTTCAAAACTAATTTTCAAAAAGACTAATTATCTAAAATGAGAAACAAAACTCTCAGTCATACTAGTGCTTGAGAATCATGTAAATAAAACAAGGGATTGGTAAAACTTTCCATGTTGGTTGTTTTGGTAGTCTGTAGACAGTCTGTGGTGCCCAGAGTTTATTCTGTCAGATCCAATCATTCCTATCTCTAAAATTCTGTCCCAATATGACTTTCAAAGACTCTTTCAAGTGTTCAAGAGCTTTTTACCTGTTCTGAATCTTTTACTTTTTTTTTTATTAGTTGAAATGGCACAACTGCAGAAGATAAATGGAGATTGATTTTCGTTTAACAACACTGACTTTGAAGCTGGTGGAGATGTTAAATATATGCATTGCTTACTCTGCCTGTTTGCCTCCTAATGTATCAGAGCTTCTTTTTCACTCTTTGATAATTGCAGAAAGCAGCCTTTAGCATCTCTCTCCACAACACTGACAGCTTCTTTCTAAAACCTGGAAGGGTTTTGAGAACACACTTAAATAGAACTCTCTTTGTGTCAGATGCTATTTACACAGAGTTAACTCACTTAATTTTTACAACTATATAAGGTAGGTTCTTCATTATATCTGCTTTATAGATAAGGAGACCAAGGCATGAGAAGTTGTTTCTTCTGTTCCTCTGTGTTACGATTTGAATGCGGGTGCCCCTCCAAAATTCATGGTGAAACTCAGACCCCAGAGCAGCAGGATTAAGAGGTGGGACCAAAAGGAGGTGTTTAAGCCCCAAGAGCTCTATCCTCATTAATGGAATTAGTGCCCTTATAAAACGACTTGAGAGCGAGTTTATCCCTTCTGCCCAGAGCGGAGGAACACAGCAAGAAAATGCTATCTTGGAAGCAGGAAGAGAACCCTTACCAGACACCAAATCTGTCAGCATCTTGGTCTTGGACTTGTTAACTTTCAGACATGTGAGAAAAAATATGTGATATTTCTATAACTACCCAATCTGTGGTATTTTGTCATAGCAGAACTAATGGGAATGACACTCTGCTTGCTGAGAAAGGCTTGATGACACTATATCATCACAGACAATATTTGATTATGAGTGGGTGAGCTTTCTCCAGAAGTGGTTCCAGTGGGCAGGAAAATATGCTGGTGATGCCTGTCCCGAATGTCTTAGAGCCAGGTGTATTGGCCACATATCTGGTGTGCCACTGCTCACGGAGCTCAGTCAGCCCTTGAGCTCCTCCATAGCCAAGTTCAAACAAGTGAACCCTTTCTTATATCTTCAATTTCTCTTCTCAGAGCCCCTTTCTTCCTCCTTAACCCCAAAAACAACACTCAAATTTCTGACAATTGTTTCTCTCTTCTTTTTCTCCCCATTGCCTCACCCCTAAGTTACCACCATGTGTTGTTGGGGATAGGCTAGGTTCTGCTGCAGAAACAAAACAGTCTGTGGCTTCTAGCAGTGAATGTTACTTCTTACTCATCCTTGATATCCATTAGCGTCACCTGGGGCTCTGCTCACAGCAGCTGCTCAGGGACTTGGGGTGATGGAAGTTCCATTGACAAATGCTTAAGCAGTGGCCATAGCAGAGATGCAGAGAGGGAATACCAACCCCTCCTTTTTGAAACTCCTCCCTTGGCCTACCTGCCATAGTTCTTCTAACTTCTCATGATTCTAGATACCTCACTCCTGTTTCCTGATTTATCTTCCTTTGTCTCTTTCTATGTAGCTATTCCATAAGGACTATTTCTTGGCTTTATTCTCTTCTAATGAATATTCTCCCTCTTGGCAATTTTTTTCCAAACCATGATTGCATCACTGTTTCCATATGAGTGGCTTCCATATCTTTATTTGTGGCCTGATTTCCCTGAGACCCAGTTCCGTGGTTAGCAGTCATCAACTTTCTTCTGTTACTACCTCACAGTCTCTTAACTAAAAAGGAACTTTCCATCTCCACCAAGTCTACATCTCCCCCTGATGCCTCTATTACTGTCAACATCCCTGCTTTCCTCACATTGAAAATCAACGTATTTTAGAACGTGTCTCAAAACCATTCTCCACATGCTGTTGCTGCCCAAGTCTGTGGATTCACATCTCTCTCCTGGAATAGCTGTTTGATCATGCTTCCAACTTCTCTCCATTGTTCAAAGACACACAGTACACAACTCTAGGGAGCACCATTCAGAATGTATTCTAGGTGAGGGACGCCCCCAGGAGTTGTGTACAGCAGCAACACTGTAAACCTCATTCAGTTGATTTTACACGCTGTATCCATTGTACTCTGTGGACTTAAATCCTGAGAAACCACTGTTCAAGAGTCTTCCTTGGCTTCCCTCTGCAACCAGAAAGAAGGTCCCATGTCTTGACCGTCAGCACCTTAGGATGAAAGTGACCCTCCTCTTCTGAATTTCCTCATTTGCTCTGCACTCAGCCTCACTTTTTATGCTGTGTTATGACCTCAACACTTTCTATGCCATGAGTGAGAAGTTACTTCTTAATCGAGGGATTAAATTAACAAAAGCTCATTTGCTGCAAATGATGGAAAACCCAAGTTAAATTGGCTTACATTTAAAAAGAGAATGTATTGGCTCACATAAATGTTTCAGGCATAGCTGTATGCAAAGCTCAGCTGAGATCCTTGGGACACCCTCCCTCTCTTTCCATTTGAGGAAGTTGAAACCACAGTGTGGCTGTCTGGCAGGAGCTGCAGCCAAGGAGCCACAGCTGCTGCCAGAGATGCTGCCCCGCGGCAAGAGAAGAGGAAGGACATTCTGGCTTCTCCTTTTCCTGACCTCCAGTGGCCCCCTGGTGCTTTCCACTGGCTGGCCAAGGAGTTGGGGAAATGCGGCCTGCATGGCTCTGAGTAGAGCAGGCAAAGGGAGAGTGGAGGGCCTTAGAGCAATTGGGCAAACTACCAGCAAAAGCAGTTGTTCTAAGCCACACAATGCTAAGTGATGGAGCCTGGCCTTGAATTTGTAGCTAGAGCTCTGTATCCTGCCGCACCACACTGCAAGGTGTCAAAAAGAGCCTTCCAGCTGGAGGCATCTGTGTGAGCAAAGGCACGAATGGCAGTTTCTGGAATGTGCGTGGAAATAACAGTGACTTTGCTACAGTGTAAGGTGCTTGCAGAGTAGTGGGGACCAGGAGTTCACACCATGTAAGGCCTGAAGGTCAGGCTGAAGAATTTGGCCGTTGTTCAGGAAGGTAAAGGGAAGTTGTGGAAGGAAAAGAAAGAGTTAAGGTCATTTATTCTATAGCTAAAAATATATCAGAAACAGGACTCTTTTCAAATAAAATCAAGATACAGAGTAAAGGCCGGCGCCGTGGCTCAACAGGCTAATCCTCCGCCTTGCGGCGCCGGCACACCGGGTTCTAGTCCCGGTCGGGGCACCGATCCTGTCCCGGTTGCCCCTCTTCCAGGCCAGCTCTCTGCTGTGGCCAGGGAGTGCAGTGGAGGATGGCCCAAGTGCTTGGGCTCTGCACCCCATGGGAGACCAGGATAAGCACCTGGCTCCTGCTATCGGAACAGCGCGGTGTGCCGGCCGCAGCGCGCTACCGCGGCGGCCATTAGAGGGTGAACCAACGGCAAAGGAAGACCTTTCTCTCTGTCTCTCTCACTATCCACTCTGCCTGTCAAAAAAAAAAAAAAAAGATACAGAGTAAAATACTTCTCAAGAATAAAAATTATGAATATAACAAAACATGGAGTTTCTCCTAATATTCGTGGGGCTACCATCTTTAATACTGATTTTAGAGATGAACATTCCTTCATTCTTTCACACAAGGACCTACTATGATCTGTGCACCATCCTGGGGTTTTGGAGTGTGTCAATATGAATTATTTGTTGAGCTTTCTAATATTTTTCTTGTCTTTTGAAGTTTCAGGACAATGCCCCGTTGGTCTGAAAAGAGATTTGTGGTATACAGAAAATACATCAATGGTTGTTCACTTTGCACTCACTTTGTGGTTTTAAATCTCAAGATCTTATGCACTGCCTGGCTTTATTTAAAGTTAAATGGTTTGACCTTGCTTTCAAATGAAATTGATGGAATGCGCACAATGAAGAACTTAGGCAAAGAAGGAAAATGTCTCTGAGTAAGGGCAGTTAGCTGGGAAATGTTGCAACTTTCATGGGGAGAGATTAATTATTTGAAAGTTCTATTTTTTTAATCACAAACAGAATATTTGCCATTTAATAATAAGTATATCATTGCCACCTAAAATAACACAGATGCTCTAACTGAATGCCTGACTGTGAGCCAGACATTAGGCATGTCACAAAGGGATATAATATGCTATCTAACCAGGGTGTCAGCAGATGGCTGACCACAATTTTGAATCAATAAGCATGTGAATTCCTAGGTGGCTGGAACATTAAGTTCAACGTCCCCCCTCCCCACCACCTAAATGCCTATTGCTCATTCATTATACATTTATTAAGCATTTCCTATCTTCCATGAATTAAACAAAAATTTATTAATTGCCAGTATTGCCTAGCTTTCTTTAATAGTGCACAGGGGAGACAGTATGAGCCAAGCCCTCATGGAGCTTACAGTCTAATGGAAATAAGCACTACACTCATGATTTAGTGCAGATGGGAGCTGTTAAAATGTCCACCGTTTAGTAGGGAAGACAGACATGTAGGAAGCACAACTGCAAATACACTGTGATGAGTGTGTGGAGGTACTCATGGGGAATGAATGGGCATCTCGCTCGAGAGTCCAGGGAAGGCTTTTCCAAGAAGCTAATGGCATTGAAAGAGTAAGAGTTTCAAGATACTTGGGGGAAATACATTTTAGGTAGAAGAAAGAGCAGGATGCTGAGGTAGGAAATGCAAGACGTCATTTGGATTTGGAAATGCAGTTTTCTGAGGGTGTGGGAACAGATGGGCAAAGCCAGGTCCTGTGGAGCCCTGTGAGCCATATTATGGATGGATTTTATTGTGAACCATAGGAAGGCAGTTGATGGGTATGAAACAGAGAAGTGACATGACTGGCTTTGCCTTTGCTTTAAAAAAAAAATCTACCAACATGGTGATTCCCAGAGCAACTAAAAAGACAGGATCAATGTAAATTGGCTATTTTTCTCTCCCTCCCTCCCTCCTCCCATCCTTCTCTCTTCCTCTCTCTCCCTCCTCTCTTCCCCTTTGTGTCTGTGTGGGGAGGGGCATGGGGGAACACAGGAGGCTCCCAGTCTTCTGGCTGTTCTAGCAGTGTCTGTTTGACCTGCACACTCCAGACTTCACACACTGAACACATCCTGCACAGCCTGATCTATCTCCCTTGAATACATCTTTTCTCATGTTACTTCCTCACTCCAAAACTTTGAGTCAGTATTTTCTTTTTTTAATGTTAAATTTTAAAAAACAGACATATAGACATTTTACATATTTATGGGGTGCTATGTAGCATTTAGTCACATATATACATTTGTGTAATGTCTATTCTAAGTAAATATATTTATACTTTCAAATATTTAACATTTTTTATAGTGAAAACATCTAAAATCTTATTTTCTCATTTTTATACAGAAATACATGGTAAATTAACATTATCTATCTTCACACTACTATGCACTAGAACTCTAGAACTTAATCCTATCTAGCTATAGCCCAGTACCTGTCAATCAGTGTTTCCCAGCCTTCACCTCCTTTTTTTTCTCTCCCCAGGCTCTGGTGACCACAATT
This sequence comes from Lepus europaeus, assembly GCF_033115175.1. Classification (NCBI taxonomy): domain Eukaryota; kingdom Metazoa; phylum Chordata; class Mammalia; order Lagomorpha; family Leporidae; genus Lepus; species Lepus europaeus. The sequence goes on along the minus strand of NC_084836.1, from coordinate 20,198,983 downwards.
ATATTTTTAACTTCTATGAGATCATCCATATATTTTGAGACTCCACATGTGAGATCATGTAATATTTGTCTTTCTGTACTTGGCTTATTACACTTAACATAATGACCTCCAGTTCCATCCATGTTGTTGCAAATGAGATTTCATCCTCTCTTATGACTGAGTGATATTTCACTGAGTGTATGTACCTCTTTTTCTTCGTCCACTCATCAGTTGATGGATACTTAGGTCGTTTCCATTTCCTGGCAATTAAGACTAGTACTACAGTAAATATGGGAGTGAAGCTGTTTCTTCAACAGATGAATTTCATTTCCCTTGGGTATACACCCAGCAGTGGGATTGCTGGATCATAGGGGAGTTCTCTTTTCAGCTTTTTTGAGGAACATCCATAGTTTCCCACAATGGCTATACTAATTTACATTCCCACCAGCAGTGTGCAAGGGTTTTCTTTTTTCCACACTAGGTAATACTTTTTATCTTTTGTCTTTTTTATAATAGTCAACCTTACTTGAGTGAAGTGATATCTCACTGGGGTTTTGACTTGCTTTTCCCTTGTAATTACTCATTTTGAGTGGTTTTTCACGTGTCTGTTGGTCCTCTGAGAAATGCCTGGATCTATTGCTCATTGAAACAATAGGATTATTTTAAAAATTTTTATTTATTTATTTGAGAGGTAGAGTCACAGTGAGAGGGAGAGACAGAGAGAAAGGTCTTCTATCCACTGTATTACTCCCCAAATGGCTGCAATGGCCAGGGCTGAGCTGATCTGAAGCCAGGAGCCAGAAGATTCTTCTGGGTCAGCCACACAGGTGCAGGGACCCAAGGACTTGGGCCATCTTCTACTGCTTTTCCAGGCCATAAGCATAGATCTGGATCAAAAGAGGAGCAGCCAGGACATGAAATAGTGCCCACATGGGATGCTGGCACCACGGGCAGAGGCTTAGCCTACTATGCCACAGTGCCGACCCCAAAATTGGATTTTTTAAAAAGATTTATTTATTTTTAAAGTCAAAGTTATAGAGAGAGTAAGACACACACACATATAAAGAGAGAGAGAGAAATCTTCTATCTGCTCGTTCACTCCTCAGGTGGCCACAGTGGCCATCACTGAGCCAGGCCGAAGCCCCAAGCCAAGAGCATTTTCTGGGTCTCCCATATGAGTGGCAGGGGCCCAAACACTTGGAACATCCTCTGCTGCTTTTCCTAGGTTATTAGCAAGAAAGTGGATCGGGAGTGGAACAACCAGGACAAGAACTGATGCCCAAATGAAATACCTGAGTCCCAGGCAGTGACTTTAACCTCTATGCCACAACACTACCTCATGGATTGGTTTTGTTCTGTCTGCTATTGAATTGTTTGATTCTGGATATTAACCCCTTGACAGATGTATGGCTTGCAAATGTTTTCTCCCGTTATGTTGGTTGTCTCTGCTATGTTAGATTGTTTCCTTTGCTGAGCAAAAGCTCTTTAATTTGAGGAAATTCTACTTTCCTACTTTTACTTTTATTTCCTGTGATTTTGGGGGTGTAAGCCAGAAAATCCTTGTCCTTTCCAATATCCTGAGTGTTTTCCCTGCATTTTCTTTGAAAAGTCTCAGATTTTCAGGTCTTACATTTAGGTTTTTAATCCATTTTGGGCTGCTTTTTGTTAATGATGCGGGGAATCTAGTTTCATTCATTTGCATGTGCCTCAAGTTTTCCAAGCAACATGTATTAAAGACTGTCCTTTTCCCAACGCATGTTCTTAGCATCCTTGTCAACAATCAGTTGGCTGTAGATGTGTGGGTTTACTTCTAGGGCTTAACCTATTATGCCACAGTGCCAGCCCCCTCAGCACTTCTAAGACACACCCCTTTGGCCCCTTTCTGTCTGCTCAGAATCAGAGGAGGGTGATAAAGGCAATCCACTGGCTACCCAGATTGATTCCAGGTTGGTCCCACCTGGGTCCCACCTTTCTGAGTGTCCACAGAGTCCAAAGGATGCCCTCAAGGCCCACCAAAGGCTGACAGGGACACAGGTCAAAATGAGTCAGACCCACTGGAGTGCAGATCTCCACCTGATGTTAGTGTTTCTTAATCCACAAGTGTGAATTTTTGAGTTTCCTTCCAAGATCATTCATTGGGTTGACTATGTGGTTTGAACCTAAAATCCTTCTATTTACTTAACTTATCCCTGTCATACTAGCATTCTAGTCTCTTCTGGCTCAGTGCCTTGCTGCCTTCCCACTAGATATCTTACGTGCATCATCCTCCAGAAAGAATTTTGGCTTCTTCAGGCAGATATTTTCTGACACTTTATGCCCACTTGATCTACTGGGTCTTCATTAACTGTCACTTGGAGCTGAGTACATAAGTCTAGAATATAAGCCTCACAAGAGTAAGTTTTGTATATTTTGTTCACTGCTATATTTGTACACTTAACAGTACTTGAAAGATAGTAGGGAATTAATAAAGCTTGGTTGAATGAATGAAGGAAAGACCATAAGGACCTCTGTAAAATTTTAAAAAAGAAAAAAATGATCAAGGGTAGAATGCTCAATGAATCTTATCGTTTAGTAAAGAAGCATTCACAGAGTGGTTGCAATGTGTCAGGCACTGTGATGGTTTCCGTGTACTCAGAACACTGGAGACCATCCTCAAGGACTTTACAGTGAAAACAATATCATTATCCTGAGAACCAAAACCTGGAGAATACTTACATTTTCACACACACAAAGATAAGTAGAGAATAGTACTAATGGTACATTTTTGTTAAAAGGAAAGTGATTTCAACATTTTAAAATTCTGAGGATACTAACCTTGGTGATGATGTGTAGCAAACATGACAAATAGGGAGGAAAATTAGTAAAACACTTTGGAGAGTTATGTAGTTAAGGGGAGGCTGCACATACAAGAAAAGCCAGCAAGCCCAGTCGTCCATAGAGAAGTTCTCAGACAGGTGCACATGGAGATGTGAAATAATGCTAATTGCAGCCCTGTTTCAAAGAACAGCTAGAAGTAGCCAAGATGTCCTGTCAATAGCAGAATTGATAAATTACATTTATATCCAAACAATGGAATCTCCTGGAGTTGTGAAAATGAATGAACTTGAACAATAATCATCAATATGACTCAATCTCAGAAATACATTGAATTACAAAGCAAGTTGTAGAATGATAATGCAGCATTATCACATTCATTTAAAACTTAAATGTAGAAAATGATAGAAGTATATATATATATATGTATATAGTCACTCTAACTGAGAAAGATAAAGACCAAGTGTAGGATGGTGGTTACTTCCTGAGGGAGAGAAGGAAATGAGATTGGGTGAAAAGTACACTGGGTATCATTCAACTGAATTGTCAATGTTCTGCTTCTTAAACCAGATTATGGGTGTGTGTGTGAGACAGTGCTACTCCATCAGGTGTGAAACATGGCAACAAAAGAGCAAAAATCAATCAGAAAAGGAAGGAGAACCTATCCTAAGCTTAACAGATCATGGAGAAGGGACAATCATTTGGTCTTCCACCGTCACCTAAAAACTGCCAGACCAAGAGCCGCCTCATCTGAGATATTTCTTCCTTCTCCCTCCATTTTCAGTACCATCCCTGCACACTCTGAGCACCTGGATAACATTCAGACTCCAAGACTGTAGGACTTCCTCTCAAAGCAAATACAAATGAACCACACACACACACACACACACACACAGATACACACACACGAGGGAGGGAGGGAGAGCCAATGTATCTATAGTTGTTTCCTAAACTACCTGAAAATGTCTCCTCTCCCCAGCCATGTTCCCTGATGAATGGGACTGTTGTAGTGATGCTTTCTAAATTTTGATGGCAAGAAGAAGAGTGGTCCAGGACTAGGGTACTAGAAGTGACTTTAAATTCTGCTTCCATCACTTATTAATGGTGTGACCTTGGGGAAATCAGCACACTTCAATTTCTTCCACTGTAAACTAAAGATAACACTCCTTCTAAGGTAGACATGATGACAAAGCAAGAACACACTACAAAGCATTAAGTACAATGCTTGCAAACTATAGTGAGTTTAATATATGGTCGATTGATTAAATTATTGGAAACTAAAAAGGATGATTCTAGTGAGTAGGAACAAAATATATCTCAGACTTATTTCAATACTATGTAAATTATTTTAAACTGTGATGTAGGATTAAAATAAATCTAGTGAGGAAAGATGAGAAGAATCAACTTCACATTCTTTCCAAACCATCTGTAAAAATGTTAAAATTAGAACATTCTTATGACAGAGAATTGTCATATTGGTTGAACAAAATTGTGGGGGAAAAAAAAGCACCCAGGTTCTGTTTAATGTAATGATTCCCATGAGAGTAATTAAAATCTAAATCTCAATTTCTTTTTTTGGAAATAATGTCTGCTTAAAACGAGCTCTAATTGTCCCTATTTACACACTGACTGCAGAGGGCCCGTTCTGCAGCCCAGAACTCTGTAATTAGCTCCATTCAAGAACAAAGCAGTGACCATCTTTCAGCTGCTTTCTGGCTTTTGAGCTTAGGAGGCAAAGGAGAGTTTTTTGGCTCTGTTGCAAAACGGAATTTAAATCTGCCATAAGCAGTCAGTTGCCAGAATGATAATTGCACAGTTTGCTTCAATTGATTTATACAAGCCTCAGGAAAGAGTAAAGATCTCCCGGCTAAAATTGCCAAATGAGTAATCAGTGATATGTGAAATTCTCCTTCCTTGGAATCTTAGTGGCTGCAACTAAAATCAACTGCTAACGTTGACCTATTTCCCATTCAGTACACAAACCAGCTAATATTTGAGGGCTGTCTCTTCCTCATTCTCGTAGCTCTCACTGTCCTGAATGGTCACTATGATTTATTTCATATTCAGGATTCTGTACTTTTCCAATGAAGAACTTTCAATGACAAAAATATTATTACAACTTGTAAAAGAATGTATGCCAAAGCTAAAATTGTGTTGTGGGGTCCAATTTTTCAGTGCCACCAAAAATTTTTTTATAAAGAGCATATAAACTGAATTAGTGCTTCTCCTGCCCACTCAACTCAGAGGAGAATGGAATTATTCCATTTCTGTGCCTTGTTCAAATATTTTACTTTTCTTGTTTAATTCAATCTAGAAGTATCTATTGTATAAATTTAATCCATCTTCATTTGTTGTAATTGGTGATGTGTTTGGACTATCTGTCATCTTATTCTGAATTTCTATATTCAGAGTTTTTTTTGTTGTTGTTGTCCTGTTCTCTTTCTGTCTCATTTTCCCCTTCTTTTTACCAGTTTGCGAATATGCTATTTCTATTGTTTTAATGTTTACATTAAAATTTTTAATGCACACAAAAATACAAAGCTCAAATAAAGCAAAGAACTTAGTCTATTTACCTTTTCTTTTAACCTTACCCACCATTCTCTTTCATGTTATTATTTAGAATTTAAGATCCCCCTTGTTTTAAAATAAGAGAAAGTAATTGTGATTTCTATTTTTGCAGCTGGTGATTATTCCTATTTTGTAGCCAATAACTGCATCCCCCACTTTGTTGTGGATTTATTTTTCTTTAAGTAGTTGTTGGTGAAAGTCTTTGGATGGCAAATTAGCTTGATCTTTGCACAATGTCTATTTCACTCTCTTACTTTTAAAAAAGTTATACTTGACACTCTAACAAGTTCATAGAAATGCACTTAAAATATTAATTTATTTTGATGTAATATATTTTCTGAAATCCATATTTTTTCTTTATAGGCATTTTCCATGAACATTTTGAAGCTCATCCATTTTTACTTTGTGAAAAAAGAATACGTTCACATGACACAAAATTCAAGTACATTAAATGATATTTTAGTTGAGTATGGAATTCTACACTGAGTGTTGCTTTCTCATGTACTTTGGAAATATTACTCCATTTACTCTGCCATCTATTTTTGCTGGTTAGAAATTTTACATCAGTCTCATTGATTGTATTTAGAGCTTCTCTTTGGTAGCTTTTAAAATTTTTCACTTTTATTGGTACTTTTCATAACTCAATATTCTTGATCAGACTTCTGTTGTTGGATACATCTTTTGTCTCTTTCAATATTTTAAACATTATCCAAAGTCCTAAAAAAAAAATCTAGATAGAAGCATTTAATAAATGCTGAAATTATAAATGAATGAATTATAGAGTAGTTCATTCATTTATAATTTCAGCATTTATTAAATGCTTCTATCTAGATTTTTTTTTTTTTTTTTTTTGGACAGGCAGAGTTACTGAGAGAGAGAGACAAGAGAGCAAGGTCTTCCTCCCGTTGATTCACCCCCCAAATGGCCACTATAGCTGGTGCGCTGCACTGATCTGAAGCCAGGAGCCAGGTGCTTCCTCCTGGTCTCCCATGCGGGTGCAGGGCCCAAGCACTTGGGCCATCCTCCACTGCCTTCCCGGGCCACACCAGAGAGCTGGACTGGAAGAGGAGCAATCGGGACAGAACAGGCGCCCCAACCGGGACTAGTAAATGCTTCTATCTAAAAACGTGCTAAATGTGATTCTACAAAGTCCAATGAGTCTCAGCTTTTTCACCTGTAAAATGGGGATTATAGTACTTGTAGATCCCACATAAGATAGTTGTAGAGAGTAGAGATGAAGAGTATAAAGTGCCTAACAGGATGACTGACACATTGTAGGCATTTAATAAGCAGAATGATAGTTATTATGGATATCAGTTGTTTCTGTCTTCACAGAAATCATGTCAGTTTTGAAGACAAATGGACAAAGTGATATTAAACACATAAATACTTACAAAAGGAAAAGAAGGGAGTTCTCATGGTTGGGGTGGCTGGGAAGCATCTGTAGAGTGGAAGGCACTGACTGGGCTATAAAGACTTCATAGGGGTTTGCCAAGTGGAAAGTTTAGAGGAAATAAAAATGTACATTCAAAGACATAAAACTTGAGACCACCACGTGTATTCTGAGAACTGAAGGCGCTTAGGATGAGTGGAAGATGTGGGTGAGCAGAGAATCTGTTGGAATAGGTAGGTGGAAACCAAGAAAAGAGGGAAGGACGTTCCATTGAGAAGCTTTAAGCTCCTGAAGGACAGATGATGAGAGCCTCAAGTAGATAAAGATAACAGAGGAGTGAAGATACAGGTTTGAAAACCATGAGATAAAACATACAGGAGTTGGCAATTGGTAGAATGTGGAAGTTCATGTGCCAGTAGGACCACAGCTGTGGCACTGGGCAGGTTATTGAACCTTTTTGGGTCCTAACTTCCTCTTCTGTAAACTGGGGATACCAATAGGGCTTGCTTTGTGATATTGCATTGAGAATTATAAGAGACAAAGCATGTAGAACATTTAAAAGGTCAACTAACTCACAGAAAGTGTCAGCAAATGTCTGCTGTTTCCATATGAGGATGCTTTGGGAACTAGCCATGAAGTCCAGATCTCTGGCTTAGCAACTAAGAGGTTGCTGTGGCTATGTGTGTGGACAGATCTTAGAGAAGGAACAGGTTTTCTTCTAATATTCTTTCCACCCATTTTGAAGAATCAAGTGTATCAGGCCTCCAAAGAGCTAGGTGTCCATTCACGTATTTGGACAAACCAGTTTTGTAGCTTCATCCACACCATGGCTGTGGAACACAGAATGCATAGTACAGGGAGAGAAATGTAGGTCCCTGATGGGATGATGTCCTGGGGCACCTCCTGACACCTTAGAGTCACAAGAAATGCACAGAAGAGACCTGAAGGGACTTGGGGACATTTTAGGAAATAAATCTAAAACTAGCCATACTCTGCTCAAATGTTAAGAAGACACCATCCCCCAAAAGGTCAAACCCTTGATCCTGTGATTTTCAGCTAGGAATTTGTGTACATTTCTACTTGCTGACATCACACAATGGTAGTTAACAATTCCTTTGGGTTAGTTGCTATGATAACCTCAAGGATGCTATGTGGGTCAGTTAATACATTAGATATAAACACAAGTTACGTTGGAGAACCTACCAATGATATGAATAGTAATTAATAGATGGCAATGCTGAAAATGAAACTCATTCTTTTAGGATAAAAATCAATGGACTAGATAACAAATGGACCTCTATTCACTGCTTAACTCTCCAGGAGAAAAATAAAATCTTAATTTATACCAAGTATATAGCAGTTCTAAGAATTAGCATCAGAAACGAAAACAGGTGAAGCTTACATTTTTGGGGAAAAACGATTTCTATAAAATAGCCTTGTTCCTGAACTTCCTCCCTTCAACAGCATCTTAATATGCAGCCTGCCTGGATTAACCTTATCTCACCCCTTTTTATCTTTGGTTCTTATTATACACCAGACACATACTCACACATAAAAATATACAATTACCTGGATAAAAACAGAAAGTTGTTCCACATTGAAGGAGGAAGTTCAGAAAGCTTCTCAATTGGGAGTAAAGATGAATTTAGGGTGAAAAAAACCTTCACTTTGGACCAGAGCTAGAGAGCCTATGTGTATTTGTAGATTCTGGTTCTTGCAGATTGCTGGCCCAAATGTTAGAATATCAAATATATCTCTGTGCAGGTGACAGTAGATACCACCTAGAGAATCCCAGGTGGAAAAAAGAAGCTCTGGATCTTTCTGGATCTTTCTGCCTCTCCTGCTTCTCTCCCAGAAGAAGCTTGTGTCTGTGCGTGGCCAATGGCTCATCTCCTGCCCACTATACCTGAGCCTCTGACAAAGATATTCACCTTGGGGAAATACGTTTGCAAAGAATCTCTGCTAAGTTTCTGTTGCTTTCTCATTTTCAAGTGAAGTCACATGAGACTGGCAATGTGTATCACTCTATGAAGCTTGCGTTGAATGTGGTATGCATGCACACAGTACAGATTTCAGAATAGAAATATCCTAAAGCTTTCGATACTTTTTAAAACATTTTCTTTTTACCTGTATATTTCCTTTTTTTCTTGTCAATTAGTCATTCATAAAACTATTTTTTAAGATTTATTTATTTAAAAAGCAGAGTTACACAGAGAGGGGTGAGATGAGAGAAGAGAGAGAGGGGGAGAGAGAATATCTTCCATCTGCTGGTTCACTCCCCAAATGACTGCAACAGCCAGGGCTAGGCCAGGCTGAAGCCATATTCTTGGAACTCTGTAACTCCATCCAGGTCTCCCTCGTGGGTGCAGGGGCCCAACCACTTAAGCCATCTTCTGCTGCTTTCCTAGGCACATTACCAGGAAGCTGGATCGGAAGCAGAGCAGCCAGTTCTCTGGCATGCATATGGGAAGCTGGCATGGCAGGCTGTGGCTTAACCTGCTATACCATAGCGCCGATCCCTGCTTTTGGTACTTCTAACACTGATTTTTGTTTTCTACTTTGAGTTTTTGCCTGGATGCTCCTAAGCATGACATAAAACTTCTATTAGGCCCTAAACTTCATGGGGGCAGGAATTATGCTCCATAAATCTATGGAACCCTCCCAGGCCTGGCACAAGGATCATATTCAACAGATACTTGTATGAATCGGCCACGTTATTAGAGAAGAAAGGACTCTATGACCCTCTGAGATTTACTGGTTACTCTAACTTACCATCAGGTAAGGCATCTTAACCCCTGGACTTAACACCTGCCTCTGCTACTGATTTTTTTTGAGTTATTTTTATATTCACCTTTGTTTATTGCTTCACATGAATATTAAAACATCTTCCTTTCCCTTTTCCACCCACAAAACCATTCTGTTGGGATTTTGTCTGGATGTTGCTAATCTATAAATAATTTGTGCAGAATTGACCTCCTAAGATATTTAATTTTGCCATATGATATGCCTTTCCATTAATCTAGGATTTAATGGAAACTATTTAAGTTCAGTAAAACTTTGGATTTTCTGATACAGCTCATACATATTTCTCATTAAAATTACTTCCAGGTACTTTATCTTGTTCTTGCTACTACAACTGGAATATCTTTCTCATTAGATTTCTTAATTGCTTCTCAGTGTATGTAGCAATGCTGCTAATTTCCACAAAATGCATTTAATTCTCATCAATACTTAATTTTTTAACCATATGTCTTAAGTGTTGTTGAGGAAAATTAGGAGAAACATTCATGAGAATATTTCTGTATTTTATGAAATTCAGAGCCACAATGTTACAGTGTTACTCCATGGTCCTTTAAGGAAAGATGAATATAAGAATAGGTTGCTTTTATGACGCAGAGAGATGAGTCTGCGTCTACTGTGACCTTGTCCTTGAAATACTACTTCCCCTCCCATCCCTGTGGCTACCTGAAATTCCAGATGTGGCCAACAGCTGTTACTCAGGCATACTTTTGCCAAATTCCCCTGTGGCTACTCCTGGATTGTCTCCTTGGTGATTCCATTGCTGCTTTTCAGCTGCTGGCTTGGCCAACCCGTTCAGAGCACTCTCTGTGGCTTATCCAGGGTGATCTTTCACCCTGGCCCTGGTCTTCGTAAAGCCACTCTTGACGCTACCATTGAGAGATTCTCTTTCTGCATTTGTCTTACTTGCCTGGCAGTTCTCCAGCCAGAACAAACCCTGGCTCTCCTTCCCAGGTGAGGATACGGAAGTAATAGCCAACCTTGTTTCCCTCCCCAACTCCAAGCTAAAATTGTGACTAAAAGAATTTTCCCCATGTTTGTCTCTCTTTGGATTATTTTTTGATCCAATGATGTTTCCCATGTATGGCTTAGTATTGTAAATCACCTCGAATCTTTTCTTTAAATAGGCAGGATGTCAATCATTTGTAAATAAATCATGCCATATACATTACAAGCTGAATTTTCCCTATCTTAAATATTTGGAGCGAAAGTGTTTTTTATTTTTTTTTTCAGATTTTGGGCTATTTGTATTTACATAATGAGATGTCTTAGAAATGGGACCCAAGACTAAACATGAAGTTGATTTTTTCATAAATGGCTCACACACACACAGCCTGGAGGTAATTTTGTCCAATATTTTAAATATCCTGTCATGAAACAAGACTTCACAGTGTGGAATTTTCCACTTGTGGTGTCATGTGGGCATTCAAAAATGTTTCAAATGTTGGAGCACTTCAGATATTAGTAATTTTAATAGGAGATGTTCTACCTGTACCTGGATTAACAACATTAAAAGGAAAGGATGAAGCAGTGAGGAATGGGCACCTAAAAGTGTCAATCTATGGCCAATTTCCCATCCCCCAAACAAGTGAAACTATCTTCTGGGTGCCTGTGTGTATCAAATATGCATGTATGTGTGTATCATATATACTCATTTATCTCCACATATGCATAGGTGTATACAATGGCCTTCAAACAAAAATATTTTAAAACAATAGAGTAATCTAGATTAATTTACAGATATATGTGTAATTTTTAAAAAACATGGTCTTTTCTTAGCTAATAAAACTACTTTAAATGATATAAGTTGTAGGAAAAATAATATATCAAGCAATTATAATAATTTCTAAGGTGTTGGCTACTATTTAGAAATTGTTGACGTGGTCTTCCTCTGACCTAGATGTCTAAGATGTCCACTCTGAGCCATGACTGGACAGCCAGAACTGCATCAAACTCTTCTAATAGTTCTCTCATTCAACTGGTGGTCACTGAGTTTCTGTAGCCAGCGGCCTCATTGCAGCCTGCTGCCTAATATCACAGCCAATCCACATGGACAGGACATGGGTTGTCTTCACCTCACGCCCTGCCACAACATACAACTGCTTGGGACACAGCAGAAGAGAGAGAAAGTCTCCTCACCTCCAGAATACCACTGGACAAACTCCCAGATAGTTCTACCACTTGGGGATTTCTGGAAATCCATACTGTTAGGAGCCAGAACGATTATCTCCCTTAGGGCAGATAACTACCACCAGGTGGCGCCAAATGCAGCCACCCAGGCTCCCACAGATTTGGATTTTGCAATCCTGGATGTTAAAACCTCGGACATTTAATTAACCTGATAATTACCTTGCATTTACACGCTTGAAGTTTTTGGACTTTAATGTCTATGTTATGTGTGGGGAAGTTAAATGCTAGATTGTTATGAGGTTGTATCTTATTTTCTCTCCCTTCCATCAAGGTTTTATTTGGAAAATTTGAAATTTGGAGAAAGGTAGAATAACACACTATATAATGCATACCTGTATATAATTCACATATAGCCACAGATGCTTAAAATTTTGTCACTTTTTAAGTTCTCTATCTCTCTTTCTGTCTCTCTCTCTATTTATATCTATGGGTAATCCTGCCATCCCCCGCACCAACTGAACTCTTTGAGAATGAGTTACATCATCATAACTCTCTATCCCTGAACATTTCAACTTGTGTCTCCTAAGAACAGGGACATTTTTCACACTTGGGAAATGTACCACGAGTGCAAGATTATCATCTGACATATGGATATTAGTATGAAATGGTATAAATTGTGCTGGTCATAGTATTTGTGTATATATATATATATATATATATATATATATATATTTAAATCCAGGATCTAATCGAATGTTATAGACTGTATTTAGTTTTCATGATTTTTGAGTCTCCTTAATTTGGCGTGTTTTTTTATGAAATTGATGTTTTGGAGAGTCCAGAGTGCTCTTTTTGCATTTGCCTCATTCTTTCTTCAGGAATGAATTTTGGCTAAATGTTTTTGGCAAAAATACCATAAAGGTGTTATTGCATTTTCTTAAAATATTTTAAAGAAAAGATGGCATTGGCCTGTGTTGCAATGGGTTACTACTTGCAATGCCAGTGTCCCACATCCTGCACTGAAGTGCCAGTTCTGGTTTCAGCTGCTCTGTTTCTGATCCACTTCCTTCTAATGTGCTTGGGAAGGCAGCAGATGATGATTCAAGTATTTAAGCCCCTGCCACCCATGTGGGAGGGTTGGATGGAATTCCAGCCTCCTGGCTTCAGCCTAGCCCAGTCCTGGTTGATGTGAATGAACCAGCAGAGAGAAGCTTGCTTGCTCTCTCTCTCTCTCTCTCTGTGTCTTTCAAATAAATAAACTTTTAAAAATAATTTTAAAAAAGATTTAAAGATTCCAGAAATTCTCTTTCAATGACATACTTCTTATTCTAGAGATGAAACTAATAATCACTGGTTCTGCAATTAATTGTTAAGCATGTACACGAATTTTACTGATGTTTCCTGATTTGTCCTGCTGATCCCATTTTCACAAGAACATCCTAGATAATGGAGAAACTATAAAGCAAGAGGAAATTAACACCATGGAAACTGGTAGGTCCAAGCTCACCTGCCAGTTTGCATCTAAGTCCTAACTAGTTCTATTATATTCTGTTTGTAATGGATACCCGGGTTGTTGCTTGCTCAGCATATTTCCTTTCAGAGAGCTGCCATTCCATGTGACCTTGGTGAGTCAATCATGGGACTCAACTTCCCCACTGTGGTGACTGATTCAAGCGTGAGCATTATGTAACCAGTGTTTTCCCTGAGAGTTTACGTGTAGACTCTGGGATCAGGAAGTAATGAGTGTTTTCTGGAACCCTTTGTGTTCACCTTCCAGATCTCGTGGAGAAAGCTCTACAGGAGAAGAGAATAGTTTACACAGAATGATGAAGCTGTGGCAAGCCGAGATAGATTAATGAAGAGAAATGGAGTTGGTCCTTAGGACATCTTCTAGTCCAGTCATGCCTGTAGTCAGAATTTTTAAAAAGCCTTTAAGCTCTTTTGAGTTGCGTTTCTGTCTCTTGCACCTGAGGCTTGACTAATGTGTCCATGATTTAAGGACTTGGTCAGAATGCTTTGGAGATATTTTTGCTTGCTACTGTGGAAGCCCAGACAAGGTACTGGAGAGGCTCAGTTATCTTGGCATTAAGGAAGGATGGTAATACTAGCACTAGGGATTCCTGTTGTACAAATTAAGGAGGTAACTGAGTGCCACTTTGCTAGGCCTGGAGTTTATTAGGGAACTGATGAATACTGGAAGCACGTTTAAAAATCTAGGGCATCTGCCAGGCTTCTGTCATTTGCTCTGTGCCCTTGAATTTCCCCTCTCTGCTCAGCTTAAATCAGGCTTTGCTGAGAACAGTGCTGAGAACATTGCTCACTGTCAATGTCTTGGTTGTATTCTCTCCATTTTTCATATAAACAACTTGAACAGAGTGTTAATATGACTGGGGGGTATTCAACATTTGTCTGCTTATTGTTCTTTTTCCAGGTGAGAGAGAAGCCACAGGCGAGGTGAAGCAGAGCTTAACTGATCTGACATCTTTGGCAGCAGGCATTCCCAAGGTAAAATGGGGAGAGCCAGGTGGGGGCAGGGAGAAAGAAACATTCGGGTAGCTGTGTTGAATTTTGGCCACTCGTTTGTACTTGTTTTGGCCTCATTCGTCCTCCTTCTGTAACAGTCAGAACCCACAATAGTATGTTTCCTGTTGTCAAAGGGGCTAGGGGCCAACAGTCTTCCAGAAAAGCAAAATCCCCAGGGAAGAAATCATGGAGTTTTTGTTTGCACTTTCATAATGAGAACAAAGGGATTCTAGAATCACAAAGATTCTCACAATGGTTGCGTTTTTTCTTGGCTCCTGCCTTAAGCACCTTAGCAGTCATGAAGAAGAGGCCACCTCAGATGGGAGCCTTGACCTTCTACAGACCCAGAAGATCAATGGAGGTGGTTCAGGATTTCCAACTGGATCAGAGTCCCACAGAGAATTTTTGGTTTACTTGAACTTTCAGTCCACTCCCTTGTGTGACTGAAATGGGTAACAAGAACAGCAGTAACCTCCCCTGCCTGAAAACCCTCACCTCCACAGGGGCTGATCTGGCCTTGCTTGGAGGTCAACCAACCCAATTTCCTAATGATCCCCTTTGTGTTTTACAGTCAAGGGGTGGGCGTGGGTGATTGAACTGTGCCCTGGTTCCCAGGATCCTGGTAGAAGAGTAATATCTTTCCCTAGCTGGGTTCCCATGCATAAAGCAGGTGTGTAGGAGCCTCTTTACTAGAAGGGCCATTAGCTCCTCCTAGAAGAGATCTTGTCCCAAGGATGGTGACCCAAGCAGACAATTCAGTCCAAGACAAATATCCTGGTGGTCTGAGGCAGGAGTGATTTGAGTATAGTGCAGCCCACCTCTCAAACACTCCCATCTGAATCCTAGAGGAGCTACAAGTTAAATCTAAGAGCTGGTTTCACATTTCACATCTGTGAACCTCTGCAGCTCAAATCAGTATTGCTTTGGGTTGTGCTTTGGAGAGGGCCCAAAAGTCACGGAAAGGGCATTTCCTCCTTCTAGCAGAATAGCCGTAGGCATCATAGTGAGATTTCCAGGAATCAATGAAGAGTTCATTAGTGAGGGTGGCAGGAGTGGTGGACCCCAAGGTGCAATAGACCGGGTGGACCTTTGTGGGGTCCCAAGGCCTTCAGGAGCAAAGACAGGCAACAGCTGCCATATGAGACAGTGCCCTCTAGTGGGCACCAGAAGG
The DNA here is from genome assembly GCF_033115175.1 of Lepus europaeus. Lineage (NCBI taxonomy): Eukaryota > Metazoa > Chordata > Mammalia > Lagomorpha > Leporidae > Lepus > Lepus europaeus. Next base: position 20,183,606 of record NC_084836.1, on the reverse strand, counting down.
AGTATCATGCTGGCCCAACAGTGGGGTTGAGACTCCCAGTAAAGACATCCATGACCAGTCCTGTCAGGGTGTGGCACAGAAGTCTGTACTGGGGAGCCCCCAACCCAGGCTCTCCAGAAATAATGGGAAAATGTTAAGACAGGATTCATGGTCCTATATAGTAGGGCGGATGGTGGTGATGGTAGGAGAAGTCTAGAGCAGTAGGTTTTGTTACCCTTTTCATCCCAGGAATCATGACCTTGAGTAGAGGGAGGGAAGGAGGGGGACACAAGTGGAACCTGTAATTTCATGTCCTCTTATTCAGATGATAAACCATTGTGCCACACAAGAGGAGAAATGACAAATGGCATCCAGCTGTTTCACTTAGTTGGCTGGCAAGCAGATTTTGTAGGAAGTCTGATTTGGTGTCCTGGTGCCCAGGGCCAACATTAAAGAGCTACAAAGGAACTTTTGAAAGTCAACTCACAGCTTTCTTTTATTCCCCCTGAGGTCTGAGGGTCTAGAGCTACCTTGAGAAATGTCTGGGAATTTGTAAGCAATGAATCTCAGGAGCAGGTTTGAGCTGAAGTTTTGACAAGAGGGATGGCCACATAAAACCACAGATAAGATTTCAGGGCTTTTGTCTACTCAGTAGTATTAGTAGCCTGACAATTTCATAATTCACCATAAAATGAAGTAAGTTAATACCTAGGAGAGTTAATACCTAGATAGCTCTGATGTAGGATCTTTGGAAATACCAATTGCAGAAATATAAGCTATACTGTATTGTCAATGTAAAATCTATTATAGTAATTTGTACACTGAAGTGCAGATCTATAATATGATGTGCAAGCCACAAAATCTAGTTTTCTGATTTGATTCTCGTAAGACTCAGTGAGGAGCTGTACAAAGGACATTTACAGTGTAATAATCATTGTAATCAAATCAACTTGATTTGCTCTTTTGTTATTTGCTCATGTGACCTAAAGGGTGTCACACCTTTTGGCTGCAGTTCTCTTACAAGTTGAATGTGGATAATAACATCTTATGGCAATCCTGTTATTGTGTGCAAGAAGTAAACATCTCTAACTTTCAGAATGGGTTATTAATATCATGTAATATTTGTTGTGAACTGATTTCAGTAAAGTCTGTATAAGCAAAAATATCTATCATACACATGCATTGTAAATTAAGCTGGCCACTGAAATGATAATGATAAGTGTTGACATTTAAAGCCTTGGGTTATATCAGCACTGTTTGCTGTCATGTTTTCATCAGCTACAACTTTTGGGAATGCTGAATGTGAAGCTCAGAAGTTCAGCTCAGAATTATATCAATTACAGTTTTAAATAGCTTTAACCTTGGGCTATTTAGCAAGGTGAGATGGTTTAAAAGCCTAGAGAAATAAAATTGAAATATGTGGATTAGGCATAAATCAATAAAAAGATTGTGATGTGTCAAGGATCCCAGAAAAACTAGAACCAGAAGATGAAATGAAGGTTAAGCTCTGGTTGCTTTGTTTAATTCAAGTTTCCACCCTTGATTACCCTGTAAATCATTCTCAGTGGCTGTGCTTTATGGTTCAGCCTGCACAAAACCTAGATCCACCCTGGGTAGGATGCATAGAGCACCTTGACAGTACAGAGATATGACACTGTGTCCGACTATGAAGACTTCCAAACTAAAATGAGTCTTAAATGATGGAAAGGAAGTTAACTCCACAAATAAATCAAGAGTAACACAACATTACAGGTGAAGGGAACAGTTGAGATGGAGGTATGGAGGGATGGATGGATGGATGGATGGGTGGGTGGATGGATGGATGGATAGATGGATAGATGAATACCTTTAACCTAGAAAAGAATGTATCTCATAAATCTGGCTAATGCTTATGCTAGATAAAGCATAACACTGATCCTTCTCCTAATGGAAGTATCATAATGGCTAAGAATATACATTGTATGATTGGCTAGACCCGGGGTTGAATACTGGCTCTGATGGTTACCTGGATTATCTAGAATGAGCTGTTTCTCATACCTTTTTAGGCCATAGGTATCTGAGCTTTAAAAATGAGGACATTAATATCCACCTAACTAGGCTATTTTAAGAGATAAATGAGAGGCAAGTGTTTGGTCTTGCAGTAAGAGGCTCACATCTTACATCAGACTACCTGGGTATAATTCTTGCCTCCAGTTCCTGTCTCCAGTTCCTGCCAATGCATATCCTAGGAGGCAGTGGTGATGGCTTAAGTAATTGGGTTCCTGCCAATCACATGGGAGACCTGGATTGCATTCCCAGATCCCACCTCTGGCCCTTGGCTGGAGTCCTGGCCATTGTGGGCATTTGAGGGAGTGAACCACTAGATTGGAGTGCTCTATCTCTCTCTACCTCTCAAATAAATAACTCATTTTTAAAAACATTAAATGGCATTTTGTAAAGCTCTTAACACAGTCTTGGGCATGTAGTAAGTCCTGGATAAATAAGAGCTTTAACCATCGTCCATCATCATCCTTTGGTGTTTTCCATCCACAAACAAGCAGTGACTTTCTGTAACAGAAGCTTGAACAAGACTTAGCAAACACCAAGGTGAGTTATTGTCTCTCAAAAGCAGGGATTTTTGCAGTAAATGCATAGGATGTCACTTGAAGGTCTTTAGTGATCCAAACACATGACCTACCCTGTTATACCAGAGATTGATTCAGTGTGCCAGCTACTGAACCAGCACAGGGAATCCAGCTCTCTCCAGATGATGCAAAGAAACAGGATGGCTCATCTGGCAAGAAGTTCCAGGGGTTATTGTTCTTTGTAAGAACTGACACGGGGGCCTATAATTTTTCCCCTACAGAGAAAGTAGAGGCATGCCTGACAGAGGCCAGTGGGAATACTGCCTTTAGAACTTACAGTGTCTGTAACCTTGGATGAGTTATTTGGAATTTCTTGTGTTCATTCATTTGTCAAATGGCACTTTTCTACCTGACTCTCAAGGTTGTGGTGGGCATGAGACACAAGACAGGGAAATGGATGCAGAGTTGGTTAGTGGTGCTGTTATTACCTAAAGGCATTCAATTCTTAGATAACTTGGTTTTCTCAGCAAAATGCCACCTGCATATAATAAATATTTCAGGGGCGATGAATTATTTATTTATTATATACTTGGGTTTATAAGGAAGGAAATTGATTCCTTTAAAACAATCACATTGATTGGCTTAAATGGCAGAAACAGCACTCTCCCATCCTTATTGGCAGACCCTGGACTCAGTTCAAGCACACAATGGCATAATATAGATGTACCTTCAGTCCTGCAGACAGATACCAGGGTCAAAAGATCAATTAAGTCATTTTAGCTCGTGAGTGGAAGAGAAAATATTTCAACTAAAACATTGATCTTGAGTCTGAAATATAAGACAGCTGAGCTAAATAACTTCATGTACTCACAGACAATAGCATTGTTTACTGGCTTGTAGCCCAGCAATGGGGGATATGAGTGACAGAAGGTGAACAGAAGCCAAGGATACAAGAAGAGAAGGAACGAGTGTCTATTACGCACTTACTATGGCTAGGCATCCTACCTAGCTATGTCACAAAGGTAGCTCACCTTTGTTTATTCTCTGAGAGGTTAAATTCTTTGATCCCTGTCTTCAGGTAGCACAACTGGTCAGAACAGATGTCACAAAACCCAGGATCTGACTCACAGAGCAGAGGACCATTCCATTAGTCACACAACAAATATTCATTCAACCTGCTCCATGTACCAGGCACCTAGGATGCAAAGAAGCACCACATAAGTGCTCTGCTTCCAGTGGGCTCACAGTTTAGAGAGGGAGACAGCAAGAGAATCTATAATTAATGCGCTGAGTAGGAAATGTGGGATCAGAAGCCAATGTACTGTTAAGCTTCAGGACTTCCCATTTGTTTCAAGACCCTATTAAGTAAATACAATTGTCCACTGGTCTCTGTGGGGGTGGGGGAATTTATTCCAAGACCCCCTGGATACTCAAATCCCTTATATAAAATGTTGTATTGCACATAATTTACAGATCCTCCCATATACTTCAAATCCTCTCTAGGTTTCTTATAATACTTACATCAGTGTAAATGCTATGTAAATAGTTATTATACTGTAGTGTTAGGGAAAAATCATAAGAAAAAATGTGCATGTTCACTACAAATACAATTTTCTTTCAAATATTTTCCATCTGCATCTGCTTGAATCTATGGATGTGAAAAGCCATAAGTCCAGAAGGCCAGCTGCGTGAACTTTTATACCTAAATTTTATTTCAAGTTTGTATTTTTTTTTATTTTTGACAGGCAGAGTGGACAGTGAGAGAGAGACAGAGAGAAAGGTCTTCCTTTTGCCGTTGGTTCACCCTCCAATGGCCACCGCAGCTGGCACGCTGCGGCCAGCATACCGCGCTGATCCGAAGCCAGGAGCCAGGTGCTTCTCCTGGTCTCCCATGGGTGCAGGGCCCAAGCACTTGGGCCATCCTCCACTGCACTCCCAGGCCATAGCAGAGAGCTGGCCTGGAAGAGGGGCAACTGGGACAGAATCTGGCGCCCCGACCGGGACTAGAACCTGGTGTGCTGGTGCCGCTAGGGGGAGGATTTGCCTGTTGAGCCACGGCGCCGGCTCAATTTTGTTTTTTCCCTTAAAGTAGTCCAAGTTGTAAAAGTCCCAGGACCTACCAAGCCTGGATTCAGTCCTTGGTGGGATTCAGAGAGCACAACGGATCGTTTGTACCAGCCGGAAAGGCTTCCAGGAAGTGGCACCTGAAACAAGAGAGAGGCTTTAGCTATACAGAAAAAAGTGGAAGGCAGGAGTGGGTAGGCCAAGAGAATGCGGTGTGTAGATGTAGGAGTGTGGACTAAAACACCCCAGCATAGGGAGCAATGATGTCCTGGGGTGGCATGGTTGTCAAAAAAGGTATGTTGGTTGTGGAGACTGAGGCAGGAGGTAGGGCTCTGTGAGGAAGGGGCAGGAGTGATGCTAGAGCGGAGGAGAGCAGTCTGTGCTGAGCTCTACAGAGGTTACCTTTCATCCTGAGTACTAGAACTACGGGATGATTTTTTTAAGGATTCATTGTCTTTCTCTTTTCTTTTAAATTTTATAATTTTCATCATTTTTTAAAAAATTTATTCATTTATTTGAAAGAGTTACCGAGAAAGGTTGGGACAGATAGAAAGAGAGAGAGAGAGAGAGGTCTTCCATCTGCTGGTTCACTCCCCACATGGCTGCCAGGAGCCAGGAGTTTCATCTGTGTCTCCCACGTGGGAACAGGGGGGCTCAAGCACATCTTTATAATCACAGTCCCTACTCCTGATGTATCTTTGCTTTGTTCTTAGCAATTACCACCATCCTTCATATTTTCATATCTTTTATGTTATCAGTTTTCCCAACTAGATAGAAACTCCATACAGGCAGACAATTTTGTTTTGTCTCGTTTGTGTTTGTTCCACGAATCAGCTAGGACAGTGTCTGGCATATGTACACAGTGTTTTACTGAATGAATCAAATCATCCTTGTTGCCTCTCTATGCCCTCACGTCCCACAGCCAATTCACTGCCAAATTCTGTTGGCTCCATGCTTAAACCAGATCCAGAACACAAAGATTTCTTCCCACCTCTCCAACTCCCACTCTGGTGCAAGCCACATCCTCACCCACGGATGCTGCAAGAGCCTCCTACCTGGGCTTCATGTTTCCACCTTTGCTGCCTGGGAGTCTGTTCTCTACCTGGCAGCCAGGGGGATGTAAGTCAGATGTCTCTCCTCGTTATCCTCCACTACTTCCCACGCCACCCAGATCTTTGCCACTCCCTTACAAGTCCACTGTCTGCCTTCCCTCCCCACTCCACGTGCTCACACAGCTCCTCCAATGCCATTTGTAGATTCCCTAAGCTCGAAAATCCTTCCTCTGTTCCAGCTGTGCAGGCTTCCCTTGCATTCTTTAAACACACCATGCACGTTTCTGCCTCCTGGCCTTTGTACTTGCTGTTCCCGCCCTGCCTGTAATACTCTCCTCTGGTGTAGGCATGGTTGACTGCTCTTCCTTCAGGTCTCGGGTCAAATACCTCCTTACCAGAGACCCTTCTCTCCCGCAGCCGGAAGTGCAATCCACCTCCACACTCCTGGGTGCCCTGTGTTTTCTCCCTAGATCTCGACACTCTTGAGTTATATCAGTGGGTTGTTTCTCTGTGGTTTCTCATGTCTTCTCCCCACTCAACACTCTCCGCTCCACACAGAGCCAAGTGCAAACTCCATTAGAGCAGGGACCTTGCCGGAGATGACACTTAATGCCTTAGAACAGCCTCTCACCAGACAGACAGGCAATGCATGTGTAGGGCGAATAAATGTTGAACGAAGCATCTATGAGAGAAATGATAAGGATCTGAACTGGGGTGGGATGAGCTGTACAGCTTGATGGAAAGAAGAAAAACCAATTATAACCTGGGTCTATTAAGATACATTCATTTAAAATTAATACAAGAGACTCTTCTATTTATTTTATTTGAAATAGCAGCTAATACCCTCTGAACAAATTTCTTTTCCTTCTTTTTAGAAAAGGCAGGAACTTGAAAGACCTGATTATCCTCCTCGAGACAGAAAGGCAGAGGCCCAATTTCAGAAGTCCTCTCTCTTCTCTCCACTTTGCTCCCACTGAGTACAACCTTCAGGAAATGGAGAGTTTTGCTATTCACAACTTCTTTCAACTCTTAAGAAGCAAACTTTTTGAAGGTTCTTTGTGGGAAGCCTATTTGCAGTTACAGTGTGCTGCTGATATTGGGGTTTAAATACCCAGTTCCCTGCCCCTTGAGTGGGAGAGTACTCTCACACGTTCCTAGTAGGATAGTGCTCAGTGGCCCGCTTGTAACTGTTTATATGAAAAACTGCCTATTGGCTGACTTTGTTCCCTCTCTCACTCTCCCTATTCATGTTTTCTGGGCTCACCTCTAAAATATTTGCACTGGGATCCTTATTCTGGGGTCTGTTCCTAAGAAACCACACTGAGAAATGTCTTTGCCTACAGCTACATAACTACACAGAGGCAGATCTGAACTGCAGGGCTGAGCTGTCTTATTCCAGAGCCTGTCTACTTAATCATGATGTCCTAATTACCTCCTTCTCTTTATCTGTTTTTCTTCATTTTATCCTTTGCAGGGGTGACAACTTTTTCTACTGACGGATCAAATCATAGTGAAAATGTTTGCTTGGCTTAAAAATGAAAAAATAACTATGCTGATAACTCGACTGGATAAGGCTTGTGATTTCTCTGAATTGAAAATTTAGTTTATAATGACAACTTTATTACAGCTCTGAAAGGACATGTTCCCACAAGTCTGCAACCTAACATTAATAAGGACACCATAGGATACAACTCATGACAGGAGCAAGGGCCAAAGTGGATTCATGATAAGTTAGGAGTCCTTTATTAAGTTGAAAATGTATTTACTAGAAGGTCTGGGTTAGATTATGAAACAGAAAAAAAAATGTGGACAGCCAAATCCCAGAAAGGACAGAAATCAGGGCAGCTGTTTGTTTTCTCAAAAACAAATCACTTGGCTGCTTTTAGAAAAGATGATATTCTGTGCAGGCAAAATGGCAAATGTTATTGAGAAGGGATAGGAAAAATGCCTGCTGAGCAAAGAAAAGGCAAGAGAAGGGCAGAATGGCAGCACCTGGAGGAGATAAGGGAGGCATTCTGCAAAGTGAAAGAATCCTGGGTCTTCCCAGCTGTCCCTGAGGGCCTTGCAATCAGGTCTTTCACCTCCTGACTTAATTTCCTATTGCTCTCCCTTTTTTACATTCTGCTGCACTCACACTAGTGTTCTTGTGCCCCTCTATCATATCATATTAGGATACATATTCGCACCAGGCCAATTGTAAGTTATCAACAACTCAACATCTGGCTTGCAAAACTCCTGAAAATTTAAGAGCTTGCTCCACTGAGTTTATGTACGCCAGATCTAGCAACACCTGTGCAATATCCTTAGCTGAGCCTATGACAAGGTGCAGGCAAACTACAGGATGTCTCCCACTGTCCTTCATAACACCTAGGTTTTATGGCTCTGGCCTCAATTAGAACACCATTTCAGAGTAAGCAGAACACCTAGTGAGCCCACTTGACCATGAGCATGAAGTGATTAAAGAGTAACCGCTTGACCCATGGCCTCTGAGGGACATTAATGGAGCTACATGGGAAGTGTCATCACTTCTCTGTTTCTTTTTTAATGGACCATCCATTTCCAGAGAGACCACAAGTAGTAAGTGACTCTTCTGGCCAAGGAGAGCCAGACGCACCTCCCGCTGGCAAAATGCTGAGAAGGCTCTCCCCAGAGCTGCAGAGACACAGTTCTGCAGACAGAATCAGAGAGAGGGAAAGCTCTATTGTCACAAGTCCACAGTCAGCATCTTGTCAGGCATGTTGGAGGGAGGCAGTGCTTCTATAGGAATCAGTGGGTGAAGACTTGGAGTTGAATGAGAGCTATTATTTATTGCTGGAGAGGGGAAAAACTAAGACTCTTTGATAAGCTATCTGTGGTGCCAAGAGCAACGTGGGGCCCACAAATGAGACCAGGACAAAACCTACACAGAGAAGTTTCTCTAATTTAGCTCATCCTTAGGAGGAAGAGCTGGAAACTCCCACTGGAACTCCCTGCACAGCTTTTGTGGTAGCCGTGAGTTTGTGCCACAACCATAAATAGTTCTCCGAACAGATGAGGCTCACTTACTCTCAGCAAACCATTTTGTTAACTACACAATGACACAAGTTTCCGAGCTAAAGAAGCTCTTCAAGCTTTGCTGAATAAAGAGTCGTAGGCACCTGGAGGGCCTTGAGAAAGGATGAGCCTCAGGGTTCTCCATGAGAGCAAGACGGGGCTCTGACTCCGCCAGGATTCTCTCCTCGCTGAGCCCCAGCCCTGCCTGTTTGCATTGCAGAAGCAGTGCATTTTGATCCAGCTCTGTTTTCCTCCACTCCTCTCTCCGTCCTAAGAGAATCCATTCCAAGGTTCTAGTGTTTTTGATTCAGCTCACTTGTTCTGAGTGTTTTATTATTCCCAAGGTGAAATTCCAAAACCCACTCCTCCGTGCAGGTTCTTTTTCTTTTTCTTGTGGTTGCACAGTACTTCTCCAGTGGCAGAAATGTAGATGCCATACACGGAGGTATGAGAGTGAGGGTCTTTCTCGCTGGGTCTCCTCTGTTCCTATCCATGAAGGTATAATGCTCACCTGTTAGCCTAGGCACCACTCACTTGAGTGGATCATGTCATTGTGTGCAGTTTTCTGAGTAGTGGGTCTATCGGATTCTAAGACGACTATGGCCACTCCCTACCACCCAATATTAATATCTGCTGAAATTCTGAAATTGTCTCCATATTCTGCAAATTTTGAACATTTGAATTCAGAGTATGCCCTCTCTTCCGCATCATCATTTTCTTACACTTGAAAACCTGGACTTACATTTTCTTTTACATTCTCTCAATGTGATTTTCTATCACTTACCATTATTATTTTTTACAGTTTGAACTTTGCAGAGGGAACTCTAAAAAATAGATAACTGGACAAATGGATAATGTTGAAACTAATATTTCTAATCCAAGTGTAGCCTATTTTTAAGTTTGAATTTTAAAAACATTGTTTATTTACTATTTTTTTTTTTTGAAAAGCAGACAGAGAGGGGCACAGAGAGAAAGAGAGATATATTTTCCAACCCCTGGTTTACTTTCCAATTGCCTGTGACAGTTGGAACTTTGTCTGGGTCTCCGATGTGGGTGACAGGGGTATAAATATTTGAACCATCATCTGCCTTCTCCCAGGATACACATTAGCGAGAAGCTGGATTAGAAACAGAGGCAGGACTTGATCTCAGGTACTCTGATATGGAATGTGGGCATCCTACCTGGCAGCTTAACCCACTGTACCACAATGCCTACCCCATGTAAATGGGAGATTGTCACACTGTTGGCGATGCAAAATTTGATCACTTGCTTAATGTGATGGTGATCTCTTCCTTGTTAAAATCAGCTTTCCCCCTTTTAATAAGTTTTCTGTGGCTACACTGAGAATTTGTGAATGTTTTCTAACACTCCTTCATCCATGACTGTCACATCTAGTTATGATATTTGCCTTAACTAATGTATTAGAAGTAGAAAATGATTTTCTTTATTCCCTCCCATTTTCCCTTTGCTTTAGAAGCTGGTATTCTTCTTAAGGAAAAGCTTCTCTCCCCACCCCCGCTTCTTTTTCAAGTATCACAAAGGCTCATAATTTTTCTTCAGATCCGTGTTGCATTGTCCTTTTGAAATAGCCCTATTGATCTTCTGAATACATTTTCATTATCTGACACAGATGTCTCAGGATCATCTTTAGCTCTCTGTGCTCCCAATCTACAGCCATATTTCTAAGTCCTACTTTCTCTAGGCGGGAAATGGGATTTAGAAACCAAGAATTGAGGATACACTGTGATAACTGCTATGAATATCATTGCTCTTGGGACTTTTTGTAGCTAGAACTATAAAAATTAAATGATACATTTATAATGATTTATCAATTCAAGTAAAAATAACATTCTAAGACCTCAATTTCCCTATTCTATATATGTATTTTCCTTATCCAACAATGAAAATCTTGGTTCCCAGCATAAATATATTTATCTATTTATACCATCTTACAATAAACAAAATAATTTCAGAAAAACAATAGCCAACAACATTGCCATGAACAAACCTATTAAGTGCTAGATTTCCTTGCAATTCTTTTGGCCTGGAGATATATTCTGTTAAGAATACAAAGTCTTAGTGTGGTTTCCAAGTTATTTGAATTAACTCATTTCTCTGTGTGGCTATGCTATCTATGAAGTAACAATAGAATTCATTTCTTTTTGTATTCACTATTTTTTTTATTTGACAGATAGAGTTAGACTATTAACATTATCTTTTATCTTTGTTCAATTTTATGATTTGGTTGCATAAAATGTTTACATAGCTTAAAAGTTAAATCAGAAAAATTTTTCTGACCCCTATTCCCTATAACCATCTCATCCACCCACCCACTACATTAATTCCACTTATATTTTCTTTCTTTTTTGCGAAGCTAAGGAAATATATACATATTTGTACATACTTTTTTCTCCTTATTTATTACACAAAAGAGAATACTCTGAAAATTCTTGTTTTTTACTGTTGTTATTGACAGTATTTTTGAAATTTATCCCATATCAATTCATAGAGAACATCTTCATCCTTTTTGACAGCAGCATAGCTCTCCATTGCTTGAGTGAACCGTTATTTTTCACCCTTCATGTTTAAACATCTGGATTGTTCCTAATATATTGTTATGACAAGTAATATCTTGAATTTGTACTTTTTTGTATTTGTGAAAGTATATTTTTACAGTAGTGTAGTTTTAATTTCTAACAGTGATAGATTGTTAGGTCAAAGTTAATGCATATGTAATTTTGCTTCTAGCAAATTTCTATTCATATCAGCTGTCATCCTTTTCTGCCCCACCAGCAACATATGAAAATACTTCTCATGCCACATTCTTGGTATAGCATGTCTTGTCAAGCTTTTTGACATTTTGCCACTCAGATCATTAAGAAATGATATTCCAGAACAATTTTAATTTTCATTTCTCATATTATGAGTGGAATGAAGCATTACTTTTTTGTTTAAAGGCCAGTTGTATATAGTTTGTGTGAATTGCCTGTTCATATATTTTACCGTCAGGTTGGTTTTTAATGCATATTCCAAATCATCAAGTTCTAGTTCAAACTTTGGAGTTCACAAAAGACTTTCTTTCAGAAGTCATCTTATTTGATCCTAAAAGATTTTGAAAACCTCCGGGAGAATAAGGACAGCGCTGTTGAGTTTGAACAGTTTGAGAAATAGCCTTATAATCTGGAAAATGTGGGAGTACCTGCAGTTACACGCACGAAGTGTTTTGTCTGATGCTGTTAGACACATTGAGCAGAACACTTCATGTAGAAGATTATCAACAGTGGCTGAGGGCAGCTTGCAACATCTTCACAATCATTTAATAAACATTCTAGGACGTTTGAAGTTGTCACACAAAACTTGAATTGTTTTCTGCTTGCAATTTTCCTAAATAGGGTATTGAGAAGTAGGGGGGGGCGGGTGGCAGCAAAGCAGTCTACAAAGAATTCAAGTCACATGGATAGCTTTCTCTCTCTCTCTCTCTCTCTCTCACACACACACACACACACAGAGAGAGAGAGAGAGAGAAAGAAAGAGACTTTGGCTGTTCTTTGTATTTCTTTTAATCCAAAAGATCACTTGAACTCTCCCCAGTTTCTAAAATTGTTGCTAAGTCCAGCAATTTTCCTTAAGAGATTCCCTGATAAGAACCTTCAGCAAAGCAAACCAATAAATCCAACAGGGACAGAATTATTGGAAGTATTATTTAACAAACTCAGAAGAGTCCACTCTGCCACACTGTTGACCCAGAGAAAAATTTTCGGAAAATAAAAACAAATCAATATCCTTTGATGTAATAAACCTGCTCTGCCAGGATTCAAGCTGGCCCTCTGTCAGCATGATCTTCTTAAGTAAAGAGAGAAAGATGAATGTGCTCTATTCGCAAATGAAGTTGGCCAGGCAAACTGGAAAAAAAAAAAAAAAGCATAAGAAAACCTCACCAACTTCCCTATTGATCTGAAAATCACCTTCTCGAAGAAGTAAGGTGAAAGCATGCACATATCTCTAGTCCACAAACCACTTTTACTCGTGGGCAGGAAGAAAGAAAGAATATAGAGTCTCCATTAAGCTTAGAACTGTCCTCTGAGCTCATGCTAAAAATGCACACGGGGTTGGAAATGGAAGGGAATAGATGATTCAGAATTTCCCTTTATGGATGCAACTACCCCCTGGGCATTCTTTTGACTAAAGTGGAGATCAGAAATGACTAAAACAGTTACCCTATGAACATAAGCACTGACTATAGGTATGAAGTATTTCACGGCCTCAGTATTCCTACAGAATGGACTGACAATAAAGGCCTATTATAAGGCCAGCGCCGCAGCTCAATAGGCTAATCCTCCACCTTGCAGCGCCAGCACACGGGGTTCTAGTCCCAGTCGGGGCGCCGGATTCTGTCCTGGTTGCCCCTCTTCCAGGCCAGCTCTCTGCTGTGGCCCGGGAGTGCAGTGGAGGATGGCCCAAGTGCTTGGGCCCTGCAACCCATGGGAGACCAGGAGAAGCACCTGGCTCCTGCCATCGGATCAGCGCTATGTGCCGGCCGCAGTGCGCCAGCCGTGGTGGCCATTAGAGGGTGAACCAATGGCAAAGGAAGACCTTTCTCTCTGTCTCTCTCACTGTCCACTCTGCCTGTCAAAAAAAAAAAAAAAAAAGCCTATTATAAATATTAGAGACAGGCCGGCGCCATGGCTCACTGGGCTAATCCTCCGGCTGCAGCGCCAACACCCCGGGTTCTAGTCCCTCTCTGCTGTGGCCCAGGAAGGCAGTGGAGGATGGTCCAAGTGCTTGGGCCCTGCACCTGCATGGGAGACCAGGAGGAAGCGCCTGTCTCCTGGCTTTGGATTGGCGCAGCGCTGGCCATAGCAGCCATTTGGGGGGTGAACCAATGGAAGGAAGACCTTTCTCTCTGTCTCTCTCTCTCACTGTCTAACTCTGCCTGTCAGAAAAATAAATAAATAAATAAATATTAGAGACAAAGTATGGAGGACAGGTAGGTTACAGGAGATTAATTGTTCAGTGTCAAGGAATTTAAGTATTTTGAAATAAATGTGGTTGAGGTACATTTTCTGAACCACAAAATGCACACCTTTTAAATGTGCAGTCCAAAAATTTTTGATATATATTCCCATGTCACCCCACTAAAAGATATGGAATGTTTCTATCACCCCTCCCCCCCAAATTTTTATTTTTTCCCATTCTCGTTCCTGGAGTCAGGAAACCACTGGTCTGAATCTTGAAATTCTAAATTATGTTGACCTTTGCTGTGAGTGGCTCTTAAAAAGAATCACGTAGATTTTTGTAGTTTTGTGTCATGCTTCTTTCTCTTAGCATGTTTCAAGATTCATCCATTTTGTTGCTTATGGCAGTATAGTTGGTTCCTTTTTATTTACTCATTGTATAGATGCACCACAATTCATTAATCTATGCATTGATTAACATTTGAATTGTTTACAGTTTGAGGCTATTATAAATAATGTTGCTCTAAACATTCACATATGTGTAACTAAACAATGGGTGTCTACATCTTCAGCAACATTTGGCATTGTCAATATTTTAACTTTAAATATTCTAGTGATATTTTGGTTTGTGTTTACTGGGTAACTATAAGTATCTTTTCATGTGTTTATTGGACATTGACTTTTTGTTAAGTTTTTGTTCATAACTTTTGACCATTTACAAGATTACATTGTTGGGGCTGGAACTGTGGTGTAGCAGGTAAAGCCACTGCCTTCAGTGTTGGCATCCCATATGGGCGTGGGTTTGAGTCCTCAATGCTTCACTTCCCATCCAGCTCCTTGCTATGGCCTGGGAAAGCAGTAGAAGATGACCCAGGTGCTTAGGCCCCTGCATCCACCTGGGAGACCTGGAAGAAGCTCCTGGCTTCAGATGGGCACAGCTTTGGTCACTGCGGCCAATTGGAGAGGGAACCAGCGGATGGAAGACGTCTCTCTCTTTCTCTCTCTCTCTCTCTCTGCCTCTGCTTCTCTCTGTGTGTAACTCTGACTTTCAAATAAATAAATAAATAAATCTTTTTAAAAAAGATTAGATTGTTTATCTTATGATTACTGTAAGATTTCTTGATGTATATTCTTGAAAAAAGTTCTTTGTCAGGTACATCTATTGCAAATATTCTCCCCTAATTCATGTCCTGTGTTTTCCTGTGTTTAGCAATTTCTTTCTAAAAGTAGAAGTTTTTTATCTTAATAAAGTCAAATTTAAATATTTTTTTCTTTTTATGGTTCACATTCTCTATATCTTATTTAAGAAATCTTTGTCTATCCTAGGATCACAAAGGTTTTATCTTGGGAATTGTACAATTTTAACTTATTTTTTCCTTTTCTTACATATTTTGAAGTTCTGTATAATGCATACACATCTAAAACTGTTACACCGTCTTGAGGTATTAGTCCCTTTTTCATTAAAAAAAACTTCCTTATCTTATAGTTGTGTTTCTTCTTCTGAAGCCTACTTTGATTAACATTTATCTACTCCTGTTTTTTTTTATTATGTTAGAATGGTATTACCATTTCCCATCCTTTTATTTTTAAACTATCTGTGTCTTTATTTATTTATTTTAAAGATTTATTTATTTTAAAGTCAGAGTTACACAGAGAGAGGAGAGGCAGAGAGAGGTTCACTCCCCAGATGGCCACAACGGCTGGAGCTGTGCCTATCCGAAGCCAGGAGCCAGGAGCTTCTTCCGGGTCTCCCACATGGGTGCAGGGGCCCAAGGACCTGGGCCATCCTCCACTGTTTTCCCAGGCCATAGATGAGAGCTGGATTGGAAGAGGAGCAGCTGGGACTAGAACCGGTGTCCATATGGAATGCCAGTACTTCAGGCCAGGGCGTTAACCACTGTGCCACGGTGCCGGCCCCTGTGTCTTTACTTTAAAAAAGTATAACTTAAGATTAGAGATGAGACTTGGGCACTCCCTTGACTTGCATCCTCTGGTCTGCTTTAACACAAACCAGGAGGAAAAGAAAGCTAGGCATCAGAAGCAATGGGTGGCAGGCCTATTAATGGCTGATCTGTACAGTGATCTGCCCTCAAGGAGACCCAACAGGCCAGTCCACTGCAGTGGCTTTCAATGTGGTAAGCCTGGGCTTCAGTAGAAGTCAGCTTGTGAAGAGTCCTGGCAGCTCTGCCAAGAGTTGGATCACTGGAAATGGACCTGCCCTGGAGTCGAAGGATGCCCAGGTCAGAGCCACAGATCTTATTGGCTCTAAGCTGAAAAGCCCTTCACTCAGCCCAACTTCCAAAGTGACCACTGCAGCTGAGGGGATGGTCAAGTAGGGTCAGCAACATTGCAGGCAGAACTGTAAATTTCTTGTTAGAGATGCCACCTGCCTTTACCTGGCCAGCTCTCCTCCCAGGCCAGCCAAGTAATGAAAGTCAACAGAGTGCCTTCCCCTAGGAGGTTCACACCTCCCTTAGGATATACCCCATGTGAAGAGATAGATAGGCCTGGGCCTCTGAATTTACAAGGCCTAAAGCCCACCAGATTATTATCAAGCCCCTTCTATCAGGTTCTATTTGCCTCTCAATCAGAAAACTTAATTGTAGCTTAGAAAGCACCTTTCTTAGCTCCTCTAATAATGACTCTGTCCTTTGTTCTAGGCCCTGTCTAGTGCACTTGGGCCTCATTCCTTTGTAATCATAACCTCTACTCTACCACCAATGGCTCTACTCCCAACCTGTGTGTACTGATGGTCCTCTTCCCCACTTAATGCTGTATAATTGTTCAAACCTGGTAAATGCCACTCTTAGGATCATTGGTTACTATCCTCACTCTGTCTTTTATGACCTTGTCTAAATATGATCACAGTCGGCAAACTTGGAAGGCTTCCATAGCCTTGGCAACTCATGACGAGAGCCTAGGATGGTTACTGGCGCCATAAACTAGAGTGTCAATTTGTTGGGTCAACAACAGGAGCCACTGTGCACTTGCTCCTCATGTGGGATCTCTGTCCTTAATGTGCTGTACATTGTGATTTAATGCTATAACTAGTACTCAAACAGTATGTTTCACTTTGTGTTTCTATGTTGGGGCAAACTGTTGAAATCTTTATACTAAATTGATCTTCTGTATATAAAGAGAATTGAAAATGAATCTTGCTGCAAATGGAAGGGGAGAGGGAGCGGGAGAGGGGAGGGTTGCGGGTGGGAGGGAAGCTATGGGAGGGGGAAGCCATTGTAATCCATAAGCTGTACACTGGAAATTTATATTCATTAAATAAAAGTTAAAAAAATGATAAAAAAGTATAACTTTAGACAGCATATAACTGGTTGTGCTTCATTTATCAGTCCAATAATCTCTGTCTTTTAGTCAGAGTGTTTAAACCATTCACATTTACTACAATTATTGATGTGGTTGCATTAAAGTCCACCATCTGATATTTAGATGCTATTTTCCCTTCTGTTCCTTGCTATCTTTTCGTTCCCTTCCTGTCTTGTTTTAGATTGACTAAGTATATTTTAGGGTTTCATTTTATCTCTATCATTAGCTCATTATCCATACCCATTCACTTTGCAATTTTTTTTACTTCAAATAGTTTGTATTATGTCTATAAGTTATATGTACTTCTTTTTTTGAAGTATGTTGGTTTCTCTACAGACAATAAATTCCTTTAAATACTTGTACACAGTTATAATTATGTTATAATACATATTTTATGTCCTATATTAACTCTATCATTTTTATTACTTCTTGGTCTTTTCATTGACTTATATTTTTGCTGTAAGTAATTTTTCTGCTTCTTGATGTGTCAAGAAATTTTTGATAGCATGCTGAATATTATGTTTGAGCTAAATGCTTGGGCTTGATTCTGGTTGACAGTCAAATTATTCAGCTTGGTCTTTTCTTTCTTTTTTAAAAGATTTATTTATTTACCTGAAATTCAGAGTCAGAGAGTGAGAGAGAAAGAATTTCCTCCACTGGTTCAGTCCCCAGATGACTGCAACAGCCAGCGCTAGACCAGGCCAAAGCCAGGAGCCAGGAGTTTCATCCAAGTCTCCCATGCGGCTGTGGCCCAAACACTAGGACCATCCTCTACTGCTTTTCCCTGGCCATCAGCAGGTAGCTGGACCAGAAGTGGAGCAGCTGGGACACAAACTAGCATCCACATGGGATGCCAGCATTGCAGGTTGAAGCCCTACCCACTACACTACAATGCTGACTCCTCAGTTTGGTCTTTTCAAGGCTTGTCTTAAAGTTTTGTTAGAATGGGATTAGATTATCCTTCTCCATAGGAATAATTTGGTCCCTCTACTAAGTGTGGATTTTCTAAAGTCTCTATAGAATGCTCAAATGATCAATAAGGATTCTTTCCTTATCTGGTGGGAAGTAGAATAATTCCTAAAACTGTATGATCTATAGGAAATGTTGAGCTTATAAATCTTCAGCCACTGAAAATTTTTTTATCTATTTATTTATTTGAAAGGCAGAAAGACAGAGAGGGAGAGAGCTCTCATCTGCTGATCCACTCTCTAAATGCCTTCAATGGCTGGCGCTGGGCTGGAGAGGAAGCCAAGAGCTGGGAACACAATCCAGGTCTCCCACACAGGCGGCAGGAACTCAATTACTTGAGATGTCACTGTTGTTTCCAATAGTTTACATTGTCAGGAGACTGGAGTCAGGAGCTGGAGCCAGGAACAAAACCCTGGCGCTCTGATAAGGGCATCACACATTGGCATCTTAATTGCCAGGCCAAATGCCCACTTCCCTCCTCAGTCTTTTCTTGCCTGGCTTTGTGAAGTTTCATTAGCCCCTTTAAAGAGGATGTGTGTGAAGACTTGGGGTCCTCTTTTACCATGTCTCTCCTTTCTCTCTGGAACTCTGCTGCACAATTTTTAGCCACATTAGTTCCCTGAGCTTCAGACTGTGTCTTCCGTTTCAGAGGGACCTCCAGTCTCTGCTTGGCACTCCCTTTCCTATTCTACTACATAAAATGTGCCTCTGGGCAAAAAGCTGGAGTGATAATAAAGTTCACCTTTTTTGTATTCTTTCTCACAAGAATAATAGTTCTATGTCACTTGTTTGTAATATCTGAAAAGAATTGTTTCACATATTTGCCTAATTTTCTAATTATTCAAGATGGGAATTTACAAATCCAATTTCTGTTCCACAATCATGGCCAGATGCAGAAGTCTGATAATTCATACCTGATATTTATTCAACTAACATGTGCTAAATGCCTACTGTGGGTCAAGCATTTTGCCTTACCCTAGGGTTCAACAGTTAAATGATAACTAAAAAGAGGCTCATAACCTATTTAAGGAGAGAGGTAGGAGTTACCGCAACACAAAGTTAAAAAAGCATAGTCCATCTGCTTACTATACACTATGGGGTAAGAATTGAACAGAAAAAAAAAAAACAATCAAATCTGAAAGTGTAAAGAAACACTTTTTCAAAGAGGAAGACCTAATGGGTGAGTAAGTAGATGGGCGTTAAGGCCCAGTTGTGTAGCCTTCTCACGTGCTCAAAGGATGACCCAGCCCCAGATCAACTCTCCTTTCCCATAGACAAGGCTCCAATCCAGGCTGGTTAGACTCAGATGTGGGCATGATTGAATTGACTGCTACTATTATTTGAACTCCATTAACGTATCTTTCCAAAGGGGGATTTATAATTGAAAATAACAACTCACTTAATAAATTACTTTCATGATAAAATTGTAATAGATGTGTTTTGAGTTAGGAAACTTCTGGTTTTGTCATTAAGTTTTGTTAATAAGTGTATGTCAATAAGCTAAAATTTATAGGATCTGCCAAGATAACACTTAAAACAACTATTTTTCTACCTCCTTCATCACCATAACCACTTTCTTCAAATATACACTTTCAAAGCACTGAAATAGTATGTCCGAGTCAGCTAGACAGACCATTGATTTGCTGGACAGTGGCTTCATTCCTTTTCACGTAGCAAAAATTAGAAATATTGTGATGTGAATAAACCTACTTGTTCCAGATCTTAGAAGCTGGGAGACTATAGTGTCTCTTTCCTTGAAGGAACTGCTTTTCTGGAGATGTTGCTAGGTAGTGAGCTCTCTCCTTTCAGAATGGTAGAGGTTTCTGAGGTAGATAATGAATAGATAGATAGATGTAGGAATGAGTGGATCAAACAGAGATGAGTCAATGTAGTGCACTAGAGAGTGCATTGAATAAGGAGTATAAAGAGAAATAAGAGACGATTGATAATAGATACAGCAGAATCACAAGTCTCTTTCTAATGCACTTAGTAGATGAATCAGAATCACAAGTCCCTCTCAACAGATAAAATCAGAGACTGTGAAAGAGGTGAGAGCTGGTTCAGCAACTGACTTCACGAAGTTCATCAGAGGGTTGCAGACAAGGTCCCAAGGCAGGAGACAGAAATACTTGTGCTGGTTCAGTTCCTCTGTATTTCACTCTCCTGTATTCACTGTTTCTTGGCTAAATGTAAAAAGATGTAATCTTCATTATGCCCAGTACACTGTTTCATTTTGATTTTTTTTGTTGAGACATTATTCACATGCTATAACATCCACACCTTTCAAGAGTACAGTTCAGTGACTTTTTGTGTGGCTGGAGAACTGTGTGGACATTACCTTCCCAGCCCTAAACCCATTAGCAGTTATTCCACAAGCTTTGCTTGCCCAGTCCCTGGCTATCATTATCTGCTTTCTGTCTCAGAAGATTTGTGTAGTGGGCCTTTCATATAAATGAAATCACACAAGTAGTATTTTCTGTCTGGTTTATTTCACTTAATATGCTTTTTACTCTCACACGTTAACAAATCAACTTTATATTTTAGAACAATTTAGTTTTACAGAGAATTCCCTCACCCCCACTCCCCTGTGCCTTACACACACTTCCCCATTGCTGTTTTTTTTTTTTTTAACTATCTCAACTATCTTTAAGTATACAGTTTAGTAGTGTCAACTGCATGTGGACTGTTGTGCCAGTACACCGGGGTTTTTATGTTTTAAAAAGAGAGAGAGGGGAGGAGTCTGCAAGCCAAAGAAAAAAAAAAGTTGTGTCTTCCCTGGAACCAAAAGCTCATAATCTTTAATAAAACTCTCATTTCTCATCATCATACAGCATCCAGTCAGGCTGGCCTTGGCTCTGCTCCTTTCCTTTTCCCTCTCAGGAAGCCGGGTGAAAGGCCAGAGATGAGCTCCTGGGAGCAGCGGCGACTCTCCAAGAATATGCACCTTCCTCCCTGACCTTGGCGGTAAGCATTGATTTGTTCTCCTCCACTTTAGTAAATATTTTAAGGCACTGAATTGGATTTTAAATTCAGAGGCTTATTTTTATTCTGCATAAAACTTACCTGAATTAATGTTGAAAGCACTAAGTGATTCAACTCTGAATACTTGTTGAATAAGCCTTCCTAAAACCATTTTCATTGTTTAGTTGTAATATATTTGTTATGAGCCCTGAGGGCAATTGATTTATAATACTTGGAATATTGTTAAAATTCTTAAACATTAGAGATTTTTGAAAACATGGCAGGTAATTTAGAAATAATTCCCATGAGACTAAAATACTTCTCAATGATTCCAGAGAATAAACTGGGTTGAATGCATAGGGACATGATAAAATGCTTTCTGCTTTATTTATATCTAGTAGAAAAAAACACATTGTACTGGAAATAATAACCACTAGCATTTCTTGAGGGATTAGTATGCACCAGGAACTGTGCTAAGCATTTTCACATGTATTTTATTTTTTTTAAATTCACGATATCCTTATGAGTTAGGTGATTTTAGGAAGATGATGAAGCTAAGAAAAATTTAATAACGTACTCAACCACCTCCATTTTAGAGGTGGATTTAACTCCAGAGTGAAAGTGTTTTTAAGTATTTGTCGTCATTGGAGTTTGATCAAGTGAATTTTCATCCTGATTGTGTGGCTTAATATACGTAAATCTTATTTTCCTCATTTGTGAAATGAGGAGATTGAACCACAGTCATGATTGCTGACTGGTGGCTGCTTTGGACACATTCTGTACCATTTCTTCCAAAACTGATGTGCTGAGCATGGTTGATGTTATGCCCAGATAAGTGGATCCCCAAGAAGCTATCAGCGACCTGATCACACCGAAATGCAAAAGCAAGGTTTTTATTAAAAAGGTACAAGCTGCGACAGGGACCTCATCCAACCAACCGGTGTGGCGGAGGAAGGAGGAAAGGCTCAGGTCTTTGTTCCAGGACGCTTTTAAAGGGAAGATACGTCAGCAAGGGCTTAGGGTGCAGGGCCTTATGGGATTGGGCAGGGCGGGGGCGGGGGGTCTCTGTTTGGCTTGGGTGCAGGGAGTTACCTCATTTGGTAATCTCTACTGAGCTGCCCTTGGTCTGCTGAGCTAGCTGTCCTTGGTAGGATTTGATATCTCTGGAATGCCTGAATGCCTGCTTTTACAAGGCCTCGGGTCTGCTATGGGGAACGGAGGCTGCTTTTTATTGTTTCAAAATAGAGTCGCTTTGGCTCTTCAGTTGACTGGCAGCTCCTATTGCCTCTGTGGGCTAAGTCCACTCTTCCAGAGTGCGCTCAGCCAATGGCTGAGTATGGAGGGGTACTGGTGTCTGCCAATGGCCAAATGGGGGACTCCCAGGCAGGGCTTTCTCCTAACGGTGCTTCAGTCTGAGGTTCTTCCTGCCCAATTCTTCCTTCTCTCCTTCCCAGGTGTTGAATCTTCTTTG
The DNA here is from genome assembly GCF_033115175.1 of Lepus europaeus. NCBI lineage: Eukaryota > Metazoa > Chordata > Mammalia > Lagomorpha > Leporidae > Lepus > Lepus europaeus. The sequence continues at coordinate 20,161,237 of NC_084836.1, read as the reverse complement.
TGATCGGAAGGCTCTCTTGGCCCTCTCCCGATCCTACCCCTTCTATCCACAGAAATTTCCCTCATTAAGTTGTTTCCAAATTTAATCTGCTAGGCTTCTGCTATTCAGATGCCCGGAAATGAGAGAATTTCCATACTTGAGAAGTCAAGAACATATTTCAAGGAGTACAGAAATTCCCATGTGTAACTAGCAATGAATCCTAACTCTCACAATTACAAGGATATAAACTGCAACTTCCAGATGAGACCATGGATAACAAACATAATGCAGATTCATTTGAGAGCATTATTGAATTTTAGCTACTTCTATCACTGTGTATGTTTTCAACTTGTGAAGGTTAAAACAATGATTAATCAACAATCTTGCTTGAAAATATAGGGAGCCATAGACTAGATTCATATTCAGGGTCTCTCAGATCTGACACCCTTTGACCCACAGTACAGGCAGTACAGAACAGTGGTTACAGAGCAGTACTGAGAACATGGGCTGTGGCATTAGATGGACTTGTATTTGTATACTTACCTTTCTCCCCATTAGTTCAGGCAAGATCCACAACCTCTGCGAGCCTTTATTTCCTCATCTGTAAAGCAGAGATTCTAATAGTGACTTCCTTAAAGGATGATTGTGAAGGCCAAGTGAGAAAAAATGAATGTGGAGTCTTTTTCTGGCCCGAACCAAGTGTTCAATGAAAACTCATTGGAGTCATAATCATTCTTCATTCTTGGTGTAATCTTGTATATTCACCTTCAGTTCTAACCCAAGCATTGTTCATAGTATATTTCGTGGTCCTTGACTTAACTTTATCAGAATGTCTCTTCTTCCTGAACCACATGGTTCCTCTTTCTATAGAAATTGCACCCTGCTCCTTTAAGCTTATATCTTTGTAACCAACTAAATTTTCTTTTAATAGTCTGGAATAATCTTGCCCTTAGCGTTTTTCTACCTATGTAATGTCATTTAAGAGCCAATTTGTCCTTAATGCTCAGAATAGTGTAATAATATCAACATGAAGAATTAAGGAAATCTTGCATCATTCATACAACTCCATCTCAAATAGATAATTATTTCAGGCAGATTTAGAGGCCTAAGTTTTGCAGATAGGGTAGTTTTCAAAATAACATAAATAACTGTTTGTTGGAGTGCTGATTTTACAGTTGACAGCAAAATGTCTTATGGGATGACTCATTAGTGGGACAGGTGCAAGGACAGCTGTTCTAATTATTGTGTTAGGAATCCCCATTCTTGGTTTCTTTAGAGAGAGGAGAGAAGCTTTGCTATCTACCTGGTTACATAAAAAACTGGACTGAGAAAGGGTAGCCATGAGGATTTTTGTAGGCTAAAAGTAACCAGTTCAAACAAATAGAAATTTTTCTTAGCAAATGGTTGCTGGTGTCACCAGTGTGGCAATGTCTGACTACTGAAAGCATTGACTTTGGCATCAGATGGCCCTCAGTTTCTGTTGGCCTTTCTTTATCCTAAAATGGCTACAGGAATTCCAATCTTCACGCCTACAGTCTTCACGTATTAGTCAAGGCAAGAAGAAGAAGGAAGGAGTTGGGGAGGAAGCAATACTGGCAGATCCTGGGCAGTCCTCAGTATAATCGGACGCTATGCCTAAATCCCATGGGCCTGGGCTATGTCATGTGGCCTGCACTTAGCTACAAAGGAAGCTGGGAAAGGAAGTGTTTACCTGGCCGGCAGGCTGTCCTGCTCTACTAGTCAGGACTCTACTAGTAAGGAAAAGCAGAGGCAGTACTTTGGGAAGGCAGTTAACTCTAGCTGCTCTCAGAGGTGAGCCAGGAATGCTCTTCCTGGTAAGAATGGGAATAGTCAATGTAGTAGTGAATGCGCTGGAGCTCAAAGCACATCACAACAAGCTCAAACAGGTGTCAACATGTACCCTCAGTTTAGTCTTCCATTATCCCGAGAAATATTTGTGAGAAAAACTAGGAACCATTTTTAGTCATGAAGAAAATTTTGTGTAAAAATGTTATGGCAGTACAAGTTACCTGAAATTAGAGAATTTCAGAATGTAACAGAGATTCTTATGAAATTTCCCAATTTCTCAGAAACAATGAGGTATACCTAAGGGGAAGTTTATATTGGAATCTGTTTGAGAAGCAGTTGTAATTCCCCGAAATTTGTTGTTCTCAGATTCACAAAGTTTTTAAAAAAGATTCAGACTGCATCAGAAGCTTAGCCAGAATATAAATAGATCTTATAGTCCTGAGGTGTGCAATATAAAATAGGACATGCCTCAGGAGTTTCTTACGGAGATGCCTGCAACGTGAACTTTTGGACCCTGATTCTGCAGAAATTATCCATCTTCAGAACTAGGTGAAATTGTTATACTTGAGCAAGTCTCTCAAATCCATGGCATTTGACTACTTTGTCAGAAATTACAATTTAAATAGTTTTATTTCATTTACATTTTAAATATTGCTTAAATTTATGTGCTTGTTATGGATAAAATGAGTACAAGTACTATATATATATATACACACACATTAGTGAATGAAGGGTATTCAAAAAGTTCATGGAAAGTATATATTATGAAAAAACTATGCATGGATTTCAAATTTTTTTTGTACCAAAATAAATTTATCTTTTAAATCCATTTTCTCCATGAACTTTTGAAATTCTCTTCCTTCCTGATATCTTTAACACTCTAGCCTTCATGCTTTCCTCTTTGAAAATGAGTGATATTGTCAGATTATGCCCTTTGGGGAAAATTTGAGAACTAAAGAAAAGGGAAAAGTAAAATACCACATTATTGCAGATACATGTATATGTGTGTATCTGTTTCAATGCTAAGGACTATTTGGGGCAGGATCCAGGGTGAATTAATAGATAGATAGACAGTGATGGTGTGTCCCTGGAATATATGAGCACTTCCCTAAATCTTGGAGAAGCTAAAATGATGTCCCAAACTATTTGGCGGAGGGGTCAATTTATAGCCTAACTTGAGAACGGAAGTGAGGTCAGGGAGGATGGGAAAGTAGAAGAAAAAGCTGAAAGCAGCAGCTTTTAGAACTATTTGATCATTTATCATACTATGAGTAGATATGGTATCTCATTAATTTAAAATAAATGCAAATACCTATTAAAACAGGAAAGTTAAGTGACATAACTGGGGACACAGAGACAGTCACAGAATCAGAATTAGAACTTGGGCTTTCTTATCCGTATGTTTGAGTTTTGCCACTAAAAGTGGTGGCCCAGATTATGCAAATGAACTCTAATATGCTTCTCTAACAATTACCCCTGCAGTATTTTCATATTTTATGTTTGTGCCTGAGGATAGGCTGAGATGTGAGGCCTAGTTTAAAACAATGTCCTTATTATTGCTTTTGTTTTCTTCTCCCTCTCTCCCTGCCTGGATTCCTGCCTCCCTTTTTTCTCTATTTCTTCTTGGAGGGTGTGGGCAAAGAGGATTTGGGACTCAAACAGACCTGGATTTGAATCGTGGGTCTGCCCCTCACTAAATATGAGACTCTAGGTCATGTGTTTAATTTTTTCTATGTTTCCATTTCTTCTCCTATCAAATTGAAGGAAAGACACTTGACTTATGTATTATTTAAGGTCTAATTGTCCAGTTGGGCTAGTTTTGTACTTCAGTAAGAACTAACTGCAAAGATTCCAGTGGCCCATTACACAGGTTCATCCCTCACTCAGGAAAAGTGTGTTGCGAGTCTGCTTGACTCTCCAGGCCTCAGCATTTAGCCGCACATCACCTGTATAGTAACGTGTTTCTATGGTCACCATGGCAGGTTTAAACACTTTAACCTAGAAGCACTTCTGCTCACATGTTAAACCAGACTAATAACCAGTTTCATGGAAATGCCTAATTTCAACACGGGAGAAATGCAATGCCCTTGTGTGCCCACAGTGGGAGAACTAGAAGTGCTTGCAAGCAGTACTAATAACCACCTCCCCTCTCCTGTCTGCTTTGTATTTTAATCACCGAGGTTTCAGTGTGTTCCCTTTTGTTCACACTGAATCCACTTCCCTTCCCCCAAGGAGACAACCTGATAGTTCCTTGTCATCACAGTGTCAAACTTCCAGATGAGGCATACTTCACACCCAAATTTGGCTTTTGTGACCCAGAGGCATATGATATAAAGTTCATAAAGTGCCTGATGCCTCCTTCAAAGTAAATTCACTCTGACTAGTTGTGAGTGATTAGTTAACAGCAGCAACAGTAGTGTTTTGCCAATCATGTAATCACACAGCATCTTCTTCATCAGGACATTTTTACAATCCAGCACTTCCGTTGTTTGGACAACTCAGCATCTAGTCCTCCTTGGGGAGTTCATCTCATCTCATTTCAGCCCATGTGATACATGTGAGATTTCTCTACCCTATCACCAAGGCCAGGCATATGGCCAAGGTCTAAAGAATCACTTTATGCTTCTTCACCAGCCACAGGGGCAGGTTTAGAAGTGATGCCTTATTTAAGGAAAGGAAGACTCGGTCCTAGGACTTGCATTCAACTTATTTTTCTGTGTTGGGATTTTCCAAGAGGCTGAGATGAAAGTTTATATCTGTTAAAGGCCAAATCATGATAAAAGTGAGATCCTTCCAGGAATGAATCCGGCAAGGAGGGAGAACTGAGAATTGGTGACAATATTACTGAGTTCTACTGATAGTTTGAGCCCCTGGATTCAGCCATGGTTTGTTCCCTGCAGGTTTTTTTTTTTTTTTAAGATTTATTGGTTTATTGGAAAGGCAGAGTTATAGAGAGGCAGAGAGAGGGAGAGAGGGAGGGAGGGGGGAGGGGGGGAAGAGAGAGAGAGAGTCTTTCCTTTGCTGCTTCATTTGCTGCAATGGCTGGAGAGGGGCTGATCCGAAGCCAGGAGGCAGGAGTTTCTTCTGGGTCTCCCACGCGGGTTCAGGAGCCCAAGGACTTGGGCTATCTTCTACTGCTTTCCCAGGCCACAGAAGACAGCTGGATTGGAAGTGGAGCAGCCAGAACTCGAACCAGCGCCCATATGGGATGCCGGCACTGCAGGCAGGAGGTTTACCCGCTACGCCAGCACCAGCTCCGGTTCCCTGCAATTTTAACAACATGAACCAGTAATTTCTCCTGTTGCTTAAATTGGATTGACTTGTGTTACTTGTAGTGATAGAATAAAAAAAAAAATGGCCAGGAACTTCCCCCCTCCATTATTCTTACCCATACAACTTAGAGATCCTTTGCACTTTGATTCTTGGCCTATTCATGTGATTTGCTTCAGACCAAAGTTTCCTGCAAACAAGATATGAAAGAGGTTTGCAAAGCACATGCATAGCAGGCTTGTCCTGTTTTGATGCTCTTTGGATGTCTCATCACAGATGCATGTGGATAAATCTAGGCCACCTTACAGAGAGATCACAGGAGTAGAAGAGTTTCCCCAGCTGAGCCATCCTAACTGAGACAGCCTCAGCCAATCCGCCAATTAACCACAGATGCATGAAAACCCTAGTGGAGGACAATGTCTTGTCCAGATGAGGAAAACTTCTCAGCAGTATTTTGAGTCAAATAAAGGATAACTACTTTAAATCAGTATGATTTGGGTTGTTTGTTATGCAGCAAAAGCTAACTGATATGCCTTCCAACAAAAGAGTGCTACCTGCTGCAACCATACCATGGTAGATAGATGGTAGATAGTTCTCCTTTTATATCTTCTCTTGCCCCTTTGAAATCATGCTCATTTTGTGATAGTTCAATGAGCACAAAGCAGATATTCAACAAATGTTCCTTAGAAAATGTTCCTTGAAATGAATTGGCAGGGGTGGTAGAGATTTGAGACACAATATTTTAGCCTCCACAAATGAGTTCACTGCTGAATATTTTAGGCATCAGGGCAGAGCTAACTGAGAAGCCGAGCATCTTTTCATGCACTTACTGATAATTTACAATCTTTGTTTTTGAAGTGTCTGCTCAAATATTTCCCCCATGTTTGATAGGAAATACTTGTCTTATTATTGAGTTGTGAGGATTCTTTATATATTCTAGATACAATTCCTCTGTCAAGCCCTAATCTAGGACTTGCCTTTTTCATTTTTAATTATGTCTTTTAAAAACAAATTTTATTTTTGGTAAAATCTAATTGATCAATAATTTAAATGCTTAACAATTAAATTTATTTAAAATTTTTTTTACCTAACCCAAGACCACAAAAAATTTTCTCCTATACTGCTTGCCAGAAATATTTTGGCTTCAACTGTTATATTTAAGGTTGTGATCCATTTCAAATACAATTTTGTTTACAGTGTATGATGAAGGTAGAATCCTTCCATCCTTCTCCCTTCCATCCCTTCCCTTATTCATCCTTTCCTTCCATTCTTTTTTTTGCTGCGTCTAGATGCCTTGTTATCCCAAAAATATTTATTGATAATGTTGCCCTTTCTCCATTGAATTATGTTGCTGCTTTTCTTCAAAATCAATTGACCATCTGAGTCTATTTGTGGATACTCTATTTTGTCCATTGATCCATATGTGTGTGCTTGTGCCAGTATCACACTGTCTTGATTCTATGGCTTTGAGTTTTCAATCATTAAGAATAAATATTCCAAGATGTTTTTTCTGTTTTAAAATATTTTTTGCTGTTCTAAGTAGTTGGCATGTCCATATATAATTTAGAATCACCTTGTTAATTTTTACAAGAAGTTCTGCTGAAATTTTCATATAGGTTACATTGAATCTATTGTTCACTTTGGGAAGAGTTGATATATCAATGATACTGAATCTTTATTGATAAGTATGTATGTCCTTTGTCTTAGTCTGTTTTTTCTTGCTATAACAAAACCCTTGAGACAGGATAATTTATAATAAAAGAGATTTATTTAGCTCACAGTTCTGGAAGCAGGAAGTCCCAAGATCAGGTGGCTGCACCTGCTTTGCTTTTGGAGAAGGTCTCCTGCTGCCCTATGCACGATGGAAAGGTAGGAAAGCAAGTGCAAGAAGAAGCAACAGAAAGCCGAGGAGGCTAAACTTGCTTTATAACAAACCACTCTCTTAATAACTAAATCACTCTTGTGGGGACTATATAAATCCCCTTATGGAGGTGAAACTCCATGACTAATTACCTCTTAAAGGTCTTACCACCTCTCTACACCATTAAATTGATTATTATTATTTTTAAGATGTATTTATTTGAAATAGTGATGGGAGCAGGGAGAGAGAGAGAGAGAGAGAGAGAGAGGTCCATCCAATGGTTCACTCCCCAAATGGCTGCAACAGCCAGTGCTGGGCCATGCTTAAGCCAGGAGCCAGAAACTCCATCCAGGTCTCTCATATGGGACAGAGAACCAAGTACTTGAGGCATCACCTGTTGCCTCTCAGGCACATTAGCAAGAAGCTGGATCAGCAGCAGAAGTAGGACTCCAACTCAGATACTCTAAGATAGGGTGCGGTGCCTGAGTGGTGGTTTACTGCTTGCTGTACCACATCATCCACTCTAGGAGTGGCTATTCACACAAAGTTTTATTTTTCCTATAGAGATGGAGGTTTGTATCAAGGTTTTTTATAAGCAAGAATTCAGAATAAGGTAGATTAACTTGAACTCCATTCAGATGGTTTTGAATATAATATATTTTCATCTGTATAGTCATTGCAACACCTAGAATTGGAGCATAAGATACAAGTGTCTGTTTTCAGAAAAAAAAGTCATAAAACATAACAAAATAAAGCACATCTGAGGTAAATAAGATTGGGTCCTATCATAGATTTTCTCTGTATTAATGCATGGGATCCAATGGCAAGGCAATGCCTGACCCCTAGAACTATGTTTTATGTATTTTAAACTTTATTTCAAATTCTGTTAAATTTTCGTTAGTATAATTAGTGTGATTTGTTACAAAAGGCATTCATATAAGGACAAAATTCATGATGCAGTAAGAGACTCATATTATAGCTAAAAGTGTTTTCTGCTATAAATTGAAGAGAAATCTTCGTGACACTTGAAAAATGGAGACCAGGAAGGCAGAATAATCTGTTCTCTTTCTTGAGATAAGAACTCACTGTTCATGTTTCCTCCTTCTGCAGCTTGTTTCAATGGGCTGAGCCTGATGAGCTTAGGCAAACCTCACTGAATCTCTTCTTTATCATTTATCACACCTTAACTGCCTTTCAGTACAACTTACCTATTAATTTTTAAAGAAAAATATCTGAATAAAATGATGAGATATTTTAAATCAAAGAGGACTTAGAAGGCAAAATAATCAGATGGCTTCTGTGCTTTCAATGTTAAGAAGCATTGGCTGTGGAGTCCAGTTACAAACCCTGAATTCACCCTTTATGGGCAGTTAATTGACTGCCAGGTACCTCAGTTTCCTTTTCTGCCAGTGCTGATCCCAGTAGTATCTGCTAGTGTGTGTGAAATAGGCACAGAATAATATACATACACACACACACACACACACAGACTTCCAAAAATTCATGGAAAATAGAATTAGAAGATAAAAAAAGACATAAATTTCATTTCTCAACATAAACTCCATCAGGTTCAAGGTGAACCAGCCATTTAGTCCATCCCTAAATCACTGAGGGTTTAACTATGTCTATGAGGTCTTTTGAAAGCATTAACTGAAGAAAAGCAGGTTCTTTTTAAAGATCTTTTTTAAGACTGGGAAGCAAAGAGAAGTCAGAAGGAGCAAATCAGAAGTAGAAGGTGGCTGCCTAATTATTTCCCATCAAAACTGCCCTTGTTTAATGGGAGGAATGAGCAGGAACAATGCTGAGGTGGAGAAGGACTCTCTGGTAAGAGTTTTCCTGAGCATTTTCTCTGTAAGGCTTTGCAAGACTTTCTTAAAACCCTCTCCCAAAAAGCTGATGTTATCATTATTTGGCTTTCCAGAAAGTCAACAACCTAAATGCCTTGAGCATCTCAAAAAACTGTTGCCATGACCTTGTTCTTCACCACGTTTGCTTTGATCGGACAGCTTCCAACTTTTGGTAGCCGTGGCTCTGATTGTCTTCAAGATCATTCTGGTACAATCATGTTTCATCTCCTATTCTAATTCTTGGAAGAAATGTTTCAAGATCTTGAGTCCATTGTAAAAGATTTTGATTGAAATCTCTGCCCTTAGCCTGAAGCTGATCAAGTCAGGACGGTTTTATCATCTTTTGAGCAGAAGGTTTTCTCCACTTTAAATTTTCAGTTGCAATTGCATGTGATTAACTGATTAAGGTGTCTATGGTGTTGACTTTCATTTCTGCTGTTAATTGTCAGTTCTATTCAACAAAGGCCTGAACAAAAATTTTATTTTTTCCTTGCTTATAGATGTGACTAGTCTGTTGTTCCAGGCTTCATCATCAACATTATCTTACCCCTTCTTTTTTATTATAAGATTTATTTATTTGAAAGTCAGCGTTTCACAGAGAGAGGAAAGGCAGAGAGAGAGAGAGAGAGAGAGAGAGAGAGAGAGAGAGAGAGAGAGAGGTCTTCCATCTGCAAGGGCCAGAGTTGGGCCAATCTGAAGCCAGGAGCCAGGAGCTTCTTCTGGGTCTCCTATGCGGGTGCAGGGGCTCAAGGACCTGGGCCATCTTCTACTGCTTTCCCAGGCCACAGCAGAGAGCTGGATAGAAAGTAGAGCGGCTGGGTCTTGAACCAGTGCCCATATGGGGTGCCGGTGCTTCAGGCCAGGGTGTTAACCCGCTACACCACAGTGCCAGCCCCGTCTTACCCCTTCTTAAAGCAAGTTATCCATTTGTAAATTGTTGGTTCCTTTTGGGCATTGTCTCTATAAGCTTTCTGTAAAGCATTAAGGATTTCAGTATTCTTCCAACACAAGTGTCACCATGAATTTGATGTTTGTTCTTTTATCATCTCTAGCAGAATCCATGATGCTCCTAGGAGCCCTTTTCAAACTGATGTCTTATCCTTCTTAGAACTAGATCCTGTGCAGACATGCTGTAACAACATGTTAGTGCAAGTTTATTTTGATGCAAAAATATTTTTAAATCTGTAAATACTTTTTTCATAGTATGCATTTTAATGAACTTTTAAGAGATCCCTCACATGTATCACTTAGAATAATAGATAGTACACAATAAATTTTAGCTAATTTCATTGTTGCAAATATGATAAATTTTGAGTATGCTATAAAACATACAGTCTCAAAATATGAGCTTGATGTACATGCTTCTTTGACATTTTTTTCCCAGAAAAATAGCTTAATTGAGGATTTGACAATATTTTTTAAGAAACTCCAATTTAACTGTGAGGGCCTAATTATACAATTTGAATTAACTTTGAAATTTTGAAAAAAAAAGGGTCATTTTATCTTTTTTTTTTTTTTTTGACAGTTCAAATGTATTTATTTGCTAAGAAAGTAAAAAATACTTTTGGGGGTAAGTAATAAGCATATAATGCCTGCATTGTGTAAGTTTTGATTTAATGCATTAGATGTACTTGTTTTTTTTTTTTTTTTTTTTTTTTTTTTAACTTTTATTTAATGAATATAAATTTCCAAAGTACAGCTTATGGGTTACGATGGCTTCCCCCCTCCCGTAACCTCCCTCCCGCCCGCAACCCTCCCCCCTCCCGCTCCCTCTCCCCTTCCATTCATGTAAGGATTCATTTTCAATTCTCTTTGTACACAGAAGATCAGCTTAGTATATATTAGGTAAAGTTTTCAACATTTTGCCCATATAGCAACACAAAGTGAAAAAAACTACCATTGGATTACTAATTATAGCATCAAATAACAATGTACAGCACATTAAAGACAGAGAACCCACATGATTTTTTTTTCAAATTAATTAACTTTCTATGCCATTTCCCCTTCAATACCAGGTTGTTATTTTTTTTTTTCATTTCCAATTCTCTTTATATACAGAAGATCACTTCAGTATATCATTAGTATAGAGCTCATCAGTTTGTGCCCACACAGAAATGCAAAGTATAAGGATAAAGTATTACATTCTATATCTAGAGTCAGGACCTAAGCTGATCAGGTCATTGTTTCTTATAGTGTCCATTTCATTTCAGCAGGTTTCCCCATTGGTGCTCAGTTAGTTGTCGCCGATCAGGGAAAACAAATGATATTTGTTTCTTTGGGACTGGCTTATCTTTTTTATCAGGTGTAGAAAATTATAGCATAGATCCAAGGGGATCATTATTATCAAAAGGATCTAATATATAGCTATACGGCTTCATCATTAGTTTTGTGTATAGGGTACACTTCAGATGTGAAATGCTTTGTCATTTTTTTTCTTTTTCCTTTTTTCTTTTTCTTTTTTTCTTTTTCTTTTTTTCTTTTTCTTCTTGACAGGCAGAGTGGACAGTGAGAGAGAGAGACGGAGAGAAACGTCTTCCTTTTCTGTTGGTTCACCCCTCAGTGGCCGCTTGGGCCATCCTCCACTGCACTCCTGGGCTACAGCAGAGAGCTGGCCTGGAAGAGGGGCAACTGGGACAGAATCTGGCGCCCCAACCGGGACTAGAACCTGGTATGCTGGCGCCACAGGTGGAGGATTAGCCTAGTGAGCCGTGGCGCTGGCCACTATGTCCTTTTTAATAGGTCAGGCTTTCTTCTAAAACTCTTCTGAAAATGACGTGTATTAGTATGGATTCTCAAGCAACAGAATCAATGAGATGTATTTATATACACACAAAGAAATGTATTAAGAAGAATTGGCTCTCATGATTTTAAAAGGTAAGAAGTCTTTCAATCTGCCTTCTGCAAGCTGGAGACCCAGAAAAGCCAGTGGTGGTTTTAGCTGGTGTCATTTGACACAGAGCAAGAAAGCTGGTGTTTTAGATTCTGGGTTGAATTTGAAGGCCTCACAACCAGGAGCTCCGAGGGCAAGAGAAGACCGATGGCCCTGCTCAAGCAGCCAGGCAGAGGGACAACTCAACTTTCCTGGGCCCTGTGTTCTATTCAGGCCCTCAACAGATTGCATGATGTCCACTGCGTCACGGAGGGCCATCAGCTCAACTCAGGCCCCCAAGACAAATGCTGACCTCTTCTGGAAACACCTTCATGGACACACCCAGAAATAAAGTTTAATCAGATATCACAATGCATATTATGACTTGGTTAAGCCGAAGTAAAATTAACCATCACACTATGGATCTTTTTTCCTAAAAAAGTATACACACACAGCTAATTTTGAACATGATTTTTAGAGGTCTTTATGAACCCCATGCAGTTCAGTCATAGACTCTTTTCCCAACCCAGTAGTCCAGGGAGAGCTTCAAGGATTCCAGCACAAGACCTCATCCTAGGGGCCAGCGCTGTGTTGCAGTGGATTAAGTTGCTGCCTGCAGTGCTTGTATCCTACATGGGTGCCGGCTCCAGTTCCGGATGCTCCACTTCTGATCCATCTCCCAGCTGATGCACCTGAGAAAGCAGCAGACAGTGGCTCAGTGCTTGGGCCCCTGCCAGCCAGCTACGTGGAAGCCTGAGAGGAAGCACCTGGCTCCTGGCTTCCAGGCTGTTGCCACCATATGGGCAGTGAACCAGCAGATGGAAGATCTCTGTCCTTTATCTCTCTGTAACTGCCTTTCAGAAAAATGAATCTTTTTTAAAAAAAGAACTTACTGGGGCCGGCGCCATGGCTCACCTGCGGTGCCAGCATCCCATATGGGTGCTGGGTTCTAGTCCCAGTTGCTCTTCTTCCAGTCCAGCTCTCTGCTGTGGCCTGGGAAGGCAGTGGAGGACGGCCCAGGTGCTTGGGCCCCTGCACCCGCATGGGAGACCAGGACGAAAGCGCCTGGCCCCTGGCTTCGGATCAGCGCAGCGCGCTGGCCGTAGCGGCCATTTGAGGGGTGAACCAATAGAAGGAAGACCTTTTTCTCTTTCTCTCTCTCTCACTGTCCAACTCTGCCTGTGGGGGAAAAAAAAAAAAAGAACTTACTCCCTTTTATTTTTCAGTGCCTTAACAGAACAGACATTGCAGTTCTGACAGTTCTCTGGCCCTTCCAACGTGTGTTATACAATGGTTTCCATGTAGTTGTCTTCCTCAAATGAAGGAGGTGGTTGAGAGCTACACAACAAGCCCTGTCCCAAGTGAGGCCTCTTAAGCACTGATGACCTCTTCCCAATCAACCTTTTTATTTTTCCTCTCCCACATATTTAACTGATAGATATATGTTCCCCAAGATGTGCCAGGTACTGTGCTGGGTGGCTATTGAGATATCCTAAAGCACTCATATCAGACCTGGTCTCTACTTTCCAGTGGGGAAATGGGAGGGGAAGTAAATTAAATTATGTGATAAGATGCCATAATAAAGATATTAAATGGTATGGGCATACAGAGGGCAAAAGCATTATTTTAAAATGTTCAGTTTGCTGAATTGTTAATAACAGATCAAATTCCAAGTTGATTGTGGGCAAATGGGAACTAAATTATTTTTCTGATGCAATACTATTTAAGTGATGTTTGTAGAACAGTTACTAAACTATAAAAATAAAATGAATGATTAAAATACTAACCAGAGATAGCCTCTTCTTTGCCAAATACAACGTAAACACATCCAGGGCAGTTAACAGTAAGCCAAGGAGTTCAAGTGCAGAGCATGCTGGAAAGGGAAGGAGACTTGGTTTCCCTCCATCTATCATCCAGAAAAGGCATTTTCCTGGAAAGATTCAGAGCACAACCTTCAACAGGGTTGTGGCAGTTCATATTTTACTCATGAAAACATGGAGAATGAATAAAACATAAGAAAATCTGAATGGTAAGCTTGTCTTGAAGAAATTTTATTGGCAACAACACAAATCCCAGACCTCATCTTTCAAATGTCACTTCCTGAGTGAAGGCACGTGTGCATCCTGCAAAGATGGAACCTCCTGCTCCCCTGGGGTTTATGAACCGCCCTGTGCTTCCCCAAGGGTATCAGGCTTCTTCAGTTGCCTTCATCACCCCCCACCCTCCCACCCTGCCCCCAAGAATGGGAGGCAGGTGGAGACCAGGCTCTCCTGGTACAGACCCGAGGCAGGTTGGCTGCTTAACGCTCTCATCGCCACCTGACAGCATTGGGACTAACAACTAGGAGGCCACTAGCAAATCTGACAAGGGATGAGGTGTACTTGGCCACCAATTGCTCAGAACGTGGGGCACAGTGTGCCCTACCTTAATTCTATCTCTCGGAGTGGTGTTAGATGGGCAGAAATTCAGGTAGCCTTCAGAGAGGTTAACTGCACACTACTTCATAGTTTCTGCTAATTAGATGGAACTGCCAAGAAGAATTAGTGCCATTTGTAACTCATGATGAGTGTCCTTTCTCATGACTCTATAAGAGCTGAAGCCAGGCGGGCGACGCAGGAGGAAGGCCTGGGTATCAGAAGACAACTTACACAGGAGTCTGCACCCAGGAGGCAGAGGGAGCAGCCTTGGGCTCAGGGAGGGCCCCAGAGCTGGAACAGACAGAGGAAGGGCCCTGCCAGCGCTGCTGAGTAGCAGAGGGTGGGGTGCAGGAAGAAGAGTCTGGCGAGGGCTAATAAAGTGGGTCCTGAGGCCGAGGAGGCGGCTTGGAGCGCACCATGGCAGGCAGTCCTGCCCCAGCCTACATCACGTACTGGAGCTCAGGGAAGGTGTCTAGACTTGGGGGACGACAAATTCAGCCCGGGATCCAGAAATATGTGAGGCTGAAGAGCCCCTGGCGGGTGGGGGAAGAGGCAGACGGGGACTCTCAATGACAAGGTGGAGGTGGGGACCACGCGGTCCGTGTCCCACATCATCCCAGCAACGGTGGGCACGTCGGTAATGGCGGTTAGAGAAATGAAGCCTTAGGAAGGTGTTTTGATCACGGGTCACCCAGCTGGTGGTGGTCTGGGGGGGGGACAAAGACCAGCGTCAGAGAAGTGCGCACTGCAACTTTTCAGCCTAGAGCTGCTGTCTTGCTGCCTTCACCAGGGCGCAAGTAGGAAGCGCCAAAGGCTCTGAGCGTGCGCCTGGAACTGGGGCGCTCTGGATGCTTCCTGAGTAAAGGCCTGGTTCTGCCACCGCCCAATTTCTCTGCCCTCTGTGCCTCCACCAGCGGCCCCGAGTTCGCGCCCCAAGCCGGGCGCGGGACCGTCAGAGTGGAACAGGACACCCGTCTCAGCCCCGTGGTGAGGTGTACGCACGAGGAAAGGTGACAGGATGGTGTGCTGGGCTCAGATTCGCTGCTCAGCGGACAACGACTTCATTAATAAAAGCCCTCAGGGCAAGGCTGCCACTCTCCCCTGGGCTTTGGTCTCCTGGGCTGGGGATCGCGGACCCACCCCTGCGTCCCCGGCGTGCGCTCCAGGGGGACCTTCACCAGGAAGGGAGCTCCGGGCGAGGTCTAGAAAGCGGTGGGAGCTCAGGCCTCCCCGACCCCTATCCTGGGGGACCTCCTGCTTGGCGTCGACCCAGGAGGGCTTGTGCAGGACGCCTGCCCGAGGGCCGAGCGCGCCGCGCCTCCAATCGGCACCTCCCGCCGCCTCCTCGCCCCTCCTCTCTCCCAGCCGCGCGTCCTCGGCCGCAGGTTCAATCCCCGCGGGACCTTGCGCCCGGCGTCCAGGCCGCGCCCTCACAGCCGAGCCCCTGCCGCGGCACCTGCGCGCCCCCACTTCTCCGGGAGGTGGCGGCGGCTGGCTCACTGGGCATGCTCAGGAGCGAGGCGGCCGGGCGCCGCGGGAGCCGAGCGCATGCAGTCGCCGGGCCGGGCGCCGGCCGTCCAGGGGCGCGGAGCGCAGGCGGCCGCTCTCGCCGACGCCCTGGCCAGCCTGGGCAGGACGCGGGCCAGGATGGCCTCCCTCACTGCTTACGGTAACGGCGGGGCCGTAGCGGGTTCCCTGGGCGCGGGGTCGGGTGGGGCGCCGGGAGCCGTCAGGGCACCCCGAGAAACTTGGGGGTTCGGCTCCGCGGGAGGATCTGGAAGGGACGTAGCCGGTCCCTGCTCGCGGCGCCTTTGGGACTTGGGGGACCCTGCTCCACGGAATAGGAGGCTCCCTGGAACCCGGGGAGGGGGTGTTGGCAGGAATGGTCGGTGCAGTCCGGGCGTCTCACATTTATGGAGGGTTTGGGAGCTTCAGGACAGACTCTGGTCGCTTCCCACCAGTTTAGGGGAAGGGATTATGGCGTTAGTCGGTTATAGCGGTGCGATGCTTAAAGTTGGGAGACGTGTATTCAGTCTGCGCCTTTCTTGTCCCTGACTGACCTTGGGCAAGTTATTTAAACTTTTCTGTTCCCGCATTTCTCCATCTGTAAGTGAGAGATGAGAACATCTCTCTGACAGATGCTGTGGAGTGAAAATAACATGCACCGAAATATGTTTTTAATGCAAAAAAAGTCAGCTTGGAAAGAAAAGTTCCATGGACTAGAAGGGAACCCCCACCCCTATGTTTGGAATTAGGAATGTATACTCTAGGGCAGTGCACAATTCTAAGGAAAACAAAACCGACGTGTAAAGGCTTGGGACTCAGCTGGAAATCCCAGCGACGCTTATCAACATTCCTGCTTGTGTGGAAAAAGCGATTCTCTGGTTCTTTATCAGAAATGCTGCCGTGACTGGGTTGTGGTCGTGGGAGGCACAAGCTCAGGTGGACCTCCCTCCCTTCCCTTTGCTAGCAATCAGCTGCTGTGATAACAGCTGGGCTTCACATTTTCAATGCGATGCTGGGACAATGCTCACGGACTTCTCAGAGCCTGGGGTCGTTGGGAGAGAACTGACAGCTCTGTGGTCTAGAGGCTTTGTTCACCTGGCCAGGGATGTCCCCTGCTGATTTTTCCAAGGTTAAATGGGCTGGCCTCAGTCTTCTGGATTTACTGTTTGCAGTGAGCATTCAGGGGTCTCTGATGGTTTACAGTAGATGCCTGGGACTCACTAAGAAATTGAGCAGACTGCAAATTGCTTACTAGTGGTTCTCTCTTACTCTCACTCTCTTTCTCTCTGGCTCTCCTGTCTTTCCCTCAGCATTCTTGCTGGGCTGTGAGTTCCTTTTCATACTGATTTAACATTGAACATTGTTCTGTGTTTCCATCTGGCAGTAATTGAGTATTCTGATTGTGTTTTAGGTACATTGATTGGCAGTATACCCCTTTACCTACCAGAGGGATCTAACTTGTGGTTATCTACTTTTTTTTTAAACTTACTGGAGAGGGGAGGGAGAGAGGGAGGGAGATAGCTCTCATCTGCCAAATTGACCTGCAGTAGGCCTGGCAGAAACTTGGAGCGAGGAACTCAGTCCTGGTCTCCCACATGGGTGGCAGGAATCTAACCTCTGGAGCTGTTCCTGCCACCTCTCCAATAGCAGGACGCTTGGATCGGGAGCCCAGGCACTCTGATACGGGACACGGGCATAGTAACTGCAAGGGTGAATGCCTGCCTGTCCCTCATTTATGTAAAATCTGCCCTCCAGGTCCTTGTTAGTAATAGATTTATGTAACATTCAGTTCCATAAATTTCTAGAAGCTTTAAAACTTTACTGGGCACCCAGGTGGAGAAAATGATGTCAGAGTAAGAAGTCACTTTAAAAAGCATGTAATTTCAGTAACTAGAGGAAAAAGGTAGGTCTTTTTCAACTAAGAATCACACAGGTTTCTCTACAGAACCTTAAATGGAGCTGAAGCAGACTTAAATAAGGATTATCAGTTACAACTTTTAAAAACATTGTTGTCTTATTCTCCTCTCATCTCTAAAATGGTAATTATAACTGGCCTCAAGTGTTCCACATTGTTTTCTCTTTTTTTTCTTTAAAGCTATATTTGAAGTTAGATCTTCTATCTGCTAGTTCATTATCCAAATAGGCTCAATGGCCAGGGCTGGGCCAGGTGAAAGCCAGGAGCCTGGAGCTCCATATAGGTCTCTCACATGGGTGCAGCAGGAATCCATTTATTAGGCCATCTTCTGCTTTCCCGGGCACATCAGCAGGGCACTGAATTGGAAGTGGAGTAGCCAGGACTAGAACCAGCACTCATATGGGATGCTGGTGTCATGGGTGGTGGCTTCATCCCATGTTCCACAAAGCTGGCTCTCATCTTGGGTCGGTAGCTCTGTGGACCAAGAGATGACAAGAGAAGTTAGTCCATCAGGGTTTCCGGACTAACGAATACAGGAAGGAAAACTGAATTTGTACACATTCAATATATTCTTCACTCACTGGATGCTGTTGATCATTGATAAGGGCTTGGCTCAGTTCTGGAACTCTTTGCAAATCATCTAACTGCTTAAAGAAATGTCCCCTTGCACTTCTGAGTCTGGGTTTAGACGACATGATGGAGGACAATCTAAATTTTTTGCCTAGAATTCATAGGTTTCAGCTTATCTAATCATTTGATTGATGCAATCAATGCTTTAGTCCTATCTTTAGCATAGGGGCTGCCAGGAGAATGAACAGTACACTGTAGACTGTGTTTTAGGCTTCTAGGGAGAGAAATTTGGCCTATGTATACATTTCATTTGCAGCAGCCTGCAGTAAACTTCATCAGCTTTCCTTCCAATATGCATTTTTGATCCTATATAACAACTTTCTTTTTTTGTATCTTAGCATGAATTTTTACTTTTAAGCCACCATCTACTCATATTCTATAAATGTGATATGAAAGCAGGGTAATAAATAATGACCTCTGGTAAATATATGTCCCATGAATGATGGAATTTTTAAAATTCTGGATTTTAAAACCTCAACTCTTTATTATCATCACTGGCATTTTTTTCCTTGTCTTGTGAAATGGTTTGGATTCTTAGCAGCTTTTAGCTCATTATGTAATCATGTGCACGAGACTAAGGATGGGTGACAAGTCTCTTTCAGAGAAGTGACTGGGACTTGGTTTGATCCTGGCTAGGCAAAGAGAGCCACAGGGGCCTTGTCCCTGCCTGAACCAGGAAGGGCTTTGTGGATGTAACTGCAGGCTTGGCGTTGAGCTGTCAGCTTTTGATAGGAGGCAGCTTAACAAGGGACCCAAAGAGCTGACAGAGCATAATGGTGGTTCTTCCAGATTAAGAAGTCCTCTCTGGGAACATGTTTGAGCAGAGACCTATGTGAAGGTAACGAATGAATCCTTATCTGTACCAGAAGGCGGATTGCTGGCAGAGTAGAGAGTAAGTGCAGAGGACCTGCAGCAGGAGGGAGCTTGTCATGTTCAAGGCTAGCTAGAAGGTCAGGGTGGTACAGCAGAGAAAGCAAGCAGAAGACAGGAGGAAAACGCAGGCAGAGCTGTCATTGTTGTAACTTCTCCCTCACTTCCCTGCTACCTCCTCAGTTGCTTTTTTGTGGACGATGACTTCTGTCCATGATGTTTGCTTGGGTTCTGTTGTTGACCTTGTACAAGCTCACTCTAAACCATTTGGATGATGTTGATGAGATAACCTCCCAAGTGCCAGTTGCCAAGTCAGTCTCTTAGTGGGAGGCCTACAAAGTAGGACCACAAATTTTTGTGAGTTTTAAATAGAAGTGTGGCATGTACTTGGATACAAAGAATAATAATGGTACTTTATATGGATTGGTTCAGTTAATCCTCACAACTTGTGAGACACTAGTCCAATACTAACCCTGTGTTCATTTGAAGAAGTTGAGGCATAGTTAGATTGGTTAGGGGGCTTATTCAGTGTCACATAGTGAGGGAGGAGCCCAAATGCAGATGTCAGATTTGGCTCTCGAGCCTGTGGGTAGGGGCAGTAAGGAAGGGGAAGAAAGATGAGCAGATGTGTGGTGAGTGTGGGTCAATCCAGACGGAAGGCTGGCTTGAGCCATGGTTGGAAGACAGTGGTTGACTGGAGGACCAGCAGTTCTGATTGAAAGTAGGTACAGCAGAGGGGTGTAGTGAGAGCTAAGCCTAACCACAGGACATGGAAATCAATGCAGGCAAAAAGCGACGAGAGCCTAGGATACAGCTTGCCCTTCTGTGACTTCATCTATTCAGAAGACATTTACATGGAAATCAAAAACTCAGAACTTCCTTCTTGCAGGTGCAATGCTTGTGTAGCCAGCTGTCGGCCAAACATCTGTACTAGAATGCCCTTCTAGCATCTCAAACCCTGTGTGTCCAAAGCAACTTTCACCTTGCTCTCTCATACATATTTCCTGTAGCATATCTCCAACTACTGTAATCAAACTATGTGCCAGGCTCTAGCCTGTACCTGAGGTTGCCAGAGGGAATGAGATCAATATTTCTGTTGGAGGTAGCAGAGTTGGCTGGGGGAGACAGATTCCTAAATGTGGAATGACAATGCAGTACTCTAGGACACGGATTGTGAGGGACAAAGGATAGACAAGGAGGAGGAGAAAAATGTGAGAAGACTGGGAGGAGAGTATTCCTGGGAGTGATGACAGCAGGAAGGGGAGAGAGCAGAAGGGGAGAGAGGCCAGCATTGTGGCACAGCAGGTTAAGCTGCCACCTGCGATGCCTGCCTCCAAAATGAGCGTGGATTCAAGTCCTGGCTCTCCACTTTCCATCCAGCTCCCTGCTAATGTACCGGGAGAGCAGTGGAAGATAGCCCAAAAACTTGGACCCCTGCCACTCTGGTGGGAGACCTGGATGGAGTTCCTGGTTCGGGCCTGGCTATTGCAGCCATCTGAGCAGTGAACCAGCAAATGGAAGATGGATCTCTCTCTCTTCCCCTAACTGCCTTTGAATTAAATAAATCTTGGCCAGCGCCGCGGCTCACTAGGCTAATCCTCTGCCTGCGGCATTGGCACCCCAGGTTCTAGTCCCTGTCGGGGCACCAGATTCTGTTCTGGTTGCCCCTCTTCCAGTCCAGCTCTCTGCTGTGGCCCGGGAAGGCAGTAGAAGATGGCCCAAATCCTTGGGCCCTGCACCCGCGTGGGAAACCAGGAGAAGCACCTGTCTCCTGGCTTCAGATCAGTGCTGTGCGCCAGCCACAGCTGCCATTGAGGGGTGAACCAATGGCAAAGGAAGACCTTTCTTTCTGTCTCTCTCACTGCCTACTCTGCCTGTCAAAAAAAAAAAAAAATCTTAAAAAAGGGGGGAGATGAAAGGGAGAAATGTGAGTGTTAGGAAGGCATTAGTGTAGGTAGAGGCCCATCCAAGGATTTAGGCCATGGAGTGGCTGGAGAGGTTTGCTCTGCCCATCACTCGGGCCACAATCCTGAGAGTCATCTGCAAGTTTCCCTTATTCTGGTACTAATAACTGAGTAAATCAACTCGTTTCCTGTGCCTCCATTTTCTTATCTGTAAAATGGGATCACCATAAGGTATAGATGCAATCGAAGTGTGAGTGGGACATAGCCAACATTCAGTTTATATTAGGTATTACTGTTGGCTGTCTCTTCCAGCCACTGTGCTCTCAATCTTTAAATCCTGTTGCTGCTTTCTTATCTATCGCCGCTTTCTTCTCTGTCTACCCCAGGCCTCATTGTTCACTCTGACTGCAGTGGCAGCCCCTTCACTGGTCCCTCTGCCTCTAGTCCTAGCCTCTTCTGGTCCCACTTTCAGAGCTGATCAAGGTATTCTCCTGCTTGGAGCTCTTGGTTGCTTCCCCTCTGCCCATAAGTTGCAGCCTAATTCTACTACTATTGGCCATAACATCCTGTCCTTCGTGGAGGGGGATAAGGCTGGCAGATCGCACCAGGCGTGATGTTTCTGCACCATGGCACGTGCTCTGGAATAGCCTCCCTCCTCCTCTAGCAGGCATCCTCCCCTCTTCTTGACTCCTTCTGTCTGACTTGATGTGGCCCCAGGGGCCTCTCATGGGGAGATCCTGTCCCTAGCACCTTCTCTCTTATGGGTAATCGCCTCCATAGGTTGTAAAGTCCTAGGGGACAGGGACTGTAGCTTTCATCTTTGCATTCCTGGTACATAGTAGGCAATCAAGATGTGACTGTTGGAATGATTGAAAGACTGACTAGACTCAAGCAGGGGGCAGAACACATGCGTGCATTTTAAAAATTCTATTTTCTTATTGCAAATCATAAGCAAAGTAAATTTTACCCCTCAGAAAAGAACAAATAGCAAAAATGTCCGTACTGCATGGTGAAACCAGATGCATGCTGACGACCTGAGAATTGTGCTTTAGCTATGAAGTCTAGCAAAGGGGCTGTTGGACTTCTGTTCTCGAGGTCTACTGCCTGACATGCTTCTGGTATACATCCAGACACTGATGGTCAACATGGATTAGGATCCTTTTGATGAAGCCCCAGCAAAGCACGAATTACTCTCTGACCTTCAGCTCTTCAGACTGTAAAAGTTTTTCTGGGATAAAATTAAATTTAAATTTTATTAATCTTGCTAGAAAACACTTTAACTCTTTCATTTTAAACCCACATTCTCTTTGATAGTGCCTTTGTTCACTCCAGGATGCTATATAACAAAATATTAGGGACTGCAAGGCCTAACCAAGGCAGTTTTTTCTCACAGCCCCAGAGGCTGAGAAGTTAAAGATCAAGGTGCAGGCAGATTTGGTGTCTCACTTGTCAGCCGCCTCTTGCAGTGTGCTCAGAGAGAGTGAGATCTGTCTCCTGTTCTCATTGGGTGCTAACCCCATCACAAGCCTCCTGGCCTCAGGAACTGATCTAAACTTAATCATCTCCTAAATACCCCACCCAAACCGATCACGTTGGGAGTTAGGGCTTCAGCGTACAGATTTGGGATGGGCACACAAACATTAAGCTCAAAGCAAACAGTGATGTGGATCCTTCCCTCAGAATGCAGTTCTAGACAGTCCACAGCTCCCAAGAAGTTTCTAGAACAAGCAATTCAGCATAGGTTTGGTGAATGTTTATTGTATGTTAGCATGTAGATTCTGGAAATTAAACTCTTCGGTTAATCAGTCTTACATGTTAATAATAGCATGGTCTTTACCATCTGGAGAAAATGAGTAAAAGATGATTTTCAACTGAATGAAGTAGTGTAGGTAGGGAAGGAAGGCTTTTTCTCTAATTAGGGCTCATGAAAGGGCTTTTGTCATAGTGCCTGCTGCTCCAGGGGAATCAAAAGAAAGCTGAGATAATGAGTATTAGGCACAGTATTTAAAATGCAGGGATGGTGATTCAAGTATTTGGAAGCTTTCTAGAGGCTTTGGCAAACATTTATTGTGGTTTCTATGCATCGGGCAATGCACTGTGGAAGCAAAGCAAATAAGGGACAGGCCTTGCCCTGTGCAGGGGTCTGGGTCTAGCTCAGGTCTGGTAGAGGATGCTGCTGCCACTGGTTCTACTAAAACCAGCACCTACCCTGCCTGTCGCCTAGAGCAGTGGCAAAGATCCTATTGAAAAGCAGATGCAGAAACTATGAAAACCTGGAAAGCCCTATAGGACACAGCACTATGATGTGTTTCCTTAACATCATAATAAAGAGCTCTGCATTATAAGGAAAGTGCTGTTCAGTGGAAACACACCTAAACTCTGAATCCTCTGCATTTCAGAGAGACCTCCCAAGGCACTAGTTTCTACCTGTGTCTGCGGTACTAGGGGGAGGGGGAGTGCACACTCAGTGGTTTTTTGAACTGATACCCTTCAGGTACAATGAAAAGTTGAAGTCTAGGGAATTTTAGTGAGGGAAGAAATATTACCCAGCGAGGAGGAAAAGGTAGGTCTTGAGCATGAACTTTTCTGTAAACCTATAAAATACACAGGAAACATGGAATAAACTCACACACTAGTATTTCAGAGGATCACACTCATGTGCACAAGTACACTTAGCACACAAGTGTGCCACAATGTTTTTTCGCTGATAGGTTTTCTAGAACCTTTTATAAATAACATACAATGGTTTAAAAAATTGGATGCAGTCATCAGTTATAGCTCACTGTATGCAGTGAGTGTATATATATATACACATATATATTTTTATTTGACAGCTAGTTAGACAGTGAGAGACAGAGAAAGGTCTTCCTTCCATTGGTTCATCCTCCAAATGGCCACTATGGCCAGAGCTACACTGATCTGAAGCCAGGAGCCAGGTGCCTGCCTCTTCCTGGTCTCCTACGTGGGTGCAGGCACCCAAGCACTTGGGCCATCCTCCACTGCCTTCCCAAGCCACAGCAGAGAGCTGGACTGGAAGAGGAGCAGCCAGGATTAGAACCGGCGCCCACATGGGATGCCGGTGCCTCGGGTATATTTTGCAAGTTGTAATTGTAGAGCACCACTGTAGGTAGTTTTTAAAGGAATAGTATAGTGAGTATTTTTGTGCAGCTCGTAGTTATGCTGTCCATCATGCATTTGGCAGATTTTTTTTTTTTAACTAAAATGGCGGGCCATAGCAGAGAGCAAGATTGGAAGTGGAACAGCAGGGACTTGAAGCGGCACCCTTGTGGGATGCTGGCGCTGCAGGCTGGGGCTTTAACCTGCTGTGCCACAGCACTGGCCCCTGGCCGATTCTTGAGTTTCATCTGTGTATCAACAAGCTTATAACATGTTTTTAAGGTTCAGTGAAAGCATTTTCTTTTTTATATTTGTCCTTACTTTCTCAAGAGTGAGATGTTTGCCCATTTAGGGAGTGAACCAGTGAATGGAAGATCTTTGCCTTTGTTGCTTTCTTTTCTCTCTGCCTTTCAAAGAAAACGTTTAAAAAAAACAAAAAACAAAAAACAATAAGCTGCTGCTCACTTACTGGGTTAGACTGATGTCAGGAGATCTGAATTCCAGCTCTTCTACTTTCTAGCTGTGTGACTGAGAGCAGATGACTCAAAATTGCAGGTTAAGTAAAAACAAGACTAGGACCCAGCCATTCTTGTATTTCTGGCAGGCTGAGTTGTCACTCCTCAGAATCCAGTTATGGACACCAATCTAACTTGCCCTTGACTTGGTGATATCAGAACTACTCAGTATTACCTGTTCTTATGCATTCTCAGGTAATTCTTTATGTCCTCTTACCTGGTCTATCTGGAGACTGACCCCTCCTTACCGTAGTTATGTGACCCTATGATGTGTTTTTGTGATAACGTTCACTGCATTGTGCACTTGGGATTTGGGCATTTTGTTGCACATGTGTTAAACAAGTTGAAAAGTTACTTTTTTTAAGCTCTTTGTTGCTCAGGGCAGGTTTTTTGCAGAAACAGCTGTTTGAATCACAGATGCCTGTCATTTTTTTCCCTCACAGCCTCAGGCTATCCATACTCTAAGCAATGTATTTCCCCTGGCTTCTCCCTTCTGACCACACCTTGATTCTTTTAGTTCCTAGCACAAAGCGGATCACATAGCTCCTTGAAAAAGTCTTTGGTTGATTCCTAATCCCTTGTGAGTTGAGCTTTAGACTTCAGAGTTAGGCTGCTTAACAGTGCTTTTTGTTTTAATGAGACTGGGAATCACTTGGGTGATTATTAAAATGGAGATCTTGATTTGGTAGCCTGGCATTCTGCAATTCAAATGGACGTCCAGGAGGTGCAGGTGTACTGTCTAGGGGTACTGTACCTTGAGTGGTGGGTACTGTCTAGGGGACTGTACCCTGAGTGGTGGGCATGTAGAGAATAGTAGTCAGTGCTTACATAGCAAATGTTACCCTGATTCCTTCATGTGATTTGTTTTACAGGTGGTATTGGTGGTGGCTAAAGGAACTAGACCTGGAGTTTAGTCTTTTAATTTAGATATTTTTTATTGTGTTTTGCTTGTTACAAGTCTGCTATATATTTTATTTGGCCACTAGAACAACTTAAAAGAAAGCAAAGCAAATGAACTTTGTTTTACATTGACTTCCACACACACACACACACACACACACAGTACCACTGATAATAATAGTTAACCCCTCTCTGTTCCCTAAAAAAGACTTCAACTGACTTCTGTCACCATAGAATAAGATCAGAAAACATGCCCTGTACCTGTAATGATATCGATTTATTTTGTAATTGCCAAGATTTACCTTATGGCCTAATGTGTGGTCAGGTTTTGTAATCATTCAGCAAGAATTTATGACTGTGTATTATCTAATTGTCAGACATGGATTCAGTATCTGTCCACTGAATGGAAGTTGTGCTGTTCAAATTGTCTTATATTTCTACTAAGCTTTTCCTGTTCAACCAGTTATTAAGTATGCTAAAGTCTCCCCATCTGATGGTCAATTTGTCAGTTTCTCCCCATAACGTCATGTATTAACATGTTAATTTTAATTTTATCATGTATTTTGAGATTATTTTGAGCATACAGAATTTTTAACGTTTTTATAGAGGAGTAAACCTTGAATGTTTGTTATTAACCTCTCTGTCCATAATAATTCTTTTCACCTTAAAGTCTTTTTCATCTAAAAATAAGCTATCCTCATTTCCTCTTGGTTAGCATTTGCTTGCTGTATGTTTGATTTTCAACATTTTTGAGTGCTTCTGTTTTAGATATTCCTCTGATGAAGAACATTTAGTTTTTTAAAAGAAATTCATCTCCTAGTTCACACCTCCCTTAGGATATACCCCATGTGAAGAGATAGATAGGTCTGGGCCTCTTAACTTACAAGGCCTAAAGCCCACCAGATTATTATCAAGCCCCTTCTATCAGGTTCTATTAGCCTCTCAATCAGAAAACTTAATTGTAGCTTAGCACCTTTCTTAGCTCCTCTAATAATGACTCTGTCCTTTGTTCTAGGCCCTGTCTAGTGCACCTGGGCCTCATTCCTTTGTAATCATAACCTCTACTCTACCACCAATGGCTCTACTCCCAACATGTGTGTACTGATGGTCCTCTTCCCCACTTAATGCTGTATAATTGTTCAAACCTGGTAAATGCCACTCTTAGGATCATTGGTTACTATCCTCACTCTGTCTTTTATGACCTTGTCTAAATATGATCAGAGTCGGCAAACTTGGAAGGCTTCCATAGCCTTGGCAACTCATGACGACAGCCTAGGATGGTTACTGGCGCCATAAACTAGAGTGTCAATTTGTTGGGTCAACAACAGGAGCCACTGTGCACTTGCTCCTCATGTGGGATCTCTGTCCTTAATGTGCTGTACATTGTGATTTAATACTATAACTAGTACTCAAACAGTATGTTTCACTTTGTGTTTCTATGTGGGTGCAAACTGTTGAAATCTTTATACTAAATTGATCTTCTGTATATAAAGAGAATTGAAAATGAATCTTGATGCAAATGGAAGGGGAGAGGGAGCGGGAGAGGGGAGGGTTGCGGGTGGGAGGGAAGTTATGGGGGGGGGGGAGCCATTGTAATCCATAAGCTGTACACTGGAAATTTATATTCATTAAATAAAAGTTAAAAAAAAAGAAAGAAAAAAAAAGAAATTCATCTCTTAAATAGCAAATTTAGATAATTCACATGTATTGTTAGAAATGCATTTGGGCTGGCGCTCAATAGGCTAATCCTCTGCCTGCAGCGCCGGCACACCAGGTTCTAGTCCCGGTCGGGGCGCCGGATTCTGTCACGGTGGCTCCTCTTCCAGTCCAGCTCTCTGCTGTGGCCCGGGAGTGCAGTGGAGGATGGCCAAGTGCTTGGGCCCTGCACCCCATGGGAGACCAGGAGAAAGCGCCTGGCTCCTGGCTTCGGATCAGCGCTATGCGCCAGCCGCAGCGCGCTGGCTGCAGCGGCCATTGGGGGGTGAACCAATGGCAAAGGAAGACCTTTCTCTCTCTCTCTCTCACTGTCCACTCTGCCTGTCAAAAAAATAAATAAAAAGAAATGCATTTGAATTTCAATAATTTTCTTTGCATTTTGATTTTTTCCCTATGCTTTTTTATTTGCTTTTTTACCTATTTGCACTTTGTTACACCCCTTCTGCTCTTCTCTTCTAACTATCCCATGGTACATAAAAACCTGGTTTAGAAATTTAGAATGTTTGTTTTTGAAATAATAGCCCTTGTGATTTTATATAAATCTTAAATTCTATACTTATTCACTATATTTTGTTTACCTAATTCCAAATTTAACATGCTAATCTCTCTTCCAAACAATAGTTTGAATGCCTAGCTGCTGTTTTTTAGTTTAGTCCTTTTCTAAATCTCCAAAATTAATATTATTTTAACACTTTGTTTAGAGTTCCCTATGTTTACCAGAATTTCTCTTTGAGTACAAAGATATAAATATGGTACAGGTATGGTACTTCTTATTTTTTCTTTTCCAGTTAGGATAAGATGTGAGATAGGTTGAGTGTTGTGATAGGCCTAATTTTCTTTCATTATAAGATCATAGTGTCTATGAGTATATTCAGAATAATTTGAAGTGAAAAATGTTCTAACTTCATCCACACTTTTTTGCTAAGTGGTCCCCTAAAGCGAGTAGATCCTCTTACCTATGGAGCCTCAACGCTTAGCACATCAGATGAGTGAGTAGACACAGCACCAGATAACAGAGGCATCTAATGAACCCAACTTACAATGAATCTGTCCTTTTTCTGTCCTTTCCTGTGTTCTGAACTACTCTTCTGCTGTAGGACGCACCTGAGCTTTAATTCCAGCTCTGTGACTTCCCACCAATGTGAGTCTAGGCAAGTTCTTCAATTTTTTGAGCAGCTAATTCTTTATCTGTATAGTATAATAGCACATCAACCTTAAAAGAGTTTTGAAGCTTAAAGGAAATAATGGGTCTAAGTAAAATGACTTTTAGTGTAGGGCCTGACATGGGCGTGTGCTTGATAACTGCTCCAGATTCATAGCCATTTCTGCCTTGCAGATCTCCCTCTTTCTCTCTGTGTAAACCATTGGCTTTGTCGCTTGAAGAGCATCTCACTTCCAGAATCTTTGAAGGACAGATAAATAGTGAAGGGTTTGAAAAGAATTAGGAATGGGGCCAGCATTGTGGTGTAGTGGGATGAGCTGCTGGTGTCCATATGGGTGCCGGTTGGAATCCTGGCTGCTCCACTTCCAGTCTAACTTCCTACTAATGTGCCAGGGAAAGCAGCAGAGGATGGTTAAAGTGCCTGGGCCCCTGCCCCCACATAGGAGACCTGGGGGAAGCTTCTGACTTCTGCTTGGCACAGCCCTGGCTGTTGCTGCCATTTCTGGAGTGAGCCAGTGGATAGAAGACCTCTTTCATTCTGTCTCTCCCTCTCTAACTCTGATTTTGAAATAAATAAAACCTTTA
Source organism: Lepus europaeus (assembly GCF_033115175.1). Taxonomy (NCBI): domain Eukaryota; kingdom Metazoa; phylum Chordata; class Mammalia; order Lagomorpha; family Leporidae; genus Lepus; species Lepus europaeus. The sequence continues at coordinate 20,132,365 of NC_084836.1, read as the reverse complement.
ATAAGAATAAAGAATTGGGAATGACAATTTTTTTTAGTGTAGTTTGACATACCTAAATCTAGATTTTGTTGATTCAATAGATTCTACAAAGATACTGAAGTATTTGCTAACTGTGCATTTTGTGTAGCTGAATTATTTCTATTAATCATACCTCATCCTTTCCCTTAAAAAAGGTGAGGTAAGCATTATTATCACCATTTTCAAGTAGAGAGACCATTACTAAAGGAAGTTAAAGGCTTGGTCAAGTTCGAAGAGCTGGGCTTGAAACCCACGTCTCTTTAAGTACAGCAACTTCTTCAAAGGAAAAGTAGTCATTTGTTCTTCCTTTTATTTCATTCCTTTTTTCTTTCTTTGAATCAATGAACATTTATTGAGCCTTTACCATATGCCACACATAACACTTAGCTCAATAAGTGACAAATCACATAATGTGTCTGTCCTTGACAAACCCATGGTTAGGAGATGTGTGAACCAGTGCAATCCAGCATGCCCGGTGGTGGTGTTGGAGGGGCTGCTGGCTGTTCAGGAAGTACTCTAGAGGTTGGATGGTATGGAGATGTTTTACAGAGGAGGAATTGCTATCTGCACTTGCTAGAGTGATTTTTCTTACATTAAAAAATGTCTAAAAATATTTCTTAGCAATTTAGCTCCCTATTTATGAACCTGCTTGTGGCCTCATGTACCCTCTGCAGGCCTCCATCTTCCTGCTCACTGCTTGTTTTGTCAATTGCTTTCTAGTTGCTTTCAGAGGGCACATGGGGATCACCCTCTGCAAAGAATTCCCATCTTCTGCCTTCTATTTCCAGTTCCCTAAGAACTGGACACCTGCAAACCCATCTTCTCTACCAGCCCATATTATGCTCTCGTTAAATTTGTACTCAGTGTTTCTAGATACCCTTTCTCTTTGGATGCATTTTTATTTAGGAAGCTTTTATTTAGTAAACATAAACTTCATAGGTATAGCTCTTGGAATATTAGCTGTTCTTGCTCCATACCCACCCTCCCACCCCACTCCCGTCCTACCTCCTACTCCTTCTCCCATCTCATTCTTCATTAAGATTCATTTTTAATTATCTTTATACACAGAAGACCAATTCTATACTAAGTAAAGGTTTCAACAGTTTGCACCCATAGAGAGACACAAAGTATAAAGTATTGTTTGAAGACGAGTTATACTGTTAATTCTCATAGGACAACTCATTCAGGATAGAGGTTCTACATGGGAAGCAATTGCACAGTGACTCCTGTTGATTTAACAATTAACACTATTACTAGGTCAGTGATCACCCAAGGCTCTTGTCATGAGCTGCCTAGGCTAAGAAGCCTTTTGAGTCCACAAACTCTATGGCTACTCAGACAGGGCCATAGTCAAAGTGGAAGTTCTTTCCTCGCTTCTGAGGAAGGTACCTCCTTCTTTGATGTCCCATTCTTTCTACTGGGATCTCACTCAGATCTTTCATGTAGGTTGTTGTTGTTGTGTTGTGTGTGTTTGTTTGTTTTTGCCACAGTGCCTTGGCTTTCCAAAACTGAAATGCTCTCATGGGCTTTTTAGCCTAATGCCTTAAGGGCTAATTGAGGCCAGTGCGCTGTTCAGGGAATTTGTCATTCTGAGTCTGCTGTGTGGCCCGCTTCTGATGATGTTGGATCATTCTCTCCTTTTTAATTCTATTGTTAGCAGACACTTGGTCTCCCCAGTGTTGTCTTAATGTTACATAATGTTGAATTATTTCCTTTAGGTTGGTTTAGCAACCATTATTTCAATGACTCTTCTAACCTATAGTATTTTATGTTAGATAATTTGTATTTAGTTTGATATTTTAAAATAATTTATGCCCTTCTATATTGTTTTAATTTTAGAGCCCTTTCAGAAGCACTGCAGAGTTGAGAAGGTGTAGGGAGTTCCCATCTACTACCTGCCCCCAGACAGGTGTAGCCTCCTCCATTATCAGTATCCCCTCCAGAGTGCTACCTTTGCAGCAAGTGATAAACCTACGCTTACACAGCACAGTCACCACAGGACCACAGGTAACCTTAAGGCTCACTCTGGATTGGGAAAAGGTATGATAACATATATCCATTATTATAGTTCATCCAGAGTAGTTTTCACTGCCCTAAAAATCCTCTGCTCCCCCATATAGTCATCTCTACCCCAACCCTTAATCCCAGTGATTTTTTTTTCTGTCTTCATGGTTTTGCCTTTTCCAGAATGTCATATAGTTGGAATCATATAGTATGCAGATTTTTCAGGCTGACTTCTTTCACTTTAATGTGCATTTAAGGTTGCCCATGTCTTTTTGTGACTTGATAGCTTATTTGTTTTTAGTGTTGAATTATATTCCCTTGTATGGATTTACCACAATTTCTCTGATGTGTATCTTGATTGCTTCCAAGTTTTGTAAGTTATGAATAAAGCTGCTATAAGCATCCATGTGTAGATCTTTGTGTGGGCATAGCTTTTCAACTCGTTTGGGTAAACACCAAGGAGCATGTTTTGGCTGGGTCACGGTAGTAGAATATTTGGTTTGTAGCAAACTGCCCTACTGCCTTCCACAGTGGCATACCATTTTGTATTCCCACTAGCAATGGATGAGAGTTCCTGTTGCTCCACATTCTTGCCAGTATTCAGCGTTGTCGGTGTTCCCAGTTTAGGCCATCCTAATAGGTTTGTAAGCAGTGTCATATTTGTACTTTACTTCTTTATTTTTTTCAACGATTTATTTATTTGAAAGTAAGAGAGGTAGAGACAGAGGTCTTCATCTGTTGGTTCACTCCCCAGATGGCCGCAATGGCTGCAGCTGTGCCGATCCAAAGCCAGGAGCTGCTTCTGGGTCTCCTATGTGGGTGCAGGGGCCCAAGCATTTGGGCCATCTTCTACTGCTTTCCCAGGCCATAGCAGAGAGCTGGATCGGAGGAGGAGTAGCTGGGACTCAAACCAGCGCCCATATGGAATGCTGGCACTTCAGGTCAGGGCTTTAACCCACTGTGCCACAGCACCAGCCCCAATATTTATGTGTTAATTTATATTTTCATGGTGATATATGATGTGGAACACTTTTTAAAAAATTATTTATATGAAAGTCAGAATTAGAGGAGACAGAGGTCTTCCATCTGCTGGTTCACTCCCAAATGGCTGCAACAGCTAGAACTGAGCCATACTGAAACCAGGCACCTGGGGCTTCATCTGGGTCTCTCACTTGAGTAGCAGGGGCCCAACTACTTGGCTCATCTTCTACTGCTTTTCCCAGGACACTTGCAGACAGCTGGATTAGCAGTGGAGCAATAGGGACTCGAACTGGCTCCCATAGGGATGCCAGCATTGCAGGTGGTGGTTTTACTATGTCTCAGTGCTGACTCCATGGAGCATCTTTTGAAATGCTTATTTTCCATCTATATATTTTTGGTGAGGCATCTATTGAGCTCTTTGGCTCTTTTAAATTAATTAATCAATAGTTAACTAACTTATTGGATAGAGATCCTATCTGCTATTTCCTAATGCAGAGTCCCACAACAGAGCTGGGAACAAAGTCTAGGTCTCCCGTGTGGATGGCAAGAGCCCAGTTATTTGAACCATCACTCCTTCCTTCTACCACCTGTGTTAGCAGGAAGCTGGAGTCAGGAGCTAGAGCTGGGGATAAAACCTAGGCACCCCAGTGTGGGATATGGTTGTCTTAACTCCTAGGCTAAACACCAGCTCCTGACTTTTTTAATGGATTGTTTTCTTGTTGAGTGCTAAGACATCTTTGTGTGTTTCTGAGTAACAGTCTTTTATCAGATGTATCTCTTACAAATACGTTTTTCAATCTGTGCCTTCTCATTCTCTTCATACTGTCTTTCCTGAAACGGATGTATTAAATTTTAGCTTCCAGCCTATCACTTACTTCATGGACTTGCTTTTGGTGTTGTATCTAAAAAGCCTTTGCTATACATCCTCAAGGTCGTCTCGGTCTTCTCTTGTGTTTTCTTCTAGGAGAGGTATAGTTTTGCATTCTTGCCATGTTTCAGAGGTGATTTGAAGTGGTTCTGACCTGGACTTGAGCCTGCTTCTGCCACGTGCTGTCAAGTTGACCTTGGGAAGGGCAGTCAGGCCCCTAGAGTCTCGGCCTTCCCCCCAGAGATATGGGGGTGGCGCTTGCCCTGTTTTACTTCATTGGGACAGGATGTGGGTGAAAATGCTAAAATGTGAGGTTTTGATTTCTTTGTCCCCCGCTGGCTAGAACATGTCCTGCGGACTGTGCTGAGGGATTTGATGTACTGTGCTGTGCTTTGCTTTCAGCCTGGAAGGGAATTGTCTCCACCCCCATTTCCTCCAGCCCTCGTCCCATGGCTTGGCCACTGTTACCTCTCAGGGTAAGGTGAACGCTGCACAGGTTTCTTTCTGCTCTCCTGTTGCCTCCTCCAGTCCGTCCTCCACACTGCCACAAAGTGATCTTTCTGGAATGAAAATGGGGTTCTGCTTTCTAGACAAAACCCACACTTGTTACAGCAGTTTACAAGGCTCTTAATCTTCCAGCTGCTGCTCACCTCTGCTTTTCTTACTGTGTTTGGCTGTTCACACTCTAGGCTCTCTGAGGCCTCTGAAGCCTCTAGACCTGATGATAGCACCTGACCTAATCTCTTTTCCCTCAGCTCATCCCTGCTTCTACCTAGGCAGGTAGTAGTCACCTTTTACTTCTGGTTTGCAGGTCTCTTCCGGGAAGCCTTAGGATACATAACTTCTTTGTCTAGATTAGAAGTCATCTCACCTACCTTCTCTTGTCTTGACCCGCCCCCCCTCATTACATAACAGTGACATAAAATTGAAATCACCTGTGTGGGGCTGTCTGGGTTGTTCACTGAAGTGTCCCAAGTGCCCATCCCAGTGCCTGGCACCTGTTACTCCCTCAGCTCCCTAAGTCGGTGGATGGACCAGTGAATGGTTATGGGACTGCTCTGTCACAGACACAGGGAGTTGATTTATTTCCCACCAGTCATATATTCATGTTGTGCTCATGGTGTCTGCCGGGCTATCGTTAACCTTGTCTTTTATTTCCTTAACAGACAAAGACGTGAGCAGTGGGAGCTATAACCTTTCCTCTGCAACAACAGGCAGCTACTACAGTTGTGTCAGCCAGATCACCATAGGTGAGTACCTGTGTCATTTTGTTTTATAAAAATCATTGCCCGGGAAGGGGAGGAAGGCTAAGGGAAGAGCAAGAATGAAATGTAAGTGTGTGCCCATTTGGTGTAGAATCAGATGTTGCTTGCGGGATGACCTCTCAGAGGTGCCCTCTTGTGGCCTCTCACTGCTTTTGCTAGAACAAGATCGTGCAACTGTGGCGTAAAGCTGCCCCTCTCCTCTGTAGATGTCTTTCGTCATCTGCTCCAGTCCTTTCCTTCGTGTATCACCTGTGCTATTTTGCACTCAAAATTACAAGTGAGTTCCTTTTTAAATGAACAGTCATCTATTTTAAAAAATTTTCTAGTACAACTGCAAATAGAAAATTTGTAATCAGTGTCTGCTCTTGGTTGTTTGAAGAGCATGCTAGGCAACTCATATTGGAGAGGTGTTTAAAACCAAAGTGAGAGTCTGTCCTTGTCATGATCAGAATGGGTAACAGAATTATGAGCGACATTCTCGTTATGTCACTTTCCACCTCATAATACACTCTTGTGTTTCCTGTACCTGACCCCTGTACCAGTGTTACAAGGCAGTCCATGAGTTGGGGGTCCTGTCCATGCTGTCCCCTGACTTCTCAAATAAAATCCCCATGTCCTAGCAGGTGTCTGCCCTAGAACTTTGAAGTCTGCAGTTTGAGGCCTGTTTTCTCTCCATCCAGAGGCTGCAGGGAGAGTGTGGACTTCACATGCCTGCCTGATCTCTCTCCCAGGTCTCTTACTACTCAACCCTAGACATGTTTTGGTTAGAATGGGAAGCGTGACCCTCATTTTTCTATTTGGTGAATCCTTTTCTGCTTTCTACTTCCCCCTGAAATTTTCTTCGGTGTAGAATCTTGGGCACTGACTTGGAGAGTTGGGAAGTAAAAAAACTAAAGCTGATTACAGCTAGCATTTGTCTTGTACTTGGTTCCTTGTATGCCTTATTTTATCTTTTTGGGAAGGCACCGTTATTCTTTCATTTTATGGATGACTTGGTTTGTGTCACCCAGTTAATGTGCTCGGATTTCAATCCAGGTCTCTCTGACAGTAAAGCCTATGCTTTTTAACATTATGCCATGGTTTCACAAGTGCTAGCAATGTGGATCCATGTAAGAAGAAATAATGAGTATTTAAAGTTGATTTAAATTATTTTTACTATAAGGTTATCTAAGTCTGGTCAAATATAAAACTAAATATAGACAGCTTATATTCTAAATAGCCATAAAAGTCAAATTAAACACAAAACAAATTCCCTACACTAACATGATGTATGTTATTTTGTTGAAATGCAATCACTGAGACAGTGTGGTACTGAAGAGGTGTAGGTTCTGAGTTAGGCACAACCTCACTGCTAGATATCTTAAGATAACACCTTTCCTTTGTCTCGCTCACTGTGTGATCTGTTAATGCTTGCTGATGTGAGGCTACTGGATCTTTGTTTTGTGTGACTGTACCTTGACACATTCATTTTCTCCTGTTCTTGTTTTGCAGAGCAGTTGGTGCCAACAAAAACACAAACAAAACTAGGCACAAAAATTGAGTGATTAAAATGTGCATATTCTAGAGAAAGTGAATGTTCAAAAAAGTAGCTTTTAAATGGAATATAAAGATAATTTAGAAATTTTTGTGGTGCTCCTTGTTGGAAAACACTGAATAACCTAAAATCTTTTTTTTTTTTTTTTTTTTTTTTTGCGGGGGAAAGCAACATAGCAAGGTTTATTAGGGTAGGACATCCGTAAGAACGGATGGGCAACCTCTCCAGACAGGACCTGAGAGAGAGCGCCCAGTCTCTCAGACTGGGGGAGAGCGAGGTTACATGGTTGAGTGGAGAGAATACACCTGGGCAGGCCAGGCGGGTGGCTCAGCAGAGAGCTAAAGGGCTAAGCATGCAGTCCAGTTGAGGCCGGGGTTTTTTAAGGGGATGGGTCTTGCCTTCCCTTCCCCCTCTCCTTCTCCTCCTCCTGGAACAAAGGAGTTTTTGGATGTAAATATGAAAAATTCCTTTCTGAGTTTTCCCCCTGAAGTTATCAGACAGGGGGAAGCCTGGCTGGCATTGCCCCACCTTAGAGGAAGGATGGTTATCAGGTAGAAGGGGCAGGGTGTTTGGAGTGCAGATACTGGGCTGCACCTGGAAGGTTATTGGGATGACTTTGAGATGTGGATTCTGGACCTAGATGTCAACTCCTTAGGCCTTTGTCACACACATAAGCTCATTTATGACTTCTACTTAACATTGCCCCTTCAAGAGGAATACCCATAATTCTTTTTGGGATAATGGATGGAGTTCAGCCTTCTGTAGCTTCTTCAAAGCTGACATATGGGCGTCAAGAAGGAAATGGGTATTTTCTCTTGCTATCTGTCCTATGGTGTGCGACAGTGGCCTTGGAAAGACTGTCCTGCTCGGTCCAGAGGGCTGCTCAGGTTGTCCAATGGAATCAACTGGAAGCCTTATCTAATGACCATTTGGAGTTCGACAGCTTTTATTCTGTTAGAGACAAAAAGAACAAGGGCATTAAAAACAGTCCAAAGAGAAGCAGCAAGATTATAGAAGTTATAGGGCCAAGGAGAGGAAATAGCCAGGATTTCCATGACCAGATGTTGGGCCAGAAATCCCAGCCCTGCTTGGCATGGTCCTGGAGCTGTTTGGCTTTGTCCAAGAAAGTACAAATTTGGGTTTGTACCTGTCCAGTCTGATTGATCCAGAAACAACATTCTTCCTGGAACATGGCACACTAAAATCTCATTCTTAGAGATATTTGTCAAGTAGTATAAGGCCATTAAGGATTTGGAGTAAGCGGTGACAAGATGAATCCTTGAATGAAAGATGATTCTGATTGTGAACAGGATGCGTTTCATGTAGGAGAGCCCAGTATCATAATAGTTAGGGGCTATGATTGTGGTCTTGACGTGAGGCAGTAATAAACCAGGGAGGTGGGAGAATTGGCCAATCTGGAGGGAGGCCGGTGGAAGAACTGGTAGGACTGTTTGTTGGTGAATATGGGACAGGCAAGTATATCCTGATATTGGGTCAAAGTGAGACATTTCCAGAAATGCCCAAGTCAAGACATTCTGGTTGTAGGTTGGATGTGTTTGGTTTGAGGTGCCCATAAAACTCCTTACCTTTGAATGCCTTGAGGGAATTTAGAAATGTAAGGGAAATGGCCAGGAGAAGAACATGCAGGCATCCCTCTATGTATACAAAATCCACATCTGTGGATTCGGCCAACCACAGATCAAAACAGTTAGCAAAAATGTTTATCTCTACTGAACGTACAGGCTTTTTCCCTTGCCATTACTCCCTAAGCAATACAGTATGACAACTGGTTAGATAGCATTTACATTGAATTAGGTATTGAAACAGTTGATTTAAAGGATAATTGGAGGATTGTGTGGGTCCTATGCAAATATTACACCATTCTGCAGATTTCCATATCCATGAGGAGAACCAGAACCATCCCTCATGAACTCCTAGTGACCGCTCTGTTGGCATTATCTGCACAGAGGTTGGTGGAGTCTCTGGAAGAGGATGAGATGACAGAGCGAGAGCCAACACGTTGAGTGTGCAGAGGGCCAGTCTTTGGGGGAAGCATAATTCAGGCAGAGGTAATGGCAGAAGGAAGGAACAGAGCCAAGAAGGCAAGTTTCTTTGCAAGCCCAGGGAATTCCTGGAAGGGAATTCCTGGAAGGGGAGATGAGAAGGACTGTGGGGATGGGAGCCAGGTTGTAAAGCTCTGAATAAGGAGTGAAGGACTGTGAGTCAAGATTTCCCTTCTCAGACACTTTTCAGGGAAAGTAGATGGGTGGCAGTGAAGATGATACAGGAGCACACACTTTCTGGGAGGTTTTTTTTTTTTTTTTTTTTTTTGCCAAATGTTCTACTTTTTCTGTTTGCTTATTTAATCCCCACCAAAAAATCCTATGGTGTTATTTCCCCCATATTACTGATTAGAAAACAGAGTTCCTGAGAGGTTAAGGAGTTGTCTTTGGCCATGTGCACAGTAAAGCTCGGATTTGAACCTGGGGAACTTGGCTCCTATTGGATGACATTCTTGCTACTTGCCATCTTGCAGACATGGAGCCAGGAAAGGACATTTGGGCCATCAGCTGTAGCCACCATGTCAGGGTGATGTAAGGTTGAGTTGTGTCCCAAAAGCTATCTTGACATCCTAACCCCCAGTACCTTTGAATGTGAACTTTCTTAGATATGGAGTCTTTGCAGGTGTGATTAAGTTAAGATGGATCATATGGAACTAGGGTGGGGCCTAATTCAATATGGCTGGTGTCCTTTTTTTTTATTTTTTTATTTCTTTGAAAGGCAGAATTAGAGGGAGAGCTCTTCCATCCACTGGGTTACTTGCCAAATGGCTACATTAGGCTGGGTTGGGCCAGGCTGAAGCCAGGATCCTGGAACTTCATCCAGGTCTCCTGTGTGGGTGGCAGGGGACAAAGGACTCGGGCCATCTTCATTTGCTTTCCTAGGTGCATTAGTAGGGATCTGGATTTCAAGTGGAACAGCTGGGACTCAAACTGGTGCTCTTATGGGATGCTGGCATCACAGGTGGTGGCTTGAGCCATGTATCATGGTGCCATTCCTAGATGGCATCCTTCTGAGAAGAGACACACACATACAAGAAGAAATCCATATGATGATGGCAGTAGATGTTAGAGTGATGGATCCACAAGACAGCAACACCTAAGGCAAAGGCATGGAATGGGTTCTCTTTGAGAGCCTTTAGAGAGTGTGCCCCTGCCAACACCCTGATTTGACTCTGACTTCCAAAACGAAGAATAAACTTCTGTTACGGGAAGCCACCCAGTTTGTGGTACTTCCTTACAGCAGCCCTAGGAAATTAACCTCGGAAGGGAGGTAGGTATGACAGGTGCTTCATCCTCTGAGAAGTGGGTAGGGTGGCCAAGGTCCTTGAATACTTCTTCAGTTCCCAGACTCAGATTGGTTGCAACCCATAGGGAGATTTATTGCACATAATGGAAGACCAGAGGCAGGCCTGTCCTTTGGGCGGGTTGATTAAGCTGCTCAATGATGTTGTGAAAGACCTTCTCCCCTCTGCCTTCCTCTGCCAATTTATCTTCATGGTGGCAGCCAGATGGCTGCTATGGTTCCAGAAACAAAGTTCAGACATGATGATGTGCCTTGGTGCTTTTCTCAGGCCTTCACTTGAGGGGCCGAAAAGCTTTCCCCTGCATCTCCTCAAGAGACTTCTGTGTCAATAGGTAGGACTGGTTCCCACGACCATTCTTGAACCAATCCCTGGCAAGGAAGATGGCAGCATCATTAGCCCCGTCAGGCCTACTGGAGGCTTTTGAAGGAGAGGGATGAGAATGAGGTCCCCTGCTTGGAGTCACAAGGCTGCGTGGGGGTGGAGTGGATTCACAAATGGAACGGTGGCTGTTGGGAGGAAGGAGGGGATGGATTCTGCGTAGGCAGTGGCAGTGTCTCTGCAACGTTGATAGTAAAGCAGATGATTACTCGGAGTACTAGAGGGAGGACAGATCTTTTTGGGTCACCAAAGGAGTTCTTTCATAAAACTTCCGTTTTTCATCTCCTGTACCTCATTGCTTCCGTTCCAGACCAATCCTCTCACACAGAAGTAGTGCATTTGTGAGGGCATTCCATTAAGAAAACAGTACAGATGTGGATTCTCTAATGAAGTTTCTTTAGGAACCTATGTCCTGCAAAAATCAGAGGTGCCAAAAAGTATCCAAGGAACAGAAAAATGAGGCGTGCTGGAATCACACTGTTTATGAGACTTTTGGGTGACCTCTGTCTTCTGGTGGGAAACTCCCTTTTTGCCTGTGTTTGAGAGATTTAAGAATCCTATGGTTCATTAGTTTTTCTCCAGAAAAGTCTAGAATTCCTGGTGTTATTTCCATCTCTCTCTTGATTTTGGATTCTGTGGTTAAAGATGTTGACTTAGAACTAGGATCTCTGTTCCCATCCCCTCTCCCCAAGGGACAAGATGGTAGGTGGAGGAAGATTTGAAGGCTTCCAGTGTGACGTTCCTGTTGCTTGCCTCTTGGATGCCAGCTGTTCCTCTGCATGTTTGTTCCTTCAAAATATTTTGACCTCATTGTTACTTTTAGAATGCTTCATTTATATTCTAACATAATTATACAGGTCTTATCATAGCTCATTTGTATCAACATGGATTAAAATACTTGCTGATGAACTCCATTTCTAGAGTAAATGATGTGGTAATTTCCTAAACTAATAGAAAGGCTTGCTAGTTATCGGACTGATATTTTTTCAACAATATGCATATGCTATAAATTCACTATGGTTTTATAAGATAAATGGTAAAACTTGAAGTCATGAAAAGCCCAGAGTTTCTAGAGACTACTTTAAAAGTTTTTATTTTCAGGGGGAAAACAATGTATACTTACTAAGTGCTTAGGATGAATCAAATGCTTTAAATTTTATTTATGTATTTAATTGCATATATATAAGGCATACAACATGATTTTCTTACATTTGTTAATATGAAAGGCAGAATTACAGAGAGACAGTCAAGCAGAGACACAGGCCTTCCACCTGCTGGTTCACTCCCAACATGGCCACAATGGCTGGAGCCATGCTGATCTGGAGCCAGGCACTTCTTCTGGGTCTCCCACATGGGTACAGGGGCCCAAGCACTTGGGCCATCTTCTGCTTTCCCAGACACATTAGCAGGGAGCTGGATTGGAAGTGGAGCAGCTGGGACTCAAGCTGGTGCCCGTATGGGATGCTGGCACTGCAGGTGGTGGCTTTATCTACTATGCCACAGTGCTGGCCCCAACATATTTTGATAGACATAGTAAAATGATTACTACAGTGCAGGAGCGGGGCATATCCGTCATCTCAGAGTTGCTGTATGTATGTGCTTTTGTATGTGTATGGTGAAAACACATACAATGTTCTCTCTGCAAATGCCTGATACAGAACACAATGCTACTAACTGTAGTCCTCATGTTGTACTAGATCTCTAGATTTATTCCTCTCACATTACTGAAACTTAGTACCCTTTGACCAACATCTCCCCATCCTTCCTTCTGCTCCATCCCTACTTCCTAACTCTGTTAACTGCCATTCTGCTCCTGTATCTCTGTTTAACTTTTTGAAAAGATTTGTTTATTTGAAAGGCAGAGTTAGAGGGACAAATGAGGAGGGGGAGAGACAGATCTTTGATCCTTTGGTTCACTCCCTAAAAGGCTGCAATGCCCAGGGCTGGGCCAGGCCAAAGCCAGGAGCCTGGAACTCTATCCAAGTCTCCCACATGGGTGCAGGGGCCAAAAGATTTGGGCCATCTTCTACTACTATCCCAAGTGCATTTGCAGGGAACTGGATTGGAAGTGGAGCAGCTAGGACCCCTATTGGTATCCGTATGGGATGCTGGCATCACAGGTGGAGGATTAACCTGGTGCACCACAATGCCAACCCCTGTATTTGACTTTTTAAAAAGATTGTGTGTGTGTGTGTGTGTAGAGATAATGTATTTTCCTGTGTCTGGCTTATTTAACTTAGTGCATTCTAGATTTAGCCATGTTACTACGAATGGCAGGATCTCCTTTTTTAAGGCTGAGTAATACGTCACTGTGTGTATATCACAATTCATCCGTTTCCATCGATGGACACTTAATCCTTAGAGATATTTAGACATAATTCTTTCGCAATGCTCTCTATTCTGTGTAATGCTTCCAGAGGAGCTTGGAAATATGAAAAGAGAAGGATTTGAGTGAGTTTCTAAATGAAGCATCAAATAGATGGGGAGACATGCTCTTGGTGTTACTCTTCTTGTAGAAGGATCTCTGGTGCAATAGAAAGCAGCAGTTCTCACATTCTTAGTAAGAACATTATGGGATTTCATTTCTATGGCTCGATACTATCTTGCGAGCTATGGGAGACTGGAGTACTGATCACAAATTTTCATCAGTGCTTTAGTTCAAGAAACGGTCAAGTTCAGTCCTGGGGCCAATGTCACTCAGTTTGGTCTTCTGCAGTGTTCCTGGCTCCATCACAGTTCTGAACTTTGGGGGTTTGTGTTCTCATTGTTTACAGAAGCTTCATATCCCTCAAAGATCCACTCGCACTCCCTGCATTCCACGGAGTTACTTGTTAGGCAGGGAACCAACCAAAAGAGTTGAAGTGAACCTATTGCTTGTTCTCAGCATTTTTCTGTCTTCAGGGATTGTGGGAGACCAAAATGCCTCCATGAAAAAAGTGGTTCAGTAGTAAATAATATAAAAGCGGTTTTTCAGGGAACAGGCCCCATTTTTTTTTCAGCTCCGAGTCCCTCTTGCTGTGCATTATCTTAGGAAGACTTGCTGCTCAGTGGCCCAGAGCATCTGTGTGGACTTCAGGGAGCCTGGGCTCGAGTCTTGACTGTTATTTCTGGGCAGCTATCAAACCATGAGAAAGTTCTGATGTCCTCAAGCCTCAGTTTGCTCGTCTGTCAGTGAGAAGAACCCTAGTACCTGCCTGTCAGTTATTGTGAGGTTTAGATCCCTTATCACAGTGCCATTAAGTATTAGATGGAATTTCTGATGAATTTATTCTGTGATGGGGAAGCCGATTTTTTGTTTCTAGGCTTCAGCCGTGATTTCCTGTGGGTGACTTCTGGATTTATGACCCTGGTCATTTCTCCAAATCCTCATTTCCATTTCTGTTCCTGTTTCCTGCCAGATAATTCCATATGAATATTTCCACTAAAGCTCAAGTGCCTGCTGTCCAACTCGACCTTCCTCAGCCCGTGGCAAAGCCCCAGTTACAGGGAGGAATCTACCAGTCTCTGTCCTGTGTCTTCTCTGACACCTTGCCAGTGAGGGACAAAGCTACCTGGTGGAAAAAGCTCCTTTCTCCCATGTCAGCATCTCTCTCTCCCTTCCTTAATGTCAGCACTTTAATTTGGTCCCTTAATGACTCTCACCTGGCTTTTACCCAACAGCCTTTGGCACAGTCCCCAGGCTGCTGGCATCGAGGAAGAATTCAATAAGGGGGGTAGTGTGTGTTGAGCCTCAGCTTGGAGCTTGGCCTATTGCTAGGTACTGGCAGGTGGCAAAGAGCCAAAGAGGAGCAGGGAGGGATTTTCTGAGATGACTAAGGCACCCTGTAAGATGAGGGAGGTGCAGTTCATGGAGGAGACACACAGAAAGGAGTAAAAGTTGGCTGTAAGCATGGACCAGGATGGACTGTTACACATGTGTGTCCAAGCAGGCTGCAGCATCCACGTGAGGCTGCCCGACACTGTTGCTCAGCCATCGAAATCCCAAAGGCGTGCCCTTGTCTTTCCCCTTTCGGGCTTCTGCATTTTGCTGTACCTGCCCCTCCCCACTCCCTACCCCCATTCTGGACTTTCCCCGCAATACTTCAGGCACTGCTCACCAACATCTTTGCTGGGCATCACTTCACCAGGGGTAAAACAGCTTGGGGAACCAGGGGGAGGGCTTCCCAAAAGAAGTGGTCAAAGGAGGAAGTGGTAGCTTCTGGCTGTTTTTGATACCATTGACAGGATGATGTTAATCCCCATTTCACAAACTTTAATGATATTGCTTTGCCAAATAAAATATGGTCTTTTTACTTTGGTATTTTGGGCTTTTAACTATCTGTTAAAATATTTATTTAAAAGGTAGAATTAGAGATCAATCTTCCATATTCTGGTTCACTCCCCAAATGGCTGCAACAGCCAGGCCATGGGCCAGGCTGAAGCCACTAGCCAGGAGCTGCTTCCAGGTTTCCCACACGGGTGCAGGGGCCCCAACATTTGAGTCATCTTCCTTTGCTTTTTCCAGGCCATTAGCAGAAAGCAGGATCAGAAGTGAGGCATCCAGGACATGAACCGGTGCCCATATGGGATACCAGCATTGTAGGTTGCTTTGTTACCTGTGGATCCATCTCCTCCCCCACTCCCCCCCCCCCCTTTATTTGAATGGCAGTGTTGAGGCGAGGAGAAACAAGTCTTCCATCTGTTGGTTTACTCTCCAAATGGCTGCAATGGCCAGGCTTGGGCCATACCGAAAGCCCGAGCCTGGAACTCCATTCTGGTCTCCCACATGGGTGCAGAGACCCAAGCATGTGGGCCATCTTTCATCACTTTCCTGGGTGCATTAGCAGGGAGTTGGATTAAAAGTGGAGTAGCTGGGACTTAAAGCAGCACCTGTATAGTATGCTGGCATTGCAGGCAGCGGCTTAACCTGCTATGCTACAGTGCTACCCCAAGACCTTTAGCTATCCTGTATCAACCTCTTTTTCCACTCTTATTTTCTGACTGAACTTATATTCCTATATTATGGATCTAGGTTGCAAACGAAAGGCCTATATAAATAGGTAGATGAGTGAAGCAAGCTAGGGGTAAGGCACTAGGGAATGCTGGGAGGTGTGGCAGATTGGAATTCCCTACCACAGTTTGAGGGGGTGGTGTGGTCACTGCTCTAGCTGATGGCTGCCATGTGGGAATGTGGTACAGAGTGACTTCATCTTAGGAGAAGATGGAGACTTTTTTTGTTTTTAAAGATTTTATTTATTTGAGAGGTGGAGTTAGACAGCAAGAGGGACAGACACAGAGAGGTCTTCCGTCCGCTGGTTCATTCCCCAAATGGCCTCAACGGCTGGAGCTGCACCAATCTGAAGCCAGGAGCCAGGATCTTCTTCTGGGTCTCCTACTTGGTTGCAGGGGCCCAAAGACTTGGGCCATCTCCTCCTGCTTTTTCAGGCCATAGCATAGAGCTGGATGGGAAGAGGAGCAGCTGGAACTAGAATCAGTGCCCATAAGGGATGCTGCAGGCAGAGGATTAAGCTACTGCATCATGGCGCCGGCCCCAGGAGACATTTTTAAAGAGATGATAGGAAGCTACATTTTTGTGACAACAGTTTAGATTTTTATTATGGATTCAAATTTTGTGTCATCTTTTCTTTCTTTTTTTAATGTGGACAAGCCCTCCCCAAACACACAAATATCTGCAGAACAGATTTGTTTCTCTGACCTCTGGACGCTCTGGGCTGCAGACTTTGTCTCTGAGGTCAAGTTCATGCCATATTCTATATTACTCAGTCCCTCCATCTAGGAGCTCACTCTCCCCTGAACTCCTGAAGGGTGCTTTCTGTCCCGCTTTTAAACTGTTTGTTTAGTCTTATTTTGTGTTATAATTAGTTGTAATTTTGGGGAAAGAACACAGATTCTGGAGCCAGATGGATCTGGGCTTCAATTCTGCCTTTGGTACTTGGTGGCTGCTTGACCTAGGGCCAGTTGAAATGCAATTTCTTCATATGTAAAAACCCAAGTAGTAAGAGTCCCCTTGTAACACTGCTGGAGAGCTTGAGAAATAAATCATGCAAAGTATCTAGCATATAGTAGGCTTTCAATTATTTTCTATTATGAATGCAGGTCTTCTCTCTTTTTAGTAGTCTCTGAGCTCTATGAAGGCACAGACTGGGCACCTAGCACATAGTATGTGCTTAATAAATGTCTGTTGAGCATGTGAAGGAGATCCATCAAGTGTGAGGATACCTACCTTATCTCAAATGATGTTTTATTTGACTCTAAATAAAGGGAATGCAAAACCAAAGCTTGATTGCTGCTGCTGATCTGATGTGTTTGTCTCACCAGGTTATGATGTTGCTGGGCCTGTTGCAATTGGACTCACTCACTGGAAAAATCCATATGCACAAGGCAGACCTACCCTCCCATCAGATCTGCCTCTCTTCGTCTCCAAAGATGCAGGCATTCCTGTGTACCACCAGTCCTTCACCCGCAAGGCTGACCTGGCCACACCCTTGTCTTGCCCAGCCTCACTGTCCATCACTCCAGTGCCTTCTTACAGCAGCAGTAGCCAGGAAACCCTGAGTCAAGACACCACAGGTAACAGTGTTGTCTTCCTGCTGGAGATTCTGGACTTGGTGTACTTCAGTTTCCTTTGTGCATTTGTCTGCTTAGTGTGTTGCAGCTGTTTTCTTATGCAATGCTATGGGCTCCAACCACACTTGGATACTCACTGGCCTTTAACAGCTTAGCTGTTAGGAGGAAGGTTGGATGTGCTTAGAAATCGTTGCCCTAAGTATTAGTTCTAGTTAGTAAAGTGCCATCTGAAGTCATCAATTCTGAATTGGAATTTCAAATCTGTCATGTTGGTTTAATTTCTTTAATGCTCCATTTAATTATAAGTTATCAACTTGGATTAAGCTCTTGTATTCAAGAAAGCTATTTTTGAATAGTTCAGTTAATACCAATTTGTGTTGCTCTATAAGCCACCATCTCTGGGACAGATCTGATCAGTTGCCTGTTTCTGTACAATCCAAGAACTATGTAGTGTTTACATTTTTATCAGTTGGAAATAATTAAATGAATAATGTACTTGAGATACAGGAAAACCTATAAAATTGCAATTTCAGTCTTCATATTTGAAGTTTTATTTGGATATAGCTAGACTCCTGCATTTATGGGCTGTTCATCTGTTTTTTCATGATAATGATGGAATTGAGTAATTGTGCCAGAGACTTTGATCTGCAAAGCTGAAGTTATCTAATATCTGACTCCTCGTTGAAAATGTTTTTGACTGCTAAAGTTGTGACTTAAGTAATCAAGGCAAGAAGAATACCTATAACATCCTGCCTTGAAATTTATTGCATCACTCTTGAAGTCAAGCTCTACCTGTGCTAGGATGGCCCTTGGACTGTTCTTATTTCTAAAGTCTGAGCTGGAGGCTTAAGTTATACAAAATCTATCCTGTCCCATGTTTCTTCTATAGATGAGGCACTTAAAGATAATAGTTTAGTCAGCCAACTGCAATGTGTAATTCCTGTTCTAGAAATAAATCTTTGACTGTTGGGATTCTGTGACATTCAACAACTCACACAGATGCTGCCACCTAGAGATACGACTTTGAAATTGCAGGAGTTCCAGATTATCAAAAACAAAAGTTGTAGCTTGTGGACTTCACTAAACTCTGAGTCCCCATTGAACTGGTTAAAAGCGCACATTCCTGGGCCCTACTCCATGGGATGCTTCATCCATGGCACAGGGTGAGCTTTAATCTGCATGTTTCAGCCTTCCCCTCCTGGGATTTTGATTCCTGAGTTTTCTGTACAAACCTTGGCAAACCTCTGCATGATGTCTTTAGTTAAATGCCTACATCAGAATCAGATATTGAAGAGCACTGGGCAACATTTGCATACGTGAGCTTTGTACATGACAAAACTAAATGTCTTTCTTATTGTCCTGATTGAAGGTCAATTTGACAGCAGAAAAATCATGATGTAGGGTTTGAAAAGTTTTCTTCATAGTAAGTTTGAAATATCCTGGGTTTTGATTTTTCTTATGAAGGAAAATTATCTGTTTGCTTTAGTTTAATAAAATCTGAAGTCAGAAAATAAAGTGACTTCTTTGGCCAAAGTAGCTGAAATATGTTTTTATTTATTTATTTTTTTGTTTTCTTTTTTGTTTGCAAAGAGTATGAAATGACAGCTACTAGATTAACATTTTGTCATGTTTCCCTTTGAGTTGGTTTTTCTCTCCATAGAGTACCACACTCAAAAGCAATTCAATTTTAGGAGCAAGTTTATTTTTAACTTGTAGGCTTTCAAAAATTAAAAGCCTATGATTCTCTATATTTCTGTGCACTTTCCATTAAATAAAATCCTGAATTTTTCAAGCAGCTTTTTAAAATCATTATCACGTTATCATTACTATTTGTATCTTGACAGAGTAGGCCTGAACATATAAAGTCATACTGCACAAGCATATGCCATCATTCACCATAGAAAATTGTGGCTGCTGGGGTGGATTCTGTAAATTTTCAGGTTTTTTTTTTTTTTTAAGTGTTTATTTGGGAGGTAGAGTTAGAGAGGGAGAAGCAGAGAAAGAGCTTCAATCCACTGGTTCACTCCCCAAAAGGCTACAATGGCTGGAGCTGGGTCTATCCAGAGTCAGGAGCTTCTTCCGGGACTCCCACGCAGGTGCAGGGACCCAAGCAGTTGGGCTATCTTCCACTGTTTTCCCAGACCATTAGCAAGGAGCCAGAGAGGAAGCAGAGCAGCTGGGATAGGAACCAGTGCCCATATGGGATACCAGTGCTGCAGGCAGAGGCTTAGCCTACTTCACCACAGAGCTGGCCCCAAATTTTAGTTACTAAATATGGGGAAATTATTGCATATATTTGATTTCTTAGAGAAATCTATTGATTTTAACATGTTTACTACAAAAACTTCCAATTTTCTTCATTCTTAATTATTTGAAAGGCAGAGACAGAGAGAGAAAACAAAAATTACCCATTCCCCAAATGCTTGCAATAACTGAAACCAGACCAGGCCAAAGCCAGGAGCCAGGAACTTAATCCAGGTTTCCTATGTGGGAGGCAGTCGCCCAACTACTTAAGCCAAAATGGCTGCTTCCCGGGGTCTACATTAGCAGGAATCTAGAATCAGGAGCAGAACTGAGACTTGAACTCTGACATTCCATTCCTAAACAATGTCTTAACTGCTGTGACAAATACTTGCTCCCCCTTTTTTCTATTTTGTAAAAACAAAAAAATTGATTGCTTCTGCTAATTAGAAAACTGGAGTGAAATATGTCAGTTCAGCTATACAAGCATGTTATACAAATTCCAGACTTTGCTAGACATCCTATCTCAATTCTAAGCTCTTTGTGTAAATTTCGGGACTGATGTGGAGGAGCTGATGTGTTTTAGGTACAATGTAGCTATACAATTACTCATCAAGTTATGAAATTCTCATGTTTAAGAACTTGCCAAACATATTAAAAGTAATTTTCCCATTTTCATAAACCCTACCACTTTACAGTTCTAGAATCTGAAAACACTAAATGACTAGAGTCTTTTAAACTCATTTGTTTTTGCTCTTGCCACCATCCTGTCATCCTTGCCCTTCATGTGTCGCTAACTAGTGCAGAAGGTTCTCGTATCCAACTTGATACAGCTCTTAGACCCTGCTTACCACCTTATGCAGCACACAATCTGTGACACTCTGTAGTGGTTCTGATATAGCGCCACTTGCTCGTGATAGGGAATACTTAAGATTTTTTTTTTCCTCAAAAACCTGAATATAACCCTACCATACAACCCAGCCATCCCACTCCTTGGAATTTACCCAAAGGAAATTAAATTGACAAACAAAAAAGCTGTCTGCACCTTAATGTTTATTGCAGCTCAATTCACAATAGCTAAGACCTGGAATCAACCCAAATGCCCATCAACAGTAGACTGGATAAAGAAATTATGGGGCATGTACTCTATAGAATAATAAACAGCAGTCAAAAACAATGAAATCCAATCATTTGCAACAAAATGGAGGAATCTGGAAAACATCATGCTGAGTGAATTAAGCCAGTCCCAAAGGGACAAATATCATATGTTCTCCCTGATCAGTGACAATTAACTGAGCACCAAAAAGGAAACCTGTTGAAGTGAATTGGACACTATGAGAAACAGTGACTTGATCAGCCCTTGTCCTGACTGTTGATGTACAACTTAATACTTTGTCCCTTTTAGTATTTTTTTGTTCTAGTTAATACTATTGGTTGAACTTGGTAATCAACAAATATTTATTCTTAGGTGTTTAAATTTAACTGAAAAGTGATCGCTGTTAAATATAAGAGTGGGAATAAGAGGGAGGAGATGTACAATTTGGGACATGCTCAAGCTGACTTGCCCCAAATGGTGGAGTTAGAAATGTGCCAGGGGATTCTAATTCAATTCCATCAAGATAGCATGTACCAATGTCATCTCACTAGTCAAAGTGATCAATTTCAGTTCACAGTTGATCATACTGATAGGTCTAAGTCAAAGGGATCACACAAACAAGACTAGTGTCTACTAATACTAACTGATAGAATCAAAAAGGGAATGATCCAACATGGGAAATGGGATACATAGCAGACTCATAGAATGGCAGATGTCCTAAACAGCACTCTGGCCTCAGAATCAGCCCTTAAGGCATTCGGATCTGGCTGAAGAGCCCATGAGAGTATTGTAGGCATGGAAAACCAAGACACCCTTGGGGAAAAAAAAAAAAAGAGGACCTAAATGAAAGGTCTCTGCGAGTGAGATCCCAGTAGAAAGAATGGGCCATCAAAGAAGGAGGTACCTTTCTCTGAAGGGAGGAGAGAACTCCCACTTTGAATATGGCATTGTCTAAATAAGATTGAAGTTAGCAAACTCAAAAGACTTCCATAGCCTTGGCAGCTCATGACAAGAGCCTAGGGAGATTACTGACTCCATAAACAAGAGTGTCAATTTGTTAAGTCAACAACAGGAGTCACTGTGCACTTACTCCTCATGTAGGATCTCTGTCCTTAATATGTTCTTCAGTGTGAATTAATGCTATAGCTAGTACTCAAACAGTATTTTACACTTTATGTTCTGTGTGGGTGCAAACTGTTGAAATCTTTACTTAATATATACTAAATTGATCTTCTGTATACAAAGATAATTGAAAATGAATCTTGATGTGAATGGAATGGGAGAGGGAGCAGGAGATGGGAGGGTTGCAGGTGGGAGGGAAGTTATGGGGGGGGAAAGCCATTGTAATGCATAAGCTGTACTTTGGAAATTTATATTTGCTAAATAAAAGTTTAAAAAAAAACATGGGAAAATTAAAAAAAATTTTTTTCCCCATGGTTAGCATTGTGGTATGGTAGGATAAGCTGTCACTTAGGTTGCCCATGTCACATATTAGAATGCCTGGGATTGAGTCTCACCTCTACTTCTGTTAAAGCAGCTGGGAGGTAGCAGATGATGGCACAGGTACCTTCCACCCATGTGGGAGACCAGGATAGAGTTCCTAACTCCTGGCTTTGGCCTGGCCCTGATTATTGTGGGCATTTGAGGGGTGAACCAGCAGATAGAACATACTCTGTCTCCCTCTCTCTGTCACTCTGCCTTTGAAATAAATCTTAATTTTTTTTGAGAGATAGAAATGGAGAAAGGCAGAGGTAGGGGATGAGGAGAGGGAGAGAGGAAGGGAAGAAAAGAAATAGGGAGCGAGTGAGTGAGCTCCTATCCACCGAATCAATCACCATATACTCACAAAGTAGGGCTTGGCCTGGGACCAGGGTCAGGAGCTGCAGACTCAATCTAGTTCTCCTATATGGGTGACAGGGACCTAACTAATTGACCCATCTCCTGCTGCTTCCCAGTATCTGCATTGGTGGAAAGCTGGAATTGGGAGCTGGAACTGGGAGAAAAACCCAGGCACTGTGATACAGCATTCAGGCATCTTAAACACTAGACCAAACACTGGCCCTGAAAGATGTTTTAGTAAGTTAATAAATTGTATAGAGGGTTAAGTTGCAACAATAGTCTCCAGTGTCTGGCTTGCTTCATCCGTATACCTACCCGTTCATCCATCCTTCCATTCATCCATCTGCCCTATAGATCCACTCTAAATTCCCACTCTGTGCCAGATGCTGTGGTAAGTCCTTAAGATATAAAATCAAGTCATCACCTCTGTCTCAAGGAACTCCAAATCTATCCCTACCCCTTTGTCTCTCTCTCCTCCATCTCTCTCTCCTCACTTTGCTTCTCCATTCCTTCTTCTCTCTCCCTCCAATCCAATTGGAAAATCTCTGTAGTTTCCCCATTGCCAATAGAATGAAGTCTAGCTTTTATACTTGGTGCCTGAGGGCCTTCCTAACCAGTTTTAGGGGACTTTGCAGCATTTCTCACCATTCTCTACAGATACATCCACACAATAGTTACTTACTTCCTTACTGTCCCCTAGAGATTCCTGACTTGACACATGCTGTGCCATCTACTTGAGTGGCCTTCCTGGAAGATTCCTAGTCTTCAAATACAACTAAGAGGTGACCACCTCTATAAATGCCAGCCCCCTCATCCCTTTTGCCTCAGCATTTTTAGTTGTTCTGTTTCCATTGGCAATCCCATACGCATTTTGAGTTCTTTTTTTTTTAAACTTTTATTTAGCAAATATAAATTTCCAAAGTACAGCTTATGCATTACAATGTCTTTTCCCCCCCATAACGTCCCTCCCACTTGCAACCCTCCCAACTCCCGCTCCCTCTCCCATTCCATTCACATCAAGATTCATTTTCAATTATCTTTGTATACAGAAGATCAATTTAGTATATATTAAGTAAAGATTTCAACAGTTTGCACCCACACAGAACATAAAGTGTAAAATACTGTTTGAGTACTAGCTATAGCATTAATTCACACTGAAGAACATATTAAGGACAGAGATCCTACATGAGGAGTAAGTGCACAGTGACTCCTGTTGTTGACTTAACAAATTGACACTCTTGTTTATGGAGTCAGTAATCTCCCTAGGCTCTTGTCATGAGCTGCCAAGGCTATGGAAGTCTTTTGAGTTTGCTAACTTCAATCTTATTTAGACAATGCCATATTCAAAGTGGGAGTTCTCTCCTCCCTTCAGAGAAAGGTACCTCCTTCTTTGATGGCCCATTCTTTCTACTGGGATCTCACTCAAAGCGATCTTCCATTTAGGTCCTCTTTTTTTTTTTTTTTTTTTTTTTTCCCAAGGGTGTCTTGGTTTTCCATACCTAAAATACTCTCATGGGCTCTTCAGCCAGATCCGAATGCCTTAAGGGCTGATTCTGAGGCCAGAGTGCTATTTAGTACATCTGCCATTCTATGAGTCTGCTGTGTATCCTGCTTCCCATGATGGATCGTTCTCTCCCTTTTTGATTCTATCAGTTAGTATTAGTAGACACTAGTCTTGTTTGTGTGATCCCTTTGACTTAGACCTATCAGTATGATCAACTGTGAACTGAAATTGATCACTTTGACTAGTGAGATGACATTGGTACATGCCATCTTGATGGGATTGAATTAGAATCCCCTGGCACATTTCTAACTCCACCATTTGGGGCAAGTCAGCTTGAGCATGTCCGAAATTGTACATCTCTTCCTTCTCTTATTCCCACTCTTATATTTAATAGCGATCACTTTTCAGTTAAATTTAAACACCTAAGAATAATTGTGTGTTAATTAGAGTTCAACCAATAGTATTAACTAGAACAAAAAAAAATACTAGAAGGGATAAAGTATTAAGTTGTACATCAACAGGACAAGGGCTGATCAAGTCACTGTTTCTCGTTTCACTTCAACAGGTTTCCTTTTTGGTGCTCAGTTAGTTGTCATTGATCAGGGAGAACATATGATATTTGTCCCTCTGGGACTGGCTTATTTCACTCAGCATGATGTTTTCCAGGTTCCTCCATTTTGTTGCAAATGACCAGATCATACTGCAATACAATTTTCTTTTTTTTGTATTTTTTTTTTTTACTTTTTGACAGGCAGAGTGGACAGAAAGAGAGGTCTTCCTTTACCATTGGTTCACTCTCCAATGGCTGCTGCGGCCGGCACATCGCGCTGATCCGAAGCCAGGAGCCAGGTGCTTCTCCTGGTCTCCCATGTGGGTGCAGGGCCCAAGGACTTGGACCATCCTCCTCTGCACTCCTGGGCCACAGCAGAGAGCTGGACTGGAAGAGGGGCAACTGGGACACAATCCGGCACCCCGACCGGGACTAGAACCCGATGTGCTGGTGCTGCAAGGTGGAGGATTAGCCTAGTGAGCCGCGGCGCTGGCGGTGCAATATAATTTTCTTTTCATATGTCTGGCTACCATACAAGACGTAAAGTTTTTAAGTTAGGATTCAATGTATTAATCATGTGTTTGTTGGGTCAGTGAAGAACCTGGCATATAGGAAGTGTGTTTTTCATGAATACTTAAACTGCAAAATAGACCCAACTGAAGAGAAATTTAAGCCTTGAAGGTAGATAGGAATGATCTCAAATGCAATATAGATCAATGGGTGACAGAAAAGCAAGAAGGAGGAGGTTGAAATATAGAAGATAGAATGAGAAATTCCTACATTTAATAGGAATCCTCTTATGGATTAAGAGGCTGTAAGAAGGAGGAAAGAGACAGATTTCCTTAGATTCAAGAATCACAATGACTGCCAAACAGCATACATAGAAATAAGTTCATCTGGTAACAGTATTGTGAGTTAGCAAAACAAAACCCAAAAAGCCAAAAAATGAAGAGAAAAACCTTAGAATAACCTTAGGGAAAAGATAGATTACCTGTGAATGAGAAACAAGCTGAATATAATTTTTCTGATAGAAATGATAGTAGATGGCAGTTGATATCTTCAAAGTGATGAAGGACATGAAAGTCAAATCTAGCTAAATGATCATTGGAAATGGAGGTCAGCATAAAAATATTTTTTGTAAAAGGACTGGGAAGGTGTATCCTAGGCCCAGCTCCTGAAACAAAGTCTAAAAAGGCTATTTTCAAATTTTACAACCTAGAAAAGACTAAGATGTAAGAAATGACAAGAGACTGTGTGTGTGATGTTATACACACAGATGCACATATAATTCTAAAGAGTTTTTAACCAGAGATTATTTTTTTTTCACTGAGGATATTTGACACTTTCTGGAGATGTTTTTGGTTATGAAAATTGAATATCTGGACAGGAGGTATGGTAGGCATCTGGTAGGTTGAGACCAGCAAAGCTGCTGATTGCCCTGCAAAGCACAGGATGTGGTCCCTAACGCATCATCTCAGGTTAACTGTCAATTCTTAACTCTCCCTTTGAGCTTCTCTTCCTATTTCAGCCTTCCTTCACCACATGCCTTAGTCCTCCTGTATCTTGCAACTGAACCCAGGCCTTTTTCTTGCTCAATTATATAATTTTCTCAGCCTTGTCATGTTGATATTTTGGGCTGAGTAATTCTTAGCTGTGGGAGTTCTCCTGTTCATTGTAGGATATTTAGCGGCATCCTTGCCCTGTATCCAGTAGGTGCCAGTGATAACAACCGAAAATATGACTGGACAGTGCCAGAAGCCCCTGGAGGGCAAAATCACTCCTGGTTGAGAACTACTGATTTAGCACCAATGAAGTCTGGGCCTGTTTTTATGAGGCTGTGCTTGGTAGGAGTAATCTGGTAATAAAACCATTGAGACTGAGTTCATGAATTGTAAATTTTACTGTTTCAAAATGGGCCCTATGCAAACTATGACCTAATCAAAAGCATGGAGAGAATTTCTTGCTCAAGAGGGAGATTCCACCTTTAACTCTGATGCTTGCCCTGCATCTGCATTAGCCCCAGTATACTTTTCTCTGAAGTTATGCTGTAAATCACATCCATTTGGGTTCAAGACAGTGATGATCTCCCTGCATCCCCGTATGCAGGAACAGTGGAGACATTCATTTTACCTAAGGCCCCCTTTCCCCAGTCTCTTCTATCTCAATGCTTTCACTTGAGTGGTCTCCTGGTAGAGCTGAGTTTTAGAAAGAGAACATTAGTGAATTCCAGACATTCTTTATGGATTTTATAAATATATCCTTGATTTGTGAAAAAGGAGGAAGATGTGGATTTACTATTCTGTGTCCCAGATCAGTACTAATTTCTGTAGAGTCTGGCTTTTTTCTTGTGTACCTAAGCGGTGAGGTAGATGATATTCACTCCCCTTTTGAGGTGACCTCTCTGGGGTCACTAACTTCTGTGTGTGCAGACTCTGAAAACTTGAGATGTGTGGTGATGTGATACATTTGCCTGAGGTGTAGGGTACGTTAGAAAAGGTGTCCATTCAATAGCATGAATTCAATGTCTTTCAACAAATTGTGACCAGATACTTCCAGAATTGATGCTAAAGGAAACAGAGGGGTTTTACATTTCAGAGGTAGGCTGCCACACTGACCTTGCAACCTGAGCTACTGAGGAGACAGGAGATGAGATGCGGAGTAATATGATCTCACTGGGAGGCCCACATGCTCCCTTTCAGAAATGCGGAGACAATCTTTGACCTGCACTGTAGACCCAGCCAGTCTAAAGCCTTTCCACTTGATGTTAGCCTGACTCAGTCTGTGGTACAGAGGAATGGAAGATGAGCTACCCTCTACAAAAACAGAAAACAGAACAATATTATCTAGAAACAGTCTCTAAACCATTGTGTTTAAATCCGGTTTCTTGTATACAACATAGAGTTGAATCTTAAGTTTTAGCTACCCTGAACATATTTTAGTTGATGTCATTGGCACTATTGACATTTAAAGTGTTTAATAATATAGTTGGAGTGATAACTATCATGTTTGTAACCATTTCCTATTCATTGCATTTATGGTTTCATTTTCCTCTTTCTCTGCCGTCTCTGGTTTTAATTAACATTTTATATGGTTTTAACAATTTTTTAGTTTTAATTGAAAAAAGTTGTGCATATTGAGATGTGATGTTTCCATGCATGCATTATGGTTATTTTGAGTGGAATGGAGTCTTTCTGCTTCTCTCTGTGCTTTTAAATTCCTTTTGTCAAAATGGCCCTGATGGAGTATTTCAACTTTAATCATATGTAATGTAATAAATTTCCTGGCTTGGTTCATTTAGGATGTGGGTATGAGGGTTAACATAGTTAAATTAGGGAGCTGTAACAAGTAAAACCACTTGTCATGGCATTTACATAATCTTTGGAAGGCGATTTGTGGCTTCTTGGCTTGCTGCCTGGATAGATGTCACTGAATGACCAGTTTGAGTAGAGGTTGCTGAGGCGAGGGCCTGGTGTTCTAAGCAGAGGAACATTGTACAGAAGCTGATTCCCAGGTAATTGCAGGTAAATGTGACCTTAATGTTTAAGGTCGAGCCCTACCTGTGTTATCCATAGAGATCTTGCTGCATGTGGTGATTGGGTTCTCTGGGCCCTGGCTTTCTGGCTTTCCATTTTGACATCCTTTGGGTTAATTGACATTTATGTGCAGGTGCAGAATCTTAACCTCCTTGATATGCTGCTGCTTTGAGGAAAAAATGACATAAGTTGGGGACTCTCTGTACTTTGGAACTAAGAGGTTGATTGCAAACATTCATTTGACAATAGAATTAGCTGAAAGAAAGAAATCACTGGGCTTTCTTCAAGTTTCCTGTTTTCCTAAATTTGGTTATATTGTTCTCTTCAGAATTCAAGGCCATGTCTCATCACTTAATTTCTGATTCTAGCAGAATTCTGTTCATTCCTTCTATGTGTGTGGTGGTTAGTTTTAGAAGATTGAAAACATCAGTGAATCAGAGTGATTGATGGCACACATGGAGCAAAGTCAATTAAACAATGTTGCTATGAGGTTACTTGAGCATTTCTGATATAGGAAACTGAAGTACTTGAATTAAAGCTGTATTGAAGCCAATTTGCAAAGAATGATATATGAAGAATCTTCAAATGTTCATGGAAAATGCTATTATGGGAAAATTATGCATGGATTTCATTTTTTGTGTGTGTATCAAAGTAAACTTTAAATTCTATTACATGAATTTTTTGAAGTTCCATCCTAATTTAGAATGAAATGACATTGAGATGCTCCAGTAAAGCCATCTACTCACCCAATCATCTAAACTCTTGCTACACAAAGTGTGGTCTGTAGGAGATAAAGCAGTCGGAATTGGGTCGAGCAGTATCATCCAAAGGTGGTGGATATGAGAGAATATTTTGGTGATTGCTTTAGTAGCACTTGGTAATGAATGAAATGTGGTATGTGAGCCATGGATATCCCAAGTATGTCCAATAAAGTTAAAATCTGGTTCCTGAGCACCATTTTAACCAGTGATTTTCAAATTCTAATATGAATATAAGTTACCTACGGATCTTGCTAAACTGAAAATCCTTATTCAGAAGATCTTGGTAGTTGGTGGTGAGAGTCTGTTTCTAAGAAGCTCTCAGGGAATGCCAATGCTTCTGGGTATGGAGCTTCAAATTTTATGCAAGACTCAGACAATAAGAGTTACTGTACCAAAGAATGCATGGTCACCCATAAGCATGTGCTGTGAAGGAAAGGAATAATCCTCTTATGAGTCCTTGGAAATTTTTTTTATCAAAACATGATTCTGAATTCCCAGAACAGCACTCCATAAGGGACATTTGCATCACCACCAGTTGTAAGTAGGTCTGCTTAAAACTTAATATGGGACAAGTACTGACTCCTGAGATACAAGATACATTCTAACTTCTCCATAGACACACTTTTCTTCAGTACTAAGAACAAAGTAAAATCCCAACAAGTATGGTATTGACTCAAGAGGGAGCTTAGCTGTCATAGTTCCAGTTCTCTAGAAAGAGATTCTGAGCTGGAGGTGTACATGTGAGAAGTTAACTGGGGAAAGCCCTTGCAATCATTATGTAGGCATGCAATGTGGGATGTGTGAAGGGAGTGAGAGCCTGAGGAATGTGTAAGTGAACACAGGTAAGATTTCATCTATGATGATGCACATACAAGGCCTCAGCCAGTTGCACAGAGTTCTGGAGTTGGAACACTCTAAGTTGTTCCACAACAGATTTTGTTCCTTCCTGTCAATGCTTGTATACGTGTTGCTAAAAGCAAGGGGTATGACCTTAAACTGCTGTCTTTGAGGGCCTACAGTTCCCTTGAGAGATGGAGCTGGGAGCCCTTGATAAGCTACACTGTCTACTCCATCAGCTAACTGAAGTGAAGCAGTTAAGAAGAGATAACGGAAAGCAAGTTGGAGAGCACAATAGAATTCTCTGTTAAACCCCAGGTATGTAAATCCCTGCAGACCTTTGCTGGGAGGGGGATGTGGCTTGCAACTTGTCTGTTGGAGCCAAGGTGAAGTGGGTTAGGGTTTTTGAGACCTGGGTCATCAGAGTTCATCCAGTGGATTTGTGGACACCTGCTTGTGAATCATTTTGCAAGGCACGACCAAGCAGAGACTCAGGGTTCTGAAGTCTGAAGAAAGCAATCCTGCATCTGGGCAGGTTTTGCTACCACCATGACTTGCTGAGCACTTGGATTCTGGTTCAGTTTGTAGGAGCATCTTATGTGTTGTGAAGCACCCTCTGATTGCTGGTCCCCTCATTCTGAGAGTGTGTGTTTTGAAAGCTGAACAGTTTCTGTCTGGGTCAGGGATATTTATCTGAAAGTGATACCATGCTGTCCTGCTCATGCCCTGGCTAGCTTGTCCTCATGTTACCTGTTTCCACCTAAACTTCCTTGTAAAGGTTCCCTTTCCCCAGTGTCGATCTTAGGAAAGCAGGTGCTTGTTTTCTACATGTTCTGCCAACATATGAGATATACCTGGACTACCTTGATCCTAGATGTAGGCATAATCTAAATTAAGCCACTACCCACATCTTATTTTTTTACTCCCATTTTTTTCCAGCTCCTCATAGAAGGATACCTATACTATCATAATACTTTGAGTTGATTCATGATATTAGGTACCTAAATGAGATCTTAATGACTAAAACACCAATAGTGTATTTCAAAAAAATTTCATCACAACTTTACTCCTAGGGTTTAACTCTGAATTTATGGCTGTCTTTTGGTTATCTGTGCCCTCATGTTCGTTCTTGTCTAAGTTACTTCTGTGTTCCCTGTCTCAATAAGTGGCATCACCATTCTTTCTTAAACAAGAAGCAAATAGTTTTTTAACCCCTCATCTACTGTCATTATCTTTCAGTTCTTTTCCTTTTGTGAATAATGACTGGTACCATTATTCAGCCAGACACTGAAATTATTCTTTGTTCATTTACTGGGCCAGGTTGTGTCCTGAGAACTGGGGATGTGAGGATGACTAAGGCATGCTTCTTTCTCTTTGAAGCTAAGCATCTAGTCATGGAGAGTATGTAACTCACAATGTAATGTCAAAGCTATGAACAAAGAGTTCTCATTTATCTCTCTTCACATCTAATTGCTCCTCAGTTATTGCTCATTTTGCCAAAAGGATGTCCTGAAAATCTATTTTCTTTGTTCCCATGGTCATTGTCTCTGCTGTGGATCAAGGCTTTCTACTTTCTTACTTGGGCAGGGATAGTACCCATCTACCTGGCTTACTGTCTTTAGTCTTTTCCCAGAATATCCTCTTCTCCCTCTGCTTGTTCTTATTGTCTAAAACATTTATTTGAATTCATTGCTCCTTGACTTAAAAACCATCAATGGGCTTGGAGATCCCTCAGTAAGTTAAATACAGAATTACCATATGACCTAGGGATTCCACTCCTGGGTATATATCCCAAATAATTGAAAACTGGAGTTGAAACAAAAGCTTGTAACAACTGTTCGTAGAATCTCTGGTCATAATAGCTAAAAGGTAGAAACAACGCAAATGTCCATTAACCAATGAACAGCTAAACAAATCATAGCATATCCATACAATGCAATGTTCAACCATACAAAAGAAGTACTGATATGCAACAATATGGGTGAATTTTGAAAACATTGTGCCAAATAAGAGAAATCAGCCACAAAAGGCCACATAGTGTATGATTCCATTTAGATGAAATTTCCAGAATAGGCAAGTCCATGCAGACAGAAAGCAGATGAGGGGGCAGGGAGAGGGGGAGAATGAGGAGAGGCTAAATGTGTTAAGAACTTCCGTTGGAGCTGATGAAGATATTTTGAAAATAGACAGTAGTGATGGTTGCACAGCATTATGGATATACTAAATGTCACTAAATGGCAAATATTAAATGACAAATATGTGCATTTTACCACAATAAAATAAATGCAACTGCCCCCTCCAACACACACGCAAACCCATGAATAATACTTGACCACCAGTACAAGAGTACTTTAAAGAATTTGTGGGAAATGGGATTAAAAGACAAGTTTATTTCATTGCAAAATTGTTTGAAATTCATGTGTGGAGAGTCTTTAAACAGTTCGTATAAAATGTATTATGAAAAAACTATGGATTTCCAAAATTTTGTGCGCCAGTGTAGACTTATAATTTTATTTTTCATGAACTTTTTTTAAGGATTGATTTATTTGAAAGGCAGAGTCACAGAGAGGCAGAAGCAGACAGAGAGAGAGGTCTTCCATCTGCTTGTTTACTCCCCAAATGGCCACAAGGGCCAGAGCTGGGTCGATCCGAAGCCGGGAGCTTCTTCCACGCCTCCCATGTGGATGCGGGTCTTGGGCCATCTTCTGCTCTCACAGGCCATAGCAGAGAGCTGGGTCAGAAGTGGAACAGCCGGGACTCGAACTGGTGCCCATATGGGATGCCAGCACTGCAGGCAGCAGCCTTACCTGCTACCCCACAGTGCTGGCCTCTTTCCATGAATTTCTTTTTTTTTTTTTTCTTTTGTTGTTTGTTTATTTACTTTTTATTTATCTGAAAGGCACAGCTACAGAGAAAAGAAATCAAGAGAGATCCTCCATTCAGCAGTTCACTCTCCAAATGCTTGTGATAGCCAGGGCTGGGCTAGGCTGAAGCTAGAAGCCTGGAACTGCATCTGGGTCTCCCAGTTGGGTAGCAGAGACCCAAGTATTTGAGGCATCATCTCCCAGTGCCCAGGGTGCTAGTAGGGAGCTGAATCAAAAGTGGAGGCGGAATTAGAACCAGACACTCAATTACAGGATAAGAGTGTTCTAAGCAGTAGCTTAACCCACTGCTCCATGATCCCTACCCAACACTTTTATTTTCTTAACACTATTTTCAAATTGGACTTATTCACATTTTATTTATTTTTTTAATTAAACTTTTATTTAATGAATATAAATTTCCAAAGTGCAGCTTATGGGTTACAATGGCTTCCCCCTCCCAAAACTTCCCTCCCACCCACAACCCTCCCCTTTCCCGCTCCCTCTCCCCTTCCAATCGCATCATGATTCATTTTCAATTCTCTTTATATACAAAAGATCAGTTTAGTATATATTAGGTAACGATTTCAACAGTTTGCCCCCATATAGCAACACAAAGTGAAAAAAAAAAATACTGTTGGAATACTAGTTATAGCATTAAATAAGAGTGTACAGCACATTAAAGGCAGAGATCCTACATAATATTTTTTAAAAATTAGTTAATTTTCTATGCCGTTTCCAATTTAACACCAGGTTTTTTTTTTTTCATTTCCAATTATCTTTATATACAGAAGATCGATTCAGTATATAATTAGTAAAGATCTCATCAGTTTGTACCGACCCAGAAACACAAAGTGTAAAAATACTGTTTCAGTACTAGTTATAGCATCACTGCACATTAGACAACACATTAAGGACAGATCCCACATGGGATGTAAGTACACAGTGACTCCTGTTGCTGACTTAACAATTTGACACTCCTGTTCATGGCGTCAGTAATCTCCCTAGGCTCTAGTCATGAGTTGTCAGGGCTATGGAAGCCTTTAAAGTTCGCTGACTTTGATCTTATTCCGATAGGGTCACAGTCAAAGTGGAAGTTCTCTCCTCCCTTCAGAGAAAGGTACCTCCTTCTTTGATGGCCCCGTTCTTTCCACTGGGATCTCACTCGCAGAGATCTTTCATTTAGGTCTTCTTTTATTCTTTTCCATGGTATCTTGGCTTTCCATGCCTACAATACTCTCGTGGGCTCTTCAGCCAGATCCGAATGCCTTAAGGGCTGATTCTGAGGACAGAGTGTTGTTTAGGACGTCTGCCATTCTATGAGTCTGCTGTGTATCCCACTTCCCATGTTGGATCTTTCTCTCCCTTTTTGATTCTATCAGTTAGTATTAGCAGACACTTGTCTTGTTTGTGTGATCCCTTTGATTCTTAGACCTATCAGAGCCATCAATTGTGAACTGAAATTGATCACTTGGACTAGTGAGATGGCATTGGTACATGCTATCTTGATGGGATTGTATTGGAATCCCCTGGCACATTTCTAACTCCACCATTTGGGGCAAGACTGATTGTGCATGTCCCAAACTGTGCATCTCCTCCCTCTCTTTTCCCACTCTGAAATTTAACAGGGATCACTTTTCAGTTAAAATTTAAACACCTAAGAATAATTGTATGTTAATTACAGAGTTCAACCACTAGTACTAGAACAACAACAACAACAAATAATAATAATAAAAGGATAAAGTATTACATTGTACATCTAGAGTCCGGACAAGAGCTGATCAGGTCATTGTTTCTTATAGTGTCCATTTTACTTCAACAGGTTTCCTGTTTGGTGCTCAGTTGTCGCCGATCAGGGAAAACAAATGAAATTTGTCTCTTTGGGACTGGCTTAATTCACTCAGCATGATGTTTTCCAGATTCCTCCATCTTGTTGCAAATGACCTGGTTTCATTGTTCCTTACTGCTGTATAGTATTCTATGGAGTACATGTCCCATAATTTCTTTATCCAGTCTACTGTTGATGGGCATTTGGTTTGGTTCCAGGTCTTAGCTATTTTGAATTGAGCTGCAATAAACTTTAATGTGCAGATGGCTTTTTTGTTTGCCAAATTAATTTCCTTTGGGTAAATTCCAAGGAGTGGGATGGCTGGGTTGTATGGTAGGGTTATGTTCAGGTTTTTGAGGAATCTCCAGACTGACTTCCATAGTGGATTAACCAGTTTGCATTCCCACCAACAGTGGGTTAGTGTCCCTTTTTCCCCACATCCTCTCCAGCATCTATTGTTGGTAGATTTCTGAATGTGAGCCATTCTCACCGGGGTGAGGTGAAACCTCATTGTGGTTTTGATTTGCATTTCTCTGATTGCTAGTGAGCTTGAACATTTTTTCATGTGTCTGTTGGCCATTTGGATTTCTTCTTTTGAAAAATGTCTATTGAGGTCCTTGGCCCATCTCTTCAGTGGGTTGTTTGTTCTGTTGTTGTGGATTTTCTTGATTTCTTTGTAGATTCTGGTTATCAACCCTTTATCTGTAGTATAGTTTGCAAATATTTTTTCCCATTCTGTCGGTTGCCTCTTCACTTTCCTGACTGTTTCTTTTGAAGTACAGAAACTTCTCAATTTGATGCAATCCCAAATGTTAATTTTGGTTTTGACTGCCTGTGCTCCTGGGGTCTTTTCCAAGAAGTCTTTGCCTGTACCTATATCTTGCAGGGTTTCTCCAATGCTCTCTAATAATTTGATGGTTTCGGGTCGTAGATTTAAGTCTTTAATCCATGTTGAGTGAATTTTTGTGCAAGGTGAAAGGTAGGGGTCTTGCTTCAAGCTTCTGCACGTGGAAATCCAATTTTCCCAGCACCATTTATTGAATAGGCTGTCCTTATTCCAGGGATTAGTTTTGAATCTTTGATCAAATATAAGTTGGCTGTAGATGTTTGGATTGATTTCTGGTGTTTCTATTCTGTTCCATTGGTCTATCCATCTGTTTCTGTACCAGTGCCATGCTGTTTTGATAACAACTGCCCTGTAGTATGCCCTGAAATCTGGTATTGTGATGCCTCCGGCTTTGTTTTTGTTGTACAAGATTGCTTCGGCTATTCGAGGTCTTCTGTGTCTCCATATGAATTTCAGCATCATTTTTTCCATATCTGAGAAGAAGGTCTTTGGTATCTTGATGGGTATTGCATTGAATGTATAAATTGCTTTTGGGAGAATAGACATTTTGATGATATTGATTCTTCCAATCCATGAGCATGGAAGATTTCTCCATTTTTTGGTATCCTCTTCTATTTCTTTCTGTAAGGTTTTGTAGTTTTCATCGTAGAGATCTTTAACGTCTTTGGTTAAGTTTATTCCAAGGTATTTGATTGTTTTTGTAGCTATTGTGAATGGGATTGATCTTAGAAGTTCTTCCTCCACCGTGGCATTGCCAGTGTATACAAAGGCTGTTGATTTTTGTGCATTGATTTTATTTCCTGCTACTTTGCCAAACTCTTCGATGAGTTCCAGTAGTCTCTTAGTAGAGTTCTTTGGGTCCCCTAAATAAAGAATCATATCATCTGCAAAGAGGGATAGTTTGAGTTCGTCCTTCCCAATTTGTATCCCTTTAATTTCTTTTTCTTGCCTAATAGCTCTGGCCAAAACTTCTAGAACTATATTGAATAGCAGTGGTGAGAGTGGGCATCCCTGTCTGGTACCAGATCTCAGCGGAAATGCTTCCAACTTTCCCCCATTCAATAGGATGTTGGCCGTGGGCTTTTCATATATTGCTTTGATTGTATTGAGAAATGTTTCTGCCATACCCAGTTTGCTTAGAGTTTTCATCATGAAAGGGTGTTGTATTTTATCAAATGCTTTCTCTGCGTCTATTGAGAGAATCATATGGTTTTTCTTCTGCAGTCTGTTAATGTGGTGTATCACGTTCATTGTTTTGCGAACGTTGAACCATCTCTGCATACCAGGGATAAATCCCACTTTGGGTGGATGATCTTTCTGATGTGTTGTTGCATTCTATTGGCCAGAATTTTATTGAGTATTTTTGCATCTATGTTCATCAGGGATATTGGTCTGTAGTTCTCTTTCAATGCTGCATCTTTTTCCGGCTTAGCAATTAAGGTGATGCTGGCTTCATAGAAAGAATTTGGGAGGATTCCCTCTTTTTCGATTGTTTTGAATAGTTTGAGAAGAATTGGAGTTAGTTCTTCTCTAAATGTCTGGTAGAACTCAGCAGTGAATCCATCTGGTCCTGGGCTTTTCTTTGTTGGGAGGGCCTTTATTACTGTTTCAATTTCTGTGTCAGTTATGGGTCTGTTTAGGTTTTCTATGTCTTCCTGGCTCAATTTAGGTAGGTTGTATGTGTCCAAGAATCTGTCCATTTCTGATAGATTTCCCTGTTTGCTGGCATACAAGTCCTTGTAGTAATTTCTGATGATTCTTTTTATTTCTGTGGAGTCTGTTGTTACATTTCCATTTTCATCTCTGATCCTATTGATTTGGGTCTTTTCTTTTTTTAGTTAGTTGGGCCAATGCGGTGTCAATTTTGTTTATTTTTTCAAAAAACCAGCTCCTTGTTTGGCTGATTTTTTTGTAATGTTTTTTTTGGATTCAATCCTGTTGATTTCTTCTTTGATTTTAATTATTTCTCTTCTCCTACTGGGTTTGGGTTTGGTTTGCTGCAGATTTTCTAGATCCTTGAGATGACTTGAAAGCTCATCTATTTGGTTCCTTTCCAATTTCTTGATGTAGGCACCTATTGATATAAACTTTCCTCTTAACACTGCTTTTGTTGTATCCCATAGGTTTTGGTATGTTGTGCTTTTATCCTCATTTACTTCCAGAAAATTTTTGATTTCTCTTTTAATTTCTTCTATGACCCATTGTTCATCCAGGAGCATGTTGTTCAATCTCCATGTGTTTGCCCATGCTCTAGGGATTCCCGAGTTGCTAATTTCCAATTTCATTCCTTTGTGGTCTGAGAAGCTGCATGGTATGATTCTAATTCTTTTGAATTTGCTGAGACTTGCTTTATGGCCTAGTATGTGGTCAATCCTAGAGAAGGTTCCATGTACTGCTGAGAAGAATGTAAAGTCCTTAGATGTAGGGTGAAATGTTCTGTAGATATCTGTTAGATCCATTTGGGCTATAGTGTCATTTAAATCTGCTGTCTCCTTGTTGATCTTCTGTCCTGTTGATCTGTCTATCTCTGAGAGTGGAGTATTGAAGTCCCCCAGTACTATTGTATTGGGGTCTAAGTCTCAAGTCTTTTAAATAAGCTGGTGCCCTGTGATTAGATGCATATACATTGATAATCGTTATATCTTCCTGTTGAATGGATCCCTTAATCATTAAATAGTGTCCCTCTTTGTCTCTCCTAACAGTTTTTGTGGTAAAGTTTATGTTGTCCGATATTAAGATGGCTACGCCCCTCTTTTTTCATTTCTGTTGGCATGGTATATCTTTTTCCAGCCTTTCACTTTCAGCCTGTATGGATCATTATTGGAAAGATGAGTTTCTTGTAAGCAGCAAAAAGATGGGTTTTGTTCTTTAACCCAATCAGCCAATCGGTGTCTTTTAACTGGACAGTCAGGGCATTAACATTCAATGTGACTACTGAGAAGGAGTAACTTTGCCCTGTCATTTGCCAAAGATTTTTTCTAATATATGGTTTGAGACTCCTGTGATCTTTTGCTGTGAGGTTTTCTTCCTTTACCTTCTTTCATATTGGTGACCGTGTTTCTGTGTTTCTGTATGTAACACATCTTTAAGCATCTTTTGCAGGGCTGGACGAGTGGCGACAAATTCTTTCAATTTCTGTTTGCTGTGAAAAGTCTTTATTTCACCTTCATTCACAAATGAGAGCTTTTCAGGATATAATATTCTGGGCTGGCAGTTTTTCTCTCTGGGCTATATTTCACCATTCTCTCCTAGCTTGTAGGGTTTCTGATGAGAAGTCAGCTGTGAGTCTAATTGGAGATCCTCTGAGAGTAATCTGGCGTTTCTCTCTTGCACGTTTTAGGATCTTTTCTTTGTGTTTCACTGTGGTGAGTTTGATTACGACGTGTCGTGTTGAGGATCTCTTTTGATTATGTTTATTAGGGGTTCTATGAGCTTCTTGTACTAGGATGTCTCTGTCCTTCTCCAAACCTGGGAAATTTTCTGCTAGTATCTCACTAAAAAGGCCTTCTAATCCTTTCTCCCTCTCCATGCCTTCAGGAACTCCTAGAACCCGAATGTTGGGTTTTTTAATAGTATCCTGTAGATTCCTGACAGTATTTTTTAGATTTCTGATTTCTTTGATTTGACTGTTTCCTTTCCCGTTCTCTGTCTTCTAATTCCAATATTCTCTCTTCTGCTTCACCCATTCTGTTTTTAAGGCTCTCTAATGTGTTTGTCATCTGATCTATTGAGTTCTTCATTTCATTGTGGTTTTTTGTCACTATCACAGTTTCCTGTTCTACTAGTTGTTTTGTTTCATTTTGATTCCTCCTTAATATTTCATTTTCACGGGAGAGATTTTCTATCTTGTCCATTAAGGATTTCTGTAGTTCAAGAATTTGTTTTTGAGAACTTCTTAATGTTCTTATCAATTTTTTGAGATCCGCTTCTTGCATTTCCTCTATCTCTTCATCTTCATAATCTTGGATTGGGGTGTCTTGTTCATTTGGGGGCATCATAGTGTCTCCCTTGCTCTTGTTACCTCGGCTTCTACGTTTGTTGTTTGGCATGTTGGAGATAATTTATGGTTTTTTTTTTGTTTTTTTTTTTTTGGCTGTGGTGTTTTTTTTCTCATTATACTATGCCTCTAAGTGGGCTGTCTGCTTTGATGGATCCTTAGAGGCTGTGATGGGTGTGGCCAGAGAGTTCCGCTTGATTCTTCGGGTTTAAGGCTGTGCAAAAAGTGACTCACCCAGATTGTTCTCTCCCTTGCTCCTTGCTGGATTGCTCTCTCTCTCTCTCTCTTTTTTTTTTTTTTTTTTTTTTTGACTCAGTTGGGAAGTTATTCGATACAGGTGAGTGGAATTGAGTGTAGTTGAAATCTGGCCTCTGTGAGTATTCATTTGATCTACCCCTGGGACCACACAAAGAGTTTATGCAGCCCTCAATGTGTTCTCAAGTTTCACCAAAGTTCCAAGTTACTGAGTTTGTGAACTCCTTGGTGGCGCTTTACATATGTAAAATGGCGCCTGCTCTTTGTTTTGCTAGGTGAGTGAATAGAGAGGCCTCTGTTTCCCCCCCACCCCCAATGTCTCGGGTTTCTGACACCTTTGTCTTACCTCCCGCTCGTTCCCGCGCTGGCAAGATTCTGCGGCTCGGCTCCCGCGGTTGGGTTTCCACGCAGTGGGCTCCCTGTAGGTTCTCTGTGTCACATCCACTAGATCCGGAAGCGTTTCCTCTGCAGTTTTTTTCTTGAATCTTTTCCTGAGGCTACAGTAATTCCACTTTTATGAAACTTTATTTTCCCAAACTACGGCGCATGTCCTCACTATCCGCCATCTTGGCTCTGCCCCTCTTTCCATGAACTTCTAGAAGTACCTTTATGTATAGTTTGAGTCCAAACTTCAGATCATGGTGCTCAATCCCCTCAAAGTCTGGCCTGACCAGTCTGATTTGCTCTGTTGCTCTAAGCTTCATCTGTTTCATCTCTGCCTGGTGCACTGTTAATATCTTCTGTTACTTATTTGGAATCCTCACCTGCAAGGCCCCATTCCTCCTCTTCTACTTGATGAAATTAAAGGTCTGACTCAAATGCCAGTCCCCCTGTGCGAGCCTCTTAGTGCCCTGTGCTTCTCCCTCTGTGGTCCCATAGAACTTTATTCAGATAATTAATCACAGTGGGTCATAGCTGAGGATGTGTCTTCACCTTGCCAGATGGTTAGTACCATCCAGGCAAAGTGTCTGATTTGAATTTGGATCCCTGTGGTCTTGTGTTTTATAATAGTTGATCAATGTTTATCAAATTAACTGACTTCATTACTTAAGTTTGGTTCTGTGAAATTAATTCTGTATCCCCAATATTTAAAACCCTGAAACAGCCACTATAATGTGATTACAGGCAACTTTGGTTACCTTTAACTACCTTTAATTGTCTTAGCCTTAACAAATTTCTTCCTAGTGTGCTACCATCTACTCAACTCAAATATTTGTTTTCTTGACAGTTTGAGTACTATTACTCTGCTTTCACCTCCTGAGTTGCTGCTATTGGAGCTAATTTTCTCTCACCTTCTTTCCCTATGTAGAGAGGGCCTTCAGAACCCTAGGAGTTACCTTGGAAAAGTGAGACAGAGGACAAGTGTTTCATTATTTTATTAGAGGATTGCTGGGTCTGAGAGTAACAGTTGATAAAAAGGTCCAGAGTGATCAAGTGCTTGAAGAGATGGGGTAGTTTCCTCCACCTAATCAGGGCTCCTTCAGGTGTCGTCATTATTTCTATGGTCATTAATTTCTTAGATGTTACGTACATTTTCCTTATGAAATAAAATACAACCACAAGTTTCAGATGTTATACCCAAGTGGTTTTAGTTGTTGTAGATTATCCGTCCACACTGCTAGCACTGAGTTGCAACATAAAGGCTTTGAAAGAAAATGGTTTTGAGTGCTCTCTATTAATTTTAGAAAGACCAAGATTTCAATATTATGTGTCTTGCAATATCACTTAACTTTGGAGCCTTCTTACATAAAAAGTAGCTTAGTGAAGATTCAAGATAAAAGTGAAGTGCCACTTTAAATTTGCACGTGGGACATTGTTCTATAATATGACCTAATGATGGAACAAGTTCTGACTGGGAAGCAGAAAGTCTACAGCTTAACATAACACGTAGAAGTGGAATAAGAAATTAGGTGATACCTCCTCTTCTTTTTGCACCCTACCCATAATTGAGCTGTCTTTTTTTTTAAATTGGTGTCACATTTTAAGAGACAGCTTGCTTTATATTTCAGCGATATGAATGAAAAACATTTTTATCCTGTGCCTAAACCTCAATAGCAAACCAGAAAATCTGTTTTCAGCATGGCTTTGTCATTTATTTTCTCTGACCCAGTGTAAATAGGTGGAGATGATAATGATAATATCTACATCGCTGTGTTTTTACAGAATTTGAAGAGTATGACCAAGCTATTAGAACAATGCTGGCATGTAATTACTGCTATTTTTTTCATAAATGTAGTAATATATTCAACTAACCAGTATTTATTGGACACCTTTTGTGTGCCTGACACTATGCAAAGTGTTACAGAATTTTTGAAAACGAAAATGTAGGGTCTCTGGTCCCTTTGGAACATCTTAACAGAATAGAGTTGAATTAGTAGTTAAGATTCACTGGGATACGCTTGTGTCTCATCTTGCATCCCTCCTTTGGTCCATGCCTACTCTTTACAGTAGTGGATCCTGTCTCTTCAGCATCTTTAGGGACTTTGTATTTTTTTTAAGGATTTATTTATTTGAAAGGCAGAGAGCAAATGAGTGAATGCTTCCATCTGATGGTTCACTACCAAAATGGCCCCATTAGCAAGGACTGGTCCAGGGCAAAGCCAGAAGCCCAGAACTCTGTGTCTCCCACACGTGTGGCAGGGGCCCAAGCACGTTGGCCATCTTCTGCCTTCCCAGGTGCATTAGCGGGGAGCTGAATGGGAAGCAGAGCAGCCAGGACCTGAACCAGCATGGGATATGGGATGCCAGTGTCATAAGTGTTGGCTTAACTCACAGTGCCAGCCCTAGGGACTTTGCCTATTTAGTCATCTTCCTCTGTGCTGCTTTAAAAAATGATTCATTCATTTTCAGTGAAGCAAGATTTATTTGTCAGAAACCTTCTGCAGGAGCCAGGAGGGAGGCTCCAAGGAAGGAGGACCCAAGAAACTGGTTGAAGTGGTGTCTTAAGCACAATTTGGGCAACAGTCAAAGGGCAGGGACAGAACCTGTCAGGAGGCTGGAATTGTAATCTTGTCTAGACTGCTCATGATAAAACAAAAAAATCAGGAAGGTAGATAGGTAACTTCTTTCTAATGATAAAACTAGAGACTCAGAACAGTGGGATTAGCACTTCTGTCTTGCTAAAGGTAGCTTTTGGGGAGAAGCATGTGTTTTGTACCTTCTTAGAGACTTCCCCATCTTCTCACTCCCACAAGAACCTGACCTAATTACCTGTTAGCTTATCTATTTCCTCACATTCCACCCTCCAGAAGAATATACCTCAACTGCTACTGGTAGGGATGTGGGAGTGATGACCACTCTGGCTGCTTATACTGAAAGGAGGCATCGTTGAGGGACAGCAGCAAAGCATTCCTCTGAGGGTCTCTGGTACATTGCAGATTTCCTCCGGAGCATTGTCTGGGCTCCCACCTGGAGTCTGGTGGCTTCCAGTTGTTTAGTCCTGGGTAACACAAAGCATAAGGCGGTTACTATCTCTCCCAATTGAGAGCATCTTCTGAAAGTTCCAGG
This sequence comes from Lepus europaeus, assembly GCF_033115175.1. Taxonomy (NCBI): domain Eukaryota; kingdom Metazoa; phylum Chordata; class Mammalia; order Lagomorpha; family Leporidae; genus Lepus; species Lepus europaeus. Next base: position 20,089,727 of record NC_084836.1, on the reverse strand, counting down.
GATTCAGCTGGAAGCCTTAATGTCAAAGGCTCAGTTTTGGATGTGAAAGAATTGTCAGGTTTAAACCATTTGGTCAAAGTTAAGCTGTAGCTTTTTTTTTTTTTTAAGATTTATTTATTTTGCTTGAAAGTGAGAGTTACACAGAAAGAGAAGGAGAGGCAGAGAGAGAGAGAGAGAGATCTTCTATCCACTGGTTCACTCCCCAACTGGCCACAATGGCCGGAGCTGTGCTGATCTGAAGCCAGGAGACTCTTCTGGGTCTCCCACACAGGTCCAGGGGCCCAAGGACTTGGGCCATCTTCCACTACTTTTCCAGGCCATAGCAGAGAGCTGGATAGGAAGTCGAGCAGCTGGGTCTCGAACTGGTGACCATATGGGATGCCGGCACTGCAGGCGATGGCTTAACCCGCTATGCCACAGTGCTGGCCCTAAGCTGGGGCATCTTAACCAAAGCTGTGGGCCAAAACTAATGAGATAAAGCTAACCCCTTTAAAGATTCAAACTTTGAAAGCAACTAAACTCAATAAAGGCAACAGAGGACATGAAACTTCCCTGAGATACATAAAACCTTGTTATCTAGGTCAAATCAAAGTAAAACCCGTACTTGAAAGATTAGGATGTGATTTCAGTATAGGATCCATCACAGGACTGATAGAGACATCGTGTTCCAAAGAGTTAGAGAATCAGGTAATCCTGCTACTTATCTTGTAAGCAGAGTTAACTTTAATTTCCTTTTAATCTCATCCAAAGTAATCTCAAATTATTCAGCTTCCACAAACCTCCTACAACATGCTTATTTATTCCTTCAGTTCTTATTTGTATAAAAAAATTCTTTGCAAAACTTCGCTTAACTTGCTATATCTGAGAATATACTCTCATGCTTATAGCTTTCTCCACAACTTTTTTCCCTTCCTACTGGTTCCTTCAATTCATATCCTAAAGCAATCCACAATCTTCAACATCTCTAAATTAAGGACAAAACATCTTTTAAAAGAACACATAGAATTTTAGCCCATAGTTATTTTAAAGCAGTTTTTGGGATTTGAAGATGTTAAAGCAACTTTTGAATTCAGGTAAGAAATAGGTAAATGATTTTTACATAATTCTAATTTATCTAAGTGTTGCAAACCCTGGGAATCTTAGGAAAATGTTTAACCTAGAAGACCAGATACTTTAGCATGGTACCAACAATGCTTTGTAAAGATATACATGAATATATATATATATATATTTTTTTTGACAGGCAGAGTGGACAGTGAGAGAGACAGAGAGAAAGGTCTTCCTTTTGCTGTTGGTTCACCCTTCAATGGCCGCTGCGGCTGGCGCGCTGCGGCCGGCGCACCGCGCTGATCCGAAGGCAGGAGCCAGGTGCCTATCCTGGTCTCCCATGGGGTGCAGGGCCCAAGCACTTGGGCCATCCTCCACTGCACTCCCTGGCCACAGTAGAGAGCTGGCCTGGAAGAGGGGCAGCCAGGACAGAACCGGCGCCCCGACCGGGACTAGAACCCGGTGTGCCGGTGCCACAAGGCGGAGGATTAGCCTAGTGAGCCGCGGTGCCGGCCTATACATGAATATTTTTGAGAATCACATTGTGGATGGTAAAAGATTTAAACTAGTTATGATTACAATAACAACAATCTGGGAAATTTAACATCTTGGGAAATATAGCAGGGTTTCACAGACCTTTATACCTTTTAGAGCTTTAGTTTAACAAGGCATATGTTGGTGATTGGATGACAGAGAAATCTTAAATAGCTGTCAGAGAAACTTTTATATATCTTAGCAAGAAGATGTGAACTGAGTCAGAGCAGCCAGGGTGCCCACCTTTGTTAGTCTAGAAGAAAACTTAGGGGGAGATTGGGAACATGGCCCTGTAGAGAGTCTGGTCAGTGGTAAACAAAAACCCAGCATTTTAAAATGAACCTTGTTCTGACAAGTTCTTCCTAGAGTCTTTTCAAAATGGTAACTAAGGAGGTAGAAAAAAATGAGACATGTGGCATCCTTTATTAGGGAGGGCTGACGGAGACCAGGTGCTGGGCCTTGGCTGCTGAATGGATGCATCATTGCCCCTCAGCCCGTGTGTGTTCTAACTCTGTCTCTTACTTCCCAGCATTGAGATGAGGAGAGAGGTTAGTGAACAGGCTTCGGGCAAGTCAGGTGAGCCAAAGCCAGGGGGGTCCTAGGTAGAGAGTTTGAGGGAGAGTAAGTTGGCCTAGGCCTCTTCTAAGATATTACTCCTGCATGAATGTGGCTAAGACTTTGGCTGGAAGAGAGGTTTTGTATTCATGCAAGAAAGAATTTAAATGTGAAATGTGAGTTGGAGAGCAGCAGTAAGCAAGACAGAATGGCACTGGGATTAGGAACATAGGATATACGGTACTGCTGCCCCAACAATGAGGCTGAGATCCTATGGGAGTTTCCATTCTCCATTTGGCTTTTGAACCTTTAGAATTGGAGTGTTGCAGGGACTATTGTAGGCTTTAAAAGTCCCAGCATCTTGAGGTTTTCACTATGGCTCTTAGTCCTTGCCAAGTGTCAAGCTTTGATGGAAATTATCTTTGACAGAGAAAGAGGACAGGTCTTTTAGGATGAACCTGGACAGGCTGAGAGTTATAGATCAACTTTTCTTGGGCACTCCAAATGTCGGAATTGATGTCTATCTCTGAGAGGGAGGCATAAAGTCTCAGCTTCTCTGATAAGAACCTTGGTCTTCATCTGAGCCAGGAGATCTCTGCCTAGTAAGGGTGCTGGGCTCTTGGTATGATCAATAGGAATAAATATTAGATTATTCTCTCAGCTCAAAGATTGGGGGAAATAGCTAACTTGAGGGTACAGGGCTCCTAAGACACCCTTTACAGTTGTCATATAAGAAGACAGGGCCAATGAAGTCGGAATCCGCTAAGGAGTGTGTAACAACTCACCTGCCGAATCAACTAGCCCTGAAAATGGATGGCGCTGGAGCGTTGGGCCCATACCCGGCCGTCGCTGGCAGTCGGCAGAGCGAGAAAGAGAGTGGAGCGCGCCGCGGGGCCCGCCCCCCGCGGGTGGGTCCCCGGCCACCCCCCCACCGCGGACGCTACCCCGCGACGAGTAGGAGGGTCGCTGCGGTGAGCCTTGAAGCCTAGGGCGCGGGCCCGGGTGGAGCCACCGCAGGTGCAGATCTTGGTGGTAGTAGCAAAGACCTGCTCCCTCATTTCTCTATTCTAAGCCCAACTAGTTCTTTCATTTCTCTATTCTCTTCAAGGTAGGAAACTAATTCTATTATGAAGGAATCTGTAGGACGCACAATTTAATCTTTAGACCTTATAAAAGAGATGGCTAACATTTTTCTGTAATAGCATAGCCAAAATAAGAACGTAAATAATAATCTCATAGCTAGATTCACTTCGCCATCAGCAAAGTATACAGTAAGTAGAAAAAACCTCCCTTTCAGACCAAAGGGAAAGAAAGTTTTAAAGTGAGAATATAATTTTCCTCATGGGCATTGTCTACCTTAGAAAAACTACTACAGAACATGCCTGTGACTATAGACTTGTAGTTCAGGCCACCGAAGATTAGAGATGGGACACGGGCACTCCCTTGACTTGCATCCTCTGGTCTGCTTTAACGAAAACCAGGAGGAAAAGAAAGCTAGGCATCAGAAGCAATGGGTGGCAGGCCTATTAATGGCTGATCTGTACAGTGATCTGCCCTCAAGGAGACCCAACAGGCCAGTCCACTGCAGTGGCTTTCAATGTGGTAAGTCTGGGCTTCAGCAGAAGTCAGCTTGTGAAGAGCCCTGGCAGCTCTGCCAAGAGTTGGATCACTGGAAATGGACCTGCCCTGGAGTCGAAGGATGCCCAGGTCAGAGCCACAGATCTTATTGGCTCTAAGCTGAAAAGCCCTTCACTCAGCCCAATTTCCAAAGTGACCACTGCAGCTGAGGTTATGGCCAAGTAGGGTCAGCAACATTGCAGGCAGAACTGTAAATTTCTTGTTAGAGATGCCACCTGCCTTTACTTGGCCAGCTCTCCTCCCAGGCCAGCCAAGTAATGAAAGTCAACAGAGTGCCTTCCCCTAGGAGGTTCACACCTCCCTTAGGATGTACCCCATGTGAAGAGATAGATAGGTCTGGGCCTCTTAACTTACAAGGTCTAAAGCCAACCAGATTATTATCAAGCCCCTTCTGTCAGGTTCTATTTGCCTCTCAATCAGAAAACTTAATTGTAGCTTAGACATCACCTTTCTTAGCTCCTCTAATAATGACTCTGTCCTTTGTTCTAGACCCTGTCTAGCGCACTTGGGCCTCATTCCTTTGTAATCATAACCTCTACTCTACCACCAATGGCTCTACTCCCAACCTGTGTGTACTGATGGTCCTCTTCCCCACTTAATGCTGTATAATTGTTCAAATCTGGTAAAGGCCACTCTTAGGATCATTGGTTACTATGCTCACCCTGTGTTTTATGACCTTGTCTAAATATGATCAGAGTCGGCAAACTTGGAAGGCTTCCATAGCCTTGGCAACTCATGACGAGAGCCTAGGATGGTTACTGGCGCCATAAACTAGAGTGTCAATTTGTTGGGTCAACAACAGGAGCCACTGTGCACTTGCTCCTCATGTGGGATATCTGTCCTTAATGTGCTGTACATTTTGATTTAATACTATAACTAGTACTCAAACAGTATGTTTCACTTTGTGTTTCTATGTGGGTGCAAACTGTTGAAATCTTTATACTAAATTGATCTTCTGTATATAAAGAATTGAAAATGAATCTTGATGCAAATGGAAGGGGAGAGGGAGCGGGAGAGGGGAGGGTTGCGGGTGGGAGGTAAGTTGTGGGAGGGGGAAGCCATTGTAATCCATGAGCCGTACACTGGAAATTTATATTCATTAAATAAAAGTTAAAAAAAAAGAAAAAAAAAAGAAAATATTAAAAAAAAAAAAGGGCCAAAGCTGCAGCAAAGAACAGAGAAAGTTCCTCTCCTGTGTCGAGGTTCATAGGCTTTCCCTCCACTATGAGAACTGCCCAGGGCTCCTAGGTGCTGATTTGATACATCACCAGAACCTGTAAGGAGAACCCTGGTCTCCTCCAGTCCTGGGTGGATCTGTTAGAAATGCCTGACTCTGGATTTCTTGGCATTAGGGGACAGTCAAGTCTCCAGTGTTTTCCTTTGTAAATAGGACAGGGCCCTGGGGGCCCTTTTTGACCATCCTTAATGAAGTGTCCACTGCCATTGCAGGAGAAGCACTTGGGAGTTCCCTGGGGGTCTGCTAGAGCTGAGCTGTCACTGGGAGCGCACCCCTCCTCTTATCCTTTGGCTCTGCTGTTGGGTCCCCTCCTTATTTGTTATAAAAGACCGTGGTGGACACCTTGAATAGTTTGTCTGGTACTCCCAGGTCCCATGGCAAGTCTGGGAAGCTTTCTTCTAATGTCTAGGGCAGACTAGGTTAAGAATCTTTTTTTTTTTTATTAAACTTTGGAAATTTATATTCATTAAATAAAAGTACAGCTTATGGGTTACAATGGCTTCCCCCCTCCCATAACTTCCCTCCCACCCGCAACCCTCCCCTTTCCCGCTCCCTCTCCCCTTCCATTCACATCAAGATTCATTTTCAATTCTCTTTATATACAGAAGATCAGTTTAGTATATATTAGGTAAAGATTTCAACAGTTTTCCCCCATATAGCAACACAAAGTGAAAAAAATACTGTTGGAGTACTAGTTATAGCATTAAATAAGAGTGTACAGCACATTAAAGACAGATCCTACATAATATTTTTTTAAAAATAATTAATTTTCTATGCCATTTCCAATTTAACACCAGGTTTTTTTTTTTCATTTCCAATTATCTTTATATACAGAAGATCGATTCAGTATATAATTAGTAAAGATTTCATCAGTTTGTACCCACACAGAAACACAAAGTGTAAAAATACTGTTTCAGTACTAGTTATAGCATCACTGCACATTAGACAACACATTAAGGACAGATCCCACATGGGATGTAAGTACACAGTGACTCCTGTTGCTGACTTAACAATTTGACACTCTTGTTTATGGCATCAGTAACCTCCCTAGGCTCTAGTCATGAGTTGCCAGGGCTATGGAAGCCTTTAGAGTTCGCTGACTTTGATCTTATTCCGATAGGGTCATAGTGAAAGTGAAAGTTCTCTCCTCCCTTCAGAGAAAGGTACCTCCTTCTTTGATGGCCCCATTCTTTCCACTGGATCTCACTAACAGAGATCTTTCATTTAGGTCTTCTTCTTTTATTCTTTTCCATGGTATCTTGGCTTTCCATGCCTACAATACTCTCATGGGCTCTTCAGCCAGATCCGAATGCCTTAAGGGCTGATTCTGAGGCCAGAGTATTGTTTAGGACATCTGCCATTCTATGAGTCTGCTGTATATCCCGCTTCCCACGTTGGATCCTTCTCTCCCTTTTTGATTCTATCAGTCAGTATTAGCAGACATTAGTCTTGTTTGTGTGATCCCTTTGACTCTTAGACCTATCAGAGCCATCAATTGTGAACTGAAATCTTTTAAAATCACCCGTGCTTCTACAGTCAGGATCTACTGGAGTGTATTTTTTTTCAAAAAGAAATCTAAAGATTTATTTACTTATTTGAAAGGCAGAATTACAGATAGGCAGAGATAAAGAGGTCTTGCATCTACTGGTTTACTCCCCAATTGGCCACAACAGCCAGAGCTGTGCCAATTCAAAGCCAGTAGGCAGGGGCTTCTTCTGTGTCTCCCACATGGGTGCAGGAGCCCAAGTATGTGGGCCATCTTCTATAGCTTTCCAAGGCCATAGCAGGGAGCTGGATTGGAAGTGGAGCAGCCAGCACTTGAACCAGTGCCCACATAGGATGCTGGCACTGCAGATTACAGCTTTATCCACTACGCCACAGCACCAGCCTGTGGAGTGTATTTCTTTAAAGTGTCCCTCAAATGTTCTAAGATGATAGGGGGATTTTCCTTTGGCCCCTGATCTATCAAGGATAGTTTTGCACAAAGAAAGCCTGGACATAAGGAACCTCAACCCATTTCAGCTAACTTTCTCTGTCCTTTATCTTGTAACCAGGCCATATGGTGGTGCAGAAAAAGAGCAGGCATTTTTTTCTTTAAGCTTAGGGGGTCAAAGGAATGCCAGTGTCTAAGGATGCATCCCAAGTGAATGCCTACTTAAGTGGTTTGCTTCTCGTCTGGAATGAGAGGATAAAAACAGAAGTGTCACTCAGTTATCTCTCCTGAGTTTGAGTTATCTCTCAAAACTATCTTGCTGCTTGTGGCATCCACATGTGAAATGAAGCCCACAGAGAAGAGAGAAATGTGCAGGTGAGACTAGCACATATTACCTATGCCTACTGAGTCTTTCATGCCTTAACCTAGGATATTTATATTTGGCAGAATAGCACGTGTAGGATGTGATCAGTTCTCTTTACTGGTAGCATGCTAGAACTGAGTCTCTGCCTGGTCAAAAATATACTATTGCTTTGCTCCCCTACATGAAAAGAAATAGTTGTTCTACACCTCTTACACTTGAGTCCCTTCTTGTGGGCCTGATTTCACAATGAGCCTTAGCGAAGGTATTTTGAGCTAGAGTGTGGAGGGAGTGTATCAGTCCTGGCCACCATTTAGGTTGGTAATCAGGCATGAGGAGGGATAAAGAAGCATGGTGGGGGAATAAACATTCTCTCCAGTGTGCTACCTTGAAGGTATGGACTACATAGAAAGGACCTGTCTGAGAAGGAGGACCCCAAAGAGAGAGACCTGAGAAGGGAGGAGATCCCACAGAACATGCTGGAATATTTGTCTCTACAAGTTCGGGTCATGAGGGGCGGGCTCATTACCTAATGAGGAGTCTAGATAGAAAAGCTGCCTGTCTGCAGAAGGGATACCTAGACTCTGACCCAGAACTAACTAGATATCTAAGGAAATACTGGCTAATGGGACCAGGAATTTGAGTTTGTAGAAATTAAGGAGATTTGATGGGTAGGGAAAGGATCTAGAGTGAGGCAAGCAGGAAAAGAGACAGAGATCATATCAGGGACTGTGGTAAAGAAAAGATCCTTTGGGGCTTGAGGCATGGAGCCTGTGGCCTTACTCCAAAGTGCACCCAATCTCATTGACCAGTTGATCTCTGAGGAAAGAACAGAATGCAGTTTTCAGCTCGACATCCTAATGGGACTGGGTGCCCAGTCAAGGAGCCTTTGCAAAGCACCAGAGTGTTGCCCCTTGCCTGAATTTTGCAACTACTACAGGACCTTGATGCAGTCTCGTGCAACAGTGCACTCTCATGCGATGGGTTGATCTCTGTGAAAGGAAACTGAGCAAGACAGGACCAACATTCCCCGGGGCTGAGGGGAGAAGCATAGAGTCTCAGCTCCAGGAGATTGCTCCAGCCCAGTCAGCAAGCCTGACTCCCTGACTCTTAAGAACGGCAGCCATGCTAACTGCTTTTCGCTGACAGGGACCCAGTGTTTTTTGTTTTTGTTTTTAATTAATTTATTTGACAGAGTTACAGACAGTGAGAGAGAGAGAGAGACAGAAAGGTCTTCCTTCTGTTGGTTCACTCTCCAAATGGCTGCAACGGCCGGAGCTGCGCTGATTCGAAGCCAGGAGTTTCTTCCTGATCTTCCATGTGGGTACAGGGGTCCAAGCATTTGGGCCATCCTCCACTGCCATCCCAGGCCATAGCAGTGAGCTGGACTGGAAGAGGAGCAACTGGGACTAGAACCGTCACCCTTATGGGATGCCAGTGCCGCAGGCAGAGGGTAAATCTAGTGCAGCATGACACCGGCCCCATGGACCCAGTGTTCTTGAGATAGTTACTATGGAGGAGAGTGAGGTTCTTTGAAAAACAGAAACCAGAGCAGTCCTGCTCGCCTGTCTGGTGCTGATGATCAAATCTCCTATCTGAGGCTGGAGTCGAATTGAACTGGACCCAAGTCACGTGGAGTTGTGTAAGTCATGTTGGAGTTGCCAGGTCATGGCACCAAGCCATTATGGGGAAAACAGCAATGAAGAAAGATGACTTTGCTTCTTATGTTGCACAGAAGAATTTCCATGAGGACAAGGCAGTGAGCAAAGCAAGATTTATTTAAGTCAGAAATCTGCAGCAGCTAAGAGGGTGGACTCCAAGAGAGGAAGACCCAAAGACTTATTTGTTTGAAAGTGAGACTTAGGGAGTGGGGAGAGATAGAAGTGTTTTCTCCCTATCTCTATCTGCTGGTTCACTCCCCCAAATGATCTCAATGGCTAGGTCTGGGTAGGCCAAAGCCAGGAACCAGGAGCTTCTTTTAAGTCTTCCATGTGAGTGGCAGGAATCCAAGCATCTGGGCCATCCTCTGCTGCTTTTCCCAGTCCATTAGCAGGGAGCTGGATCAGAGGTGGAGCAGCTGGGACATGAACTGGTGCCCATATGGAATGCCAGCATTACAGGCAGTAGCTTTGTCCACTTTGCCACAATGCCGGCCCCTGTGCTTCTTTCTACTTAGCATATACAGTCATCTGTTCTATATCTCCTAAAAGAAATAGACAAAACCTAGTTTCCAATCTATAATAAGCAAAGAAGGAAAAATCAACAAGCAAAGAAAACCTCAACTCCTCTAGAGGGCTGTCTAGCTATTGCCCTCCGTTCTCTTCATAGCTAAACTCCATCAAAGAGAAGCCGACACTCATTCTCTTCACTTGTCACCTCTCATTTCCACCTCTGCATCTGGCATCTCCTACATAGGACACAGTCTCTACTCTTCCCAAGTCATCACCGACTTCCTAATTGTCAAACCCAGAGGTTATCTTTCCATCATTAGCTTTCCCCTACTGTCTGTTGGATATGTTAACTCTTTGGTGATATCCTCCATGAAGCTCCTCAGCCATGGGTTCTCTACCATTTCTTTGACCTACTTATCTTCTTGTGCTAATCCTTTTCCAGAAGTCCCCTAAATGTTGATGTATCTGCCCTTCTTGGTTTTGTCCACTGCTTCTGTTTCACCTGACATCCTTATTCTGTACAAAGGTTCGGATCTCCTTCCTGACCTCTTCTGAATCCTTAAACATTTCCATATGGGTATCCTAAAAGCACCTCCAACTCAGGTTAACCAAGAAGACATCTTTTTGCCTCAATTTCTTTTCTGTCCCTTATGTATTTTCTCTTGGTGAATGCCCCCTGTTGTCCAAGAGCAACCTAGAATGATCAGAGACTCTTTCTTCTTCCCTTCTCGCTACATCTAGGTGACAGACCTCCTGACTCTGTCTCCTTCGTATCCCTACTCACCTTGCATTGATTGAAGTCTTGTCCCCTCTGCTGGCACTGTGGCTCACTTGGCTAATCCCCTGCCTGCGGCGCCGGCACCCCGGGTTCTAGTCCCAGTTGGGGTGCCGGATTCTGTCCCGGTTGCTCTTCTTCCAGTCCAGCTCTCTGCTGTGGTCCGGGAAGGCAGTGGAGGATGGCCCAAGTGCTTGGGCCCTGCACCTGCATGGGAGACCAGGAGGCGGCACCTGGCTCCTGGCTTTGGATCGGCCGCAGTGCGCCAGCCATAGCGGCCATTTGTGGGGTGAACCAACGGCAAAAGGAAGACCTTTCTCTCTGTCTCTCTCTCTCACTGTCTAAATCTGCCTGTCAAAAAAAAAAAAAAAAAAAAAAAAAAAAAGCCTTGTCACCTCTAACCGACCATTACACTGTCATTGGTCTTCCTTGGACTTGTCCCCATCTGTTCTCTACATGGCTGTCAGGTTAAGCTGTCTAAAGTACAAATATGGCTATGTAGTTTTGTGAAATTTTTTTTAAAAACTGTATTTTATTTGAAAGGTGGAGTTACAGAGGGAGAGACAGAGAAGGATCTTCCATTCACTAGTTCACTCCCCAGCTTGTGCAGTGGTTGGGGCTGGGTCAGGCTGAAGCCAGGAGTCTGGAAGTCCATCCAGGCCTTCACCTATGGTGGCAGGGCCCCAAATACTTGGCCATCTTCCACTGCTTTCCCAGGTGCATTAATAAGAAGTTGGATCAGAAGCAGAGCAGCCAGGATTCAAATTTGCACTCTTATGAGATGCAAGGCTTAACCTACTGTGCCACAATGCTGGCCCTTGTAAAACTTTTTATCATTCCCAATTGTTTTTGTCTAGAGAATAAAGTCCTTTCTCTAACAGTTTATTGGGAATCTGCCTGTCTCTTTTCAGTCTCATCTCTGACCATTCCTACATAGGTTCCTTTCTTTGCCAAGAGCCTTATGGAGGGTGGATCCACTGCAGATTTTGCATACAAAAAGGTGAATTTCAAATTGGAAGAAACTTTTGAAAGCCCTTGAGTCCACTCATCCATTAATTCCTGATGTGTGGGGATTTGAGCTGGATAGACTGCCAACCTGTCTCCTGCTTTGTTCTCACTGATAAAATGGGAATAATACCAACTTTCACAGAAGCATTTTAAAAAAGATTTATGTATTTATTTGAAAGTCAGAGTTGCACAGAGAAAGGCAGAGACAGATCTTCCATTTATTGGTTCACTCCCCAGAAAGTCACAATGGCTGGGGCTGGGCCAGGTGGAAGCCAGGGGCTTCATCCAGGTCTTCGGCATGGGTGGCAGGGGCCCAAACACATGGGCCGTCTTCCACTGCTTTCCCCAGACCATTAGCAGGGAGCTGGATGAGAAGTGGAACAGCTAGGATACGAATTAGCACTCCATACAAGCATTTCTGTGGAGTCTGTTTTATCATCAAAGTCATCAAGGATGATTGTCCCATTTTGCTCATATATTCACTTTTTCTTTATGGTTTCTGCTGTCCCTGTGACATCTAGGCAACTTTTACATATTTTGCCCCCTACTCTGATCCATTTGTATCTATTTTCCAAGGACTGTGGATTTTAATATTTAAAAAATTTAAATTCAGTACTTACAAGACTATTCTGGGGCTGGCTCTGTGGTGCAGTGGGTTAAAGCCCTGGCCTGAAGCACAGGCATCCCATATGGGTGCCAGTTCTAGTCCCGGCTGTTCCTCTTCCGATCCAGCTCTCTGCTGTGGCCTGGGAAAGCAGTGGAAGATGGCCCAAGTCCTTGGGCCCCTGCACCCACGTGGGAGATCCAGAGAAGGCTCCTGGCTCCTGGCTTTGGATCAGCACAGCTCCGGCTGTTGTGGCCATCTGGGGAGTGAACCAGTGGATGGAAGACCTCTCTCTCTGCCTCTAACTCACTCTGTAACTCTTTCAAATAGATAAAATAAATCTTTAAAAACAAACAGAAAAGACTATCCTTAAAGGTCAGAAGTATCGCAGAAATCATATCGCGCCGAGCAATATCCCAAACAAAGGCTCTTGGGTTAGAGATTGGAGGGTGAGCGTGTCCCGTCCTTCTCCAGCAAAGCCCGTCTGCTGCTGTTCCAGCATCACAGTATTCAGGGAAAGACTCTGCCCTCAGAATGACCTGCCCTCAGCTTGGGTCATTCAGGATTAATGTCAGGCTGACACTGAACTGTACTTGGATGTGAGTTAGTGCAGATGGTAGCCTCAGTGTGTAACGCACCTCATGTGATCAGCGCCTGGGAACAGAGGGGCACCTTCTGCACCAGCTGACACTTGAATCTTCCTCAAAGGTACAAATGCAAATGGAGTGAGGCAGTCTGGAGTCAGCAAGGCAAGGAAACTCCTCAGTGCCAGTCACCATCATTGTGTTTTCTCTGGAAAGAGCTGCTGCGGACTTACCCTTAGGTACAGGTCTAGAATTTGGTTCCTGAAAGAAGACATGCTACCTTTCAAAACTCCATGACTCCATAATTGACAGCTACCACTTTTATCACTTTAAATGGTTCAGTGTATGCTTTTCTTATGCGTGTGATCTTAGTTGATGTTTACATTGACTGTAAAATTAGTGTATTAGTTTCCTGGGGCCGATGCCATGAATTATCACAAACTTGGAACAGGAAGCACAGACATTGATTATTTATCAGTTTTGAAGGCTGGAAGTTTGAAATCAAGAAGTCAACAAGGTTTGCTCCACCTGAGGACTCTGGGGAAGAATCCTTTCTTCTGCTTCTCCTGGCTCTAAAAATTCCTCAGCTTGTGACTGCCTCTGTCTTCACATGGCTTCTCTGTGTTTCTGTCAGCTTTCCCCTTTTCTGTCTTTTGTGAGAATACCTCTTTGGATTTAGGACTCATCCTAATCCAGAATAATCCCATCTCATGATCTACAACCTTGAATTACATCTGCAAAGATTATTATTCCAAATCAGGTCCCTTCTTGAGGTCTCTGGTGGGCGTATATTTTGGGACTTTTCGTCAATCTCTTATAAATAGGTATTTGCATCCTTGTTTGACAACATGGAAACCTTGAAACGGTGTTTTGCTCGGAGACATATTGGAACATATTCTCAGCTTCAGTTCTTCGGATGCCAAATCACATATCCTTTCAATTATATTAGTCTTCAGTCTATCAACAAGCAAGTATTTATGTGTGGTGGGAGCATATCTTTCATTACGTGTACTTATTAAACATCTATTGTATGTATCTTTATCTGGTGAAGAACAGACTACACTTGAGCTTTCTTATCATGGTTGCAACCAGAAAATTAGGGGAAAGTGAATTAATGATTGTGTCCTCTGTCTTGGGTCAGTTATTTTTCTCTCCTTATCCTTCCCCTTTCCCATGTTCACAGGGCTGCCGGCAATGCCTAAACAAAGCTAGTGGTTAGAGTTCTGTGGTCAGTGTGGCTGAGCTGACTTGGTCAAGGCCTGAGACACCCCTCAACATGGCTGCTGAGCAGGAGCTACACGGCTTCCTCCTTCCCTGGACTTAGAGCACCCACATGCTGAACCTAAAGGCTGAGAGGAAGTGTAAATACAAACTATGTTTCCTGTTTCTTTATTCATTTCCTAGGAGGGCCAGGGAAGCAGAGATAGAGGCCAAGGTCATGATGTGCCCTCCTTGAGTTCATCTCACCAAGGAATACATGAACATGGGGTGGCTCTCCAGGACCCTTCCCTGGGACTGTCTTCCTGGGGTAGTTTCCCACACTCCCATTGTTTTCCTGTTTTTTTTTTTTCCTCCCATATAAAGTCTATATATAAAGACTATTGTCATGTACCAATTTTCCCAAGGTTTTATTTTGATTTGTTTCTTTAGACATTTTATTATGAAATATTTCAGATGTATGAGAAGGCATGAAAATGATATGATGACATCACATGCACCTGCCACTCCCCTGAAGACATCAAACATTATTGATGCAGTTGAGGTCCCTGTGGCCTGTCCCTCTCCCCTCAGAGGTAGCTGCTATTCTGAACTTGGGGCTTACCATTCCCATGCATGTCTTTTGTGTTGTTACTTCATTGCCTGTATCCTTGTGTGATAGTCTTGTTCCCAAAGGTTTGCAGAGCTGCTTCAGGCTTTGGAGAAGGCCGGCTGGAGTGGCATTCAGGAAGAAGATACGTGGCTAATATTTACTGGCACCTGTTCTGCTCTGGGTCCCGTGTTTACTGTGTTCTCTCAATAACAGCAGTCATCTGCATAGGAGTCATCATCTTTGTTTGACAGCCAAGAAAAAGAGAGTGGAGATAGTAAAGTGTCCTCCCCAAAGTCCAACAGCTGATATCTATGTGACTATACCCTGCAGTTCTCCTAAAATTGTAGCTCATTTCACTTAACATAGAGTGGTGGAGAGGGCACTGGTCATGAACTGGCTATGTGATTCTGAATAAGGTCCTAGACCTCTCTGGTTTGAAGTGAGGAGTACTGAGTCATCTCTAAGGCATGTCCTGCTCCTCTTAAACATACACAGATTTCAATGATTTCACACAGGGTAGTCCTACCAAAGGTCCTTTCTCCTCTAGTCATCTTTTAAGACGTTCAGGTGGGCTCCTGTCTAGCAGCCTGAAGTTGTTTTTTTGTTAAACCATGTCAGCTTGGCACTTCTTTATCATTCTGCAGAGCACAGTGGAGGACCTGTATACACCACCATGGGGCAGCCCCCAAGAGGTGAGGTGGGGACTGCAAAGTACTCAAGCTGGCTCATCTTTCCTCATTTCCTCTGCACTTTCCCCTCTGGGTCAGGTGCAGAAACCCATTGAGATGGAACATGGTCTTTTCTGGAGCAAAGGAGACTCAGGCTGAGTTTGAGTGAGGCTCTCCTGCTTCTTTTCCTAGGTCTCTCCCTTCTTCTTGTGTGTTCTCTCTCCTGCTCTTTTGGTTACTAGGGCCTTCCTTGTGGCTTTCTGGCTGCTAATAGCCAAGCCCACCTTGGCAGTGCCTTATATTCCAATAGCTCATTTCCAACTCCTTACTGTAGTCTGTTCCCAGTCCAAGTAAAAGCCAAATTCTCCTAGCATGGGAGGCAAATGTCCTCTCAGAAGGCAACCACAACTCTTGGCTGCATTTGTCCCAGGTGTCCTTGGGTTGACTTCCAGTGTGTTCTTAGCTTTGGGGATTCCTAAAACCATCTCCAGCTTTGATGATTGGATGGCATAGGAGTCAGCACACAGTCATACTTGCAACTAAAATTGATCAAAACAGAGGACAAAACACAGCAGTGTTTCAAGGAAAGGTGTGTGGGGCTGTCTGGTGCTGTGTGTAGCAGGTAAAGCCACCGCCTGCAGTGCCAGCATCCCATGTAGGTGCCGGTTCAAGTCTTGGCTGCTCTGCTTCTAATACAGCTCTCTGCTATGGCCTTGGAAAGCAGTAGAAAATGACCCAAGTCCTTGGGCCCCTGCACGCACGTAGGAGACCCGGAAGAAGCTTCTGGCTTTGGTTTGGCTCAGCTATGGCTGTTGTGGCTATTTGGGAAGTGAACCAGTAGATGGAAGACCTCTCTCTCTCTCTACCTCTCCTCTCTCTCTCTCTGTAACTCCAACTTTCAAATAAATAAATAAATCTTAAAAAATGTATGGGGCCAAGTTGGGAGGAACTAGGTGCATGCTGAATTCAATTCTTCCAGCATCAGTGACAGCACATGTGAAATGTTGTCTACCAGGAAGGCTTGTTAAAGACTTAGCACCTAGGGATTTAATTTGCCATGTAGGCACCTCAGCCTAGCATGCACCAAAATCTCTGACCCCCAGAAGGAAACTGACCCGCAGTGTTCAGCATAAACTCTATTGCTTGAACAACCTGTTTAGGCACAGTGCCATTCTGTCAGGCAGAGATCAGCAAGAACACTCTCAAATCCAAGTTCTTGGGTGTTAGCCAAGTACCCGCCTTACAAACAAGCCTGCTCAGGCCCCTGCATCTTCACTCTTTTGTGCATGATTCAAGTCCTACTTTCCTTGGTTCTCATTTCTCAGAAGCTCTGAGTTCTCCTTCTGCCTCCAAAGCTTTCCTTCTTTCTCTGCTTCCTGGCATTCCTTTCCTAGAACTCATAGTGAAGAAGCTATGGCCACCTAGGCTCCCAGTGTCCTTGCCTCCTCTTCACTAAGCATCCAGAAGCTTTATTATCCATTAGCAGGGGAGAGGGGTTGTAAGCAAGGGGATAGAAACCTTGCAACGTGCCCTTAATGAAAATATTCCATTTCTGACTACTCTCATGTCATATTTATAAGGGATTGCAGGCTCTTCAGGTGATTCTAGATGTTGGGATTTTCAGGGCTCAGTTACAAAGCCACTAGATTTTGGAACTAATTGAGAGGTAGGTGCAGGTGCTTGGTGTGTGGAAGTGAAAATGTCAGCTTTTCCCCAGACAGAGCTATTTGGAACACGTGGCCCAAGTTAAAAAATGCTCCCCTGTGCACTTTGGGTAACAACCACTTGAGACACAATTTGAGCCAGTAGAGCAGCCACTGACAGGTGTTGATCCAGGTGGAGATGGAAGGAGAATGGCAAGTTTTGAATAGATCACCTCTTCCCAACTGAAAAACATGGGGTGCTACTGTCAACAGAAGAAAGTGCAGGTAGATTCTGTGCTCTGCTCCTTAATTTCTCTTCGAGTTAAGCCCTAGAGAAAGAAGGTGGGAACGTTCTAGAATGGACATATCCTAAATACCCACTCTGTGCCATGGCTGATGCTAAGGGGTGGGGGGAGGAGGAAAAACTCCAGTCCATTAGAATGCAGAGTCCAAGTGGGCTGGAAGGCAGGGAGCTCTTGTTTTGTTCGCTGCTGAGTGCCCAGTACTAACAAATACCCAGGACATGGTAGACACCCAATGAGTATTTGTCATATAAGTCAGTTATCTCATTGAATCTTCAGAATAGCTTTTTGAATACTATGTTAGATATTGCTTTCATTTTAGTAATGAGGAATCTTAAGTTTCAGTGAAGTTAGATAACTTGTACTTAGTGAACAAGGATTCAAGCCAGGTGTATCTGGCTATAAAAATGAGGTTCATCTAAGTCATGCCTTCTACCTGTGGCATACTGAGTGTAGTGTGCAACACTGGGAGGGACCAGTTGCGCAACTTAGATTCGCTGTTAACATCAGAGCTTAGTTTTTCTGGAATCGACATGACCAGAAGAGTCTGTAGCTACTGACCAAAACCCACAGGCCTGGAAGCAGCACCATCACCCTAGAAGCCTGTGGATAATACTCTGGAACAGATTCCAGTAGGTTAGCACTGTTCTTTGAAGAAGGAAAGCTATGATAGAAATAAAATGGGCATATTTCCACCCAGGAGAAAGGCTAAGCACGCACAGCTAATTCACCCTAAGGAACAAGTGACCTGTGGGTGTTTGCTGTGCAGCTGAGCTCCACCTTTCATGGTATTCCCTTTCTACCCACGGTCATCCATTTATTAACGCCTGACACCCAAAGTTGGGGTTGTTCTTGTTGGAGCTCACGGGACCCTCTTCCAGCCCTGTGACAGGGGCTGTGGCTGATACCTAGCATGTTATATCCTCGGGTCACATGGGCCTGGGTGCTTTATTTTAGGACTCTGGGCTTTTCTGAGCTGGCCTTGAATTTTTGTACCACTTAAAAGCCTGTTTCTTCACTCATTCATCAATTCCCTTTTATTTAGCACATGCCAAGTTCAGAGCTATAGTGTCCTGGTGATAAAAACCAAGTACACACTGCTTTTAGTAACTGGAAAATTTCTAAGTTTGTTTTTTTTTTTAAGCCTATACATCACTTTTACTTTTTTTTACCTAAATTGAGGGCTATCTCTTATGCATCTCAAAGAGAAGCAGCAAAGATTGTGGTTGTATTTGGTTAACGGAGGCCTCCAAGGAGAGCTAATACATTTAGCTGTGGACTGAATTTAACTGTACAAAGCCACCTGGCAACCATTGACGGCTAGGATAAAGGTGGCCATTTTGTTCATATGTTTCCTTGGGGCATCATTCAATCAAACATGTGTTCTGGAAGAAATAGTGATGATTATGTATAAAGTAAAAATTAATAGTATTGGTCGCACTCTTATTTGAGAGTGACAAGAGGTGAGTCCGGGGGCCTTTGGTGATTATGGGTGAGTTAATGACAGTGCTTGCTTGATTTGCTGTTATTATAGCTGTAAGGATTTTGCATGGAGAATGTGTTGAGAAGGACGCTGATTAAAGTGAGTAAAAATGTCAGATTGCTTTATTAAAGAAATGAACTGAGATGAAATGAAATTTTGGCAAAACCCACAGTTTTCCTAACACTATGAGGTTTGAGCACTATGTGGAGGTCTTGCAGGAACAGCAAAGTTAACCTTCTTGTGGAGGGGAACTAAGAAAAATTCAGGACTTTGCTTCTAGTTCATGAATACGTTCTAGTTCCGTAGCTGACTTTTCAGAGAATCTTAGAAACCTATGTAGTTTACTCCAATAATACCCTTTTGCAGTGAACATCAGCTGCCTTTGAGTAGCATTTTTGTGCTATAAGCTTGATTGTGGTTAATATAATGAAACTGTACAAGAAAATGACTGTAGGAGGATGTACTGAAGCTCTGAATTGAGGAATGCCAAATTACATGCTACTTGAGACCTTGCGGAATTGTAGCAATGGAAACATGAATCCTGACATAGTGTTCACCTAAGAATAGCAGAGTCTTTCTCTTCTCTTCACCTTTCCACCAGGACACAAGGATAAAATCAGATCCTGGGGGATCATTGATAAGTCCTCAGTGCTTTGTAATGTATGCATTTATATGATGGGAGGAATGAAGGTAATGGAGAGTATAAATTCTTTGAAACCCACTGAGAAGTTATGATTCTGATGGTGCACTTTTATTTCCGTTCTCATCATAGTATATTAAAAATTTTTTGTACAGCATTATTATTTTTTTGACAGGTGGAGTTAGAGACAGAGAGAAAAGTCTTCCTTCCATTGGTTCACCCCCCAAATGGCTGCTGTGGGCGGCGCACTGCGCCGATCCGAAGCCAGGAGCCAGGTGCTGCCTCCTGGTTTCCCATGCGGGTGCAGGGCCCAGGAACTTGGGCCATCCTCCACTGCCTTCCCAGGCCACAGCAGAGAGCTGGGCTGGAAGAGGAGCAACTGGGACAGAACCGGCGCCCCAACCGGGACTGGAACACGGGGTACTGGCACTGCAGGCAGGGGATTAGCCTAGTGAGCCACAGCGCCAGCCCTGTACAGCGTTATTGAGATATAATTGACAAAAGTATATATATTAACAGTGTGCAATGTGGCATCGTAATATATGTAGACATTGTGAAATGATTCCCACAACCAAGCTAAATTAATGTTCTTCACCTCACATAATTATCGTTTTGGGGGAATTAGAACATACAAAATCTACTCTTAGTTATTTTCAGGTATACAGGACTTAACTAATGTCACCATGCTGTATAATAGATCTCTAGAATTTATTCATTCTGGCTGATAAATTTTACCTTTTGACCAAAAATCTCCCCCATTGTCTACTCTTTCTCCTTCCCACCCCCACTCCTGACAATACCATTTTTCTGTGAGTTTAACTTTTTAAGATGACATGTTTACGAGATTATACAGTATTTGGTTTTCTGTGCCTGGAATTTTCACTTAGCATCATATCTCCCAGGTTCCTCTATGTTGTTGCCGATGACAATTTCCTTCTTTAAGGCTGAATATTCCATTTCATACCACATTTTGTTTATTCATCTGTTGATGGACACTTAGGTTGATTTTATATCTTGGCTGTTGTAAACCATGCTGCAATGAATATGGGAGTGCAGATATCTCTTCAACATACTGATTTAATTTTCTTTGAATATATATCCCCAAAGGTAGTATTGCTTGGTTATATGGTAGTTCCATTTTCAATTTTTTGAAGAGCTTTCATACTGTTTTCATAGTGGCTGCATCAATTTACACTCCTACCAACAGTGTACAGGGTTTCTTTCTCTATATTTTTACCAATATGTTAACTCTCATCTTTTCTAAAATAGCCATTTTAACAGATATGAAGTGATATCTCATTGGGGTTTTAATTTGCATTTCTGTGATGATTTGTGGTATTGAACTTTTTTTCATATTGTTGGCTATTTGCACGTATCCTTTTGAGAACTGTCTATCCAGATTCATTGCCAATGTTTTAATCAGGTTATTTGTCTCTTTGCTATTGAATTGTTTGAGTTCCTTATAAATCTTGATTATTAGCCCCTAATCAGATACATGGTTGCAAATACATTCTGCTATTCTTAAGCTTTTTCTTCACTATGTTGATTGTTCCCTTTGTAATGAAAAAGCTTCTTATCTTGATATAATCCCATCTTTGCTTTTATTTCTTATGTTTTTGGGATCATATCCAAAATAACATTGCCCAAACCATTGTCAAGGTGCTTTTGTCCTGTGTGTTTTTTTCTGCTAGCTTTACAGTTCCAAGTCTTGTGTTAAGTCTTTGAGTTGATTTTTGTATATGGTGTGAAATAATGGCAGTTTCATTCCTCTGGATGTATATATCCAGTCTTCCCAAGACCATATATGGCAGAGACTACCCTTTCCCAGCTGTGTGTTCTTAATAATTTTGTCAAAGATCAGTTGACCATCAGTGCACTAATTTGTTTCTGGGATCTTTATTCTGTTCTCTTGGTCTGTTCATCAGGTTTTTTTTTTTTTTGCTTGCATTAGCTTTTTGTCAGAGTGAAATACCTGAGGGAAGCTACTTATGAAGCATGGAGGTTTATTTTGACTCAGAATTTTAGATTCACAGGCCAAGGTAAGGTGACCACACTGGTTTGACATTTGGCAATGGTGTTCTTCCTGCAGAGTTCTGAGGCAGGGCAGAGCATCACATGGCAAGAAAGAGTGTGTATCTATCTTTGCCTCTCTTCTTAAAGCCACCAAGAGTTGTTCCTGGGGGCTGTAACCTAACAGTCTAATCCAATTAAATTACTTTTCAAAGGCCTCACCTCTGAATACCATAAATGGCTTAAGTTTGCATTCCCTTTTATTTTCTTGCACAAAAACAAACTTATCTTTTATCTTTTATTATCTGAGTGACAGAGCTCCCTTCTGCTGGTTCACTCCCCAAATTCTCACAGTATTCAGGGTTAGGTCAGACCAAAGCCTGGAGTCAGGAGCACAATCGATCTCCCATGTGTGTGGCAGGGACCCAGGCACTTAAGCCATCACTGCTGCCTCCCAGGTGTGCTCCAGCAGGAAGCCAGAGTCAGGGGTAGAGCTAGATTTGAACCCAGGCCTTCCAACAGGAGACGTGGGCATCTTAGCTGCTAGATAAAATGCCCACCCCTAATTTTTTAATTCCATTCTCCAGGAACTTTTTTTTTTCCAAAGAAACCATTTATATAATGAATACAAATTTCATAAGTACAACTTTAGGAATATAGTGATTCTTCAGTCATACCTACCCTCCCAACCCCACCCCACCTCTTCCTCCCTCTCCCGTTCCCAGTCCTATTCTCCATTAAGAAAAAAAAAACAAACAAACAAAAAACCCCACTATTCCTCAAAAGGCAAGACAAAGGCTATTCAAGTCCTTGCTTCTCAAAGTGTCATTTAACTTCTACAGATTTCCTTTTAGGTGTTCTATTATCACAGGTCAGGGAGAACGTGTGGTATTTGTACCATTGGGACTGGTTTATTTCACGAAGTATGTTTTCCGGATTCATCCATTTTGTTGTAAATGACTGGGGTTCATTTTTTTTTAACTGCTGTGTAGTATTTCATAGAGTACATATCCCATAATTTCTTTATACAGTCTTCGGTTGATGGGCATTTAGGTTGATTCCATGTCTTAGCTATTGTGAATTGAGGTACAATAAACATGAGGGTGCAGATAACTCTTTCATTTGCTGATTTCATTTATCTTGTGTAAATTCCCAGGTGTGGGATGGTTGAGTCATATGGTAGGTCTATATTCAGATTTCTGGGGTATCTCTAAACTGACTTCCATAGAGGTTTTACCAGGTTACATTCCCACTAACGATGGATTAGGGTACCTTTCCCCCCACATCCTTGCCAGCATTTGTTGTCTATTGATTTCTATATGAAAGCCATCCTAACTGGGGTGAGGTGAAACCTCATTGTGGTTTTGATTTGCACTTCCCAGATGGCTAGTGATCCTGAATATTTTTTCGTGTGTCTGTTGGCCATTTGGATTTCCTCTTTTTGAAAAATGCCTGTTTAAGACCTTTGCCCATTTCTTAACTGGGTTCTTTGTTTTGTTGTTGTGGAGTTTCTTGATCTTTTTATATATTCTGGTTATTAATCCTTTATCAGCTGCATTGTTTGCAAATAATTTCTCCCATCCTGTCATTTGCCTCTCCACTTTGAGTGTTTATTTTGCAGTACAGAAACTTCTCAATTGATGTAATCCCATTTGTTGATTTTTGCTTTAATTGCCTGTGCATCTGGGGTCTTTTTCAAGAACTCTTTGCCTGTCGCCGATATCTTGAAGGGTTTCCTCAAAGTTCTCTAGTAATTTGATGGTATCAGGTCATAGATTTAGATCTTTAATCCATTTTGAATTAATTTTTATGTAAGGTGTAAGGTAGGGGTCTTGCTTTATACTTCTGCTTGTTGTGGAAATCAAGTTTTCCCAGCACCATTTGTTGAAGAGACTGTCCTTGCTCTAGGGATTGGTTTCAGCACCTTGGTCAAATATAAGTTGGTTATAGATGCTTGGATAGATTTCTGGTGTTTTTGTTCTGTTCCATTGGTCTATCCATTTCTTTTTGTACCAGTACAGGCTGTTTTGATTATAACTGTCTTGTAATATGTCTTGAAATCTGGTCATGCCTCTGGCTTTTTGTTGTATGAGATTGCTTTGACTATTCGAGGTCTCCTGTGTTTCCATGTGAATTTCAGTACCATTTTCTCTAAATCTGAGGAGAACACCCTTGGTATCTTGATTGTTATCACATTGAAGCTGTAAATTGCATTCAGAAGAATGGACATTTTGATGGTATTGATTCTTCCAATCCATGAACATGGAAGATTTTTCTTTTTTTTTGCTATCTTCTTTTATTTCTTTCTTTAATGTTTTGTAATTCTCATCAATGAGGTCTTTGACATCCTTTGTTAAATTTATTCCAAGGTATTTGATTTTGTTGTTGTTGTTGTTGCTATTGTGAACGGGATTGATGTTAGAAGTTCAGTCTCAGCCTCAGCATTGTCTTTGTTTACAGAGTGTTGATTTTTGAGTATTGATTTTATATCCTGCTACTTTAACCAAACTCTTCTATGAGTTCCAATAGTCTCTTGGTTGAGTCTTTTGGATGCCCTATATATAGAATAATGTCATCTGCAAATAGGATAGTTTGACTTCCTCATTCCTAAGTTGAATCCCTTTGATTTCTTTTTTGTCTAATGGCTCTGGCTAAAACTTCCAGGACTATATTGAATAGCAATGGTGAGAGTGGGCATCCTTGTCTGGTTCCTGTACTTAGTAGGAATGCTTCCAACTTTTTCCCATTCAATAGGATGCTGGCCATGTCTTCATCATAAATTGCCTTGATTGTGTTGAGGAATATTCCTTCTATACCCAGTTTGCTTAGAGTTTTCATCATGAAAGGGTGTTGTATTTTATCAGATGTTTTCTCTGCATCTACTGAGATAATCATATGGTTTTTGTTCAGTAGTTTGATAAAGTGATGTATCACATTGATTCATTTTGTGAATATTGAACCATCTTGCATATCAGGGATAAATCCCACTTGGTCTGGGTGAATGATCTTTTTGTTGGATTCGATTGGCTAGAATTTTGTTGAGGCTTTTTGTGTTTATGTTTATCAAGGAAATTGGTCTGTAGCTCTCTTTCTCTGTTGTATCTGTTTCAGGTTTAGGAATTAAGGTGATGTTGGCTTTATAGAAAGAATTTGGGAGGATTCCTTCCCTTGCAATTGTTTTGAATAACTTGAGAAGAAGTGGAGTTAGTTCTTCTTTAAATGTCTGGTAGAATTCAGCAGTGAAGCCATCATGTCCTGGGCTTTTTTTTTTTTTTTTTTTTTTTTTTTTTTGGGACGTTCTTTATTACTGATTCACTTTCCATCGAGGTAATCTGTTTAGGTTTTCTATGTCTTCATGGTAGGTTGTATGTGTCTAAGAATCTATACATTTCTTCTAGGTTTCCCAGTTTGTTGGCATACAGCTTTTTGTAGTAATTCCTGATGATTCTTTTTATTTCTGTGGTATATGTTGTTACCTTTCCTTTTTAATCTCTAATTTTATTGGTTTGGGTCTTTTCCTTTTTTTAGTTAGTTGGGCCAGTGGTATGTCCATTTTATTTTTTTAAAAAATGCAGCTCTTTGTTTCACTGATCTTTTGTATTTTTTTGGCTTCAATTTTTTTTCTTCTCTAATTTTAATTATTTTTTTCTCCTGTTAGTTTTGGGTGGGGTTTGCTGTTGTTTTTCTAGATCCTTGAGATGCATTGATAGCTCATTTATTTGGTGCCTTTCCAATGTCTTGAGGTAGGCACCTATTGAAATAAACTTTCCTCTGTTTCCAGAAATATTCTGATTTCTCTTTTAATTTCTTCCATGATTCGCTGTTCGCATGTTCAGTCTCCATCTGTTTGCATATATCCTAGAGAATCTGGAGTTGCTGATTTCCAGCTTCATTCCATTTTGGACCAAGAAGATGCATGGTATGATTTCAATTTTTTGAATTTGCTGAGACTCATTTTATGGCCTAGTATGTGGTCGATCCTTGATAAAGTTCCATGCACTGCTGAGAAGAATGCGTATTTTGGAAATGCAGGATGAAAAGTTCTGTAGATATGTTAGGTCCATTTGCTCCATAGTGTCAATTAAATCTGTTGTGTCCTTGCTGATTTTCTGCATGGCTGATCTGTCTGTTGCTGAAAGAGGGTATTGATGTCCCCCATTACTATTGTATGGGAGTCTAACATTTCTTTTAAATAGCTAGGTGCCCTATAATTAGGTGAATATGCATTTATAATAACTGCATCTTACTGTTGAATTGATCCCTTAATCATTACACAGTGCCCTTCTTTGTCTCTTTTGACAGTTTTTGTGTTAAAGTCTATTTTGTCTGACGTTAGGATGGCTACACCAGCTGGTGGGGTCCTAAGTTGTGCCTGCATTCCTTTTACAGGGGTAGGTAACCTTTTTCTAACAAGGGCCATTTGAATATTTATAGCATCATCTACAGGCCATACAAAATTATGAACTAGCCTACTTATAGATTTATTGGATTTCGAGTCCTACTTGTGATTGCTTGGCAGGGCCAGACCAGATGATTTTGTGGACCTTTAAGGCCTATGGGCCTGACATTCTCCACCCCAGAGCTTATACTATTAACTTAAGACTTTGAAACCAAACTTAACACATGGGACTTTGAGAAAACCCAAATAAATATCCAAACCATATCATACTGTCTTTTTTTTTTTAAAGATTTATTTATTTATTTGAAAGAGTTACAGAAAGGCAGAGGCAGAAAGTGAGAGAGAGAGAGTCTTCCATCTACTGTTTTACTTCCCAAATGGCCATGACAGCTGGAGCTAGGCCAATCTAAAGCCAGGAGGCAGGAGTGTCTTCTAGGTCTCCCATATGAATGCAGGGACCCAAGAACTTGGGCCATCTTCTACTGCTTTCCTAAGCCATAGAGAGAGCTGGATCAGAAGTGGAGCAGCTGGGTCTCAAACTGGCACCTATATGGGATGCTGGCACTGTAGGTGATGACTTTACCCACTATGCCACAATGCTGGCCCCATACTGTCTTGATTACTATGGCTTTCAGGTGTATTTTGAAATTAGATATTATGGTGTTCCAGCTTTTTTGCCTCTCAAGATGTCTTTGGCTATTTAGGGTCTTTTGTGGTTCCATACAAATTTTAGTGTGTGTTTTCTATTTGTGTAAAAAAGTCATTGGAATTTTGATAAGGATTGTATTGAATCTGTAGATTTCTTAGGATAGTGTGAGCATTTTACCAATATTAATTCTTCAAATCTATGAAAATGTGTTAGCTTTTTGTTTGTATCTTTAATTTCTTTCATCAGTGTTCTGTAATTTTCAACATAGATCTTTGGCTTATACTAAAGTCATTCCTAACAATTTCATTTCATTTGATTTTTGAAGCTATTATAGATATATTTTTTTTCTTGATTTCTGTTTTGTATAGTTACTTGTTAATGTGTAGAAAGGCACATGATTCTTGCAGGTTGATTTTGTATCCTGCAACTTTACTGAATTTGTTTATTAGTTCTATACTTTCTTAATGGAGTTTGCTTGGTATTCTATACATGATATCATGTCACCTGCAAACAGAAAATTGTATCCCTTTCTAATTTGCATACCTGTTACAGTACTTTTTTCATACATAATTACTCTGGCTAGGACTTCTAGTGCTATATTTAATAGAAGTGATGAGAGTGCTTTAAGTTGTTCAGGATCTCGGAGGAGAAGTTTTCCTTTGAGTATGATGTCAGCATTGGCTTGTCTTACATGGCCTTTTTTATTTTGAGGTACATTTCTTTTATTCCTAATTTGTTGAGTTTTTATTCACAAATTCATGTAATTATAAATTTCCGTTATAAATTATAAATTCATGATAATTTATAATTGTGAAATCTTTGTCATGTCACATACTTTATATGCATCTGTTGACATGATCATATGATGTGTGTCCTTCATTCTGTTAATGTTAATGTGGTATATCACATTGAGTGATTTGTATATATTTAGCCATCCATGCATCCTATAGATAAATCCTACTTGATTGTGATGTGTGGTGCTTTAAATGTGCTGTTTGATTCATTGTGTTTGTGTTTTGTTAAGGATTTTTGCATGTATGTTCATCAGGGATATTCGCCTGTAATTTTCTTTTATTATAGTGTCCTCTTCTGGTGTTGATATTTGGGTAATGCAGACTTCACTAAATGAATTTAGAAATGTTCATTCTTCTAGTTTTTGGAAGAGTTTGAAATGGATTGATGTTAAATCTTCTTTGAATGTTTGGTTGACTTCACCAGTGAAGACATTAGGTCCTGAAATTTTATTCCTTAAAATGCTGTTGACCCCTGATTCAGTCTTACTTGTTAATGATTTGTTAATGTTTTCTAATTTTTTCATGATTTTATCTTAGTAGATGATATGTTTCTAGGAATTTGTTTAATTTGGGCTATGCAATTGATTGGTGTAAAATTATTATTTTTTTTTCTTAAAGATATATTTTATTTATTTGAAAAAGTTAAGGCATTTGGATCTGGCTGAAGAGCCCATGAGAGTATTGTAGGCATGAAAAGCAAAGATGCCATGGAAAAGAAAAAAAAAAAAAGAAGAAGACCTAAATGAAAGATCTCTGTGAGTGAGATCCCAGTGGAAAGAAAGGGGCCATCAAAGAAGGAGGTACCTTTCTCTGAAGGGAGGAAAGAACTTCCACTTTCACTATGACCCTGTCGGAATAAGATCAAAGTCAGCGAACTCTTGGTGTAAAATTATTAACAGTAGTCTCTTACTCTTTGTCTGCAGTATCAGATATAATGTTTCCTTTTTTATTTATAATTTTGAGTATCTTTTTTTCTTTATATAATGATTTGTCTATTTTTCTTTTCAAAATAGCAACTCTTAGTTTCCTTGATCTCTTCTCTTTAAAATTAGTTAACTAAATTAACCATTATATATATATTTATGAGGTACAGTGTGATGTTTTGATATATATGTGTGTATATATAGTAAAAATATTAAATCAAGCTAATATGTTAACTTCAAATATTTATAATTTTAGTGGTGAGAATGTTTAAAATCTTATCAGTTTTGAAATACACAGTATCAGGGTGGACATTTGTTACAGGGGTTAAGATAATGCTTGGGTTGCCTACATTGCATCTCAGGAGTGCCTGATTCAACTACCAGCTTCTCTGTTTCTGGCCCAGCTTTCTGATATTGTACACCCTGAGAAGCAGCAGGTGATGGCTCAAGTAGTTGGATGTTGGCCACCATGTGGGAGACCTGGACTCCTGACTTTGAACTGGCTCAGTCTTCCCTATGTTGGTGCATTCTCCAGATGCCCACAACAGCCGGGGCTGAGCCAATCCAAAATCAGGAGCCAGTAATTTCGTCCTGGTCTCCAACATGGTGGCAGGAACTCAAGTACTGAGGCTATCTTCTATTGCCTTTCTGAATACATTAGCAGAAAACTGGATCAGAAGTGGAGTAGCTGGGACTTCAAGCAGCACTCTGATATGGGGTGCCATCCTCACACACGGCAGATTAACCTGGGTTGCTATAACGCTGACCCCATTTTTCTGCTTTTATCTGAATTATTTCCTATATTCTTCTTTCTTTGGAAGTAATTTGGACTTCTTTTATAGCTCTTTGAGGTGGGATCTTTCTTTTTTCTTAATGTAGGCATTTGTTGCTACAGAATTTCCTCAAAGGACTCCTGTTGCTACATCCATCCCATAAATTTTGATGTATTATGTTTTCATTTGTCTCAAGATATTTTCTATTTCTCTTTTGATTTCTGCATCGATTCATTGCTTGTTAGCATTGTGTTGTTTACTTTCTACTTTTTCCTGAATTTTCCAATTTTCGTATTAATTTGTAGTATTATCCCATTGTGGCCAGAAAATATGATTTCAGTGTTCCTAACTTTGTTAAGGACTTTGTGGCTAATATATCATCTACGTTGGATGATGTTTCATGTGTACCTGAAAAGAATGTATATTTTGCTGCTGATTGATGAAATATTTCACGCATAGCTGATTCCATTTGGTTTGTGGTATTATTCAAGTGTATTTTTTCTTTATTGATTTTCTGTCTAGATGATCTAAATATTTTTGACAGTAGATACAGAAATTCTCTAATATCATTGTCTTGTGGTCTACTTCCTTCATTTACGTTAATATTTAATATATATTTAGGTGCTGTGGTACTGAATGCATACATATTTACAATTGTTACATACTCTTGATGAAGTTGGAATCTGGAAACTTCACTCAAAATTTTGAGGGTTCTTGCCGAATATTTAGATAAGAATTCTAATCATCAGCTGCTTAGAAATGAAATAAGCAACATGGTACAGTTTTTAGCATTCATTCAGTGAGAGAAATATGCAGCAATGTGAGGGCTTTATTTAGGGGAGAAAGAAGTCTAAAGCAAGGGCTTTATTTAGGAGAGAAAGAAGTCTTGAAACTAAGATGGGTCCATACCAGGCAGAGAGCAGGCCAGGAGCCACTTGAAGCAAGCGTGTATTTTGGTTCAGTCACAGGTAGTGCATAGCCTAGGCAGGAAAGTGGAGAGTGGGCGGCCAGAAGGCTTCTAGCTTAGAGGCGTGGGATGACAAGGGCAGGCCCACTGTGCTCCAGGCCTTTTACTCATTTCTAAAGGGAAGTGGTTACAAAGTCTGACTGGCAGATAGGCGTACAGGTGAGGTCAGATAGGGGCTTATCACAAAAGGGGGCATGGCCAAGGCGTGATCTCTAGCTCACAAATCTAAATCGATTTAATCCTATTTGCCTGCCTATATCAAAGTGAATGCTTTATCATTTTTTTTGTCTCTTGAGACTTTTTTTTAAAAAAGATTCATTTATTTTGAAAGTCAGAGTTAGAAGGAGAGATGGAGATC
The DNA here is from genome assembly GCF_033115175.1 of Lepus europaeus. Taxonomy (NCBI): domain Eukaryota; kingdom Metazoa; phylum Chordata; class Mammalia; order Lagomorpha; family Leporidae; genus Lepus; species Lepus europaeus. The sequence continues at coordinate 20,059,861 of NC_084836.1, read as the reverse complement.
TTCCATTCAGTGGTTCACTCCTCAGAGGGTTGCAATGGCTTAGGCCAGGCAGAATCCAGAAGCCTAGAGCTTCATCTAGGTCTACCATGTGGGTGACTGGGGTACAAACACTTGGGCCATCTTCTGCTGCTTTCCCCCAGGCCATTAGTAGGAGCTGGAATGGAAGTGGAGCAGCTGGGACATGGACTGGAACCCATATGGGATGCCAGCATAACAGGTGGTAGCTTTTACCTGCTATGCCAAAGTTCCAGCCCTGTCTTCTGAGGCTATTTGCATGCTAAACTCTATTTTGTCTGATGTAAAGCATAGCTACTCTTGCTCTTTTTTGTTTATTGTTTTCATGGAATATCTTTTTCATTTCACCACTTTCAGCCTATATATATCCTGAATGCTTAAGTGAGTTTTGGTCGGCAACATATAGTTGGATCTTGTTGTATTTTTTATATTCAATTATTCTTTCTTTTTATTGGATAATTTAATCTATTTACATTTAAGGTAATTATTATAGGTAAGGATTTACAACTGTCAATTGTTTTGTGACTGTTCCTTAATTTCTTTGTTTCATTCTTTTTTTTTTTTTAAAGATTTATTTATTTATTTGAAAGTCAGAGTTACACAGAGAAGCAGAGAGAGGGAGAGAGTCTTCCATCCGCTGGTTCACTCCCTAATTGGCTGCAACAGCCAGAGCTGCCCCGATATGGAGCCAGGAGCCTCTTCCAGGTCTCCCACACGAGTGCAAGGGTCCAAAGACTTGGGCCATCTTCTGCTTTCCCAGGCTATAACAGAGAGCTGGATCGGAAGTGGAGTGGCTGGGACTAGAATCGGCACCCATATGGGATGCTGGCACTTCAGGCCAGGGCGTTAACCCGCTGCGCCACAGCACTGGCCCCTGTTTCATTCTTTTCTTGCTGTTTTTCTTTGTGATTTGATTTTTTTATGGTGGCATGCTTTGATGCCTTTTCATCTTTGCATGTCCACTATAAATTTTTCCTTTGTTACGAGGTTTACATAAATGTCTTTTAATTTTAGCATTATATTTTAAACTGATAACAACTTTGCTTACAAAACTGTAATTAAACTTCCCATTACTCCTGATTTTGTATTGATGTCACAATTTATCTTTCATATGTTGTGTTTCCAACTAATAGGTTATTGCAACTACAGTTATTTCTCATATTTGCCTTTAACTTCTTTGTTAAAATAAGTTAGTAAGGGCTTACTTGCCATTATTGTGGCATTAGAGTATTCTGAATTTTTAGAAAGTCTACAGTGAGCTTTATACATCCATGTGTTTTCATGTTGCTAGTTATCATCCTCTTGTTTAAATAGCTCTCTTTAACACTTTTGTGTGGCAGATCTAGTGGTGAGCTCTCATGACTCTGGTATTTCTCAGAAAGTGTTTCTGTGTCCTTCATCTGAAGGACAGCCTTGATGGGTGTAGCATCCATCCCACAGTCTACCCGACTGTAAGATGTCAGCTGAGGAGACTGCTGGTGGTTTTCTTGCAGTGATGAGTTTCTTTTATTTTGATGATTTTAACATTTTGTCTTTGTTTTTTTTTTTTAAAGATTTATTTATTTGAAAGGTAGAATTAAAGATAGACACACACACACACACACACAGACCTTCCATCTGCTGGTTCACTCCCCAAATGGCTGCAGTGGCTGGAGCTGGCCTGATCCGGAGCCAGGAGCTTCTTCTGGGTCTCCCGCAAGGGTGCAGGGGCCCAAGGACTTAGGCCATCTTTGGCTTCTTTCCCAGACCTGTTAGCAGAGAGCTGCATTAGAAGTGGAACAGCCTGGGCTTGAACTGGTGCGATGTGGGATCCTAGAGTTTCAAGTGGTGGCTTTACCCACTACACTACTGTGCCGACCCTTTTGTCTTTGATTTTTGACACTTTGGTTATAATGTGTCCAGGTAAGATTTTTATTTTTAATCTATTTTTCATTGTTTTAGCTTCACAGATCTGAATGTTCATTTTCCTCTCTATGCATTAGCAGTTTTCTGTCAGTCTTTAAAGATTATGATGTGTCTCTTAAGTCATGTAGGATTTCTTAAGTCTTGTCATGTTTTTCTTTTTGTTATTATGTCTGGATGATTTCAAGTGACCTGTTTTGAGTTCACTAATTCTTCTGCTTGATTCAGTCTGATATTAAAACTTGCTGTGGAACCTTTCAGTTGTCATGTGTTCCTTAGCTTCATTTATCTGTTTGCTTCTTTTATGATTTCTTTTTGTTGAACTTTGAATTTGCTTCTGGTTACATTTACTTGTCTATCTGTGTTATCTTGTAGCTGACTTAAAATGAATACTTTGAATTTTTATATAGCTTGTAGATCTCCATCTCTTTGAGGTGAGTTACAGCTGTTTGTCTTAAATGATTTTATCGACTTACTATTTTGAAAAGGAGGGAAAGAGAGACTCACAGACAGGTGAAGAGAAAGTAAGTGAGTGCCCATATACTGGATCATTTTCCAAATGCACACAACAGCTGGGGCTAGGCCAGGCTGAAGCTGAGAGCCAGAATGCAATCCCGTTCTACATGAGTGTCAGGGACCCAATTACTTGAGGCATCACTTGTTGTCTCCCTGGATACACATTAGCAAGAAGCTAGAATTGAAGCCAAGCTGGGGTGTGATATATATCCTAGACACTATAAGATGCTAGTGTCTCGAGAGGTGTCTTATCCACTAGGCCACAAGCCTGCCTCTGGTGCTTTGTTTTGTTCCTATTTTTGAAAAAAGATTTATTTACTTATTTGAAAGGCAGAGTTGCAGAGAGAGCGCGGGATCTTCCATCCACTGGTTCACTCCCCAAATGGCTGCAATGGCCGGAGGTGGACCAATCCAAAGCCAGGATTCTGGAGCTTCTTCCAGTTCTCCCATGTGGGTGCAGGGACCCAAGGACTTAGCCATCTTCTACTGCTTTCCCAGGCCATAGCAGAGAGCTGGACCAGAAGTGGGGCAGCTGGACATGAACTGGTGCCCATATGGGATGCCGGCACTATAGATGGTGGTTTTACCTGCTACACCACAGCACTGGCCCCTGTTTTGTTTCTTTGATAGTGTCATGTTTCCATGATTGCTCATGGTTCTTTTGGCCTTGCATTTGTGTCTGCATGTCTGAAGAAATAGGTACTGCTTCCAATCTTGACAAGCTGAATTCAGCAGGGAAAGCTCTTCACCAGTTATCTGTCCAGATTCTGAACTGGTGGAGTTCATGGTAGGTTTGCTACTGAAGTCTTCAGGTGGGCTGACCTGGTGTCCTAGTCAGCAGGTGGACTGACTGGGTGCCTGGGACTGCACGAACTAGCTGGTACCTGGCTTCACTTGGACAGGCCTGGATTCTCTGTCCACTGGAACCATTTCTGCCATCCAGTCCTATTTGGGACCTTGAGTATAGGCTAGTCCTTGGGAATGATCCTAGAACCTAGGTTTTTATAGGGGCCAACCTAGTACTAGAAACATCCAGTAGGCCTGGAAGATAGATCTGCTGGATCCTGAGACCCACTGAACCAACTTGGTGCTGGGGTTGGCCTGGATCCTTAGACCAAAGTAGCAAGTCTGGAACTTTGGTTCATGGGTGCTGGCCTGATGCTGGCTACTGAGGCTGCTCTGGGGGCTGGAGCTATAGAGATTACCTTTCCTGTAGTAGACCTGGTGCTGGGATCTGAAAAGTTGAGTGCTTACTTACCTTTTCTTCCACCATGTGGAGGAATCTGTGTTGTACTGAACTTAGAGGAGGTTGACATAGATATTTAGAATCTGTCCTTATTGTCTTCACTGTGTATTATTTCTGTGCTACACTCAGATGCTAAAATTTCTCTCCTGAATTCCTTGTCTCTTGTGAAGGTATTTTTGCTTGTGTATAGTTCAAAATAATGTGTTTTTTTTTTTTAGGGGCATACATTATGAAGTCCTTGGTGACATCAGCCCCCCCCCCACTGCATTTTAATTTACATGTCTATTTTATCTGACTCTTGGGATGATCAGAAATTTTATTTCATTGCTGTACTTTCACGTCTAGCCAGTGCCTTTGCAAAGTAGTTTTTCAATGTGTTTATTAGCTTTTTTGCAAAGGTCATACTTTTATGTTAATGTTTTTACCCCTGTCTTTGAATCGAGACTAGTGGATATCTTTTTTTAATTAAACTTTTATTTAATGAATATAAATTTCCAAAGTACAGCTTATGGGTTACAATGGCTTCCCCCTCCCAAAACTTCCCTCCCACCCACAACCCTCCCCTTTTCCACTCCCTCTCCCCTTCCAATCACATCATGATTCATTTTCAATTCTCTTTATATACAGAAGATCAGTTTAGTATATATTAGGTAATGATTTCAACAGTTTGCCCCCATATAGCAACACAAAGTGAAAAAAAATACTGTTGGAGTCCTAGTTATAGCACTAAATAAGAGTGTACAGCACATTAAAGGCAGAGATCCTACATAATATTTTAAAAAAAAATTAATTAATTTTCTATGCCATTTCCAATTTAACACCAGGTTTTTTTTTTTCATTTCCAATTATCTTTATATACAGAAGATCGATTCAGTATATAATTAGTAAAGATCTCATCAGTTTGTACCCACGCAGAAACACAAAGTGTAAAAATACTGTTTCAGTACTAGTTATAGCATCACTGCACATTAGATAACACATTAAGGACAGATCCCACATGGGATGTAAGTACACAGTGAATTCTGTTGTTGACTTAACAATTGGACACTCCTGTTCATGGCGTCAGTAATCTCCCTAGGCTCTAGTCATGAGTTGCCAGGGCTATGGAAGCCATTAGAGTTCACTGACTTTGATCTTATTCCGATAGGGTCATAGTCAAAGTGGAAGTTCTCTCCTCCCTTCAGAGAAAGGTACCTCCTTCTTTGATGGCCCCGTTCTTTCCACTGGGATCTCACTCGCAGAGATCTTTCATTTAGGTCTTCTTCTTTTTTTTTTTTTTCTTTTCCATGGTATCTTGGCTTTCCATGCCTACAATACTCTCATGGGCTCTTCAGCCAGATCCGAATGCCTTAAGGGCTGATTCTGAGGCCAGAGTGTTGTTTAGGACGCCTGCCATTCTATGAGTCTGCTGTGTATCCCACTTCCCATGTTGGATCTTTCTCTCCCTTTTTGATTCTATCAGTTAGTATTAGCAGACACTTGTCTTGTTTGTGTGATCCCTTTGATTCTTAGACCTATCGGAGCCATCGAATGAGAACTGAAATTGATCACATGGACTAGTGAGATGGCATTGGTACATGCCACCTTGATGGGATTGTATTGGAATCCCCTGGCACATTTCTAACTCCATCCTTTGGGGCAAGTCTGATTGTGCATGTCCCAAATTGTACATCTCCTCCCTCTCTTTTTCCACTCTTAAATTTAACAGGGATCACTTTTCAGTTAAAATTTAAACACCTAAGAATAATTGTGTGTTAATTACAGAGTTCAACCACTAGTACTAGAACAACAACAACAACAACAAATACTAAAAAGGATAAAGTATTACATTGTACATCTAGAGTCAGGACAAGAGCTGATCAGTTCATTGTTTCTTATAGTGTCCCTTTCACTTCAACAGGTTTCCCCTTTGGTGCTCAGTTAGTTGTCACTGATCAGGGAAAACAAATGATATTTGTCTCTTTGGGACTGGCTTAATTCACTCAGCATGATGTTTTCCAGATTCCTCCATCTTGTTGCAAATGACTGGGTTTCATTGTTCCTTACTGCTGTATAGTATTCTATGGAGTACATGTCCCATAATTTCTTTATCCAAGAGACTAGTTGATATTTTTATGTCATGCAAAATGCTACAATCTCCCCAAGTTTTTAGATTTCTCCATAGCGAGTTCATATTACCATCAGACATTCCAGGGAGTGTGGGTGTAGCATTAACTTTAGCATAATAATTCTGTTTTTATAAAATCTGAAAGTGACTTTGACTCCCATAAATCTAAGTAATTAACAAATATTAAAAATGTCATGTCATGAATCTCTGTGCCTGTGATAGTATCTAATTTGTGAAAAACCATCTGTTTAGGTAGCTATTTACAATGTGACAAATAGCTTCTCTGTTGAAACCAGGAAACAGCCAAAATGGAATGACAAAGAAAACAACCTACTCAAGTAACCATTTCCAAACCTACAAAAACATGCATGCTTTCTCATGGGGAGATTTTTTAAATCAACTTTCTTGAGTTCTGTTCATTTAGTTACAAACTTATGCAACTTTATCAGTTCCACTTTCTCATCAAGGGTACAAGTATATCCTGAGAGGTATGCATTTGTGATTTTAATACAAAGGAAAGATGCTAGTGATCTATCTATCTGGTCCTTGAAATTGATCTGACCTATTAATAAATAATGCAGAAAGATAACTAGGCTATTGATGAAGATAATAAAATGTAACTGTTACTCTGGTGTTATGATCTAACTAGGAGAGTTTACATTGTGGGCATGCCATTGGAGTAGATTTCATTCCTGCTTCTGCCCTTACCAGCTGTCGTCATGAGCAACTTGTAGAATTTCTGAGCCCTATTTTCTTATTTTTGAAATCAGGCTATTAGAAATTTGCATACAGTGTTCTGATGCTTAAATGAATGTAAGAAATCTTGGTATGAACTCTGAAAGGATACATAGGAACAAAGGATGTATAGCCTAATAATTCTTTGTGATATAAATAATTACTTTTGTAGAACAGATCATACTGATTTTGGATTACCCCTGTGAAATCTTTAAGTCGGTTCTTGGACATAATGAAGTGCAGATGCATTCTAGAATGATGTATTTTTACTCCCAGGTGTATTATGACCTCTTCCCCCCATCCCTTAGCTCTATGATAAGGCTCTATTAAGTTATTTGAACTTAAAACACTTGCCATAAGCCATCTCTTATGGAGGCTCAGAAGACAGGCAAAATCATAAAATGTAGTTGTAGGATATTTGCTTAATATAAATTCTAGGAATAGAATGCCTTAGAATTTGCATTTATATATGATGTTTTCTTAGCTAACTTTTCTAAACTTCCAGGAGTTATAATTTAGCAGTTTTTAAGTAACTTATCATGAGATTGTTTATTATGTAGATAATCATTAAATACATGTTCTATTGCTTTTAGAATGTATAAGATATTTTCCTTCAGTTAAATATAGTGATAATTTGTATTACATAGTGTCTTCCCTGTATCTTTTTCACAAGGAAACTCAAAGGTCAAATTGAAATTATAGTGACTGTTTTAACCAATACAACATTGTTTCTTGAGTTATTCTTGTTCTATTTTATCAGAGTCACCTGGAGTCCTTGTTCATGGGGACCTTAGACCTCACCCCAGATTTACTGATTTAGAATTTTTAAATTCTGAACCATTTTAGACAAATATCGCTGCATTTTAGATAGAACACTGAAAATTAGTGGCTTAGGGTTTTGTAGCTTTGCTTTTTCCTCCCATTAAATTAGTTTTGCTTTTTCTGTTTCTGTCTTCATAGCCATATTGTCTATCTTGTAATAAATCACCCACAGCCTTTTTAGAAGTAGGCAGGAAAAATAATGAAAAACATAAATGTTCATTTGGAAAATGTTTTAAAAACCAAGACAGAGTCAGAGTGAAGAAAATAGTTGCTTCTAGTTGTCTTGTTTTTTCTTTCCTAAGGTGTAAGGTAAGAGCTGCAGCTCTTGCTTCGAAGGTGATGAGAAGGAGGAGTTACAGCTGGGACCCACATGCTCATATTTAATGCCCTGTCTGGTGGGGGACGATGATGCAGAAGCTATATAAAAGCCACAAAGATCAATAGATTTCACAAACTCTCCAAGAGGCCCTATCTTGAGGGTTTTTTTTTTTTTGCATTTAATTATCTCTCTTTAATTTGATTATAAAGTCCTTTCTCTTAAAACATACTTATTTAAAAGTAGCAAGAGACAGGAGTAGAGAGAGAGAGAGCTATCTGCTGGTTCACTCCCCAAATGCCTAAAATAGCTAAGACGAAGCTGGGCCAAAATCAGGAACTTGAAACCCTGTCTAAGTCTGGGTATGTGTGGCAGGGACCCAAGTATTTGATCCATATTCTGCTGAGTCCCATGGTATGCATTAGTAGGATGTTAGATTCAGAAGAAGATTCAGGACTCAGACCCAGGCACTCTGACATGGGATGCAGGCATCCTATGTGACATCTTAACCATTGTACCAAACACCCACCTCAAATCCTTTTTTTCCCACAGGTCAAGGACCCTTTGTTTTATCTCTTTAGCGTGGCACAGTATCTAGCACTTAAAACACAGTTGGAAGGATGGAAGAATGGAAAGATGGGAAGTGAGTTAATGGTATTGATAGGCATCAAGAATCCAAAATTTATGTATTGGTTTAGGTTCCTGAGAACCTAATTGTAAAATATGCCCAATAAGCCTGAGAACTCATATTATCAAATCTGCCTGTTTTTAAAAATACACATTATTGAGCCAAATTTAATGTACTTAAAACTATGTTGTAGCCTCTAGAACTCATCATTCCACTGACACTATTGAAGAGGATGAGTTAAATTGAAATGAGCAGATTTTTACCAGCACCTGTATCTGTGTGTGTAAGAGGTAGGGGTTTTGTCTCAGTGGGGACAACAGAGAGGGCCTAGCCATGAGGGCTCATCTAGGGTCAGATCAGTTGGTGGGCAGGGAAGCTAGAACATGGAAGTTATGGACAGAACCAATTTCCTTGACTCTTGCAAGACTGGTGGGGTCTTTCAGTAGCTGAGGTGTGTTGGAGAGAGCTGAGCTTCCACGTGTTGAAGTAGTTAAGACAACAAACCACAGTGAAGGCAACAGACAAGCCCTCAGTGACTTCCTCCTTCAGTGTAAGCAAGAGGCTAAGCTGGACAAAGTGTAAAATTCCACATAGACCCGTGCTTTCCTATCTTTTTTTTTTTAATTTATTTATTTGACAGGTAGAGTTGTAGACAGAGACTGAGAGACAGAGAGAAAGGTCTTCCTTCCATTGGTTCACTCTCTAAATGGCCTCTATGGCCGGTGCTGCGCCAATCTGAAGCCAGGAACCAGGTGCTTCTTCCTGGTCTCCCATGTGGGTGCAAGTGCCCAAGCACTTGGGCCATCCTCCACTGCCCTCCTTGGCCACAGCAGAGAGCTGAACTGGAAGAGGAGCAACCGGGACTAGAACCCGGCATCCATATGGGATGCCGGTGCCGCAGGCAGAGGATTAACCAAGTGAGCCACGGCACTGGCCCCGTATCTCTTTGAATATATGATTTCTGCTCCTGTGCCTGGAATGTGACATTTTTTAATCCCCCAAATTATATTAGAATACTAGCTCCAAGGCTTTAACAAATTATTGCTTTATTTATATATTATTGCACATTCATATCCTTAAACATTATAGAGTTTCATTTTGCATGTATCCCCACTTGTCTTTCAACACTCAGCCTAGGTGACAGCTGATTCACTGGGAGACCATGTGGCATAATGGACCAACCCATAGAACAGGAAGCTTCAAACCAGGGGTTCCAAATGATCAGTGAGTACTAATATTTCTGAGATCTGTGACTCAGGCAGACATTGGTAATTGATTTTAGATCCCCTCCACCCCTGCCTCTGGAGCCTAATGCAATTGCAGAATTCAAGGCAGCACGTCAGTAAATTGCTACCAACCAGGTAGTGGATGCAAAAAAAGAATCCTATTACTTGCAACGGACACTTTTGTTCTTTTTGTTCTCCTGGTCAGCAGTAACCTCTCACCCTTTAATTCTTTTTTTAAAAATGGGTTTTCATTCATTATTGAGTGGATATAGAATATTTATAAAGTGTAAGTAAGATACAAGTGATCACTGCCCTCAAACACCTATATAACACCATGCAGTTTAAAGAAAAGAACTTGAGGTTGTGAAGTCTCCTGCGGTCTCTCCCCAGTTCTGCCCCATTCTGTCTCCCACATTAGAGGTAACCACTCTCCCAAATTAGGGGTCATCTTAGCCTGTTTGGGACTATAACAAAATACCATAAACCAAATCAGCTTATAAACTTCTCACGAGTCTAGAGGCAGGGGAGTACAACATCAAGGCATCAGGGGATTTGGTGTCTCGTGAGGGCCTGTGGCCTGCCTCATAGGTGGTGCTGTTTTTATTGTACAATTTTTCACCACTGATATGGTGGAAGGGACAAGGCAGATTTCTGGGGCCTCTTCTAAAGGAACTGACTCCAGTCATGAGGGCAGAGCTCCATGTCCAAAGGGCCCATCTTCTAATACTATTGCTTTAGACTTTAGGGCCTCCATATTGAAATTATTGGAGAAGGGCAAAAACTTTCAGACCATAGCAGGGATTTATAATATTCTTGTTTTATGTTATAGTTGTATGATACATTCATATTATTTTTTAAGATTTATTTATTTGAGAGGTAGAGTAATAGGCAGGCAGAATGAGAGACAGAAAGGTCTTCCATCCACTGGTTCACTCCCCAAATGGTTGCAATGGCCAAAACTGGGCTGATCTGAAGCCAGGAACTTCGAGGTCTCACAGGCAGCGTAGGGGCCCAAGAACTTGAGCCATCCATCTTCTACTGCTTTCCTAGGCCAAAGCAGAGAGCTGGATTGGAAGAGAAGTAATCAGGACTTGCACAGGGGCCCATAGAGGATGCTGGCACTGCAAGCGGCAGCTTTACGCATTGTGCCACAGTACCAGCCCCACATTCATATTCTAAGCAATGTGCAGTTTACTTTGATATGCTTTTGAACTTAAAGAGCATCACACTGTATATATTATTTTAAAATTTTTTATATAAGGTTAACAAATTTCATATATATACACTTAAGAGCATAATATATATATATATCTATAAAATTTTTGAGACCATTTTAACGCTAAGATAAATGGGATTAGATTCATCTATTTGGGCAGGTGTCATTTATTTATGCTACTGTGTAGTTTTCCACTGTATTCATAATTCCAATGTGTTTATTCATTCCATCATTTGTATATTGTGACACTTCTATATTGTGATCGTGGGCTACTAAGAAAAATGTTTCTATGGATTACCTTGTACATGTCTTCAGGTGTAGAAGCTTTGTACCCAGGAGTGGAGCTGCTGGCCACAGGGTATGAACTTGCTCAGCTTTATTAGAAAATGCCAAATTGTTTTCTAAATTGGTTGTATCAATTTATACTTGCACCATCATTACATAGTAATAATTTTATTAAATTTTTAGAGAGGTGGAGAGAAGAGCTTCTTTCTGTTCATTCACTCTTCAGATGCCCACAACAGCCAGAGCTGTGCTGGAGCGGTGACGCAGGAGTTGGAAACTAATCAGATCTTCCACATAGGTAGCAGGGACCCAATCACCTGAGCCATCACCTGCTGCCTCTCATGGTGCACATTAGCACAAAGCTGGAGTCAGGGGTTGGTGAGCTGAAGCTGAGTGCAGACAAGCTGAGTACAGGATGCAGGCATCTTAATCAGTATCTTAACTAAAGGCAAATGCCTACCCCTATAAAGTAATTTTAAGGATAAATTTATATTCATGAAGTTGACTGATGATGCTAATTCATATAATATTTGCTGAATGCCAGACACTATAAACACTAACCATATACACTCATTCGTTCCTCAAGCATCCTTGACTCTCCTAGCTGTTGTGCATGCTTGCAAAATCCCAAATTATGACTTGGAAATGTTGCCAGCCTGCTGGATATGAAATGTTACCTTATTGTGGTTTTACTTTGTATTTCTCTGGTTCTTAATGAGTTTAAGCACCTTTTCCTATGTCTATGCTATCTTTCAAGTCCTTCCCCATTTTTAAATTGAGTTAATTTTTGTCATTCTGTAAGTCCTAATAACTTCATACTATTTAAAATTTTTATTGTAATGTCTTCTTAGATTAGATTGCAAGCTCCCTAAGAGACTAACAGTATCTTAGATTATTTGTGTTCTCCCAAAGACAAATATGAATTGAACATGATCATTGCACAAGAATATGTATTTAGCAAAATAATTATAAAAGAATGATTTTGCTTTATAAAATGGTAAGCTTTCCCCTGACACCAGACCTAGACAGTTTTCTCAGAGGTTAGCTCAATGCCTACTAGGGATGTTGCAAAAGAATTCCTTCATTGAGAAAGATGTTGAACTACATAATTGTTTTCTAACTACAAAATTTCTCAACCTCTGGGATAAACTCTGACCCATCTGGGCAAGTTCCCTTAATGTCCTGCTCTTAAACTTCGACCAGGCAGCTTCCTAGATTCCTTGATCAATTACTTAAAAAATCCAACTTCATCATGAAATAGAGCATAGCTATGCAGTCACGTGCATGAAGCATAAATGTACAGTACAATGAATAATTGTCTAATAATCCAAGTCCATTTCTAAGCAACCTCTATTGTGGTGGTAGGTTAGAGATTTGCTACCTTTCAAAATTCAGTCTTTTGGTGTGCTGTAGGAAGTGTTGGTGAACTATGATCTGTGGGCCAGATATGGCCCACTGCCTGGTTTTGCGAAGAAAAGTTTTATTGGAACATAATAATGCTCATTCATGATCATACTATTTGACTGCTTTCATGCTATGACAGAAAAGTTGAGCATTTGAAGTATAGATCATATGGCCTGCAAATCTAGAAGTACTTGTCTTTGCTGTCTGGCCTTTAATATGAAATGTTTGTCAAACTCTGTTCTGGACTCTGACTTGGAGAAGCATAATCACCTCTGTATCCTGTGGGATTTTCTCTCTTAATAAAGCTAGTCTATCAAACTTCTATTTGAGAACAGGAAGTTAAATAATTATAACATTCAAAAATATTAAACTATATGATCTATTTTAATGAAATCATAAGAATAGTCAGAAACTAAACCCAAAGCAAATTATCTCTAAATCTTGACCTCCTTAAGGATCTGCTGAATTGCATCAAAAACATTTCATAACTAGAAGACTGGAGCAACCCAATAATTTTTTAGGTCACAGGGTATAACTAATTGAATAGAAAAAGGGATCAACATTTTGAGAATATGTCCCTGGAGAAGGTAACACCTGAAAGAGATTGAGTTTTTTGATTAACTTATTCCTTAGTGAGTCGAGGTTAAACATCCAAATGGATGATAAGACCTAGAAGGAAATAGAGTAGAGCACACATGATTCTTTAATTGACATTTGGAAAGTACTTATGCACACTCCTAGCTTTCTTCACCCTTGGGAATGAAGCTCAGTCAAAGCCAAACTCAAAGTGACCACTGTCCATGCGTTTGCTACTTGAACACAGGTCTTTTGGCTTCAATTCTTTTTTAACAAAGATCAAGTTCCCTTTAGCAAAACCAATTTAATTTTCTTTGGACAATCCCATATATGAAAACAAGGAATAACTTACAGGGGAAATGCATTTGAAGATAAATGATTCTATGAAGTTCATTTTTTTTTTTTTTGACAGGCAGAGTGGACAGTAAGAGAGAGAGACAGAGAGGTCTTCCTTTGCTGTTGGTTCACCCTCCAATGGCTGCTGCGGCTGGCGCGCTGCGGCTGGCACACCGTGCTGATCCGATGGCAGGAGCCAGGGGCTTCTCCTGGTCTCCCATGGGGTGCAGGGCCCAAGCACTTGGGCCATCCTCCACTGCACTCCCTGGCCACAGCAGAGAGCTGGCCTGGAAGAGGGGCAACCGGGACAGAATCCGGCACCCTGACCGGGACTAGAACCCGGTGTGCCGGCGCCGCAAGGCGGAGGATTAGCCTAGTGAGCCGCAGCGCCGGCCTTGAAGTTCATATTTTTAAAAATATTGTTATACAAGTTTTATGTATTTCATATGTACAGATTTAGGAACATAGTGATACATTCCTCCCACCCAAGCTCTAACCTTTCTTCTTTCTCCCTCTCACATTCCCACCCTTAATTTTTATAGAGACCTATTTTCAGTTTATTTAATAATCATATAGTTAACCCTACACCAAGTAAAAGAGTTCAACAAATAGTATGAAAGAAAAAAAAACTTAACAGTAGAGACAGGCCTGTAAACAATCAGCAGATCTTAAAATGTCCATTTCACTCCAAAACATTACAGTTTAGGTAATCAATTACCTTGGATCAGAAAAAGCATATGATATCTGCCTTCTTGGGAATGGTTTATTTCACTAAGTATAATGATTTCCAATTGCATTCATATTGTTCCAAAATACAGGATTTTTTTTTTTACAGCTGAGTAGTATTCCTTAGTGTATCTGTGCCATAATTTCTTTATCCAGTCAACAGTTGATAGGCATCTGGGTTGGTTATTTATCTTAGCTATTGAGAATGGTGCTGCACTGAACATAGGGGTACATACAAATAACTCTTTAAGATACTGATTTCTTTTTGTTTGGGTAAATTCCCAGGAGTGGGAGGACCAGATGATATGGTAGATCTATATTCAGATTTCTGAGATATCTCCATTCTATTTTCCACTGTGGCTGCACCAGTTTACATTCCCACCAACAGTGATTAGGGTAACTTTTTCCCACACCAGCATGTGTTGTTTGTTGATTTCTATATGAGGGCCATTCTAATTTGAGTGAGGTGAAATCTCATTGTGCTTTTGATTTGCATTTCCCTGATGGCTTGTGATCCTAAGAATTTTTTCAAGTGTCTGTTGGCCATTTGAATTTCCTTTCTTGAAAAATGCCTGTTCATGGCCGGCGCCACGGCTCACTAGGCTAATCCTCCGCCTTGTGGCGCCGGCACACCGGGTTCTAGTCCCGGTCAGGGCACCGGATTCTGTCCCGGTTGCCCCTCTTCCAGGCCAGCTCTCTGCTGTGGCCAGGGAGTGCAGTGGAAGATGGCCCAAGTGCTTGGGCCCTGCACCCCATGGGAGACCAGGAGAAGTACCTGGCTCCTGCCATTGGATCAGCGCAGTGCGCTGGCCACAGCGCGCTGGCCACGGCGGCCATTGGAGGGTGAACCAACGGCAAAAGGAAGACCTTTCTCTCTGTCTCTCTCTCTCTCACTATCCACTCTGCCTGTCAAAAAAAAAATGCCTGTTCAAGTCCCTTGCCCACTTCTTAACTGGATTGTTTGTTTTGTTTTCATTGAGTTTCTTGAGCTCTTTACATATTCTGGATGTTAACTCTTTATCAGTTGCATAGTTTGTATATATATTTCCTCTCATTATGTCAGTTGCCTCTTCACTTTCCTGAGTGTTTGTTTTGCAGTGCAGAAGCTTCTCAGCTTGGTGTAATCCCATTTGTCAATTTTGGCTTTGCTTGCATCTATTTCTGGGGTCTTATCCAAGAAGTCTTTGCCTATGCCAATGTCTTGCAAAATTTCCCCAATGTTCTCTAATAATTTGATGGCATTGGGTTGTAGATTTAGGCCTTTGATCCACTTTGAGTGGATTTTTGTGTAAGGTATAAGATATGGGTCTAATTTCATACTTTTGAATGTAGAATCCAGTTTCCCCAGCACCGTTTGTTGAAGAGACTGTACTTTCTCCAGGGATTGATTTTTTGCTCCTTTGTTAAAGATGAGTTGGTTGTAGATTGATTTCTGGAGTTTCTATTCTGTTCCATTGGTCTACATGTCTGCTTTTGTGCCAGTACCAGGATCTTTGGATTATTACTTCCATGTAGTATGTCTTGAAATCAAATATTGTTGTGATGCCTCTGGCTTTGTTTTTGCTGTGTAAGATTGCTATAATTATTTAGAGTCTTTTGTGTTTCCATATGTATTTTAGCATTTGCTCTAGATATGCAAAAAATGTCGTTGGTATTTTGATTAGGATTGTATTGAATCTCTAAGTTGCTTTTGGTAGTATGGTTATTTTGATGATATTGATTATTTCAATCCATGAACATGGAAGATTTTTCCATTTTTTAATGTTGTCTTTTTATTTCTTTAGTGTTTTGTAAATTTTATCATAAAGATCTTTGACATCCTTGGTTAAATAGATTCCAAGATATTTAATTCTTTTTGGAGCTATTGTGAATGGGATTGATCTTTTTTTATTTTGGACAGGCAGAGTGGACAGTGAGAGAGACAGAGAAAAAGGTCTTCCTTTTCTGCTGGTTCACCCCTCAATGGCTGCCACGGCTGGCATGCTGCTGCCAGATTGGTGTGGTGTGCCAAAGGCAGGAGCCAGGTGCTTCTCCTGGTCTCCCATGCGGGTGCAGGGCCCAAGCACTTGGGCCATCCTCCACTGCCCTCCTGGGCCACAGCAGAGAGCTGGACTGGAAGAAGAGCAACTGGGACAGAATCTGGTGCCCCAACTGGGACTAGAACCCAGGGTGCTGGCACCACAGGCGGAGGATTAGCCTATTGAGCCGTGGTACATTGTGTATACAAAGGCTATTGATATTTTTGTGTTGACTTTATATTCTGCCACTTTACTAAACTCTTCTATGCGTTCCAGTATCTCTCAGTGGAGTCTTTTGGATCCCCTTAATATAGAATCATGCCATCTGCAAATAGGGATAGTTTGAATTCCTGGTTCCCAATTTGTATCACTTTGATTTCTTATTCTTGCCTAATGGCTCTAGCTAAAATTTCCAGGACTATATTGTATTTTATCAAATGCTTTCTCTGCATCTGTTGAGATAATCATAAGGTTTTTGTTCTTCAGTTTTTTAATGTGATGTATCACATTAATTGATATGCAAATATCGAACCATATTTGCATATTAGGGATAAATCCTACTTGGTCTGCGTTAATGATCTGTCTGATGTGTTGTTGGATTCAATCACCTAGTATTTCCTTGAGGATTTTTGCATCTGGTACAGAAATCCAAAATAAACAGGAATATTTATGCAAAAATGCCAGGTCCAAGTCATTACTTAATAGTCACCTTGAATATAAATGGCCTCAACTCTCCAGTTAAAAGCTAGAGACTGGCTGAATGGATTAAAAAACAGGACCCTTTTATTTCCTACCTACAAGAAACACATCTCACCACCAAAGATATACTCAGACTGAAAGTGAAAGAATAGAAAAAGATATCCCATGATAATGGAAAGCAGATATTGCCATCCTAATATCAGACAAAATAGACTTTAACACAAAAGCTGTTAAAAGAGACAAATAGGTTACTATGTAGTGATTAAGGGATCAATTCAACAGGAAGATGTGACTATAATAAAATATACACATCCAATTACAGGGCACCTGGCTATTTAAAAGAAATGTTAATGGAACTAAAGGCAGACATGGACTCCCATACAATAGCAGTGGGGAACTTCACCCCACTTTCATCTACGGACAGGTCAACAAGACAGAAAATCAACAAAGAATTAACAGTGCTAATCGACAGTATGGGTCAAATGGACCTAACTGATATATATAGAACTTTTTATCCCACAGATGTAGAATACATATTTTTCTCATCACTGCATGGAACATTCTCTAGGATAGACCATATGCTAGGCCAGGTCTCAGCAAATTAAAAAATGTAGAAATCATACCATGCATCTTCTCTGACCACAATGGAATGAAGCTGGAAATTAACAACTCAAGAATCTCCAGATCATGTGCAAGCACATATAAACTGAACATGTTCCTGAATGAATGGTGGGTCATATAAGAAATCAAAAGAAAAATCAAATAATTTCTGGAAGCAAATGAAGATGACAGCAAATCATATCAAAAGTTATGGGAGACCGGGAGGAAGCACCTGGCTCCTGGCTTCGGATCAGCGCAGCACCGGCCGTGGCGGCTATTAGGGGAGTGAACCAACAGAAGGAAGACCTTTCTGTCTGTCTGTCTCTCACTGTCTATAACTCTACCTGTCAAACAAACAAAAAGTTATGGGATACAGCAAAAGCAGTGTTGAAAGGTAAGTTTCTAGGAATCAGTGCCTACATGAGGATATTGGAAAGATAACAAACGAGTTATCATTATATCTCAAGGACCTAGAAAAACAACAATAAACCAAACCCCATATTAATAGGAGGAAAGAAAATATTAGGGAAGAAACAAAATTGAAACAAAAAAATCAAAAAGATCATTGAAATCAAGAGCTGTTTTTGAAAAATTATACAAAATTGATGCACCAATGGCCCTAGTAACCAAAAAAAAAAAAAAAAAAAAAAAAAAAGAGGGAGAATGGGAGAATAACCAAATTAGTAAAATCAGAGATGAAAAAGGAGATGTAATGACAGATACCACAGAAATAAAAAGTATCATCAGGAATTACTTCAAAGAGCTGTATGCTAAGCAATTGGGAAACTAGAAGAAATAGATTCCTAGACACATACAAAGTTCATCTTTTAAAATTCCAGTGTAATCTTTACTCCCAGATGTATTTCAGTCTAAAAATCTCTAATGGTCAGAAGTTGAGTACCTTTTGTTGTGCTGCTTGAGGCAATGAATGAGTTGTAATCTGAGAAAGAGATATCAGTTCAAGCCTGATTATATGGCCTCACTTATCCTGCCCTTCCCAATTTAAATAAATAATTGTATATAAAAGCACCTTGCTTTTCAAAGTTTACTTTTAAAGAATGCTTGTTGTGGGCAGAGTGAAAAATGGAATACTTTAAAATAGCAATCTCTGAAATATATAGAGAATTGTTTTTCTATCCTCACAGGAACAATTACTGGGAGAGTAACTCTTTGGAAACATTCCCTACATATGCAGAGTAGAGACTCACAAGGTTGGAAATCAGGAGACTACAGATGCAAACAGAAACCCTCTCAGAGAAAACTGATCCATGTGCATGGACTTGCATATTTGTTTTATTAGTAGTTGCTTTATATCCTTCATCAAAGCAAGTTATAAGTGACAACGGGACAGTGAGACACAGTGATTGAGAGACAGTGTTTGTCATCAGCCGGATCTGGGCTCCATTCCTAGATTTCTCACTTTACAATCATGAAACCTTGGGAAAATGTTCTCTCAGAAGCTCAGGCACCTAACCTGGATATTGAAAATAATAATATTGATCCATACCCTGATGTTGGGTATTTGATGAAATACATGGGGAGTCTTAGTAAAGGAATGGGAGAAAAATGATGATTCATGTGCAAGTTAGAAGGCTAGAGGTAAAGCCACTAACTCCTAGTCCTGATTTTTTTTTCTGATTACCATTCTGACTTCTTGAAGGTAATAGCTTTTAGCTTTTTTTTTTTTTTTTAGAAGAAAAAAAGGGGCTTGTGCTGTGGTGTAGCTGGTAAAGCTGCCACCTGCAGTGCTGGCATCCCGTATGCCTGTCAGTTCCAGTTCCAGCTGCTCTGCTTCTGATCCATCTCTCTGCTATGGCCTGGGAAAGCAGTAGAAATGGTGCAAATCCTTTTGCCCCTGCACCCATGTGAGAGGTCTGGAAGAATTTCCTGGCTTCAGATCAACCTACCTCTGGCTGTTGCAACCTTTTAGGGGAATGAACCGTAGGATAGAAGACCTCTCTCTGTGCCTCTGCCTCTGTCTCTCTAACTCTGTCTTAAATAAATCCTTAAAAAAAAGAGGAAAAAAATATTGGCTTCTTTCAGCTATATGTTTTAAGTTCCAGTGATGTTAAAAATTCGTAACCTGTACTAATCTGTACTGTAGCCACTGCACTGACTTTTCTTACGTATCAATGCTGTTGGATGCATTGAGTAGAGGAGCTAAGTAGTAGAACAGTAGTAACAGTTAATGAGTGCTTACTGTGTATCAGGCACTACCTATTCATGCATTGGTCCCCATAAAACCATATAAAGTAGCAATGTTATTATCCCTGTTCTACAGGAAGGGTATAGAAGTGCCAAGAAGTAAAGTAGCTGTTCAGGTTTCATATCCAGGAATGCCCCAAACTCCAGGGTCCAGTGCTGTTCTGGGAGTGTCCCTGTGTCATAGCTGCTCAGACTTCCTCTGCTGTTGTGACCAGTCATGGAAATTGGTTGTTGGTCCTTCAAGGCTTTCTGCAGCTCTGCGACCCATCAGAGAGCTTGTATGAGTTACACTTAGGTTTCATTATCATCCCCAGAAATGATTTGGAAGGAAGACAGCTTGCTGCTTCAGTTTAGTTTTCCTTCTGGGCCTTTCACTGGGGGCATTAAGGGGTAGGGAATCCATAATTATTGGAATCTGTTGGGATACATTTTATGGACTCTTGTTTGGACAGGAGTGACTTTTAACATGAAGAGCTTATTTGAATTTGTCATAAAATATTGGTTTCCAGGGGCTGGCACTGTGGCACACTAGGTTAATCCTCCACCTGCAGCGCCAGCATCCCATATGGGTACCGGTTCTAGTCCCAGTTGCTCCTCTTCCAGTCTGGCTCTCTGCTGTGGCCTGGGAAGGCAGTAGAGGATGGCCCAAGTGCTTTGGCCCCTGCACCAGCATGGGAGACCAGGAAGAAGCACCTGGATCTTGGCTTCAGATTGGCGTAGCTCCAGCTGTTGCAGCCATTTTGGGGGTGAACCAATGGAAGGAAGACATTTCTCTCTGTAATTCTGTCAAATAAATAAATATTTTTAAAAAATTGGTTTCCTTAAAGAACTAGCCTAAGGACTAATTTAATTACAGTTTTGTTTTTTCTTTTCAATCCTTTCACCTTCAGGGCCCACTCACTCATCATTTAACTTTTTCCCTCTATTTTTTCTCTTTTTTTTTTGGATTTCTTTCTTTTCTTTACCTTTCCTGACTACTTGTCCTTTGGGGTAACTTTTTTTTCCTTGCAGAATAAACTTTGGAGCACTCGCAGGAGATGAGAAGAAGATGAGCAACTGTTAGGATATGAGAAAAATATCCGAGCAGTGGTATTTAAGGTGACCCCTTAGGGACACCTTGCCAAATGTCTCTTAGAGGGGATAAACAGGTATTCAGTAACATTTAGAATCAGAAGGAACTCTAATGACAGTTTTGTCCTCATTTTTGCAGCTCAGCAAAATGAAGAAAAACTACTTAGTGACAAAGGAAGGGCTATAGATTTCTGTGCATCTGTTGTTTTATACTGACAGTTCACTGGGAAGAGCCAAAAACCGTGAGCAAGAGGCAATCCTCAGAATTGTCACATGGTTGAAAGACACAGCCTGACATCCTTTACTTGCTGTTTGGATTCTTCCATAAAGAGATTCTATATGTTGGAGAAACATTTTTCTAAGTTTTATGTGGGAAAAAGAAAAAAGTTCCATCGTAGCAAACAGGTGCTGACATTGTGGCGCAGTGGGTTAAGTCACCACCTGCAATGCCAGCATCCCATATGAGCACATCCAGCTCCCTGCTAATGTACTTAGGAAAGCAGAAGATGGCTCATGTATTTGGGTCCCTGACACTCATGTGGGAGACCTGAGTAGAGTTCCTGGGTCTTGGTTTTGGCCTGGCCCAGCCCTCGTTTTTGCAATCATTTTGGGAATGAACTAATGGATAGAAGATTTTTTCTGTCTCTCTCCATCTCTATAACTCTGCCTTTCAAATAAATACATAAATCTTTTTTAAAAAGTTTGGTAATAAAGAGTAATATTATTTTGTAATATAATTGCTTAGTATTCAGATTTATAAGTTTAATGTCTTTTCACTTCCTCCCACAAAATGAATTTTAGCATCTATAAAGAATATTTTATAACCTGTTACTCATATTAATATTTATCATTCAGCAATTGTGATTTTCTGTCTTAAAACTCACTTATGATCAGAATCATTCTCGTGCTGTCACAAATGAAATGGACTGGCCATTGATCTTGACTTTAGAAGATAATGCATAACATTAAAAAATTTCTTTGCCACAGAAAAGAGCTTCAATGGACTTAAACACTTTTGGTGATAAGTGACAGTGTATGTATGCTTGAGTTTTTCTCTAGGATCTTAAAATACTCTAAGGCAATGTGAATCAACGAGATGGGCAAATGTAATTTAATCCATGTGTATACAAATTTAAAAATACCTCCAGAATATTTAGTGTTGTCTTCTGCCACCACAGAGAATCAAAACCCAAGAGTCCTGTAACTCCTGTAATGAATCTTTTCTGAACTGTTTTGTGGCTGGAAGTTGCATGGAAGAGTAGGAAGACCTAGACAGGAGTTCTGGAGATTCAAGTTCATGGGAGCTCTGCCCTTGAGCTCATCATGTTTGGGAGCAGACAGTGTTACCTCTATGGCCCAAAGTTCTCATTTGTAAACTTGGGGTTATGGCTTTGGTCAGTGATTGCCAGCCATGCTGTGCATCCTAGTCGGTTTGGCAGCTTTTGTTTTCCCAAGAGTTTATTAGTTTTAAAATGTTGGAAGAGTTTTACAGTGAATACCCACCACACAGAGCCTGTGATTAGTATTATATGAAGCTTATTTTATCACATATCTATTTATCAATCCATTAGTTAGGAAGCCTCTAACATACAGAGTCATTCACATACTCATATACATTGTGAAATATATATACATGGGGTTCAGGAGGGTGAAGAAAGGAGATTTCTATATTTTATATACTTATATAGTTTGAGATCTTATTTTAGCAATGAATATGTATAGATGAATACTATTGCTACATCTATTACTAAAAAAAAAATCTCATAAAAATGCACATACGTGGGGCTGGCACTGTAGTGCAGCAGGTTAACGTCCTTGCCTAAAGCGCCGGCATCCCATATGGGCACCGGTTCTTGTCCCAGCTGCTCCTCTTCTGATCCAGCTCTCTGCTATGGCCTGGGAAAGCAGTAGAAGATGGCCCAAGTCCTTGGGCCCCTGCACCTTCGTGGGAGACCTGGAGGAAGCTCCTGGCTTCGGATTGGCGCAGCTCCAGCTGTTGCAGCCAACTGGGGAGTGAACCATCAGATGGAAGACTCTCTCTCTCTCTCTCTTTCTCTCTCTCTCTCTGCCTTTCCTCTGTCCATGTAACTCTGACTTTCGAATAAATAAAATCTTTTTAAAAATGCACAAACATATATATCCTGGACCTCTACCTCCCAAAGCTTGTTAAACAGTAGATCTGGGTTGAAGTTTCTGTATTTTTAAATGGAATGTCCAGGATTGAGAACACAGCACTATGCCATCCCTGAAGTGCATTAAGGTTTAATATTGTAAGAGCCCATGAACTCTCCTTTATTGCCAACTGAAATTTCCACCTGTAGTAAAGTGGTTCTGGTTTCTTCTAGATAGGCTTTGAATTCTTCCTTGTTCCTACCAGGCTTGCAGCCGAGTGCTGCTGTTGGCGTAACGATGAGTCTGCAGCCAGTGGAAGGGAACTTCCCCTGTGTAGGTGGAGAAAACCTCAGATCCGTGTGCAGATGGATTTCCTACTCATTTTTTTTATTATTGATTCTACCGTGACAGCTGTTTCAGACACCCATTCTTAAGCCCTTAAAACCATCTCCTTTGTCTCTTCTCCATAAATGATCTGCTAGTTTTCTGAGATTGGGAGCATTGTCAGCCTAATGTCCTTTTGGCTTGCCATTCACACTGTATCAACCGAGTTCAGATGCTCCCTTCAGGGGATATCCCTTTGACCCCAAATCTGGTCTGGATATGCCAGGCTTCCCAAACACCCTTGCCTTTCCTTCTTCCAGATTCTTCCCCAGCCATACTGCCGTTGCTTATCTCTGCTCTGTCTTGCTCACCACGTTGCTTTGTTCATCTCTCTGCTCCTAGTTGGTAACACATAGTAGATATTGCTCTGTAGGTTCTAGATACTTGCCACTCCATTTCAGTGATCTATGTCCATGTGAATTTTTGGAGTGTTCTTAATAGGACTTTTATGCCCTGAGAAGACAATTTGCATTTGCCAGCAATTTAAATATTAGTGTTTACTTTGTTGCAATTATGAATTCAAAAGCCTGATTTTTCCCCCCAAGTTATAAGTTTAACAGATTTTATTTTTCAATTTATAAATATTAATAGTCACAATGACTTTGTTGGCTATTATTTGACTTCATTTAATTATTTTTCCCTAAAAAATTTAATGAATTAATAATTTTATGTTTTAGACTTCCTTTGCCTTCCTAGTAAACAAAAATATTCCTAATTCTTACAAATACAGTACATTAAATGTTTGAAAACAATGAAACTAAAGTTCTCCTGGTCAGTTCAGTATGGTAACATATTTAACAAAATTCTGCTGTATCTTTTTATTTGAAATCACAAGTCTCAGCTATTCAATCACAAACTTTACCTAGAATCACAGTTCTTGTCTATTAGATACACTAAGGTGCTGGGTTCTCTTAAACAACATAAACACTCTAAAATCCAAACACAATATTAATATGACAGCTTGGAGTTAAAACATTATTTTCATTTATTTCTGAGCTCCCCAAGGCACAGTTAGTGATTGTTTTGCTACAAAGGGCCTCTTCATTATCCCCTGCTATAGATGTGTGTTTTGGATTTCTATTTAAAAAGACAACATTTAATTAATGGTAATTAATTTGTGATCACTTTCTTTTGGTTAGCCAAATTATCAGAGCTTCTTATCAGCATAATTAGTGTTACCAAAATGGATTGATATAATTCTAAACAAAAGGAAATAAATTGTTCCTGTTTGTGTGCAGCTTAACCAGAGCCAAGTGCACAATTTCTGTTAGGCTTATTGGCAAACTGGAAGTGGTTCTTCAGATTCATCATTCTGTTTGAGGATGTCGTGTTGGGGACTATAGCTCAGTGGTCTATTTCCATCTGTTTGGGACTGCTATTATCCAATGCCTTTACTTCCTACATGTCTTCTCTCTGGACCGTAAACATTTTTCATATTACTAATGTTAAAAAAACTCGTGCTTGATTTGCTTCTTCCTCTTACAATCATCTAGCCTTCCAATGGCATTCAGACTTTTTGACTGTGACATGTAGAAATTACCTATTTTCCATTTACTACCAAAAAATACAACTTCTGTGCCTCTTCCCTACTTTACCCTGTAAAAAGCCAATGGATTATAGTTGAATACCATGGATTATTCTTCGCATTGCCTAATCTGCCCTCATTGTTATCAATCTGCCTATATGGCTTCTTTGTCACAGCCTTTAGCTACTTATCTTCTTTCCTCTTTGACTAGTCATAAGTCATTCTGTAATTCATTTTCTTATGGAGACTGTGGGAGCATAATAAGGAGTACAGGTTTTAAAGTCAGACCAGGGTTTGAATCTCAGCTCCATCATAACCAGCTGTGTGACCTTGGGCAGTGCTGAATTTGCTGAGCTTCAGTTTCCTCAATTGTAAAGTGGAGTAGTAATATCTTAGGTATACCTTGTTTTGATCAATAGAAGGACAATCCATTGTGAATATAGTATCTAGTAAGGTGACTAATACATAGACTCTTCTCTTTGTAGTTTGTAATAATATGTACAGTATCCAACATTTGCTGAGGCATCCTCTTTCCCACGAAGCAGTCAGCTTTCATTCTATGTTGTGCAGGCCCCATTGGTTTAGCCATTCAGTGAGGCCACAGGGTGGCAATGGTAGAGAACATTTGAAATAAGAATCTCAGAAAAAGCCAGGGAGCAGAGAAGGCAGCTAAGCCCAACTCAGCTTTTATAACCAACCTTCTTATGAGAACTTGTGGCACACTCTCAATGACCTAAAAACCTCCCACCATAATACCACCTCCTAAACACCATAATTGGATTAAGCCTCCACCCTCCTAGCACCATCAATCCATGACTTTGGGCTTTAAACATTTGCATGAATTCAGGAGGTACATCCTGTTTAAGCCACAGCCAAGTTCCCAACCTCCATACTCCTGCTTCTACCAGTGTGTTAAATTTCTTTATCTGGATGTACCATTAATCCAAGATACAGAATTATTCAAGCAGTGTTCTGCCTGTGGTTACTTCCTTGGTTAACAGAATCTTAGTCCTCACAGTGGTTCTGAGATTGGAGGCTTCCTTTCTTTTCCCTTGTATCCATCCAATCTGTGTCTTGAGCACTCTGTTATGGGTTTTGCCTGAAATAAGTGAGGATTTCTCTTAAGGAAGGGTGGTTGGTTCTATGATAACAGGAATAAAGAGTGAAGAAGGGGTATTTCAGGGGACCCCCAGGAAAGGTGGGATAAAGCCATGCCTTGTTTTCTCAAATTCCAATTCCCCATATTCAGTAGATTCTACTTATGAAGTATCTTATCCCCATCCTTCTCCATTCTCAGCACAACTCTTTTGCTCATCCAAGTATTCCAGGCAGTAGTTTTGGCTGGGTATTCCTAAGAGTTTCCCACGTCTGTTTCCAGTCAAGCCATCTTCTATGCAGCTGACAAGGTCACTTTCTGAAGCACAAATCTGATGACCTCTCTCCATTGCTTAAAAATCCTGATTGACCACACCAATCAGGATTCAGTCTAGGGGACAAAGGACACTCTGGGTATTTTAATTAGGAATGAATTTAATGGAGGGGAGGAGGTTGTTGAGGATACTAGAATCGGAGGAAGTTAGAGAAGCAGGTGCAGGATTGATCCACCAATGTCTACTTCTAAGGTCTTTACTGGCAGTCTGGAGTTCTGAGAATGTCCAGCCATAGCTGAGAGTTCATGAATCTGGAATCTAATGATGCTACTGCCTTGCACTTGCCTTTCTTCACTTAGATGATGGGGGCCGATGCTGTGGCTTAACAGGCTAATCCTCCACCTTGCAGCGGTGGCACACCGGGTTCTAGTCCCGGTTGGGGCGCCGGATTCTATCCCGGTTGCCCCTCTTCCAGGCCAGCTCTCTGCTATGGCCAGGGAAGGCAGTGGAGGATGGCCCAAGTCCTTGGGCCCTGCACCCGCATGGAGACCAGGAGAAGCACCTGGCTCCTGGCTTCGGATCAGCGAGAAGCGCTGGCTGCAGTGGCCATTGGAGGGTGAACCAACGGCAAAAGGAAGACCTTTCTCTCTGTCTCTCTCTCTCTCTCACTATCCACTCTGCCTGTCAAAAAAAAAAAAAAAAAAAAAAAAAAAAAAAAAAAAAAAAAAAGATGGGCCCTGGAATGGTGCTGCAGAGAAATATTACATCTCAATGACCTTGTTTGTTACCATGGAAAATAGTCAATAAAAGTCAGGAAAATCTCCACCTCATTTCCACCTTCCAGAGGTTATGCAGTGGTGTCTAATTCATAGAACTGAGTTGTCATTCATAGTCCTAGCTTGAAGGAATCTGATAAATGTTAAGTTTTAGTGTGGCAGTGTCTGTGTAGCAAAGGAGACCAGAGGAACAAGGAGTTGAGGGTGAGAAGCACATTCTGTGGCCTCATTGCCACCAGGCTGGTCATTCATTGCTTATAGTAAATGCAATCTCACCTTCAGAGCTGCATGTGACTTTGTCACTGCCCATCACGTTTTTGCTTTACCCCTTGTCTTCTGCCGTGTATAATGTCTGTCACTGGCAGGTGCTAAACAGACATTTGTGGAATGCATAAAGGAAGAAAAATATCCACTCTTAGGCCTATTATTTCTTACTTTATGGCTGTAACTTGATCAGGAATGGCCTTCCTGGCCTGACCTAACTTCTACCTGCTACAGTCCTGCCCTTTTTCTGATAATCTTCTGAAATCCCCTCAGACACCTCCTCTCCCTAGTTTTTTTGTTGCTCTTTGTGCCTCTATATTAGAGCTTTCTACCATCTGCCAACGTTGGGTGCAGCCACGTAGTCACATTTTTTACCTGCTGTGTTGAGACCTTCTGGGAAACAGTGACTGTTTGCTTCGCTGATCAACACCCTCCCTCCACCTGCCCTTGTGCTGGCTCTACCACTTCCTCTTCCCTCTCTCCAGATCGAGCAACTGCAATTCTCCTCTCCTAAGGACATTTGTTTGCCTCTTGTATTCTCCTGTAATTGCAGTTGAAGTGTGCTAATTTACAGATGTAGTTAAATCTTTGGTAGCTGCTTGTCTCCTGTCCTTACTTCTGTTAGCACCCTACGTGCTGTTTTTATCCTCCAGGGACACATGTTTCCTATTTTAGCTCTAGGCAGTAATACAAAATAATATAAAAAGGGGAGGAGCCTTAGGAGAAAGAAGTACCTTTTTTTTTTTTTTTTTTTTGACAGGCAGAGTGGACAGTGAGAGAGAGACAGAGAGAAAGGTCTTCCTTTGCCGTTGGTTCACCCTCCAATGGCCGCCGCGGTAGGCGCGCTGCGGCCGGCGCACCGCGCTGATCCAGTGGCAGGAGCCAGGTGCTTCTCCTGGTCTCCCATGGGGTGCAGGGCCCAAGCATTTGGGCCATCCTCCACTGCACTCCCTGGCCTCAGCAGAGAGCTGGCCTGGAAGAGGGGCAACCGGGACAGAATCCGATGCCCCGACCGGGACTAGAACCCGGTGTGCCGGCGCCGCAAGGTGGAGGATTAGCCTAGTGAGCCGTGGCGCCGGCCAGAAGTACCTTTTTTTAAAATTTCTTTTAAGTTTTTTTTTTTTTTTTTAGTGGAATTCAGAATAGGTTCACAGTGTTCTGGCTTGTCAGGTCTTACCAATGGAAACTGTATGAGAGAAATAGTCTATTCCTCTAACCTTCATAATTTAGACATATGATATATCTGTCACAATGAATTCCTTGGAACTTGGCTTTTAGTGGGTTATGAGGAATCTTCTCACCTCTCCCCTTCCTCTCTCTCTCCCCCCCCATCTCTCTCCCCCCCATCTCTCTCACCCCCTCGCCTCTTTCCCCCCCTCGCCTCTCTCCCCCCCTCGCCTCTCTCCCCCCCTCGCCTCTCTTTCTTCTCTTCTCCTCTCTTCTTTCTCCTTCTCCTCCCTCCTTTCTCCTTCTCCTTCTCTCTCACATCTACTTCATATAACAAATTTGTTAAAGGGCTACCCTAGACTTCAGGGAAATTTTCAGAGTAGGTTTTTTTTTTTTTCTGCAGCAAAATTAAGAGGGTGCAGATATTTCAATGTACCCTCTGCCCCATACACATGTCTCCTCCATTATCAACATCTCCCAGCATGGAAGTATATTTGTTGCAACTGATCAATTTATGCTGACACATCATGATCACCTAGAGTCTATAACATACATTGTTCACTCTCCTATGGTGCATTCTGTGGGTTTAGACAAGCTTATAAAGACTTGTATCCACCATTGTAGTATCACACAGAATGCTTTCACTGCCCTAAAACTGACCTTTGCGGCACTTATTTATTCCCCCTCCCCTCCATCCCTCTTGCAATCATTCATCTTTTTACTGTCCCCATAATTCTGCCTTTTCCAGAGAGTCATATAGTTAGAATCAAGCAGTATGTTGGCTTTTCAGATTGGCTTCTTTTACTTGGTAATGTTCATGTAAGATTCCCACATGACTTTTCATGACTTGATAGCTCATTTCTTTTTAGTGTTGAATAATATTAGGTTGTCTGGATGTACCACAATTTATTTATCCATTCACTCACTAAAGGAATATTTTGATTGCTTCCAAGCTTTGGCAATTATAAGTAAAACTGCTATAAACACACACATTCAGGTTTTTGTGTGGATATATGTTTTCAACTCATTTGGTTAAATACCAGAGTGTGATTGCTGGATTCTATGGTAAAAGTATGTTTAGTTTATAAAAAGCTGCCAAATTGTCTTCCAAAGTGGATGTATCATTTTATATTCCACCAGCAATGCAGATTTATTTTTGTTAGAGGTTCAAAAGACTTCTTAAAAATTCATAAAAGGAAAAATCCATCCCTACAAAGGTGTTGAATGTTCCACTTATGGCCTAGTTTCATTTTATCAACGTATGAGCATGTCACAGTCCTTTAAAATGCTCATTCTGCTCTCTCCTCTCACCTCAAATCATAGAACTTGAAATTGGTTACAAAGAAATGAGGGGAAATTCTCTAGCAATGGTAGGTAAGATAATCGCATCCATAGCACCAATATTACAGTTCTTGATTTTCTGTTTGTGGATCAGCAAACCATCTGCCTCTTCCTTTGCCCCAGCTGATTTGACTGGATCCCTACTGTTGTTTGGGTGGGATCTCTATTGGGTTTGGCTTAGCCCAACCAAGGGGAAAGAGGGTCTTTAGGCACTGATGGTTGTTGCAATGATGGGCAGAGGAGTTTTATTAATTCCAGTTCCTAGGATGCACTGTCATCAATTTTCTGTGAAACGAGGAGAGTGAAAGTAGAAATTGGATAATCCACAGACTGGTACAGAGAGTTAAGGGTAAGCTTTATGATTTGTCCTTCTTTCTCAAGCCACATCCCTTCTT
Source organism: Lepus europaeus (assembly GCF_033115175.1). Taxonomy (NCBI): domain Eukaryota; kingdom Metazoa; phylum Chordata; class Mammalia; order Lagomorpha; family Leporidae; genus Lepus; species Lepus europaeus. The sequence continues at coordinate 20,029,878 of NC_084836.1, read as the reverse complement.
GGAATGGCATTTATGTGTTGGTGCAGGGCACTGGGAGACCAAGGATCAATAGCCCAGGGGTTGTCCCATGCTGTACAATGAAATTCTGCCCTCAGAAAGGCAGGGCTCTTTCCCCTCCAAACTCAAATTCTGGTGAAATCTCTCCAAGAAAGCCCTTCTGCTCTTTCCTCTGCTGAGACATTCAGAGTAGAAAGTGTGTTTGCAATGCTTTATTATCCCCAAGGTGCCTCAATTAGTCGAGTTAGCATTTAAAATCTAGAAGTTTCTGAGGAGGAATCTATGTGGAGTAAATTAATGCTTGTGGTGGTTTATAATCTCAAGGAGAAATTTTATATTTAAATTTTGAAAAAATAAACTAATTAGAAGTTAGAGGAATTTTTAATTCTTTAAAGTGAAGCCTTTTCTTTTTGGCCAACCATATTAAAAACAATTCTACAAATATACACGAACAGCCACTTGTGCTAGGCATTGTAATAAACTGAGAAGTTAGGTAACATACTTTGTCATCCATTAGGAAACGGTGCAGAAAGAGAGCCAAACACCCAAGGAAGCCCTGTCTTTTTATAACAATTTATTTGTATGTCTCCATGAGGAGTTCATTTCTGGGGATACTAAGATGAATAAAACTCAGGCCTGAGACTTCTCTGTAGGATTCATGTAATATACCAGTTATGATATTGTATCATCAGTGCCCAAATTTGGAGATGGCTGAGTTGGGCCTCAAATAAGAGTTCACATGGAGGAAGACAAGGAAAAGAAATCTTAAGTGATAAAAAAAGTTTGTGCCAGGAACTTGAGGTTGTAGATGGCCTGGAAAATTCTGGAACAATGTATGTCAGGACATGAAAGAAGGAGAGGTTACAAGTGGGGAATGATGGCAAGAGGTGGGAGAGCAGTCATGGGGCTTTCATAAATGTGGGTCAGGAGACCACATCATCCTGCCCATGGCGGGAATCAGGAGTTTTAGTGGGAGAAAGCATGATGACATCTTCATGCTTCATTTAAAAATCCTCAGGTAGCTATGTGAAGGATGGATGCAACAGAGTGAGACTCAGGGCAGGAAGGTTGCTTTTGAGCTGTCACAGCAGTCCTGAGAATTGGGAACTAGACCAGGGTGGTAGCTGCAGTGAGGATAGAAAGAGGAAAGAAATGTTTGGGAGCTGTTACAGATAAGATAGGTTAAAGTAGGTATGACATTGAGATTTCTTGGTACCCTAAAAAGTGACCAAAACAGCTGTCCAGATAAGAGTTCAATAAGTGTCATTTCCTTTGAGCAACAGAGGAAAGAGTGGTTAATTTAAATGAATAGAGGGGGCCTGCTGTGGCAAAGCGGGTTAACGCCCTTGCCTGGGGTGCTGGCATCCCAGCTGCTCCACTTCTGATCCAGCTCTCTGCTATGGCCTGGGAAAGCGGTAGAAGATGTGCCAAGTCCTTGGGCCCCTGTACCCGTGTGGGAGACCCGGAAGAAGCTCCTGGCTTCAGATCAACGCAGCTCCGGCCATTGCGGCCAGTTGGGGAGTGAACCATTAGATGAGGGACCTCTCTCTCTCTCTGCCTCTGCTCTCTCTGTGTAACTCTTACTTTCAAATAAATAAATAAATCTTTAAATAAATAAATGAAAAGAGAGAAAACCAAAGTAAGAGAGTTTTGAAGAAAAAGATGGGTTTGTTACTAGGTCCAGAATGTTTATACCTTTAAAAAGATCACCTGTTTCCTATTTCCTGCTAAGGACAAATCAATTCCCATGCCCATTTGGTAGATTGGCATAATATTGCTAATTGAAAATGCTCTAATTGAAATGACCATTGGAAAGTAACCTTCATACATTAATAAAGGATTGCCATGGTTATTTATTTATTAGGTCTCCTCTAAGCCTGGGCTAATCAGGAACAAGGAAGATGTGGTCAGGCTTGGGAGGATTTTGTGTATCTTGCCTTCGAGACAGCTCCCTGGGAGGAGAGAAAAATTGCCTCTATTCCTGGGCTCCCCGATAGCATTTGTTCTAGTTGATGCTTCAGAGATCAAGGACCTTATAAATTTCTTCCCAGGATAGGGTTGGACCAGAGCAATTTTAGCATAAAAAAAACGGAAAGAAGATGTGAAATAAGGATCCAGTAAACTTCTTGATTTATTAAACAAAATTTAATTTTTGGCTTAGTGCTTCAGTTCCAGTTACAAAAGTGAGAATCTGCATGCCGTTCATGACCATTCCTGTTTCCATGGGGGACGAGTTGGCATATTACTTGTAGATTCTTCCTGTCCTTGGATAGCATTTTAATGCCTGCTAATGAGTGCCTCACATTATTAAATATCTATATAAAGTTGAATATTGTGGTACATACTACGTGTCCTCTGAGATTTTGTTCCTATTCAGTAACAGAAGATAATTGGAACTCTACAGCTGTAGAGGACATGCGGATGGCTGTGTGAACGTTGGTCCTGCTGTAAATGTTCAAAGGAATGTATATGGAGTGTTATTGTATTTCATGCACTATTTTAGGCTCTGAGGATCCAGTGAAGGGGTACAACAAAAATATTCTTTGCTGGACTAAAGGGCAGGGCATAGACATTAGGTAAGCAATTGAACAAATAAGGTAATTAGAGATAAATGTTTTGAAAAAAAAGAGAGTAATGTACTGGAAAATGGCAGGTGGGATCAGCAAGGCTTTCTGACAAGGAGCTATACCAGGATCTAAGGAAAAGAGCTTCCAGGCAAAGGAAACACATCCGCAGAACTCTGGGTGGGAAAGAACTTGGTGAGGTAAAGCAGCAGGAGCATATGTAGAGTCAGGGAATATGTAGAGTTAGGCATATTCCAGAGTTAGAGAAAATGGTTGCCTTTTTCTAACAGTTCAGTGAATGCTTATTGGAAACTCATAAATATTGTATATAATATATATGTATATATATATAAATGGATATTTCAAAATGCTCATGGAGATGGAATTTAAAAATAACTTTATTATGGTGCAAAACATTCTGAAATTCATGAATAGTTTTCTCACAATCTACATTTTCAGTGAACTTTTTAAGGGAAAAAAAAACTTTGCATGGGCATGGCATTGTGGCATGATGGGTAAAGCTGGCACCTGCGATGCCAGCATCCCACATAGGTGCCAGTTCATGTCCCAGCTGTTCCACTTATGATCCAACTCCCTGTAATGGCCTGGTAAAGCAGCAGAAGATGGCCCAAGTACTTGGGCCCCTGTTACTCAGTTGAGTGACCCAGATGCAGCTCTTGCCTCCTGACTTCAGCCTGTCTCAACCCTGGCCGTTGTGGCCATTTGGAGATTGAACTAGCAGATGGAAGGTTGATCTCTCGTCTCTGTCTCTGTCTCTGTCTTCTATCTCTGTAATTCTGACTTTCAAATAAATAATCATTTTATTTAAAATAAAACTGCATGGATTTCAAAAATTTTTGTACCAACATATTTTTTATTTCAATTTCTGCACAGATTTTTTTGAAGGTCTCACATATATGCTATATATAAATATATGCAAGGTTATTTCCCAAAGTTTGTAGAAAAATGGAATTAAAAGATAATATGCATGTCTATAAGCTTTTTGAAGACTGTGTGTGTACCCCATTTCATTTGAGAATATAGTGAAGTAGGCATTGTTACTTCTCATTGCCTGGGTGGAGAGAATTGGATTTCAGAGACCAGTTCTATTCAGGAAATAGCAAAACTAGAGCCTGAGTCAGGGCTTTCCAACTCTTTTCACCTCTTCCTAACTGCAGACCAGCAAGACTGAGAAATGGCACTTGTATTGACTTAAATGCTGAGTCACTGGCTTTCTATGCTGGCTTGCATAGGATGCCTATATTTTAAAAATTTATTTATTTTCACTTTATTTGAAAGGCAAAGAGATATCTTCCATCTGTTGGTTCATTCCTCAAATGCTTGCAACAGCCAAGGGTGGGGACAGCTGAGTCCAGGAGCCAGAACCTAACTTGCATCTCCCCTATGGCTAGTAGGACCCAAGTATTTGAGCCATCATCTGCTGCCCCTCAGGGTATGCATTGACAGGAAGCTTGATCAGAAACAGAGGTTGGCCGGCACCGTGGCTCACTAGGCTAATCCTCCGCCTTGTGACGCCAGCACCCCGGATTCTGGTCCTGGTTGGGGTGCTGGATTCTGTCCCTGTTGCTCCTCTTCCAGTCCAGCTCTTTGTTCTGGCCCGGGAGGGCAGTGGAGGATGGCCCAAGTGCTTGGGCCCTGCACCCACATGGGAGACCAGGAGAAGCACCTGGCTCCTGGCTTCGGATCAGCGCAGCGCGCGGGCCGCAGCAGCCATTTGAGGGGTGAACCAATGGATAAGGAAGACCTTTCCCTCTGTCTGTCTGTCTGTCTCTCTCTCTCTAACTCTGCCTGTCAAAAAACAAAAACAAAAACAAAAACAAAAAAACAAAAACAAAAACAAAACAAAACAAAAAAACAGAGGTCCATGGACCCCAAACTGGGAACTCGGATATAGGATGCAGGAGTCCCAAGTGGTAGTTTTAACTCCTGTATCTAACTCCTGCCCCTAGATACCTGTCTGAACAAATTTTGTGATGGCTTTGATGGGATATTAGCAACAACCACAGCCATAAAACAATGATGACAGCAATGACCATAACTAGGCCTGCTAGAATATACTTTCTTGGTTTTAAAGCACTTTACAATGTAGATTCTCATTTATAGCTTAGAAGAGCACTTAAAAGTTGGCAGGACACATTAGATTTCTCTCATTTAGGTTAGGAGATTACCCAGATGACAAAGAACTCAAGGCTGGGACTTGGATCATCTCACTGTAATCCAGGGCTCTTTCCTTTTTTTTTTTTTTTTTTGTCAGGCAGTTATACAGTGAGAGAGAGAGACTCCCCAAATGGCCACTATGGCCGGTGCTGCGCCGATCTGAAGCCAGGAGCCAGGTGCTTCCTCCTGGTCTCCCATGTGGGTGCAGGGCCCAAGCACTTGGGCCATCCTCCACTGCCCTCCTGGGCCACAGCAGAGAGCTGGACTGGAAGAAGAGCAACCAGGACAGAGTCAGGCTCCCCAACTGGGACTAGAACCTGGGGTGCTGGCGGCGCAGGCAGAGGATTAGTCTAGTGAGCCACGGTGCCGGCCCTTTTTTTTTTTTTTTTTTAAGGTTTTTTAATTTATTTGAGAGGTAGAGTTACAGACAGAGGAAGAGACAGAGAAAGGTCTTCCTTCTGCTGGTTCATTCCCCAAGTCGCCACAACAGCTGTAGCTGGACTGATCTGAAGCCACGAGCCCGGTGCTTCTTCCTGGTCTCCCATGTGGGTAGAGGGGCCCAAGCATTTGGGCCATCTTCTATACTGCTTTCCCAGGCTGTAGCAAAGAGCTGGATTGGAAGAGGAGCAGCCGGGACTAGAACCGGCACCCTATGGGATGCCAGCACAGCAGGCAGAGGGTTAACCTACTATGCCTCAGTGATGGCCTGGGCCCTTTCTTTTAAGAAGAGAAACTCCTGTGGACTTCCCAGAAGTTGTTTGCACTCTTTGAAGGGCTTTGACTGCAAATAAGGGGCATAAAATATGGATTCATTCATCATGTACTTAACTGAGCTCCTACTGTGTGTGTCAGACACTCAAAGGATCATAATTAAATAGGTTAGAAGATAATTTAGCAGTGTAATTTATTTGTATTTGATAATACAAGATTAGTAAAATGCTGTGAAAATAGAGTAAGAAGTGATTAAGACATTGAACTGGATCTGAAAGGACAAATAGTGGTTTCCTCCAGGGAGAGAAGCAAGGCAAGTTGTTCTAAGAAAACCAGAACTGTAATAAATAATGTTCTTTTTGGGGAATAGGAAGTCAATGTGTAAGCATGGCGTGGATGTATAGGAAGTAATGTTGGAAAATGATGCTGTAAGTATGTAGACTGCCAGATTGCAGAGGGCCTTGAATGCCAGGGTCAGGAGTTGCTGAATTTGGCCTGATCATTCCATACTTGTTAGCAAGGGGATGGCACGATTGTATTAGCTGTTTTATAAAGAAAATGTTAATTGCAAGGAGAAGTTGAGTTGGATCAGGGGAGAAGTTAGAAGCCATTGTAATAGTTTAGCAGTAAGAAGGAGGCCCTGAATTGTTTGTAATTCCTGATTATATGTTGAAAAGTGGAAAGGTAACATGGACGAGCCTTAAGGACTTTTAGATGTGGCGATACTCTAGTTGGGTTTTAGGTGACCATTCTAGTTTTCCAACATTTGTACACCCACACATGCTGCTTATTTTGGCTTTCTCAGACTTAGCCTAATCCTCCTTGATTCTTTAATCCAACCATTGATTTACTTCTCTATCTTCAAAAAAAGGAAAAAAAGTTGTAGGTCTCTTATCTTATGGATTCTTTCTGTAAGATATGATCTTTGATGATCTCATAGGATTCTTTTGGCTGAGGAATGCAAGTATAAACAAATTTTTTTAAGATTTGGATGCTGTGATTATATGAGTATATTTATACACCTCACATACCTTTTATGTATTTGGAACTGTTGCTGTATGGTTGAAAGCCTGCCTACTAAGCACTTTGGGGAAATTATCTCAGCTAGCGACCTCTGGTAGGGAAACATTAGCAGCTGATCTTCTGTTCTCTCCATTTCAGGCTTCTGCTGAAGGCTGAAGAATTTACATGTTAGATAAGGGACTAATACTTCATGTCAGCACCACACTTTTTTGGAATATTCTTTCCTTCTAGTAGTTGAGGACCACTCATCCTAGCCTTAAAATGTTATCATGAGGGAAAGAATTAGAAATAAATCAATAAATATGAATAATTTCCTCTTTAGATTATAAGCATCCAGAATTCATTTATATTGCATCAAAGGTTGACTTGACTCTCAGAGGTACACTAAGTTTTCCTGCTTTAACATGGAAATGTCTCTTTCCCACTTCATCCAAATTTATGTTATGCTGTGGGGGAAAGGCTTTCAAATAGTCTCAAAGATTTAGTTAGAAGGCATTCTTGGGGGCTCCTCCCATATTCAAATCAATGTTTCCATGAAAAAGAGGAGGTATTTTGAGGCTGTTCTCATTGCTCATATGCTGGATGGGCTTCAAGTTCCCCTGAGACCCAGAAAGTTCCATGCACATAACAACACTCATGTCTTAGGAGTACTTTAAGGACTAAACAAGAGAGTGGAGCCACTAGAATAAAGTCTGTTACAAACTGGGATTTAGGAAACATGTTTCTTTAGTCACAAGTTTATTACAGAAATGAAAGAAATACAGGCTTCCTTATGTGGGTTATGACTTAGTTTTCAAAACCATTCATTGGCAAAATGATACAAGGGTACTTCAAAAAGTTTGTGGAAAATGGAATTAAAAGATTTATTGTTTTGTTAAAAAATTGAAATTCACACATAGGTTTTTTCATAATAAACACTTTCCATGAACCTCATATGCATGGATTTCAAAATTGTTTGAACTGAACTTAGCTTTTAATTACATTTTCCACAGACATGGAGGCATCTTCATATTTAAAAATCCTTGGTTTTCAAATGTCTGTTAACAGATTATGAAGAGTTAAAACTGAAATTACATGGTCATTTGCACACTTGATTATTTACAAAATAGGTCCATTTTTCATTTTTTTTTTTTCTCCTCGGGCTGATTATAGAATGTAGAACAATCCAGTTAGCATGAATGGTGCCTTCCCTGGGTTGACATAGCTTGAAGAATCCTTGTCTTTCTGATGTTATAAAGCTCTGTCCACAAACTACTCTGAAGTTCCTGGAAAAGCTTTTTCTCTTTTTAAACAAATGGTCGGTGCAGGTGCATAATTCAATAGATACAGCCTGTACCTTATCTTATAGTCTTCAAAAATGGCATTACGTCATGCTTTTACAGAATTTTAGCCAGATTCTCTTGGCCATTCGAATGCCCATCTAACAAATATTTACTGAAAAACCTATTGTATTTTTTTAAGTACCTGTGCTATACCAGTGAGCAAGTCACAGTCCTTGATACCATCCCAAGTTTAATTGAGTTCAGAAAATTTTTTTTTTTTTTTTTAAATTTAGGTGTTGCAATGTGATCGTGATGAGAGGTGAGACTTCTAAGAGGCAATTAGACCGTGAGGGCTTCTTCCTCATTAAGGAGAGTAAGGCCCTTATGAAAGAAGCTTCTGGCAAGCGTTGTTTTTTTTTGTTTGTTTGTTTTGTTTTTTTTGTTTTTTTTTTTTTTCAAGATTTATTTTATTTGTTTGAAAGATAGAGTTACAGAGAGAGGTAGAGACAGAGAGAGAGGTCTTCCATCCACTGGTTCACTCCCTAGATGGCTGCAATGGCCGGAGCTGAGCCGATCTGATCTGAAGCCAGGAGCCAGGGGCTTCTTCTGGGTCTTCCACATAGCTGCAGGGTCCCAAGGACTTGGGCCATTCTCCACTGCTATCCCAGGCCATTGCAGAGAGCTGGATCGGAAGAGGAGCAGCTGGAACTCAAACCTGGGCCCATACAGGATGCTGGTGTTTCAGGCCAGCGCTTCAACTCGCTGCACCACAGTGCTGGCCCATATAATATGTTTTATGTTGCAAAAATTATTTGGTGGTTGTTGGTGTCTGAAATGGGAGGCACTTCTATTGTCTTTTGAGGGGGGAGTAATATAGAAATGACCAAACTTTAAAAATTAATTGTATTTGAGTAAGTGACTGGAATATCCATTTTCATTGACCTAATTGTCATATAGATGTACAGTTATTTAATCTACTAGAACATTTGTATTTCTGCAGTATTATCTTTTTCATGCTTCATTATCACCGTGTATATTCAAAGTATTGAACCTGTTTAGTAAATATTATTAATTTCAATTAATTTGTGAGCTTTAAATAATATTATTAAATATATTCTTTATGCTCCCCATGTTTTTACAGAGTTGAAAATTGTTGATGCTGGTAAAAACATTCAGTAAAATAACCTGCTCATATATTCATTAGAGTTTTAAAAATTATACATGTTTATATTTCCTAAATGGTTTTAGTTATGGAAAATAACTTTTTAGGCTAATTCTGACCTCTGAGGCTGAGGTCTAACCTCATGGCTTGGTTTTCTCTGAAGAACATTAATAAAGGAGAACATTTTATGTCCTGGCAAGAATTGTAGTAGTGAAATCTTTAAAAACCAAAAACCAAAAAATAAGAGTTTAAATTTGCTTATAATACAATAAACTTCTTGAAGATTGGGATTTATCGCAGTGCCTTGATACAAGATTGATATTTCTCAAATGTTTGCCAATTTGAGTTGAACTGAGGTGAAAAAGGAAACAGAATTTGACTCAGTCTCCCAGGTTTTCCTTATTTAATATGTATAGGGCTTCCCTGGCAAGCCATCCTTTCTTATTCATTTAAAAAAATTTCATTTTATTATGTTCATCTTTGATGTGGAAAATTTTTATGGCCTCCTGCTGTGACTCATTTTGATGCTGTGTTAACTGCTTCTTTGGAGCCCAGCCTTTCCAACTAAGCTGTGGTAGTCAGCCCCCTGAAGTCAGCTTGCATGTGGGTGGAAATGATAACAATGTCCAGTGATACCCCAACTTCTAGGTAAAACAGAGAACTAAAATGGAAAACCCTATATCATGTAATTCACTAAACAAACAAACAAACAAACACCTCTGGGGCATCTGTATCTTCCTGTTAACTTTTGGTGACCCAAATGAATTAGTTTTTTTACAAGGATATGATAGTGCTACAGTTTGTAAAAAAATGGATTATAGTCCAGGTTAATTTTGATGCAAAAACGTCTTTCTAAGATTTATTTATTTGAAAGGCAGAGTCAGAGAGAGGAAGAGACACAGAGATCTTCATTTGCTGGTTCACTCTTCAAATGACTGCAGTGGTGGGGATAAATGAGGCTGAAGCCAGGAGCCAGGAATTCCATCTAGGTCTCCCATGTGGGTAGCAGGAAACCTAGTACTTAAGCCATTATCTGTTGCCTCCCAGGTACATTGGCAGGAAGCTGGATCACAAGCATAGAATAGCCAGGATTTGAACCAGGCACTGTGATATGGAACGTGTTTATCCCAAGGGGTGGCTTCTCCTGCTGCACCACAACTCCCTTTCTTAGTGCAGACTTTTGGTCTGCATAAATAACAGGAGAGTCTTTTAAAAGTTATTAGAAATTGTATATTATGGGGAAAAAAACTCTGCAGGAATAAAAATTCCATTTGCTACGAACTTTTTGAAGTACCTTTGCAAAAAAGGTCATGTATGACAAATTTCCCAAGTTAAAAAATTCTAAGGCCGGCGCCATGGCTCACTAGGCTAATCCTCTGCCTTGTGGCGCCGGCACACCGGGTTCTAGTCCCGGTTGGGGCGCCAGATTCTGTCCCGGTTGCCCCTCTTCCAGGCCAGCTCTCTGCTGTGACCAGGGAGTGCAGTGGAGGATGGCCCAAGTGCTTGGGCCCTGCACCCCATGGGAGACCAGGAGAAGCACCTGGCTCCTGCCATCAGATCAGCACGGTGTGCCGGCTGCAGCGCACCAGCCGCGGCGGCCATTGGAGGGTGAACCAACGGCAAAGGAAGACCTTTCTCTGTCTCTCTCTCTCTCACTGTCCACTCTGCCTGTCAAAAAAAATAAAAATTAAAAAAAATAAAAAATTCTGTGAAGTCCAATTAAACTATCATTTAACTTCAGAAACTATGTCTATATATAATCATCACCATCACATACAAATTTTATGTATATACATATATGTACATACACACACACACACAATAAGTAGATAGTTTCCTTATGAAATTAAAGAAGAAAAAAAAGTCCATAAAAGACATTTAGAATTCTCCATGCCACCCTTTGTTCACAACTAAGAGATTTGATACTTTGCTTTTTCCATTCTTGAATCTCAGGGTTTCTCAAACTTTAGTGTACTTATGAATTATTATTACTGGAACCTCACAGGGGACTATTAACCATTTTTAGAAACTTATCTCTTTATGACACTTCCATACATATATTATCAGAGAAATCAATCAAGAGTCAAATTCCTCAAGGAACCTTTAACCCTTTCTGCCCAGATGTCTCAGTTATGGAATAGAAAGCCCAGACCCTGATGACCTCAACTTGGTTACAAAGAAGCTGGGGTCCCAAGGGTCCTGCTGTACTCCTGGTCCCTCTGAGGCACATCAGCAGGGCTGTCTGCTCTGTGGGGTGCCGTTAGACATTATTTAGGGTGGGCTTGGAGCCTTGCGTCCTGCAGAGATCCTGTGGGATGCCTCAGAAACTTCCTGAGTGACTCCGACAACTATGGGGCTTTTGGTCTTAGCTCAGAATAAACAGATATTAGCAGCGGCCCAGCAGAGGGTGAGAGGCCAGTTCTGGTAAACTTGTGTTCCAGGCAGGGGGCTGTCCTGCCACTCTCAGAACCGGCTGTCATCCTCTGCTCTCTTGTCACACTGACACGGCCCCCTGGCTGGACTGATTGGTCGGGGGCAATAACTGATATGGAATACTGATGTCCTCACCGGCAATTCCTTCCGCTCCAGAGGGATCCTTTCCACCCCTCTTCTCGCCTCCTGGAGCCCAGCAAGGTGCCCACCCTCCCCCGACCATGCCGCCCCTGCACCCGGAGGGGGAGGACCGGTCCTGGGCGTGATGCTCTGAGACCGTGAAATCCACCAGGCTGCTCTCGCTCCGGCTCGCTCTCCAGAGAGTCCTGTTCCAGACTTCTCAGGGTTTTTACAGCACAAACAACTGCATGCGGCCCGAGGGGAGGCTGAAAGGGACTTGGGTGCTGGTTGCATCGCCTCTCCTCACTTTGCTGGCCTCCTTCTGAGTAGCACCTGGGGGCTCATGGTGGATTCCTCTCTGCGGAAAACACTGAGGAGAGATCCCTGCTCCTTCGGTTGACTTTCTATTTTTATGGTAAGTGCTTGACTTGAATGAGCGGCTCTGCTGCAGTGAAGGGAACCGCTCGCTGTCTTCCCTGCTCGGCTTAGTGACCTTCCTTCTGCGTTCCTTCTGTTTGCACCGGTCCTTCTCTGCAGGTGACCAAGCTAACTAAGATGCCAGAGGTCATTTGTCTGGATTGTTTGTCTTTTAATTTTTTTTTTCCTCCCGTAAACCCGAGCTCTTCAGCTGCGATGGAAACAGAAGAGCTTTCTCTTTGTCCTTGAAGCAGCAGCCGGGGGAAAATGTGTTCGCGATGGGAAACTGCAGCAGTGTGCAGGGGATCTGTGGAGGATGACTGACAAATTTGGGCGAGATGCATCCTCAGCGTGCTGAGGGCCACTCTCTCTCCGGATCTGGCAGAGCTGGAGGGGGATCTGCCTACATAGCAAACTATTCCATCTTTCTGGGGGAAGCTGTGCACTCACGTGTGAGTTATGTCGGAGTCTGCTGTGGGCAGCGTGCTTCGCTCACCTGCCTGTGGGTCCAGAATGGCCCTGTGTCTTGTGGGGTTTACAACTTGGGCAGGGACATTCACAGCGGGAGGGATCCTGTGCTGGCAGCCTGAGTAGACTGTATGACCTCATTGCTTCCTTCCCTTCCTGGTCTCAGGGCACCCAGTTCTGCAAACCATATTTTGCAGCCTCTTCGGAGGGTGATGGGCAGTGATGAGAGGAACATTTTTGAGTTGACAGCAGAGTTTCATTCTGCTGGGAGACAAAGATGCTTTGAGGCTATTGGAATGGTTAGAGTTTTGTAAGAGAAAATAAGCAAGTTTCCAATGGAGACAGTATGTGTCGGATTATTTATTCTAGGGCAGAACTCTTAGAATAGTGCTCTTATTTTTTTGCTTTCCTCCTGCAAAGAGCACCCCAATTTCAAATGTATCCCTGCCCAAAGGAAAACAATATTTTGGTAGTTTTATCAAGACTGCATCGCAGGCATCTCTCTCTCTTTTTAAGTAGCCGGTATGTTGGATTATTTTGGTGAATAAGCTTTGCAGTTGTAATCCTGTTTAGTTCTTTTCAAGTCCAAGGGTTGGAGATGGGTTATCTCATTTGATCTTGTGTGGGTTTTTCAATTCTGGTAGGTCCCTTTCATTCTATGCAGCGATCCCTTCAAATGTAACTCAACCTCTGATTCATATGGTACTGTACTAATACACTGTGATATTTGTGATAAATGAAGGAGAAAATATGAAATTTCTGAACTCTCCCTTGGCTCACTGGAGTTTAGAATGTAAAAGTTCCTTAACTGTCTTGCTCATTTGCATGACTTTTATTTCCACTGGCTGTGTGGATTTTTCTTAAAATAGTGGTGATGACATCAGACGTATGCTTTCATCCTGTTCTCTGGGTCCAAAGTAGATATATCTGGTGTTTTTATTTTATTTTTTTGTGAAGTTTCTTCCATATATAAAAGCATAAAAGCCTACATTTAAATACAGAGCAAAACTGTTGATATTCACCTAACAGCCCAGTGCGAGTAAACAAATAGAATGACAGCAAAACAAGCAAAAAATAAAACCAACAAATTCTTCTTGCATTCTGTAGTTCTCTGATTCCTTAAGTAATGTTTGAAATACTTTCAGCATTGTTTGGATTAGCTAACATCCCCTCTTTCCTACACTCAATTGTGGTCCTTAGCAAAACTGTGTTCTGACTCACTGACTTCCCTGCTTCCTCCTGATGATTCTTTAATGCTTAGCTGTTTGTTTTAATCCTTAGCGGTGGTTCCTTATTTTGCTTAATCTTTTCTTTTTCTCCAGTTAAAAGGATTTTATCGGGTGCCTGGCAACTCAACTTGAGGTATTCATCAAGAGGGAAAGAGTTAGAATCAGCTTGGGTGTCATGGAGATAGACTTTGTAGCTCTCACTGCAGGCAATTTTCAAATGCATTTAGAACATATTTCATTTAATTAGGGAGCAACTTTAGCTTTGTAAGAAAAAAGTCTTTATGTTTCTTTTATTTTGTTCAACAGTTTCCCTATGTAATCAGCAAACATACCCAAGCATATGTAATGTATGTGTAATGTATGTGTATATATACACAAATTCCTGCATGCTTATTATGTTTACATATTTTCAGTAGATACAGCATGCTCTTTTAGAGGAGAGGAGGAAAAAAAAATCCTGAGATATTGCTTAACATCCTCTAGCTATATTTTTTTCTTTAGGATATCCCCACCTCCAGATTAAGCCCTTGGGAATTTCTTTGACTTGGGAGAGTGCATTCTTCAGCATTTCCTTGTCTCACAGCACGAGGTCATGTTAATGCCTTTGCAGGGTCTGTGTAAGCAGCACAGAAAACTACTGCAGGGAAAATTGATAAAAACTGTGCTGAGTGGAGTCTCTAACCTCTTGGTGGGGTGAAGTCACTGCAACATTTTTATTGTGTGTTTATTTTGCTGTTGTGCCTTGCAACTGATTTTTGCTTGCAACCTGAGCCAACTACAGTTATTTGAAATGGGCCTGGAAACCCTACATTGGTGTAGTTGCACTTACTAATTTTTCATACTCTTTAATTATAGCTGTTATCAAAACTATGTTTTTTGTTGTTTTTACTGTTTCTTTAGATAATGTTTTAATTTGAAACCTGCACTTTACATTATGAACCAGGATGTTCCATTTTATATCCTCTTGCTTTCTGTTCTGTTTCCCACTTCTCTCTCTAATTGTGTATGTGAACATGCACAATGAACACAGACAAACTCAGTGAGTATTGTGCAACAATTAATGAAGAGTTGGTCACAGGTTCTCTTAGTAACCAAACTGCACATGTTCAAACCATAATCACTGGGGGAAGAAATTGTCCCTATTAATATAAATACAACCTCATACTTCTGCAGGCATTCTTGTCACTGAAACTCTTTTCCTTAGTTGATTACCAGGACCAGAAATAGAATCAGTTTTGCATTTTAATTAATGACATTCTGGATCGGTCTAGGTTGGACTGCCCTCAAGTCTTGACATGTTTACTGTCTAAAAAGGTCTTTGTGTGGGGGAGTAGGTGGGTGACACAAAGTAAAATCATTTGATTGTGTGATACAGCCTTTCTTTGGGAATTGAATGAACCATATCATTAGGATGCTGGTCGAATTTTTCTGTTGCTTTTTCTAATATAATTAAGTCAATATATTCCCTTTCACCATCTCTGCATGAGCCCCTTTTAGAGTAGAAAAAGCAATGTGCAGCTCCCACATAAAGATTATAAGAGGGAGGACCATTCAACACAGAGGCAAAACCACTTCCAACATCAGTTTTGGTGATCTACTTTGAAAGGAACTTGCTATTCAATTGGCAACTTAGATTGTATAAAATAGGAAAAATGCTTCGTAAACTGTGTTGAAAACTGCATTTTTGAACTGTGCCTCCCTACTGAATTCATTTAGGGCTGTAGTCACTAGATCAGCCTCTCAGGACTAAAAAACATGTCCACAGTGGCATAATAATCTATACAGACTGTCAGAAATGTTTATGTTGCCGGTTATACCTCTTTGGTGGTAGAAGGAGATGGCAGAACATTGGAGGAAAACCAAGTCACAGCCCCAAAATAATGCGAGACAAAAGGGGGAAAATTCTTCCCTATATTTAACATTTAATTCTCCAGCCAGGCTGTTGGCTGTTAAGTCTGAAGTTCTAAGATATTGCTAAAAACACATAATGACAGGTTTTGTGGGCCTTTTCTCTAAAAGAAATCCTTGACCCTTCCTTAGACGTTTGCTGAATGAGCTTTTGGCTTGTATGAGACACTAGCCCTTCTTACAGAAAGCAGACATATTGTAATGCAGCAGGAATTCATTTACTTACATTTTTCCCTGTTGATCCCCCACCGGGGACCTCCTGAGAGTGTCTGAGAGGGCACGAGTGGCGATCATCAGAGACCATGGCCAGTCACAGAGAGATAGCTTCAGGATTCCTAGGTTCCTATCCAGCCTTCACCATTTGCTGTCTGACTCAGGTTCTATATTTGCTGCTTTCGACTTGGGCGAGATAATCCACTAAAAATGTGGATTTATGGTATTTACCTCTGTTTATTACTTAATGGATGGTCATTTCTGAGCAGTTGACCCATATTAGACATTCTCAGAAATGATGGGCTGCAAGGCTCCTGGAATGGTCATAGTGACATGAGCATCAGGGCTACTCAGGGAACAGTGATAATAGTGAACCTCCATGAATAGGGCTCATGTGTGTGGGATGACCATCTGCTGGGACGTGTTGAAATGTCTTCTGTCATCAAAAGGGACCTCGAGGGAAGGGCATCTTAACTACTTTCTTCATTCATAGAAGTTAAGGAAACAAAGTAACTTCTGCAGGCAGAGTTGGTTGGAGAGCTACAGTTAGGGAAGAAAAATGCAATGCAAGGAGCATTTATTTTCTCAGGACCCTGCTCCATTCTTGCTGTGGGATCCCTTCTACAATACACAGCTGACACTCACTGTGTCATTCATTGGTCACAAAACTTCTTTGTGGTATCTTACTCACTGGTATCCATTATGTCTGGATTCATTTCATGCAGATTACGTGGCTGTACCAGTCAGAGTGAGTCATGTCAAGCAAATGTTCATGATAATTGGTTCATGCTTGTGTGGTACTGCATTTTTTAATATTGAAATTCTATTCTTAGGAACATTTTAAGAATTTTTACAAACATTATGTTTCTCCCCTATGTTTAAACTAAGTGATTATTTGTTGTTTTTTTTTTTTTAAGGGAATGATGTTTATGGATTGATTCTTTAATGCATTCATTCACTTACCCAATAGTTGTTGAACACCTACTGTGTGCAGCCTACTGCCCCACCTTAGGGGTCCAGTGATAAAACAGCCAGATTCAGCCATTGCTTTGTGAGCTCAGAGTCCAGTCATGCTTCATGGAGTTGATTGTCTCTTGATTCTCAGCCAGCGTCCTGCTTACTGTTTCACACAATTTCTCAAAGAATCCAGTCAAAAAATAGTTTGCATGAGCAGGTTTTGCCTGTGGTCATTCTGCTCAGAAGTTCTTTTCATAAAAAGGCACCTTTGCTGTCATTGCAATGTGTATCTTACAGTGTTCCCAAAACATTATTTTTAGCTTCTGATTTTGTTACTTGACTGAACAAAAGAAATTAATTAGCTAAAGTTGTTTGTACTATGGCTGTGATTTACAAAATGACAATTCCACTTCTTTTGGGGGGGTTAAACTAACCTGTTCCCTGAAATCCTAAACTCATAATCTGTATAGTACTGTGTCTGTAATACTACCAAGAGGTTAAAGATCTAATTCCATGGCTCTGAGGAGCAGGCCCTTTGTGATATATAGGCTTGTGTCCTCGTTCTGCGGTTTGTTCTGAAGCTTGCAGTGAATGCTCTAGAAATACCCAAACCATTTATCGTGCTTCGGAATAGTACTTTGGTTTGCCTCAGTGCCTTTGCACATGCTATGTCTCACCTCAGATGTCTCTACTGTTTCAGATGAAACTATCATGGAAAGTTCAATCAACTGTGATCTTCCTGAAGTTTTTTGAGATTTGTTATCTGTATTTACCCTATTGCCCAAAGCTGAGATAGGCAGACCATCTCTGTCTTCTTGTATCACTTGGTACAAAAATCTCATGGAACTCCACAGATTCTAATGTAATTACTTGTGATGCACTTTCTCAAATAGATTTTTTAAAAAGAATTATTTATTTGAAAGGCAGAGTTACAAGAGGGAGAGGCAGAGGCAGAGAGAGAGAGAAGTCTTCTACCTGCTGGATCACTCCCCAAACATCTGCAAAGACCAGATCTGGGCCAGACAAAAGCCAGGGGCTTCATCTGGGTCTCTCATGTACTTGGGCCATCTTCTGCTGCTTTCCTAGGCATGTTACTAAGGAGTTGGATTGGAAGTGGAACAATGGGGACTTGAACCAATGCCCATACGGGATGCCTGCACTGCAGACAGCAGCTAAACCTGCTACACCGCAGTGTAAGCTCCAGGATCTATATGTTCATATCTGTTTCCGAAGGCCTGATTTCATGACTACAGTTTGGTAGATACCCAATAATTCTTGAACAAATAGATAAGGAACCATCATCTAAAACCCATAGTGCTGGCTTTAGCAGCTACTGCTCTATGTGGAAACTAACTTTTTCAAACCAGTGTGATTATGTGATTCACACTAAGAAGAACAAAGAGATTGACAGACATCCTGATTTTCATTAGAAATTCTATGTGAAAACTCCTGAAAATGCCTCTGCTTCCAAATGACTTTCAGTAAACCAAGAATTTATTAAGTGCCTTCTGTTAGCAAAACATTACATTAGCTCCCAGGGATTGAAAGATTTTAGAAGCAACATACTTTTTATTCTCTAAAAGGCTATAGACTAGTAAGGATTTGTCCCGTGTGTAAAGAGCTCGTGACAAAGGCAGACTGTTTGTAATTACACGTTTTAGTAGGCTGTAGACTTGAAGGTAAGGCAGTCAGTAGAGAGTGAATTCTGTTCAGAAAGGTTGACTTGAGCAAGGTATTAAAGATCTGGTGGGTGTGTCAACAATAGCATGGCTTTGGTAGGGTGGAGTGTTACGATGGCAGAAAGGGAAGAATGGAAAATATGGGGGAAGACAACGAACCTTTGAGTGGAGGAGATGGGGATTATTTCAGAAGATCTACATGTCATTTATTATTTTTGAGAGTTGGAGGATGATTAATAGGGTCTGGAAAAAACCAAATGGAAATTTGTTTGGAACCTCTCCTCAGGTTTAATTAAATCAAAAGCATGTATTCAGCAGTGAGGGAAAACCTTTGCTTAGTATATAACTGCATAGACATTGGCTTCTCACCCATGCCATTGCTCTTGAGGATACACTTTGACATTGAAAGTCATCACAGGGAAATGGAGCCATGAAGTCTAACTTAAATCACTCAGTTTAGACCTGGAGAGAGTTTCAGGTTGAGATCTCTGGGGTGCCTGTTGATAAACCATCCAGTATGTGAAGAACCCCATGGGCCTTTGGTACTTTCAATGCTAATAACTTAGTTATGTTGATTTTTATGTGCTGTTTACAAGAAATATTATTTTATGAGCTTGTGGGAAATGCATACATAAGCTAGACTCATGTAAGTGACAAAGTGGCTTAGAAAATTCTGAAGTAGATTCAGTGCCCCCTCTAAGTGTGATATCTGCTGTGCCTCTTACCTTCTTTCCTTTTTCTTAAAGAATCTGTGAGCATATTTATAGGGAATAGTAAGTTGGTAGGTTTTGGGCATTCCAGAGTTAGATCTGATGAGATAGCTCTCTGCCTTGATATTAACCTAAAAAGATTGAAGAACTTGGAGGGGGCTGGCACCATGGCTTTCTTGGTTAATCCTCCACCTGCGGCACCCACATCCCATATGGGAGCCGAGTTCTA
The DNA here is from genome assembly GCF_033115175.1 of Lepus europaeus. Lineage (NCBI taxonomy): Eukaryota > Metazoa > Chordata > Mammalia > Lagomorpha > Leporidae > Lepus > Lepus europaeus. The sequence continues at coordinate 20,010,618 of NC_084836.1, read as the reverse complement.
GTCTTGGTTGCTCCTCTTCCAGTCCAGCCCTCTGCTGTGGCCCTGGAAGGCAGAGGAGGATGGCTCAAGTGCTTGGGCCCCTGCACCCATGTGGGAGACCGGGAGGAAGCACCTGGCTGCTGGCTTCAGATCCGTGTAGCTCCAGTCATAGCGGCCATTTGCGGGGTGAACCAACGGAAGGAAGACCTTTCTCTCTGTCTCTCTCACTCTCAAACTCTATCTGTCAAACAACAACAAAAAATAAAAACTTGGAGGAAAATTTGCAGCTATCTTGGCCATAGCATGAGGGCACATGAATTTTACTCACTAAGAGATGATCAGGTAGTAAGGAAACTTCATTCACTTGCTCACTCCACAGATGTTTATTTCACTCCATGTACAATCTATTTTGCTACTGTCTTCACATTCGGCTTTGTTTACACTTATTTGACTTATGCATTGTATTTAAATTATTCTCTCCATTTTTTTAGTATACTGCTTTTGTATTAACTACTTGACTAGTCTATTGTAAGCTATAATCTTGAGGGGATTTTTTTTTCCTGAAAGATGCAGTTGTTGAAAAAAAAATCAAAGTATTGTGACAAATGTTATAATCAGGCATTTAGTTCTTGAATTGATTTAAAGGAAAAGTGCTATGGATATCAATGCTCGTATTTTTTCTCAAGGATAAACTTGTCAGAATTTAGATGAAGAACGTGGGATACAAACATATCTGCTTATCATCTGAGTGTGAGGAGAGCAGATTGGAACATTCTTCTGGGAGAACTCAAGAGCTGTTAGCCTGGGGAGCTCCCTTCCTGGGAGGGGCAGGGATGTGGTGGGCGTCACCAGTGAGCACAGCTCACTGGGGAAGAGAGACGGTTATGAACTAGAAAGTGAATATGCAAGGCACTTAGCAAAAGATTTCTATTTGGGAGGGAAGAAGGGAGAGAGCATACAGCCAGTGAGATGTATATAGGATAATAAGCAACACTTACAAAAACAGATTCTGCCCAATGTAGAACATCTGGGTGCATTGATTAATGGAAATGATGCCTTGAAACGAACAGTAATATTTATGGATTTCCAGAATTTCTCACTATTTAGTCTGTGTGTCCCTTAATTCCACGTCAGTGTTCTGTTCTACTCTGAATAAGCTTTCAGTCAATACTTTCTACTTCGCTTCTAAAAGAGTTAATATTTAAAGGGAAATGTCTCCTGTGGTAGAGAGCCCAGGCTTTGGGCCAGTCTACTCACATCCTGGCTTTTCCACTCATTCACTTTGACTTGGATGAGTTCATTGTTCTCTGTGCCTCGTTATCCTCAATGATAAAATATAAGTAACTAATAATCCCTCCTTCACAGAGTTGTGATAAGGGATAAATTCGAGAGGACCTGGCAAGTACTTAGTACAGTGTGAGAAAGTCACAACAAGCAGCAATTTTCAGTTAACGCATTATCATTGTTTGTCTCTCTGGTGTTAGGGGTTTGGAGAAGTACTTTTAAGTATGTATTCATTTCCCTGCATAATAAAACTTTTCTTAAATAATTGTAATGATACTTTCTTCCTCATTCTCATGATTAATGATCTTAAGCTGAAGCTTTTTTGGAGAAAATCAGTTTTTTTTTTCTTTTCTTTTCTTTTTTCTTTTTTTGGCAGGCAGAGTGGATAGTGAGAGAGAGAGAGAGAGAGAAAGGTCTTCCTTTGCTGTTGGTTCACCCTCCAGTGGCCACCGTGGCTGGCGCGCTGCAGCTGGCGCACCGTGCTGATCCGAAGGCAGGAGCCAGGTGCTTCTCCTGGTCTCCCATGGGGTACAGGGCCCAAGCACTTGGGCCATCCTCCACTGCACTCCCTGGCCACAGCAGAGAGCTGGCCTGGAAGAGCGGCAACCGGGACAGAATCCGGCACCCCGACCGGGACTAGAACCCGGTGTGCTAGCACCGCAAGGCGGAGGATTAGCCTGTTGAGCCACGGCGCCGGCCAGGTTTTTTTAGACCAATCTCTCAGATGCTTATTGCAATTTGGAATTTTGATTGTAAGTTTATATCATAGAACCCAAACAGAAGACCTAGAAGACTGTGGGACCACAGGATCCCTGAAAGGAGGAGTAGTAAAGTGCCTTTGTGGCATGCAGGTTACAGAGGCCCAAGTACTTGGGCCACCATCCACTGCTCTTCCCAGGGAGCTGGATCAGAAGCAGAATAGCCAGGACTCAAACTGGTACTTTGATATGGGATCCTGGTGCTATAGGCAGCAGCTTAACCTGCTGTACCACAATGCTGCCCCCAACAGCAGTTATCTCTTCTTGCCCACTGTACTCCCCAGCACATCTTGCTGCCTCCTTTCAGCTTCAGCTTCAAGACAGATCCCCAGTCCTATAACCTCTTACCACCTGCAAAGCTACCACCTTGAACAGTCATTGCAATTCTTCTGGATTTCTACACCAGTCTCACAATGGGTCTGTTACACCCTGAGTCCTACAGTTGATTCTGTACATAGCAGCAAGTGAGATCCTTCTATAGGCTGTCAATCTAAACATGACAGTCCTGCACCCAAAACACGGTTCTGAGTGAAATCTAAATATTTCCCCCACTCCTCTATCACCCTGCTCTAACACACCTTAACTATGCCCTAACTGTTCCTTAGCTATGCCAAGCACATGCCCTTCTCAAGGCTTGCCTACTCACTGGCAGTTCCCTCTGCTTGGACAGCCTTTCCCATATATCCCTGCTTTGCACCTGCCCTCTGTCCTCTCACATCTCTGTTCCAATGCCACCTTGCAAAGGGGCCTATCTCACTGGCCTATCTCCCTTTCCTCTTTTCTTGCCACATTCTGCTTCACTGCACTTACCACTGCTTGACAAATTAGCTTAGTACATCAGCTCACCAAGCAACTCCCACTGGAGTGTAATCTCTTTGGGAGCTAGGAACATATCTATTTTGTATACTGTTTTTGCCAAGTGCCCAGAACATAGCCTGGCAGACAGGTGACTCTAATAATTGCTGACTGAATGAGTCTTGCACAGAGGCCCTCTGTCATTTCTAGTGCCACTGTTATAATCTCAATACTAGTATTCCTGATTTTAAGCCCATGCCCTCCATAGGTCTACCATAGTGATGTAATCTATAATCTGACCTTGCTCGGTCTTACTCAAAATTTTCTCCATTAAATAGAAAATACAGAACTCTTCTGCTTGTCATGTCGTATTTTCAGTTCTGGCACCTGCCTACTGGCTACGTTTTATCTCCTCTTAGAGCTTCATAGACTCAATTGCTTTCCTACAAACTTACCAGAATGTAACTGCTCTTCCCTATCGACTTGTCCCCACCTGCATCAATTCTTTCTATTATTCCCTCTAGGAGACTGTGAGTTGTATTGCTGTAGTAGTCTGTCTAAAGTCACACACCATCAAAGAAGTAGCCATCCTTGAGCCCTCTTGAATGCCAACAGAGGAAGGAAGTTAATCCCAAATGCCAAATTTAGGCTGTTGGTAAAACACATAATATTTGACATAATAATATGAAGCAAAAGTAAATAAGTTTAGTTATGCTCAGAAATGGGCCAAAGTAAATTGCAAGACAGAATAACGTAAGTATACAACACAGAGGACACAACTCTAGCTATGAGCTTCTGATGAGCCAGTGGGAAGAGGAAACTCTGGTAGGAGGAAAGATAAGCCAGTTGTTCAGGATGGTTATAGCTCCTCTTTGCACCAGCATCAGACAAGAGCTTCTCCCAGAAATCCCTGTAAAGAATACACCGTGTTTTGTTATGAGAATCATCACATTTTATAATTCTGATTCTCCTACAGCATTTTTGTGTGAATAACATTGCCTCAAAGCAGAATTTTACAAAAGCCTTGGCGAAGTTCTTTTTAAAGACCAGATTTCTGACCTAGTCTGACGCAGGATGAGAAAAGTGGGTGCACTACTTGTCCTTCAAGCAGTCTTCCCTGTGTATTGTGCTTTCAATTCAGGTTTTGAGAATTACTCGTTGACATTGAGCTTATGACATTCCTTCCTGGCAAATAAGGGCCTAGAGTCCAGCTATTATGTGTAGCTAGTTAAGGACAGACTTGATGTTCTAGCAGTATGAGGGAACCAAGTTGTCTAGCTAAGACATTTGCCTGAATAGCAGGTTGCCTTCTTTATTTCCAAGGGGATGGTGAAGGAAAACAAATAGCAAGGCCAGGATTATACACAGAAAATTGTTTGGATCTTCTTTTCTGCTCACACAATTGAATGGTCCACTCCAGGGGCTTTGGATAGGTGTTTGGTATAGGGAGTGGAGGAGGGGTTCTCAAACACTTGGCAAAGTAAAGAAAATTTTAGGGGCATCAAATCCTAATGTCTGAACCATATGCTCACCCTCATTTCCCACCTCCCCATTAACAATCACACTTTGCCCATTTGAACAAAGCAAAACATCTGTCTTCTCCATCCCAAGTCTTACTGTTGTGCTTTGCGGAGGGGTGTAAAAACAGCCTGGGCACCAGACAGCAATTTGAAATATTTCCTTGCAGACAAGTATGGTAGTGTGAGCAATAAAAGTCTTTTCCAACATAAACATATGCTTTGTTTGGAGAAAGTTCTGTGTGGAAATGGACTGGATACGAGTCAAAGGAGAAAAACTGTAATGAGTTGGAAAATTTAAAAATTAGTTATTTTAATTTTGATTGAATACCTGTAATTTTTAAACTCTTTCAAATCCGGTTTGGAATGAACTGAAGTAGACGTTAGTATGTGCATCTGGGCTTTCTAGGTACGGCGAGACTCGAGGAGGAGCTGTGTTGAGGGCTACTTGGGTGTTGACTTTGCTTTCTCAACTCTTCAACTCTCATATTCCCACGGTGTGCAGGTGGGAGGTAATGACCTTGTGGGAATAAGGCTGATCAGGTCCAAGAACTAGCAAGGTTTTATAGGGGGCACTTAAAAAGGAAAAAGCATGGTTGTTTGCATATTGACCAGAATGTAGACTAAGCCTCACAATGAAAGGACAAAAATCTCATGAGAATTTAGCTTATTTCTTTTCTTTTTCTTTTCACTTTAAAAACATTACTATTTAATATTTTGGTTTTGAAATAATTGACCATTATTTATCTTGCATTCAGAAGCTTGACAGTTACAATTCATTGAATATTCTGTTTTTTTTAATATTCAAGAGCAGCGCTAAAATATACATAAAATAATCAAAATTTATCTTGAATAAAAGTTAGTGAAAACTATTTGCCCATTCTTGTATTATTTTCACACTTTATAGTTCCATAGTTTTGATTTTTTGTACATTTGCTAACCATGGCATATTAGTTGTTCTTAAAAATTACTGTATAGAGGAATAATTGACATACAAAGCCTACATATTTAATATATGAGCATATACCTGTGAAACCATCCCTATAGTCCATGTCATAAATCTATTCATCACCTCTGACAGTTTCCTCCTCTTACCTTTGTTTATTATCTGTATATGTTTGTGTGTTTACATTTTTTTTTTATTTGACAGAGTTAGACAGTAAGAGAGAGAGACAGAGAGAAAGGTCTTCCCTCCATTGGTTCACTCCCCAAATGGCCGCTATGGCTGGAGCTACACCGATCCGAAGCCAGGAGCCAGGTGCCTCCTCCTGGTCTCCCACGCGGATGCAGGGACCCAAGCACTTGGTCCATCCTCCACTGCCCTCCTGGGCCACAGCAGAGAGCTGGATTGGAAGAAGAGCAGCCGGGACCAGAACCCGATGCCCATATGGGATGCCGATGCCGCAGATGGAGGATTAACCAAGTGAGCCACGGCACCAGCCCCTGTGTGTTTACATTTTAAGACTACCTAACATAACATCTCCCCAACAGAAAAATTTTAAGTAAACAATATTGGTAATTGTGGGCTGTATACTATACAGTATATCTCTAGGACTTAATCATCTGAATTTGGTTTCTCTAACATCTCTGGCAGCAATCTGTTTACCTAGAGAGGGAGGGACACTGTCACTATAAACAAGCCCCATAAGGAATCAAGGAAGAAGGGAAAATTGAGGTACAGATAGATAAGCTATCTCTCCATTTATGTGTAGATACCTTTCCCTGTTAAATTCTGTATTCTTGCTAAGTAAATTAGTAATTTGTAGCAGGTAGATGTATTTAGTTGGGGTTGGAGAGAGAATTTCTGGTAGTGTTATGGTGGTTATTGGTGGATGATCACTATTGCTGGTGATGTTGGAGTGGTTTGTGGTAGATGGTTGCTGGTTGGGTTGCAGTTGTTGATTGCTAGTGGGTGGTGGTGGTTGGTGATTAGTCATTGTTGTTGCTGATGGGTGGTTGTTGGATGGTCGTTGTTGCTGGTGGGTTTGGGGTGGTTGTTGTTGGTGATGATCATTGTGATGGTATTGGTGTGGATAATGAGGAAGAAGAGGTGTTCTTTCCATAAATCCGTAATGAAACCTACTGTGCTACACAAACTAAATAAAACTTTCATTTCTAAATGTGACTTTTTAGAATAGCTCTAAAGTAGTCATTGTTCTTATTAAGTAAGTGACTACACTGGTATCTCAAGAGATCTTAAGATTTCCAGGGCCTTCCTTGAGTCAGAATGGTAGGGACATTTTTCTATTTGTGGTCCTTTGGACTCTCTCCAACCTTTAACAAGTTAGTTGTTTGCGTCTCTGATGGTTGCTCATGCACACATGCTCTCTCTTACTCATATAGATCTCTGTCTCTATGTGTCAGGCTAAGATGTTTTCAGCCTAATGTCTTATTATCATCCCAGACACCTTGAAACAAAGGCAGAGCTTTTGTTTCCCCATTGAGCCTGCCTTGCAGTGTTAGCTTGTTAATACTACATTGCATTTTCCAGAATACTTTGCATACATTGTCTCACTGTGTCCTTGCAATAGTTATGGGAAGTAGGTAGAGGTTATTATTATCTCTATGTACTTTATGTATTATTTGGAAGCTTGTTTGTTTACAAATAACAAAATGGAGACTCATGAGAAAGGAATTACTCAAACTCAGCAAATCCAAAACGGAATCAGGACTCCCAATTCTAGGTCCATTCACTAGCAGTGTTATTCTTTTCCTGTTCCCAGGGATTCCACCTCATCCTCTTTTCTGACAGAAGCCTCTTAGTTTCTGCTTCTGGTCTGGATTATTGCATCCTTACTCTGGAATAATTCTCTTTTTCTTTGACCTCAATTGTCAACTGTCGCTTTTCTCCCTTCTCCTGCCAGTCTTTGACACTAGACTTAAATATAACTAATAGATTGCATTCATGTATATCATAATTTCTCTACCAACCAGAAACATCTTTAGTTATAGAAAACTGGATAATATATACTTATATTTCTCAGGAATTTTTTTTCATGGTACCTAGTTTAATACAGAAAGACAAGCATTAATAAAAGATTATTGAGGTAAATCTTACACATAATCTAGCCACTTCAATGGATATAGAATTTAACACTTTTTTTCGTGAGCTTACTGAGTTTTGAAGTCATAATGAAAGTTTTAAAACATTTTCATGACCCTAATAAGATTTGTTGTGTGAATTTATATTCATATTCCTGTGTTTTTATAATTTTTAATGGGCTACAAATTCTCCTGACAAAATATATAAAGAGGAAGGATGTAGAAAAACAAGAGAACCCTGGTTGATGGAAGCTCACGGAGCTGGATGTGTGTTTCCTGACTCCAATCTGGGGGGCATGTGCTCTTGAAGTCTTACCTTATACCCCCCAGACAGAATTCATGAAAAGCTGTGACCAAAACTTGTGCTGAGAGCAAAGAGGATCGAGGGTCTGCAGGGAGATGGCTGCAAGGGTGTGTGTGGTTTTTAATGGACCATGTGGATCCCTGGGATTGTTTTGAAAAAGAGAATGCATTCAAGAGGACCAGGAAGGAGGGAGAGGTAGCAGGGAGATGGTTTTCAGTTCTGGTAGCTATTCTGGATATGTAGGAATGTGGTACACTCGAAAAATGATTGCAGTTTGACCATCTGGGAAATATTGTATAGAGCTCTGGCATGTGAAAATCCTGAGTTTAAATCTCTCTGTGGCCTTTTTTTTTTTTTTGAAAGATTTTATTTATTTATTTGAGAGGCAGAGATACAGAAAGAGGGAGAGGCAGGGAGAAAGGTCTTCTATCACTCCTCAAATGGCCACAAAAGCCAGAGCTGAGCCTATCCAAAGGCAGGAGCCAGGAGCTTCTTCTGGGTCTCCCTCGTGGGTTCAGAGGCTGGAGCACTCAGGTCATCCTCCACTGCCCTCCCAGGCCATAAGCAGAGAGCTGGATCAGACGAGGAGCAGCCAGGACATGAACTGGGACCCATATGGGCTGCCAGCACCACAGGCAGAAGCTTAGCTTACCACACCACAGCGCTGGCCTCCTCTCCTTGAACTTCTTACATACTGCTTTACTTCTATGAGTTTTCAGATTTTTTTATGGCTAATATTTGTGTAATATAATCATTATTGATAAGTAGATAAACAAATGTTTTTTTTAAAGATTTATTTTGTTTATTTGAAAGAGTTACATAGAGAGGTAGAGACAGAGGGAGGTCTTTCATCCACTAGTTCACTCCCCAGATGGCCGCAATAGCCGGAGCTGCGCCCATCTGAAGCCAGGAGCCAGGAGCCCCTTCTGGGTCTCCCACGTGGGTGCAGGAGCCCAAGGACTTGGGTCATCTTTTACTGCAATCCCAGGCCATAGCAGAGAGCCAGATCAGAAGAGGAGCAGCCAGGACTAGATCTGGTGTTCATATGGGATGCCAGGGCGTTAACCCGCTGCGCCACAGCGCCCGCCCCAATAAACAAATATTCTATAGGAACACTTAATATCCATAATTTATAAAGAGATCTGAAAGTCATTAATAAGTACTATAAGTATACAGCATATAACGTAGTATTTTGCAAAACTCATGATATTTCATTTACTGTACTGCTGTTTACTTTTGTTTTATTTGGATTAAATTTATTATAAGTTGTATAAGACTGTTTTCTTGTATACTCTTTCTCTAGAAAACAATTCAGATTTGCCAGTTTATTGTTTTGTTTTTTAAATTTATTTTATTGATTTCAAATACCAAGTGGCAGAGCAGGAGAGGATAGGGGGAAAGAGGAAGGTTGGGAGAGAGAGGGAGAGACAGAGAAAGAGAGAGAATATCTTCCATCCATTGGTTCACTCCCTAAATGGCAGGCAGAATCCTGGAACTCCATCTGGGTCTTCCACATGGATGGCAAGGACACAAATACTTATGCTGCTTTTTTAGGTACATTAGCAGGGATCTGGAATAGAAGTGCAGCAGCTGGGACTCAAACTGGTGCTCATATGGGATGCTGACGTTGCAGGTGACAGCTTAACCCCATGTGCCACAATGCTTGCTCCCAGACTTACTAATTGTACGTAAGAATATTTTTGCCATTATTGTTAATAAATAAGAATTTATTTAGCAAATAATTTACATATACTCATTTATATGTGTATATATTCGTGTGTATTTTTGTCTGGTGCCATAAAGTTCTTTTGCTGACAGAATTGAATATTTGCCATCACAAAACTGTAAATAAAAATTTTATAATTAAGTACTTCAGTGGCAGTAACACCTCTATAACTTGTGTATGGAAAAAAGGTTTTATAGATTGGAAGATGAATTCCATGGACATTAAGAGTGAAGTTTGATAAATTTTTAAAGAAAGCAAAATTAATCTTTAAGATACCTTTAATTCAACTTAGTTCTTTTTTATGGTCTCAAACTATTTACTGTCCTAGTACTAACTATATGACAAAATACTATTTCACTAGTTCATTGATTTATATAAAATATTTACTGAGTACCTGCTATATGCCAGGTAAACCGCTATAACTAGTAGTTATACAACAGTGAATAAATATGGAATAATCTCTGATGTGGTGGAACCTAGAGTGTCAAGGGTAAATATGTTCAAATACATAGATAAATGCGTAATTGCAAACTGATCCTTGCCACAAATGTTAAGAAGCCAAAAGTATGAGAGAGAATAACTGGGCAGTATTATCCAGCTTGAGGCATCAAGGAAGGCCTTGCTGACAAAGTGATATTTACATGAAGATCTCAGAGTAGACATTGGGCAGTCCAGAGTGGGTGAAAGGGCATTTCAGGCAGCGGGAACAGCACACGCAAAGGCCCTGTGGTGTGAAGGAAGATGAAGTTTCAAGCAGGAGGCAATGGATGGATATGAATGGCTCTGCTAGAAATGAGGTAGTCTGGAGATTAAGCTAGCATATGTTAGTGGCAGTAAAGCTAGAAGTAAATGGATTTGAATAAGTAAGTAGAGAGCAGAGTCAACAGTCATTGAATTAGGTAGGAAACAGGATGGACTATGCCTAAAGGAGAGGGACATAGGGGTGAACTAAGGCTGTTGGTAACAGTGTGTGAGTTATAATTCAGATTGAACCATTAATGACATGGCATAGTTATTTTCTGTGAATCCTACAAGGAAGCTTGTGTATTTATTTTCATGTTTTATGTGTTCATACAGTTATAACACTATTGATTTTTCTAAACTTTTAAATTGTAAGCTTCATAGAATTGAAGATTGGCTCCTCTTGGTATAGGTTCAAAGTTCTTTTTTTTTTTTTTTTTTTTTGACAGGCAGAGTGGACAGTAGAGGGAGACAAAGAGAAAGGTCTTCCTTTTGCCGTTGGTTCACCCTCCAATGGCCGCCGCGGTAGGCGCGCTGCGGCCCGTGCACCGCGCTGTTCCGATGGCAGGAGCCAGGTACTTATCCTGGTCTCCCATGGGGTGCAGGGCCCAAGCACTTGGGCCATCCTCCACTGCACTCCTGGCCACAGCAGAGAGCTGGCCTGGAAGAGGGGCAACCGGGACAGGATCGGTGCCCCGACCGGGACTAGAACCCGGTGTGCCGACGCTGCAAGGTGGAGGATTAACCTAGTGAGCTGCGGCACCGGCCAGGTTCAAAGTTCTTACCCTTGTATACTCAGTTGTTATTAAGTAAATTTTAGTTTTTTACAGTACAGTTTAGAGGATCTAATTTGAGAGACAAAAACTTAGATTGAGAATGATTTAGAAACAGTTTCCTTCAATTGTCATTTGATCATTACATTGTAGCAATATTGGAAAATATTTTAATAATAGCATGAGTGGGCATTTATTTAGTTCCTTGGGTATAAGTAATAGCAATCTTTCAAAAATACATGTTAAAAGGTTAAAAGAGCTTGATTATCTGGCTCTGGGGCATACTTGTAAAACAAACGTGAGGTTAAAACTTGCAGATGTACAATTTATGTTCCAGCTGTAATTATGGTATATGAAAACATAAGTGGCTCCCAATAGACACCAAGGGTAATCCCTTCCATGATCATGGTCTAGTTAGGGTCCACATAGTTCTTTGGTTTGGATGTGATTTGAGATTTAAAGAATACAGAGAAGAATCAAAATATCTTTTTAAGTTTATATTTATCTGAAAGGCAGAATAACACAGATAGATACACACACAAAGGTGGGACAAGAGAGAACTTTTTCAACTCCTAGTTCACTCCCCAAATGTCCACAACAGCCTGGTCTGTGCCAGGCTGAAGTCAAGAGTCCGGAACTCAAAACTCAATCCAGGTCTCTCGTGTGGGTGGCAGGGACTCAAGCACTTGAGCCATCATCTACTGTCTGCCCGGATGCAATAGCAAGAGTCTGGATCAGCAGCAGGGGAGCTGAGAGTCAAACCAGTGCTCTGAAATGGGATCCAAATTTAGCAAGTGGTGGCCCAACCTACTGTGCCATAATGCCTCCCCTTCAAAGTAGCATTATAATGAAGCTGTAATTCCTAAAACAGCTAACTTAGCCATGCATCTAGCCAAGTAAGTATGAAAAAGATGCGGGTTTTACCATAATAAAGCTCTGTATCACCTTACTAAAGAATGGGAAAACTTTATCGCCATGACTGACAGAAACTTTGTCGTTCAAGTGATATATTCTGCACTGTGTGATAAACTGGCCATTGGTTTTCATGCTGTGAACTTTCTTCATTGTACCAAAAAACAGATTAGAAGCCATCTTACTCTAAATTCTTAGGACTGATTTTGTCCATCAGTGGGAAAAGATGGGTAAATAAGGGAATAGTTAAACCAATATGACACATGTTTTTCTTGAATATTTATTCTGACCTGAAACATAAATTAAACTGATTTGCTAATATTTTGGTGTGGAGCTAATAAGGGCTTTCCTTCACATAAGAATCTATTAATTTCTTCCACATTGCCTTTGTTGCATAAATCACAAATGAAATGCATTACCTATGAGGACTTAGACACTTGCAGAAACAGCGTAAGTGCAGAATCATCTAGTATTTTATTTCTCTCATTGTTACTACATTTTTTTCTACAATTTTTTTGTATATGTGACTTAGCCTTATCAAGTGTTTCCAAAATTTTAATCTTTCTTTCCTTTTACACTCACATTTAATTGGTTTACATGGCCCTTAATTATAATCACATAATTATAATAATCATAAATAGCATAACAATGGGAAAAAGCACAGTTAAGTCTTGAAAATCATATAACTTTAAAAAAAGAAAAGGACACATGTGCTAACAGATATCCAGATTAAGCTGTGAGTTTTGGCAAGCTGTGGGCATCAATTTTTGTGTTTATAGAGGGAATGAAGAGATCATTAAGGTCAGATAACAGAGTTCCTTTTTTGTTCTGGTTTTTGGCTTATTAGCCTCCAGTTCTATTTACAAAATCAGATAGCTGTAATGCAGTTTAGAGTGGCTCCTGACAGTGGTGTCGGTACTTTGTCAGCCTGCTCCGAGTAAGGCTCAGTGTTTCTGTTTGGTCAGAACTAGAATGTTTCACTGTGTTCAAATTTGCACGTGGTGCTTCCCTTTGTGTTTTGTGTGTCTGTAACATCTGATAATTTTCATTCTAACTTGGGTTTCTCTTTGTATCTACTTTCAAGATTTTCCATTACTGTTGGCTGCCTACTCCCAAATCAGGTCTCAGTTTTCCTACCCTTGGCTATAGAGCCCCCTACTCTTGGCCCCAGAAGTGAGGTAAAGTGACCCATTCTCCAATTACATGGACAGAACTAATCTATGACCACGTCAGAGCATATCTGTATTTGAGTGTCAGTGAACCCTCCTGGGTTCTAATTATTTGAGTCCTGTTGGTTCGCACTTCCCATCTCCCCGAAAGTTGGCAAGATCTATAGATCATGACCTTGTGGACTGTGCTGGCATTGGCTGGCTTGTAGGAAACTATGATGGGATACAATGGACTGTTTTCTGGCTTCTCAGCAGAAGGCTCTGTTACAACTCAGGATTCACAACTTGTGGTCATGCCTCATGTGCAAAAACAGTTCTTACTACCACATGTGGGTTCCATAATCTATTAAATGACAATATTTATAGATAATTTGTGTATGTTAAAATTTAACCCCATATTTATGATGCAATATATGTTTGTGAATATATTTATGAGTAACTAGTTTTTGGAAACCCTTGTATCTTATCCTCCTCTTAGTTCTCTAGCCTAATATTTTTTTAGAATTGAGCTGTTAATAAGTTGAATTGTGAGTTTTTCATCGATTATTATTTTTTAAAATAATTTTTAAAAAGTTTTCACGTATTTCATAAATACAATTATATGAAGATAATCATATTTCTTCCTTCCCTCTCTCTTTCCCTCAACCCCACGCCTTCCTTCATTCCTTTCTTTTTTAATTTTTGCAAGAAAAACTTCATCCTTCATATATAGATAATTACAGGCTTAATGCACCACTAACCGTAATATTCAGCAAGTAAAAAGTAGAAAGACTATAGTTTCACAGAAATAGAAACAGGAGCTAAAAACATAATCAAATCATGTCTATTTCATTCCTACAAATTTTTTTTTTTGTATTCTGTGTTAACAACCATATATAAGATAAAACATATGATCTTTGTTTTTTTTTTGTGGGGGGGGCTGGCTTATTTTATTAAGCATAATGGTTTCCAATTGCATCCATTTCACTGCAATAAACAGGATTTCATTCTATTTTATGGTTGAGTAGTATTCCATACTGTATATATACCACATTTTCTTGATCCGGTTATTAGTTGATAGACATCTGGGTTGATTCCGTATCTTACCTATTGTGAATTAAGCTGTAGTAAATGATGGGAATGCAGTTAACTCTTTCATATGCTGATTTCATTTCCTTTGGGTAAATTCCCTGAAGTGGGATGGCTAGGTCACATGGTAGATCAATTTTCAGATATCTGAGGAATCTTTCTACTGTCCACCAATATGATTGTTAGTTTGTATTCCCATGAAACACATATTAGACTACCCTTTACCCCACATCATCACCAGCATTTATGTTTTGATTTTTTGGTGATAGCCATTCTAACTGGGGAGAGGTAGAATTTCATTGTGGTTTTTGTGTCTGTTGGCCCTTTGTAGTTCATCTTTTGAAAAATTCCTGTTCATGTCCTTTGCTCATTTCTTACTTGGATTGTTTGTTTTGATGTTGTTGAGTTTCTTGAGCCTTTTGTAGATTCTGGATATTTATCCTTGATCAGTTGTTTAGTTTGCAAATATTTTCTCACATTCTGTCAGTTGCCTCTTTGCTGAGTGCTTGCCTTGCACTGCAGAAGCTTTTTAGCTTGAGGTAATCCCATTTGTCTATTTTGGCTTCATTTGTTTGTGTTTGGGGTCTTTTCCAAGAAGTCTTTGCCTATGCCAATGCCAAGCAGAGTTTCCCTGATGTTTTCCTCTAGTAATTTGATAATATCAGGCCATAGATTTAGATCCTTGTTCCTTTGTGAATTGATTTTTATGTAAGGTATAAGGTAGGGGTCTTGTTTCATACTTCTGCATGTGTAGATCCAATTTACCCAATACAAGTTGTTGAAGAGAATATACTTTCTCCAGGATATAATTTTATCTTGTTCGTCAAAGACTAGTTGGTTGTAGATATGTGGATTAATTTCTGGGGTTATTATTCTGTTCCATTGATCTACATGTCTTTTTTTTTTTTTTTTTGCCAGTACCAGCCTGTTTTAATTATGACTGTCCTGTAGTGTGTCTTGAAGTCTGTTATTGTAATGCCTCCTACTTTTTGATGTATATGATTGCTTTAATTATTCAGGGTCTTTTGTGTTTCTACATGAATTTTAGCAGTTTTTTCTAGAGCTGGGAAGAATTTCCTTGATATTTTGTTGGGATTGCATTGCATCTGTAAATTGAATTTGGTAGTATGGACATTTTGATGATATTCTTCTAACTGATGAACATGGAAAGATCTCCCTTTTTTGTGTTGTCTTCTATTTCTTTGTTTAATGTCTTGTAATTTTCACTGTAGAGATCTTTCACATCCTTGGTGAAAATTATTTCAAGGTACTTAAACCTTTTTGTAACTATTGTGAATGGTACTGATCTTACAAGTTCTTTCTCAAGCATGGCTTTGCTCGTTTGAACAAAGGCTATTGATTTCTGTGTGTTGATTTTATATCCTATTTTTATCCATTTTATATTCAAACTCTCCTATGAGTTCCCTTAGTCTGTTAGTGGAGTCATTTGGTTCCCTTTTGTATAATAATTTCTGCAAACAGGGATAATTTGACTTCCTCTTTTCCAATTTGTATCCCTTTGATTTCTTTTTCCTTCCTAAAGACTCTGACTAAAACTTTCAGAATTGTATGTAATAGCAGTGGTGAAAGTGGGCATTCTTGTCTGGTTCTGGATCTTAGTAGAATTGTTTATAATTTTTCTGCGTTCAATATGATGCAGGTTGTGGGTTTGTCATATATTGCCTTGGTTTTGTTGAGGAATGTTTCTTCAGTACTCAGTTTGCTTAAGGTTTTTAACATGAAGGTATGTTGTATTTTATCAGATGCTTTCTCTGCATCCTTTGAAATAATCTGGTTTTTGCTCATCAATTTTATTAATGTGTTGTATCACATTTATTGATTTGAACTTGTTAAATCCATATCTGTGTAACAGGGATTAATCCCACTAGGTCTGGATGAGTGATCTTCCTAATTTGTTGTTGCATTTAATTACCCAGTATTTTGTTGAGCATTTTTGCATCTGTGTTCATCAAGAATATTGGCCTATAATTCTCTTTATTGTGCCTTTTTCTTGTTAGGGAATTAAGGTGATGCTGGCTTCATAAAAGAAGATTGGGAAGATTCCTTCCCTTTCAATTGTTTTGTATAGTTTGAGAAGAAATGGAGTTAGTCCTTTTTTCCCACCTAGAAACATTTTATTTAAGGTATACAAATTTCATATATTTCATATATATAAATTTATGAGCATAGTGATTCCTCACATCCTGCCCTCCCTCCCACTTGCATTCCCACCCTTCTTTCTCCTCCCTCTCATATTCCATTCTTATTTTTTAACAAAGGTCTATTTTCAATTAACTTTACACACATAAGATTAGCCCTGTACTAAGTAAAGAGTTCAAAAATAGTATTAAAAAAAACCTGTTCCTCAACATGTGGGCCAATGGCTATTCAAAGTCATCACATCTCAAAATGTCAATTTTACTTCTATAGATTACCTTTTGGGTACTCTCTTAATTACCACAGATCAAGGAAAACATATGGTATTTGTCTTTTTGGAACTGTCTTATTTCACCATGTATAATAGTTTCCAGTTGCATCCATTTGTTGTAAATGACAGGATAGCTTTTTTATTGTTGTTCAGTATTCCATAGTGTACATATACCATAATTTCTTTATCCAGCCTTCAGTTGACAGACATCTGGGTTGATTCCATATCTTAGCTATGAGATGGTTGGGTCATATGGTAGGTCTATAATCAGATTTCTGAGGTATCTCCATGTTGTCTTCTACAGTGGCTGTATCAGTTTACGTTTCCACCAGCAATGGATTAGGATACCTTTTTTCTCACATTCTCATCAGCATTTGCTGTTTGCTGGTTTCTGTATGAAAGCCATTCTAACCGGAGTGAGGTGAAACCTGATTGTGGTTTTAATTTGCATTTTCCTGATGGCTAGTGATCCTGAGCATTTTTCCATGTGTCTATTGACCACGTGGATTTCTTCTTTTGAAAAAATGCCTGTTCAAGTCCTTTCCCCATTTTTTAGCTGGATTGTTTGTTGTTTTGGTGTTGAGTTTCTTGAGCTCTTTATATATTATGAATATTAATCCTTTTTCAGTTGCATAGTTTGCAAATATTTCTCCCATTGTTTTGGTTGCCTCTTCACTTCGATGACTGTTTCTTTTGCAGCACAGAAACATCTTAATTTGACATAATCTATTTGTCAATTTTAGTTTTGATTGCCTGTGCTTCGGGGTCTTTTCCAAGAAGTCTTTGCCTATGCCAAAATCTTGCAGAGTTTCTCCAATTTGTTCTCTAATAATTTGATGGTATTGGGTCATAGATTTATGTCTTAATCAATTGTTAGTAGATTTCTGTGTAAGGTAAGGGTCTTGCTTCATAATTCCACATGCAGAGATCCAGTTTCCCCAGCATCATTTGTTGAAGAAACTGTCCTTTCTCCAGGGATTGATTTTAGCTCCTTTGTCAAAGGTAAGTTTCCTGGAGATGTACGGATTGACTTCTGAAGTTTCTATTCTGTTCCATTGGTCTACATGTCTGTTTTTGTGCCAGTACCACGCTGTTTTGATTGTAACTGCCCTATAGTACGTCTTGAAATCTGGTGTTGTGATGCCTCTAGCTTTGTTTTTGTTGTATAAGATTGCTTTAGCTACTCTGGGTCTCCTCTGTTGCATTATTTATTTTAGCATTTTTTTTCTGGATCTGTGAAGAATGTTATTGGTATTTTGATTGGTATGGCATTCAATCTGTAAATTGCTTTCAGTAGTATGGACATTTTGATGATATTGACTCTTCCAATCCATTAACATGGAAGATTTTCCTTTTTTTGTTTCTTATATCTCTTTAGAGTTCTTTAATGTCCTTGATTAAATTTATTCCTAAGTTTCTAATTTTTTTTATAGTCATTATGAATGGGATTGATCTCAGAAGCTTTTTCTTAGCCATGGCCTTTTCTGTGTATGCAAAGGCTATTGATTTTTGTTTGTTAACTTTGTATTCTGCCACTTTATTAAACTCTTTTGTGAGTTCCCTCTTAGTGGAGTGTTTTGAATCCTTTATATATATAGAGTCACATCGTCTGCGAATAGGGATAGTTTAACTTCTTCCTCCCCAATTTGTATCTCTTTTATTTATTTTGCTTGCCTAATGGCTCTGGGCAAAACATCCAGTACTATATTGAATAGTAATGGTGAAAGTGGTCATTCTTGTCTGGTTTCAGATCTTAGTGGGAATGCTTCCAACTTTTCCCCATTAAATAAGATGCTGTCGATGGGTTTGTCATAAATTGCCTTGATTGTGTTGAGGAATGTTTTTTCTATAACTAATTTGCTTAAGGTTTTCATCATGAAAAGATGTTGTATTTGCACAAATGCTTTATCTGCATTTATTGATCATCATGTGGTTTTTGTTTTCCTGTTTGTTAATGTGATATATCACAATTATTGATTTGCAGATGTTGAACCATCCCTGCCTACCAGGGATATATCCCACTTGGTCTGGGTGAATGATCTTTCTGATGTGTTGTTCGATTTGAATGGCTAGTATTGTTGAAAACTTTTGCATCTATGTTCATCAGGGAAATGGGTCTTTAGTCTTCTTTTTCTGTTGTATCTTTTTCTGGTTAACAAATTAAGGTGAAGCTAGCTTCATAGTGGTTTGGGAAGATTCCCTATGTTTAAAAAAATTGGAGTTAGTTCTTCAAATGTCTCATAGAATTCAGCAATGAATTTAGATCCATAAACATTTCTTTTAAATAGCTGGGTACCCTGTAATTGAGTCCATATATATTTATAATAATCACATCTTCCTGTTGAATTTAGCCCTTAATCATTACATAGTGCCATTTTTTGTCTCTCTTAACAGTTCTTTGTTAAAGTCTATTTTGTCTGATTATTAGGATGGCTACATCAGCTCTTTTTTGGTTTCTGTTAGCATGGAATATCTTTTTCCAATCCTTTCACTTTCAGTCTGCATGCATCTTTGTTGGTGAGATTTGTTCTTGTAGGCATCAAATAGAAGAGTCTTGTTTTTTAATCCTTTCTGACAGCCTGTATCTTTCAACTGGAGAGTTGAGGCCATGTACATTCAAGGTTATTGTATATTATATTATATATAATAAATATCATGTTATATGCATTTATATTATGTTATTATATATTAATACATAATGTGTTATATATTATGCTATTATATATTATGTTATTATATACATTATATATCAGATATAATATATATTATGTTATATATTGTTGAGGCCATGTATATTCAAGGTTACTATTTTTTTATTTTTGACAGGCAGAGTGGACAGTGAGAGAGAGAGAGAGAGACAGAGAGAAAGGTCTTCCTTTGCTGTTGGTTCACCCTCCAATGGCCGCTGCGGCTGGCGCACCACACTGATCCGAAGGCAGGAGCTAGGTGCTTCTCGTGGTCTCCCATAGGGTGCAGGGCCCAAGCACTTGGGCCATCCTCCACTGCACTCCCTGGCCACAGCAGAGAGCTGGCCTGGAAGAAGGGCAACCGGGACAGAATCTGGCGCCCCGACTGGGACTAGAACCTGATGTGCTGGTGCTGCTAGGCTGAGGATTAGCCTGTTGAGCCACAGCGCTGGCTCCAAGGTTACTATTGATAAGTAATGTCTTGGCTCTGACATTCTTCCATAAATATTCCTATTGTTTACTTTGGATATTCTTTGTACTTTTACTGGAAGATTTTCTGCCTTCAGTTTCTTTCATAGTGATGACCAAGTTTCTGTGTTTCTATGTGTAGCACACCCTTAATCATCTTTTGTAAGACTGGATGTGGGGACAAATTTTTCTAATTTCTGTTTGTTATGGAAGGTCTTTATTTCACATTCATTCATAAATGAGAGCCTTGCAGGGTACAGTTTCTGGGTTGACAGTTTGTTTTTTTTTTTTTTTTTTTTGTCTTAAGACTTGGCCTGTATCCTGTCATTATCTTCTAACCTCCAGGGTTTCTGATGAGAAGACAGCTGTGAGTCTAATTAGAGATCCTCTGAAAGTAATCTGGAGTTTCTCTCATGCACATTTTAGATTCTTTTCTATGTTTTATCCTAAAGAAAATTCCATACAGTGATGAAAAGAAAGTATATTCTTCAGCTGTGGGATGAAATGTTCTGTAAATATTTACTTGGTCAGTTTGGTTCATAGTGTTGGTTAGCTCTGTTGTTTCTTTTGAATTTTTGTCTTGTTGTTTTGTCCATTGATGAAAATGGGGTATTGATGTCCCCCATTAGTATTATATTGAAGCCTGTGTCTCCATTTATTCCATTAACATTTGTTTTAATTAACTAGCATTGAGTGCAAATACATTACTATAGTCAAATCTTCCTATTGAATTGATCCCTTAATCATTATATAATGACTTTCTTCATCTCTTCCAACAGTTTTTGTCTTAAAGACTATTTTTTCTGATATTAGGATATCCACCGCTGCTCATTTTTTTATTTCTGCTTGCATGGAATATCTTATTCCAACTTTTCACTTTCAGTCTTTCAGTCTCTTTGTATGTGTTTCTTGTAGGCAGCATATAGATGGGTCTTGCTTTTTAATCCATTCATGCGATCTGTGTCTTTTAATTGGAGAGTTTAGTCCATTTACATTCAAGATTATTATTGATATGTGATGACTTTTTCTTGCCAGTTTTCTGTAAATATTCCTATTATTTGTTTTGGATCTCCTTTGCACTGTTTTTGGCAGGTTTTCTGCCAAGTTCATTCATCATGCTGGTTATCTTTCTTTGTTTTTGTGTGTGGAGTATTCTTAAGTATTATTTGTAAGCCTGACTGGGTAGTGACAAGTTCTTTCAGTTTTTGTTTTGGAAGCTCTCTGTTTCACCTGCATTTATAAATGAGAGCTTTGCTGGGTACAGTATTCTGGATTGACAAGTTTTTTCTTTAAGGACTTGGATTATATCTGTCCCTTCTTTCCTTGCCTGTATGGTTTTTCATGAAAAATCTGCTGTCAATCTAATTGGAGATCCTTTAAAAGTAATCTGTAATTTCTCTCTAGCATATTTTAGAATCTTTTCTTTCTGTTTTACTTTTGAAAGTTTGAATATAATGTGTCATGGTGAAGATCTTCTGATCATGTCTATTTTGGGTTCTATGTGTTTCCTGTACTCTGGATATCTATATCGTTGTCCAAAATCAGCAAATTTTTTGCTGTTTCACTGAATAAGTTTTCTAACTCATTCTGCTTTCTCCATTTCTTCAGGAATTTATAAGACACATATATTTTGTTGTTTGATGGCATCCCATAGATCCTGAGCACATTTTTAATTTTTATGATTTTTTTTCTTAATTTTTGTCTGTGATATTTAAAAGGTTTGTCTTCCAGCTCAGATATTCTTTAGTTGGCCTTACCTAATATATTCAGGCTTGCCACTGTATTTTTTATTTGACATATTGAAGCTTTCACTTACAACACAATACTTCAGTTTGGTGGTTCTTTAATATTTCTGTTTCCCAGCCAAATTTCTCATCCGTGTCATTCATAGATTTCTTTAACTCGTGAAATTGTTTCTCTGTGTTTTTGAGTAATCTTACAATTGATCTTTGAATTCCTTTCAGGTTTATGTCATTATCCTTATCTTCACAGTCTAATATTAAAGTATTTCATTCCTTTGGGGAGTCATCTTGTCTTCCTTATTCATATTACTTGTATTTATATGATTTTTTTGCATTTGTGTTGATATTTCCTATGAATTATTTGTTCTTGGGGTGTGTCTCTAGGTGTAGTGGGATGCCTGTACCTTCAGGGGTTATACAGAGGTATATGCTGGGTGGGGCTAAGGAGCTCTGGCCAGTGTTGTTTATTTTTTAGGAGGGGTGTGGGACAAAAGTCCAGCATGGTAGCTCTCCTCTGTAGTCAGTAGGGAAAAAGGGATGATCACCCTGATTGGCATGGTCACTACCTCCACCCTTCTCTGTGCCAAGGTGAGCATCTCTATGCTTTGTGCCCCCCGCCCCCTTCTCAGGTGCTTGAACTCCACAAAGAATCTATGCTTTCCGTAATGTGATCATGGAGTCCTCCTGGCCAATAGCACAGTCCCAGGATTGTCACATTCACAGGCTGTAGGGGTTTAACTCTTCCCTGGGAACCTCTTGTGCAAGGAGAGACTTGCTCTTTCCCTGAGCTAGGCACCTCGGTGAGGACAGGGGAGGAAGGCAGTATGCCCTCCATTCACTGAGTTAAGTGGGCACCCTGCTCCTACTCCCCAGCTCCTCTGCTCAAACACAAAGTCAGTGGGGACCACAGACTTCTCCAGAGGCACACAGGCTGCTGCAGCCTCCACTTAGCCTTATTCTCAGAAGACTGTGCGTTCCTCAAATTCCTGGGTACCTTAGAGGAAGGAGAGAGCAGTGTGTCCTCCATTTACAGAGTTAAATGGGCACCCAGCTCCCTGTCAACTTGCCTGTCCACACTGAAAGTCAGTGGGGATTGTGGGTTTCTCTCTGACAAATTCCACCAAAGGCACACAGGCCGCCCAGGCCTACACCCACCTTATTCCTGGCAGCCACAGGCCAGGGGAGTTGCTGGTGATGTCCTGCAAGCTGCTGCATGTCTATACAGTCCTTGCTGATCCACAGTCTCTCCTTCTACTGAAACATTCTCTTCCACTCTCTCCCAGGAACACAGTTCCTCCTGATTTTCTGGTACTTTCCCATGATTGAAATCAGTGAGTCTTTTCTTAGTCATCTAGGGATCCTCCAACCTAACCTTTAACATTTATCTCACAGTTTGAAATGTTGAATAAAAAATTGCATTTCCCACTGTTTCATGCTCCCTTGCTTTTGCTGTTTCTTTTGTTGAAATTCTCTTCCTGTTTCCTTCCCCTCATTGGCACGCTAACATATCTTCCCTCCAATCTGCTCAAGGGTGGCTTTCTTCACTCGGTCATCCCCAGTTCAGTTTGGGCTCATTGCCCCTGATTTTTGATACCATGGTATCATTTTTAGTATTTAAAAATTAACTGTGTGTGTTAAACACTGGGTTGTCTTTTAAAGGTAAGTGCTGTCTGATTTAACTTTATACCCAGAACATAGCACAGTGAACATGCTAGGTACTCTGCGTTTGTTTAACTGAAGGACACAGTTTCAAATAATCATTCAGGTATAGACTTTTTCCTTAAAGACCCTCATAAAATCCCTTATAGGGGCCGGCGCTCTGGTGTAGTGGGTAAAGCCACCGCCTGCAGTGCCGGCATCCCATACGGGCACTGGTTTGAGTCCTGGCTGCTCCACTTCCTATCCAGTTCTCTGCTATGGCCTGGGAAAGCAGTAGAAGATGGCCAAGTCCTTGGTCCCCTGCATGCACGTGGGAGAACCAGAAGAAGCTCCTGGCTCCTGGCTTCAGATCAGGGCAGCTCTGGCCACTTGGGGAGTGAACCAGTGGATAGAAGACTTCTATCTCTCTCTCTGCCTCTCCTCTCTCTGTGTAACTCTGACTTTCAAATAAATAAATATTTAAAAAAATCCCTTATAAAGTTGGATTAGAGAGATGAAACTTGGCAAAGGACTAAAAAAAGATTAATCTAAAAGTTGCATTTTAAAACTGCTAGCATTGGGCCCAGCGCTGTGGCATAGCAGGTAAAGCCACTGCCTGCAGTGCCAGCATTCCATATGAACGCTGGTTCGAGTCCTGGCTGCTCCACTTCTGATCCACCTCTCTGCTATGACCTGGGAAAGCAGTGGAAGATGGCCCAAGTCCTTGGGCTTCTGCACCCACATAAGGGACCTGGAAGAAGCTCCTGGCTCCTGGCTTTGGATCAGGGCAGCTCCAGCCATTGTGGCCAATTGGGAAGTGAACCAGCAGATGGAAGACTCTCTCTCTCTCTCTCTGCCTCTCCTTCTCTCTCTGTGTAATGCTGCCTTTCAAATAAATAAATAAATCTTAAAAAAAAAACTGCTGGCAGGACAATAGATTTATATCTTGAGTACTTAGTTTTCTCATGTTAGCGCTTACAAAATTTGGGTGAGTTTCAGAAGTAGCTATATAAATGGTAGAAGCTTGCATGTGTTCATCTAATGTTGGGCTGCTTCTTAAATCCTCTCAAGGTAACTGTCAGGCAAGCTGGAAATCTTAGATTATCCCCATGTAGCTAAAGGAAGTCGAGGGTGGGGGAGTTTTCGTGTGGTGCCAATTGATTTCAATTTTTGTAAATCTAAAAAATTTATTATTAATGAGCTTCATCATTGTAAACCAGACAAGTAATTAAATCAACCATTTAATTACCTAATTGATGCTAATGAGAGATATAGGCATTGTTGAAATAGCATTTGTCTGAATTCTAGATAATTTGGCTGTATTCCCGGGGATGCCTTACTCCTGGTTTTTAATATTGCACATATTACTGAACCTTTCTGAAATCCTTCCACATCTTCAGGTTGGGAATTCTCAACTAGTGGTGATTTTTGCTTGCTAGAAGGTACTTGTCAATGTTTGGAAATATTTTTGTTTGGTGAAATTTGGGAGATTTTTCTAGCATTTAGTGAATAAAGGCCAATAATACTACTAAGATCCTACAATGCTTGGGATAACTTATAACCAGAGTTTCTGTAGTACTAGACCAAGAATTCCTGGGCTAGATAATGTAAAAGGATATTTTTAACTTCTGAGTATCTATCACTCTCAATCTTAAACACATAGGCACATACAATTTTATATGACCCAAATACATAAACAAGACATCAAGTAAATTTAATTGCTCAGTAAGTCTTTAAGTGGTGTAATAGTAATTTTCAATGAATTAAATAAGCTGAACAGAGAAGAACAAATATAGCAAAAGTTTACTACTCTTTTTCTTCATTCAGGATTCTCAAATATGAGTTAAATATTTGTGGAAAAGCAATGATAGATTAAGATGTTTCTTCTTTCAGTTGTGTTACACTTTCTCAAAAAATGCCATTTGTCAGGAAGATCCTAGTAGTATTTATAGGGCTGTGTGTGTGTGTATGTGTGTGTGGGGGGAGCTATTTAATGTTGGAGAGTTCAAATACTATAATTTAGTTGAAAACTGTATTTCAGCAAATAGCAACTTTCTGAGATATTTACACATCCCTGTGATTTATAGTTGAGATTCAATTTTTCATCTTATCCTTTCTCCTTAATTCTCCTCTGTCCCAAAAATTGGAACTCTGGAACTCCATCCAAACTGGAATCACGATGAATGAATCCAAAGTTGGAACCTAACGCAAGTTCCATAGATGATGGGGCCGTGTCTTTTTTTGGTCCCTGTGTCCCTAATGTCTGACATATACTATTTGTAAATCACCTCCCTGCCTACAAGCCTTAGGCTGTCCCCTAAGGGCATCCCTGGCATGATATCTGCTTACTATAAGCTCTGGCATATATATATATATATATATATATATATATATATATATATATATATATATCCTTCCCTCCCTATTTGCCCGCCCTTTCTTCTCTTCCTCTCCCTTTCTTCCAGATTGCTTTGACATACATTTACTTTAGTGTAGCTATGTGTGTCTTCCTTTTCAAAAGTTTGATGCACAATAATTGTACATATTTATGGTGGTAACTTGACCCATAGTCACAGTCATGATCAAATCATGGTATTTTATATTTTCTTCTTTTTCATCATTTTTCATTTCTTTGTGTTGGGAAACTTTACACTCCTTTCATCTTGTTTTTTTTTTTTTTTAAATATAACTTGCTATAACCTGTAATTGCCTTACTGTGCTGAGGAACACTGGTTCTTAATCCACCCTTCTAACCACATTTGGGTGCCATTTACCCCATCTTCCATTATGCCTTCCAAATTCTAATGACCACTGTTTTCCCTGCTTTTGAGATCAGCTTTCTCAGCTTCCACATATGTGTGAGGATCATGCAGTAGTTGTCTGTGCCAAGCTTATTTTACGTAACACAATGTCCTCCAGTTCTGTTCTCTTTTATGGCTAAA
This sequence comes from Lepus europaeus, assembly GCF_033115175.1. Classification (NCBI taxonomy): domain Eukaryota; kingdom Metazoa; phylum Chordata; class Mammalia; order Lagomorpha; family Leporidae; genus Lepus; species Lepus europaeus. The sequence continues at coordinate 19,984,645 of NC_084836.1, read as the reverse complement.
TGGTAGTCCATTGTGTGTACACACAACATTTTCTTTATCTATTCATCCGCCAATGGTCACCTTGGTTGATTTCATGTCGTGGTGCTTGTGGATACTGCAATAAACATGGGTGTGTAGGCATCTCTTTGATATACTGATTTCATTTTCATCGGATACACAGCCAGTAGTGAGACAGCTGGATCATGTGGGAATTTTTTTAGTTTTTTGAGGAACTGACAGATTATAGAGTTTCTGTAATCTAGAAACTCTGGATGTTTAGAGAAAGAATGAGTGCCATGCCACCTGACCTCAGCCTGCCACAGTGCTGAAACCTGTGCTTCAATCTATTAAAATCTTACTCCTTTTTTGTTACCAAAGAAACTTTTCAAACAGCTACTTGATGAGTCTCCCAGTTTTCTTTTTACCCCAGCAAGAAACACAGTTTGTCAAAACAAATATCCCCTTTCCATTCCCTGATTATTATGTAGCATGAGAATTGACAGAGCATGAACTGTGAAGGATTACAAAAAAAAATTATTTTTATTCTGGTTTGAAATAAACTTGTGGCATTAATGTCTCAAGTAAAACCAAACATGTGTCTCATAATTGAGAAAAATGTAAGTCAGCATGCTTCTCTCTTAACTATGATAAAATTGTTTCAGAGCTGTCAGCAGAACTTGTGCAGTTCTTTCCCACTGCTATGTCAATTAATCCCTCCTCCCCACTGATGACAGAACTAGTGTATAGGCAAAATTTAAGCTAGCAATTGAGATTTCTAACTACCTCTCCATTCCATTTAACTTCCACATGTCCCCTGAGGACCTCCTCATCCCTGGTTTGCAATGTAGAGTTGAAGTAGTAATCATTTTATCATATGCTGATGAGGAAGATAATTCAATAATGGATCCCTGTCTTCTTCTTGCATTGTTAACTTGACCCTAATTGTGCCGGGTCAACATTCTCATTAAGACTCAGGGTCCAGTGATTTGTGTTTTGCTCAGCTGGGCATCATTTCATGCAACTTATTTTTACTAGTCAGCATTGTAGTTAATAGAATTGGAACTGATTTACCTAGCACTCAGCCCTCTTAGAATAAAATTGCTGATGCTTTGTAAGAACTGAGGGGAGTTTCTGTGTTTCTGATTGGCTCCCAAATTCATCTGCTGGTGCCCTGGAGGTAATTGTCAACTAGTTTATTTATAGAAATGGTTTATGCAATGTAATCATGTCTAGTAAGTTGCCATATGGTGTGTTAATATGCCATCAAATGGATAATCAAAGCTTAGAAGCAAACTCTTAGGAGCTAATAAAACAATTGTGTTGGATAAAATGAGCTTCATTGAGATAGTACTTGTCAGTGGTTGGAGCAGTGAGAAAAGCCTTGCTATTTTCTCAGCTATTTGCGAAACAGACCTTTTTAAACAGTTATGCTCAACAGAGTACTTAAATTTTTTTAAGTTGTAAAAGCAGTAAATGCTTAGGATTTGAAAAATCAATGTGGAATGGAAGAATAAAAATGAAATAACTCAGTTTAATCTCCCCTGCTACTCTAGTACTACTAGGGAGGAATATGCTTTCAGACAATCCTAAAGATAGAAAAAAATAGTCACACAGGTAAAGTTTAAATGATACAAATGTATCATAAATCACATGGTTTTCCAACTTGTTTTTTCCAAAGTATTTGTCTTGGAGAGTATTACATGTCAGAATATGGAGGTCTGTGTTTTTTTAAGATTTTATTTATTTATTTGAGAGGGAGAGACAGAAAGGTCTTCCATCCAATGGTTCAGTCCCCAAATAGCTGCAATGGCCAGAGCTGAGCCAATCTGAAGCCAGAAGCCAAGAGCTCCTTCCAGGTCTCCTACATGGGTGCAGGGACCCAATAATTTGGATCATCTTCCACTGCTTTCTTGGGTCATCTTCCACTGCTTTCCCAGGCCCTGAACAGAGAGCTGAATCAGAAGAGGAGCAGCTAGGACAAGAACTGGCACCCATATGGAATGCCGGCACTACAGGAGGAGGCTTAGCCTACTATGCCACAGTGCTGGCCCCTACATTGTTCTTTTTAGAGCAGTGCAGTACTTTAGACCATAGATGCCACATGACATGATTTAGATAAGTCTTCCATTGATAAACACAAGATTGCTACTGTAGTTTCATTGTTGTACATGTCAACTTAATGAATATCCTTGTACATCTATCTTTGAGTAATGGCTTATTTCTGTAGTATTTTTAAAATATATTTATTTAAAAGGCACACCAGCAGAGAGCTGGATTGGAAGTGGAACAGCTGAGACTAGAACTGGGTCTCTGGTATGGGCTGCTGACATGGCAAGCAGCAACATAACATGCTGCACCACAACTCTGGCCGCACATTTCTGTGGAAATTAGCTGATCACTCAACAACTATACATTTTTAATTTTGTTAGATAGTCTCAAACTTCCCCTTTTCAGAGACACTGTGTTAACTGATGTGTTCACCAGCTCGGTTCCCCTGAGTTCCCGTCAGCGTCCAGTGCTTTGCTTGATTGAAAAAGCATTTTGAGGTTCTTCAGTGTTTTTTGATCCAGAACCCCTACCCTGACCATATGAAGTAGAATACCATTTTACTCTATGGAATGAAAAACGATACAAGGCAAATGAAGTGACTTATTGTTCCTGTAAAAGGCTTTTTATCCTCCCTGTGCTAAATCACAGCCAGAAAGATTGGACCGGAGTGAGATGTCCTCAACAAAACTGATCGCCTCGATGAGCCTGAGAGAGATCTCTGTCTTCCTTCCCTGAAGTCCCACGCTGAGTTTTAGTTCAGCTTTTGTCACTGTAACTAAATTCTTAAAGCAAACTTGTGAAGGGAAGGTTTATTTAGGCACCTGGTTTGGGGGGTTCACAGTTGAAGTCCAGGTGGACTACATTGGATTGGTTACCTAGTGGGACAGAGGAACAATCAGATGGTGACCCAAGAAGCAGGGAGAGAATGGCCAGACCTGACTCAGACTTTTATAACCAGCCACCTCATGAAAATTACCTTCCCAGGTCAATCTCCCAATATCCTAAGAGCCTCGCACTAGGCCCACCTCCTAAATACCATCATTGGTTAGATTCCCATGCTATTAACACCATTTTTTGTGTGTGTGTGATTTATAGAGTTTAAATATCTGTGCGAGTTTATAAGCCAAATCTGGTACAAATAAAAGTAGGATCTAATGACTTAAATTTGAAGACAGTCCACACCTACCAGTGTACAAGCAATGGATACTATTTGATCTGAGACTTAGCAGATCTTCTTAAGACTTACCAGATTTTCTTTCTTTCTCAAAGATTTGTTCTTTTATTTATGAGCCTAATTGAAAGGCACCGTGATGGAGAGAGTGAGGGAGAGAAAAAGAATTTCTCCTCTGTTAGTTCACTCCCCAAATGGCTGTAATGATCAGGATTGGCCCAGGTCAAAGCTAGGAACCTGAAGCTTCATTTAGGTCTCTTGCTTGTGTGGCAGCGGCCCAAGTACTTGGACCATCTTTTGCTGCTTTCCCAGGAGCATTATCAGAATGCTGGATTGAAAGTGGAGCAGCAGAGACTCAAACTGGTGCTCAGATGGGATACCAGTGTCATAAGCAAGGATTTAACCTGCTGCACCGTATTGCTAATCCCAGTTTACCAGACTTTCTTAAGGAAAACAGCATCCCCTGGGATCTGCAGGAAGTATGTGTCAGAGATGGTCCATGAGAAAAAACATACATACTCACATAGAAGGAAAGATGGACAGAGATTGGAAGAGGGAAATTTTTTTTTCAAGGGAGTTCAAAACAATGGGTAAAGAGAATACATTTTCCACTTTACTGTAAATTTCTTATGGCTTTTACCCCTATTAGTCACCAGGACTTGAATTATAAGTCAATTTCATTCCTATACATTATATTTTCTATACTCTATTAGTTACCATAGATCAGGGAAAACATGAGGTGTTTGTCTTTTTGGAACTGACTTATTTCACTAAATGTAATGGTATCCAGTTGCATGCATTTTGTTACAAAAGACAGTTTTTCATTTTTTTAACCACTGAGTGGTATTCTATAGTGTATATATACCATAATTCCTTTATCCAGTCATCAGTTGATAGACATCTGGGTTGATTCCATGTCTTAGCTATTGGGAATTGAGCTGCAGTGAACATGGTGGGGTACAGATCACTCTTTCATATACTGATTTCATTTACCTTGAGTAAATTCCATTGCTGGGTCATACAGTGGATTCATTTTCAGCTTTCTGAGGTATTTTCATACTGTCCTCCACAATGGCATCATTGTGTTTGTATTCTCACCAACAGTGGATTAGGGTACCCTTTTTCCCACATCCTCACCAGCATTCATTGTTTTTTGATTTTTGGATGATAGCCATCCTAACTGGGGTGAGGCAAAACCTCATTGTGGTTTTGATTTTCAAATCCCTTATGGCTATTTTTTCAAGTGTCTATTGGCCATTTGACTTTCCTCTTGAAAAATACTTGTTCAAGTCCTTTACCCATTTCTTAACTAAGTTGTTTGTTTTGTTGTTATTGAGTTTCTTGAGCTTTTTATAAATTCTGGATATTAATCCTTTATCAGTTGCATAGTTTGCAGATATTTTCTCCCATTCTGTCAGTTGCTTCTTGATTTTGCTGAGTGTTTCTTTTGCAGTGCTGAAGTGTTGCAGCTTGATGTAATCCCATTTGTCAGTTTTGGCTTTGATTGCTTGTGCTTCTGGGTTCTTTTCCAAAGGATCTTTGCCTATGCCAATGTCTTGCAGGTTTTCCCCAATGTTCTCTAGTAATTTGATGGTACTGGGTCATGGATTTAGATTTTTGATCCATTTTGAGTGGGTTTTTGTATAAGGTATTAGGTAGAAGTCTTTTTTCATATCTCTGCGTGCAGAGATCTGGTTTTCCCAGCACCATTTGTTGAAGAGACTGTTCTTGCCCCAAGGATTGAATTTAGCTCCTTCATCAAAGAAAAGTTGGTTGTAGATGCATGGATTGATTTCTGCAGTTTCTTTTCTGTCCTATTGATTTACTTATCTCTCTCTCTCTCTCTCTCTCTCTCTCTCTCTTTTTTTTTTTTTTTTTGCCAGTACAGGCTGTTTTGACTATAACTGCCCTATAGTATGCATTGAAATCTGATATTGTGATGCCTCCAGCTTTGTTTTTGTGTTGCAAGATTGCTTTAATTGTTGGGATCTCTTGGGTTTCCATGTTAATTTTAGTGTTGCTTCTTTCTAGATCTGAGAAGAATGTCATTGATACTTTCATTGGTATCACATTGAATATGTAAATTGCTTTTAGTGGTATGGATATGATGATGATATTATTTCTTCCAATCTATGAGCATGGAAGATTTTTCCATTTTTTTTTTGGAAGTCATTTTCTTTCTTTAGTGTTTTGTATTTTTCATCATAGAGATCTTTGACTCCTTAGATAAATGTATTCCAAATTATTTACAATTTTTTTATAGCTATTGTGAATGAAATTGATCTGGAAGTTGGGAACTTTGGCTTTGTAATATGCCCCTGGACTAAAATCACAAGCAAGATATTTTAAAAGAATTTGATATTCAATGATTGTTAAGACTAGTTTATTTATATAAAATCAGTACATTTTCCACTTTACTGTAAATTTCTTATAGCTTTTTTTCATATGATCACCAGTTCTGCTTTAATTCTTTTTTTTTAACTTTTATTTAATGAATATAAATTTCCAAAGTACAGCTTATGGATTACAATGGCTTCCCCCCAATAACTTTCCTCCCGCCCGCAACCCTCCCCTTTCCCGCTCCCTCTCCCCTTCCATTCACATCAAGATTCATTTTCAATTCTCTTTATATACAGAAGACCAGTTTAGTATATATTAAGTATAGCTTTTACCCCTATTAGTCACCAGGACTAGAACTATAAGTCATACATCTCCAAATGACTTTTATGCCTGAAAGTGTTATGTCCTGTAGTTTACAATGACTCTGTAGCTACTACACCAAAATCTATTTGGAGAATGAGCTGTTGTACATACACAATGTGTATTTGATGAAACTGTGGGCAACTAAAGTTCACATGAACACACACTATTTTAGAGTAGTTCACATATAGCAAAGATATTAGATTTTTCACACAGTTGTCAACCAGGTAGACAATAGAATTAAAAATGCTATACAAGTTAAGCTGAGGAAAGATGGTCCATTTTAATGTTGCTTCATGGTTTTTCTGAGTTTGAGTGGGCAAATGAGTAACTGAAAAATAAAATCAACCTAGCAGTTTACCTACAGAGATTCCAAACTTGTTCTTCACGGTTGGGAACTTCTGAAGCTCTTCGGGCAGCTGTGCTCTGGGCAGAGCTCTAGATTAGGAGCAGGGAACTCTGGCATTTGACTTGATTCTCTTGTGAATTAGTCACACGACCCACTCCTTCTGAGTCTGAAGCTCCTTATTTTCAAAAAGAAAACTTTGTGTTATCAAGTAACGAATCCATAAGTGTCAAATGAATACAAGGATGTTTGAAAATTTTAAAGATCCTTTTCCAACTCTAAGATTCTGAACTAGGAATTTACATGAGGAATGTAATAAAAAGCATCACACATTTCAAAAAACTCCAGCCAAAAATTCTTTATATTTAGTTTAATGTTATACTTTTATCTTCAGATTTATTTATCTTTTAACTATTTATTTATGTATTTCAAAGGCAGAGATCAAGAGAGAGGGAGAGACAGAGAGATCTTCCATCCACTAGCTCACTCCCCAAATGGCCACAGTGGCTGGAATTGGGCTGACCCAAAGCTGGGGCCTAAGGACTTGAGCAATCCTCTGCTGCTTTCCCAGGCACATTATTAACAGGGAGCTGGATGAGAACGGGAACATCTGGGACTCGAGCCAGTATCCATATGGGATGCCAGCATTGCAGGTGGTGGCTTTAACCTGTTATACCACAATGCCAGCCCCAAGAGTTACTTGAGAGACAGAGTTACAGAGATTTTCTTAATACATTTTCTTTAGTGTGACACAAAATGACTTCTGGACTCAGAATAAAGAGTCATATTAGTTGGTTTAGAGAAAGTCTACAGAATATGACTTTGGATAATTTCAGTTTATTACAGATGGGGATGAATTAGTTGTTGAAAACATCTATAACTAGTATTCCAACAGTATTTTTTCACTTTGTGTTGCTATGTGGGGCAAACTGTTGAAATCTTTACCTAATATATACTGAACTGATCTTCTGTATATAAAGAGAATTGAAAATGAATCTAGATGTGAATGGAAGGGAAGAGGGAGCGGGAAAGGGGAGGGTTGCGGGTGGGAGGGAAGTTATGGGAGGGGGGAAGCCAATGTAATTCATAAGCTGTACTTTGGAAATTTATATTCATTGAATAAAAGTTTTTAATAAAAAAAGAAAACATCCAAATGTATGATGCAAAATCCAACATTGGCAAGCAGTGGGGAAGATCTTATCAATGAAATATCCAAACCTCTAAATGTTTACTTCACAGAGGAAATGGTTTCACAGAAGAGGGAACTTAAGTTGTCATAGATACCTCCATGACAGATATTTTGCTTTGAGTATTGACAGATGAAGTGGAAAAAGGAGCTGTATAGAAAATATTAAAGTTGGTGTCCTTTTATTTATTAACTTCTTAATTGGTATCCATTTTCAAAAGGCTTTTAATATATAAAAGGGAAAAATTATGTGTAACTTGTAGTTTTCTATTGAAAAACTGTATGAAATTGAATCTATTTTATAAGTTGGTGTCACATTTATTTCATATCATACATTATCATTTTACTTGGTATCATCAAAAATAATTAGTACCAATTAGTGTAGGAAGGAATATGTGCCAACTATCTTCATTTTTATGTACAGAATCCATTGGTTTAGAAGGAAATCTAATAATTGGTTTTTGTAAACTACTTAATATCCAGTAATAAAGAAAACTACTGAATCACTTGATCATCTGGAGAGCTGATATTTATTGAGAGCCTGCAGTGGATTGCCCTGGCCATACTAGACTCTATGCATGTGATCTAATTTGATCCCCTGACTAGTTTGAAATATAGATCCTTTTACTTATTATGTAATCTGAGACTAAAAGACACTGAAAGATACTCAGGTAGATAGACAGAACTGGAACTCAGACCTATTGGCCTCTCAAGATAGCACCATCTTGTCTTGTGTCATAATTAATTGGACATAAATATTTAAGAAAAACAAACATTTAATGATAAATAAGATGTAACTGATTCTGTAATAAGAATTAGGAGAATGTCTAGGCCTCACGTGCAAAGACCCTTGTAGGCCCACACTAAAGCTTGAATTAGACTTTAAAATCAGCCTCCCAACTGGTATGTAAATTTGGGACACTTAATTGTGGACGTCATATGCATTTCTATCTGATTCATGCTAATTCTGTTTTGGTAAATGATGCAAAACATGCCTGTAAAATTTTTCAGCTTCTTAAATGGGAATAATTTGATTCTAGGCTTTTGGTATATAATCTGTTGACTGGATATTTTCATATGTTTCCCTGAAATATTTAAGTGCTATAGTTTATAACATGTTATTATTTTTGTAACTAAAAGTTTAAGTTGCACAAACTTACCTCTTATAGAAGCTGTGACCAAAATCACTGCCTTGGGAATCAATTTTCTAAGGAATTTGGAACACTCAACTCATTAGCCGGAGAAATATAATCATTCCTAACTCAGTCAAGCTATTATGATGTGTGAGTTAGTTGCACTATTATTATTTCTGGTTTAGTTGATGTGCATATTATAATGAACACAGATTTGTTGATAAGGAGCAATGTTTATAAACAAAAGACAGTATAACAATATTTGAATTGAGACGTGAAAAATGACTGAAGAGGGAAACATTGGAAAATGTATTAGAATATTTTCTTAAAAATGTGCTTAAACACAGAAAAATGTTTCAAGGTGCAGTTGAGAAACCAAAAAAGATACTGAAAATAATGATTGCCCATTGAAGAAGTTTCACAGAACTCATTCATTCAGTATAATACTGATTTTATGGATACAACTAATGTCTATGAAAAAAACAGATACATTAACATTGATGCATTGAGCTCCACTAATTTTCCTCTTGGATATTTTGTAGCTAACCTCTGCCCTCACCTCCTCCATCTCTGCTCTCTGTTTCTGTATTTGGCTTTTATGCTTGTGCTGGGCACTGTCCATAGTGCTGAACCAGTGTAACCTGCTTGGTTCTGGTGTTGGTCTGGGAAATTGTAGGGGTCATTTCTCTGTCGCAACTGTAATCCCCCATTTCCATTTATATTTCCTTACCTTACAGTTTGTTTGTATCACAAACACAACATCTAAACTTACTAGAGACATTTATTATCACGGTAGTTTGCAAGTATGGGATTTCAAAAGAGATCTCCAAACAATATGTCTAAAACAGATCCCGATATTTCCTCCAAATAAATTTCTACTGTCTTCTTCCCTATCTGAATTAATAGTGTCCCAATTCTTTGTTACCCAGACTGAAAACACTGTGTATTACTTTAATCATTCTTTTTCTCATTTCCCACATCTATCATATCTGCTTTTTTTTTTTTTTTTTTTTTTTTTTTTTTTTTTTTTTTGGACAGGCAGAGTTAGAGAGAGAGAAAGATCTTCCTTTCCATTGGTTCAGCCCCCAAATAGCTGCTGTGGCCGGCGCGCTGCACCAATCTGAAGCCAGGAGCCAGGTGCTTCCTCCTGGTCTCCCATGCAGGTGCAGGGCCCAAGCACTTGGGCCGTCCTCCACTGCTTTCCTTGGCCACAGCAGAGAGCTGGACTGGAAGAGGAGCAACCGGGACAGAATCCGGTGCCCCAACCGGGACTAGAACCCGGGGTGCCGGCGCCACAAGGCAGAGGATTAGCCTAGTGAGCCGCAGTGCTCACCAGCTTTTATACTATATGTAGAATCTGACACAGTTTTCACTCTCCCACTATGACCATCCTTGTGTAAGCCACCACCACCTCTCACTGTATAGGTTTCCCACTGTTCTTCCTTGCTTGTGTTCTACACCTTTTCCATCCCCACTTTTGAAGTCTGTTCTTAGTACAGCAGCCATAGTAAATCTCCCAAAATATAAGCGAGGCCGTATCACTCATTTGCTGAATCTCCTGTGATGACTTCTTGCTTCTGTGAGATTAAAAGCCACAGCTTTTTTTATGGCTCTTATATGACATGTCCTTCTTGACTATTATAAATTGAACTCATCTACTTCTCACCACCTAGTGCACCTCATTTCAGCCACACAGGCTTGTTTGATGACCCTTGAGAATACTTAATTATGTTCTTCCTTTAGGAACTTTGCATTTGCTATTCCCTCTTTCCAGATAGAACTTCCATCATTATATGCCTGGTTCATGTCCTTACTTTCTTCATGTCTTTATTAAAAATCTCTTCTTCACTGATACTCTTCCTAGTCTATCTCTACTTGTTTATAAAAGAGAATGAAATCTCTCACCATAAAAGCTTGTATCTCTTCTTTTTGGATTTTTTTCCCTTAATATGTTAATGATCCAAAAACTGTATATTTTAATTAAATGTACTGTTTCTCTTTCTGAGATGTAAGCTCAGTGAAAGTAGTTTTTGTTTTACATGTTTTGCCTTCTGCTATGCCTTGAGTAGTACCTGACACATAGTAGCAGCTCAATAAGGTTTGTCAACTGAGTAATTGAGATTATATTCATAAATGAGTTATTTGGGGAAGAGAAGATGTCAATATTTCATTATCTAATTAGATATATCTTATTTTTTTTTAACTTTTATTTAATGAATATAAATTTCCAAAGTACAGCTCATGGGTTACAATGGCTTCCCCCTCCCAAAGCTTCCCTCCCACCCACAACCCTCCCCTTTCCCGCTCCCTCTCCCCTTCCAATCACATCATGATTCATTTTCAATTCTCTTTATATACAAAAGATCAGTTTAGTATAAATTAGGTAACAATTTCAACAGTTTGCCCCCATATAGCAACACAAAGTGAAAAAAAATACTGTTGGAGTACTAGTTATAGCATTAAATTAGAGTGTACAGCACATTAAAGGCAGAGATCCTACATATTATTTTTTTAAAAAATTAATTAATTTTCTATGCCATTTCCAATTTAACACCAGGTTTTTTTTTTTCATTTCCAATTATCTTTATATACAGGAGATCAATTCAGTATATAATTAGTAAAGATCTCATCAGTTTGTATCCACGCAGAAACACAAAGTGTAAAAATACTGTTTCAGTACTAGTTATAGCATCACTGCACATTAGACAACACATTAAGGACAGATCCCACATGGGATGTAAGTACACAGTGACTCCTGTTGCTGACTTAATAATTTGACACTCTTGTTCATGGCGTCAGTAATCTCCCTAGGCTCTAGTCATGAGTTGCCAGGGCTATGGAAGCCTTTAGAGTTCGCTGACTTTGATCTTATTCCGATAGGGTCACAGTCAAAGTGGAAGTTCTCTCCTCCCTTCAGAGAAAGGTACCTCCTTCTTTGATGGCCCCGTTCTTTCCACTGGGATCTCACTCACAGAGATCTTTCATTTAGGTCTTCTTTTTTTTCTTTTCCATGGTATCTTGGCTTTCCATGCCTACAATGCTCTCATGGGCTCTTCAGCCAGATCCGAAAGCCTTAAGGGCTGATTCTGAGGCCAGAGTGTTGTTTAGGACATCTGCCATTCTATGAGTCTGCTGTGTATCCCACTTCCCATGTTGGATCTTTCTCTCCCTTTTTGATTCTATCAGTTAGTATTAGCAGACACTTGTCTTGTTTGTGTGATCCCTTTGTTTCTTAGACCTATCCAAGCCATCGAATGTGAACTGAAATTGATCACTTGGACTAGTGAGATGGCATTGGTACATGCCACCTTGATGGGATTGTATTGGAATCCCCTGGCACATTACTAACTCCATCATTTGGGGCAAGACTGATTGTGCATGTCCCAAACTGTGCATCTCCTCCCTCTCTTTTCCCACTCTGAAATTTAACAGGGATCACTTTTCAGTTAAAATTTAAACACCTAAGAATAATTGTGTGTTAATTACAGAGTTCAACCACTAGTACTAGAACAACAACAACAACAACAACAACAACAAATACTAAAAAGGATAAAGTATTACATTGTACATCTAGAGTCAGGACAAAAGCTGATCAGGTCATTGTTTCTTATAGTGTCCATTTCACTTCAACAGGTTTCCCCTTTGGTGCTCAATTGTCTCCGATCAGGGAAAACAAATGATATTTGTCTCTTTAACTGGTTATTATTTTAGGTAACAAAATGTTTTTAGCATTGATTGATTTATGATTAGAATTCTGGTGTTCAGAGATGCCATAATAGATGTGAAGTCCAGCCTCTGTAGATGCAGAGAACTTTAACAAGTTCCTAAATTGGTGAAGTCCTCAGGAGAAAGCTCATTTTAGACTCCCTGATCTTATGCTTTTTGCCTGTATTAGTGATTCCCAATTATGACCTATAAAATATTCTGTGGACACTCAAAGTCTTTAATGGTATGAGGATATGAGGTCTGTCTCCTCATACTATTTCAGGTGGACAGAGATAACTTGTATCTGGAGTCTTAATTTTAGAAATAAGATTTGATACATGCTCTTGATTTATAATTTTTTGATAAATGTAGACTAGCCACTAGGGGGTGCTGGGCATTCATATTCAGAGTCAGATCTGCTGGCTCATTGGGCTTGGTAAGAAGTCTAGTCTACCTACCTTCTGACCATGTCTTTATTTGTGTTCCTTTTGGCTTTTTGTGTAAAACTTTGATTAACATTTCCTTCCTTTCTCAGTGTATTTACAATTGGGGAGGGAAATTATGGGCATGTTTGATTTATTGATAGCCTCACATGCATTTGTGGTAGTGACTTACATGGGAGGATCAAGGCACTAGGTTATTGATAGCCCTTTCACCATTCTTTTTTTTTGTCTTTAAAGATTTATTTTATTTATTTGAAATAGTTACAGAGAAAGGTAGAGGCAGAGAGAGAGGTCTTCCATCCACTGGTTCACTCCCCAGATTGCCGCAACGGCTGGAGCTGTGCCTATCCGAAGCCAGGAGCCAGGAGCTTCTTCCGGGTCTCCCACAAGGGTGCAGGAGCCCAAGAACTTAGGCCATCCTCTACTGCTTTCCCAGGCCATAGCAGAGAGCTGGATTGGAAGAGGAGCACCCGGACTAGAACCGGCGCCCATATGGGATGCTGACACTTCAGGACAGGGCTTTAACCTGCTGTGCCACAGCACCGGCCCCTCATTGTTCTTTACATTTACTCACTTTCCTAGACAATCCAGAAAGTCTTTATTGATCTTTTCAATGTATGTAAAAGAAAGACTTTAAGAAAAGTAACTCAAAATGGCATTTATTCTTCTGAGTATCTGTTCCTCCAAGATTTTTGTTGCATGCTATTTTAGTTTAGGAAAGTAACAATCCATGTAGCACCAATTTATTTCTTTTACATGTGACTGATTGTGAAGGTTACAGGGACACAAATATTCACTGCTTAGAGTTAAACAGGAATCAGGTAAGAGCAAAGAGTGAAAAGTGGAGAAAAAGATATACAAGTAGTTTTCTCCCCCCCTAATTAAGCATAGCTTAATAGATTCCTAATTTAAGCTTTAATCTTCTTTTGTTAGGACAAAATACTCTTAGAATGTACCCTGCTGGTAGAAATTTATTTGGACAACAGAACTTTAAAAAATAAATCAATAAATGAAAATGTTGAATCAGTATATGTTGTCATAATTTAGTAGGTAAGTTCAAAATCTTTTGTATTAATCACTTTACTTAAAACTCAATCCTGCTACTTATGTTGGTAACTTAAGAAGAGTTACTTTTTTTTAACTTGTCTTTGATTTCCTTATTCATTTAATGAGTTTAATCCATACACATGCATGTAAATGAACACACACACACACATATATATACAAATATACAATATTTTTAAAAAGTTTATAGAAAATATGTATCATGAAAAAACTCAGGAATTTTATTTTTTATATAAATAAGCTTATAACTTGTGATAGCATGTTTGATTAGTTCTTTGAAACTCTAAGAATGATATGACATTAGTTTGATGAGAGCTCTTATTGGAACATCATGAATACTGCTAAAACTGAAGCAAAAACAAACATCAATTTTATGCTGAAGCTTGGATGCAAGAATGGTGAAATCATTATGTTTTTTTTTTAACTTTTTTTTTTTAAATCATTATGTTTTACAAAATGCTTATGGGGTAATTCCCCAAAGAAATCTGCAAATGGATAAGTCAATTGAAGAAGGGATAAGATGATGTTAAAATCATTATGTTTTACAAAATGCTTATGGGGTAATTCCCCAAAGAAATCTGCAAATGGATAAGTCAATTGAAGAAGGGATAAGATGATATTGAGGATGAAGCCCCTAGCAGTAGACCATGCATATCAATTTTATAGGAAACATTAATTTAATTTATGCCATAATTGAAGAAAATCAGTGATTAATAGTAAAAACAAAACTGATGTAGACATCTTAACTGATTCAGCTTACACTTTTATGACTGAAAAATTAAAGTTAAGCAAACTTTATGCTTGATGTGTGCCAAAACTGGTGTGTGCCAGATCAGCTTCTGACAAGAGCAGAGCTTTCAATGGAAATTTTACAGAAGTGAGATCAAAATCCTAAGAATTGTAACAGGAGAAGAAATGTGGCTCCACCAATATGATCCTGAATATAAAGCACAGTCAAAGCAGTGGCTACCAAGAGGTAGAAGTCCAATCAGAGCAAGAGTGGATTGGTCAAAGGCAAGTTTTGGGAGCTGCTCAAGGCATTTGCTGTTATATTTATGCAGGGTTAATAAATGATAACATTTATTTATTCTAAAAGTGTCTTGAGAAAGTTAACCAAAGCTTTAGGAGAAAAATGCCTGGGAAAATTTCACCATAGTCCTTCTTTACCTTGACAATGCTCCTGATCATTCCGCTCATCAAACAAGAACCATTTTGTTAGAGTTTTGATATAAAATCATCAGACATCCACCTTAAAGTTCTGATTTGGTTCCTTCTAACTTTTTGTTTTCTTAAAAATATTTTAAGGGCACCATTTTTCTTCATTAATCAAGTAAAAATGATTGCATTGGCATGCTTAAAATTCCCATTGCCCTCACTTTTTAGGAATGGGCTAAATGGCTGGTACAAATCATTTACAAAGTTTTTGACTTGATGGCAATTATATTGAGAAGTAAAGTACTATAATTTTTGTTTTTACCTTTTAGTTCTATTTTCCATGAATGTTTTGAATTCCTATTATACAATGACTATCAGCGCATGGTTTTTTGATGCTGGGTGCCTCACCCAAGGCCTTCTGCATGTACTAAAGGTGCTGGTTTTGAGCATTTAAGAGGTACTTGGATAGATCTTCAAAAACCCATTCTCTCTGATGGAGATTTGCAACAGTTTCAGGTTAATTCCTATTTTTGTTTAAGTTTTTAAAATTTTATTTAAGGTATACAAATTTCATGTAATTCATATATATACAGATTTAGGAACATAATGACACTTCCACCCTACCCTCACTCCCACCCCCACCCCCACCCCTTTTCCTCCTCCCACTCTTAAGTTTTACAAAGATCTATTTTCAGTTTATTTTATACTTACAAGGTTAACCCTACACTAAGTAATTTTGTGTGAGTCAGTGTTTCTTGTGTACTGTGCAGACACCATAATTAGTCATTTCCACCTTTGGAAAAATAATTAACTAGTTTTGATGGGAATGAAGAGAAAGAAAACAATTTGAAAACATTGAGATCCTCAGTGGGGTAATAAGGGCTGGCAGAGAGGAAAATGGTTTTTGAAAATTTGACCCTTGGAGATATTTAATACATACTTATTAAATAAAATATGTTTAGTAAAGTAAAGTTGTCCTACCTTCATCAGGTGGAAATACAGGGGTAAGCCAACTGCCTTGGTATTGGGAAACATGAGTCTCGCATGACTGACTCTGCAGCTCTCCTACTTAACTGACCCCTTGAGTAATTCATTCACTTATCTGGGCTACAACTTCCTTATTAGCATAGTGATGGAGTGGGACTACATGATTTTAAAATTCAGTGTTTTTTGGGTTTTCTGAAGCATGTACACTTGAATTTTATTGAAAATAATGGTTAATCTTTATTGAGAAATTGAAAGGTAAGAGAATGGTACCATCCTTATTCTGGCATTACAAGTAGTACAATTGGTAAGTTAATCCCCAAATTTGTTCCAGTGTCAAAACCAGGATTTGAACTGAGACTCAACAATGTCAGATAACCACATGTCTTAACCAGGATGCTGCACAGCCTCCATAGTAAAGCTGATAGATACAGGGAAGCTCTTCCTCATCAGTCTTCTATGGAAGTTTCCAGATCACTCCAAAAGATACCTTCTATCACAGTGAAACACACATAAGTTTTTTAGGAGAATAATGTAGTCCTTCATTTCAGGGTACCTTAGAGGCCATCTGTTATTCTAAATTATTTTTTGTGCAATAAAGGAATGTTTTCTATGAAATATATAACATCTGTGACTTTGTAAAATCCGTGCCTTGCTAAATGATGGGTAGGCAAAACTAGTAGTTTATCTGAAAAACCTGGTGCAGTGTACAGCAGTCAATGAAAATATATTGTTACTCAACACCCTAATCCACAGAACTGATAACCAGTTTTTCGTTATCACTTCAGGAGTTATTCTAGTTTCTCAGACATATATGTAAAATATCCACTTAGATAAATATTATTTTGTGTTGCTGATGCTGGGAACATCTACTTTAATTCAGTTAGTCGTTCTTTGCTGTGCTTTTTGCTCATGTGTTTGTTCAGATCTACTGTTTAATGTTAGTTTGGCACCAGCCCAGTCAAAACTTTTGCCTCTCAGTGTGTGTTGAACCAGTCAACAGAAATGGGTTCATTGACCCATTTTGGATTACATCATTTTAAAGATATAATCTTAAATAAAGAGCAGGAAAAAGAATGAAGATTTCAGTCTTTTCCTAGGTGAATTTCATCCATTCATTACTTGTTCATTTTCTGCTAACACTTTGGACATTTAAGTATCATAAATATTTAAACTTTAGTGTAGGCAGTTGGCTTTTGGACATTCTAGCAGTCTGATTGCCTTGGCCTGACACTTCTAACCAAGTAAAATAAAAAGTATTTCAAAATGCTTTGTAGTTTATTTTCTCCATTTGTGGACAGTAGAATTTCCAAATGGAAGAATATGATCAAGTGGACACATAGCTTAAAACAAAGTGTTGAGGAACTGGAAAGGGTAATGAAAATGGAAAATATAATTTAGGGGGCCCAGTTTTCTTTAAAAGTAACTGAGAAATGGGGGCTGGCGCTGTGGTACATTGGGTTAAAGCGTTGGCCTGAAGCGCCAGCGTCCCATGTGGGTGCCAGTTCTGGTCCCGGCTACTCCTCTTCCAATCCAGCTCTCTGCTATGGCCTGGGAAAGCAGTAGAAGATGGCCCAAGTCCTTGGGCCCCTGCACCCATGTGGGAGACCCAGGAGAAGCCCCTGGCTTTGGATTGGCTATTACGGCCATCTGGTGAGTGCACTAGCGGATGGAGGACCTCTCTCTCTGTCTCTGCCTCTCTCTATAACTCTTTCAAGTAAATAAAACAAATCTAAAAAAATAAAATAAAATAAAAAGTAACTGAGAAATGAAAACTAAAAGAATAATCATTTCTTAGCTTTATTACCTTCAGTCTAATGTGTTGTAGTCATTGGGATTTGATGCAGCTTACAGAAAGCATTGTGTGGAAGAGTAATATATAAATTATATTGCATTTAATATGCATAAATACATTTATTTTGGAGCATTCATTCACTACTTCATATTCAGATTTGTGCTTCTTAGCAAATTTGTAGCCTCACTTCCATCTATGAATCATAGTCAGGGATGAATAGCAACAGCCTAAAGATTTAAATTTAGATGTTCTGCCATTTACTACCTCACACTTAGTCAGCTCCCTTCCAATGAAGCTATTCTTCTGGTAGTCATTTGTTCTTATGTCTCAGCCTTGCTTAACCCCAGGAGAAAACATGCTTTGATCTTGTCACACATCTCACCTCCCACAGTCTTACAATTGTGGACCCCTGAGTAATATGTCTAACAGAGTGACTGGTTCATTTTGGGAGATTTTTAAATACTGTTTTTCCCTCTACCTCTGAGTCCACCTATCCAGATAGTGTCTATTATAAGGACTGTATCTGCTCACATCTCTTACATGGAGCCTATGGGAATCACATCCTCTTCTGAGCCAAATAAAAACCTTTTTTTGGTCACCTTATTGACACTGCTGTGAACTATTATTTTTTTATGTTGTATCATCAGAGAATTGGGGATACAAACAATAAAAAGAGGCAAAATTTGTGACTTGAGTGAAGGGAGAAAATTTAGGGGAGGTATAAGTAGCTCATTGAACTCACCATAGCCTAGAGAACCAGGGTTGGAATTTGATGGGAACCATGGAGGTCTCATATGGTGAACAATGAAGGCTTTTCCAGAAGGAGCAGCCTGATCAACAAGCCCTGCTGCTGCTTCCACTGTTGTGGCTGTTACTCAAGACACAGACAAGAAGGCACTGTGTAATCGTTCAGCAGGGAGTGGAAGGATCTGCCCTTTTAACTGTGCTAGTAGGAGGCCCAGCACCTGGTATTACAATCTCCAAAGACTTTATACAAAGGGAGACAGATAGGCTCCTAAAAAGAAATGGGGATTCTGGTAGAAAGGAGAAATAGATGTTGAGTGGCCAAATAAACAAGCTATTCTTTCTAGTTTTGTCCTTCAAACTCCACACATTTTCTTCCCTGGAGAGCACAGGTTGTTGTATGTGAAACTTTCTTAAAGGTTTATTTATCTATTTATTTATTTGAAAGGGGGAATGATGGAGAGGGAGAGACAGTGACAGGGAGAGGAAAAGGGAAGGAGGGAGGAATCTTTCATCCATTGATTCACTCCCCAAATGACCACAACCGCCAGGTCTGGGCGAGTGGTTGAGGTCTAAACCAGGAGCCAGAAACTCCATCTGTGTCTCCCATGTGAATGGCAGGGACAAGCACTTGAGTTGTTATCTGTTGCCTTCCAGCCATATTAGCAGGAAGCTAGATCAGAAGATTCAATCCCAAGCACTCTGATTTGGGAGCATTGGGTTAACTCATGCCACAGTGCCTCCCTCTGTATCATGCTAATTTTTTTGATTATTTGCACTTCATTCATCATGTTTATTAACTCTTTATGTACAAATCAGCATCTATTTTAGGTGCTGTGGACACAACAAGATATAGATACACATTTCCATTTTCTAGGAGCTTCCATATTGGTGGCTGAATGAGACAATGAACAAGATGAAGAAAATTCAGGTTATGTTAATGATGTGTGTTATGGAGAAAGAAGTCCTGACAGGGCAATAGAAAATGCCATGGTACTAGATTTCTTGCAGCGCTAAGAAGTGGTCAAAAAAGGCCTTCCTAAGAAGGGGGTATTTGAATAAAGAGAGGTGATGTGAGAGAAC
The DNA here is from genome assembly GCF_033115175.1 of Lepus europaeus. Classification (NCBI taxonomy): domain Eukaryota; kingdom Metazoa; phylum Chordata; class Mammalia; order Lagomorpha; family Leporidae; genus Lepus; species Lepus europaeus. The sequence continues at coordinate 19,965,107 of NC_084836.1, read as the reverse complement.
TCACACTGCAGATATCTGGAAGAAGAGTGATGGAGGCCAAAGATCTACAAGTGCACAGGGCCTCAGGCATGTGCTTCCTTGGCAAGCTGAGTGGCAGCACAGAAGCCAATGTGCTTGGAATGGAATGAATGAGAGGGGAGTTGTTGAGGATGAGACCGGAAATGTATGAGGGAACCAGACTGTCATGGAGGCAGATGTGAACAGGTGTGGCTTCTGCTCCCAAGTGCAATGCCATCTACTAGGAGGCACATATGAGCAAAGACCTATTTTAGTACATTACAGAATGTACCAAAATTAGGCAAAGGGTGCAGGCTTATGTGTCTAGGTAGCAGGACAGACCTGGCTGGATCTCCACTTGTGCGTAAGATATTTGAGGGAAGGAAGTAACTTTTTTATTTTACAGACTAGGTGACTTATAGAATGCTTTGCATATATACCTCTTGTTTATATATATTTTTTTATTTTGAGTGATAGTAGTTGGGATAGAGACAATGTAAAGAAGAAACACGATATCTTCCATTTTCTTTTAAAAATATTGATTTATTTATTTTGAAAGAGATAGAGAGAGAGGGAGAAAGAGAAAGCAATCTCCTGTCTGTTGGTTCGCTCCCCTGGATGGTTGGGATGGCCAGTAGTGGCCCAGGCTGAAGGCAGGAGTTTCATCTGGTTCTCTCATGTGGGTGGCAGGGGCCCCAAAACTTGGGTTATCATCTGCTGCTTTCCCCATGCCATTAGCAGGGAGCTGGATAGAAAGTGGAACACCTGTGACACAAACCAGCACCCGTGTGATATGCCAGCGTTGCTAGACAACAGTGTTGACCCCTCGATATTTCTTTGATCATGCATAGAACAGACTTAGCAGATTAAGGAAAATAGGAAAGTCACAGAGGATGGAAAAGCTGGGATTTGAATCTCTGCAATCCCTTCTCTATTCTATACCTTTTCTGTTTCTCACATCATTCCTCTGATATAAAACATTGAAAACAAAAGCCACTGTAAAAAATCTGAAGAGGCAAACGTGTATACTAGTTGCATGATTTGTAATGTCAAGAGTCTGATCATTTTACTGCAGTTTAGGGTTTGATGTATTGGCTTATTTTTGCTTTTTTGGCCCCGAGGTGGGAGGCTTTGTGTTTGTTAATATAGATTTTCTCTACAGTATATCTGAAGAATGAACAAATGTAAAATTGAGCCACACCCACATATGGCCACAGGTGGCTATTTGACAGGCTGATAATTTAAATTTTTCTATTGCTACCAGAATATCCAGCCACTTATTATTATCTGATGCTGAGTGGCTCCTTTCATAATGGTCTTGTGAGACCCTTATATAACTGAGCACTTGAATTATCTAACTAAGCAATGTGCTACCTGAATCAACAAAACAACCCAAGCTGAATATCAGGAAAACACACATTTCAATTAGTGACAGTGGGACCAGTTCTAAGGATCTCATTTGTTGAGTGAGAAATGTGACAATGCCAGAAAAAAGTGCTATTTTATAAAATAAGTTCCTGTGTTCCAAACTAATATTTAGTTCATCTTGGCATATACATTTTGCTTACTTCCCTTTATATTCCACCTACCAATGGATTCCTGGAGGCCCTACTGACATCCATGTTAGTCTGTATTAAGTAGTTAAAGTATCCAGGAAAGATTTGCCTGGGCTTAGAAGTCTAAACAGAATCTTCAGAAAGTTTTTTGGAAAATGAGAATTACAAAAAAAGCATAGATTTCAAATAATTTCATGTCAGGTACCATGCTAGGCATTATAGGGGTCACAAAATCAACACACCATGAAGTCTTCACTTGAAATCTGTCTTAAGGAGAAAGGAGGAGACATTTGTCATGTACCATGATAAGGTCTGTGATATAGAATTTTTCTAAACATTTTTATTATCTGAGAGCCAGAGACAGAGATAGACATAAAGACCCCATTTGTCAGTTCATCCCATAATTGCCCACAATGGCCAGATTTGGTGGGCTCGGGCTGAAGTTGGGAGCCAGGAATTCAATCCAGGTTTTCCATGTAGATGGTTGCAGCTCAATCACTTGAGCCATCATCTGCTATCTCCTAGAGTTTGAATTAGAGGCAAGCTGAAGTCAAAAGCAAGAGGCTAGGCTTGAATCCAGGCACTCTGTTATGGGATGCAGGGTCTTAACTGGTTTGCTAGGCTAAACACATACCCACTGCTCATGATATAGAATATTTTAAAGCACTTGGAGGGCCTACTAGAAAGAGAAGATATTCTAATGGGGCATGGAAAATTCTTCTAAGGATGTTTATGTTCCAATAGAGAAAAAGGAAAGAGATTCCAGGTAAAAGGAACACCATGATCCAAGGCCTAGAAAGTGGAAAAGGGTGGCACTTTAGTGTCATGTGAAATGCACACAAGAAGGCTGGACTGAGGGATCTGGGTGTGTCCCATAGGTAGGGGGAGCCAGGAGAGAGATGTTATTGTTGAGGTTCTTATGAATTGGTCATCCTGGTGAAGGTGCTAGAAAAGAGTTTTGTCTTTACTTAGACTATAGCTGTAGAACTCACCGGGGCAGCTGGATTGCTAATATCCTCAAAGCAGAGAATTCATATTGGAGGGGAAGACTGATGACAGAAGATTAAACTACTGTTTAATGGATAGTTTGAAGAAAGGATGTCAAAGAAACCAGATTTTGCCTTATGTTTGGAAAAGGTCTGCTGGCAAAATTGTTTTAGCATTAAAAAATAACAGTAAGTCAAATAATGTTTTAAGGATTTAATTTCTTTATTTTAAAGGCAGAGTTACAGAAAGAGAATCTTGATTGATCTTCTATCCAATAATTCACTCACCAGATGGCCACAATGGCCAGGGCTGGGCCAGGCCAAATCCAGTAGCCAGGAACTCCCTTCTAGGTCTCCCACAAAAGTGGTGACACCCAAGCACTTGGGACATCTTCTGCTGCTTTCCCAAATGTATTAGCTGGGAGCTAGATTGGAAATGGGGCAATTGGAACTTAAAGTGGCACTCTGAGATGGGATGCTGGCATTGCATATGGTGGCTTAACCTGATATACCACTACACCAGCCATGATAATAAGTTTTTAAGAATAATAACATTGGTGATGATGGCAATGATAATAGTGGCTAGCACTTACTGAGCACTTGCTCTGTGACTAAGCACTATTCTAAGAATTTTTTATTTAGTCCTTAAGTGATACTCTTATTATTTTCATTTTTAAAATGAGGAGAGCTTAGTCATTTGCCCAAGGACACCCAATTAATAAACACTAGGTTTGGTTCATCAGTGGAGGTGATCTGGCTCCAGAGTTTGTAGTCTCAACCCTCTGTAATATTTTTTGTGTAGTCTAGCCATGGTTTGGGAGAAAGTTGTTTTTTTTTTAAGTTATTTATTTATTTGAAAGGCAGAATTACAGAGAGAAGGAGAGAGAGAGAGCTTCCATCTACTAGTTCACTCCCCAGATGGCTGCAACGACTGGGGCTGGGCTGGGCTGGGCTGGGCTGAAGCCAGGAGCTTCTTCCAGGTTTCCCCTCAAGGGCTGAAGGACTGGGACCATCCTCTGCAGCATTCCCAAGTGCGTTAGCAGGGAGCTGGATCAGAAGCGGAACAGCCAGGACTCAAGCTGGCACCCCTATGGATGCCAATGCTGCAGGCCGTGGCTTAACCTACTGCACCACAGCACTGGCCCCAGGACCACAAGAGAAATTTTATAAAAGTGCTTTGGCTTACCCAAAAGTCAGAACAAAAAAAAAAAAACTTGAGAGGTCTAATTATATAACAGTAGAATTTCAATATATTTTTTTCTATAGATTTCTAAGTCAGCATGAGTTTATTAGATTCAGGCATCATAGACACCATTATTAAGTGACCTCATTTCTCAGCCCCTGTGCTTCTTGTAACTGCCACTTCCTATGCAGCAGATCAACTCAGTCTGCTGAGCAATGGGAGACTTGGGTATTCAGTATTCCAGCAGCATATCAGACCTGTTGGTGGCCCTGAAAGCAGGTATGGTGGGTTTGTGATCCTTGTGATAAGTAAGTATGGTTTAAAATTTAATGGTGCCAGCTGGCTCAAGTTAGTGATGGCGAAGGTGAGGGAGATACAGTAGGAGGAGTAAGGATGCATTGAGTGCCAACTTGGCAGTAAATGAGATCCAATGTTCTGCTTTGAATGTTCTAGGATGACAGTCTCTTATAGAAAAAAAAAACTAAACTGCATTCAGTCTTTAACTAAAATATACTCACTATCAGAGCAGGAATACAGAAGAGAGATCCGTAGGTCTGAAAAAATTAGAGATGACTTTGTCAAGTGATGAGGAATAGTACTGGATTTGTGGAAGGGGAACATCTTAAGGAAAGATATCTACTGGGAGTATATATGGTATACAAAAAAGATAAGGAGGAGATCAGGCTAAGCATCAGGCCACATGTGTGACAGAGAAGATGGGAAATAAATTTGATGACTAAAGTAAGGTCTGATTATGGGGCTTTCTAAGGAGTTTGATGTTTATAGGAAAAGGAGAGCCAAAGGAAATGTTTTTTGAAAAGGAATTTATGATGAGTGTCATTAATCCTAATAGGTCAAGTTATAGACTAAAGTGGGAATGACAGTTTTTGCGACTGAACTGATTGGGTGTCAGAGTTGGGTTGAAGCCTGGAGGAGGGTGTGGCTATGGTCCTAAGGAGAAAGGGGCAAGTCTAGTGGTCAGTGAGAATAGGATTGGTAAGGATAGAGTTAGACACAGTAGATGAAAGAAAAGGAGGTTAAAAGCAGGTTCTGACCTAGTCTCCAGGATTAGATAACTGAGGTTACCCCAGGGAACTACTTAGCTGATAATACTATTTTCGTTGTTAGAAAAATTTTCAGATTTGTTTCTCCTAAGAATTCCAAAGTGCATTTTATTGATTCCAAGATACACATCTTTATACCTTTGTGTTTGGGATACACCTTATACTTGCCATGGGCTAAACCATAGTTGTGATATCATTGCTTTGGACCGTAGATTTGTACCAGATGTGGCAGAATGGATATCAGGAGCTCAGGTGAAAATATGGGAAATCTTTGAAGAGATGCAACACTGCCATTTTCTCACTAGCACAGAGGATGATTTCATTTGGAAAATTACAGAGATTAGAAATGCCTAGCCAAAGGTGATTTGGGGATTCAGACTCTGCAGACACAGAGTTTAGGGATACATTAACCAGTTCATTTCTTTTTAAATGTATGCATGAAAAAGATACATGGTAAAAATCAATCTAAGATTCAAAAGACTTTTAATAAAGACAAAATAAAAATCTTATGAGAACACTCTTTTATATTGACTTTTTATGCTCAGTACCTATAATAATGGAGCAGCTTACAATCTGTTATTTAGGGAAATAGGGGAAGGTAGCCAGGACTCACTGCAAGCTTGAGATTTGGTTTGCTGGAGGGTTAAGACATATACACAATATGATGCCATATTAAGGGGGCAGCAGAACTTTGTTTCGTTGTGTAGGCTGAGTGGATATGGATTTGCTGCCCACTGGTTAATTGAAGGTGAGAAAAAAAAAAACCTAGGAGTTCTGCCCATGGGTATTAGACTCTGAGAAAAGAAATGAATCAGGCTGGCGCCACGGCTCACTAGGCTAATCCTCCGCCTGTGGCGCCAGCACCCCAGGTTCTAGTCCCGGTCGGGCCGCCGGAGTCTGTCCCAGTTGCTCCTCTTCCAGTCCAGCTCTCTGCTGTGGCCCGGGAAGGCAGTGGAGGATGGCCCAAGTCCTTGGGCCCTGCACCCACATGGGAAACCAGGAGAAGCACCTGGTTCCTGGCTTCGGATTGGCGCGGTGTGCGGGCCGCAGCAGCCACTTGGAGGGTGAACCAACGGAAAAAGGGAGACCTTTCTCTCTGTCTCTCTCTCTCTCTCTCACTGTCTAACTCTGCCTGTCAAAAAAAAAAAAAAAAAGAAAAGAAAAGAAATGAATCATAAAATGGTCACTGGTCTACAATAGGTATTGGTCTTCCTGAAATCTGAGTAAGTGATGTCTTACACATAATCACCCACTCTTCCTCACAGGGACGTGGATCCTGTAGTAGTTGGGAAATAGAAATTATCTAAATGCATCATCTAGTACATAGTACTTTTGATTATTTTCAGCTTTCCTAATCTGGTGCTAGTTGTAGTCTCGGCCCCATCCCCTACCTCATTTGTGTCTGAATGGTGTGTTCAGTGACAGTTTGTGAATATACAAGAAAACAAAAGGAACTACTGGCTTTGAGAACATTAGTCACCATCATTCCTTCACCTTTACAAGGGGGAATAATTTTAACATCAGTGATAATCTGTGCTTTTTGGCTATTTGAACTTTCACAATATGAGACAGCTTATACTACTAGGTTGGTTCTTGTATTAGAAAGCTCTTAATTAGGAATCAAATCTTGATCCTGTGAGTTAGTAATAATCATACTGCCTATACATAATGTTACAGATTCCAGAGGGCTTTTGTCATCAAAGGAAATATGAAGCAGGGAAGCAGATGTTAGGCCACTTTACAGTTGGGGAAACTGAGGCTCAGGGAGGGTGAGTGACTTGCTCAGGTTGTGTTAGGTGGTAGCAGGCGCGGGAGGAGGGATGGAAGCTAGGTTGGATGGCCTCTTGATCAGTTCTCTTTCCTCCTTAATATTCAGTTATTCCAGAGATTGAAATAAAGAACAAAGTAAAACAATTTCCCCTTTCATTGGATCACAGTTCCTCAGATTTCTGAAGACAGCTCTTATGAGTCCTCATTTTTCCAGGCCAGATAGTTCCCTTTTGCACATTGGGGCAGTGTAAGAACTCCCTGAAAGCTCCCTGTGTTGCCACAGATGAAGGCATTAACTGGTCTTACCTGTAAATTGGCCCAGGGGGCGTATCAGATTTTGTTTGCAATGTTAATTATTTTCTGAATTTGTTTTTGGCTAAGCTCCTCTAAATACGACATAAATCTACCTTCAAAGTCATGTTATTTTTGAGTTAAGTCTCCAACCCAGACAGAATCTTTTAGATATGCTTAGAACATTGGTTGTCAAAATGCAATGAGATGGTCACCTCCATTTCTCTAACTAGTAAGTCTTAATAGGAAATAAGCAGTTGAAATGCTTTTAAAAAGATACCTGAGTCTCACTATATGCCTTCCTAACTTTGGAAATTTGGGAAAAGCAGCCCAAAGATGATAAATAAGTTTGGGCAATTTCAGTGTATCCATGTGATACTGTTGTTATACTAATTAAGCCTCAAATGGCACTTTTAAAAAAAACTGCAACCACCTAACTTTATTGCCCCATCATTATTGTCATAATTGATACTGTTGTGTCTTTTTTCTTTCCTTTTTTGTTAAAAAGTATTCATTTATTTATTTGAAAGGCAAAGTTATAGAGAGAAAGATGCAGAGAGAGAGAGAGAGAGTGAGCGATCTCTGTTTGCTGGTCTATTCCCCAAGTGGTCAAAAGGACCAGGGCTGGGCTAGGCTGAAGCCAGGATCCTGGAACTCCATCCAGGTCTCTGACATGGGTGGCAGGAGCCCAAGCATTCAGACCATCCCCCACTGGTTTCCTGGGTGCATTAGCAGGAAGCTGGTTCAGAAGTAGAGCAACCAGGACTGGATGCTAGCACTGTAGGCATTCCTGGCTTAACCTGTTGTGCTACAATGCCAGCCCCTGTTGTGTCTTTTCATAAAAAGCTACTACTCAGCTAGATCCCCCTGTTCAAGAGCATATTTATTCATTCATTTATCCATTCAAGAAATACTCATTGATGCTTGGTATGACCTAGGTGCTGTGACCTAGGTGCTGGATAAGGTGGTGAATAAGACAAAGTCCATATCAAAGAAAGAAGCAGAAACATTTCTTAGATAGTGGTGAATGCTGTGAAGAAACATGAAACTGGGTGAAGGCATGGGAAATAATGAATAGGAGGTTGCAAGCTATTTACATAGAATTGTCAGGGAAGGATGAGGAGGTAACATTTGAAGAGTCCACTGGATTAAGCGAGGGAACAAATCCACGGAAAGGAAGTTTCCTTGGTGAAAGATGATGCAGACAGAGTTAGTAGCATGTGCAAAAGCCTGGAGGTGGCAATGAACTTGAGCTGATGGCTTTCTTATTAGTTGAGAACTCTAGCTTGATTCTGTAAGACAGTTGTACTACTCTTCTAGAAATTTTTGGTTTTGTTTTTCTTTATTTGTTTTTTTACAGGCAGAGTTAGTGAGAGAGAGAGACAGAGAGACAGAAAGGTCTTCCTTCCTTTGGTTCACCTCCCAAATGGCCGTCACGGCTGGTGCTCTGTGCCGATCCAAAGCCAGGAGCCAGGTGCCGCCTCCTGGTCTCCCATGCGGGTGCAGGGCCCAAGCAATTGGGCCATCCTCCACTGGCTTCCCAGGCCACAGCAGAGAGCTGGATTGGAAGAGGAGCAACCAGGACAGAATCCGGCACCCCAGCTGGGACTAGAACCCGGAGTGCTGGTGCCGCAGGTGGAGGATTAGCCAAGTCTTCTAGAAATTTAGCATTTAATTTTGGGTGCTAGAGGCTGGACTCTATTGGAATAGCTTAGGGGCTTGTCATTGTTCTCTCTTAATAATACTTCATCTGCCTTTTGCTGTTTATATTTTAGAGAAGACATACATGTGTTGGATCGTTGTGCATCTTCCATAACGTTTTTGCTTCCTTGTGGGTCTCTGGAATCTTCCTGGTAGCTGAGTCAACTGGATTGGTGACCCCAACACAGCCATGAATCTCAGCCAAATACCCTGTATAACTTCTGGCAGGTGCCAAACTGCTAATGTCTACCCCCTACTGAGAGGGAAGGACATAATATTCTTTATTCATTTTCTGGCTCTCAGTGTCTTTTCTTTTTGTTTATTTCAGCCTAACCTTTTTTGTCATCTTTGGCATTTTCCACAGGCCCCAGCTCACTCGTGATTGTGGGTGAGCATTTCTGACATTCTTCGTATAGGTCAGTACTACTCTTTTATTTCATTCTTTTTAGTATGTGCCTCCTTATATCTTTTATGTACTTGCTTTGAAACTGAGCCTGAGAGAGTTCCCTCTTTAGCTACCTTCTTTTCTCTGAAAGGCTGGTGTTTTTGCCTTTTCCCTGGAGCATTTGTTTGTGTGCATGCTCTGACATTATATTTGTTTGCTGCTAATTTTACTTAATACTTACATTGTGACCCATTTCTTGTGCTTCTATAATAAAATACCTTAGACTGGATGATTTGTAAATAATGTATATTTATCTCTCATAGTTGTGGAAGCAGGGACGTCCAAGATCAGTTTCAGAAGCTCTCTGCTTCCAAGATGGTGACTAGTTGCTTTGTCCCCTCGAGAACATATCACTTCCATGAAAGTGGAACCCTGTGGCCTAATCACCTCCAGAAGTCCCTATTCTTAGTACTGTTGCATTGGGGATTAAATTTCATTATGAATTTAGGGAGCACACAAACTTTCAAACTAGAGCAGATCATAAGTTCATGTCTTAACCTCTTTCTTCTTTCGTGAACAAACTCCAAGATGACATGATGGCTTTCTACCAAGTTTGTTATGTGAGCATCACCAGACAGTGTTTCCTTTTTGTTAGATTATGTTATAGGAGCTTTTATTTTCATTTGAGCTTAGTTACTAAGAGCATGGGAAAATCTGAGTTCAAATTCAACTCCACCACTTACTCTCTGGTAATTCTGGGCAAATTTTGAGGAAGACTGAAATAGTGCATGCCAGGTACTTAGAATGTTTCTTAGTACCTCATCTGTCCTTGATAACTGTTAGAGGTCACATCATCATTGTCAGCATCAACACCATATTTCTGAGTGGGTAATAAATTTAGAAAAGTATCTGGATTGTTGACGTTCCCCATCAATATGGAATTGTAATTCTGTAAAAATCTTCCTAATCAATATTCATCATCTATTCCTGGGGGCTTCGATTTATTTTTATTTAACAGTTTAACTCTCTCCAACTTCTGGTCCTAGATACACACACACACACACACACATAGTCATCATGGTGCCCAATAGTACAAAGGGACTTACCAATATCAAAAAAGTACTGTGTAGAACATGCCTGTGACTATAGACTTGTAGTTCAGGCCACCGAAGATTAAAGATGGGACACGGGCACTCCCTTGACTTGCATCCTCTGGTCTGCTTTAACACAAACCAGGAGGAAAAGAAAGCTAGGCATCAGAAGCAATGGGTGGCAGGCCTATTAATGGCTGATCTGTGCAGTGATCTGCCCTCAAGGAGACCCAACAGGCCAGTCCACTGCAGTGGCTTTCAATGTGGTAAGCCTGGGCTTCAGCAGAAGTCAGCTTGTGAAGAGCCCTGGCAGCTCTGCCAAGAGTTGGATCACTGGAAATGGACCTGCCCTGGAATCGAAGGATGCCCAGGTCAGAGCCACAGATCTTATTGGCTCCAAGCTGAAAAGCCCTTCACTCAGCCCAACTTCCAAAGTGACCACTGCAGCTGAGGGGATGGTCAAGTAGGGTCAGCAACATTGCAGGCAGAACTGTAAATTTCTTGTTAGAGATGCCACCTGCCTTTACCTGGCCAGCTCTCCTCCCAGGCCAGCCAAGTAATGAAAGTCAACAGAGTGCCTTCCCCTAGGAGGTTCACACCTCCCTTAGGATATACCCCATGTGAAGAGATAGATAGGTCTGGGCCTCTTAACTTACAAGGCCTAAAACCTACCAGATTATTATCAAGCCCCTTCTATCAGGTTCTATTTGCCTCTCAATCAGAAAAATTACTTGTAGCTTAGACAGCACCTTTCTTAGCTCCTCTAATAATGACTCTGTCCTTTGTTCTAGACCCTGTCTAGTGCACTTGAGCCTCATTCCTTTGTAATCATAACCTCTACTCTACCACCAATGGCTCTACTCCCAACCTGTGTGTACTGATGGTCCTCTTCCCCACTTAATGCTGTATAATTGTTCAGACCTGGTTAAGGCCACTCTTAGGATCATTGGTTACTATCCTCACCCTGTCTTTTATGACCTTGTCTAAATATGATCAGAGTCGGGGAACTTGGAAGGCTTCCATAGCCTTGGCAACTCATGACGACAGCCTAGGGTGGTCACTGGCGCCATAAACTAGAGTGTCAATTTGTTGGGTCAACAACAGGAGCCACTGTGCGCTTGCTCCTGATGTGGGATCTCTGTCCTTGATGTACTGTACATTTTGATTTAATGCTATAACTAGTACTCAAACAGTATGTTTCACTTCGTGTTTCTATGTGGGTGCAAACTGTTGAAGTATTTTATACTAAATTGATCTTCTGTATATAAATAGAATTGAAAATGAATCTTGATGTGAATGGAAGGGGAGAGGGAGCGGGAGAGGGGAGGGTTGCGGGTAGGAGGGAAGTTATGGGAAGGGGAAGCCATTGTAATCCATAAGCTGTATACTGGAAATTTATATTCATTAAATAAAAGTTAAAAAAAAAAAGTAAAAAAAAAAAAAAAAAAGAATCTGGAGTCAGGAACCAGAGCTGGAAACTGAACCCAGGCACTCTGATGTGAGACTTAGGCTGCTGAACCCGACATCTTAACTGCTAGGTCAAATGCTTGCCACTCTGCCCACTGTTTTGAAACTTTGCCAGCCCCTCTTTGTCTTGGTCACATTACCCTAGTAATTCCCTCTTTGACATTTGATAATTTGTAATGATGTGTTAATTTTATTTGGTTGCCTATACAAGACCTTCTGGGGATAGCAATCATGCTGACTTCGTCTTTGCCATTACACTTACAGCATTATTTGAACCCTGAGAGTGCTCAGTAAATGCTATGTTGAATAAATGAATAAGAAGTAAGTAAAGGGAAGATAATGAGAGTAACTATTTAAAAGCATTTTCACAATTAACCAATAGAAGGAGATATTATTTTGGCATGGGGGAATTTCCTATTGTTTCTGAAATCATATCACACAGGTAGAAACTTTGCCTAAGAATGGTCATATGTGGTTTGGGATAATGCGATTGCCAAGATTGCATCTGTGTAGCAATCTGGGTAAGTAATGCTGAGGGTATTAATAAACAACCTCCAAATCTCAAAAAAAAAAAAGTACTGTGTAAAATACCTTATAATTTGGAAGATAGGAGGACCATTACACAACCATGGAAAATATATTATTATTATTAGGAATGACTGCCATCACCTCAAATATATACAGAATCATTTTTAACTTGGTTAGAATTTTGAATAAAGAGAAAGGAATGGCTCAAGTAGTCGTTTTAGAGTAAATAATTGTACCATACTGATAGAGTGGGGTTGGATAATCTAAGAGTGATTGTGAGTGTTTAGACTACAATTTGAAATATACAACAGGTTGTTCATATGGGAAAACTGGCCTGAAGAAAAGAATGTTGACATTATTAGATAAGTCTTTTCCAGTAGAAGTTGAGCTAAAAATAAACTTATTACTCACTTTGTTTCTCTTCCTTTCATAAACTTAAAGGCAAGACAGGCCATGTCAAAGCTATTCTGCATTCATCCCCTCAGTGGTATTTATTGGGTAGGCACTTAATGACTGGACTGTTCCTGACATTAAGGTTACAGAGATGAACAAGACAAGCAAGGTGCCTGCCTTCGTGGAGCTTACATCCTGGAGAAGGGAAAGTACTTTCCTTTAGTTCTGAAGTTTTTCATCATCCCTATCTCTTTCTTAAGTATCTCATTTTTCCCCTCTTGGCACTACCCATTCCATTTTCCAGTCTTCTTTTCTTCACAGTTCTTAGCATTATCTGAAGTTATCTTTCAAACTCACTCTCATGTTTAACATCTAGTTTCCTCCTCTAGGGAATCCATTTGGTGGTTGCAAACATGCTCTAGATTTCGTCTCCTAGTGCTTCCCCCTTCTTCTCAATACTAATATATTGGATAGAGATTACACTGGACGCCAGTTAGAGTCTGGTGCAGAAAGAGGATGGTGGCTTGGATTGGATTCAAGATATATTTGGGGGCTGCACTGATAGAAATTGCCAAGAGGAGAAATCTCATGGTGGTAGTTGTCTACCATATCAAATTCTACTGGAGATTAAGTTTCTGGAGAAGGGGGCTGATATTATGATACAGTGGGTTAAAGCTATCACTTGGGATGCCTGGATCTGTATTGAAGTGCCTGGTTGGAGTTTGCCTATTCCTTGCATCTCATCCAGATTCTTGCCAATTCACCTGGTAGACAGCAGATGATGGCCCAAGTATTTGGCTTTCTGCCACCCCTGTGTTGTTTTTAGATCACATATAACATTTTTGTTTTACCATTTCAGTATAATTTAATATACATTTAGAACTGAAATGAAATTGAAGGTGATATGGTTCAACTTCTTCATTGAATAGGGGACCATAAAGATCACGGTACTTGAAAGAAAAAAATCCAAGACTTAGTTTCAAACCCAGGTACCAATGCTTTGGAATCGTATCTACCTGAGTTTTAATCCTGGCTCTGACAGAACTGTTCATTTATGTCTTCTATCTATAAAGTGAAACGATAATACATTGATCTTCCATTATTGTGAGATATAGATGAGGTTGAAATTAATCAGGAAGGCATCTGGCACCCAGAAACCATTTGATTAGTGTTAACTTGATACTATCCTCTTGAATGAATTGACAGTCAACTATGAAAAAATGTGGATCCTTATATATTTTTTCTCTTCTCTTCTTTTCTTTTCTTTTTTTTTTTGTTTGACAGGGAGAATGGACAGTGTGAGGGAGAGAGACAGAGAGAAAGGTCTTCCTTTGCCGTTGGTTCACCCTCCAATGACTGCTGCGGCTGGCGTGCTGCAGCCGGGCACACCGTGCTGATCCAAAGGCAGGAGCCAGGTGCTTATCCTGGTCTCCCATGGGGTGCAGGGCCCAAGCACTTGGGCCATCCTCCACTGCACTCCCGGGCCTCAGCAGAGAGCTGGCCTGGAAGAGGGGTAACGGGGACAGAATCCGGCACCCTGACTGGGACTAGAACCCGGTGTGCCAGTGCCGCTAGGCGGAGGATTAGCCTATTAAGCCATGGCGCCTGCCAAGGATCCTTATGATATTTAAAGATCATACTTTCTTCTTCTTAACTGGTTATTTCTGTTTTCAACAAATTATTAATCAAATAGTTATTGATTTATATGAAGTTAGAAGAGGGAATGCAGAGGGAATTTGTATACAGTGAACCCAGCTTTCCCCAAGAGTAACTTTTTTAAAAGCTATAATAAAATGTCATTCAGTAATTTGATGTAATGAACAAAATACTTTTATTGGTCCTAATCTCTATTAAAACATCACAAATTATCCATTAACCCACATACTATCAACTTTCAAATTTTACCATTACTCACATAGAAATATGGATAGAATGCATTTCCATTTTCTTCTTTTAATATTATTTGTGCATAATTTGGAGCTGAAGCAGCATGCTGACTTGAGTGTCTGATGGAACCATTACACTAATGGATCAAGTGCAGCAGACTTCTGACTTTGCGCCAAACTAGTGACCTTGGTCAAGGCACTTGACATTTATGTGCTAGAGCCAATTGTAAATTGGGACAAAAATGCTCATCTCAGCCTAACTCATGTTTTAGTTCTGGATGCATTGAATACCATGTGCACCTATCCCCTGTCTGTCCCTTCTGCCTCCTCTCCTGACTTTCTGCTTCCTTTGCTTGACCATGATGTTCTAGTACCTCAAGCATACCGTGTTCTATCATTTTTGCACATTTCTACTGGTGTTCCTTCCACCTGTTATCATTTTTCCTCCCCCTCTACCTCATTCTCTTCCTCCCCTACTTCTCAATCTGTAAAATACTTAATCTTTCATCTTTCTCTCTCTTCCTTCCTCTCCTTAACATCTACTTATTTTCCAGATCATAGCTTTAGCACAGTCACGAGGGGATGCTCTCCAAAGATCTCACATCTGTCTTCCCTTAGTGTCTTGTGCCTCCATTTCACAGGAGTATCTCCTTGTGCTTTGTCTGATGTGTGTTTTTAAAACTAAGTGAGGGCAGGGAGAGGATTGCCTTGGTTCCTGCTTTATCATTTCTATTATGCTTCCTTCTAGAATGGGTGCCTAATACTCATCAGAGGAGTGAATGAATCAATGTCATAAATATACGCTAACTTTTTGAAAGAAAACACTATACAGATAAGGTGGAATTATAGGTGATATTTCTACTTATTTTGTGACTCATCTAGACATCAAGCTGTTAAATGTTTAAAAATATATCTTTGTGGAGTGGCTTGGTTTTTCTTTTTTGTTTTTTTATCCTTTGTGTAATTTTGTCATGTAAAATACCTTAAACTGTGACCAGGGTGAGTTTTAAAAAGGAAGAGGTACCCAAAATAGAGATGAGAGCTTACTTTGGTGTGTTCCAGAGTGATGAATGTGAAATTTACACGTGTCTTCAGTAAGCATTCTGTTGTCTTGGTACAGAAGCTTCCCATTTTTAGGTCAGTTGAGGTTGCATGTGCTGGATGCATGTGAATGCTAGATAGGAAATCTACCTGGAACTGTGTGGCTGAGGTAAACATGATGTTAAATTGTATCCTCTGTTACTAAGCTACAGTTAGGAGAAAAATATTCTAGTGTTCTGTGGCATAGTAGGGTGGCTATCAACAATAACTATGCATTTCTTTTAAAAAGCTAAAAGAAAGTATTCAGAATGTTTTCAGCAAAGAGAACTGTTAAAGGAGGAGATAAATATACTTACCCTGATGGGACACTACACAATATGTACATGTTTCAGAACATCACATGGTACCTCATAAAAATGTCTAGCTTTCATGTGTCAGCAAAGAAGTCCAAAGTAAATTGTACCATCTGTTTGGTACTGAATTTTTACAGTGTCAAAATACGAAGTTGTACCATCGGGGCTCCCATTTGGTTTTTTCTCCTTGTAGGAAAAGACTGGATGTCCCCCTTTGGGAGACTGGCCCTGATTTATTATATTATTCCTGCTCTGTATGTTCTCTGCCTCTGGTGCTGGGAACAGCCCAGTAAAGGCAGTTTTCAACCATATTCAACACTTCCATTGGAAGGAAGAGCAATAACTACTTTCTTTGTGGCATTCTGTCAGCCCGAGAGTATCTTAATCCTTGAGGAATCTATGGCAGCAGCAGATCCTAAATACTAGTCATTCTTTTTTTTTTTTTTTACTTAATGAATATAAATTTCCAAAGTACAGCTTATGGATTACAATGGCTCCCCCCCATAACTTCCCTCCCACCCGCAACTCTCCCCTTTCCCGCTCCCTCTCCCCTTCCGTTCACATCAAGATTCATTTTCAATTATCTTTATATACAGAAGATCAATTTAGCATATATTAAGTAAAGATTTCAACAGTTTGCACCCACATAGAAACACAAAGTGAAAAATACTGTTTGAGTACTAGTTATAGCATTAAATCACAATGTACAGCACATTAAGGACAGAGATCCTACATGAGGAGTAAGTGCACAGTGACTCCTGTTGTTGACTTAACAAATTGACACTCTTGTTTATGGCATCAGTAATCTCCCTAGGCTCTTGTCACGAGTTGCCAAGGCTATGGAAGCCTTTTGAGTTCGCTGACTCTGATCATATTTGGACAAGGTCATAGTCAAAGTGGAAGTTCTCTCCTCCCTTCAGAGAAAGGTACCTCCTTCTTTAATGGCTCCGTTCTTTCCACTGGGATCTCACTCACAGAGATCTTTCATTTAGGTAATCTTCTTTTTTTTCCAGAGTGTCTTGGCTTTCCATGCCTACAATACTCTCATGGGCTCTTCAGCCATATCTGAATGCCTTAAGGGCTGATTCTGAGGCCAGAGTGCTATTTAGGACATCTGCCATTCTATGAGTCTGCTGTGTCTCCTGCTTCCCATGTTGGATCGTTCCTCCCTTTTTTATTCTATCAGTTAGCATTTTCAGACACTAGTCTTGTTTATGTGATCCCTTTGACTCTTAGTCCTATCATTATGATCAATTGTGAACAGAAATTGATCACTTGGACTAGTGAGATGGCATTAGTACATGCCACCTTGATGGGATTGAATTGGAATAGTCATTCTTATGTTTGGTTTACCATTAGAGTCTCCAGGCAAACCTTTTAGAAATGCAAATTCAGGGTCCCTTAGCCTAAAAGTCTTATTCAGTAAATTTAACGTGGGATCTGAAAATAAATTTCTTTTGCGGTTCTTATGTACAACCAAGTTTGGAAACTACTACTTGGGAATTCCAAGTACTTGAAAATCTTTTCATATCTTTGATATCTTTGAGCTAAAATTCCAGTTTGGTCCTTTGTGATCTTATTTTCCTGGTGCATTGCTGTAGCTTCATTTCTGCTCACAATGCTCTCCTAGTCTTCTCTCTAGCCACGTCAAATAATTGTGAGTTCCTAATGTGTCATAAATTTTCTTGACTTTTGGTCATGGTGGTGTATATTATGCTCTTTCAGATCCTGCATGATTCCCACTTCTCTCTTGGACTTCTCATCCCTCCTTTCATTGTACTGGTCATTGCCTGGGTTCTCTGGTGCCTGTAACTTCCTTGTTCTTTCATTCAGACTCAACATAGTGTGTTGATTTCCCTTGCACATAGTAGGTACTACATCAGTAATTATGGACTGAATGAATTGCCTTTTACTTTTTTGTTTGTATTATGTTATGAGCTCCTTAAAATAAGAACTGTGTCCTTTACACTTTGTAAGCTCTGTGCATGTGTTGGCAAATGGAGAATAGTCATGAAATCATAATTCGATGAGTACATGAATTAATAACAGATAAAATTAAAAGAATCCTGTCTTTTGGGCAGAAAAATGTTATAGTTATTTGTCAATATTCTGAGCTACAGAAGATTTGCCTCTTAATAGACATATTTTACTAGAATAACAAAAAACCTTGGGATATCAATGGGTTTGATGCTGGAAATATTAGCTAGAAAAATACAGAAAACATAGAGGTAAATTTTCCTGTGTGTATTTTTCAAGTATTTTATTTATTTTTATAGAGATAATACAGTCATATGTGAAAAATTCTAAAGGTACAAAGAATATACAAGAAAAATGTCATTTTGGACCCAGTCTCCCCTCAAACCCAGGCGCCAGTTTTTCCAATCCAGAGGTAATCCATGTTTCAGATTTATATCTTTTAGAAAACAAATGGTGACTTAGGTTATGCATTGTTCTTCTCCTTGTGACTTATTTACTAGTGTGTCCTGACAAACATATGAGAAAGTACAGAAGGAGCTTCTTTCTTTGTGTATTTCAAAGCATCCCAGGGTATATGTATATCCCAATTTATTTTACTAGTCCTTCACTGTTGGATTTTCAGGTTGCTATTTCAAACTCTGCATCTAAGAATTAATGGACCTGCCCTGGAGTCGAAGGATGCCCAGGTCAGAGCCACAGATCTTATTGGCTCTAAGCTGAAAAGCCCTTCACTCAGCCCAACTTCCAAAGGGACCACTGCAGCTGAGGGGATGGTCAAGTAGGGTCAGCAACATTGCAGGCAGAACTGTAAATTTCTTGTTAGAGATGCCCCCTGCCTTTACCTGGCCAGCTCTCCTTCCAGCCCAGCCAAGTAATGAAAGTCAACAGAGTGCCTTCCCCTAGGAGGTTCACACCTCCCTTAGGATATACCCCATGTGAAGAGATAGATAGGTCTGGGCCTCTGAATTTACAAGGCCTAAAGCCCACCAGATTATTATCAAGCCCCTTCTATCAGGTTCTATTTGCCTCTCAATCACAAAACTTAATTGTAGCTTAGACAGCACCTTTCTTAGCTCCTCTAATAATGACTCTGTCCTTTGTTCTAGGCCCTGTCTAGTGCACTTGGGCCTCATTCCTTTGTAATCATAACCTCTACTCTACCACCAATGGCTCTACTCCCAACCTGTGTGTACTGATGGTCCTCTTCCCCACTTAATGCTGTATAATTGTTCAAACCTGGTAAATGCCACTCTTAGGATCATTGGTTACTATCCTCACTCTGTCTTTTATGACCTTGTCTAAATATGATCAGAGTCGGCAAACTTGGAAGGCTTCCATAGCCTTGGCAACTCATGACGACAGCCTAGGATGGTTACTGGCGCCATACACTAGAGTGTCAATTTGTTGGGTCAACAACAGGAGCCACTGTGCACTTGCTCCTCATGTGGAATCTCTGTCCTTAATGTGCTGTACATTTTGATTTAATGCTATAACTAGTACTCAAACAGTATGTTTCACTTTGTGTTTCTATGTGGGTGCAAACTGTTGAAATCTTTATACTAAATTGATCTTCTGTATATAAAGAGAATTGAAAATGAATCTTGATGCAAATGGAAGGGGAGAGGGAGCGGGAGAGGGGAGGGTTGCGGGTGGGAGGGAAGTTATGGGGGGGGGAAGCCATTGTAATCCATAAGCTGTACACTGGAAATTTATATTCATTAAATAAAAGTTAAAAAAAAGAAAATGAATCTTGATGCAAATGGAAGGGGAGAGGGAGCGGGAGAGGGGAGGGTTGCGGGTGGGAGGGAAGTTATGGGAGGGGGAAGCCATTGTAATCCATAAGCTGTACACTGGAAATTTATATTCATTAAATAAAAGTTAAAAAAAAAAACTGAAGATTTTCTCATTGGAATTTCACCAAAATTTTTACCATTTATCTTTGGAGAAAGACTTGCTGTATATGATTAAAGTAAGGAATTTGGAAGTAATACAAATTAATAGCCAAGTTGACAGCTGACTACAGTAACTTAAAAACTGACTTCAGTGTACTGGGTTTTTCCTGTATACCTGCAGGTCATATCTGTTGAAGAGTATCATTCTCCTCCTCCTATTCTTTCCACTTTGATAAGGGATCATGATAATGGGCTGCACCTTCTGATAGAATTTCACGTAGTGCTCCTGCCAGGTTCACCATCATTTTCATGTGCTTCCTATTGGTTTGCATTTGCTTGGGGGCTATTAATTTTTCCCTTTTGTACCTTTTCTGGCACCGGAAAATGATAATGTCTAACACTACTCATATCTAAAAGAGGCATAAATTTTATGTGAATATTTAATAGGCTTATTAATGTTCACTGTAACTCATAATTAAAATAGCAGAACTTAGAATTTTGAAAAATACATTTTAAATATGAATTTAAATTTTCTCTTAAATGAGATTCATTTAATCTGGTCATTGATGAAATTTAGGAAATTAAAAAAAATATTTGAGAGAAAGGGAGGGAGGCAGGGAGCAGAATGAGAGAGAAAGAGAATGAATGTGCATGAGTGAATATCCTATCCATTGGATCCCTCTCCAAACGCCTGCAGCAGCCAGCACTGGACCAGGTTAAAGCTGCGAACTGGGATTTCAGTCCCTGTTCTCCAAGTAAATAGTGAATGACAGGGACCCAAGCACTTGAGATATCATTTGCTGCCTCCTAGAATCTGCACTAGCAGGAATATGGAATCAGGAACGGAGCTGACATGTGAACCCAGTACCTTGATATAGGATACAGGTGTCCCAACTAGCAGCTTAATCTCTAGACCAAATGCTTACCTCTAGAAATGCATTTTTGAAAGGAAGGAAAACATTCCCAAATTTCTCCCAAAATTATATCAATTATGGATATTCAGTATGTTTTCTTTGATGTTTTGGATTTAGATATTTTCACATATATAAAAACTACATTGTGTCATCTATGTGGCATACTGAATGTTTTCAACTCTCATAACACTATACTACACATTTTTCTGGACTGTTAAAACTTCCTTCAAATAATTTTAGTGGGACATTAATATTCTGTGCTGTATATACTTGAGAAATATTGATTTAGCCATTCTCCAATTGTGGGATTTTATGTTTCCAAATTTTAGGTCTTATAAAATATGCTGCAACTAATATTATCTATGAATGTTAGTCTGCATATAGCCTGCATTGTATATAATGTAAGAAGAGAAACACCAGGTCAAAGGGTATAAATTCTTGATATGGAATGCCAAAATGCTTCCACATCTTAAGAAATTGTTCATATCACCGGTTCTTTAATCTTTGTCATGTTTAAAGCAATGTACTATTATATCATCTTGATTGAATTTTTAATTTTATTATTAGTAAAACCAATGTTTAAAAAGTTTATTGCTGGCTGGCGTCGTGGCTCACTAGGCTAATCCTCCACCTGCAGTGCCGGCACACCAGGTTCTAGTCCCGGTTGGGGCGCCAGATTCTGTCCCGGTTGCTCCTCTTCCAGTCCAGCTCTCTGCTGTGGCCCGGGAGTGCAGTGGAGGATGGCCCAAGTGCCTGGGCCCTGCACCCGCATGGGAGACCAGGAGGAAGCACCTGGCTCCTGGCTTTGTATCAGCAGAGCGCCACGGCCATTTGGGGGGTGAACCAATGGAAAGGAAGACCTTTCTCCCTGTCTCTCTCACTAACTCTGCCTGTCAAAAAAAAAAAAAAAAAGTTTATTGCTTATATCTATTTCCCATTCATTAAATAGCTATCCCTATATTTATGTATTTAAGAGCTTTCCCACTTTTTCTCATAGTTTGTTTTTTTTTTTAAGATTTATTTATTTATTTGAAAGTTAGAGAGAGAGAAATTGATTCTATCCACTGCTTCATTCCCCATGGCCACAACGGCCATGACTGGCCCAGGCCAAAAACAGGAGTCAGGAGCTTCATCTGGGTCTTTCACTTGGGTAGCAGGGACCCAACAACTTGGGCCATCTTCTGCCTTTCCCATTAGAAGGGAGCTGGATTGGAAGTTAAACAGTTTTTTTGAAGTGGCACCCATATGTGATCCCAGCATCACAGGCTGCAGCTTTACCTGATGTACCAAAACATCAACCCTTCCTCAAAGATTTTAACACTTTTTCTATGTAGACTCTATATCTATGGTCATAGATATTTTTCTAGATAATTCCGGTTTGTTTGCCTTTTAATTTTCTCAATACAAGTTCAAGAATTTTGTATTGGTCAAATCTACCTGCCTTTTTCTTTGTGAATTCTTTATTTCCTTTTGAGTTTAGGAATCCTTTCACATTCACCATGCAGATAGACATTCACCTATATTTTTTCTTATATATTGTAATAATTTCATTAAGGAGTCAAAAGTTCTTAAAGAAGTTTTTTTTTTAAGTTTGTAAATGATTCTGTAACATGTCAGGTGTTGCAAAGAAGCAAAGTAAGATCAAGTAGAAGGGATATACAAGAGTACTTCAAAAAGTTTGTGGAAAATGGAAATCAAAGATTCATAGTGTTTTATGATACACATTTTCCATGAACTTCTTGCAGACCAGGGTGAAGTGTGGTGGTGCAGGAAGGCTTCACAGATCACAATGTACTTGCACAGAGATTGGAGGGAGCTGGGGTGGGGAGGAAAGGAGCTCAAGCAAGAGTGATCAGGAAGTATAAAGGTCTTCAATGGGTGCACACTTAAGCTCAGCATGCTCAAGGAAGATCAAGAATGGCTAGTGTGCATAGAGCAGCACAGGTGCATGTGAGAGCAGGAAATTAGGTATGAAGGAGAATGGGCTGGGGCGGAGCATCCCAGCTTTCATAAACCATTTTGGGTACTTGAAATTTTCACTCTCAATCACATGGGAGCCATTGCAGGAATGTTAAAATGGGACTAACCTGACATGACTTCTTTATGTTGTTGTTGTTTGAGATTTGTTTATTTGAAAGCCTAGGGTTTGGGGGAGAGAGATAGAGGGAGAGGGAGAGAGGGAGGTGGTAGAGGGGGGTAGAGGGGTAGAGGTAGAGGTCTTCCATTCACTGATTCTCTCCCCAAATGACCCCAACAGCCAGGTATGAGCCAGGCCAGGAATTCTGTCCAGATCTCCCAAATGGGTAGTAGGGGCTTAAATACTTGGGCTATCTTTTGTTGCCTTCCCAGTTATATTAGCAAGAATCTGTACCAGAAGTCAAACATCCAGGACTTGAACTGGTGCTCTGATATGGGTCTACCTGTGTCACAAGGGATGGCTTAACCCAGTGTGCTATAATGTTAGTTCTTGACTTGGTTTCTTCTTTCTTTCTTTCTTTTCTTTCTTTCTTTCTTTTCTTTCTTTCTTTCTTTCCTTCCTTCCTTCCTTCCTTCCTTCCTTCCTTCCTTCCTTCCTTCCTTCCTTCCTTCTTTCTTTCTTTCTTTCTTTCTTTCTTTCTTCCTTTCTTTCTTTCTTCCTTTCTTTCTTTCTTTCTTTCTTTCTTTTTTTGACAGGCAGAATAGACAGTGACAGACAGACAGAGAGAAAGGTCTTCCTTTGCCGTTGGTTCACCCTCCAATGGCTGCCGCAGCCCGTGCGCTGCGGCCAGTGCACCGCGCTGATCTGAAGGCAGGAGCCAGGTGTTTCTCCTGGTCTCCCATGGGGTGCAGGGCCCGAGCATTTGGGCCATCCTCCACTGCACTCCCAGGCCACAGCAGAGAGCTGGCCTGGAAGAGAGGCAACCGGGACAGAATCCGGTGTGCCGGCGGTGCTGCAAGGCGGAAGATTAGCCTATTGAGCCACAGCACCAGCCTTGACTTGGTTTTTAAAGTGATTGCTGTCAATTAATACAGCAGGATAAGTATCTGAAGAAAAATGTTCAAGTGGAGGAATAACCGTGACAGGGAACAGTGTGGCATGTGGAAGTAACAGCAGCATGGCCAGTATGTCTGAAAGATAGGAGGGTAGGAGATGGAGATGGGGTCAGAAAACGTGGGAGATGAGTAGCAGACACTCTGGGGAAGTCATATTCTTTCAATTTCTTTATTATTTTGTAATTACCTTATTCTTTTAATTTTGCTAGTTTATATTTTATCATAAAACTATATTTCCACTGCTTACCTGTTTACTTTTTCTCAGAGCTTTTCCTTTGTGTCTATCATGTGCATCTCCTTTTCTTTTGAAATTTATATTTTGGACTGCTGCATATTCATGGCCAGTGCCTGGCTAATAAGTACCATCTTTCCAGGCAAAGTGAGAGGAGGCTATCTCTGTCTTGACTCAGGGAATGGCAAGCAGTTTGCACTGCAGATGGGCAGCTCATAGGGTAGAGATTGTACTCCCTGCTCCATGTGATTGAGAATTCTGGGGAAAGGCTAAAGAACTGAGAGGCACACAGGTTCTGGCTGGGTTCCTTTGCACTTGAGCAGTCTGACTATAGAAACTTGAGTTTTCTGCATGCTGGGGACAGATCTCATGGAGGGCTTTGGGGATACACCATGAACTAGGTCGGTGTTCTGCATGGTGTGTGTATCTGCATGAGTGGATAGAGAGCATAGCCAGCATGAGCTCACTAGGCTTTGATTTGAGAAAGGCTGGGGTTGTGAACACACTCGCCAGCTCCAGCATCCGTTCTCTCTACTAACTGTAGCAAGAAGTGCTACACCACATCCAACTTATGGGTGTCACCTAGACTCTTGCCACACCCCCAACAAGTGGTGGCCAACCCTTCCTAGCCCCACCCAACATGCACCCCTGGAACTCCAGTGCAGATCTCAGACACTCCACCAACCCAGAGAGAAACATTTCCAAGAATAAAGTCTTCAGTAATAATAATAATAATAATAAAGTCCCTGTGAGGAGATAACAACAAGTGATCCTCAAGGTCTATAAAAACCAATGTAGGAACACAAGAAACACAAAGAATGTAATATGACTCCCCAAAAGGAACACAGTAATACATTAATACTATATTGTGAAGAAGGGGAGATTGAAAAAGTGCCTGAAAAAGAGTTCAAAGGAATGATTGTAAGATTACTCAAGAACAGAGAGAAACAGTTAACATCATATAAGAAAATCCCTATGGGAGACGGGGAGGAAGTACCCGGCTCCTAGTGGCCGTTAGGGGAGTGAACCAACGGCAGGAAGAGCTCTCTTGCTCACTGTCTATAACTCTCTCTCTGTCTCTCTCTCTCACTGTCTAACTCTGCCAGGCAAAAAAAAAAAAAAAAGAAAAAGAAAAACAGAAAATCCCTACATGGCATGGTCAAGAGATTCAAAGAGATTGAGATACTGAAGAGAAAAATTAGAAATATTAGAAATGAAATATTCAGGGGCCGGCACTGTGGTGTAGCAGGTAAAGCTGTTCCTGCAGTGCCAACATCCCATATGGGTGCCGGTCAAGTCTTGGCTGCTCGACTTCTTATCCAGCTCTCTGCTATGGCCCGAGAAAGCAGTAGAAGATGGCTCAAGTCCTTGGGACCCTGCACCTGTGTGGGAGACCTGGAAGAAGATCCTGGCTTCTGGCTTTGGACCAGCCCAGCTCTGGCCATTGCAGCCATCTGGGGAGTGAACCAATGGATGGAAGACTTCTCTCTCTCTGCCTCTCCTTCTCTCTGTGTGCAACTGACTTTCAAATAAATAAATAAATATCAAAAGTATTCAATAAGTCAAATAAAAAATATAGTAGAAAGCCTTAACAACAGAGTTAGTGAGGCAGAAGAAAGAATATCTGATACAGAAAACAGATCTTTTCAAATAAACTAGACAAAAAGACAGAAGAAAAAGAAAAAAATACCAAGAATAGTGTTCAGGATCTATGGAATACCATCAACCAACCAAAGATAAATTATTAGGAGTTCCTGAAGATATGGAATTACTTTCTCAATAAATTAATATTAATAGGACATTCCCTCAATTTGGAGAAAGATAGAGACATCTAAATACAGGTGCATACAACCCCAAATGGGCATGATCAGAAAAAGATCCTCACCATGATAAATTATAATTAAATTTTCAGAACTAAAATATAGAGAAAATATCCTGAAAAATGTGAGAGAGAAAGTAAGGTGAGCTACAGGCTCTTTCTGTTGGTTTAACAGCAAAGTTCTCCACAGAAACCCTACATACCAGGAGACAATGTATAGAAATAATCCAACTCAAAACAACCTGCCAACCTGTAATACTTTACCCACAGAAGCTTTGATTTCATAATGAAGGTGGTTCATAAATGAAGGTGAAGGTGAAATAAAGACATTCACAGACAAGCAAAAATAGGAATACTGTCACCACCTCAGGCAGCCTTAAAAATGATACTTAATGATGTACTACACATAGCAAATAAGAAAGACTTGGAGCATCATGAAAGAAAGTGAAGGCAGAAAGCCTCCTAGTAACAGGGCAAAGGATATTCTAATAAACAGTAGGAATATGCATGAAAAATATGGCAGGAACAAGTCATTACTTGTTGATAATAAACTTTGATTGAAATGGAATAAATTCTCCAATTAAAAGTTTTCAACTGGCTGAATATATTAAGAAAACAAGACCCATCTCTGTGCTGTCTACAAGGAATACACTTCACCAATCAAGATATACAGACAAAGTATAAGGATGGAAAAAGTTATTCATGCAAATGGAAATAAAAAAAAAACAGGAGTAGCTATTCTCGTATCAGACAAAATAGACTTTTTTTTAAGACAAAAACTGTTGAAAGAGACAAAGAAGGTCATTATGTAATGATTAAGGGATCAATTGAACAAGAGACATAACTATAGTAAATGTATATGCACCCAATGCCAGTGTACCCAGTGTATAAAACAAATGTTAATGGATCAAAAGGTAGGTATAAACTCGAAAACAGTAATAATAGGAGACATAGAATACCTGAATATACAAATAACCAAAAATGAGATTGAATCAGTAATAAAGAGCCTCCCAACAAAGAAAAGCAAAGGACTAGATGGTTTCACTCTGAATTTTACCATACTTTTTTGTTTGACAGAGTTAGACAGAGAGAGGTCTTCCTTCCGTTGGTTCACGCCCCAAAATGGCTGCCACAGCTGGAGCTACACCAATCCGAAGCCAGCAGCCAGGTGCCGCCTCCCAGTCTCCCATGTAGGTGCAGGGGCCCAAGCACCTGGACCATCCTCCACTGTCTTCCCAGGCCACAGCAGAGAGCTTGTTTGGAAGAGGAGGAACTGGGACTAGAACCCAGCGCCCATATGGGATGCCGGCACCACAGGTGGAGGATTAACCAAGTGAGCCACAGTGCCAGCCCCCATACTTTTTTTTTTTTTTAAAGATTTATTTAATTGAAAGGTGGAGTTAAAGAGGTAGAGCCAGAGAAAGAGAAAGAGAGGTCTTCCATCCACTGGTTCATTCCCCAATTGGCTGCAATGGCCAGAGCTGCACCTATCCGAAGCTAGGAGCTTCTTCTGGGCCTCCCATGCAGGTGCAGAGGCCCAAGGACTTGGGCCATCTTCTACTGTTTTCCCAAGCCTTAGTAGAGAGCTGGATAGGAAGTGGTGCAGCCAGGACTCGAACTGGCGCCCATATGGGATGCTGGTGCTGCAGTCTGGGACTTTAACCCACTATGCCACAGCACCAGGCTCTTAAAGAAGAACTGATTTCATTTTTTCTTAAATTATTAAAAAAAATTTAGAAGGGACAGAACTTATCCAAACTCAGTCTATGAGAACAGCATTATCTTAATTCTAAAATCAGAGAAAGATACAGCAAAAAAGAAGCCAATAGACCAATATCTCTGTGAACATAGATACAAAAATCTCTGATTAAATAGTAGCAACTCAAAACCAACAACACATTAAAAAGATGGTTCACCTGGACCAAGTGGGATTTATCCCAGGGATGCAGGAGTGATTCAACATATGAAAGTCAATAAATATGATATGTCACATCAATAATATGAAGGATAAAACCATATTATCTCAGTAGATGTACAGAAAGCACTTGATAGAACATGGCATTCATTCATGATAAAATGAAACCTTAAAAATTGGGCCTAGAAGGAATATGTCTCAACATAATCAAGTCAATATATGCCAAACCCACAACCAGCATCACTAAATGGGGACAAGCTGAAAACATTTCTACTAAGATCCAGAACCAGACAAGGTTACCCATTCTAACCATTATTATACAATATAGTTCTGGAAATTTTAGCTGGAACCATCAGGCAAGAAGAAGAACTCAAAGGGATACAAATTGGAAAAGAGGAAGACAGATCATCCCTGTTTGAAGATGACATGATCCTTTATAAAGGGGAGATGAAAGACTCCACCAAGAGTCAGTTGGAACTCATAAGAGAATTTGGCCAAGTTGAAAGATATAAAATCAACATAAAAATTCAGTAGCATTCTTATATACCAATAATACTCTGGCTGAGAAAGAACTTGTAAAATAAGTCCCATTCACAATAGCTCCAAAAAAATTTAAATACCTTGGGATAAATTTAACAAATGGTGAAAAAGATCTCCACAATGAAAATTACAAAGCACTAATGAAAGAAATGGGAGAAGAAGCAAAAAATGGAAAAGTCTCCTATGTTTCTTAGATTGGAAGAATTAGTGTTATCAAAATGTCTATGCTACCCAAAGCAATTTACATATTCCATGTGATTCCAATCAAAATACCAAGGATGTTCCCATATCTAGAAAAATGATAAAATTCATATGGAAACACAAAAGACTCCAGATAACCAAAGCAGTATTAAACAGTAGAAATCAAGCCAGAGGCATCACAATACCAGATTTCAAAGCAAACTGCAGGGTGTTATAATCAAAACAGCCTGATGCTGGCACAAAAATAGACATGTAGACCAATGGAACATAATAGAATCCCCAGATATTAATCCATGCATCTGCACCCAAGTAATCTTTGACAGAGAAGCTAAAATCACTCCCTGGAGAAACGACATTCTCTTCAACAAATGGTATTGGGAAAATTAGATTTACATGTGCAGAAATTTTAAATGAGACCCCTACCTTACACCCTTACAAAAAATCAACTCACAGTGGACAAGGATCTAAACAAAAGACCTAAAACCATCAAATTACTAGAGGCAAATTTAGGGGAAACACTGCAAAACCTTGCAAAAGCTTCTGGGATAGGACTCTAGAAGCGCAAGTAATAAAATCAAAAATGGGTAAATTGTATTCCATCAACCTAAGACGTTTCTGCACAGCAAAGAAAATAATAAAGTGAAGAGGTAACCAACAAGAAAGAAAATATTTTCAAACTGTTCACCTGATAAAGGATTAATATCCAGAATATCTAAGGAGTTTAAGAAACTCAACAACAAAATGAACAACTCAGTTAAGACATGGGAAATGGATTTTTAGAGGAAGAAATACAAATGACCAACAGACATGAAAAATGCTCAGGATCACTAGTCATCAGGGAAATGCAAATAAAAACCACAATGAGGTGTCACACCAGTTAGAATGGCTATTATCCAAAGATAAAGAAAAAAAGTTGCTGCTCAGAATGTAGAGGAAAAAGTACCCTAATACACTGTTGTGGGGTTGTAAACTGGTCCAACTGTCATGAAAGTATAAACTTTCCTCAGAAAACTAAATTTAGACCTACCATATGACCCAGCCATCCCACTCCTGGGAATATATCTAAAACAAATGAAATCAATATGTGGAAGAGTTACCTGCACCCTGTGTTTGTAGAAGCTTAATTCACATTAGCGAAGATATAGAACCAACCTAGATGTCCATCAACTGATGACTGGATAGAGCAAATGTGGTGTATATACAAAATAGAATATTACTCAGCCATAAAAGAAGAAATGTGACATTTGCAACAAAATTGATTCAGCTGCAAATCATTATGCTAAATGAGATAAGCCAGACCAAAAAAAGTTATGTTTTATTTGTGGTTCTTAATATAGCGATATACTACTATAGTTTTAATGATCTGGGATTATTTAAAATTTACTATGTATGAGTGAAATGGACATCTTTTCATCTGATTGTTATTTATCACTCTTGCCTATATTCCTCTTTTATTTTTACTTGATGAACTCTTTACTTTATGGAGCATTAAGCCTTTGAATATAATTTAAGTTAAAAATGTTATCTCAGCTAGTGCTGTGGCGTAGCAGGTAAAGCCGCTGCCTACACTGCCAACATCCCATGTGGGCACTGGTTCAAGACCCAGCTGTTCCATTTCCAACCCAGCTCTCTGCTGTGGCCTGTGAAGGCAGTAGAAGATGGCCCAAGTCCTTGGGCCCCTGCATCTGCATGGGATATCTGGAGGAAGCTCCTGGCTCCTGGCTTCGGATCAGCTCAACTCTGGCTGTTGCACTCAATTGGGGAGTGAACCAGAAGATGGAAGACCTCTCTTTCTGGCTTTCCTTCTCTCTGTGTGTAACTCTGACTTTCAAATAAATAAATAAGTCTTTATAAAAAATTTTATCTCAAAAATAAGAAAGCATTAGAGGGAGGAGAAAAGGGAGGCAAATAGGGAAATATTATACTCTTAGAATTGTATTTAAAACTACATTAACTTGAGAATTGTGTTTTAAATATCACATATTTGCTGTGACTCTGAGAATCTAATGTCTTAATAAATTCTTAAAAGAAATTTAGATCAGAAGAAAAATTTATACTCTCTTACAGTATTAATAAAAATAATATTATACATAATCTATTAAAACATAATTCAGGCGGGCACTGTGGCTCACTAGGCTAATCCTCTGCCTGTGGTGCCGGTACTCTGGGTTCTAGTCCCGGTTGGGGGCACCGGATTCTGACCCGGTTGCTCCTCTTATAGTCCAGCTCTCTGCTGTGGCCTGGGAGGGCAGTGGAGGATGGCCCAAATGCTTAGGCCTTGCACCCGCATGGGAGACCAAGGGATAGCTCCTGACTCCTGGCTTCAGATCAGTGCTGCGTGCAGGCCATAGCAGCCATTTGGGGGGTGAACCAACAGAAGGAAAACCTTTCTCTCTGTCTCTCTCTCTCTCTCACTATCTAACTCTGCCTGTCAAAAAAAAAAAAACACATAATTCAAATTAATAAGGAGATGAAATGTATCACATTTCATTCAGGCATATGAAACAAACCCCAATGTGGAGGTGCAACCAAGTGGAACTCTGGAGGAAACAATTTCGGGCCCCTTTTGCAGTTCAAGAAAGCATCAAGGATGTAGCCTTCTTCTATTGTCCTAAAGCTTATATGTATACTTTAAATATATATCATGTTCACAAAATTGTTGCATCCCTCCAGACATCAAGTTTTGCATTTCAGACAGGAAGAGGGAGGAAAAGGGCAGGGCGCATCTGAGACTGTCCTTTTTTCTTTAGAAACAGCTTATGTTCTTGGAACCTCCAGTGGGAGGCTTCTGATTACAACCAAGTCAGCACTGGGTCATACAGGTGCTGCAACCTTTAGGGGAGTCTGGAAAGCAAGTGTTTCAAACTGGGTATATTGCTGCCTCAACAGTCCGCGCTTTCTTACTGAGAAAGGGGAAATAGTTGCCATGATATAGGATAGCCTATACACAAATGAGTACAAAAGAGAAAAATGTATGAATACATGGTCTTGTCTATATATCATGATAAAATAAAATATATGTAGTATGTATTATAGTTTATAAGAAAAATATATATATGAGTATGTGTTCTAGTGTATATTTTATAGATATACATAGCAAAATATATAATTTTTTGGCATGTGATTCTTTTATTACTTGACATGCACACAGTGATCAAAAATTATGTTCATTTAGAAAAATGATTCCAACTAAAAATGTAAAAGATATTTCAATGAGTTTACATTTTCTGACCCCTTTTACATTTACCATAAATTGAGTACATGATCTAGAATATTTATTACATATGTATATATAATCTGTTAAGTTCCCAATGCAGATTAAAGCAATTAGTTATCACTTTGTCCATGAAGTTGTCAATTTAAATAAAAGTGATAACACTCAGAGTTATCAAGCATAAGATAAAATGGCACTTTTTAATCTGCCAGAGGGTTTACAACTGATATAATCTTACTGGGAGCAATTTAATAATTCATGTGGTGTGTTTGGAAGGGTATCTTCCTAAGGATTTGCTTTTTGTTTCCCTGATGACTAATGAAGTCAAGCACCTTTTTGCAAGTTTCCTGATCATTTGAATTTCCTCTTTGGTGAGTTTCCTGTTCAAGTCTATTGACCATTTTCTACTTAATTATACTCTTTTTCTTAGTAATATGAAGAAGCTACTTATATTTTCTAGATAGAGACCATCTGTCTTATATGTTTACTGCAAGCATCTTTTCCCAATATATAGCTTACCTTTTGAAATCTCTCTCAATAATGTCTTATGAATAGAAATTCTTCATTTTAATGTTTTCTAATTTATTAGCTGTTTCTTTAACCATTAGTACACTGTGTGTATATTTTTCTTGTGCCAAGTTCATGAAGATATTTTCTAATGTGATAGTCTAGAGATTTGTTTTTTTCTTCATTTTAGATCTTAAGCACATTTGTTAAAAAGACTGTCCTCTCCCAATTATCCAGTGACATTACCTTCACCATAGTTCAAATGCTTTTATATGCATTTGATCACTTTAAGCTCTTTCTTCTGTTTCGTTTGTCAAACTGCCAATCACTGCAAGTTCCCCTCTTTCTTAATTGCTGTACTTTAAAAATGTTTGATATGGAACATTTGTTAAGTTCTTCCCTACTTTTTTTCTTCTGTTGGTTTGGAACCTATAAAGTCTTTCATTTACTTTTACTCTATAAATTACAGTATAATTCTTTCACCTATTAAAGTATAATATTGGCTGAGGATACACATGTTTACTTACCAGAAGTTAAATTTAGTATCTATATGCTCTTTTGAAAAGGACCAGAATATAAATACTGTTTTAGCCATAATATTTTCAAACATACTATAATTTGGTTATACAAGATTTTATTTACACTTGCTTCCTGACCTTCCCCAGTACATTTTTACAGTCATTTTATGTAGATTTGCCAACATGATTACTGGCTTTTTTACTTTTTACATTTTGCTTACTCTTTCTGAATTCAGTCTCCTAACAAGAAGCATTTTCAGAGATGGCTCTACAAGTAGTAAAGTTTCTCTGTCTTAACATTCTTGAAAATGTCTTTGTTTTGTTTCACTCATGAGTGCTAGTGTCATTGAATAAAATCCTACAGTGACATTTATTTTCCCTTGGTTCTTAAAAGATACTTTCTTGGAAATCCTTAGATATTTTTTCAATGCTTCCTGGAATCTTTTATAGCTGCTGAGAAGCCTGTCAATCTAATTATATTTTCCTTTTAGCCAGTTGCTGTTTTCATTGTTTTCTCTTGTAGTTTCCTCTTTCTTTTGTAGGAATACAGTTTTAACTAGTTGTGCTAGTTGTGGTTATATTTAGTACCAGAGTATCATCTTTGGATAGTGGAAAACTTTTCAATCATTATTTGGAATATTCTGTCTTTTTTCATTTTAGAATGTGTGTGTACTTAGGGTTAAGAATTTTATGTCTCATATTTCTTAATGGGTTGTTCGTATGTTTTCATTTTCTTCAGTAAAGAATTTTTTCATAACTTTCTCTCTTCTACCTTACTATCTATAGTTGGTTTACTTTTGGTTATTTTTCAAAACAATGTTTTATTCCCATGCTTTCTAGTACTTTTTACTCATTCAGTATATTAAATGAATTCATTTTATGGGCACTTACAGATTTTTAGTTCTTTATTTCTAGTTACTAATCTTCCCATCATGTTCCATTTCTTTTTTTGTTTTGTGGATTTCCTCTATGAGCTCCTCTACTGAAGATTTAATTATTGTGATTGTTTATGTGTACACTGCTGGGCAGTAGGTACCACATGTCTTGGCTTGTGCATGGGTCCTTACAGAACAAATTCATGTTTGCTTTTAAATAGTTTCTACATCTTAAAAAATTTCTATTTTAATTTCCCAGCTCAGAATTCTTACTTCATGCCAGTGTGAATTTGAATTCTGTACCTACCCATGATCAAGCTTATGGTTTGGATTTGTAACAGGTGACTTCAAGAATTCTTGTTATTCCTGCACAAGCAATCACTATCCTTGCTGCTTTCTTAAGTGAGTGGGCAGTGTTTACCTAGTTTCTTTTTCATGGAATCAGTGACTTTTTAAGTATTTTTGCTTCATGTAGGTGACTTAATACCAGCTTTCAAGAGAGATTCCAAGATGGTGGAATAGGAGAGCGCTTACTGCTGTAGTCAAGGGGATTATACATAAAATAGTAACAGTTATATGCAAACAAATTTGAAAATCTAGAAAATGCACAGATTTCTGGACACAATCTGAAGACTTAGAAAACCTAAAAAGACCAATAACCGAGACATTTTTTGAATAAGTAATAAAGACTCCCAATCCCAATCAAAGAAAATCCCAGGACAACATGGCTTCTCTTTTGAATTCTTCTAGACCTTCAAAGAAGAATAATTTCAATTCTTCTCAAGCTATTTAAAACAATTGAAAGGGAAATAATCCTCCCAAATGCCTTTTCTGAGGTCAATATCCATGTTTCAAAACTAGACAGATACAACAAAGAAAGAGAACTATAGACCAATATCACTGATGAACATAGATGTAAAATATTCTCTACAAAATACTAGCTAATCAAATCAAACAACACATCAGAGAGCTCATTCACTCAGACCAAGTGGGATTTATCCTTAGTATGCAGGGATGGTTCAACATATGCAAATCAGTAAATGTGATACATCATATTAACAAATTGAAGAGCAAAAATCATATGATTATTTCAATAGATGCAGAGAAAGAATTTGATAAAATATAGCATCCTTTCATGATGAAAACTTTGAGTAAATTAGATATAGCCATCAGGGAAATGCAAATCAAAACCACAATGAGGTTTACAATGGCTTGCATACAAAAATCAACAAACAAAAAATGCTGTCAAGGATGTGGGGAAAAAGGTACCCTAATCCACTGTTGGTAGAAATGTAAACTGGTCCAGCCACTTTGAAAGACAGTATGGAGATACCTCAGAAATCTGAATATAGACCTACCATATGACTGAGCCATCCCACCCCAGGGAATTTACGTAAGGGGAATGAAACCAACATACGAAAGAATTATCTGTATCCCCATGTTTACTGCAGCTCAATTCACAATAGCTAAGGTATGGAATCAACCCAAATGTCCATCAACTGAAGATTGGATAAAGAAACTATATTATATTTATACCATGGAATACTACACAATGGTAAAAAAAATGAAAACCTTTTTTTTTTTTTTTTGCAATTAAATGGATACAACTGGAAAACACTAAGCGAAATAAGCTAGTCCCAAAAGGACAAACACTATATGTTCTCCTTGATTTTGGTAACTAAAAGAGTACCTGAAAGGTAATCTATAGAAGTAAAATTGACACTTGGAGATGCAGTGATTTTGAACAACTCTTGCAGCTGTTGATGAACAGTTATTTTGTAATATTTGTTGAACTCTTTACTTAGTATGGGGTTATTCTTATAAAGCTAATTGAAAATAAATCTTAGTTTAAAAATAATAGTGAGGTTAGGAGAGGGAGGAGAAAGAAGGGTGGAAGAGTGGGGAGGGTGGGAAGAATCACTGTGTTGCTAAATTTATATTTATGAAATGCATCAAGTTGTATACCTTAAATAAAAGGTTAAAAGGTAAAAAAATAATTTAAAAATTTAAAAAACAAACAAACAAAAACCCTTAAAAAAGAAACAGCTCTCAGCTTGCATGGTCCTAAGTGTTTTTCCCCTCTCTCCTTATATGCCTTATGTGCCATAAGGCCATAAGGCACGTAACTCTACATTTCTAAAGGCCAGTTGGAACATCTATCCATCAGTTCCTGCCTCCAGCTCAGGAAGTGAGGAATTTCTTTTTTTCCATATTGAAGAATTCCATTTCTTATTTTCAAACTTGACTCTGTATGACTTCCTTTGTTCTATTTGCAAAAATTGTCTCTGTGTTAGTGATTTCGGCTTGATTCATTACATCTTTTTTTCCTCTTCTTTATTTCTGTTTTTAGATTTATCAACTTCTACTCTCTGTCCATAGTTATTGTTATTTACTAAAATAACTTTTTAAATTGGGAGAGGCTTATTAAAAATAGAAAAATTCCCCATAACCCTTAATTGAGGCGTAGTGGTTTATTTTTATTCTCTGTTTAGCCTCAAAATCTTTATTCTTAGGTCTCTGTGGTTACAATCATGGTGTATGGTTAATTTTTCATTCTCTTCTTGTTTATATTTTTCCTTATTAGTGAAGTTTAAATTATTTTTAATGATTTTAATATTCTCTTGAATTGGTATATTTTAACATGCTTAGAGAGATTCCTGTTTTTAGTTTTTCATTGTTCTAAACAAAGTTTCCTGGAATACTTCTTACACATGTAGCTTTTGCATTATTTTCCATGGATGAATCTTAGAAGCGAGAAGGTTAAATTAAAAATTCTTAACCCAGCATTGCCAGTTTGCCCTTTGAGTGGACTTTGGCATTTCACAGGAAATTCAGGAATGTGTTCATCTACAACCCAAAGTGTTTATTTAACAACCTACTGTGTGGGAAGGTCTGTACATTATTAATGGCATAAGACCTTCTTGAAATTTCAAGTAACTTGCAGTAAAGTCAAGGATATAGACATGTTAGCAACTTTTAAAATTTTAGTGCAAATGGAATAAAGGGAGGAACTTCAGAGAAGGGCTTGCACTGCATCCAGGGATAGAGGAAGGAATGGAATTTCCCTGGGGAGGGAGAGACTGGGTACTGTTTCACCATCAGAGAACTTAATGGATGAAGAGAAAAAGGCATCAAAAGTCTCTAGTATATCTTGAGAATATTGAAATTGATGTGACTGGAATAATGAGTAAGGGAAAGGAACAGGTGGGCAGTGAAGTTGGAAGCAAGGCTGTTAGATTGTAGAAGACTTGGAGTGCTTTGGTAAATAAGTTTGGTATAATCAGCCAGAGATATCATCTATGCCTTGAATTGTAAATGCTGGGGTTTGTAAAGTGTGCATTGTAGAACCGTGGTACTTTATGATTGATAGAACTGACCTGTACCCTGTTTTATAGATGAGAAAATGTTTTCTATGAAAGTAAGGACTTTTCCAAGTTTACCTTGGTAACTAGAAGTGTATCTGAAGGTAGCTTTCTCCTCCTGTCAGGAAATACTTGTGGAATATTGATGGCTCTGTCCTAAGCACCAGATAATAGAATTTAAATAAATAGGACCATCTCTTGTAGCCAGCTGGGGAGAAATAGACAAATAAAACAATAATTATAAGACAGAATGAGAACAATGGCAAGGGTGGAAAAGAAAATTCTGAGGACACAGAAGGATGGCAGCTGTTTCAGCTAGGCATGGTGGCCATATTGACTCATCAAGGATGGTTGGGCAGAAATTTGTCAGGTACACCAAGACCTTGGTGAGGGATGGGAAACTACAATGTGGAGATGGGCAGGAAACCGATATCAGACTGTTGGAGAATGAGCTGAGGCAGAGTGTGGCAAGAGATGAATGATGTGTGCCATGGTAAGCAGTGCAGGCTTTATTTTTCTGGGCAACAGAGAATCTTAAAATATTTAAGAAGGAATCTTGGCAAGACTTTCTGCTTGACTGGATGTGGGTAATGCTGAGGACAGAATGAGCAAAACATTGATTCCCAGGTGGACTTATCCTTTCTTCTCTAGTTAGTTGAGTTCATCAAGACTGAAGGTAGTAGTGACGTTTCAGTACACGCAAGATGGTACTATGTGATATGGCAGTGAAGGAGTCCTTGTGGGGTTTATGGAGGTTCAAGTGACTTGAGAGCTCCATAAACAAAAAGTATAAAATAACCTACATTACTCTATTTCCACTGAAAGAATGTTCTTACTAAATAAGTTAATGTGAGAAGAGAAAATCAAGGTTTAAATCAAATTATAAAATCCAATTTTAAAGAGAAATTTTACTAGACTATTTGGCAACTGTCATATGACTAGAACCATAAAATAAAATGTAACGTGACCATCTCTTAATTCCTTAGCAGAGATACATGTGTGAAAACTTAATTTCTGGCCGGCGCCGAGGCTCAATAGGCTAATCCTCCACCTTGTAGTGCCAGCACACCGGGTTCTAGTCCCGGTCGGGGCGCCGGATTCTGTCCCAGTTGCCTCTCTTCCAGGCCAGCTCTCTGCTATGGCCCGGGAAGGCAGTGGGGGATGGCCCAAGTGCTTGGACCCTGTACCCGCATGGGAGACCAGGATAAGCACCTGGCTTCTGCCTTTGGATCAGCATGATGCACCCGCCGCAGTGCTCCGGCTGCAGCGGCCATTGGAGGGTGAACCAACGGCAAAAAGGAAGACCTTTCTCTCTGTCTCTCTCTCTCTCATTATCCACTCTGCCTGTCAAAAAAAAAAAAAAAGAAAGAAAGAAAGAAAGAAAACTTAATTTCTGGCATTGGTGATAGGGAGATTTGAAATTGAGAATTTCAGGAGTTGTGAAGACCAATTTTTAAAATAAACTGATGAGAGCCTATATAAATATGGTTTTATATTTGCTAAAATAAAACTATAGACCCCATGCTGACTAGAAATGGTTGGCATTGTCTTTTGTGTTTGGCTGTAGTGTATATAGTCAGTTTTCACTTAGGATCCTTTGTTTCCTAGAAACTTAAGTTGTCTCCAAGTTTAAAAAAAGATCCCCCTTATTTTCTACTGTTTGGTTACATATAATTTGCACATAAAAAGGCTTTTGCTTTTATTTTCATTGCCTGTTTCTACAGTCAAATATCCAACGCCTGTGCAACTTAGAATGCTTGTAAGATTTAGGCCTCTGTCTCTTACCAATATGAATTAACATTTCAGGATTTGGAGTCCATTTTCTCTCAGCTTCCTGTTTCTTGCCTGTAGCTTCATTACAAAAACAATTCTCTGCCATCTGCCCTGCTTCCTCTTTCTATTTCCACCCCCAGTTCCCTCGTTTTCTAATTACTCCCAACAGCAGTGACTCAAACATGTATTGGAAGCAAGATTCCCACAGTTGCCAAATAGGAAGAGGAAAGTGTTACTTACTAGATTTTCACAAAAGGAGTTATTGTGCATCTGGATTTTCATCAACCAAAGAAGAAAAGGAGCAAAGTCAAGACTTAGGGGGGGAATAAATACAATAGACATATTCAGGAATAGCACTTTTAAACCTGTATACCTGTCATATCTTTATGATATATTTAGGGCTGTTCACAAATACTTGATTTTCTCCCTTTGGGGATTATAGTGCAGCACAGTTGATTTTCCCCACTCCACTGAATTCAGATGTGTTCATATGACTTGTTTTAGTCAATTAAATGTGAAGGGCAATGACAGGTGTCACCTCTGGGCAGAAGCCATGAAAATCAATAGCTTAAGAGCATACTTTAATATAGTGTACCTTTTGACAGTAGTTACTTTGTCAGTGTGCATCTGTGGGTGACAGTGTGAACAGAGTCCCCCAGCTGATTGATAATGGGGAGGTAATATGAGCCAGGGGTAAACTTTTCATTGTTTTAAGTTATTAAAATTAGTGGAGTTGTTACTGTGCCAAACCTGTCCATCCTAATACACTAAAACACTTTTGACATGTTAGGCCCATAAAAAAATGCATAACAGATGGATATCTCATAATACATCCTATACATGAATCAAAGATTATTGGAAGATTTAAAAAATTTAAATTATTTTTAGAGCATTCACTCTAAGAAGATGTAGTTTTCTGCATCTTTCTCATAGCACTTAACCTATGGCACAGTTGTTCTGTTTCTAGATCTGCCACTGCTCTGAAGACTCTTTGAAAGCAGGAGTAAAGTCTCCTGCTTTTCAAATCTTAGACATCTAACACCAAGTGTGGCATTTAATGGGTACTTAATAATGTTAATACAATTAATGAGAACAACAAAAAAATACTTGAGACTTAATAGGTGTTCAATTAACATTTGACACTATCTTAATATCTGTAGTGACACAGAGTCTTGTTGACATTTTTATTTTTTTTTTGGTAGCTCTTGGGCTAATTTTCCAGGCACAAAAAAAAAGTGATTTAATGTGGATTTTCAGGTTGTGTGTTCCCTGCCACCAGAACCATTAAAGCCTTTTTGAAGAAGTACCATTAGTGCAGTTCTGGCTGGAGGGGTGATGTATTTGCATAGAAGCTGGTTTGGAGCTAGATGCTGAATCTGCATCTTGACCACGTTTCTACTGGGCATTCTCATTCGGTGGAAATTCTGATGTGAAAGCTTTGTACTGCAGTTATTGAGTCAAAGTTTATTACTTCACCAGGGATTGCAAACAATTTTATTTGGTTCAAAAAAGTGCTTAATCGAGGTTATTCTGAGGTAATGGGAAATTATCAACTTGGCTGCCAAATATTCTACACGGTTCAATGAAAGCTTTGCCTTACACCCTGGCCCCAGCCAACCCCCAACTTCTTTCTTCCCAGAAAGGATTTTAGGCATCTGGGCACATACGTAAGGTCATAAGGCTGTTGCCAATGGACCCCTGCTTGTCTACTTCCACATTGTCCTACTACTACTTTTAAGTTCCTTCAGTGGAACATGCTTCCCCCTCTAAGCAGGTTCTGCAATGTCCAAAAGGTCCTTCCCTGGATTCATTCATTCTCAAATATTTATTAAGAATATACTGTATCACAGGCATTGTTCTAAACCTTTTGCATACAGCCTTCCTGGAATTCATACTGTGTTGGAAGAAGCAGACAATAACAAGTAAATAAATATATTCCAAGTCCAGGGGCTGTAAACGGTGTAACAACTAGTCAAGGGGGAAGGAGGGTTATAAATGTGGAGATGGGTGGGGTGCTTTTACTAACCATTGCAGGACAAGCCAAGTCTAACTGATGAGATGTTATTTGAGCAAAGAGCTGTTCCCTTAAGCGAGTGAGGAAGAAAGCATATAGTGAAGAGAGGAGCTGGTATGGTTCCCAATAGAAAGTGCAAAGGCTCTCAGGCAGGACTATGCTTGGAAGGTTGAAAAAGAGGAGGGAGTTCAAGGTTGGGAGGTGGGCTGTACCCTACACTGTGTTTTATAGATCATGCTGAGCTTTTCGGTCGATGCAATTTTGTCTTTAGTTGGAGAAAAGTGGTAAGCTGTTGTGAAGTTTAAAATAATTTTTAAATTTTAAATTTCTTGTTAGAGATGCCACCTGCCTTTACCTGGCCAGCTCTCCTCCCAGGCCAGCCAAGTAATGAAAGTCAACAGAGTGCCTTCCCCTAGGAGGTTCACACCTCCCTTAGGATATACCCCATGTGAAGAGATAGATAGGTCTGAGCCTCTTAACTTACAAGGCCTAAAACCCACCAGATTATTATCAAGCCCCTTCTATCAGGTTCTATTTGCCTCTCAATCAGAAAAATTACTTGTAGCTTAGACAGCACCTTTCTTAGCTCCTCTAATAATGACTCTGTCCTTTGTTCTAGACCCTGTCTAGTGCACTTGAGCCTCATTCCTTTGTAATCATAACCTCTACTCTACCACCAATGGCTCTACTCCCAACCTGTGTGTACTGATGGTCCTCTTCCCCACTTAATGCTATATAATTGTTCAGACCTGGTTAAGGCCACTCTTAGGATCATTGGTTACTATCCTCACCCTGTCTTTTATGACCTTGTCTAAATATGATCAGAGTCGGGGAACTTGGAAGGCTTCCATAGCCTTGGCAACTCATGACGACAGCCTAGGGTGATTACTGGCGCCATAAACTAGAGTGTCAATTTGTTGGGTCAACAACAGGAGCCACTGTGCGCTTGCTCCTGATGTGGGATCTCTGTCCTTGATGTACTGTACATTTTGATTTAATGCTATAACTAGTACTCGAACAGTATGTTTCACTTTGTGTTGCTATGTGGGTGCAAACTGTTGAAGTATTTTATACTAAATTGATCTTCTGTATATAAATAGAATTGAAAATGAATCTTGATGTGAATGGAAGGGGAGAGGGAGCGGGAGAGGGGAGGGTTGCGGGTAGGAGGGAAGTTATGGGAAGGGGAAGCCATTGTAATCCATAAGCTGTATACTGGAAATTTATATTCATTAAATAAAAGTTAAAAAAAATAATTTTTAAAATTTATTTGTTTGAAAGGCACAGAGATGAGAAAAGCTGCTGCCAGAGGTCTCCTATTTGCTTGTTCATTCTCTGAATGCCAGCGTTGGCCAGAGCTGGAGCAGGCCAAAGGTGGGACCTGGGAATTCAAACTAAATCTCCCAGATAGGTGGCAAGTACCCAACTACATGAGCCATCACCTGTTGCTTCCCAGCATATACATTAACAGGAAACAGAAATTGAGAGCAGAGCTAGGAGTCAAACACAGGCACTCTGATACGGGATGTGGACATTGCCGTGTCTTAACCACTATGCCAAATACTGTTCCTATTGCAAGTTTGTTTTGTTTTGTCTGTTTTTGGAGGTTCAGAACGTATTATTTTTTGGATAGTTTTAAAATTTAACATTTTTTTTAACATTTTGCTGCATTCACCTTAAATACAGGCATTATATACGTACTCATTATACTTTTTTGGTCATAGGTGGGTCTTAAAAGGATCTAGCTGGTGTAATGATAACATACTGTAAGGTTGCTGAAAGAGAAAAAGGGTCATCAGTGAGGCTCTAGTAGAATAATTCAGGCAAACCTTTCAATACTCAGCTCACGTAGCTCCATTGGAAAGTCCCTCCTAATTTCGCTAGGCTGAGCTGGTTCACCTCGTCTGAGTTCCCATAACAAGCTAACTTTTGGACTGCAGGCATACCACTGGATCCACTTATATCTGGAGGCCAATTATATAATTGAGAGTCTTCTGAATTAATTTCCAATTGGATTCCTGTTTATTTAAAGACAGTTAAAGGCCTAATATAAAGGATATTATGTATATTATATGTTCTATACTGTGTAAAGTAAATATGTGTATTATGTGTAAACATAATAGTATTGCAGAACTTAACTAGGACATTTGGAAGGAGACAGAGCACCCCACTCAAAGTGTCTTGAGCAAAAGAAAATTCTCAAGGGAAATCCTAGTTTCAGGCATGGCTTGATCTAGGGAGCTCAAACAATATCATCAGAGCTGCTTCCCATTATTTCCACATGTTTTCCTCTGGGTTGGCTTCCCTCTCAGGCAGGCTGTCCATTCTTAGTTACAAGGTAGCTGACGTCAGATCCTGTTGTTTGGATGCTTTACAAATGATTCTTCATGATGTACTACACATAGAATCAAAGAAAGACTTGAAGCATCATGAAAGAGAGTGAAGGCAGAAAGCCTCCTAGTAACAGGACAAAGGAGACTCAAACAGTGCCAGGACAGTGTAACAAAAATCCTCAAATGTGGTTCTCATGTCACATGCCAATCACAGTTGCCTTGGGGGTAGGACGTTCTCATTAGGCAGACCCTGGATCACTTGCCTGCAATTAGAGTTGGGGATGAAGTGGGTCCATTTCATATGAATTACATGGAAGTAGAGGAGAGGGGGCAGGCCCCTGAGAAAAATTAGGGTGCTGTTAGAGACAGATAGGATAAGTACTGGGTAGTTAAGCAACAACCAGATCTGATAAGCATTTCCCACTTCTGTCAGTTATACCCTAAACGGCTCTCAGCTGGGAAATCAGGCACATGGAAGTGAAGTTCTCAGCCCTAAATTGATTTCACTACAGCTGTCTCTCCCTGAAAGCTTAGCATTTTCCAAAAGAATCCCCTTCTCAACTCCCCCTCCACCTGGATACCTTTAATTTTACTCAGGCTTATCTGTGTGTGTGTGTGTGTTCAAAAAAACAAAAAGTAATGCCTCATAGAAGTGGCATTTTATTTTACCTTGTTGATGCTATATAAATATAGATCTAGAAGGAAGCAGGTGTAACGTGAGCAAAAAATGTCATAAAGGGAACATCTGCAAAGGTGTGTACGGAGATCACAGGGACAGTGCAGCACCCTGGGGTGAGTAACCCCCGTTCTGTGTGATCTTCTGAACCTGAGGGATAGGGACAGAACGGGGAGCCATTTGCAGACTTTAGTGGGAGACCACAGTCAGCTGTCGAAGACTCTGCAGCAGAGGGACTAGGACAGTAGCACTCTGACATCTCCTTCCTTTTGCCCTCCTG
The DNA here is from genome assembly GCF_033115175.1 of Lepus europaeus. Classification (NCBI taxonomy): domain Eukaryota; kingdom Metazoa; phylum Chordata; class Mammalia; order Lagomorpha; family Leporidae; genus Lepus; species Lepus europaeus. The sequence continues at coordinate 19,921,340 of NC_084836.1, read as the reverse complement.
TCTTCTGCAGAAGCCACAGACAGGGGAGCCCATTGGCACAGTCCATCCTTGTCAGTTCCTCTGAGCAGAGGTAAGGGTGGAAAAGGGTGGTGGAGGTGATCAGGAGGGGCAGTGGATGTCATCATGGCAGCGCATCCCCATGCCCCTCGATGTTTACCTTTTGTATAAATGAGAAGTTCCTGTTCCCTTCTTGGAGGACATAGGAATACCATCAGCAGTGTCTTATTGTTGTATAATTTCAGGTCTGTCATACTCCCTCCCAAACCAGTAGGGAGAGAATAAAGCAGCAGCATATTATAAAGTTGCTGCAGTTCTGGATTCTCTAGCACAAGCTATCTGCTCCCATGACGACTCCATGTTCCCCTTCCTTTTTCCAGTGCCTCAGTGATACGGGACTGGATGGTGGTGACTCAAACCCATATTTCTAAGAATCTCAGTTCTTGGTAAACTTATTTTATGACTTGCTTCAGTGTTTTCTGACCCCAAGCATTGTTCCCCATGTTTGTCCCTGGTCTTTTTTGCTTGTTGGTTCAGTGGAGGACAAACCTAAACTACTCGGGGGCAATTTTAGCTTCCAACTTAATGGTTTGTGTTTCCTGATAGAAGCTTTGCAATCTTAGAAATTCCAAGATCAAGTGATCAAGAGCAAGGTCATACAAATGAGAGGCCAATGTTCTATAAGTGGATTATTAGGTGGTAGGATTAGAGATAGGAGAGGGACATTCTTCCCTCTCCTCCCTGCCCCTCTCCTCCTTGGACATTCTTGTTGAGGAGGAGCACATATACTAAAGCCTATGGAGCACCATAGGACTTCATCATTTGTCAAGTTTCTAGAATGTGGAACGCATAGTATGACCAACAAATCCATGCACCTGAGTGCAATGCTGCACTTTTTTTCCCCCTTGAAATGCATTCATGGTCAGAGGCAATGTTGAATGAGAAACCACTGCACATGGGAAGGGCATTACAAAAGTTCATGGACAATAGCACTGGCAAAAGTGTTCCAGATAGTCTGATGCAAAAGTAAAAGTATACTCTTATCCCCTAGTTAGTGAAGCAAATGGATTCTGATTTTCTTTTATGATGATGAAGGTGAGGGCCATTTGCCTGGCCAGTACCTGCATACCAGTGCCACAATCTGTATTCATATCTCCTGTAAAAAGATCACTTCTGTGTCCACAGTTGTGATGGGCAATGTCACTCAGTTCAGTTTGTGATTGTCTCTTAATAGACTTCACAGACTATCTTGTATTGTTCAGAATTTTCCAAAGAAACAGAACCAATAGCATGGATAGATACTCCCCCTCCCCCTCCCCCTCCCACAGTCTTTTAAACATTCATAGAAAATCCATATTATCCAAAATCTCTGCATTGACTTAAATTGTTTTTGCAGTGAAATTAACTTATCTTTTAGTTCCATTTTCCACAAACTTTTTGAAGTATCTTCAGGTGGAGAGAAAGACAGAGACACACATACAGAGATTAACAGTAATGCTATTCTTAGTTTTGGGGTCATACATAAACAGAGAGCAGGACAAATTTGGCTCAGGAGCTAGAGTTTGCAAATCTGTGTTCTACAGGATGTTAGGGAAATTCAATTTGACTACATTAATTCATCTTAGAGTCCATCTTGGGTTTTGATTGGCCAGTTTGGCAGTTTACTGATTCTACTTCCTGGTACACACACCAAAACACTGAATTTCATAACTTTGGCAAATTTACCTCTTCAATGAATTCATCCAGATTGCATTTTGTACTCCTTGGTCCAGCAATAACTTGTACATTTGTGAGGTTCTGTAACTCTTAAGATTTCTTATGTAAGGTGTGTAATTTGGTTCAATTCTCCCTCTGAGCTGTTCTGGGACCAAACTTCATAACAGACCTACAGGCAATGAGAGGTGATAGATGGGGCTGAGTCCTGAGGAGAATGACCCAATGACAGGTTATTATGCAGGGAGAGAGGAAACATGTCCCCATGGGCATGACGATTTCTGTGGGTTCAAGTTCTTCAGCTTTGTCAGTGTCTGTACAGATAGTCCTAGCCCATATATCAGAGTCACTCTCCCTTTCCATCATGCCTGATCTTGACAACAGATGTAGTGGGACTGATCATAGAGATGGCACTGTGGTTCTGCAGTCTCTTCTTGTAAATTTTAATTGACACATCATATGTGAATGTATTCATGGGATACAATATAGTGTTTTGATTCATGAATTTAAAGGGTCTTTAGAAAGTTCATGGGAAATGGAATTAAAAGATATATTTATTTTGATGCATAAAACTTTGAAATCCATGAATAGATTTTTCATAATATGCATTTTCATAATATGCATATGCATGTGAATTTCTTGAATACTCCCTTATAGATTGGGTAAGGATCAACTCAGGGTAACTAGCCTATCCATCATTTAAACTTTTATCATTTCTTTATCTTGAGTACATTCAAAGTTCTGTCTTCTAACCTGGGATAGCTTGATTCTCACCATATGTGTCCTGCAATTCTAGAAGATTGCCATGGCTACGGTGGATAAGTAGCTTGGGGAGACTTTATTGTTTTTTGAATGCATGCTCCAATTATATATTCCAAGATTTCAATTTCTTGTTCATACACCTAGGGCTGTGAGAAGAGTGAAGAGCCTGGAAAATCTTTAAAATCGATGTTGTCACTGTAGCAATTAAATACCTTGGCTTCTTGATTTTCCAATGCCTTCCCTTCTGCATACACTTCATGTATTGCCACTACTGTGACAACTTGAGTAGCTGATGTCACCACTTATCCTGGATTGTCTTCCATTTTCTCCCAGCAAGGAAGTTCTGCTTTCCAATGAGCTTTCCAATCCCAGAATCCCATTCTAGACTCTCAACAGAATGCAGATAAAAAACTCAGGATAATTTAAAGAAACTTTCATAAATTTCTACAGATGCCTGGCACAGTTATGGTGAGCTCAGTTGTTGGAATGTGGAGACAGACCTGACTGTGGGAGAGTAAATAGAGAGGAGGTAAAATCTTAAGTTGAGGGACATGCTCATTTCTTCTAAAATTTTATGTAGTTATGAAGCAAATCCCATTTTAAATGTACCTCATTTAAAATTTCAGAGCATCGTGACTCTTATATTTAAAAAGTCCACAGAATATGTTCTTTAGTTATCTGGAATTCATTTAGGTAGGTAGCACTGGCTGTCTATTAAAAACTAAATTAATAGAGTAAGGATTTATTTTCAATTTTCTTAATTTGTTTTTATATCATATAGCCTTGAAACATGGCAGTTTGTCATTCTATATATTTGCATTTTTTAAGAAAACCATCCTGATTTTCTATTTTCTTACTTTCAAATGCAATCAAAGTATAATTTATTTTCATACCTTAGCCAGTGGATCACTTTTATCTGATGATTGTTTTCATTTAAATTTTAATTAGGCCTTGCAAACCCTTTCTTTAGGCTGCAGGGCAATAAATAAACTTTTTTAAGTGTGGCAGGGTGATCTATAGTCCAGGAAATCAATATCCAGGCTTCTGTATGTAGGAATTATTTTCTCATTTGTCCTGAAATCACTTCAAGTTTCCAAAGATATAGTTTATATGTGAGTCTTTGAGCTAAGGGTATAGATTTGTTGGTTCTAAAGAAGTCTCCTTCTCTATAATGACATTTTCAGGTATTACTGTGATTTGCTCTTATTTCTTTGGAGAATGAGTATACTTAGTCTTTTCTTCCACTACATCATTCCTACCCGGTGTTAGGGAATGACAATTCGTCATCTAATAGAGAGCACAGTTACTTTGTAACACTACTGTTTCCAGATATGGATTGCTCCTGGAAGTCCTCTTACCAGAGCTATTCCTGTTAGGCTATCTCGTCATCACTTTGTAATTACAGTTGTTATATCACCTTAAATCTTCGTTGAGCTGTTTCGCAAAGAAAGGTCCTTTGTCATGTCTGTTTCACTGACAGACAGACAACATGATGCCAAGAGGTCTTACATGATCCATTCCAGTCATGATGCTTTCTAAGCCATATTCCAAAATGGGATGGCAAGTTTTTTCATCCAATTCTGTACAAAATAAAATGGCGAGTTATTTGGTGACCCTGAGCCAAACTTGTTGGCACTTTTAAATTTATAACTTGGAAGTCAGCTTCTCTATGCTGTGGTTTTTGAGTCTGCTGGAGGTAGTTAGCAACCCCCCAGAGCCATGGCCTGATGTACTGTGTGTGCCCTTCTATTAAAGCATCAAGTACCTTACGGTTTGTAATATATCCTTGTCCAAGTCTTTCTCCATTTGTGAACTAAGAGCAGGGACTATTAATTATTCACCATTGTTAATGCAGGGTGTCTTGGTGTATTCAGGCTGCTATAACAGGATAGTATCAACTGGGTAGCTTATAAACAACAGAAGCTTATTTCTTGCAGTTTTAGAGGCTGAAAAGTCCAGAATCAAGGCACTGGCAAGTCCAGTTTCTGGTGAAGGTCTGCATCCTGTCTCACATATGGCTGTTTTCCTTCTGTATCCTCAAGTGGTTCAACAACATGAACTCTGGGGCCTCTTTATAAAGGCCCTAATCCCATTCATGTGGGCTCTTCCCTCATGACCTAATCACCTCCCAAAGGCCCTTACTTCCTAATGTCACCACATTGTAGATTAAATTTTTTAAAACATTTTATTTATTTACTTGAAAGAGTTGAGGCAGAGAGGTAGAGAGGTAGAGAGGTAGAGAGGCAGAAGAGAGAGAGAGAGAGAGAGAGAGAGAGAGAGAGAGAGAGAGAATCTATCCACTCATTCACTCCCCAAATGGCTGCAATGGTCAGGGGTGAGGCGATTGGAAGCCAGGAGCTTCTTCTGGGTCTCCCCCACTGGTGCAGGGCCCAAGGACTTGGGCCATCTTTCATTGTTTTCCCAGGCCATAGCAGAGAGCTGGATTGGAAATGGAGCACCTGGGACTTGAACCAGTGCCCATATGGGATGCTAGCACTGCAGGAGGCAGCTTTACCCACCTACTATGCCACAGCACCAGCCCCATGGATTAAATTTTAAATATTCAAAGTTTGGAGGCCACAAACATTGTCTATAACAGGGCTACATAGTCAGTGTTGGCCAACTGAGTAATTTTTTTAAAGATTTATTTATTTATTTATTTATTTATTTATTTATTTGAGTGGCATGGAGAGGAAGAGACAGAGATTTTACATCTGCTGGTTCTCTTCACAAATGCCCCTAATGGCAAGGTCTGGGCCAAGCCAAATCCAGGAGCTAGTACCTCCATCCTGGTTTCCCACACAGGTGGCAGGAACCTGAGTAGTTGGGACATCTTCTGCCTTCTCAGGGATATTAGCAGGAAGCTGGAGCAGAAACAGAGCAACCGAAACTTGAACCAGTACTCTAGTATGGGATGCTGGCATTGCAAGCTGTGGTTTACCTGCTGAGCCATATCACGGGCCCAAACTCAGCAAACTTAGCTTATTTGTATTTGTATGAGATTCTCCCTAATATCTCAAGTTATTGAATTTATGATATTTCAGTGATGCTGTTTTCCTAGTCTTCACAGCCAAATGGCCAATGGACTGACTTCTTTAAATATTTTTCATTCATTCATTTAAAATTTATTAAGTGCTGACATAAATGTGAGGCTCTGACTAAAGTCTTATGCCTGCCTTTCACTTCAATTATGATGCCAGACATAAGAATAAAACTGTACCCTAATATTATATATGTACAGTGTCAGGGACAGAGTGGAATGACATTGAGTGGGGGCAGGGAGCTAAAAGAATGCCCTCTGACCTCCATGGCGAGTGAAGATATGATCTCAAGATCAGCTACATTTTCTAACAACCCTGGTAACCCAGAATGGTCAAGAACATGGGATTATGTATCCAGGTAACAATTTGCACTGCATTTTATGATACTAAGTGATTATGATGATTAGCTACAGAAATAACATGGATTTTCAGCTAATCAAGCCATTAAAAATAAATGTAAGTCCAATTTGGCTGCTCTTTTAGCTTCAATAAACTAATGTGTTACAATAAGAGCCTTGTTAATTTGTGTGTTAGTAGGAAAAAGCCACAAAATGACCTGATTTATATTCAAGCAGCCATAATTTTGTAAAAAAAAAATGGGACACATTGGTCATCTGAGTAGTGCTTAGTTATGTTATTTGCACAATTCTTTTACAGGAATTGTAATATACAGGAATATAAGCTAAATGCTTCTCAGAGGTCCCCTTAAGAAGTAGAGAATATTTACATCCTAAGCTACCTAGTGCCTTTTCTCCCTACTATCCATTTATTTAACAGATTACTTGCTAGGCATTCAGTGAAAAACAAAAACCAAAAATCCCAAGGTCAGTTTTGGCCTGACTCCCAAGTGACATCCCATAGGTTACTGTATTATTGGATAGGATGCCCTCAGATGTGCTTTCTGACATCTTACAGGTTGTGATTCCTAAACCAGTTCTTTGTAAGACTCCCTCTCCTTCTGAAACCACACATGTCTTAAGTTCTGATGCCAGAGAAGTGATACACTGTATTAGTTAAAGCAACTCTAGTTACTATAACAGTAAACATCAACATCTGTAGGCCTTGGTGTGACAGGAGTTTGTCACTCCTGTAGGAAACTTAAGTTCTGCCCAACCTCTGGAATTCAGAGTTCAGCTCTTGCATTGTCAACAATGATTTCCAAGTTCTCTGAGCTGGGACAATACACATAACTTCTGCCCATATGCCACTGGTCAGCACTCAGGCCCACAGGAGCACACAATTCAAAGGAGCTTGGAAATACAGTCTAGCTATGTGCCTGGGGGGATATAAAAGGACTGAGTTTGGTGGATAACTAGCCATAATGATGATAAACTTTTTAAGTATTAATCACAATGTCTACAACAATCATTTCTTGAACACTAGTTATAGTATTCATAAGAACTGTACTTTTAATTGGTTCATAATTTTTACAACCCTGTCAAACTATTCATTTAGTAACAAGTATTTATTGTGTAGGTATCTGTTACAACCCACACACATCAAGCCTGTATGGATTGAGTCTGGGTTATAAGAACAAGAGAAGGGGCTGACGCTGTGGCACAGTGGGTTAACGCCCTAGCTTGAAGCGCCAGCATCCCATATGGGCGCTGGTTCTAGTCCCGGCTGCTCCTCTTCTGATCCAGCTCTCTGCTATGGCCTGGGAAAGCAGCAGAAGATGGCCCAAGTCCTTGGGCTCCTGCACCCATGTGGGAGACCCGGAAGAAGCTCCTGGCTGGCTCCTGGCTTTGGATTGGCCCAGCTCCAACCATTGCAGCCATCTGGGGAGTGAACCAGCAGATGGAAGACCTCTCTATCTGTCTCTGTAACTCTGTCTTTCAGATAAATAAAATAAATCTTAAAAAAAAAAAAGACCAAGAGAAGAATTAAGAAGGACTTTGAAATTTTGGGCACAAGCAGTTAGGAGAGAGAGGATGCCATTTATTGAAATTAGAGCACTGAGGTAGGAGTAGTCTATATGTGGAGGATGGGTAGCTCAGTAGTTTGCTTTTGGCCAATGTCAAATTTGAGATACTTCTTAGACACCCTGGTAGAAATACCAAGGAAGCAATTGGATAAATAAATCTTGGGATCAGGAGAAAATTTAGGGGGTAGAAATTTAAGTGTCTTCATTAAAGATATGATTGTTAAGCCTTGGGAACAAATGAGATCTTTAAGAGGAGAACAAAAAATCAAAAGGAGAAAAGGTTTTGAGATGGTGTTTGAGGATTCTACATAGCAAGAGGAGATAGAGCAGCTATATAGACAGACAACCCTTGCAGTGGACATTCTAGGGTTTGAAAGCAATGCATAGTTTTTTATCATACATATTTTACACAAATTTTTTTGTATCAAAATAAACCTCTTTTAATTCCATTTCCATGAACTCTTTAAAGTACTCTAGTTTAATGGTTCATTGTTATAGTCTGCAAATTCTTAATAATTTTATAATAAGAGCCCACATTTTCATTTTTTCCTGGGTGCTGCAAATTATCTAGTCAATGCTGGGAGGAATTTCTAGTGAGGCAGAAAAAAAACCATGAGAGAGTGAGGTCTTGAAAGCAATGAAAAGAACATTATGAGAGGTCAAGAAACAATACAAAGAGAAATAACCATGGAACTTAGCAAAATGAAATTACTGATAACATCTCCAAGAACCCTGAGAGTGGGGTACAGAGATCAAAGAGTTGGAGAATTGCCTATGCCCAGTTTTATTGTGGGCAGGAAGTAGGGAAATAGGATGGTAATTGGAAGGCAATTATACTGGGTCAAGAAATGTTTTTGGAAAACCAGATAGAATAAGGGATGTTTATCTGCTAATCTAAGTGATTCAGCAGAGAAGGAGAAAGTGATAATGCAACAATGATGGAGATGAAAATGCCTGGGTAGATGAGAAGACAAGGACACAGTGATGACACATGGAAGAGTTGATTATGAGAATAGACGTGTTTCTGGTTCAAAGGCAGAGAAAGCAGATTACTTAGCACCATTCATTGAAGAGACCGCCTTCTTCCCATTGTGTATTCTTGGAACCTTTGTTAAAAGTCAGTTGATTGTGTGTGGCTTCATTTCTGGGCTCTCTATTCTGTTCCACTGGTAACTGTTTTTTTTTTTTTTAAAGATTTATTTATTTATTTGAAAGTCAGAGCTATATATGTAGAGAGTTCTTCCACCTACTGGTTCACTCCCCAGGTTGCCGTAATGGCTGGGTCTGAGCCAAGCCAAAGCCAGGAGCCAAGAGCTTCCTCTAGGTCTTCCCATGTGGGTGGCAGGGGCCCAGACATGGGCCATCTTCTGCTTTTCCCACACCATTAGTAGGGAGCTGGATCAGAAGTGGAACAGCTGGGACATGAAGTGGCACCCATATGGGATGTTGGTTTCACACATGGCAACTTTACCCACCCACTGTGCCAGACTGCCAGCTCAAGCTTTGTAAGGTATCTTGGAACCAGAGAGTGTGATGCCTCCAGGTTTGTCCTTTTTGCACAATATTGTTACCTATTTAACATCTAAAAACGAAGGACTTTCAGTCATTTGTGACAACATGATGAACCTGAAGGACATTATGTTAAGTAAAATAGACCAGGTACAGAAGAACATACATGATCTCATTTATATGGGGGTCTACATAATTGAATTCATAAAAACAGAGAATAAAATGGTGATTGTTGAGGACTGGGGGTGGGGGTGGGGAATGAAGAGGTTTGTCAAAGCGTATATAGTTTCAGTTAGAAAGAAGAAATAAGTTCTGGAGATCTATCATATAACATGGAATTGTAGTTAGTAATAACATGAAAATTGCTGAGTAGATCTTAAATGTTCTCACCACACAAGAAAAGGATGTAAGGTGATTGATATTAATTAACCTGATCTAACATCGCAGTGTATGCCCATATCAAAACACCACATTGTATACCATCCACATGTACAATTTTTATTTGCCAGCTGTGCCTTAACTTTACACTTGATCTTAGCCAAAAGACCATGTTGTGCTGAGTTCCCATTTGAGATTTTTGTGACCATCCAATTACAATCAACAGGGGTGAGTGATTCCTCCCAATATCTTTCAGCAGCAAAGTGCAAGTACAGGCTAGAAGGATAGTTGGGTTGAGACATGAATGGTTCATTATATGTCTATTTTACAGATGAAGAGACTTCAAGCTCTTGAGCACTAAGTCATATTTCAGAGCTGTTCTTAATAGCACAGACAACACAATGTAGATTGTGTGAACTTCTGTTTCTTCCCCTGGTGATGAGCAGGAGAACAAATAGTACTATAATTTGTATTTCAACTTTTTTTCCCCAAATGTTATCCAAAAAAGATATATTTCTCAGCTAGTTACCAAGTCCTGCTAACATTATACATTGCAGATAGGTTGCCTGGATAGTAAATGTTTTATTACTGCCCACTGGCCATGTGACTGACAGCACTACTGGAAGAATGTATGCAGTATTAATTGAGTACCTATAATATGCCAAGTAGTATAGAAGAAACTGTGGAGATAATCATGAATCCGAATCAGTCTTGTCCCCCAAGACATGATAGCCAGTGAATTGAAGGAGTGTATATGAAAAGGTCTTCAAAAAGTTCATGGAATGTGTATATTAAAAATTATGCATAGACTTAAAAACTTTTGCACCAAAATAAACTTTTCATTTCATTTTCCACAAATTTTGATGTCTCATTGCCTACATGTTCAGTGTTATGTCCAACATAGGGTGTACACTCGGTAAGTTTTGATTCTCTTTGCCTTCTCTATGTAGTTTGTTCTTAGGTACCTGATACTTCTGGATGAGAACATCAACATGCATGAGGAAGTTTCTTTCATTTTTTATTCAGATAGTAAGTGAGGGTCCCACATATGTAAATATCCAGTGCTGTTGCCATTTAAAAATTAGTTCCCACTCTGCTGTATCAGAATCTCAGCAGCTGAGAGCTAAGGAAGGACTCTTACTGACTTAATTCTGTGTCCATCTTTGAAAAACAAACAAAAATCAACAAAAGCAAGGAAGAAAGTAACTTTTCCCAAAAGCAATAGGAACTAACACAAATTAGCATAATTATCTATTGGCAGTGCTGTGATAGTATCCTTAAGGAGTGCTGTTCTGTAGCTGGCTGTTATATTTTATTTTTTAATGAAAGGAGTATTTGCTTTTCCTAGTTTATTTGCTTTCAAAAAGAAAGGAGTATTATTTAAGTGAAGTGAATCAACAACTGATAAATCTTAAATTTTATCTTCTCAATGGTACATGGTTTGATTCACCAGTCAATATTTCTGAGCCTTCAAACCCTGAAAAGGTCTGACTTAATGTGTTGCAAGGAACCATCCCCAGGAAGGTGTGTATTTTGTAACACAAATGAAGTTGGATCGTTGTACTCCTGGGAGGGAGGTGTTTTGTCTTTCACCCCTATATTGAGGCACCTGTGGCAGGGAAGTTTATTAAACAGAAGAATTATGGCTGCACAGCAGGGAAAGGGAGTGTACTTTGTATCCCTGTTTTTGAGTTTTGTACCTTAAGTCTCACTTTCTAAATTTCCTAGTGCTGTATATGACAGTGAAGCAAGACACTGGAATATGCTTTTGGGAATATTAAATGTTTTACTATGCACTTTTAACTTTTTATTCTATATAATTCTCCAAGTGAAAATTATGTTTCAGGTAAAGGAACAAGAAATTAGAATTTCAGTGACCTGTGGGTTTGACACAACTTCTACTAATAGATGACTTTGGGTCACTGTAGCCGTAGTTATATTTGGGAATCACAGATTGGATTAGAGCTTCTGAGTCCAGTTACATGCTCCCTGTGAGGTCCAAAGTACATCAAGAGTGAGAGGTGATCTCTTTTGGATCTATTTTGGTACTTAACACAGTGCTAGAAATACTGAAAATACATAGTAGATATTTGATGAATTAAAAGTTAAGTACTCTAATTTTTGGAGAAAAATAGAAGCTTTTTTTTTTTTTTTTTGCCAACCAGCAAAAGTTAAGACAGCGAATATTACCTGTTCATCTTGTATTACCAGCTTTGGAATTACATCAAATTGAGAAGTTTCTGTATTGCAAAAGAAACAGGAAAGTGAAGAGGCAACCAACAGAATGGGAAAAAATATTTGCAAACTATGCTACCAATAAAGGATTAATAACCAGAATGTACAAAGAGATCAAGAAACTCCACAACAACAAAACAACCCACTTAAGAGATGGGCCAAGGACCTAAATAGACATTTTCTTTTTTTTTTTTCTTCTTTTTTATTTTTTTGACAGGCAGAGTGGATAGTGAGAGAGAGAGAGAGACAGAGAGAAAGGTCTTCCTTTATGCCATTGGTTCACCCTCCAATGGCCGCCGCTGCCAGCGGATCTCGCTGATCCGAAGCCAGGAGCCAGGTACTTCTCCTGGTCTCCCATGCGGGTGCAGGGCCCGAGGACTTGGGCCATCCTCCACTGCCTTCCTGGGCCATAGCAGAGAGCTGGCCTGGAAGAGGGGCAACTGGGATAGAATCCGGCGCCCCAACCGGGACTAGAACCCGGTGTGCCAGCGCCACAAGGCGTTAAATAGACATTTTCAAAAGAGGAAATCCAAATGGCCAACAGACACATGAAAAAATATTCAGGATCACTAGCAATCAGGGAAATGCAAATCAAAACCACAATGGGGTTTCACCTCACCCCGGTGAGAATGGCTCACATTCAGAAATCTACCAACAACAGATGCTGGCGAGGATGTGGGGAAAAAGGGACACTAACCCACTGTTGGTGGGAATGCAAACTGGTTAAGCCACTATGGAAGTCAATTTGGAGATTCCTCAGAAACCTGAATATAACTCTACCATACAACCCAGCCATCCCACTCCTTGGAATTTACCCAAAGGAAATTAAATTGGCAAACAAAAAAGCGGTCTGCACCTTAATGTTTATTGCAGCTCAATTCACAATAGCTAAGACCTGGAATCAACCCAAATGCCCATCAACAGAAGACTGGATAAAGAAATTATGGGATATGTACTCCCTTAGAATACTATTCAGCAGTAAAAAAAAAATGAAATCTGGTCATTTGCAACAAAGTGGAGGAATCTGGAAACCATCATGCTGAGGGAACCAAAGGGAAAATATCATATGTTCTCCCTTATCAGTGACAACTAACTGTGCACCTAAAAGGAAACCTTTTGAAGTGAATTGGACACTATGAGAAACAATGACTTGATCAGCCCTTGTCCTGACTGTGAGGAACAACTTGCTACTTTATTTCTTTTAGTATTTTTTTGTTGTTGTTCTACTTAATACCATTGGTTGAACTCTTTAATTACACACAATTATTCTTAGGGGTTTAAATTTAACTGAAAAGTGATCCTTGTTAAATATAAGAGTGGGAATAAGAGAGGGAGGAGATGTACAGTTCGGCACATGTTCATTCGGACTTACCCCTAATGGCAGAGTTAGAAACGTGCCAGGGGATTCCAATTCAATCCCATCAAGGTGGCATGTACTGATGCCATCTCACTAGTCAAAGTGATCAGGTTCAGTTCATAACTGATCAAAAATATAGGATTAAGTGTCAAAGGGATCAAGACTAGTGTCTGTTAATGCTAACTGATAGGATTAAAAAGGAGAGAACAATCCAACATGGGAAGTGGGATACACAGCAGACTCATAGAATGGCAGATGTCCTAAACAGCACTCTGGCCTCAGAATCGGCCCTTAAGGTATTCGTATCTGGTAAAAGCCCCTGAGAGTATTTCAGGCATGGAAAGCCAAGACACTCTGGTGCAAAAAAACAAAAACAAACAAACAAAAAAACCTAAATCTAAGATCTCTGTGAATGAGATCCCAGCAGAAAGAACGGGCCATCAAAGAAGGAGGTACCTTTCTCTGAAGGGAGGAGAGAACTTCCACTTTGACTATGGCCTTGTCTGATTAAGATTGGAGTTGGCAGACTCAAGAGGCTTCCATAGCCTTGGCAACTCATGACAAGAGCCTGGAGTGATTACTGATGGCATAAACAAGAGTGTCAATTGTTAAATCAACAGGAGTCACTGGGCACTTAACTCTCCATGTAGGATTTCTGTCCTTAATGTATTGTACTATGTGAATTAATGCTATAGCTAGTATTCAGACAGTACTTTATACTTTGTGTTTCTCTGTGGGTGCAGTCTGTTGAAATCTTTACTTAGTATATACTAAATTGATCTTCTGTATAAAAGATAATTGAAAATGCATCTTGATGAAGAATGGGATGGGCGAGGGAGTGGGAGATAGGATGGTTGAGAGTGGGAGGGTGGTTATGGGGGGGAAAAGCTGCTATAATGCAAAAGTTGTACTTTGGTAATTTATATTTATTAAAAGTTTAAAAACAAAAACAAAACAAAATAGAACAAGAGAGGGTAAGTGAAAAATTCTATGAATTTGCAAATTGTAATTGTTTGAAATCTCAAGCAACAAATTCAGTCTGTAAAAGGGAGAGAGAGAGAGACAGAGAGAGAGAGAGAGAGAGAGAGAGAGAGAGAGAGAAATCGCTTCAGTACATCATAATACCTGAGCAACGCTTGCAAAATTACCTTCAGAAAATTGATGTAAGAATGGGAAAGGCAAGCTTCTTTACAGGGCCAGTTAATATTTCTCAGCTTTGAGAGCCATAAGGTCTCTGTCACAACTATTCAGCTGTGCTTGTAACAGCCATATGTGGTTGTAAAAAATTGAATGCTGCTGTGTTCTAATAAAACTTTATTTATAGAAACAGGCTGGGATCTAGATTTGGCCCCTGATCCATAATTTGCTTACTCCCAATCTGAGGGAAAGATAACCTACTCTGTTATTTTGGTACTAGTGGCCTCTTGAAACTATATATTTAAAAACAATTGTAACACCATATTTATTTTCCCTTTGCCTCTTTCCTTCCTACGAGAACTGATCTCATCATCCCACATTTGCTGAATGAGGCACTTGCCAACTGTGGTTAGGTTAGGCTTACATTATTTACAAGGCTGTGAAAGTCACACATACCCTATTCCAGCCACTTGACTCATTAATATATAGAAATTTGACTTTAGAGCCAGGCTTTCAACATTTTTCATCAGTATATAACATTGATGACAAAACAAGTTTTACAAGGATGTATAGAGTGAAACGTGTGAATATTTGCCTTGCTTTGAGCTATCTCAAATCCTTTTGCTAAGTAAGTTGGAGATCAATTATCTTAAATGAAAGTTTAAGGACAATGGAACACAGCTTTAAAAAATAATGTTAAACCATTTCAAAAAGGCCTTAAAATATAACAACTGTCAGAGCAGTTTTCATTAATTATTAACTGTATCAGAAATTTAATTATGTTAGCATTGAAATTAGTCAAACTTTTAAGTCAAATCACATACATTTTGTTCATTGTCCCTATGAATTAATCATTGTGAATTTGATTTAAAAAGTTACATTTCAAAGACCACATAACTTAATGCCATTTTGTCCCAGTTTTTCAAACATTTGCTAAACCAAGTATGTAAACAGGCAAGTTATATGGCTAAAATCTAATTATGCACTAGTATTAACATGGAGATAAAATCAGTAATTAGTAGCTTGTATTGTGGTGTTAATTTTGATGAATTTTTGGGCTTCTCTGAGTGAACATTTATTTTATGGTCAGTCAAGTAAACTAAATGTTGGTTAAAGAAATCCAGACAGAGCCATCTTTACTATTTCTGGCCTTCACGGGGGCTTCTTACTCATTCACTGCTTCACACCTGTCCAGAAGACAGTGTGCTGACATTGAGGATAGCTCATTGTCAGTGGCCATGACCTTGGTCATGCTGATGGACACAGGGCTGTGAGGTCATGTTTGAGAATATTGATCAGATTAAATAAAAATGAGACTTGTATCTATTTTTCATTTTTGTAGTAATAAATCGTCACACTCTTAGTGGCTTAAAGCGTCACAAATTTATTATCTTATGGTTTTACAAGTGCGGCCGGCACCGCGGCTCACTAGTCTAATCCTCCGCCTGCGGCACTGGCACCCCGGGTTCTAGTCCCGGTCGGGGCACCGGATTCTGTCCTGGTTGCTCCTCTTCCAGTCCAGCTCTCTGCTATGGCCCGGGAAGGCAGTGGAGGATGGCCCAAGTGCTTGAGCCCTGCGCCCGCATGGGAGACCAAGAGAAGCACCTGGCTCCTGGCTTCGGATCAGCTTGGTGTGCTGGCCGCAGCGGCCATTGTGGGGGTGAACCAACAGAAAAGGAAGACCTTTCTCTCTGTCTCTCTTTCACTGTCCACTATGCCTGACAAAAAAAAGAAAGACAAGTGAGAGTCTGGCACAGGTCTCGTTGGGTTGCATTTCTCGTGAAGGCTTTAGGAGAAAATAAGCTTCATTGCTCCCTGTCTCTTAGCCTTTTCCTCTGTTTGCAAAGCCAGCCATGTCACATCTTTCTCTAAGCCAGCCACAAAAGATTCGCTTCGCAAGTCACAGTGATTAGATCACCGCCACCCCAAATATTCCAGGATGATCTCTCTGTATCAAAATTCTTAAGTTTGTTTTGCCACGTAAGGGGATGTACTCACAGGCTGTAGGGATTAGGACTTGGACACGTTAGCAGTCTTTGTTCTGTCTACCCCGCAGCCTGCACTGAGTGTATTGACTTACTGTCTGCATGTGATCTGTTTATTGTGCCATCTTCTCGTGCTCTAGCTTCTTGCTTCTGCACCCATTTCTGTCTCAGCCTAAATAAAAATATTCTCTTCTCAATCTTTGACCTTCCTTTAGCATATAGCCCTGTTAATTCTGTTCTGTGGTGATTGCTGGGCAGGCTGCCTTGGTTCAAATCCTGGCTATGCCACCTCTGTATAACCTTTGATAAGTCAAGCACTGTTTCCGTACCTCGATTTCCTCAGAAATAAAAAAGAGGATTAAAAATGAGCACAGGATGGGGCGCGGGTATTGTGGTACAGTGGGTTGAGCCATGAGACATCTGGATGCCATATCAGAACGCTGTTTGAGTCCTGGCTACTCTGTTTTCAATCCAGTTTCCCTGCTAATGCATCCTGGAAGGCAGGAGATGATGACTCAAGAGCTTGAGTCCCTGCCACTCACATGGGAAATCCAGGCCCCTGGCTTCGATCTGGCATGGCCCCGCCTGATATTGCAGGCATTTGGGGAGTGAGCCAGTAGACAGGAGATCTCTATCTCTCTAATTCCGCCTTTCAAGTAGATGAAAATAAATAAAACATATAAGAATATAAGAATGGTCATGACTGATATGGGATTGATGTGATGATTAAATAATTTACTACAGTTTTCAACTCGTAGAGCAATTCCTGGCATTAATCACTCTCTAGTTTCTGAGAGAAGCTGCCTCAAGATTTCATCTGTGATCTCCTGTCATTCCTCCAGGAATTGTAGTCTTCCTCAGAGCTTTTGGCATTAATCTCTAGGCCAAGATTTCCAGCCAAGCAAGTTTCCAACCCCCACATCTCTACTTCTAACTGCTGAGTTAATATTTGTATTTGGATGTTCCAAGGGAGCTCCAGACCTAGCAAATCCAAAGCTGAACTTAACATATTACTTATCAAAGTATTCCATTCATGGTTTACTTTCTATTACCATCTTCAGATTCAAAGTCAATATGGTTTTTAAAATGATTTTCATTTATTTGAAAGGCAGTGAGACAGGGATAGAGAGGCAGAGACAGAGTGAGATCTCCATTCCCTGGTTTCTTCCCCAAATGCTTGCAACAGCCAGAGCTGAGCCAGATTGAACCTGGGAGCCATCACCTGCTGCCTTGCAGAGAGAGAGAGAAGAGAGAGACATAGACATGCACATGCTTATGTTCATACAGGTGAATTAGCAGGAAGCTGGTTTGGGTATGGAGCCAGAACTTCAGCTCAGGCACTTTGACATGGGGTGTGGACATTTCAAACAGCATCTTAACCACTGAGCCAAATACCTACTCATCCAAAGTCAATATTGAAATTTATCAAATATTACAGAACCTATTTAAGATTTATTTATTTATTTGAGAGATAGAGTTACAAAGAGAGGGAGACACAGAGAGAAAGGGCTTCCATCCGCTAGTTCACTCCCCAGATGGCTGCAATGGCCAGAGCTGAGCTAATCTGAAGCCAGGAGCCAGCAGCTTCCACCAGGCCTCCCATATAAGTACAAGGCCTCAAGCACTTGGGCCGTCCTCTGTTAGCTTCCCAGGCCATAAGCAGAGAGCTGGATCGAAGACAAAGATCCGGGACATGAACTGGCACCCATATGGGATGCCAGCACCACAGGTGGAGGCCTAGCCTACCATGCCACAGCACTGGCCCCAGAATGTACTTTCAGACTGTCTCTTTAATCTGTTTCCCCGTGGCCATGGCTCTGACCCAGGTCTCCATGAGTGTCACCTGATCCTCTGCTACAGTTGCAGCAGAGTTGTCTTCTGATATCTCTGAGCACGTGACACCTAGTGTCCCCACGTGGCACACACAGCTCCAGGGATTCCTCCTTGTCTTAACGTGAGGACTAAACTCAGTGAAGCATTGAAATTGTCTCCACAACTTCTCTAAAAATTTTAAAACTGTATAAAAATGAACTGTCCTGGTAATTACTTTCTGTCTAAACACCCATCGTTATTGCTCATGCACCTTCAAGAATCGACACTGAACACCTCTTCCGCTCCTGAATGAGCTCTGTTCCTTTAGATTCGTCCACCTTTACCACAGGGAATGCTCTTCCCTCCCTCTCCATCTGTGACAAGCTTACCCAGCAGTCCAGGCTTAGCAGCCATACTGACCTCTCTCTTTCCAAACCTTTCCTGATGGCCCTGCCTCCACTCTCTAAGTCAGAAGTCAGCAAACTGTGTCCCACGGGCCCAATATATCCCACTGGCTTAGAAGTAAAGATTTATTTGAACTCAACCCACTCTTTCATTTATGTATTACCTATGGCTCTATTTTGTGTTACAACTGCAGAGTTGAATTAATTGCAACAGAAAACACATGGCCGTTGGCTGGCCTTGTGGTCTAGTGGGTAAAGTTGGCATCCCATATGGGCACTGGTTCATGACTCAGCTTTTCCACTTCTGATCCAGCTCCCTATTAATGGCCTGGGAAAAGCAGTGGAAGATAACACAAGTGTCTGGGACCCTGCCACCCATGTAGGAGACCCAGATCCTGGCTTTTGGTTTCAGTCTGACCAAGCTATGGCCATTGCAGCTATCTGGGGAGTGAACCAGCAGTTGGAAGAGCTTTCTCATCCCCACCTCTCCTCTCTTTCCCTCCCCCTCCATCCCTTTCTCTCCCTCTCTCCCTCTGTAATTCTTTCAAATCAGTAAACAAATCTTAAAAAGGAAAACAAAAAAGGTGCCGGCATTGTGCTGTAACAGGTTAAGCCATCATATGCAATGCCAGCATCCCATATGGGCATCAGTTCGAGTCCCGGCTGCTCCACTTCCATTTCAGTTCCCTGCTAATGAGCCTGGGAAAACAGGGGAAAATGGCTCATGTCCTTGGGCCCCTGCACCCATGTGGGAAACTTGGAGGAAGCTGCTGGCTCCTGGCTTCAGCCTGTCCCAGTCCTGATCATTTCAAGCATTTGGGGAGTGGAGCAGCAGATGCAAGACTGTCTCTCCCTTCTACCCCTCTCCCTCTCTCCCCCTCCCCACCTCCCTCCTTCCCTCTCTCCCTCCCTCCCCCTTCCTCTTTGTCAGACTCACTCCCTCTCCCCCTCCGTCTCCTCCTCCCCCTCTCTCCCTTCCCCTATCCCCCTCCCCCTCCTCTTCCCTCCTTCCCTCTCTTCCTTTCTCTCCCTTCCTCTTTGTCAGTCTCACTCCCACAAGGACTCACTCACTCTCTCTGTAAATCTGCACCTCAAGTAATTAAAGTTTCAAAAAAAAAAAAAAAAAAAAAAGAACCCTCATGGCCCACAAAGTCAAAATATTTACTCTCTGACCCTCTACAGAGAAAGCATGCTGATCCCTCCCTCTCCTCAGTCAAACCACAGACATCTCCCTTCTGTTAGAATCACTTCTGCACACCCTTTTCCATTGCTGGGACACTCTCCTCTTGTAGACACACATTCTGCCTTTATCATCTTTGTTTCTGTCCTTTGACCTAAAAAGAGTTTAAGGCTCAGTAGTTGCTGAAAGAAATAGTTACTCTGTAAAATATAATTGAACATAAATTTTACTCACATGCTCAAATAACCAACATCTTATATAAAGCACTGTTCCCTTTAGGGGCTTAGTTCCTATCACTTGTTTTTACTGGTAGTGAACTATTTTGTGTTTTATTCCTGGAAGCAATTTTTTGAATGCCAAGATAAGGTACAAAATTGAGTCCAAGGATCTTAAGGAATAACATTCCCATGCTATTTATGTTGCCCACTTGGTGATACCCTTTAAGTGGTTCCACTGAAACTAAGGATAACAATGCATACATTTTTGCAATGAGTGGGTTTTACCATGTGAAGTAGATACCTAATTCTTGGCTATTTTTGTTGCCTACCCAGGGTGTGATAATATTTGAGTATACTACTCTTTTATGAAAAATGCCAAAGAATTAAATTTATTTTAGGAAAGTCAGAGATGCCTCACTGGTTACTTAAGGAGAAATCAAATAACTGATGTTTCTTTTTTTAAAACCCAGGAAGTATTGATGTCCTTTTTCATGTTACATTAGATGCCCTTGAACTGTGCCGCTTTAGCACTGTGGGATGCCTGCTGTGTCAGACTGTGAGGGCCGTGAGTGCAAGGACTGTCTCAATCTCTACATCCACCATGCCTGGCACAGATAAAGCCTTCTAACATACTTGTCAAATGTCAACAAATAAACAACTGAAGAACTCTTTCCCAAGTTACGAATGTTATACCATAGAATTATGATCATCTGTTTCCATATAGTTAACATCCTTAAATAACAACTATGAAAATTTTCTGTTATGAGATATGTCATGTATATCCATAGGATTTATTGTTCCTAAGTCCACAAAACACAAGGAAAACCCTTAAGCTTCCATGAGGTGACAGGAAATCTATAGCTGCTCTTTCAGTACTTCCCTGGATGAGGATGTAAAGATTTGGGTTAAATTAAATACAATAGAATGAAACAGTGTGAGAAATTCAGAGTTCAGATTGGTGTTCAGAGTAGTAAAGGTAAGAATGAGACCCAAAATAAGAATATTGTGGGCATAAAGGTGAAAGGCAGCCCATGATATTTGAGGATCTTTTAAGGATGTTTTCAGTGATGATGTTGGTTTACTAAATGTGGAACCGTTAAGTGTTAAAATGGAAAGAGATGGGTTTTTTAAGTCTCTCACTACAGACATTAATGTGCAGATTCTTTATAGATATACGTTTTTAACTCATTTGGGTATATACAGTTTCATTAGAAGCTGTCAAATTGTCTTTCAAAGTGGCTGTATCATTTTATATTTCCACCAGCAATGGTTGAGAGCCCTTGTTACTTCATATACTTTCTAGCCCTTGATGTTAGTGTTTTTATTTTCACTGTTTCAGTAAGAGCATAGTGATACTTTAATTTCCAATTCCCTAATGGCATATGCATCATTTATTAAAATTTGTTTTTAACTGACAAAATTTATATACATATATTATGTACAAAATAATATTTTGAAATATATTTGCATTGTGGAATGGTTCAACTGGGCTAAATGAGGTAATATATTACCTCACATACCATTTTTATGGTGAAAACACTAAAATTACTAAAATTACTCTTAGTGATTTTTAAGAGTACATTGTGTTATTCACTATAGTCATCAATTTGTACATTAGATTCATTTAGTTCCTACTTCCTCTGATGTAGGAAGCTGATAGTGAGGGAAGGCGGTGCATATGTGGGAACTGAGAATATTTAGGAACTTTGTAATTTCCATTCAGTTTTGCTGTGACTCTAACGTGCTCTAAAATTAAAGCAGATTTTTAAAAAAAAATGATATTCACTATTGGGGAACACATGATGAAACATGGGATCTCAAGCGTAGCTGCCCTACTATTTGCAAATAATCAATTTTTCATTTAGATTCCTCCTAACTAAAATTTTATATCCTTTTACCAACATTTCCCTATAGTCTCTCTCTACCCTCCAGTCCCTGGTAAGCACTACTCTATTCTCTGTTTCAATGAATTCAACTCTTTCAGCTTGTACATAGATGTGAGATGATGTGGTATTTGTCTTTCTATGCTTGGCTTACTTTTACTTCACATAATGTCCTCAGGTTCATTTATATTCTTGAAAATGGCAGAATCTTCCTTCTTAAGGCTATGTAGTATTCCACTGTGTATATTTACCACATTTTCTTTATCCATTTATCCTCTGGTAGATATTTAGGTTTATTTCATAACTTGGCTATTGTGAATAATGCTACTATGAACATGGGAGTGAAAATATTTCTTTAACTTACTGATTTCATTTTTGGTGTATATGGAATCATTTTTAAAGAATTTAAATTACTCCTTATGAAGGAAAAAAACTCAGATGGGGCCTTTTTCCCACTGTGGAAGGGCTTACAGGTACAAGGAACAGATAGTAGGAAGAACTAAGGTGTCCAGGGCCCTGTAGATTCACATGTCTTACAAAATCTTAGCTGCTATCCCAGAAACTGAACAGTCTCCAAAATTATCAACATCACAAAGATGTCACACTTGAGAGGACACTTGTCCTTCCTTCCCTCTGCTCCTTTCTCTAAAATTTTAGCAGGAATCCCTACTGTGAGCAATGCATTGTGATCGACATTAAATAAGACGGCCCCAGTCCTAAAGGACAGATATGTAGACAGTTACAATGCAGACAGATACCCACTGATACAAGCGTGTAGCAGGCACTAATATAGTACATGGAGTGACATGTGTTTGGGGTAGTATGTGTCAGAGTGAGAGGTTACGGGTACTTGACCTTCTTCCAAAGGATGATGAATGAGCTGATTCTTGGAGAATGCATTGGATTGGGGCTCTGAAAGAGAACATTTCAGGTCAGAAGAAGGGGATTTTATTTGTGAACTGACCGGTTACAACTGAACTATTAGTACTGGACCTGTTTTATTTCCATCTAATGAAGACTGCTGTAGGAGCTGTAGTCATCAAATCTTTGCTGTGTACCAACAACCCCAGATCTCAGTGGTTAACACCCAGAAACATTTGTGCTTTTGTTTAGGGGCCTTTAGGGAAGCTGATGTTTGAACAGTCTTGGCTGGGTGGAATGGTGCCTGGCTTTGGGCTGAAGATCAAGTTGAATCTACTCTACATGTCTTATTCTGGGATCTAAAGCTACTGAAAATACAGGTTTTTCATAATGATGTTGGAAGCCGAGTAGACCATGCCAAAAACTGTGTAAACAGGTTTCAAGTCACTGCTTTCATTATAACCACTTAGTATCACCTCAACCAAAGCAAGTCATTATGTTCAAGTCCAAAACCAGTGGAGCAGGGAAGACACTTTCCCTTTTCCCTGAAAAATACTGACAAGTCATGTGGCAGAAGACATGAAACAGAAACAATAATCTACTCTGCCATGGTGGTTTCCTGAAATGAAGTTCTCCTAGTAGAATTCTTTTTTTTAAAAAAACACACAGGGCATTATGCCCTTGTTCCTTTTGTCTCTAACAGACTAAAGGCTGTCAAACTCCAAATGGTCGTCAGACAAGGCTTCCAGCGCATTCCATTGGACGACCTGAGCAGCCCTCTGGACTGAGCAGGACAGTCTTTCCAAGGCCACTGTCACACACCATAAGACAGATAGCAAGAGGAAATACCCAAATCTCCCTCAACGCCCACATGCCAGCTTTGAAGAAGTTACAGAAGACGGAACTCCATCCATAATCCCAAAAAGAATTTTGGGTATTCCTCTTGAGGGGGGAATGTTAGGTAGGAAGTCAGTTATGAGCTTATGTGTGTGTGACAGGCCTAAAGAGAAGACATCTATATGCATCTGCATCTCAAAGTCATCCTAACAGTGTTTCAGGGGAAGCCCAGATTTCGCATCCTGCCTGCCCTGCCCCCTTCTACCTGATAACCTGCCAGGTGGAGGCCCTCACCCCTCCTGCTTCCTGCCTGATAAATTTTCCACAATCTCCCAGGTGCAGCCTAGTATCTGCATCTCAAACACCCTGCTCCCTTCCTCAGGTCTGATAACATTTGCATCCATAAAGTCCTTTGTTTCAGACCTTCAAGAGAAGTTTTTCTATTTACATCCAAAAAGCCCTTTGTTCCAAGAGGAGCAGAGGTGGGGAAGCAAGACCCATCTCCTTAAAAACCCCCAGCCTCAACTGGACTGCGCGCTCAGCTCTCTGCATCTTTGCTGAGCCGCCCGCCTGGCCTGGCCAGGTGTAATCTCTCCACTCCTTCCTCCTCCCCAGTCTCTCAGGCCCTGTCTGGAGAGGTGCCCATCCATTTTTACGGATGTCCCTACCCTAATAAACTTTGCTACTTTTACCTCCCAAAAAAAAAAAGAATTCTTTTTTTTTAAAATATTTTATTTATTTGAGAGGTAGAGTTATAGACAGTGAGAGGGAGAGACAGAGAGAAAGTTCTTCCTTCCGTTGGTTCGCTCCCCAAATAGCCACAAGGGCTGGAGCTGGGAGCCAGGTGTTCCTTCACGGTCTCCCAAATGGATACAGGGGTCCAAGCACAGAGGCCCAGGCACAGGCCACAGCAGAGAACTAGATTGGAAGAGGAGCAGCCGGAACTAGAACCGGCACCCATATGGGATGCCAGTGCCACAGGCGGAGGTTTAACCTACTGTGCCACAGCACTGGCCACACTAGAAGAATTCTGTAGCAGGGACAGGAGAGAAGTTACAAAAGAATCTAGAGGTGAATTTGAAGGAGAGAAAGCACCAGTAATCTACCTATACTGCTTTATTTGAATTCAAGTATTGCTGGTTAAACATTCTTATCACTTTCTGATTATAGAAGTTTTCTGTATTGACATTGAACCACAAGTTAAACCTGGGTAATATTATATCTAGTCTTCAATATTTTGATTTCTTTTCATTGTGCTTGAATGCCAGGTTAATGTGGCTTTAGACATACAACTGTCATGAAATTACAAATGACAATGTCTTGGCAGGGAGTTTTTCCTGGTTTTGAAGTGTTGGTACTGCCAGATTTGTATAACATGCTGACACCAATTTGTCAAAAATCCTGGCACAATGTGAGAAGATAAAACAGAAGGATACATGACATATCCAATGATCTAGTGTGGTGCAGGATGATTGGGCTAAAGCAAGTCTTCTTGCCAGACTTCCTGATGGGGTCCTGTATGGCTTAGATCTGAAACCACTTCCTGGAATCTACCTAGAATTCAGTTAGCCACCAATTCTGATGCTCTAAGCTCCTCAGAATCGGTTTGCTCTGGGTACAGCTGATCTCACCTCATCAAGGAGGCACAAATTCTGTATCCTCTATTGGGAACATACTTAAACTAATGACAAGTGGATTATTCTTTTTCTACTTGTATTGCTATATGTTAAAACTTTTCCCTTCTTAGAATATGGGAGGGTCTCAGCCTATTTTTTTAACATGTTGTAAAAATTTTTGGACCCAACTTACAAAGGGTATTAGAAAGAATCTATAAAGTTTGGGAAAGAAAATACAGGCCTAAGAGTAGCCAAGAACATTTTTACCTTCTTTCTGGTCAGTATTCCAAGAAGCTGCAGCTGTATTTGCACTAAATATTGTAGTTAAGGTGAAAACTAGAAATAAACATCCATTTCCATAGATTACTTTTTTATTACTTAGGAATAAATGATCCATATGCTTTATGATAGTGTCAGCATTCAAAACATAGTATTTCCACAGTTTGAAAAGTAATTTACCTAAGAAATGACAAGAAGAGTGATGCAACACTATGGCTTCAAGTTGTAAAACAGTGACAGAACTACAAATGTTCTCATGGCACACAGCTCTTCTGAATCTTAGGAATGACATTGAGATGAAAGTGAATCATTTTTACTCAGGCACACTTCTGCTGGGCAATGCATCCAGGAAGAGTGCACCTTGCAAGTGAGCCAGAGAGCAAGAATATCTAAGAATTTTATGTACTTGAGAGAAAGTCTTTTTTTAAAAGATTTTTTTTGACACAGAGTTACAGAGAGAGGTAGACACACACACACACACACACAGAGAGAGAGAGAGAGAGAGAGAGAGAGATCTTCCATCCACAGGTTCACTCCCCAAATGGCTGCAATGGCCGGAGTTGAGCCAATCACAGAGAAAGTCTTACCTTTTAAAAAGATATTTTTTTCTAAATATTTTATTGATTCATGTGAGAGGCAGAGTTACAGACAAGGAGAGACAGAAAGGTCTTCCATCTGCTGTCATTCCCCAGATGACCACAATGGCCAGAGCTGGGTAGAACCAAAGCCAGGAGCTCCACTGGGTCTCCCACATGGGTGCAGGGCTCAAGCACTGGGACCATCTTCCACTGTTTTCCCAGGCCATAAGCAGAGGGCTGGATCTGAAGAGCAGAAGCCAGGATACAAACCAGTGCCCCTATGGGATGCTGGCACCACAGGTGGAGGCTTAGCCTACCATGCCACAGTGCTGGCCCCCCAAAAAGAGTTTTTGTGAAGACCTTAAGTGAAATCTGAACTTATTTTTGTTTGTTTATGAAAATATTAAACATTATGTTACTGTAGATGTATTTAGTTTCTCGTGAGAAAATTCGGAACAAGCAGTAAATGTGGGCCTGAAGTTTAGAAGACTGAGCAAAGTAAGTGATATGATTTGGGGAGCTAATCACACAGAAATGACAGGAGACATGAAATGCATAGATTACTTGGGGATCTTGTAGATTTTCAAACATGTATAGCATGTAGAAAACAGAAGGCCAAAGTCAAAACCTTGGGAAATGCCTCCTGGAGTGGGTTGATAATGGCTCCAAAATATATATCCATGTTCTAGTCCCAAAAATCTGAATATTATGTTATTTGGGCAAAGTATTTTTGTATATGTGAGTAAGCTTAGAATCTTGAGATGAAGAGCTTATTTGGGGTTACCCAGGTGGCCCCTAAATAATATCACAATTATCTTTAAGAGGGAGGCAGAGGGAGATTAGACAGGAGCATAGAGAAGGTGTTGTGACCACAGAGTCTAGATAGGAGTGATGTTTGTGCAAAGTAAAGAACCACAAGGAATATTAGCACCGTGAGAAGGTCAAGGAATGGGATTCTCCACAGAACTTCTACAGAAAGCATGGCCTTGCCAACAGTTCTAGACTCCAAAACTGTGAAATAATCAATTCCTGTTGTTTTAACCCACAAAGGTTGTGATAATTTGTTACAGCGGACGTAGGAAACTAATACCCCATCTTCAAGAACAGGAAAGAGAAGAGTTCAAAGAGGCAGGAGAGATAGCAAGGAACTTTGAGAGTGTTTAAACAGATGAGCAGAAGCAACAGTGTTAAATGCTAGAGCTTAAGAGGTAAGAACAAAGATTGGGGCAAAGTGATTGATAGAAGAGACTGATGGTGGCTAACTTGTTTGGGCACCTACCATATGCTGGACACTGCCACAGATGTTAGATATTAACTCAGTTAATCCCACAATGACCCTATGAAGTAGAAATTATGATTATCAGTATTTTACAAATGAGAAAAATTGGGAAGGAGGGAAACACATTAAACAACTTGCTCTGTTTAGCACTGGAAGTGAATGATGTGGACAAGATTTGAACATAGAAACTCAGAATCCAGCACCCACATTTTAACTGTATTTTACTTCCTCTCCTCATCCCTAAAGATATGTGTTTCCCAAGGTTCTGTCTTTGGGCCTTTTATCAAGCAAGTTAGATGATAGGTGTCAAATGGAAAAGGTAATTTTTTTTTAAAGATAGTTTGAGGTAGAAAGGCTGGGAAATGAGAACTTTATAACTGGGCTCTCTCTCTTCTCATTGGAGTTAGGAAACTCTCTGCTGAAGATGACTAGGGCAGCCAGGTTTCAGGTTCAAGGAATCTTGGAAAGATGGTGAAGGTATAGTGAAATGTGGAACACTGTCTTAAAAATTCGTTCACGGGTAACCATGCTCAGTATCATTTCCTTGGCCAGCTCTCGATCTTATGCTCCTTCCATGCTTAAGGAGTGTTTGCACTCCTTAAAGTACAAAGTTCAGTGAGAGATGGGACATATGGGAGATCATCATCCTTCATCTGCACTATGGAAAGTATTTTGTTTAGAGCTGAGGAAGGAATCAGAAAAGTACAAATACACGAATTGTGTCATTGAGACTCTTGATGTAGTTGGAGAAATTTTCCAGCAGGTAAAGGACAGTTCAAGGGCATTGCATGATAAAGGCTATTTGCAAGATTAAAAATTGAATGTTAAGTGGAATGAGCCAAAGGAACTTGAAACACTTTAAGAGGAAGGTATATCTCTAGCGGGTTTTGACTGATGAAGGTATTTGTTAGCCTGTCAGAAACTGAGTCAGGAACTAACTTAGCTGGTCAGGAACTAAGAAGGCATTTCAATATCAAAAAGGGAGGAAAAAGGCAGTTCTATAAGAGCTTGGGTCAGAGAAGTGTCAGAAATCTGCACCTTCCAATCCTGCTTGGATTAGTTTCTGAGTTATTAAGAACCACTGAAACTTAAGACAATTAGTTTGCGTATTGGCACTTAATTTGTCAGAGTATGTGGTATAATGGGAAAGAGCAGTTTTAAAATTCTGATCAATCATTTGTGTTGACCTGGGACAAGTAACTTCTTGAGTCTCAGGTTCCCATCTGTAAAATGTAGGTACAGTTCATTGCCTTTTATGTTTGTGGTGAAGTATTAATGGGATAATGATCAATATCTACCACAGTGCCTGACATTTAGTAGAGATTCAGCATCAACAATTTTTTTTTAAATAAGAACAAATTGGATGATGTAATTCTTTGGCCAGCAATTCATTTTAAAGACATGACTTCTGAATCTTCCATAAATGTTAATGCTTGTGAATGTCTGGAGTATATATGTTATCATGTATACCAACTATTTGCTCACACATCTCTCTATCTTTTACATGAACCAGCTCTCTGCCATGGCTTGAAATTTCGAGGATTCTTAATTCCTAGAGGACTGGGATGTGTTTGTTTAGGCATTAGGAGTTTTTTCCAAATTCTTATATAACATTCCCACCATCCTCATATTCATCTTTTCCTATTGATACTTATGAATTATTTTTTATTTCAACATTTTCCCCATTATGTGTTTTATTCTCTTTGTAACATAGAATTCAAGTACCTATGTCATTTACTTCCATGATGTAATTCTTATTCTCATTTAGGTCATCATGTACACCCTTGAAGGTAGTTGCATAAGAGCTGGAAATGCCACATTAAGTCATAATCCTGATCCTTTCAGTCCAGTAATCTTATACAAAAGGCACAAGAAGAAATTTTTGGGAGCACAGTATTTCATATTTGCAGGCTGAGACTGTTTATATTATCTGAGGGTGACTTGAAATCTCTCCTGTTCCTTCATCTGTCACTCTCAAATCTATGTGAATTCTTGTAGTCTTCATGAATGTACAGGCATACACAGGTGTACATTCTGTATCTCTGGAAACGCAAATACAAAAGTGACATGGAGCACAGGCAGGTGGAATTACACTAGGTTGATGTTATGGTATCATTCCTGCACATAGAGACATCTGAGAGTAGAAGACTCACTTGCCCAGGCACCTGCAAAGCAGGGCATGCACTGCCGGGGAAGCTTATACCAGGCTGTCTCCCAGGGGGCCGTCCAGTATGAAAGTCCTAACCTGGGTGAATCTCCCCAGCCTGAGGCACAGGGTCACAGTGTTGTGTGCTTAGTAACTGTGATTAATTTAAATTGTATATGACTGAAATTAGCATTTTTTCATTTGATGATTGCTTATAGCCCTTGCCTATATTCCTGCTGAACTATGGTATTTTTATTCTTTACTTGTTGAACTCTTTATTTTGGGGAGCTTTGTATCTTTGACTATAATGCAAATAAGAAATATGTTATCTCAAAATTAAGAGGAAGGGAGGGAGGGAAACAAAAAAAGGAAGGGAGGGAGAGAGAGAAAGGTAAGCATCATATTATTAGAATTGTCTATGAACTACATTAAATCTGCTATCTGCATTAATATAATTAATAATTCATATAACATCACAATAAAAACTTATAAAAAGAGAAACTGGACCCTGGGGACAGACATTCTGAGCAACTCATGGAGGGTAGATGTGTGGAAGCCAGAATGCCAGTTTGTTACCTCACACTGGACTAGAAATGAGCACCAGTGTGATGACTCTCTTCCTAGGCTGGAAGCCAAGTCCTAATCCATGGATTGTATGGTGAACACTGTCAGGCCGAGGGCAGTTGAGTGGATAAAGGAACGTCAAGTTGTGCATCAAGGCAGACTGGCTGTGCATGTGGAGCCTGTTGCTTGGATGGGCACCATTCATATTTATCTCTGTTACCTGATTTGTTGTTAATGTTTTAGAATCTACAGACGAGCCCACGTGATACCCTTTCCACCCCGAGCTGGGGAGATCTGAGGTGACTTCATACCTCTGGCATGGCTCCTGATTGCTGATTGTGTGGCCTTGAGCAAGCATGCCCTTTCCCTCATTTCTGGGTTTTCAGTAGACTTTTCACGGGAACCTCCAAGTGCTGATAATCCATAAACTACCAGGCCTCACTTTTCTCATCTGTTAGACATCTGATTAATTAGCTAAGCATTAGTGCAACTCCCAGCTCTCAGTTTCTACCTTCAAATTTCAGCAAATTCTCCTCTTTATCAAAAATTCTGCCATTTAGGAAGCTTCGCTTTCCTCTGTTGGATGACATGATTCCTGACCCAGTCCCTCTGGCTTGTTGGCATTAAATGAGGCTAACAGCTTTCCTTGGCTCTTTTTAAAGGACAGAGCTGATTTCAGTCATTTATGAATTTGGATTCCAGCTCTGTCCTCATGGTGTTTCTTTTGAACAATCATGTCCCCTTTTTTCACTGGGGTTTCAGAAATGATTTCCTAACCTTATATTCCAGTGTTTGCTAACAGGAATTCTGTAGTGAAGAAGTTTCTCCCATCCACGTGCTGGTTGCCATAAAATATGGCTCATAAGGAAAAGAATTAATGGTTCCTTCTTTCCCTTTATCAATAATATGACTAATGAATGGGGTCCTTAACCTCCAGTGGTGATCGATAAGTGTTGTTTTTTAAAAAAAATCTATTAAACTTGGGATTTCATGTACATCCATGTTGATATAATCATTGTAAATGAGTGCAGTCAGTATTGCTTTTGATGAGATTGACATGATGTCTGAAATTTGCTTTAAACTACTCCAGCACCTAGAAGACAGATCAACACCAAAGGGAGTGGGATGGATAAAGTTTTGAAATTGTTGATATTGGGTGATCATATGAGAAGTCTTCAAAAGTAAAGGGAAAATGTATATATCATGAATAAATGCATGAACTTCAAAGTTTTTTCACCAAAAATTTTACCTTTTAATTCCATTTTGCAGACTTTTGAAGTACTTTCATACTACTTATTTTTTGTTTTTAGGATGGTTGATATTTTTGAGAATAAAATAGTTCCCAAAAGACATATAATTCTAAGGTTATCATAAATATAAATGTGAGCACAATCAGTAACTCTGGCCTGTCTATAAATTCCATGGATAAAATTCTTTTGATTTCTATTGAAAATCCATATACCCAGTAGCAGTTCCTCAATCCTATGCTCTGTGTGATCATGCAAAATACGTGCACATTGCCAGTGCCATGGCTCACTTGGCTAATTCTCCGCCTGCGGCACCAGTACCCCGGGTTCTAGTCCCGGTTGGGGCGCCAGGTACTAGTCCCAGTTGCTCCTCTTCCAGTCTAGCTCTCTGCTGTGGCCTGGGAGAGCAGTGGAGGATGGCCCAAGTGCTTGGGCCCTGCACCCGCATGGGAGACCAGGAAGAAGCACCCGGCTCCTGGCTTCGGATCAGCGCAGCGCTGGCTGTAGCGGCCATTAGGGGAGTGAACCAATGGAAGGAAGACCTTTCTCTCTGTCTCTCTCTCACTGTCTATATCTCTACCTGCCAAATAAAAAAATAAAAAAAGCACATGTCCATGATTTTGCAAAGAATTTTCATCAGAATTTTAATATTTTCATTTATTGGACATTCATAAAATCTAGTCTTGATAACTTAGGTGTTCCGCTTTTGAATGAAGCAATGGCCAGCAAATAATATAATATGAAAAGTGATAACACAAATGTCCCTAAATGCCTTAAGAATTTGAAAGATAGTTGCTTATGCTCTTTAGACTTATGCCATAACATAACCCAACATTTTTAGCCATTCTGAACTGACTTCTTTCATCTAATGATGATGTTTGTCTTTCCAGGTTTAAGCTTATCTATTCATGGGGCTGAAAAGCGTTTGCAAATCCATCAACGGCGAAGTGTGGCAAGCCGCCCTGGGTCACGTCATCGTCGCTTGCCTGTGGTCAGGCATTCCTCACTCCCACCAGGAAGAAGGTCAATAAAAATGGAGGCAAGCTCTTCTGGAATCACTAATGGAAAAACCAAAATTTTCCACCCAGGTAACACACAGGGTAGTTCAACAAGATACCCTTGTTAGCAGCAACCTGCCCCAACCTGCATTATCTTTTAATTATATTATTATGTCATACTTTCAGTCGAGCTTGCTTTTTTAGTCTTATTTTTCTTTTCTGCCTCTTCATTACAAACAGTGGTAAATGCCACCAAGACCAATAAGGAGAGAGAGAGGGGGTTGATGTATCAGTGAAGGTTAAGGTAACATTCCACCCACAGCAGTAGAATCTAATTGAAAATCAGACTGAATGATGTCTTGACAGTTCAGAAAAACCTGTTATATAATAAAAATGTGTAGATTTGGACATTCCTTGACAATTTGTCCAAAGATAGCCCAGGGAATATATAAAATGAAAAATGACTTTTTGAAAGCTTGAATTGGCTTACCCACATCCTTGTGAGGTCAAGAAAGAAGACTAGAGGCCTCTATGAAGTTTCAAGACTTCTGGGCAGCATTCCTCTTAAAAAATGTTAAAATACATTTAGTTTTTAGTACAATTAGTTTATGGCAATAAAAACAAATAATCTAATTAAAAAACAGGTAATTCCAGCTAAAAGATTTCGTCTGTTTGTTTATGTAAGAAGCTTACTTAAGTATTCAGTCATTCATTAAACAAATATTTAGTGAGTGCCTATTCCATGTTAGGCGTTGTTTTGAGTGAGGAAGAAACATCAGTGAACAAGGCAACAATGTTCCTGCATGGTGACATCATAGAAATGTGCTATTATGAGAGAATTCACTCTGTGATGCTCTGGCAGTGACTTCATGCCCCCCTCATGGAAGCCAAGTCTTCACCGTTAGCCATCTTACATCACCTTCTCTTTCTTTTTGCTAACCTAAGAAACACCACAACCATTGGACATGAATTACTCCAAGTGCCTCTTTCTCTGCCTTCAAATGGATCACTGTTGACTCCCATCCTTTCCTCTTTTCCTCAACTTCAGAAGACAAGGGGCCTCCTCCTGTCTTTTTTCACTCATAGACAGTACATTTTACAAATAATCACAGGTCGCTAAAGCTCTAGAGTATATCCTTCCTAACCATTTGTTTGACAGATATAAAACAAGGTTTGACAAAACTGTTTTTGCAGCAATATTGATACATACAGGCATTTCTTTCCCTTAATTATTTTCTTTTTTAATTTTAGTTCCCATATATAAGGGAAAATGTGCAGTATTTATCCTTCTGTGTCTGGCTTATTTCATTCAATGTTATGTCCTCCAGTTGCATAATTTTGGGCAGAATTTTATTTTTAGAGCTGAAAAATCCATTGCACGTGTGTGTGTGGCTGTACATACATCATGTTTTCTTTATCTATTCATCTAATCATAGATAACTTAGTTGATTTCATATTATAAACATGGTGGTACAGGTATCTCTTTGGCTTTGGGGTATATACCCAGTAGTGAGATTGCTGGATCATGTGGCATATCTGTTTCTAGTTTATAAAGAAATCGCCATATGTATCTGACAGTAGCTGTGCTAATTTACATTCCCACCAGCAGTGTTTAAGAGTTCCCTTTCTCCACATCTTCACCAGCACTTGTTTTTCTCTGTCTTTGGATAATATCCATTCTGACAGGAGTGAGGTGATCTCCTTGTGGTTTTGATTTGCATTGCTTTGATGGCTAGTGATGTTGAGCATTTTTTCATGTATTTGTTGGCCATTTGTATTTCTTCCTTTTGTGAACTCTGTTGAGGTTTGTTACTGATTTCTGGTTTTTTTAAAAGATTTATTTATTTATCTTTAACACACACACACACACACACAGACAGAGAGAGAGAGAGCACAAGATTTTCCATCCACTGATTCACTCCCCAAATAGCCAAAGCAGCCAGAGCTGAGCCAGACAAAAGCCAGTAGCTTCTTTGGGGTCTCCCATGTGGGTGCAGGGGCCCAAGCACTTGGGACCATCCTCTGTTGCTTTCCCAAGCACATTAGCAGGGAGCTGGATCAGAAGTAGAGCAGCCAGGACTCGAACTGGTGCCCATGTGGGATGCTGGCACTGCATACAACAAACAGCTTTACTTGCTGTGGCACAACACCAACCCCCTTTACCCATTTCTTGATTGGTTGATTTTATTTTGTGCTTAAGTTTTTTTTGTTGCTGATATATTTTATGTACTAATCCTTTGTTACACAGGTACCTTGCAAATATTATTTTTCCCATTCTGTTGCATGTCTCTTCACTCTTTCCTTTGTGCAGAAGCTTCAGAGTTTGATATAATCCCATTTGTCTAGTTTTGTTTTTGTTCTCTGTGCTTTGGTGGTCTTATCCAAGATGTTATCACCTACACCAGTGTCTTTAGGCATTTCCTCTATATTTTCTTCAGCAAATGCATAGCTTCCCACTGTCCTTGTCCAAGCCTTTATCCATGTCCTTTGACCTTGACCACCTCTCCTCTCTTGAACCTTGCTCAGGAGAATATGCTGTTTGCCCTCAGTCTGTGAAAAAGGCTGAAGCTTCTTTCTTTTGAATCATCTTCATTTGACACTGTATCTTTTCTGTTTTTTTTTTTTCTTCCTCCCTTCTCAAACTTCTGAAATAGCAATATGCCTTTATTTTTGCTCTGTCCTTGCACTTCCAGACCCTGTTCAGCTAACACAATTTCTGGTTCCTTCTCCATATGTCTGTCATTGAGGCCCTTAGTGACTTCCCTTTGCCACATCACGATGGATGCTTTCATACTCTTTCATGTACCAATCAGGGAGACTACCCAGTCCTTCCTAAAACACTGTTCCCACAGCTTCCATAACAGTCTTCTTTCTTTCTTTCTTCTCTTTCCCCATATCTAACTATCCTGGTTTCCCAACCTCCAATATCTCTTTCTTCCTTTTGTTCCTGTGTCAGGACATCCTTTCTGGCAAATCCAGATCATCTATCTCTACCTCTGAATGTTTCATTTATCTTTTATTTATCTTTCTAATGATAAGGTCAAGTTCAAACCTTTTACCATGTTAAAAAGCAAATGTCCTTTAAGAACTGGCTTCTGCTCCTTGTTCATTTTTTTTCCCCACCTCTGGCACACCAGTGTACTAGGCAGGGTTTTACCCTGCATAACCACTAGAAGAGATATTCTATAAACTGAGTTGGTTTTCTATATTGTGAAGCCTGGCTAGGCAAATCTGAAATCCACAGAGAAGACTATTTGGAAGGGTGAGCTAGAAAATCTTGCGCACAGTTGGAGCTGTAGTCCACAGGTAAAATTTCTTCTTCAGAGAAGTCTCAGCTCGGCTGTCTAAGGCCTTTAAACTAATTAAATCAGTCCTCACCTGGATTATCCAGGGTAATCTCCATTTCTGAGAGTCAAATGATTATAGATATCAGTTACTCTACAAAATAGCTTCATAGCAATGCTAATTTAGTGTTCACTGAATAACTGGGATCTATAGCCTAGCCATGTTGAGATATCAAACAGATCATCATATATAGTTATACTGACTTTCAGTTCTTAACATACATATGTGGTCCTGTTTCATTCCATCCTACTTTTGCTCATACTGTTCTTTCTAGAATGCCCAAGTTTTGCTATATTATTTTTTAATACATTTTGAAACAACCTGTCACTTGTGCACTGCAAGGTGTTCAAGGATATGAATCTTTGCTCTCCCAATATGTATTTGTACAGTAGGAAGGAATTTAACCTTAATTAACTATTTTTAGACTATTGTAATAGCTTTCTTTTTTATTTATTTATTTTTTATTTATTTTTTTTGACAGGCAGAGTGGATAGTGAGAGAGAGAGACAGAGAGAAAGGTCTTCCTTTTTGCCGTTGGTTCGCCCTCCAATGGCCGCTGCGGCCAGTGCATTGCGCTGATCCGAAGGCAGGAGCCAGGTGCTTCTCTTGGTCTCCCATGTGGGTGCAGGGCCCAGGGACTTGAGCCATCCTCCACTGCCTTCCTGGGCCATAGCAGAGAGCTGGCCTGGAAGAGGGGCAACCGGGATAGAATCCGGCGCCCCAACCGGAACTAGAACCCGGTATGCTGGCGCTGCAAGGCGGAGGATTAGCCTGTTGAGCCACGGCGCCAGCCTTTTTTTTTTTTTTTTTTTTAATAGCTTTCTAATTAGTCTACCTGTCCCTTTTTTCAGCAGATATTTATTGAGGGTGTGATAGGTTGCCAGGTACTCTTTAGTAATTAGGGTACATCATGAATGAAGAAGTCAAAGGTCCCCAGCCTTGGGAAGTTCACCAATAGCTGAGAGAGGAGATAATAAACATAAATAAGCTATGTTATATATACATATATATGTACTATATATAATATGTTTATATATACATTTATTATTAAATATATATTGTTCAAGAAGGATATAGGCATTATAAGAGAAAGAAAAAGTAAAATAACCAGATAGTAGAAAGGAGGTGGTTACAGTAGGACACATTGTTGTGGAGATGGTGATCAAATACTAGAATTTGCAAAGAGAGCCATATAAATATCTAGGAAACTTTATTCAAGTAGGAGGACAGTTGGTGAACAGGCCCCAGGGTAGGAGTAACTCTGGTAGTTTTAGAAATATCCTGAAAGACCTTGAACCTGAAGAGGAGTGAATGAGTGGAGAAATCAGCTTGCCAAACTCATAGGGATGAGTTGGGGCAGAACTTTGTGGACCAGTGCAAGGACTTCGAGCCCTGTGTGAAATGAGAGCCCCTACATGGTTTTGAGCAGAAGAATCTCATGATTTTTATTTTAATAGACTCAGTTTTTACCATTGTTTGAGAATAGACTA
The DNA here is from genome assembly GCF_033115175.1 of Lepus europaeus. Classification (NCBI taxonomy): domain Eukaryota; kingdom Metazoa; phylum Chordata; class Mammalia; order Lagomorpha; family Leporidae; genus Lepus; species Lepus europaeus. The sequence goes on along the minus strand of NC_084836.1, from coordinate 19,884,565 downwards.
TGGGAGGATATGATGAAAGTAGGAAGTTCAGATAAGAAGCTTCTAAAATAATTCAGTTAGGAGATGATGGTAGTTCTCTCTACAAATGGCAGAACTCATGGTGAGAATGTGAATTCTGGATGAATTTTAAGTTGGACCTACAAAATTTTCCAAAGGATTTGATGTGAGATAACAGAGAAAAAAGAGAATGATTCCAAAGTTTTTGACCAGAGTATGGTATTAGTTTCACCTGAAATGGAGAAGACTATGAGGGAAGCAGATTTGGTGTGATTGAAGGCAAATGTGGAGCTGAGATGAGAAGCTTTATTGCATAGACATAGTATTAAGAACTGGTGACAGCACATGGATGGTTGGATGAACTTATCTGGAGTTTGAAAGATTGGTCTGGGAAGGAGATGTAATATTGGCAGTTGTGGTAATAATGTAATAATATTGGCATGTAAGTGGTACTTAAAGCCATCATGTGAAAGGGGGTGACCAAAAGTATAAGTGTGTAAGGAGCTGAAGGTCAAATACTGAGGTCTGGGCCATTGCCACAGGTAAAGGATCAGAGAGGACACAAACCACTAATCATGGAGGCCAAGAATTATAATGGAGGAAAGCCAGAAGAGCTGTCTTTAAAAAGAAATAGATTTATTAAGAGGAGAGTTATCTTGTTAAGTGTTGTTAAAAGTTAAATTAAGAAGAGCAGCAAGAACTGGCAATTGATTTTAGTGAAGTGGGGGTCAATGGTGATTACAATAATTGTAGTCTTGGTGAAGGTGGGGGAATTGAAATTCTGAAATGGGTTTAAGAAGGAGTTAAAGGACACACATTAAGTATTGTGAATATAAGCAATTTTTTGAGCAGTTTTGCTCTGAGGTGAAGAAATAAAGCACTGGCTACAGGTCAACAGAGAGTTTATTTTCAAATTAGCAAATCTCCAGAAGATGATTCATGATGTTCAAGAGAATGGAGAAGTCATGATATGGGCATCAGTGAGAATATGGGAGTTGTGTACAACAGGATCATGGATGGTTTATTTGCAATAATAGGTAACAGGTAGGAAGGGAGGATATGGGTGTTTGCAGATGTAATAAGGCTCTAAGAAGTTATTTTCCTACTGTGTCAGTTTTATCTATAATGTTAGAAGCAAGATCATCACTGAAAATGAGAATAAGCCAAGGAGAGCAAGAGCAAGAATGACCAGGGTAGGGTGGATGGATGGGGGAAAGAGAGACGTGAAAATAAATTAGGAGTAATTACCATAATTGTGTATTTTTTTCTTTAGCCCTGTTTATCTACAGGAGTGAAGGCATAGAATAAGTGGAGATTTGGATTTGATCAGGATTATGGTTTTGTCACAGAAGTAGGAACAAAGAGAGAATTGAAAGTGCATGAAAGGGATTGATTATGGTGATTAATTGTGTGATTTTAAACTTGGTAAAGAAGTCAGTGAAGACATCAAAGACATGAGGAACAGTGGTAGGATCAACTGGAATTCCCAAAGGGGTGAAAAGGGTATTGGGCTTAGAGTAGAGAGTGCTCAGAGGACAGAATAAATGATACTAATTTGATGGAGATGGGCTGCCACTGGTAATGACAAAGTCTACACCAGGACATGAAATAAAGCTGAGGGCAAGATCATTGGACAAAAAGATTCCAAGGGACTGAGAGACCAGGGTGTGGGGAGGATAATATACATATGTATTAAAGTGGTAACAAAAATATTGGGCAGTTTTGGAGTGAATGATAGACCAGGAATTAACCTCCTTAAGAAGTAAGAGAATACAATCTGGAAGGTAGCAGCTAAATGCAAAGATGAGGGGTGAAAGATGTTATAACATACTAACTGAGATTCAAGACTTGGAGTACTTAGGGAAGAGGTAGGACAATGTTCTGAAAGTGGCTTTGAGATGCTAAGAAAATGCCTACTTCTGTTGATCCATTATGCCAGAGCTATGGGAGAAAAATAGTACCATGGGAAAGAGCAAAGGAAGCAATGACTTTTGGAAAGACCTAGATTTTCTTTATTTTTTTAAAGAAAGATTTATTTATTTATTTGAAAGGCAGAGTTACAGAGAGGAAGAAGTTAGGGGTGGATGGAGGGAGAAAATGAATGAATGAATGAATGAATGCGTATATAATGAATGCTTCACTACCCAAACAGCTACAAGAGCCAGTGCTGAGCCAGTCCAAAGCCAGGAGCCTGGAACTCCATCTGGGTCCCCTACATGGGTGGCACTGTCCCAAGTACTTGAGTCATCTTCTGCTGATTTCCTAGGTTCATGGGCCTGGAACTGTATCAGAAGTGGAGCAGCCAGGACTCAGCTAGCACCCATGAGGGATGCCAGCATCACAGGTGGGGACTTAGCCCATGGAGCCACAACCCCAGCCCCAAGATCCAGGTTTTTGTTAGGACAGTAAGATGAAGGGAATGATCTGGGAAGACACTGATGTCATTCAGAAAATTCTGGAGGGCCCAGCAGTGGAAAGGTTTTGGAGGTTGGGTAATCACTTTCAATGGCTCTCTCTGTTTACTTTTCTAGAACATCTCAAAGTCCTCCTCTGTAAAAGATGGTTACTACCAGCCCTTCTCTTAAAAATCTCTATTTAAGTCCAGAAAAAAAGGGAAGCCTTGTTTGCCAGTTTTTTCAAGCCTGCTATCATTTAACCTCTCCCTACTTTCTGGACTCATCTCCTTTGATATTCCCTTTGCCCATTTTCTTCCACTGTAACCATCCACAGCTTTTTCCCAATTTCTCAGGAAGGTTTTCACTTGTTCATTTCTCTGACATTGCTCAGTCTCCTTCCTCATTTTGTAATTTTTTTTGCTAATGAATTTCTACTTAGCCCTTCTTGATCTTCCAAATAAAGCAAATTCTGTTTAATCCAAGAACCCTTTCTAGATCTCACAAGTTAGAAATGATCTCGCACTTCCCCCTGCTTCCACAGAACTTGGAAGCCTCATAAAATCTACCTGTCTTTAGGGTTTCATAGCTCTCCTGGAAGGCAGGGACTGTATTCAATTGATCATTGTATCTACCATCTCTCCAATGCATGCATTGTTCAGAATAGATTCCTAATAAGTGACTATTTCTTGTGTGTCAAAATCTGTTCCGCCTACCAAATATAGTTTTCACCTTCTGAAGTTAAACAAGTTAAGTCTGAACCTTCTTTCATGATGATCCTTCAGTTGTTAAAAAAACCATCTAGAGCTGTTTTCCAACTGAAACATTCCCAGGTTTATTCAGAGCTTCCTTGAATGACATAGTATTCAGCTCTTTTAATACCCTAACCACCCTGCTCTTAGAAACAGTCTCATTTCATTACTGCCTCCTTGGAATTGAAGAGGATATTCTGTTAGAGTCTGACCCATGAAGAGTGAAGCGAGTCTGTTCTTTCTTTAACTGACATCCTGTGCTGATATTTATAGGTTAAAAATTAAAGAAATGTTATTAAGATGTTTCTTAATGATATAATATCAACATGGAATGATTATCATATTTCAAAGCACTGCTTTACCCACAAAAACACATCACTACATTTATTTATCTATGACTTTATCATGGGTTCTTAAACCCTACACTCATTGACTATTCGTTGAAAATACAAATAAAGCCAATCTGTTAGCACTGATGTATGATTAAGAAAAATTATGTTAAATTAGAATTAGTAACATTTTTAAGGAAAGTACTTTTAAAATTCATCATTCTGGCAAGGTAGTATGTAATTTCAATTCCATCCTCCTTATTTTTAGTACACTTGCATTAATGCAGCATAGTCCTCTGTTGGAAGATTGCAGAAGAGCTTTCAAACTGAGTTTCTTATTTTTAGTGAGTCATAGATATTAGAAGCAGCATGGAAATTTTAGTCATATTGAAGTCTATTAAGTCATCCATCTACTTTTTACAAAGCTAATAATCCCAGTTCTGAAAGTGCTTTCTAAAAGCCCACTCAGTCTGGTTGTTAAGTATGAAAATAAAGAGCACAGAGTTTTCTGGATCTTCCATGCCATCATCCTGAATAATTTCAGTTTATCTCCCCCTTTGAATTTATAAACATTCTGAATACCTACTGTGTACTAACAAATATTTACGTGGGTGGGACTCCATTTGAAGCTGGAATAATGCAGAACTCCACTGAACATCAACTTTAGGGGACTCACAGTCATGTCCAAAATAGAAGATCAGTCAGGGCTCTTTCTGTGAACAACAGAAAATAATTATTTAAAGCAAGCGATGGAAGAATATGGCACCGATCCTGTCCTGGTTGCCCCTCTTCCAGGCCAGCTCTCTGCTGTGGCCAGGGAGTGCAGTGGAGGATGGCCCAAGTGCTTGGGCCCTGCACCCCATGGGAGACCAGGATAAGCACCTGACTCCTCCCATCGGAACAGCGCGGTGCGCCGGCCGCAGCGCGCCTACCGCGGCGGCCATTGGAGGGTGAACCAATGGCAAAAAAGGAAGACCTTTCTCTCTGTCTCCCTCTGCTGTCCACTCTGCCTGTCAAAAATAAAAAAAAATAAAAAAAATAAAAATAAAAATAAAGCAAGCGATGGAAGAATTTAAATTTGAAGACTGGATGGAAAGTCTAGGGAACTACCCTTTGAAAAGAAACAGAAATCAAGAAAAGAACTATTTGATGATCTGAAATGAATGAACTCTTGCCAATTTTCCTTGGATGTCATTTGGCTCCAGGTTTGAAGGTTTGGGAGAGATAATCCTATTGACAATGTGCTGTTCCCTTGATTAGGTGGAGGGTGATGAGACAAAGGGTGGAACAGAAGACAACCTCTCCCTCAGCTTTCACAATAGGAGTGTAGGACCCCTTGATATATCCTCCTATCTTGGCTATACCTCAAAGGAAAATGAGATTGTGTTAGAAAAGAGAAATGGATGTGAAAGAATGTCTGGGATACAGACACATACTAAACCTCCTTTGATAGAATTAAAATTATATTAAGGACTAGAACAGAGATACAAAACTATGGGAGAATTCTGGTTGGGAAAAATTTAGAGGGATTCAAAAGATATACTGTCTACAAGATGTCAACAAGAGGAAGAGGGGTGATCCTCCAAATATAAAGAATTGCATAATGATAAAGACAGTGCATTATACTGGTTATGAATGTAGTCTTTGTTGTTAGGTGCTTAAAATCCAATTATATTACCTGATAGCTTTGGGCAAGCTACTTAATTTCCCTGAACCTCAATTTTCTCATCACTAAAATAAGGATATTAAAATCTATCTCACAACATTAGGGTTGCCAGATTAAATACAGAAATACCAATTAAATTTGAATTTCAGATAAACAAGTACCTTTTGAATGTATGTCTCAAATATTACATGGTACACACATAAAAGTTAAAAATTATGTTGGAGTCAGCACTGTGGTGCAGTGGATTAGGCTGCCGCCTGCAGTGTTGGCATCCCATATGGGTGCCAGTTCAAGACATGGCTGCTCCACTTTTGATCCAGCTCCCTGCTAATGTGCTTGGGAAGGCAGAAAAAGATGGCCCAATCGCCTGGTCCCTGCCACCCACTTGGGAGACCTGGAAGAAGCTCCTGGCTTCAACTTGGCCTCATCCTGGTTGTTGTGGTCATTTGGGGAATGAACCAGTAGATGGAAGACCTCTCTCTCTCTGTCTCTTCTTCTCTGTAACTCTGACTTTACAATACACAAATCTTTTAAAGAATTATGTTGCTTTCTGGCTTGCACTATGGGATAGTAGGACAAGCCTCCACCTGTAGCACTGGCATCCCACATGGGTGCCTGTTTGTGTCCCAGATGCTCCTCTTCCAGTCCAGTTCTTAACTTACGACATGGGAAGGTAGTGAAGGATGGCCCAAGTGCTTGGCCCCTTTCCCCTTGTAGGAGACCCAGAAGAAACTCCTGGCTTCTGATTTTCCCAGCTTCAGCCGTTGTGGCCATTTGGAGAATGAAGCAGTGGGTAGAATATCTTTCTCCTTCTCACTGTCTGTAACTGTCTCTCAAATAAATAAATAAAATCCTTAAAAAATTGTTGTTTTTGAAATTTATACTTGACTTGGAATTCTTTTTTTTTTTTATGTCTGGCAATGCTGTGTAGTACTATGATTGGTAATTATCTAAGTCATGTTTTCATTACTTTAAATGAAGTAATAAAATGCTAGATAGAAGCTACTTAGGAAGGAAGAAAGTAGATTTCAGTTTACAGTTTGGAGGTTCACAATCCAAGATCAGGAGGCCCCATTGGTTCAGGCGTCTGCTCAGGCCGGAGGATGGCAGAGGATGATCACATGGCGAGCAGGGAAGCAACCTAATCCAATTCATTCACTTCCCAAAGACCCTGTCTTCAGACACCATAGTTGGATTAAACCTCTGCTCCAATCCACTAACTAGTGTTATTTACTCATTAATAAAAGACTTTAGGGTTTAAACGTGTGCATGAGTTTGAGGAGTAAATCCTATTCAAACTAACTGCAATTAAATAAGTTGATGCAAATTGTCCAGCATGGTTCCTGGCACACATGGGGTACTTGGTAATAAGTGATAGTGGTCATTTTTGTTGTCACCATCATCATAAGGAAACTTCAGAAGCCTGAGAGTACATGTCTCTCAGAAGCATTCTTGCTCAGTCACCACTCTATAGAGCAGTTTCCCAGTAAACGTACACTGGGAAACCAAAAAGATGGACTCTCATTTTGCTGAATTGCCACGGCAGCCATCACCTTTCTATGTGCTCTCTGTTGTATGGTTTCTTTCCCTTCTGATTGTTTCAGATCTTTCTCTTGTGTATTGGTTTCACTTTGACTTTATCTGTTAGTCACTCATAATTAATGAAGATTATTCCATTCCCCTTTATAGGCCAATAATAAAAGTTGCAAATCCCACGAGGCTTGAGAGTACAATTTAAGGGTCAAGGGGCACTGATTTTAAGTTTTTTTCTTTTTTAGTTTGAAACTTTAAAGCTTAGTAAGCAAAGATCAAATTACCTCAGTTTAATTACTATGCCATATAAAATAGAATCAGAAGCTTTCTGAAATCTAAAATATTTCTTCTGCCTTTCCTTTATCTGTTACACCCATCATAGAATCCTGAAGAAGTGTCACTAGACACAGAATATGTGCTTTGTTCTTTTACAGTTTATAAAATGACTTTTTGCTGATATGTTTCATTACTTTACTAAGTAATTTCTAAGACAATTTCTTTTATCTCACAGTTAAAACCTAAATAGCTCTTTCCCCCTTTATGCATGGTTATTTTTTCCCTTATTTAGATATGGGACTTAAATTCTGGGACATATTAATTTCACAGGAGAGAAACTTGAGGATTTTGTTATTTCCAGTGAACTAGAATGACTATATTGCCATCTGTATACAGAGGCACTGAGTGCAGTTTGAAATAATAAAAATATAGCAACAATTTATTAAGCATTCTATATTTCTAATCTCAAGAATTGTTGGGCTATTTTCATTTATTATCTAATTCAAATAATATTCTCATGCTATTATTCTTATTTTATATATGGAAAAGGCACAGAGAAGGGCAAATAATTTTCACAGGGTCATAAAGCCAAAATATCACTCTTGTGGCCTGATCCTCTCTTCCTATATGTGCTAACTTCCTCAGACAACTTGTAGCAACATGTCTGGCAAGTTAGCGAACAAAGCCTTGGAAAATTTAAATTAAAAACCCTGTGATAGTTCAAACCTTAGCGTGAGAACAGCTAACATAAACTTAACATAAAAACAGTAAGTTTAATTGAACACATATATTATAGTCCCTGTTTTGAGTTGTTATTTCTTTCTATATAAATGATGCCCTACATTGTTCTATTCTGCACTACATTTTTTTTATCTTTTCTTTTTTTCTGTATCGATATTATAATATTTGTTTCTGTTTCCCTGTGTTTCAAGGATTTTTTTCTTTTTCTGTAACCAGTGTCAAGGCCTTGTCTCAAATTAAGGAACAGACTGAAGTACCTTCCCTATGCTGTTTTACCCCTAAAACAGTCATCACAGAGGCTATGGGTAGCTGGAGAGGAAAAGATCAAGAGATTTTGAAAGATGCCAAGAAAGGCTTGTCTTTAGTTCTGCCATTGAGGACAGTCAAGCTTGAGGCCATCTCATGCTTTAGGACAGACACAGTAAGGAAAAAGTAAATATGTGGCCAATCTGTAGAATAATCATTCACCACCTTATATTTCCACCATGTTCTATTGTTCCCACAGGGCTTTCACAAATGTTTCTCCTGTATTTCATTTAGTTCTCACAGCAGTCTGTGAGCTGAAATTACACCTATTTCACCATAACTCAGGAAATGAAATTACTTGCCCCAAAGTACCAAATTAGTGATTGATGAACTCTAACTAGAATCTATGTGCATAGTTTCTTATGGGTGTTTTTCCAATTGTGCCAACTTTTCTTTCCTTGGAGATGAGAATTCATTGAGTCTGAAATGTTAATGTTTTCTCATCCACTTAACTGAAAACAGACATTTTCTTGAGAAGTGGGAATGCAGTTTGTTTAGTGAACCTAAGAAGTATGGCTGCTTTCTTTGGATAGACCTGAACCTTACATAAAATTATATCCATTTGGAATGGATTTTCAGTGTGGCTGAAAGAGAAGGCTTTCAGCAATGAAATCATATGGAAGACAAACTACAAATACAAGGGCTACTTTGAACATGTCTTTCATTTGTGGTGCCTTTCAGAACAGTTAGTGCTATGGTTTAGAAATAACCCTAATCATCCTTCATTTGAAGCTCATCCTCTTTAAGTTATTTTTTTTTAAGATGTGTGATGTGAGTTTATTAAATGGGGGGGGTGGTGCTCAGGAAAACAAGTTATTTTGGGTCTTGGCAAATGTGGGCATAAGTATCTGTGTTCCTTGCTGTCATTTGCTGAGTAACAAAATATATTTTCTAAAAATATATTCCAAATTCTTCCTCTATTTGCATTTCTCCCTTTGCTGAGGGACATGTGTACGTATTTTGACCTAAATGGTACTTTTAGAGAGAATGTTATGAAAAATCTTTTCACAAACATCTGAGTACACAACGTAATTGAGAAAAATCCATAAAAAAGGAAACCACAAAGAAAACCAAATGATTATTTCTGGAAAGAATGTTCTAGTTTGATGGATTTAGAGGTACTTCTATCAAGGCTATTTCACGTAATTTTGTGTTAAGAATCCTGGTGAGATTTAAGTCACTATCTAACTCAAGATCATACCACTAAAACTAGAAGAGGTTGGGACTTAAAGGCCTAATGCTTTAACCATGGTGATAATTAATACTGAGCTTCTACTATGCTGAATTTCCCAAGTGGAAAGGCTGAAAGACAACATGGGCAGAGTCCTAACTTTTATGATGCTTATCATCTTGCAATGGAAGGCTACATTTCCTTCTACATTTACCTCCAGCCCTTTCTGTATTTAAGACTTATCATTTGGCCAGTGCCGCGGCTCAATAGGCTAATCCTCCACCTGTGGCTCCGGCACTCTGGGGTTCTAGTCCCGGTCAGGGCGCCAGATTTTGTCCCAGTTGCCCTTCTTCCAGTCCAGCTCTCTGCTGTGGCCCGGAAGTGCAGTGGAGGATGGCCCAGGTCCTTGGGCCCTGCACCCGCATGGGAGACCAGGAGAAGTACCTGGTTCCTGCCTTCGGATCAGCGCGGTGCGCTGGCCGCAGCGCGCCAAACACGACGGCCATTGGAGGGTGAACCAACAGCTAAAAAAGGAAGACCTTTCTCTCTGTCTCTCTCTCTCACTGTCCACTCTGCCTGTCAAAAAATAAATAAATAAAAAATAAAAAAAAATTTAAAAAGACTTATCATTTAAGTTAAAAGAGTAAATAGCACTGTAGGGAAGCGGATGTCTCACAGTGTTTATTCGTCAACCCCTTCTAATTCTGAGTTTCTCTCTTCATCGGAAGAGTCCTTGTCATAGCAATAGACCTCAACAACTAGAGGATTGGAAGGCACCACGAGCCCCTACCTACATGACTCACATACTTTCCTGCTATTTGGAACTTTACAGGGCAGACTCCTAGACCCTGTTTGAAACTCTTAGGGCAAGCATGCATTATAACTTAGGAGATCATGATCTTGCCAATCCCGAGCCACATGGAAGCAATTTTGTTGAAGGTCAGCCATTACTGGTTAAAGCAGTGAAATTATTGTTTCCATTTTAGATCTGAGAAACATCCGCCCGCTATTATCCAAATGTGGTTCTCCAGTCAGGACCCTATCCGGAACTGTGCTGTTAGGACTACTCAGTACTGATCACATGAGCGGACCTTTAACCTTATACTGACTAGTGTGGGTAAATCTATTCCTGCTCTCATAATCCAAGCTTTCTTCTGTGAAAGAATGAATTTACAGCATCACTGGATTTGTGATTATGCAACATGGAAGATGGTAAAGAGCATGATTTATGTGTCTTTTACAGCATCACTTATGAAGTATTGTGAAACCTTTTTAGTTATGGAATATTAAATAGATTTTGTTAAACCCTATAAATGAAATTAAGAAAAAAGGTGGAAAGTTTTTTCAGAACCAGTGGACTATCCCCCATATAAATCTAGAGTTTCCAATTTCAGATCATTTGGAAGATGAATTCATTCATTTGGAACTGAATTCATTTCCTTTCTCTCTTCTTCTAAGATTTATTTTGATCATTGGAAAATCTATAAAGAGAATGTATCTCTCTCATTTATACTGTTCTCCATCGTAACACTGTCATAGGTATACTGAGTCCACCTATAGAGAATTCCAAACAAAACTTCCCGATTTCAAAAGCAATGTATTTGCAGCCTATTAAGTCCAAAAACATTACTGGTAAGGATTTATTTTAGCTATTTAGCCCAAGTTTTAAAATATTACTGCTATCTATTCTCTAGAAAATGCTTCTTTTAAGGATTTATGTTAAATATGCCTCTCAGGACAGGTATTGCCAGTTTTTATTTGTATAATAAGAATAGACTGTACAATAAGCTGAGATCTAGCATCATTTATTATGAGGAAATCACAGAAAACATCATTTGTTTCTTTAGCCTACTTTGCATATTTCCCAACTTCTGTGTTATGTGATAAAGGTAAGATTTTATTTGTTAAGGTTTCTTTTATTTCTTTTTCCATATGAAATAATTATTCCATATTCTGTATTTCAGGGGTTTTTTTTTGTTTTGTTTTGTTTTATTGAACTATTTTATTTAGCCTAGGTCCAAACTTAGAATAGGCCTTCATTTTGCAGATAAGGAAAATGTCATATAAAATATTTGGTGAATCACCCTGATCTAACAAAATGGGCCAAATTATTTACATATACCATCTATAATTTTTGATAAAGCCTCCAAAAAAGTCCTCTACATTTTATCAGTGATTGCAATGAGGCTTACTGTGCTTGTTATTTAGTGACTCAAGGTCACATAAAAGTAGAATTCAAATCTAGGTCAGCTTAGTGCCACATCTGCTTTTTATAAAACCTTGTGTTAATATCTTTCTATATTTGATTGAACAAGAAATTTAATTTTAAGTAATTTGCTAAAGTCACTAAACTACAACAGGCTAACAGAATAGAAATAGTGATTTGTTTGGGCAGTGGAGGGCAACTAGGCAATGGTGTTAAATTATATTGTCATGTGTCATAGCAGAAAAGAATAAGTAATATGTAAAATAGATGAAGAAACAAGGCAGTATATATATGGAAAAAATCAAGAAATACTCTTCTTTAAAGTGGTCATACTAGGGGAAGAGAAGTGGGGTGGCCAAAGCGATAGCTAGCTGTTTATTATCTTTTTTTTCTTTCTTTTTTTAAACTTTTATTTAATGAATATAAATTTCCAAGTACAGCTTATGGATTACAATGGCTTCCCCCCCATAACTTCCCTCCCACCCGCAACCCTCCCCTTTCCCGCTCCCTCTCCCCTTCCATTCACATCAAGATTCATTTTCAATTCTCTTTATATACAGAAAATCAGTTTAGTATATATTAAGTAAAGATTTCATCTAGCTGTTTATTTTCATTATAAGCACTTTGCGACTTTGAGATTCTCATTATTTGGTAAAGTTTAAAAATCTTTTTTACAAAAGCAAAAACACTAAGTGAGCAACTAATATGTTATAAGTTTTGCTCCAGGTTTTGTGAGAGATTAAAAATAGATGCAATTTGGTCCGAGGCCTCCATGTGTTATTGTCTAGTTGAGAGTTCTAGCAACATGGAAGAAATTTAGAGTGAAATAGAAATTCACATTTTCTCTTTGTTAAGGCCCTTTACCTACTTTTTTTGTGGAAAGCATTTACCATACAAAAATAAAATACAAATTGCCATGTGGCTTCAGTGTATGGAAAAGTGGCATTTACTTACCAAGATTAAGAAATTTTTCCTGAAACAGAATGCACTGTGCACCTTGAAAGTATAAAAGTATTTCTGTAGACAGAGGTGATGCAGAGATATTGGCGTATACATATTTGCTAATGGAGAAACTTATATTGGAGTTCATTTTTGTGTTATTCATCTTGCATATAAGCCCTTAGCTAAGTTCTGTGTAAGCTGGATGTGAATCTAAAATGAATTTTTAAATATTATTTACCCAACTGAAGGCTTTCTTTCATTAAATGCAAGTGCTGTTATCAAGCACTTTTATTGAAACTACTTTCAACTTTACTATCTTTAAGAATCAGAAGAGTTGAGTAAAACCATTCCTATCCATATCCCATTAGTATGAGAAAAGCTAAGAACAAATTTGGATTTGGTAGCTATTTTTTTTAATTGTACAGTGTTCTACATCTTTAGGAATCTTTCTTGATTTCTAATTTTATTTTTAATTGGAATTTGCATTCATTTTAATTTTATTTGAAACAGAGACAAAGACAAATAGAGGAGTCTTCCATTAGTCCACTACCCATGTGCTCACCATAGCTGGTGCTGGGCCCACTAGAAGTTAGACACCTGGAACTAAGATGGGGTTTCACATATGTGTGGTGAGGACTCACTCAACTACTGGAGTCATCATCATTACCTGCCAGGGTTCACATTAACTGGAAGTTGGAATAGAATTAGAGTCAGGACTTGAACCCAGGCACTGTGATATGAGATTCCCAAGTGGCATCTTAATTGCTGTATTGACTGTCTACCCCAAGTCTTTATTTTTAATTAACAAATAATAATTATATATGTATGAGTATGGGATGTAGTTTGATCTTTCAGTGCATGTGTATATTATGGAATAACAAAATCAGGCTAATTAGTCTATCCGTCACCTCAAACATTTATCACTGTGGTAGGAACACCCAAAATCCCCTTTTTTAGCTCTTTTGAAATATACAGTGTATTGTTATTAATCCTGGTAACTGTGCCGTGCAATAGAAGACCAGATCTTATTTCTCCTTATACCAATGACCAAACCACCTCTTTCTCTGTCTTCTCCCCATCCTGCCTTCCTCTAATAACAAGCATTCTATTCCCTCCTTTCTGAGTTCTACTTTATTAGACTCACATGTAAGTGAGATAATACAGTATTTCTTTCTCTCTCTCTCTCTCTCTCTCTGGCTTATTTCACTTACTTAATGTTAAGTGTCTGAAGAGGTTAAGTCTTATTTTCCTTCTTTAATGTAACTTATTTGTGTAGTTTCCTTGGGATTAGATTTAATTGCATGTCAATTACAGGGGCCCAGTGGGATTGTATTTTTAAGACTTTTCAGTTTGAAACTGAGGCATCTTCATCATTTGCCTATTTTTCTTTTTTTTTCAGAAATTTCTTTTGACCCAGGTTCAGAAATACCTGTGACTGTGGGGAAGCGCTCAGATTCTTGTGTTTTCGAATTCATGTTCTAACTATAGGGATAATTAATAAATAAATAAATAACAAAGTTAAAATAAGCATACTTTTTATAGTGAAGTCATTAATCTCTTTCACTTGTGCAGTTTGTGCTGAGGGTGAAGTTTGTTCTTTAAGGATTCATGAAAGTGTCCTTGGGGTGGGTGCTGTGGCACAATGGGTTAAGCTCCAGTTTTTGATGCCCCGCACCCCATTTTCGAGCTCTGCTTTGATTCCTGGCTACTACATTTCTGATCTAGTTTCCTGGGAGGCAGCAGATGATGACCCAGGTACTTGGGTTTTTGCTGCTCACAAGGGAGACCCAGAAGGAGTTCCGGCTTTTGGCTTTGGCCTGACCCAGCCCAGGAAGTTGTAGGCATTTGGGAGTAAATTAGCACATGGAACATCTCTCTCTGTCTTTGTATCTCTTTCACTCTGTCACTCTGCCTTTCAAATAATATATTTTTTAAATGTCCTTTCACACTGGTCACCCTACGTTCAGCAAAGTTTACAAAAGTCTTTGTTTTACGGAGTCCCCTGCTTTATCACTTTGGACTGTAATGAATGGCTTACTTCCAGCATTTCTAGAACGCTATCTTACACCTAATAAAAATGTGTTCTACATTTCTTTTTGAGCAAAGGAAGAAAAACTTTGTATTTTAGAGATTCTAAATGTGATCATAATGCTTACCATGAGGAGCATGTTGCTTCCTGAAATTTGGACCTACATTTAAGATTTGTGTTAATTTGGAAAATTATTTATATTAATTTATATATTTAATACTTATGGTTTAGTATCTACAGTCTCTTTTTACATCCTATACCCTGAATTCTAAATAATTATTATATTTCACAGTTCTAGTCTGAATTTTTAAGTGTCTTTGAAGTTATAAAAATGTTTTGTGCTTACTGTGAAAAGCAGAAAAGATTAAAGAAAACCAAAATCTACCCATAGTTGCATAGCTGAGAATTAACTTCCATATTCGTTTTGCAAATATTCTTCCCATTCATTTTTCTAGTCATATAAAAGTTTATGTTTTTAAAATATGCTTGGGACATGTCTAAATCTACATCTGTATTCTTGTATTAGTTTATCACACTTTTTTATTTTAAACATTTCCCATGTTATTAAATATTTATTTATTTATTTATTTATTTTGACAGGCAGAGTTAGACAGTGAGAGAGCGAGAGAAACAGAGAGAAAGGTCTTCCTTTTTCCATTGGTTCACCCCCGAAGAGGCCACTATGGCCAGCGCGTTACGACCATCGCGCTGTGCCAATCTGAAGTCAGGAGCCAGGTGCTTCCTCCTGGTCTCCCATGTGGGTGCAGGGCCCAAGGACCTGGGCCATCCTCCACTGCACTCCCGGGCCACAGCAGAGAGCTGGACTGGAAGAGGAGCAACCAGGACAGAATCCGGCGCCCCAACCAGGAGATAGAATTTCACAAATGCCTTCTTCCTTCATATTGCTTCTTTTGTGACTTATACTTCCATACTATTTTCTAACCTAAAAAATATTAAATTTTTTGTAATTTTAATTAATAAAATTATAATTATTGAATAGTTAAAACTATTTTTCCATGAGTTTATGAGATCTTAACTATTACAGATAGCAAATAAATAAATTGAGCTTCTATGTGTTAGTATATTTAGGAAGTCATTTGATTTTTAGTTTATTTGATGGCTCTTTGAATATTAGAACATGAGACTAAGTCTATTGAGTTCTTTTTGAAAAAAGATTTATCCATTTACTTGAAAGTCAGAGTTACAGAAGGCAGGGGGAGACACCAATATCTTTCATCTGCTGCTTCTCTCTGCAAGTGGCTGCAACAACCAGAGCTGGCCAGGCTAAACCCAGAAACCTTATCTGGATCTCCCACATTGGTACAGAGGCCCAAGCACTTGGGCCATCCTCTGCTGTCTTCCCAGGCCATTAGCTGGGAGGTAGATTAGAAGTGGAGCAGCTGGGACATGAACCAACACCCATGTTAGATGTTGGCATCACAGGTGTCAGCTTTACCCACTACACCACAATGCTAGCAGTCTATTTAATTCTATTGAATTTATTTGATAAATCTAATTCTCTTATTTCCAACAGCCTGCTTCAGTATGGTTAGAATTAAAGACTAGTTAAGAGCAGGGCATAGTATTATATTGTTAAGCCTTAGTGGCTTTAGGCAAATTATCCATCTTACTGTACCTCCTTTATGAGATTAAAGATTGAGACAATAAATTATATAGCACAGAGCTTGAGTGACACACATTATTGAATATTCCTGTAATTTTTGGGGGGTTGTTTTCATTATGGAGTCTTTAGCTATTGAACAAGACAAAGATGCTAAGTTCTGGTAGATGTTGGAAAGCATCAAACTCTCTGATATTCATTTGAGGTAGAGAGGAGGCATTTTTGTTTCTCTGTGAGAAGCTGTCTTACATTTACCTTCAGGCTTTGCAGTGAAACAACTGTATGCATGAATTTGAGATGTTCGCTCCTGTGTCTTCACTGGAAAACAGCACTGGCTGACAGTCACTGAATTGTATGCGGGCGTCCCAAGGAATAAACTTAGAACTTTCTTCTCTCTGTTGGTAGCTACATAGTCTATATAAATGCCAGTGCTGCTTTAGTAAGTTATTATGGATGATAATAGCCATGGTTTCCATTTACTGAGTGTTGATTTGTGACAGCAAAAAGATTTTCATGCATTATCTCATTTAATCCTCCTGTCTACTCTGTGCAGCTATTATTATCTCTATATTATAGATGAGGAAACTAAGATTTAGAGAGGTTCAATATTAGCTGTTAAGGATTTGAATGCTGATCCATCTGGCTCCAGAGTCTGAATGTTTAGCTTTAATTGTAGCTCTACTGCCTTGGTTTCATAATTATTGCAAAGCCTTCTTCATTGATTCCACCTGCATTAGTTGAGGGCCTCCTCTGTGCCATACACTATTCTGAGTGCTGGGGTTACAACATGCAGACAAAGTCCTTGCCCACCTAAGGCTTACCCTCTGTTACATCAAGTTTCTTGTGTTTCTCTCATAGAAATAGCATCCATGTAGGCCATGACTATGTCCTATTTTTGTTCTAGGACTATAACTGAAATTTTATCTAAATATATGTCCTGAGCTTACTAAAGTATTATTTCTACAAAAATATTGGAAGCTGAGGCATACCCCATTTTATTCATCAGGCTGTTTATTTTAGCAGTGGCTTTTAACTGTTGCAAATTCCTCGAATGGGATATATTCCATAAAAATGAGGAGGAAGAAGAGGAAAAGAGGAAGTGGGAGGGCTGGGAAAGGAGGAAGTATCATTATATTCTTAGAATTGTGTCTATAAACTATATTGAATCTGTTATCTTTGTATTAATATCACATAAACATAAAAATGATGTGAATTGTGTTGTAATTATCATGCATTTGGTATGACCTTGATAATCTAATATATTAATAAATCCCTTAAATTTTTTCTTTGCTTCAAAAAGTAGAATTTAGAATGCTTATTATTATTAATGATAAAGCTTTTCGGTATATTGGTTTCTTCCTTCAGTGTTCTCTGGGTGTGTGAAGCAGCTTAAAAAACCTTTCTTTAGTACATGCCAAATATGCACTAGACAAAGCTAATACTGAGCTTTAATTACTTTATAAAAAATGGAAAGATTCTGGTATAGTTGAAAAATAAATGATGCAGCATTTTAAAGTCCAGCTGTGAGGGGGAAAATGTTGATACTTTGTTTTCTGTGATATCAAAAACATCTTCCTTGAGAATGTATTTTATAAGATGTCATAAAGTATTTGTGTTAAATATGATTTTTAAAAATCTGTGCAGAAGCTGAAAATAGTTTTCAGTGTCCTTGAGTGGAGGCTACTGTTCTACTTCTCACCTAAGAAATTATTAGTAAATATTATAAGGTATGTTAGATTGTGATAAAGTAGTTGACCTACTAAAAAATTGAAAATTCAAGAAAACCTTTGTGGTCCCATGAGGAGAAAATTGCTTGGGTTCCTCCTTTTCTTTAAACAAAGATAAGTCTTTTGTCTAAGAGGGAGTATCTCTGGCAAACCAGCTAACTGTTCATTTTGCATTTTGACATTGCTTCTCCTTGGGACCCTAGTGCTGGGCTCTCTGATAACCAGTGCAAACTCCATGAATATCTTTCATTTCTCCAGAAGGAGGTGTGGATTTGCAAGGCTACCAGCTGGATATGCAAATACTTCCTGACGGCCCAAAGAGTGATGTGGACTTTTCAGAGATTCTTAATGCAATACAAGAAAGTAAGTTTCACTCAAATTTTAAATTCACCATGAGAGGAGAAACTATTATAATATTTGGAACTGTTAATAAAAATAGAAACCTTAGATCCAAGCTTTAAAAAATAACATGATGTCTTAAAAGATATACTTTACAGAATGGTTTTGAGACCAGAAAAGATGGTTCATGAAATGAGGGTTTAATTTTTTAAACTGAATAATATGATATCAGGATCTTCAAGTAATCCTGTTATGGGGTTGTAAATTATGTTTATTTACAGTGTTGTAATACTCAGTATACCTCTAAGTATTATATTTTTAAGTTCCTTGATTAATCACAATCAAGAATATTTAAGAAACCAAAAATACTATTCCTTTCCTCAAATGTAAGTAGTAAGAAATAAATATTGATATAATAAATTGAAATCAGGAACTTATTCTTCAAAAGATGTATCTGGAACGAGTCCCAGAAATAAACTCCTTTTTCTGAGCACTGTGATTTATCAAGGTTTAATATTCTTAGACTGTTTTATTTGTGCTTTATATTTTCTTTCAGAATTTTATCACAATCAACACATTCACCCAAGTTATAATATAGCATTAAGGATGAATGATGTTGTATCATATTCTAAGTGCCATTCATGTTTTATGTTGGATCTCTAGTTCTAGCGTCAGTACTCTTTTTTTAAAAAAAAAAATATATTTAGTTATTTATTTGAAAGGCAAAATTACAGAGAGAAAGAGAGAGAGAGAGAGAGAGAGGTCTTCCATCCTCTGATTCACTCCCCAGATGGCCACAATGGCCAGAGCTGTGCTTATCCGAAGCCAGGAGCCAGGAGCTTCTTCCGGGTCTCCCAAGTGAGTGCAGAGGCCCAAAGACTTGGGCCATCTTCTACTGCTTTCCCAGGCCGTAGCAGAGAGCTGGATCGGAAGTAGAGCTGCTGGGACTCAAACTGGCGTCCATTTGGGATGCCGGCACTGCAGGCAGCAGCTTTACCTGCCACGCCACAGTGCCGACTCTTTTAAATATCAAATAGTGCTGTATAATATTGGATTGGAAGATATAAATGGGAAAATCATTCCATAAAGAACAACTGTGTTTTTCCTCCTTTCAGTTTTTTTCTTTGTCTTATACTAACTTCCTTATGAAGAATTTTAAGCATTTTTATTGTAGTCACCTGCATTTACCATCATACTGTCTTCTTGGACACATGTGATAGCTAGTATCTCCTTCTTAGAAGTGGAACAACTCAGTGCATGTCTTAAACACATTGAGGGGAAGCATCCTGAAATTGAGGAAAATGAGCCTACTTTTGAGAGAAATATTTTAATGAAGAGTTTAAGAGGACCAGCTCTTTGTTCTGGTTGGGAAAATTCTCTATATTGAGTTAATGAATAAAAGAGAAAAAAATTCTCTAACAGAATAAAAAATCAAATTAATAGACATTGGAGGGAAAATAATTTCTCATGTAAAGTTATAAAAGAATGTAATTACTTCATTTTATTTCAAAGATGATTAATTGTTCAGTGCTCAAAGGAATTTTTTAGAAAAAAATCAGTAAGTGATAAAAGTTGGTTTCTATGGAAGTGCTGGAGATAAACTTAAAAAAAAATTTAATGCTAAATGAAATTAAAATAAGCAAATTGATTAAGGGATTTTTTTCACATTTTTAAAGTAATTTTCTGGGTTTTTTAAAATTTTTTATTTGCATGTGTCTCAAAAAGACATTAAGAGCATAGTAATTCTTCCCACCATACCCACCCTCCCAAACATTCTCCACCCCTGTTCCTCCTCCCTCTCCTGTTTAGTCCAAGAAAGAAAAAGAAAAAAAAATGGAATAAAAAAAACTAAGAGAACTGTTCCTCAAGCGTCTAGACAAGGGATGTTCTATGTTATTGCTTCTTGAAGGTGATTTTGCTTTTTTCTCCCTTCCTCCTCCCCCTTCTTTCCTTTTAGAAACTTAGTCTTTAAAGAAGAAACCAAGGATGATACATCTTTTATGGGCTCGTAGACATAACTATAACGTATAGGACATAATAATATCCTCCATTTAATACACTAAAAGGAGGTGATTCTTGAAAACAAATTTTACTATTAAGTCTCATGGTACAACTCTCTGGGGACAAAGGTCTTGCATAGGAAGTTAGTGCACAGAGACTCTTGTTTATTTAAAAAAAATAGCACTCTTATGTGTGACATCAGTGATCACCCAAGGCTCTTGACATGAGCTGCCTAGGCTATGGAAGCCTTCTGAATCCACAAACTCCTTCAGTATTTGGACAAGGCCATTAAGAAAAGTGGGAAGTTCTTTCCTCCCTTTATAGAAAAGCACATCCTTCTTTGGTGGCCATTTCTTTCCACAGGGGTCTCACCCACAGGGGCCCTTTATGTAGGACATTTTTTTTGCCACGGTGTCTTAGCTTTCCATACCTGAAATGTTCCTCCTGGGCGTTTCAGCCAGACTGGAGTGCTTGAGAGCTGATTCTGGGGTCAAAGTGCTACTTTAAGCAATTGTCATTCTATGAGTCTGCTGTATGGACTGCTTCTCATGCTGGAGCCTTCACTCCTTTTTAATTCTACTATTGTTTCCAAAGACTTATTCCTATTTATATGATCACTGATCACTTTAACTCTTGATCCTACCTATATGGTCACTTTACCACTTAATCTTATCCATTTGACCTTTATAATACTTAAGATGCTATTTTTTTTCTTTTTTTCTTTTTCTTTTTTTTTTGACAGGCAGAGTGGACAGTGTGTGAGAGAGAGAGACAGAGAGAAAGGTCTTCCTTTCACCGTTGGTTCACCCTCCAATGGCCGCCACGGTTAGCGCGCTGCGACCGGTGCACCGCGCTGATCTGATGGCAGGAGCCAGGTGCTTATCCTGGTCTCCCATGGGGTGCAGGGCCCAAGCATTTGGGCCATCCTCCACTGCACTCCCTGGCCACAGCAGAGAGCTGGCCTGGAAGAGGGGCAACCGGGACAGAATCCAGTGCCCCAACCGGGACTAGAACCCGGTGTGCCGGCGCCGCAAGGTGGAGGATTAGCCTAGTGAGCTGCGGCGCCGGCCAAGCTGCTATTTTTATCAGCCACTGTAAGGTAATTTGAAGTCCTCTGGCAAGTTTTTAAGCAATGCCCTTAGAAGTAAGTCCCTAGGAGTATATGTAGGACTACACTGCTTTGCAGTTACAAACCTCATATATTTCACAATTACACCTTTAGTATCTTGGTAATTCTTCCCACCGTGCCCATCCTCCCACCCTGAGTCTCACCTACCCTCCACCTCCCTTTCTTATTCTCCCTCTTATTCTTTACTAAGATCTATTTTCAATTAACTTTATATATATATATATATATATATATATATATATATATATATATCTGGTTAACTCTATGCCAAGTAAAGAGTCCAATGATATGTATGAAAGAAAAACAAAGATAAGGAAAATATTATAAAGGAAAAGAAAAGCTAAAAAATATAGAATAAAAAGCTATTTTTGAACAGTCAAGAGAAGGGCTATTGAAAATCATTGCTTCTCTTTCCTGTTCTCTGTCTTCTGATATTTTCTCTTCTGCTTTGCCCATTCTGTTTTTAAGGCTCTCTAATGTGTTTGTCATTTGATCTATTGAATTCTTCATTTCATTATGATTTCTCGTCACTATCACAGTTTTTTGTTCTACTAGTTGTTTCATTTCATTTTGATTCCTCCTTAATATTTCATTTTCACGAGAGAGATTTTCTATCTTGTCCATTAAGGATTTCTGTAGTTCAAGAATTTGTTTTTGAGAACTTCTTAATGTTCTTACCAATTTTTTGAGATCCGCTTCTTGTATTTCTTCGATCTCATCATCTTCATAATCTTGAATTGGGGTGTCTTTTTCATTTGGGGGCGTCATAGTGTCTTCCATGTTCTTGTTACCTTGGTATTTGCGTTTGTTGTTTGGCATGTTGGAGATATTTGGTTTCTTCACTGTGGTGTTTTTTTTTTTTGTTATACTATGGTTCTATATTAAGTGGACTGTCTGCTTTAGATGGAGCCTTAGAGGCTTGGGATGAATGTGGCCTGAGAGCTCTGTTTGGTTCCTCAGGGTTGAGGGTATGCCAAAGGTGACACTCCCAGGTTAGGCGTGGTAAATCTCTCTTTGTTTCATTCTTTTTTTTTTTTTTTGATTAAAAAGGGAAATAATTCCACACAGCTGAACGTGATTGGAGGTAGTTAGCAGGCGAATGATATATCCACAGGAGCCAGAGATCAGAAGCTCTTTCCCAAGGACCACACAGGGAATCTGTGCTGCCCTCAGTGTGGGCTCCAATTCTCCTGCAGTCTCCCACTGGGTTGCCAAGTTAGATCCTATTCTCCTGTTATTTCACCCTCCCAGAGTCAGGTTTTTCTGCTAGGCTCTGGGCCGGTGCAGACCTGAGGTTGCTCTGCTTATGACGTATGTCCAAAATGGCGTCTGCTCTTTGTCTTGCTCGCCTTTGAGAGGTGAGGGGAGAGAGAAACTCCTGTCTGTATTGGTCACTTTTTTTTTCTCTCTCTCTCTCTTTTTTTTTTTTTTTAATTTTTGACAGGCAGAGTGGACAGTGAGAGAGAGACAGAGAGAAAGGTTTTCCTTTTGCCGTTGGTTCACCCTCCAATGGCCGCCGCGGTAGCGTGCTGCGGCCGGCGCACCACGCTGATCCGTTGGCAGGAGCCAGGTGCTTCTCCTGGTCTCCCATGGGGTGCAGGACCCAAGGACTTGGGCCATCCTCCACTGCACTCCCTGGCCACAGCAGAGGGCTGGCCTGGAAGAGGGGCAACCGGGACAGGATCGGTGCCCCGACCGAGACTAGAACCCGGTGTGCCGGCGCCGCAAGGCGGAGGATTAGCCTAGTGAGCCGCGGCGCCGGCCTCTCTCTCTCTCTTCTAGTTAGCCTGGTGAACTTTTCCCCACAGAGTTTCATGCCTCGTTCCCTCTAGTCTCCTCTTTCCGCTTTCCCGCTGGTGTCTCGGGCTGTTGAGGTTCGGCTCACCTCGCATTCCAGCGCTGGTGTGTTGAGTCTGCCGCTGGTGTCCCGAACTTGGGCTCTCACGCTCTCCACACAGGTCCACTGTGAATCATTAGTTCCGGAAGAGTTTCCTTTGCTGTTTCTTCCCCTACTCTTCCTTGAACCTTCAGTATCTCCACTTTTATTAAACTGTCTCTTCCCGGACTATCAGTGTGCTCCCTTCGTATTCCGCCATCTTGCCGCTCTGGACAGTTCATGGTGACAGCATCCTTGAGATAGAGTTGCTTGCTGGATGCAGCTAGTCCTTGGTGACCCTGGGTTTGACGTCCAGCTCTAGCTTCTGCCTCTAGCTGCTGGATATCCTCTGTAATTATCTATTTCAAATGATACAATATCCACATAGTTTTCATGCTTTCTGTATAGTAACTCCTACATATGAGAGAAAATATGTGATATTTATCTTTCTGTCTCTGCCTTGTTTTCTTAGCATAATCTCCAATTCCATTCATTTTATTGCATATATCAGGATTTCATTCTTTTTCATGGCTGAGTATATTCCATCATGTATACATCCCAAATTTTCTTTATCCATTCATCAGTTGATTGGTATTTAAGTCCATTCCATATATTTGCTCTTGTGAATTGGGCTGCTGTAGCATGGAAGCACAGGTATCTCTGTCATATGCTGACTTCCTTTTGGTATATTCTCAGAATTAGGATAACTTGATCATATGGTAGATCCATGTTTATTTTTTTGAGGAATATCATTTGGTTTTCCATAATGGTTGTATTGATTTGTGTGCCTCCCAACAGTGTATCAGGGTTCTTTTTCTCTACAACCTTACTAGCACTTGTTATTTTTTCTTTTTTGGATAATAGCCGTTCTTACTGGCGTGAGCCGATACCTCATTGTGGCTTTAATTTGCATTTCCTTAATTAACTTCATCTATTCAAAAGATGTCTCAGATTGGCTAGTCATACTCAAGTTGCTTTTCAAATGCTTCAAGTTAAATATGCAGCTTATTTTTAAAAAATAGTTATTTTATCTACTCATCCATTTATCTACCTAACCTGTCATGGGCCAGGCAATGTGATAGGCATAAATACCTTTTAAAGCAGTGGTGAATATTTTGGTACAAAGTCCAATTCAGGAAAACAAAAACATTTGCAGATCACATCTTGTTTGGTTGTTCAAAATGAAAATGATTTTATTACTTTCTAGGGAAAACAAAGACATTTTATGTGGAATTATAAGCAGATGTGAATGTGTGTGTGTGTGTGTATAGTGATTATTTCCCTTGACACTATTTTTCCTTGCCTCTCTCTGCTTACCTTTCACTCCCCATCCCAAGATGGCCATCAGACTTCTTGACCTCCTTTGTCTTAGCAGCATTTTGTGTTGCCTGAAGTTTCTGGCTTGTGTTTTTCAAAAACTTCAACTTTGGGAAGTGTTATGGGGGGTGGCTTATGCTTGGATAGGAGAAGAAAAAAATATGGGAAGGATTCCTAAAACCAACTCCCTTTCAGTGTCCTGTAGAAGTAACAAAGCTTCCTGTAGAGTGGATCAAATGGGAGTGCATGGCTAAGTTGTGTGCCTTTGAGACTACGTTGGATCAGAGTCCCCAGCCACAGGAAGGGATGTTGGAGGCTCAGGGAAGGTGACAATTTCATCTTCCTGTGTCCTGATTGTATCCTCAGTGTCTTGGACTCACGGTTTTGACCTAAGTGGACTCTCAATATTCTGTGCTTTTCAAAACTCCCATGACAATTTGCACAATCCTGGATACCATAGGCAAAAGAATGATAATGTAAAAAATGACTGAAATTAAATTGTATACTGAGGCAGTGGAAAGGGAGCTTGGAGAAAGATTTAATTTGATACACTGCTAACAAAGACATGGGACTTCTTACTCGAGTTGTCAAATAAAATTAAAACCCTTTCTATAAAGATTTGGTGCCTATTTTTTTCTGCATAGTAGCATCAGTTAAACCCCAAGCCCCTGATTTTTTTTTTGAAAGGCAGAGTTAGACAGTGAGATAGAGAGACAGAAAGGTCTTCCTTCCATTGGTTCACCCCCCAAATGGCTGCTGCAGCCGGCACGCTGCGCCGATCCAAAGCCAGGAGGCGGGTGCTTCCTCCTGGTCTCCCATGTGGGTGCAGGGCCCAAGCACTTGGGCCATCCTCCACTACACTCCTGGGCCACAGCAGAATGCTGGACTGGAAGTGGAGCAATCAGGACAGAACCGGCCCCCCAACCGGGACTAGAACCCGGTGTACCAGTGCCACAGGAGGAGGATTAGCCTAGTGAGCCACGGTGCCGGCCACCCCTGATTTTTAACCATGAAAGTTTTCAAATGTGAAATTTTTAAAAGAGGTTGATTTTCTCAAATATTTCCTTCTGAGATTAGATTGAGAATCATGTCTTAAAGCTCTATAGTCTGTTAAGCAGGTGCACATGTGTATGTGTGTATTAAGTTAGCTACCACTGTGAAATGTGAAATGTAATTTAAAGGTTATATTGGACCTTTTAATTATTTAAATTATTGCCAATGTCCAGCTCTTTCTAGAGACCATTCATCCTCCCACCCTCTTGTCTCCCACTCCTCTTATTTTGTTCTTAGTTTTTCTTTTGATTCCCAGCATGTACAGATAAAGGGATTCTTGACTACTATTCACCTTGGATGATCTTATTGTGTTATAGTCCATTAGGCTTTAATGAAGCAAAGAGAACAGGAGATAGTGTTTGAAATTAGAACTTGTGGATGAGAGGAATTATCAGGTCATTGCCATTCTATGGTCTTAGATTTTTGCTTGCACATATGGAGTCCATAATCACATGACTCTTCCTACATTGACTTTGATCTGTATTTCTATGGCCAAAAAGGCTGAGCTAATTCTCAGTGACATCCATAGTTCACTTTGAAACCAATTTCTTGAGTTTTGATTTCCTATTTTGTTTCTTTATTAAATTTTTTTTATTCATTTGAGAGTGTGAGATGGGGAGTAGTGTAGAGAAAGTGCTCCCATCAGCCAGTTCACTCCCCAGGTGCCTACAAAACCTGGTGGCTGACTTAAATTGGAACCAGGAACTCAATCCTGGACTCTTACATGAGTGGCAGGAATCCAATTACTTGAGCCATCACTATTTCCTCCCAGGATCTACGATTAGCAGGAAGTTGGAGTCAGTAGCCAGAGCCAGACATAGAATCCAAGCACTCCTGAATGGGAAAAGGGAATCCTAACCAGAGACCAAACCATTATGCTAAATGCCTTCCCCATGAGTTTATTTTTAACCCATAGAATGCTATCTCAGAGGGGAAGTTGGCAAGGGATGGGATAGTTGAGATATTAACCACATGATTTTGTATGGCATCTCTGTGGCTGACCTCTTACTTATGCTATTTTATTTAGTCTTAAATTCTCTTAATTTTCACATCTGTAAAAGGGAAATAGTTATAGTAAATCTCTGTATAGCCCTTAGCATTGGTCCTGGTACATGGCAAGTGCTGTGTTAATTGTTGGCTGCCACCTTTGTCTTGATTAATAACAACAACCCTATCTGGGAAATGGGATTATCCCACTTAAAAGATAAAGAACCTTAAGCTTGGTTAAGTTCAATAACCCAATCTAATAGCCAGTAAGTGGATGGGCTGGCATTTGAACTCAGACCCATCTGAATCCAAAGCTCGTGCTCTTTTCAAAAAGACATAAATTGTCATTAATAGACTGTGAGGATATTTAATGCAGAATATCACTGACCTCATTTTGTGTTGTGAAAATGTTGTCAAGACTATTAAGAAAACTTGAATTAGGTACACAATTCACCTCTAAACATCATTCCCAGGATGGGAAGAGGTGCCAGCATTATTTGCTTCTTCAAGGTGTCTGCCTTTGCTTTAGAATGCAATAGTAGCCAGAGAAGTTCTTCATGGAATACCTGATATCCCAGTAACAAGTTCATGATCTCTTCCCCATTGCAGAGGGTGCTGGGGTGCATGTGACACAATGTTCTGTGTTATAGTAATAATGAACATCATTATTATTGGAATAGCCAATGACATGTTTGTAATGACCATGTTTGGGCTGGTGTTGTGCAGCCGGTTAGGCTGTGACCTGTGACACGAACATCCCACATGAGTTCCAGTTTTAGGTCCTGGTTGCTCCACTTCAGATCCAGCTCCCTGCTAGTACACCTGAGAAGTCAGCAGCAGATGGCCTAAGTGCTTGTGCCCTGCCACCAACTTGGGAGAACCAGATGGAACTCCAAGCTCGTGGTTTCAGCCTGCCGCAGACCCTGCCATTGCAGCCATTTGTGGAGTGAACTGGTGGAAGGAAGGTTTCTCTCTCTTTTCTCTTCTGCTCCCCCACCCCCTTTCAAATAAATAATTTTTTTAAAAAAGGATCATACATGTTTTTAAACTTCATGGGTTTTTGTTTGTCCATTTTCAGATATTGTTTGAAACTCAAAGTATTTAAAGTAACATTCCCTGACAGAGGAAGGTGCTGGCTTTCAGGTCTGTAACAGAACCACAGATTTTTTCTTTAAGGAGAAGTTAATATAGCCAATTAACTGTTTCTAGAACACACCAGTGGAGGCTACCAAATTTTAAAAAAAGTATAATTTGATTTTACCCCAAATATATTGTCGGCACATGATCTCGATATATAGAACAGATGGGAACTGAGCTTTTTGTTGTGGGTGGGAGAGAAGGTGGGCTTTGCTTATTCAGTTTCTTCTTTGCCCTCCTATATCTCCTGAAGCTCCTCAAAGGGATTCTGTGGTTCCAGAGTACTCATTTTGAAGAGCACTGGCCCATTGGAAAGGAATGAAGCCAGTTAAGAAAGCATTTATGTCCTTTCCCATTACTTTGTTTATTTTTAGTTTTTCTTCTTGTTCTTATTGGTAACTCAGGCAGTTTCTGCCTTAGGGACGCTGTCATATTTGTTTGAAGCATAATGACCATCTAGAGAGTCCTGGGCTTATTTGTGTCATATAAATGCTAAATAATGTTTAGCTTTGAAAATCCCAGCCTCAGGTGCTTGAAACTGCTGTTATTGTCTATTTTCCTGAATTTCTAAAAACATTCAATTTGATCTATTTGCTAAATTTTAAAGTGTCAACCTGTCAGGGCCACAGATATAGTCTCATTTTATTCAGATAAATGTTAAAACAGTGACAGGATAATTGCTTGGTGGTTAAATAACTTCCTGTTATTGAAAGCCAAACAGGATTTAAGAACACTAGAACGCTTCCCACAACAAGATGCCTGCTAGAAATAGCATGGATGCAGGAGTTGAAACTGGGTTAGAACTCATCTTTGTTACTTCTTAGCTGCATGACTGACCTTACCATTTCTGAAATTGGCTTCTTTTCCTTTTTAAATTATTTTTCAAAATTTTTAAATTTTTAAGATGATCAAATTTCATGT
Source organism: Lepus europaeus (assembly GCF_033115175.1). Taxonomy (NCBI): domain Eukaryota; kingdom Metazoa; phylum Chordata; class Mammalia; order Lagomorpha; family Leporidae; genus Lepus; species Lepus europaeus. The sequence continues at coordinate 19,856,116 of NC_084836.1, read as the reverse complement.
ATTTCATATATGCAGATTTAGGAGCATAGTAAAAATTCTCACCCTACCCTCCCTCCTCCTTCCTTTCCCATTACTTCCTTTAATTTTAACAATGATATACTCTTATTCTACTTTATACTCTTAAGATTAACCCTACGCTAAGTAAATAATTTGAAACATAGTAAAAAGAAAAAAAAAAAAAACAAAACACTGATCCTCAACAGTAGAGACAAGGCTGAAAATAATCATTGAATCTCAAAATCTCATTTTCACTCATATACATTTTTGATAGTCTATTAGTTACCACAGATCAGGGAAAATATTTGGTATTTGTCTTTTTGGTTCTGGCTTATTTCACTAAGTACAATGGTTTCCAATTGCATCCATTTTGTTGCAAAAGACAAGATTTAGTTCATTTTTTTCTTTTTACAGCTAAGTAGTATTCCATTCTACATATATACCACACTTTTTTTTTTTTTTTTTTTTTTTTTTTGGACAGGCAGAGTGGACAGTGAGAGAGAGAGAGAGAGAGAGAAAGGTCTTCCTTTTGCCGTTGGTTCACCCTCCAATGGCTGCCGCGGTAGGCGCGCTACGGCCAGTGCACCGCGCTGATCCGATGGCAGGAGCCAGGTGCTTATCCTGGTCTCCCATGGGGTGCAGGGCCCAAGGACTTGGGCCATCCTCCACTGCCTTCCCTGGCCACAGCAGAGAGCTAGCCTGGAAGAGGGGCAACCGGGACAGAATCTGGTGCCCCGACCGGGACTAGAACCCGGTGTGCTGGCGCCGCAAGGCGGAGGATTAGCCTAGTGAGCCACGGCGCCAGCCTATACCACAGTTTCTTTATCCAGTCATCAGTCGATGGACATCTGGGTTGATTCCATATCTTAGTTATTATGAATGGAGCTGCAATAAACGTGGGATGCAGATAACTCTACTATATGCTAATTTTATTTCTCTTGGGTAAATTCCCAGAAATGGGGTTGCTGGACCATATGCTGTATCTATTTTCAGCTTTCTGGGATATCTCCATACTATATCCACATATCTATACTACTTTATATTCCTACCAACAGTGGATTAGTGTACCTTTTCTCCCTCATCCTCACCAGCATTTATTGTTTGTTGAATTTTGTATCATGCCATTCTTACTGGGGTGAGGTGTAACCTCATTGGGGTTTTAATTTGCATTTCCCTATTGGCTAGTGATCCTCTGCATTTTTTTCATTTGTCTGTTGGCCATTTTAATATCCTCTTTTGAAAAATGCATGCTCAAGTCATTTGCCCTTTTCTTAACTGGGTTGTTTAGGTTTTGTCGTTGTTGTTGTTGAGTTTTTTGAGCTCTTTTAGATCCTGGGTGTTAATCCTTTAGATAGTTACATAGTTTGCAAATATTTTCTACCATTATGTCATTTATCTGTTCACTTTGCCAAGTGTTTCCTTTGCAGTGCAGCAACTTCTTAGCTTGATGTAATCCCATTTGTCTGTCTTTGCTTGGATTCTGTGTGGTTCTGGGGTCTTCTCCAAGAAGCCTTTATGTATACTAATGTCTTACACAGTTTCCACAAGTTCTCCTCTAGTAATTTGAAGGTATCAGGTTCCAGATTTAGATATTTTTCAATTTTCAGTTGATATTTCTATCAGGTGTAAAGTAGGGATCTAGTTTCATATTCTGCACATGTGGAATTTTCTCAGCACCATCCTTGAAGAGACTATCCTTGCTTCAGGGATGAATTTTAGCCCCTTTGTCATAGATTGACAGTAGATGCATGAATTGATTTCTGTTTTTTTTTTTCCTGTTACATTAGTCTACATGTCTATTTTTGTGCCAGTGCCAGGCTGTTTGGATTAACTCCTCTGTAGGATGTCTTGAAATCTGGTATTGTGATGTCTCTGGCTTTATTTTTGTTGTTTAAGATTGCTTAGCTATTTGGGGTCTCTTGTGTTTCATATGAATTTTAGCATCATTTTTTCTAGGTCTGAGAAGAATGTTATTGGAATTATAATTGAGATATTGAATCTGTAAATTGCTTTTGGTAGCATGGACATTTTTATGATATCAATTCTCCCGATCCATGAATATGGAAGATTTTTCCATTTTTTACATTGTCTTCTATTTCTTTCTTTAATATTTTGTAACTTTCACCATAGCTTCCACCTTCTTGGTTAAATTGATCCTAAGCTATTTAAATTTTATGTAGCTATTGTGAATGGGATTGTTCTTAGAAGTTCTTTCTTAGCCATGGCATTGTCTCTTAGTAGTCTTTTGGTTCAGTTATATATAGGATCATGTCATCTGCAAAGAAGGGTAATTTGATTTCTTCCCTTCCAATTTGTACCTCTTTGATTTCTTTTCCCTGTCTAATGGCTCAGACTAAAACCTCAGGGACTATACTGAATAGCAGTGGTGAATGTGGGCATCTTTGTCTGGTTCAGGACCTTAGTGGAAATGCTTCCAACTCTTCCTCATTCAGGAATGCTGCCTGTGGGTTTGTCATAAATTGCCTTGATTGTGTTGAGGAATGTCCCCTCTATACCCAGTTTGCTTAAGGTTTTCATCATGAAGGGATGTTGTATTTTATCAAATGCTTTCTCTGTATCTATTGAGATAATCATATGGTTTTTGTTCTTCACTTTGTTAATATGATGTATCACATTTAATTGATTTGTGTATGTTGAACCATCCCTGCATCCCGAGCATATATCCCACTTGATCCAAATGAATGATCTCTCTGACATGTTGTTTGATATACTTAGCTTGTATTTTGTAGAGAATTTTTACATTTATCTTATCAGTGATATTGGTCTATAGTTTTCTTTGTTGTATCTTTTTCTAGTCTTGAAATGTGATGCTGACCTCATAGAAGGAGTTTGGGGGGATTCCTCTCCTTTTGATTGTTTTAAATACCTTGAGAAGAATTAGAATTAGTTCTTTAAAATTCTCGTAGAATTCAGCAGAGGAGCTAGCTGGTCCTGGGCTTTTCTTTGTTTGGAGTTGGAAGGTCTTTATTTCTGATTGAATCTGTGTCTTGTTTATTGGTCTATTTAGGTTTTCTATGTCTTCATAACTCAATTTTGGTATATTAAATGTATCAGTAATCTATCCATTTTGTAGATTTTTGAATTTGTTGGCATATAGCTGTTTGTAGTAATTCCTATTCCTTTTTATTTCTGTATTATCCATTGTTACATCCCCTTTTTCATCTCTGGTTTTATTAATTTTCTCACTTTTTGGGTCATTGAGCCAATAGTATATAAATTTTGTTTATTTTTTCAAAAAACAGCTTTTACTGATTTTTTTGTTTTTTGTTTCAATTTTGCTTATTCTCTAATTTTAAGTGTTTTTTTTCTCCTACTGATTTTGAGTTTGGTTTTTGTTTTTCTAGGTCCTTGAGATGCATTGATAGCTCATTTATTTGATGCCTTCCCAATTTCTTGATACAGGCACTAATTGCTACTACCTTCCCTCTTAAAATGGATTTTGCTGTATTTCCCAAGTTTGATATGTTGTCATCTTCATTCAGTTCCAGGAATTTTTAAATTTTCTATTTGATTTCTTCTATAACCAATTGTTCATTCAGGAGAATGTTTTCCAGTTTCCATGTGTTAGGATATTTTCTAGAGATTCTTAAGTTGTTAATAACCAGCTTCATTCCATTGTGGTCAGAGAAGATGCATTTTATGATTTAAGTCTTTTTGAATTTGCTGAAACTTGCTTCATGGCCTAGCATGTTTATCCTGTAGAAAGTTCCATGTACTGGTAAGAAAGGTTTTGTAAATATTAGTTAGGTCCATTTGGTCCAGAGTGTCGATTAACTGTTATTTCTTTGTTGGAATCTATTTTATCTGATATTATAATGGTTACACCTCATCACTTTTGCTTTCCATTAGCATGGAATATCTTTTTTAAAAGAATATTTATTTATATGCGAGGTAGAGTTACAGGCAGAGAGAGAGGCAGAGAGAAGGTGTTCCATCTTCTGTTTCTCTGCCCATTTGGCTGCAATGGCTGGAGCTTGGCCTCTTCAAAGCCTATCCAAAGCTTCTTTCAGCTTTCCCACAAGGTTACAGGGGTCCAAGCACTTGGGACAACTTCTGCTGCTTTCTCAGTATACGGCAGAGAGCTGGATCAGAAAAGGAGCAGCTGGAACACAAACCAGTGCCCGTATGGGATACTGGTACCACAGGCAGAGGCTTAGCCTACTTTACCATGAGCCCTAGCATTGAATACCTTTTTTCATCTTTTTACTTTCAGTCTGCACGTATCTTTTTTTAGTGAAGTGTGTTTTTTGTAGGCAGCAAATTGATGGGTCTTGTTTTCCAATCAATTCAGCCAGTCAGTATCTTTAATTAGAGAATTTAAGCCATTTATATTCAAAGTTACTATTGATGAGTAGCAGCCTGGCTCTGCCATTTTTGGTAAACATTATTATAGTTTGCTTTGGTTTTCCTTTGTATTTTTACTAGGAGATTTTCTTTTGCTTTTTTCTTTAAGCCTTTTTTTTTTTTTTTTGGGACAGGTAGAGTTATAGACAGTGAGAGAGAGAGACAGAGAGAAAGGTCTTCCTTCTATTGGTTCACTCCCCAAATGGCAGCCACAGCTGGTGCCACACCAATCTGAATCCAGGAGCCAGGTGCTTCCTCCTGGTCTCCCGTGCAGGTGCAGGGGCCCAGGCACCTGGGCTATCCTCCACTGCCTTCCTGGGCCACAGCAGAGAGCTGGACTGGAAGAGGAGCAACCAGGAGTAGAACCCGGTGCCCATATGGGATGTCAGTGCCACAGGCAGAGGATTAACTGAGTGAGCCATAGCGCCGGCCCCATAGGAGATTTTCTGCCTTCATATTCTTTCATAATGATGACCATCTTTCTGTTTCTTTGTATAGCACATCCTTAAGCATCATTTGTATCGCTGGGTGAGTGGTGACAGATTATTTCAATTTGTTTGTTATTGAAGGTCTTTATTTCACCTTCATTCATAAATGAGAGCTTTGTAGGGTATGGTATTCCAGTTGACATTTTTTCTTTTATGACTTGGTCTATATCTCTCCATGCTCTCCTAGCCTGTATGGTTTCTGATGATAAATGAACTGTCAGTTTAATTGGAGATCCTCTGAAAGTAATGTGGAGTTTCTCTCATGCATATTTTGTATCTTTCATTTATGTTTTACTGTTGAAAGTTTGACTACAATGTGTTATGGTGAAGATCATTTCTGGTCATGTCTATTACAAGTTCTATGTGATTCGTTACTTGGATGTCCCTGTCCTTCTCCAGATTAGGGAACTTTCTGGTTACTATTTAACTGAATAGTCCTTCTAATCCATTCTCTTTTTCCACACCTTCAAGAACTCCTAAGAGCCATGTATTGGGTCATTTGATAGTATCCTATAAATCTCAAACATTATTTTAAATTTTTTTAATTTCTTATTTTTTTGGTCTATTTCCAAAGATTTGTCTTCCAGCTGGTATATTCTCTCTTCTGCCTTACCAAGTCTGTGGTTAAGGGATTCCACTGTATTTTTTATTTAATTCTTCATTTGCAATATTTTAGTTTGATTTATCTTCATAATTACAGTCCCATGGGAAAATTTTTCATCCATGCCCTGTATGGATTTCTTTAACTCATGAATTTCCTTTCCATTGCTTCTGAGTAATCCTATAAGCATTTTTTAATTCCTTTTCAGACACTTCATCAACCTCTTTGTCTTTACATTCTAATATTTCTGTATTATTGTGTTACATTGGTGGAGTCATGTTTTCCTATTCTTATTTCTTGAATTTCTCTTTAATTTTAGGCATTTGTGGAAATACTTGTTGATTTTCTACTCTGTTGGATCTTATCTTTGAACTATGCCTCTATGACTTTGTGGAGTTCTGTTCTTTCAGTGAATACCTAGAGGCATGGCTTTGTGTGGCCAGGGAGTTCTGGTCAGTGCTGCAGGGTGGGGCAAGAATCCAGGGTGCCTCCCAAGCTGAGCATGGTAGATCTCTCTTTTCAGCAGGTGAGAGGATGTGATCATGTCTGTTGGCATAATCACAACCTCACCTCCTCTCTTCTAAGGTTATCAGTGATGGGGATTGGCCCACAGTGGGTACAACCCCCATCCACCCTGGCACATAAACTGCACAAAGGATCTGTGTGGTCTTCAGTATGAGTCAGGAACCTTCTGCAATGACCCACCCCAGGCCATCAGGGAGCTCTGAGCCTCTGATACCAGACACAGTGATTTCAGAGATCCAGCTACACCCCATGCCCAATAATGCAACCACATAATTCTATAGTTTCAGCACTCAAGGCTCCCACAGTCACAGGAGAGAGCAGAGACATTCCCAGGGCCAGCTGCCTATGGGTGCTCTGGCAGTTTGAGCCCTAGAGCCAAAGATAGATTGAGAAGATGAGAGCACCTCACGGTCATATGTGGGTGCCCAGCCCCTGTCGAGCCTCCCAGCCGGATTCAAAATCAGTGGGGAAGGGAACAAGGTTTTTTCCCTCTGGTGAAATCTGCTGGTCGCATCCATGCACAAGAGCTGCCACTGCAGCCACTGTTGGTGTCATAATGGCTTCTTCTCCCCACCAGTTGCTGGGCACCCTGTGGGGACATGGGGAGAAAGAAATATGCTTTTCTTTCACTGCATTAGACAGGTACCCTGCCTGCTGCTAGGGCTCCAAGCCAGACTCAAAGGCAGTGCAGTCCACAAGGCACTCTCACAGGCAGTGGCACTAGTGGCACTGGCTGCTACAGACTGCTCTCACCTTGCTCTCTAAAGCTGATGTCTCTTCCAGCTTCCAGATGCAGGGGCCATTTGTTGTGTTTCCACTCATTTTTGCACATCCACACTTTTCATGCTGCTCCTTGCCATCCCTCTTCCTTCTGTAGAATTTCCAGTGAAGATTTCTCTCCCTAGGAATGCAATTCCTCTGCTTTTCTTCTGCTATTTTCCTCTGTTCAAATGCAATACATCTTTTCCCTACTTAGCCATCTTTTCCCTATTTAGCCGTCTAAGAAGCCATCTCCTTTCTCTTGATGCCTGTCTCCTAGGTTGTTCTGAGGATGCATTGAGCAAATAGACCTATGGGTCTTTAACACACAGTAGACTTCTGTACTCCTCTTGTCTTTGTCTCCTTCCCAGTTTCCTTTATATTTAATCTCTTAAAAGAGAATACTTTTTTTTTTCTTAAAAGAGAAACAGATACTTTCAAGGAGCCTCTTAAAGAATAAGAAAAAATAAAAAGATATAATCTTAAAATTTGCTATTATTTATTTCCAAATGGACACTGAATGTCTCCTGTTTTCAAGCTTGTGTCGATTTTGAGCTACCAGAGCCCTTCACTGAAAAGAAAACCTGGTGTAGATATAGAGACAGAGTTGTTACAGAACACTGTGTGACTTGATACAATTGAAATAGGAGCAATCTTTTTTTTTTTTTTACTGCATTCTGAATTATTTCTGAAGTTGTCATTTTTTGTGTTTGCTAGTGATACTTTGAGGTCAATGTGTAATGCCTTTAGAATTCTAAGTGTCAAATGTGATAATTTTGGATTTAGGACAAAAATAGTATATAACGAATGGACACTGTAGAAAAATGCAGACATCTGGATTACAACTGTACAACCCTATTATGTATTCATTAATATATAATTTCACCTTATTTTCTGTGCATCAGAAAATACCGAGATTAAAGTACTCCTGTATAGTAATGTCAAGGTGAGAATATTCTATAATTATAAAAAGGAAGAGAATTAAAAGAGAAATGAATTATACTCCAATTTTTTGGTTTTATTTCTTACTCTCTTTTAAACTATTTCTAAACTATGTTTACTTTTTAAATTGTCTTTATAACACTGATTCCTTTATTTCATTCAATTGCTTTGAGGTATGAAGCCTTCCCACTCATGAAATTTTTTTTGCTTTTCAACATTTTATTAAAATACAGTATACATGCCAAGAAATGAACATAAGAGTATAGATAAATGAGTTTTTTTTTTTTTTGTCATCTGATGACCCTCATAACCAATATACCAATTAAGAAGAAAGAATTACTGGTATCACAAGAGTCCTAACTCTTCCCACCTCTCTATTTCTTTTTTAAAAAAACGTGTGAAATAAAGAGTATGTTGTTGTATGCATGGTATGATTTAATGAAACAATATAACTATATACCAGATGATCTGAAATCCACTCAATTTTCATACTATATGTATTTTTTAACTTTTATGTAATAAATATGAATTTTCAAAGTACAGTTTATGGATTACAATGGCTTTTCCTCCCCCATAACCTCGCCCCACCCGCACCCCTCCCTTCTCCTGCTCCCTCTCCCATTCCATTCGCATCAAGATTCATTTTCAATTATCTTTATATACAGAAGATCAATTTCGTATAAATTAAGTAAAGATTTCAACAGTTTCTCCCACACCAAAACACATCCTATATGTATTAACTACCACAAATAAAAGAAAACATAATTTTTTTCTTTTTACATCAGGCTTATTTCAGTTAGCATAATCTCCATTTACATCCATTGCATTTTGTTTCTTTTTTGTTTTTCCAGGTCCTAAAGATGTATTGTTGGATTATTTGATAGCCTTTCTAGTTTATTGATGTAGGCACTTATTGCTATAAGCCTTCCTCTTAACACAGCTTTAGATATGTCCCACAAGTTTTGATATGTTGTGTTGCCATTTTCATTCATTTCATTTTTATTTTATTTATTTTTTTTATTTATTTATTTATTTTTTTTGTAGGCAGAGTGGATAGTGAGAGAGAGAGAGACAGAGAGAAAGGTCTTCTTTTTTGCCATTGGTTCACCCTCCAATGGCCGCTGTGGCCGGCGCATCTCGCTGATCCGAAGGCAGGAGGCAGGTGCTTCTCCTGGTCTCCCTTGGGGGTGCAGGGCCCAAGGATTTGGGCCATCCTCCACTGCCTTCCCGGGCCATAGCAGAGAGCTGGCCTGGAAGAGGGGCAACTGGGACAGAATCCAGCGCCCTGACCGGGACTAGAACCCGGTGTGCTGGGGCCGTAAGGTGGAGGATTAGCCTGTTAAGCCACGGCGCCAGCCTTCATTCATTTCAAGAAATATTTTTATTTCTATTTTAGTTTCTTCTATGACCTACTGTTCATTCAGGAGCATGTTGCTTGGTCTTCATGTGTTTTTATATTTCCTGGAATTTCTTTTATTGCTCATTTCCTGCTTCACTACATTGAGTTTAGAAAAGATACATGATATACTTCATTTTTTTTTTAAATTTGTTGAGACTTATTTTATGGTCTCGTCTATGGTGTATCCTAGGGAATGTTCTATGTACTGGTGAAAAGAAACAACATTCTGTTGTTATGGGATGAAATGTTTTGTAGCTATCTATTAAGTCCATTTGGTCTATAGTGTAGATTAGCTCTGTTGTTTAGTGATCTGTCCACTGATGAAAGTGGGGTGTTGAAGTTCTCCATTTTATCATATTAGAGTTCATTTCTCCCTTTAGATCCACGGACACTTGCCCTGGCATTGAGTATATATATATATATACATTTACTGTAGTCACATCTCCTTGTTGAATTGATCTCTTAATCTTTACATAATGAATTTTTTGTCTCTTTTAACAGTTTTGTTTTATAGTCTATTTTGTTTGATATAAATATAGCTACTCCTGCTAATTTTCTGTTTCCATTTTCTTGGAATATCTTGTTCTATCCTTTCATTTTTACTCTGCATGTATCTTTATTGGTGAAGTGTGTTTCTTGTAGGCAGCATATACATGGGTCTTATTTTTTAGCCATTCAGCCAGTCTATCTTTTCACTGGAGAATTTAATCTATTTACATGTAAGGTTATTTTTGATAAGTAATGACTTAGTCTGCCATTTTTCTGTAAATATTCCTCTTGTATAGAATCTCCTTTGTTCTCTCACTAGATTTTTGGCCTTCACATTCTTTCATAATACTGATTAACTTTCTCATAAGATTCATTTATTTGGTCCCTTGATGGTATCATAGAGATCCTAAACACCGTTCTCAGTCTTCTAATTTTTTCTTTTGTCTGAAATATTTCAAAAGACCTACATGCTAAATAAGATATTCTTTTTTCTGCCCCACCAAATCCACTATTAAGACTTTCCACTGTATTTTTAATTTAACCTATTGAATACTTCATTTCTAGAATTTCTATTTGATTTTTCTTCAGTATCTCAATCTCCTTGCCGAATTTCTTATACATGTCATGTACAGATTTCTTTACTTAACTGTTTCTGTGTACTTGAATAACCTTACAATCATTTTTTAGAATTTCTTTTCAGGCATTTCATCCATCTTTTCTTTTGGACAACCCAATATTAATGTATTGTTGTGCTCCTTTGGGGAAGTCATATTGCCTTTCTTGTTTATGTTTCTTTTATTTCCGCATTGATTTTTATGCATTGGGTGACTATTTGTTACTATTTCCCTAGGAAGATTTTTTTTTCTTGAATGAAGGCTTTATTCTTGGAAATGTACCTCTGTGGCTCTGTGAAGAGCATAGGCTTACACCAGAGTTCCATGGGTGTATGCTGGGTGAGGCCAGAAGCCTTGGCCAGTTTTGGGGTGGGGTAAGAGTTCAGAGTGATACCCACATTGTGCCTGGCAGAGCACCTCTGGCTATAGTTAATAGATGGAGGGGATGTTGAAGTTTGCTCATGTGGTCACAATCCCAGCCCTTCTCTGTGCCAAGGTGAGCCAGCTGATTCAAAGCCTGGTTTGAGCATGTGATGACTTGCTTCCCACCCACCTAAACATGTATACAATACAGAATACTGACCCTCTCCATAGAGTGTCCTTTGAGCCCCCTGTGAGGTATTTCCCCAGTGTGCAGCTAACTGAGTTTCTATAGTCAGACTAGGTAGGTTCATCAGAACCCAGCCACAACCTACATCTCTCTCAGCTCCATTTCCTATACCCACAACTCCATTCATGTGCAAAGGATCTGCTGTCCATGCTGTGAGCTTCCCATTTTTCAGTGTGAGTTACCTGCTATTCCCTGATTCAGGAAGCTGGATGCATCTCTACCTTACCAAATTGAATCTGGTGCTTTGGTTGGGGGAGGAGAGAGAAGCATTGTGACCTGTTTTTCCCAGTCCATTGGCAGCTCCCTAGCAGTGTGGACTCAAAGCCAGTGGTGACAGTGGAATTCTTTTTTTTTTTTTTAATTTTTTGATAGGCAGAGTGGATAGTGAGAGAGAGAGACAGAGAGAAAGGTCTTCCTTTGCCGTTGGTTCACCCTCCAGTGGCCGCGGCGTCCGGCGCACTGCGGCCAGTGCACCGCACTGATCCGAAGCCAGGAGCTAGGTGCTTATCCTGGTCTCCCATGGGGTGCAGGGCCCAAGGACTTGGGCCATCCTCCACTGCACTCCCAGGTCACAGCAGAGAGCTGGCCTGGATGAGGGGCAACCGGGACAGAATCCGGTGCCCCGACCGGGACTAGAACCCGGTGTGCCGGCACCGCAAGGTGGAGGATTAGCCTATTGAGCCACAGCGCTGGCCAACAGTGGAATTCTTAAACCAAAGCTACATATGGCCAGGGGACCACAGCAGCCACCTCTTACCTTGCCCTGGGAAGATGGCACTTACCAGCTGGAAGTCAGCCATGTATATACAGGAGTCACTGGATGTTTTGTTCATATTCATACCTCCAACACCTAACCCTAAATGTTGGCTCAGTGAAAAATGGGAGAAATACTTTGTAACTATTTAGATTATTAGAATCCTTGCGATATATGTGTGACCTCTGACCTCTTTTCCCTAAAGAATTAATAATCATACCTCAAATTATTTTACTTGAAGAATAATTATAATCATTGCAAATATTCGATGAGTAGAATCATTCATATCAAAGTACTATCAAAGTAAATTCGCTTTCCCATCATATAAAGAATGTTAAGATCTGCCTGCCTGCTGACCCCCTGACTTCTATGTTCTTCCCCAATCCTGGGGTTGCATAAAAAGAGCCAACTCTCAGAAATCTCTTTTTTGTACTGAATTTGATGCTTTATTCTGACTTTCTGGCTGATTTTTGGCCTCCTAAGCAAATTGAGGTTCTTTACCTTACTTGTTCATGTGATATATATGAATCTCTGCTTTACTGTTCCCAAATCTTTTTTTGTCAAAGGCTGGGTTCCTAATCTTCACTAATCATTTGAGCTTCTCCCTTGCCTTCCCAACCACATAAGAGTCACCTAAACTGACCCACTTCTGTTTCCCCCTTCTGCTCACACAGCCCTTCCTGGTCTGAGTACAATACAATCCATTGTTTGGGCTACATGGAATTTTTGTATTCTCTCTCCCCTTTTCATTCTTAGTTGACTCCTTTTAGTATTTGACTCCCTTTCCCATTCAATGAGCCCAATAGCAGAATTCTACCAGACAGATAATTATCAAGCATTTTTCACTTAGAATAGAAGTTTAAGGGAGGTGATGAACCCCATTAACAAGTGACTTTGTATGAATGAAAAGCATTTTTGTGGTGTCCATGCCAATGGTAACAGAGATAACATCCCCATGTTGGCAGAACAGGGAGCTCTCTGCCAACAGAGTCCATGCCTGTCATGTCAAGTACTTAAACTCCAGTTTCTAGCCCAGCACATTTTCTGGCCATAGTAGGTATTCAGTATCTACCTGTTGAATAGGTTTTTAGAAATTGTGTCACATTTGGAGGTTGATGGTTAGTTTTCTACTTAAAGAAACTATGTAAGTTTTCATCAAATTCAGAATATTGTACTTGGTTCCTAAAAATTACCCTGTAGTTAATGCTGATAACATCAAACCCAGTGGTGAAATATTGATGAAAAGTGTACATTTCCTGTGCCTGCAGAGAGTTTATGTTGTCTGTATTGTTCTAACTGACCAAACATTCAGCTGAGAGTTTTCTCATAGTTCAGCATTTTCAATCTCTCCAGAAACTATTGAGATGCCAACAGGTGACCATGATGCTTCATATCCCTTATTCTCTAAAATCATACTAATTTCCCTGAGTACTCAGGTGGCAGCAGCCCTATAATAACTTACAGGCAGTAATTCTGATGGGCCACAGTATGGAGAATGAGGGGCTTCTCTCCCTTTTCCAAGTTAGCTGTTCCCTGTAGAATCAAATACTTGGGATTTTAATGTAAAGTAGGATTTCTCATCCTTAGCACTGTTGATATTTGGGGCTGAATAACTTTCATAGGAGAGGTCCTGTGCACTGCATTGTAGGATGTTTAGCAGTGACTTTACTTACTAAATACCACAACATTGCCCCTTACCCCAGCAAAGACTATGGAAATGACCTCGAAAAATGTCAGATGCCTCCTGTGAGACAAAATAAGTCCCAGTTGAGAACCCACAAACAGAGCTTTGTTGAAAGAAATACTGGCAGGTGATAACCTGGTGATTTCTATCTTTGGCAGAAGCACAGATGTGAGTCTCATGGATGGATGCATACACATTCTTGCACTCCTTCCTAGTGTGAAGCAGTCATTGAGAAGTGAATTTCAGTGTCGTCTTTAGCTTCATTTCTTCTCTCATACTCCATCCTAAGCATTCCTCACAGCAACCTTTCCAACTTGTAATTGCCTTTTCTGCTTTCTGAATTGATAAGGCTGAAATGCTAACTGCAAGCCCCAGAATCTAGAATTGACATCCACCATTCCTTGTGGGTCTACAGTGTGTCAGCCAAAAGTTAATAGGTCCATGATCTCAGTTAATCTTGGCCACCATGGAAGAGTCATTTTCTACCCCTGCAGGAAACAGAAGCACAAATTCACATGGCTAAATAATAGCAAACATGTCTTCTGACTTGGTTAAAATGATATTTTACCCTATTGTTCAAATCCATCAATATCTACTTGAATGTAATCATTATCAGCTTGAAAGTTTACTCATTATCTACTTGAAATTTTGAAGTCTTGGCTTGTGCATACAAATCATGTTAAGAAAATATATGTGCAAAGTCCAGGGCCATGGAATGTCAGACAAAGAGGCTGCTTGACATCACTAAACTGACCACCTTAAGGTCATCATTCTGTCATTCAACAAATACGTATTAATGGCTTCCTCTGTACCATGGTCTCTGTACATCAGTTACAACAGAAAAGTATGCTGCCTTATGGAACTACATTCTAATATGTCAAATATCCAATAAACAAGTAAACAAATAAGATAGTGTGTGTTTAGTCCTGAGAAGGAAATAAACAGTTGAAGGATAAAATTAGTTGAGGGAAGCTTCCTTACATGAAGTGGGCAGGGATGTAGTCTGATTTTGACAGCTCCCCAAACACTGGGCAGGTTGCACTTCCACAGAAATATTAGTTCCTCCTTGAGCACTTGGCATGGTAACTAACTTAGTTTGTTGGAAAGATTGATAATTTTTTTTCTCTTTAGCCTATTGTCTAAAAACCTATAGCAAGTATGTTAATTCCCACTTGCAGCCGCCGCGCAGCAGCTCAATAGGTTAATCGGCGCCGGCACACCAGGTTCTAGTCCCGGTCTGGGTGCCGAATTTTGTCCAGGTTGCTCCTCTTCCAGGCCAGCTCTCTGCTGTGGCCCAGGAGTGCAGTGGAGGATGGCGTAAGTGATTGGGCCCTGCACCCGCATGGGAGACCATGAGAAGCACCTGGTTCCTTGCTTCGATCAGTGCGGTGCGCTGGCCATAGCGGCCACTAGAGGGTGAACCAATGGAAAAGGAAGACCTTTCTCTCTCTCTCTCTCACTGTCCACTCTGCCTGTCAAAAAAAAAAAAAAAATTCCCACTTGCTACTATAATAAGCTACTCCAAACTGAGTGACTTCAAACAATATAAATTAATTAATATTATATTAAGATAATATAAATTATATTATTGTCTAGAGTCAGAAATACTAAGATCAAGGTGTTACATTTCTTTCTTTATAACCAAAGAGACAAATGCCACGTCACTTTAATTCACCAAAACCATCACACAAGTTCTGTGCTTGGCACACAAGTGCACACATTTCTCAAATGATTTTGAAAGACAAAATAACAGTCTGTTATGTGTTTGACTAAGAAGAACGTAATCCCATATATGTTATTTTGTACAGCAGCTTCTGACAGGTTATACACACTGGGCCATTTTTAAAGCATAAGTGGAAAAGGCAAGCTGGAATGTTGGCCCATAATTTGAGTTGGTAGAGAAAGGGCCCTCACCTGGTGTTGTGCCTTTTTCCACACTGAGAATTGACTCTTTCCTGTGTACTGCAAGGCACTGAACATGATAGTTTGTACCTAGAACTCTGATATGCTGCATTTTACATGTTGACATGTTTATAACATCAACAATCTCATGGGAAAGCCCCTGAATGGGTCATTTTATTGTTTCAGCTCACTATTAGAGGAAGAAGGAAGGCAGACGTCGTAGCTTCATTTTTTGTGTTAGCCTTCCCCTGTTGCCCTTCAAGAGATAACTAAGGAAGGGAGGGGTAAAAAATCACAGTTCTTACGAAACCATGCAAGCAGCACATTTATAGGTTCACTTTAGCAAGCTGTATGGCACTTAGGTGATAAAAACAAAATCAGAAAGTAAAGGGCATCTCCAACCCAAAGAATGAATTCTTAGAACTCTTCAGTCCATAGTGCTAAACAACCATGGGAAGGAAAGCTAAACAAACACAGCTCCTATTATCATCAAAGACAAGTCACATGTATTTTATGGAGGTTCCTTACATTGCTTTACATTTTTCTTAATCTTGCCTAATGAATGCATTGTTTGATCAAACACGTTTTACATCTGACCTCCTTCTCTTTTAGAAAATAATATACCTGTTGCTCAAGGTGTTACTGAAAGACTGAGGAAATATGAAGCCAAAGGGAGAAAACGTCTCTTTGGGTGTTGCTTTCAAGCTCTCAGAATCGTAATCCATTTGTCATGTGTTTACTTTGATTCCAGTGGCCAAGGATGTCAATATTCTTTTTGATGAATTAGAAGCTGTCAATAGTCCTTGCAAAGATGACGATTCTCTCCTTCACCCTGGAAACCTGACCAGTACTTCAGATGACGCCAGCAGATTGGAAGCAGGGGGAGAGGTAAGACTGCATGATGTTGTAAAGGATAATCCTTGATCCAGGTGGAAACCCGTGATGCATGCTCTTATGGACTATTTGAAATCATGATCTCATTGAACTGTGGGCCTAAAGAAATTGTGGAGCAGTTTTCATTTTTGTTTCATGGGTTTTGTTGTTGCTTGTTGTATTCTAAATAAATTTTATTAGAAAAAAAACTTGAAGCTTTAAAATAAATTGTATGGTTGGCATAGAAATTCCACTTCTAAAAATACATCCTAAATTATAATCTTGAATAATTATGTAAAGTAATAAACACAAATATGTGATATTTGATAGTATTTTTAAACTTAAGAGGATATGACAGCTTATTGCAAACCTTTAAATTTTTCCTGGAGTTACTTTATATGTATTATATGTTACATAAAGAACTGGAGGAGAGGACCTGGTAGACTCCAATCATGGAGGAAGGATGAGAAAGTAAGGAAGCTGATGGCCTGATTTGTTCAGTTTGTGCTGGATGCCTGTGTTGAAATATTGCACCGTCCCCCATAATGGTACATAAGTATAACATGCTAATCAAACATTTTAAAAAAATAAATGGCAGATTTTTGTACCTTTGGTATCCCGTATGGGTGGGTCTAGCACATTTTGAGGATCCTAGATCTTCCAATGCTGAAAACAAACTTTCTTAAAACTAAAGAATTGTATTTATACAAACGAAGAGTCCTAAACCCACCAATCATTTAAAGTAATCTAAAATCTAGATTTTCTGGTCATTAACCATTCTTTACAAGAATGACTTCTTATAAATCTACCAGCACTTAGAATAGGGACATGAAATGTGTGTGTCTGAAGCCTCTCTGAGTTTCCATTTGCCTTTGTAACTGAAAACTTCATTGCAATTGTAAATAGACCCATCTGTTCATGTGTCATTTTGGAAAAACAAGTATTTTGTTTGGAGCATTCACTGTTGCACAACATTCTGTCTCTGTCTCCATGGAGTTTACTATTTCTTTAATACATGCACTGGATACAGGTGATAGGCACACAAAATCAGAATAGTTTATTGGGTACATACTCCTAATTTTTTTTTTCTAGAGCCAATTAACCATTGGAAGGATGATACCTTTGAGGCATCATTAGATACCAATTAACTGTTGAAATAATGATACCTTTGAAGGGTTGTTGCTTATTTCTAAGCTTCCCAGACTTCTCCCCACAGATACTATAAGCTACTATCCATGTTTTCTTTTTCAAGAAAAAAATTCATCCTGTCATCATCTCTTTGCACAGATTCTTTGATGCTGTAATGTGGCTTGATGAAGGGGCTTTGGCAGGGATCTCATTCAGCAACTAGACTCATTGCTGTAGGTGACAGAGGAGACATCTGAGAGGTTAGGGCTGTGCTGAAGGCAGCGCAGGTGTGCGCAGCACCAACTCTCACTCTCTGATGCCTTGGCTGAAGCCCTGTTTTTAAGGCAGGTATTGATGCGCTAAATCTGCAGAGTAGTTTTCTTGCTTGGCAAATAATAAAGTGTTTTTTCTGGTAGATTACTGAGTGCCACTTCAGGCAAGAAAAAAAAAAAAACATGAAGATTGATCTCTGATTGAAAACCGTTTATGCTAAGACATTGTGCGTGAGACCTTCCATTGATCTTCTGAGAATTTTCTTTTGGTTGAGGTTGCATGCATCATGCTTGTTCAACATGTGATTTCTAGCCATGACCTTGGAGGTCTGGCATGTTTGCCTTCCTCATACTACTGTTTGGAAAATAGTGTATTCTGTGCCTTGGAGAAGACATCGAGCTCCATTTCTACTTGGCTAGGATTACAGAAACCATTTTGAAATCTATTAGTCTGAGAAACCTGGCTCCAGCCTTTTCAGCCTTTACTTGATGGTCTCATCAGTAATGTCCATTATTACCACAAGCTTAAGGAGCCTGGATGAAAAGTAGGCCGGCACCGCAGCTCAATAGGTTAATCCTCCACTATGCGGTGCCGGCACACCGGGTTCTAGTCCCGGTTGGGGCACCAGATTCTGTCCCGGTTGCCCCTCTTCCAGGCCAGCTCTCTGCTGTGGCCCGGGAATGCAGTGGAGGATGGCCCAAGTGCTTGGGCCCTGCACCCCATGGGAGACCAGGAGAAGCACCTGGCTCCTGCCTTCAGATGAGCGCAGTGCGTCAGCCGCAGCAGCCATTGAAGGGTGAACCAACGGCAAAGGAAGACCTTTCTCTCTGTCTCTCTCTCTCTCACTGTCCACTCTGCCTGTCAAAAAAAAAAAAAAAAAGTAGCCCTCTCCTTTTGTTCTTCACTTTTTAAATATGAAATATTGGATTATTGCAAAATAATATATTCTATGTCAATTATGGAGCTTAATAGTAAACTGAACATTTTGAACCACCATTCAACTTATGAATTACAGTGATATTTTTCAAATTTTTCTGACAACCTAATTATAGGTTGCTAACTCTAATTTTTTAAAAAATATTTTATTTATTTGAAAGGCAGGGTAACAGAGGGAAAGTCAGAAGCAGAGAGAAAGATCTTTGATCATCTGATTTACTCCCCAGATGGCTGCTACAGCCAGGGCTGGAACAGGCCAAAGCCAGGAACTCCATTCTGATCTCCCCTGTGGGTGGCAGGGTCCCTTGCATCCTGAGCATCATCTGCTATTCTCCCAAGTATATTAGCAGGGAGCTGGATTGAAAGCAGAGCAAATGTTCTTTAAAAAATGGTATCATGTGGAATAAAGTCTTCTGTGATTTAGTTTTTTCTTTCAATGTTACTTTTAAGATTCATTCTTATAGTCAGTACAACTGTGGTTTATTGTTTTCATTGCTATATAATATTCCAGAGTGGTGCCAATTTTGTAATTTGTTTATTGCCTCTCCATGGGTATTTGAATTAATTTGCATTTTTAAAGATTTCTGCTGTTTTGAGCAGTTCTGCTATGAACAATCGTGTACATAGCTCCTCATTTTCTAATCTAGTCTCTATGGTTGTATGATATGCAAGTTTTCACTTTTATAAGATAATAGCAGTGTATTTCTAGAGTTAGCATATTTTTACTTTAATCCAAACAAGATGAGAATTATTAGTTGCTCCACATCCTTACTAACACTTATTATTTTGGGATGTTTTGCATTTTGCATTTTTTGACCCAATGCTTCGTCCAATTTTTATTTTCTTTTATGTTTTTCATTAATAACAATGATTTTAATGAAGCACCATGGAAAAATTAGTTTTCATTGTTCTTTCACATGACTCACCTGAAGCTGTTTTATGGTTGACTTAAACTTTCTCTTTGTGTGCAGGCAGTGCCAGAAAGAAACAAATCCAATGGACTTTACTTTAGAGATGGAAAAGGTCGAATTGACTACATTCTTGTGTACAGAAAATCCAACCCCCAGACTGAAAAGCGAGAAGTATTTGAAAGAAATATCAGAGCAGAAGGACTACAGATGGAAAAAGAGGTAAATAGATATAAATAAATAAATAGGTAAATATATATAAATATATATATGCATCTGTTTATATCAAGAATCAGTTTTTTAAAGTAAGTGGTTAGTCATTGTGTTAACTGAATGTTTGATCATAGGTTGACAATCTGTGGTGGTTGGGGTATGTTCTAGTAATTATTCTTGCTCAGCTCACCTCGGAGACCATGATACTGCCAAATGAGTTCATGAAAAGTCCAGTTAAATGGATTGTTTCAAGGTGTGAGCATTTACCTGACTTCCTACATCTGTTGCTTCTATGAACTGAAAAGTACTGTTAAATGGGTTAAAGACGACTTTGGGTGAAAGCCGATTACTCTCCTCTGGAGGCCCTTTTGCATTTCAGGAAACACAATGAGCTTTGGCACCCTTGCACACCAGAACAGGCGGTCTGGCTGATTTCACCAAAAACAACTGGAGTATACAAAATGATTCTGCTTTTAAGAGACACTCGGGTTGTTTTGGGCAGATTCTCAAGCTTGGAAGGAACCAGTGCAGTATTTTGCTCTGTACACTTTCTTCACCTTCTCTGCATGGGTAGTTTTAAGGAAGAACTAAGTAAGGAAGGTACAAAAGATCCAGCCAGGCCTGTGATAGTAATCCATAGTGGGATTACTGTGTATCCAGATACATTGTGTGCATGTTTAGAATTTGGCCCTATGAACTGAATTGCGTAACTTCTCAAATTTTCCCTAAGCACTATGCACAGCATTTGGAGTTTACCATGATCAACAAGAAGAAACTTTCGGCAATTACAAATGTTTGCTTCTGATTCTGTGCCTCAAGGCTGAGGAGGTAGATCTTTGAAGTGAGACATCCAGGTTTTTCTTGGGACACTGCAGGTTACAGTTCATGCAACTTATATTTTGCATTAAAATGTCAAATATTAGGGACATGTTATTACCACACTTGTGTTTAGCTTGGGGCACTTCAGATAACTGATATTGTTCCAGGTCTGTTAGTTTGACTTTAACTCTTAAACATGCAGAATACTGAAACAGCATTTTTTTCCTCCAATTCCTCAACAAGAAAGATAGTGAGATGAGGCCTTAAGGGAAATAGGTTCATATTCTCAGGAAAGTGGAACTAAGTTGCTCAAAAGTCTGTCTCAAAAATATGTTCCCCCAGAGCAATAAACAGATTTAAATATAATTTTTCCATCTTTGTAGGGTTCCAGAAAAGCTTTCCACCACCAGTGCATATCCTTGAGATATATCTATCTATCTATATATATATATAGATATAGATATAGATATAGATATCAGTCTTTATTTTTTTACCTTTTATTTAAGATATACAAACATGTCTTTCATATAAACAAATGTAGAGACATAGTGATTCTTCCTACCCCACCTTCCTTCCCACATGTGCTCCCACCCCCTCCTCCTATTCCCATTCTTATTTTTGCTAAGATCTATTGTCAATTAATTTTATACACATAAGATCAACCTACAGTAAGTAAAGACTTCAACAAATAGTATGCAGAAAAAAGTTATTCTTCAACAGTCAAAAAAGGACTGCTCAAATTCATCGCATCTCAAAGTGTCAATTTCACAGCTACAGATTACCTTTTAGGCACTCTGTTAGTTAGCACAGATCAGGGAGAACAGATGGTATTGTCTTTTGGGGGACTGGCTTATTTCACTAAGTATAATGGTTTCTCATTGCATCTATTTTGTTGCAAACACAGGATATCTTTTTTTTTAATACCACTGTGTAGTGTTCCATGGTGTACATGTACCATGATTTCTTTATCCAGTCTTCAGTCGACAGCCATCTGGGTTGATTCCATGTCTTAGCTATTGTTAATTGAGCTGCAATAAACATGGGGTTAACAAATAACTCTTTCATATGCTGATTTTATTTCCCTTGGGTAGATTCCCAGGAGTAGGATGGATGGGGCATATGTAGGTCTGTATTCATATTTCTGAGGTATCTCCATACTATCTCCATTGTGGCTTTACTAGTTTACATTCCCACCAACCGTGGATCAGGGTACATTTTTCCCCACATCCTTGTCAGCATTTGTTTTTTGTTGATTTCTGTATGAAAGCCATTCTAACTGGGGTGAGGTAACTTCATTGTAATTTTGATTTGCATTTCCCTGATGACTAGTGATCCTGAGCATTTTTCTATGTGTCTGTTGGCCACTTAGATTACTTCTTTTGAAAAAATGCCTGTTCAAGTCCTTTTCCCATTTATTAACTGGGTTGTTTGTTGTGTTGTTACTGCATTTCTTGAGCTTAATATATTCTGGATATTAATCCTTTATCAATTGCATAGTTTGCAAAAAATTTCTCTCATTCTGTCAGTTGCTTCTTCACTTTGTTGGGTGTTTCTTTTGCAGTGCAGAAGCTTCTCAATTTGATGAATTTCTATTTCTTAATTTTGGCTTTGATTGCCTGTGCCTATGGGATGTTTTCCAAGAGCTCTTTGCCTATACCAATGTCTTGCATGGTTTCCCCAGTGTTCTCTAATAATTAGATGGTATCAAGTCATAGATTTAGCCTTTGATCCATTTTGATAGGATTTTTTTGTGAGATGGAAGGTAAGGTTCTTGTTTCATATTTCTGTGGGTGGAGATCCAGTTTTCCTGGCACCATTTGTTGAAGAGACTGTCCTTGCTCCAGGTGTGGATTTTATTTCCTTTGTTCAAGAGAAGTTAGTTATAGATGTCTGGATTAAGTTACGGAATTTCTATTCTGTTCCATTGGTCTACCTATTTTCTATCCTTTCACTTTCAGCCTGCAGGTATCTTTGTTGGTGAGATGTGTTTC
The DNA here is from genome assembly GCF_033115175.1 of Lepus europaeus. Taxonomy (NCBI): domain Eukaryota; kingdom Metazoa; phylum Chordata; class Mammalia; order Lagomorpha; family Leporidae; genus Lepus; species Lepus europaeus. The sequence goes on along the minus strand of NC_084836.1, from coordinate 19,833,846 downwards.
TTGTAGGCAGCAAATAGATGGGTCTTATTTTTTAATACATTCAGCCAGTCTATATCTTTTAACTAGAGAGTTGAGGCCATTTATATTCAGGGTACTAGTGATAAATAATGACTTGGCCCTGCCATTTTCCCATAAATATTCATATTGTTTGCTTTGGATTTCCTTTGTACTTTTACTGGGAGATTTTCTGCCTTCACATTCTTTCATAATGATGACTATCTCTGTGTTTCTGTGTGTAGCACATCCTTAAGCATCTTTTGTAAGGCTGGATGAGTGGCAACAAATTTAATTTCTGTTTGTTGTTGAAGGTCTTTATTTCACCTGCATTCATAAATTAGAGCTTTGCAGGTTACAGTATTCTGGGCTTTTTTTTTCCCTTAAGATTTGGATTATATCTCACCATTGCCTCCTAACCTATAGGATTTTTGATGAGAAGTCCACTGTGAGTCTAATTGGAGATCCTCTGAGAGTAATCTGTCATTTCTCTCATGTGCATTTTAGAATCTTTTTCTTTCTGTTTTCCTGTTGAAAGTTTGACTACAGTGTGTCATGGTTAAGATCTTTTCTGGTGTTTATTAGGGGTTCTATGTGCTTTTTGTACTTAGATGTCCCTTTCTTTCTCCAAATTGGAAAATTTTCTGTAATTATTTCAATAAGTAGGCCTTCTAATACATTCTCTTTCCACACCTTCAGGAACTCCTAAGACCTGTATATTGGGTAAAGTATCCCATAAATCTCCAATACTGTTTTTATTTTTCTCTAATTTCTTCTGTTTTGGTCTGACTATAAAATTTTCAGAGATTTTTCATCTAACTTAAATATTCTTTCTTCTGCCTCACCAAGTCAGTTGTTAAGGCTTTCTATCACATTTTTTATTTTATCTGTTATTTTTATTTGATGTATTGAATTCTTCATTTCTTATATTTCTTTTTTATTTCTCTTTTATATTAGTAGGAAAAATTTTCATTTATGTTAGGTATGGGTTTCTTTAATTCATGAATTTGAATAATCCTATGATTGAGTTTTTGAATTCCATTTCTGACATTTCATCAGTCTCTCCTATTTCAAATTCTAGTATTGAAGCGTTGTGTTCCTTTGGGGGAATCAGGTTGTCTTACTTATTCTTATGTCTTAAATTTCTGCATTTATTTTTATCATTTGTGGAGATACTTGTTGCGTTTTTTTCCCCCTCTGATGACTTTTATCTTTGGACTATGCCTCTGTGGCTTTGTGGAATGTCTGCTGTTTCAGTGAATACTCAGTAGTGTGCTGGGTGTGGCCAGGAAGCTCTGTTCAGTGCTCCAGGATGAGGGGAGTGTCCAAGGTGATACCCATGTTGGGTGTAGAAATTTCTTTCTTTTTTAATCACAGTAGAGGTTTAATATGCTATGTTGGCATAATCTCACCCTTTCCACCTCTTCTCCAAGGTGACCAATGACCATGAACTGGCCTCAGTGGGCACAATATCCATCCACGCTGCCACCAGGACTACACAAAGATCCATGCTGTCCTCAGTGTGAGTGTGGATCCTGCAGCAGTGACCCACCCCAGGCAATTAGGGAGCCTAGAGTGTGTGGATCTGCCCACAGTGACTTCCCAGAGACCCAGCTACACCCTGAACCCTCCCGTGCAGCCACAGTGTTTCCACAGTTGCAGCACACAAGTCTCTTACAGTCTCTGGGCGCCAAGAATCCACTCTGCCCTGCCAGTCCACCCATCCACAGAGAGGAAGAGATGCTTGCATAGCCAGCTGCCTGTGTACTCTGCCCTGGTAGCCTAAGCTCCACAACCTGCGATGTGCTGGGAGGCTGGGATCACCCCACAGTCATATATGGGTACCCAGCCCCCTGTCAATCCTCCCAGCCAGACTCGGGCATCTCCTCTTGGCTGGTTGCTGGGCATACAGACACAAGCTGGAGTAGCTGTTATATATGTCCAAAATGGTGCCAGCCCTCTCTCAGCAAGTTGTAGGGTGCTGTGGTTGAGGAGAAATAAATGTGCCCCCTTTTTTCCTGTGGGTTGGCAGATACACTGTCCCCACAGGTCTCTAGGCCTGACTCACTCCAGGCTCTCCTGACTTTACCACAAGTGGCTTGATCTGCTGTGGTCTGGTATACTTCACTCTCCAAAGCTGGTGCTGAGGCTCTCAGCTGCTGGGATCCTGTGTTGTGTCTGTGCTCTTGCTGCACATTCACACACTCTACATAGATCCACAGCATCCCTCTAACTTCCGTGGAGTTTCCACTGCAGTTTTCTCCCTAACTCTTCCCTGAGATTGCGCTCTCTCCACATTTTTTTTTAAAGCTCTCTTCCCCTAGACTAGAACAGTAAGCTCCCTCCATATTCCACCATCTTGGAATCTCCTATATTGGTTTTTAAATACTTATTGAGACATTTGTCTTCCCTCTTTCTTAACACCAACAACACATCAATATTTTATCCCTAAAATCATTTTTATTTGGTTTTACTCCTAAGGGAACGGATTTTTATATGAAGAAATAAAAGATAGGGTTTTCCATGTAATTGGAACTAATATAGCTCTTCCTTTAATCCACTGTGACTTGTGTCAAAATTTTGATTCCTATCAAAACTAGGTAGCTCTGTTCAATCTTAAAAAATTCATAGTTTAAGTTCCATGACTGTATAGGTCTTATCTTATATAAGTCTTTTCAATGTCATCACATGACTTCTCCAAAAACCTGGTAATTGTTGAAATAATGCATATTGCTAAACAGATGACAAGTCTATTGTGTTTGCTAAAGCATAATCTACATTATGATGTTTGGTACAATAATTCTAGTAGGTAGCTGAGGAAGAGTTTGCTGTCTGTTTTACAGCTGTGCTGCACAGGGAGGCATCAACCATGGTATAATGCTGGACTGCTTGTTCAATTTTGCTTGTATGCACAAAAAAGTTTTGTTATTTTTAACAGTTTTAATAGCTAAGTATTTGTATTGGTAAAAATAGCAGTTGGGAAAAAGGTGATGTCATCATATGTTGAAAGCTGCTAAAAACTTATCTAAGTATATCGTACCCACCATTTCCCAAAAATTCTTCTTTGGGCAGCAGCTTCTTTATTCTCCCTTTTCCCTCCTGTCCTCTTCCAAGCGCTCTTTCTGTTCCTGGACCCTGATTCTCCAGCAGCCTGTCACATTACCTGGTTCTGGTCTTGCCCTGCTGCCAGCTGCTTTGCATGGTGGCTCAGTGTGCCTGTAACTCAGCCTTGCAACTGTGCTACATGTTCTTTTGGCCTCAGCCAGCTAAGCAAAAAGACTCTGGGACCTTTGCCTTAGGAGACAAAATAATTTAAAAAAAAAATCCCTTCGTGGAACAAGAAGCAAATTGGTAGCTATGTTGTATTATCATATTTAAAAGCACTGAAAACCCCTTTATGTGAATCAAATTTTTATTCGCAGCTACAGCAGAAACAGCCATTTGAACAGTTATTTCAGCTTCCAGAAGTTACTAACACTTTTTATAGGACATAGAACAAAGACTTAGTTGAAGGTGGAAGAGAAAAAAAGCAAATCCCAGGGAGCTTACTGTGAATCCATGTACATCTGAAATGACTGACACTAAGTACATTGCGTGAGTGATTAGTGTCTTACTTGTTAGCTACATGTCCTGATGTCCACCAGTTATGGAAATTACATTTCACAGGTATTGGTTTATTTATCCAAATGGATAAAGACAGGTTCTATAGTTCAGTTTAATGTAAGGGAGACCTTACCTCTTAATATTGAATTTCAAGAAGTACAGTAAGGATAATCTGTAATTTATGAAGAAGCGAGGATGTAGTCAAATTTACTCTTTCATAAAACCTTTACCCCAGTCAACAGATAAGTGCTTACTTTTGCAGCCTGGGTCTATGATAGGCTGTAGCTCAGCTTTCATAGTAGCCCAGGCAAGGCAATCCACAGCTGAGTTCCATTATAAAGTACCATTAAGTCCAAGTGTTTGGCATCTTATTATTTATTTAAAGTGATTCCTTTATTGGAGGTAGGCTCGTATTAATTCACATTTTCTGTGTTTTATTTCTTTTTTAAATTTTAACTCTGTGTCCCTTATTGATCTTTTCATACCCATTTTGAAGTCATTATTATCAAGAAGATGTTTATGTCCTCCTTTGTATAACTAGTCAAATCATGGGTGGCTTTTGAATTCTTTGTGATGTATGAATGGAAATTGTATTAATGGAGTAGACTTCCTATAGAATTACATGGAACATGGAAGAAGACCCCTATTATTGCAGTCATTTCAAAATAACTATAATTAAATCATACCATCTTGATAGTTAATTCACTCAAAAGATATTTATTGTACACTCACTCTATGCTATGCACTGGTTTAAACACTAGGAACTCAGTGAGAAATAACACAGACAAAAATCTCTGCCTTATTGAAACTTCAGCACAAAATAATTAATTAAATTATTTAAAATATCATTAAGCACTAAGGAGGAAAGGAGAAAGCTGGAAATGTTGAGAGGGTCTTGAAATTTGGCAAAGATAAATCTGTCTTCCAGAGGAAGAGAATGGCAAGTATGAAGGCCCTGAGGCAGGAGCATGCCTGGTGCGCTAGTGGAACAGTGGAAAGGATAGTATGACTGCAGTCAGGTGGGCAGTATGGAGAATGATAAATTACACCAGCCAGACAGTAGAAGTAAAATCACATTGGGTCTTAATAGTTGCTTGGAAATTTTACATGGAAAGCCATTGGAGAATTTAAAAGCTTTTAACTTTATTAGAGATTCAGGGATGGGTGGGGAGACTCCCATCTGCTGGTCCCTTTCCAAATGCTTGCAATGGATGGGGCTGGGCCAAGCTGAAACCAGGAGCCAGGAATTCAATCCAAGTCTCCCACATGGTGGCAGGGAATCAACTACTTGAGCCATCACTGGTGTCCATTGGAGAGTTTTGAGGAGAGTGTGACAAGATCTGGTTTCTTTCTTCAGTTGTCTGGTAAGATTAGACTGATGTGCAGGGGGGTGAAGGGGAGAAGCAGAAAGACTGATTAGAAGACTTTGTAAATAAGAATTCAGGAAAGAGTTGTGGCTTGGTCAAGCACATAACAGAGAAGATATTGAAAAATATAAAAAGTTGGGCTGGCGTTGTGGCTTAGGTTTAAGCCATTGGCTGTGATCCCAACATCCCATGTGGGTACCAATTCATGTTCCGGTAGCTCCACTTCAATCTACCTGCCTGCTAATGGCAAAGAAGTGGGAAATGGCCCAAATGCTTGGGCCCCTTTCACTCATGTGGGAGGCCCAAATGAAGCTGTTGGTTTCTGGCTTTGGCTTGTCCTAGCCCTGACATTTTTGGCCATTGTGGGAGTGAACCAGTGGATGGAAAATCTCTGTGTCTGTCCGTCCCTCTCTGTAACTCTGTCTTACAAATAGATAAATAAATCTGAAAAAAGACAAAGGTAAAACATAGAGCTGATGAGAGTTGCAGACAGATCAAATGAACAGTGTTGAAGAGACACTAGCTATTCATTTGCCACATGCCATTTCCTTATTTGAAAGGAGCTGCTATTTACTGGGATGTGGAGAAGAGTGAGTCTCAGTGTAGCTTTATTAAATTTGAGGTATCTAAAAAGAGATATTGCATATAGAAGGATGGAAGAGTCAAGATTTGGAGAGAGATCTGGGCTTGAGATTTATTTGGATGCAATTTCCAAAAGAATGGCTACAAATAGAAATGAGAAGGGGTCCAATTATTGAATTGTGGGACACATTAGTATAACCAATTTGGAGGAAATAGAGGTGACAGCAGAAGTGAGTAAGGCGCCACTAAGGAACTAAAATGAAAATGTAGAGGATCTGGTGCCTGGAAGAAGGTATTTCACAAGGGAGGGAGTGATCTGTCAAATGCTGCTGTTGGGAGCAAGATCAAGACCCAAATGTTAATCATTGAGTTTAGCAATATATAGGGTTTGGGTGATCTGGGCAAGGGAAAGTTCAGTGGGGGGATGGAAATGTAAGTATGATTAAAGTGTTCCAGAAAGAATTGGAGGATTGTTAGGAAACTGGCACAATTTTAGCCAGGTGGCTGCATGGCCCAGCTACCTGAGCCAGGCTCCATCCCCATCCTAATGGGATTCGCTGCTCCTGCTTCCCTGCCCGCCTCGGGCGAAGTTTTAAAAGGGCCTGTTCCTGAACATGTGCTCTCTTGGCCGTTCTCTCCTGTGCTCTCTTGGTTCTTCTCTCTTGGTCCTTCTCTCCTGCGCTCTCTTGGTTGCTCTCTCTAGCCTCCTCCTCTGGTCTCTTGGCTCTCTCTCTCAGCTCCTCTCATCTCTCTTCTCTCCTTGCAGCTCCTCTCCTCTCTGTTTCTCTCTTATACTCTGTTTCTCTCTCTTTCCCTTTGCCGCCCCTTCACTCCGGTCTGTTGGGTGTTCCCCAATTAACCCTTTCCCTTACTCCGGTGTTCGGTGTGTTTTGTGACAGCTAACATTAATATATAACATTGGTGCCGTGACTCAGATAGCCTCACATTGGGAATCCAGCGTCCCCCAGTGCTCTGGGATCCTGGATTTCTGTCAGTTGCAAAACACACCCCCGGAACTCCTTCCACGCCACCAAACGCTCTACGATCTCCATCCACACATCGGCCTTACAAATTCTGAGGTAAGACGCGGAACGAAAATTCCTCACGGTGACTGCTATTTGAGTGGTGGTCCACTGTCGTATACTCACCTGACTCTCATAAAGGTCGTAGCACTGGACTTTAGCCACCACTCCTACTTCTCCTACTTAAGGCCTTTGGCCTCTACGGACACTGTGTCCGGGCAACAGTGGGTGCAAGTGACAACTCCATCTGTTCCTCTTTTTACAGGCTAGGCCCTGGGCTCCAGTGGGCGCTTGGGTGACAACCCCGCCTTCTGTTCCCATATTCTCTCATTAGTCAGATAACTGGGATGCAAGGACACTTGCAATCCATGGATCTGACTCCACAGGTCACAATAGGAACTTTTCTCTAACCGCCTTCCGTCTGATGGTCCCTCTCAAATGGGCCCCAGCCCTCAAACAGCGACACCTAATCTTTCTCTGTAACCAGGTGTTGCCCAAGTATGACCTTGACGGTCAACTGGGATGGCCCCTCACAGTACCTTTGACCCTGATATCATTCATGACCTTTATCACTTCCGTGAGCATTTGGGAAAATGGAAGGAGATTCCATACATTCAAGCCTTTTCCTATCTTCGAACTAAACCTTCCCTGTGTACTTCTTGCTCTTCCGCTCAGGTCCTTCTGGTCTCCAAGACTCCCACTAGGGGTCAGAGGCCTGGACAGAAAACCTCGTTTTCTACCTCTAACCTTGGTACCGCCAATACCACAGCCTCCTTTGATCCTGCAGATGAATCTCCCCCTTATTGCTCCAATCTACAGGCACCAGCTCAGCCACCTCCTGAGGCCTCGTCAGCTGAAGTTCTGGCGCCATTATCTCCCACGTGGCAGCCATGGAATCCACCTGGCTGCGTGGTCACCTCCCCCTCCTGCCGAATTCCAGGGGGCGGTGTCAACCTCTTCTGTCCTATCTCAAGCCCCTTGCTCATCTATTCTTCAAAAGCATCCTCTGCCCTTGTGTACCCTAGCTTCTACCCCCTCTCTCACTGTATCTCCCCCTCCCACCTAGGAATTCGGACTTTATCTTAGAACCAGTCCTGGCCCAAAGTCTACTATTTCTGTCTTACTGGTTTGGGAATGGCGGTCTCCATGGTCTCCAACTGGTCTTTTGTCCCTCTCTTGTCCAGGTCTTACCATAAGAATAGCAAGGGAATGGTAGACCCATCCTTTTGGGCTCCCTGCTTATTGAGAAAAAAAAAAAATTAGGTATCCCACCCTTCTGGTGGCTCTTTGTTTTATCATGAGCAAGACAGATAGGAAAATTGGGTTTCCTGCATGGACCTGGCCCACTGTAACTAATTTTTCTTTGAATCTAGGAAGATCACTGCCTTTAAAAATATTGCTTTGTAACTTGCTGAACTTATTTTGCAATTTATTTTAACAGGTTTCCGGGTAATCAGTACTCAATGAAACAGCAATGGGTAATTAGTACTTGTCTTAGATGAATGCAATTTTAATTTTAATTAAATTCAGATAGAAATATATCAGCATCCTAAGTTATTTAGGTGTAACTGCTAATTTAAATTGGGTAAAGGCAAATGAAGTAAATACATCTAAATGTAAACTTTTGTATACTTGACATGTTATATTCTATAAAAAAACTATTTCAGTTAGTTTATAAACTGTCTATAAAAATAGTTCAACATTGCTTGGAATAACGCAGGCTGAAATTTGTGTTACCTTATTTAAAAATGTTATCTTAGGCCGGCGCCGCGGCTCACTAGGCTAATCCTCCGCCTTGCGGCACCGGCACACTGGGTTCTAGTCCCGGTCGGGGCACCGATCCTCCAGGCCCCTCTTCCAGGCCAGCTCTCTGCTGTGGCCAGGGAGTGCAGTGGAGGATGGCCCAAGTGCTTGGGCCCTGCACCCCAGGGGAGACCAGGATAAGCACCTGGCTCCTGCCATCGGATCAGCGCGGTGCGCCGGCCGCAGCGCGCCTACCGCGGCGGCCATTGGAGGGTGAACCAACGGCAAAAGGAAGACCTTTCTCTCTGTCTCTCTCTCACTGTCCACTCTGCCTGTCAAAAATTTAAAAAAAAATGTTATTTTAATCTGAAGATTTTTAACAGGTTATTTCAAAATGTAAATCAAGAACATTGGCAGATGGAAAACACAACAAGTATACTCATCTATTCCTCTTTACTATTAAATTAAAATCTGATTCTCTGTTAAAGCAATGAGTTAAAGTAATATATTATGTTCTCTTGATGTCTCTGTTAAATTCTAATTGTTTAAAAACAACTGAGTTTTTATTAAGAGCTATGGGTTATTTAAATATGTGCTTATTTTCAAATATTTAAATAATCACCTTGTAACTGATCAAATTTGGTCTATATTATGTCATAATATTAAGGAAACCTATTTCAACCAGACATTAAGGATTTTGAGCCTTCTTGGCATTCTTGACAGGCATTCAAAAATAAAAGTTTCAAAGAATTTGGACTCTGAAATTTCCAGTAAATTTTGGACTTTGGTTTTTCCAGTTCAGGCCCAACTGAAAAAATCGAAGGATATATGTCTCTCATCTTGTAGAGACACCAGCTAATCAGGCTATTTGGACTATATTAGTACTGTCAAGATGTGAAGTGGTGCTGAATTTTAAGTTTCTATAATATAAAAAAATCTAATGATAATATGAAATGCTATTGGTAGAAATGTCTGAGAATTAAAAGGTCTAATGATCTTGTGTTACTAGACATGATGGTCCTCTTAATGAGAAATCCCAAGAGGCCTAAAGAGTTAAATGCTTTGTAAAATCCTACAGGTGCTTTCAAAAATACTGTGTGCAGTAAGTAAATGCCTCTTGTTGGTTAATGAGTTTATAATTTTAAACGTGGCAACTGTCTTTTGTCATCCATAGTTTTATATATCAAGATTTGTTGCTCATAAAACTAAAGCATTGCAGGTTCTGTGTTTAGCTGTCCTCCTATAGGTCCTGATGGAATTTTTCCAGCCACTTCTATTGTATTCAATACTTTGGGACGGCTCTGTAAACTGAAGCCAATAATGTATTAAAGGTACCAACTGAGAGAAAGTATGGTTAACTGAGGTTACTAAAAACAAAAAGTAATTCAAATCAATTGGTACTTTACAAACAGGAGTTAGATTTTTTTTAAAAGCTATTAAAACTGCTATATTAGTCTATGATGTTATGTTATATGTGTATACATATTGTATGTCTACATGGGAAAATTTATTAAGAGTTTTATTTTAATTGACTTATAGATAAAAGATTGCCCATAAATTTAAACAGCTAAAATTAATCAAAGATACATTTTGATTCGTGTGACCTGAATCTGTGTATAATATGTTTTAAACTTGTTGGTAGAAAGAAACTAAAAACATTCTATATGCTTGTGCTTAAATTTGCTGGTTAAACAAGCTACACCATGTTAGACACTTAAGAGATGTTTCCAAATACATGCATTCTTAAAATTTATGGAAGGCATTGGACCTTCTGGTAAATGTTTTCTTAAGTTGTTTGCTAAGTTTTCATTTGATATTGCTATTGTCAGTAAGCAATCTGGGACTGGCACCCCCATTTCTCTAGTATAAGCCCGACTTGTTCTCTCATTTCTCTATTCTCTTTGAGGTAGGAAACTAATTCTATTATGAAGGAATCTCCAAGATGCAACATTTGATTTTTAGTTCTTATAAAAGGGATGGCTAACATTTTCTGTAATAATGGTATAGCCAAAATGAAAGCTTAAATTATAATTTCATAGCTAGATTTACTTCGCCATCAGCAAAGTAAACAGGAAAGACCTCCCTTTCAGACCAAAGGAAAAGTAAGTTTGAAAATAAGGACATAGCTTTCCTCATGGGCATTGTCTACCTTAGAAAAACTACTACAGAACATGCCTGTAACTATCGGCTTCTAGTTTAGGCCACAAAGATTCGAGGTGGGACTTGAGCACCCCTTGACTTGCATCCTGTGGTCTGCTTTAACAAAAACCAAGAGGAAGAAAAAGCTAGGCATCAGAAGCTGTGTAGAGATGGGTGGCAGGCCTATTAATGGCTGTTCTGTACAGTAATCTGCCCTCAAGGAGACCCAACAGGCCAGTCTACTGCAGTGGCTTTCAAGGTGTTAAGCCTGGGCGTCAGCAGAAGTCAGCTTGTGAAGAGCCCTGACAGCTCTGCCAAGAGTTGGATCCCTGGAAATGGACCTACCCTGGAGTTGAAGGATGCCCAGGCCAGAGCCACAGATCTTATTGGCTCTAAGCTGAAAAGCCCTTCACTCAGCCCAGCTTCCAAAGTGACCACTGCAGCTGAGGGGATGGCCAAGTAGGGTCAGCAACATTGCAGGCAGAACTGTAAATTTCCTGTTAGAGTTGCCACCTGCCTTTACCTGGCCAGTTCTCCTCCCAGACCAGCTAGGTAATGGAAGTCAACAGGGTGCCTTCCCTAAGGAGGTTCCCACCTCCCTTAGGATGTACCCTATGAAGAGATAGATAGGTCTGGGCCTCTTAACTTACAAGGCCTAAAGCCCACCAGATTATTATCAAGCCCCTTCCATCAGGTTCTATTTGCCTCTCAATCAGAAAACTTATTTGTAGCTTAGACAGCACCTTTCTTAGCTCCTCTAATAATGATTCTGTCCTTTGTTCTAGACCCTGTCTAGCACACTTGGGCCTCATTCCTTTGTAATCATAACCTCTACTGTACCACCCCAACCTGTGTGTACTGATGGTCCTCTCCCTCACTTAATGTTGTATGATTATTCAGAGTTTCTCTACAGACAAAAGATGAGTGGCTTTTAAAGAATGGTAAATATAAGTATTTCTTTCAAGGAGCTTTATTATAAGGAAAGGACAGAAATGATGTTTTTTTTTTTTTTTTGAAAGGCAGAGTTGGAGAAAGTGAGCGAGAGAGAGAGAGAGATCTTCTGTATTCTGGTTCACTCCACAAATGGCTGCCATGGCCAGGGTTGGACCAGTCTGAAGCCAGGAGCTTCATCTGAGTTCATCTGAGTTCAGGGGTCGAAGCACTTGGGCTATCCTCTGCTACTTCCCCAGGTGCATTAGCAGGGAGCTGGATTGGAATTGGAGCAGCCTGGGCTTGAACCAGTGCCTGTATGGAGTGCCACTAGTGCTGCAGGCTGGGGCTTTAACCTTTTGAGCCACAGTACTGGCCCTGAGAAATTATCTCTTAACTAGAGAAAAAAAGGATCAAAAAAGAGGTCCTTTTATTTAAGAAGGAGAAATAGCTTCCTGTTTTCATGCTAATAGATATGATCCCTTTGAAAGTGGAAGTTGATGTTGGGAAAGGAGAGAAGACTTTGGAACAGTGTCCTCGAAGCAGAAAAAGAATGACCACAAGTTCCTCTCCTTGCAGGGATCCATCCACCTTCACCTATGCCTATAGATGCTGCCTCCCCCTAGCACTAAGGATACATCTAGCTGAGTGCACATAATCCAATTCCTTCAGTTGTATTCACATACATTGCCTCCCAGAGAGGTAAGCTTTAAAAACTGAAATAACAGGGCTATTGTGTCATAGGGGTTGAGCCATCTTCTGCAATGCCAGCATCCCAGGTGGGCACTAGTTCCATTCCCTGCTGCTACACTTCTGATCCAGCTCCCTGCGAATGCACCTGGGAAAACAGCAGGGGATGCCCCAAGTACTTGGGCCCCTGCACCCATGTAGGAAACCCGGAAGAATCTTCTTGCTACAGATTGGCCAAGCTCCAGCCATTGCGGCCATTTGGGGAGTGAACCAGCAGATAGAAGATATTTCTCTCTCTCTTGCTCTCACTCTCTAACTCTGCATTCCAAATAAATCTTTTAAACCTGGGCTAAAAACTGAAACATATAAAATAATGCAGTTTTGTCAAAAACAGTTTCTGTTTTCAGTCATCTCAGAAGAATTGAAAAATGTACCTAGTAAACACATACACACTCCTGGTTGGGTATCTTGGACATTTTTTTGTGATAGTGACAAAAATACTACTATTAAACTTCTCTCACATTCATTATTCACTTAATGTTATCATTCTCATTTATTTTACATATGAGATAATTGAGGCAAAATAGTACTTATAGCTTGCCCTAAGTGACATGACTTGTAAGAGATAAAGACAAGATTAACACCTAAGTGTATTTACTCCATATCCTTATATTGTGTTGATTCCTGATACAAATCCAAGGGTTAATGAGGTTAGGAGACAGGCTGAGAATACAGAGTTAGAAAAAGGAAAAAGGAGGCCAGCGCCGTGGCTCAACAGGCTAATCCTCCGCCTTGCGGCGCCGGCACACCGGGTTCTAGTCCCGGTCGGGGCACCGATCCTGTCCCGGTTGCCCCTCTTCCAGGCCAGCTCTCTGCTGTGGCCAGGGAGTGCAGTGGAGGATAGCCCAAGTGTTTGGGCTCTGCACCCCATGGGAGACCAGGATAAGCACCTGGCTCCTGCCATCGGAACAGCGCGGTGCGCCGGCCGCAGCGCGCCAACCGCGGTGGCCATTGGAGGGTGAACCAACGGCAAAAAGGAAGACCTTTCTCTCTGTCTCTCTCTCTCTCACTGTCCACTCTGCCTGTCAAAAAAAAAAAAAAAAAAAAAAAGGAAAAAGGAAAGGAAACCGGAAAATTGAGGTGAATAATGAAGTTTAGTCCTGCCCAGATTGTAGTTCTTGGGCATTGTAGCCTCCGATTGTCATGGATTTGAATCTCGGCATGACCACCTACAAATTGAGAGGTCTTAGTCAATGTGTTAGACTCTTCTGCATCTTAGTGTTCTCATTTATAAAAACTATACGAGAAATAGAGAGAACTCCCATCTTCTGGTGCATTCCCCAAATGCTCACAGTGGCTGGACCGGGACCAGGTTTAAGCTGGAAGCCAAGAACTCAATCCATTCTGTGCCCACACGAGCGGCACAGACTCACCTACTTTGGCCATCATCACTGCCTCCCAAGCTGTATATTAGCAGAATGCTGGAATGGCATCAGAGATAGGATCTGAACTCTGGCACTCTGATATGGAATGTGAGTGTCCCAAGTAGTGTCTAATCTACGTGACCTGCTCCTCCATATTTTCAATAATGAGGTTATTATTTGAGTTGTTGTGAGCATTAAATGAGCTTATATATTTGAATATATACATGCTAGTATAAATTTTTGCTCTATCATTTATTTTTACTTTTTATTTCACAGCATATTTTGTTTTTACTGTATTTGCTTGATTACCTTTGTGGCAAGTGGTTTGATTTTCCATTCATAACTATGATATAAAATTTTTTGTAAAATATATTTAATGAAATATATGAAATTAAAAATCTAGTAGCTAATGTACAAAATTGGCAAAAACAACTTTGTGGAAGTGGCACAAGAATGATTACAGTCTATGTTACTTGGCTAGGGCTCATCACAGACAGACCCTGCAGCAGGCCTCTTGGTGCTGTTGTGTAGTCCCTTCCCCTTGAGTACAGGTGGGACCCACTTTTTCTTTTCTACCAATAGAATATGGTACAGAAGTTGCCATAATAGAATATGACAAATGTAATCGAATGTCATTCCTATGGTTATACTGACTAGTACTGTTCCAGCAGACTGGAGTAAGAGAGATTCCCCCTTTCTGGCTTTGAAGAAATAAGCTACCTTGTGTGACACAGTCTATGGTGAAGAGCGTGTATCCAGGAGAGGGCTGCCTTAGGGAGCTGATAGCCAGCAATAAACAGGGACCTCGGTCCTTACAACCTCAAGGGATGTATTCTGCCAATGACCACGGGATCTTAGAACGAGGTCATTAGTCAGCCGAGCCTCTTTTGAGACTGTAGAACTGGCTAAGATCAAGGTTGCAGCCTGGTGTGACCCTGAATCAAAGGACACGGCTATGCTGAGCCTGACTTCTGACTTACAGAAGCTGTGAGATAAGTAATGTGTGTTGCTTTAAGCTACTCGGCTTATGGTAATTTCTTATGAAGCAGTAGATAATGAATATAGTGATTAAGAGTCTGGCCTCAGCCTGAGTGCTAAGCTGTGTGCTCTGGGGAATGTTAGCTCATCCTCAAAATAAAGCTAGTAATGGGATCCATCTCATGGGTTATTATAATTAAATGAGATAATTTATATTGTGTAACTCTATATCTGTCAGATGGTAAACATTTAGTAGATATTATCATTGTTGTAGATATAATGACTAAATATAGTATATAAATACCTTGACTTTTTTTTTTTTTTTTTGATAGGCAGAGTGGACAGTGAAAGAGAGACACAGAGAGAAAGGTCTTCCTTTGCCGTTGGTTCACCCGCCAATGGCTGCCGCAGCCGGCGCACTGCTGCCAGCGCACCGTGCTGATCCAAAGCCAGGAGCTAGGTGCTTCTCCTGGTCTCCCATGGGGTGCAGGGCCCAAGCACTTGGGCCATCCTCCACTACACTCCTGGGCCATAGCAGAGAGCTGGACTAGAAGAGGGGCAACCGGGACAGAATCCAGCGCCCCGACCAGGGCTAGAACCTGGTGTGCCGGCGCCGCAAGGCGGAGGATTAGCCTGTTGAGCCACAGCGCCGGCTTACCTTGACTTTTTTATTTTTAAAAGTTTTCTTGTTTTTTTTTTTTTTCTTTCTTTCTTTGTAATAATCGGTGAACTCTCTACCTGGTGTAGGGTTAATCTTATGAGTATAAAAATTAACTGAAAATTGATCTCTAAAAATTAAGAATGAGAAAGGAAGAGGGGGGGAGGAAGAAATGCAGGAGTATGGGTGGGAGAGAGGTAGGGGTTGGGGAAGAAGCATCATGTTCCCAAATCTGTATATATTAAATGCATGAAGCTGTATTCCTTAAACAAAATTTAAAAAGTTTTCAAGGCAAACTTTAATAAACTTTTTGAACAGATTATAAAGACTCTAAGCTGTAACCATTAGGAATAGAAATACCAGCTGACCATCTGTGACTACTGTATATGCACTTATGAGCATCATAATTATCTATAACTCTGAATATACTAGGTAACAAGTTGAGCATGAGTCTGCTCCAAGAGGATCTAGTTTTGGATTAATCAGGGAATAAAATTATAAATCATCTCAGAGCTCAAAACTAAACTTGATTGTCCAGCGTAGTCTTGCTTTACCCCTACTCAAGGGAAACCCTCACAAAGATTTTCCCCATTTAGAGTGAAAATCTCACCCAGGTTGTTCTCTGCCTCCACAGGCATCCAATTTATTTCTTCCCTTTCCATCTTCATCTCTGTTTATGTTTTGCAACCACATCCAGCTTCTCTTCTCTCAGAATTCAGGCCTTTGAGGATGTGAGTGGAGAAGCACCAGAGACCCTTCTCTTCCTGAATAATTAAAACCGTAATTGTGAGTGTCCAAAATAAATGAGTGTGAAGACAGCCTGACCTACCAAAATGCCTGTCTTCTAGGATTTTCTGGTCTCAAAGCAATTCAAGATTTACTACACTCAGCAATGTCTACTTTTATGTATGTTACATATATTTATGAGATGTATGCAATTTTTCATGGAAATATGTATTATGAAAATATTATACATGAATTTCAAAATTTGCAAGAAAACCTTTTAATTTAATTTTTCTGTGAACTTTTGGTTGTATCCTCTTATTAAAGTTGGGAAGAAAAGAAAGAAGAATTAAGGACTGTTATATTCAAAGCCTTTAGAAAACAGTCTCTTTTGAAGCTCTTAGCCATGGATAGTCTTAGTGTAGCTTTTACCAATATTAATCTGCACTTACAGTAATTTTTTTTTGTTAACTGGCATCTTAGGTTAGATTCCTAAGCAGAAGAAGGGCCTGAGTTGAGGAGTCCTGCTGACGTTGTTGACTGGGTGGTAATCTTAGGAGAAAGGGTAGAAAGGAGAGATAGGCTAAGCCAAGAATGTGGCCTCAGCTGGAGACTAACTTCCACCTGATCCAACAGGGATATGTAGAGCAGAAAGCACAGCAGAAAGCTGGTTCACTTTTAAGGCCACAGTCCTCCTCCAGCTTTGGCTGAGGTCTGTGGATGTGGTGAGGGGTGAGCACTGCACCTGTTTGGAGGTCATTCTCCAGCACTCAGGACAGATCAACTTGGTGCTGGGCACCATCAGCATTCGTGACCACTGGCTTGAATTAGTTGCAGACAGGCTGCCACATGTGCAATAGTCAGACAGTTACTTTGAAGTCCCAGCCATCCGAATTCATGGGAGTCATTAATGGGTGTGAAGAAAGAGAGAACAAGTACAGGCAGACATGTATTCTATTTTAATTTCCCAGGTTTTTCCTCAGGTTTAGGCGACTACATCTTAAAGGCAAAGATTCTATGTGTCTGATGTAATCACTGTAGCGGCAGACTATGTGTTACTGATTTTTACATCCCAAAGACTTACTCAGTGCTTAGCTCATAGAACTGCAAGTTTCTACAAAAATTATGGGTAGCTGATTTCCCTAGCTGTGTCTAGGTAACACAAGTCAATTCAACTCTATAGAGTTTCTCAACAATTGCACGATTGATATTTAGGATTGGACAGTTTTTTCTAAGGGGCTGCCCTATGCATTATAGGATGTTTAGCGACCTCCCTGGTCTCTACCCACCAGATTCCAGTAGCATCCCCTTCATGT
This sequence comes from Lepus europaeus, assembly GCF_033115175.1. NCBI lineage: Eukaryota > Metazoa > Chordata > Mammalia > Lagomorpha > Leporidae > Lepus > Lepus europaeus. The sequence continues at coordinate 19,816,677 of NC_084836.1, read as the reverse complement.
TTTAACCAAAAATGTCTCCAATCATTGTCAAATGTCGTTAGGAGGAGGGAGTGCCATAGTCCCTGGTTGAGAATCACTGGGTTAGATTCTTGATCTACCATTCTCCAACATTATATTGCAGTGTCCCTGAGATACCTAGAGGAATTAAAGGCAGCTACTCCTTTCCTTAATTCCTGTGGGCCACCAAATTTAATTATTCATAACATCAAAGACTCAGAAGTCTGTCTTTGCATATTTGAGAGGAAGAATAGGGTAAGACTGACTTCTCAAGCCAGACAACTAGGATTCATATCTACTTAACTTTTCATAGCGTCCTAAGTAACTGACTACGTGAGGTTTTTAATCTCTCTTTCACTCATTTTCACTATTAAATGGCAGATCATTCCTGCTTCATGGGGTTAAAGTGTCTTGCATATATTAAGTGCTCAGTAAATGGCTGCTGTTGGTACTGATAAAGAAGGGGGAAGCTTCCATCTCTGATCATTCTGTTTCTCAATCTCATGCATCTAACTCTGGTGCCTCTAGGACAGAGGGTCCCTAGCCTCTGTTCAGAAAAAGCTGAAGGCATCTAGTACTTGATATAAGATATCAGTGGAGAAGTCCAGCCTCATCACTGGAACTCAGTTTACCTACCACTGATCCATGTCAGTCCGTAGGATCAGGGCCTTATCCTCACTGGTCCATCTTCTTGAAGCAGTTTTATTAAATTGATGATGGTAGAGGGATGGTGAGAGGGGTGCTCTACCTCTCAGTCTCAGTCTTCTGAGATCACCTGATCAAATTGATCATTATCACCTCAACTACTTTTGCTTATTTAGGAAGATAAAGTCTAATGAAAACACTTCTGTTGTCAGGTCAAGATGACTGGGACAAAATCATTGTGATCTGATTTACTGAAAAAATTATTCTAAATCAATATATTTTATATGATTACTCATGTGTATTCCTTCACTCAAGACTATTTAAAAAGAAAAATACATAATACATGGCACAACTGAAGAATTGAAGTCATAATATGAAGTATTGTTATTCTCCTCCTTCAAAGAGAAACTTAACTAATCTGAAAGATCTTTTCAGCAGTCTAAAGTGAACTTTCCCAGCATGAAGCACATTTTTGCACTGTTATCATTATGTGCCAAATGTGGGCATCATATTCTATCTATGAAAGGAACGCAAGTCATTTCTTTCTTTTTTTCCTGTAGATATTTTTTTTTTGACAGGCAGAGTGGACAGTGAGAGAGAGAGAGACAGAGAGAAAGGTCTTCCTTTTTGCCGTTGGTTCACCCTCCAGTGGCCGCCGCGGTTGGCGCACTGCGGCCGGCGCACCGCGCTGATCCGAAGGCAGGAGTCAGGTGCTTCTCCTGGTCTCCCATGGGGTGCAGGGCCCAAGCACTTGGGCCATCCTCCACTGAACTCTTATGAACTTATCTTTTTATTCCATTTTCCCATAAATTTAAAAATAAGATTTAATTTGTTTGAAAGGGATAAAGAGACAGGGAGGGAAAAAGAAAGAGAGAGGAAGATAAAAAGAGAAAGAGAGGGAGAAAGAGATTGGTTTCTCCCATCTGCTGATAATACTTCCCAATTGCTTGCAATAGCCAGGGCTGGGTCAAGCCTAAGCCAAGAGCCAGAAACTCAATCTACATCTCCCACTTGGATGGCAGGGATCCGAATACTTCAGCCATCACCTGCTATCTCACAAGATTTCCTGCAGTAGCAGGAAGCTGGAATCAAGAGTGGAGCCAGGATTCAAACCCAGCCACTCTCATATAGGATGCCACTGTCCCAAGTGGTGTCTTAACTGCTGTGCTGGACACCTACCCCATTCTTGTTTTTTCTACATGTTGTAATAAATTGCTGAAAAGTATATACCAAAAATATGGCACTAGTTATTCATTAATTACAGAATGACTTAAAAGCTTTGGAGCAGTCAAGAGAATTGTATATCCATGATCTACAGCTTGTGATCCTTACTAATAAAATTTTGAGAAAGGTGAATTGTAAACTAAAGTTTGTTAATCAGCCCTGATATAACGTAGTTGTAAAAGTGATATACAACGCTGTCTCTTGAGGCAGGTGCCAAGGCTTACCTCACTCACTCTTGTGTTTTAGGACTATTAAAAGCAGTCAGTGCTAACTAATGACTCCAGTTCTGGATGGAGCCATTCATTTATTCACCAAATATCTGATGTCTGCTCTGAGCTCAGTAAATAAATATGTCAGTTGTGATGAATGCTGTGGAGAAATAGACCAGAACACTAGGAAGGAATCGGCATTTAATTTGGGGAGTTCAAGGAAGGTTTCTGTGGTTATGGGTGAACAAAGCACAGAGAAAAGTGGGAGATTTAAGGCATAACCTCACCGTTGGGATTACTTTTGCTTTACGTTTCAGCTTTAATAGATTGAGATGTGTGTTGAAAGTGTGTCATTGTAAAAAATAAAAGAAAAATAAGAATGAGGGACGGCAGGGTTGGAAGCTTCATTATGCTCTTATGAATGAAGTTTGTTCCCTTTGTATAAATAAAAACTGTAAAAAAAAAAACCCACAAGCTTCTTGAGTAGAAAATAATGATGATAATCAAACTATCTTATAGGTAATCTTTAGTAACAAGCTATACATTGATTTCAGTTTGAAAGCCATTTTTACTGGGGTGAGGTGGAACTCATTGTGGTTTTAATTTGCATTTCCCTGATACCAAGTGATACTGAGCATTTTTTCATGTGTAGGCCATTTGAATTTCCTCTTTTGAAAAATGCCTATTCAATTCCTTTGCCCATTTCTTAACTGGATTGTTTGTTTTTGTTGCTGTTGTTGAATGTCTGGAGCTCTTTATAGATTCTGGATATTAATCCTTTATCAGTTCCTTTTCTAGCTATTTGAAAGGTAGAGTTACAGACAGAAGGAGAGACAGAATGGTCTTCCACTTGCTGGTTCACTCCACAGATGGTCTCAATGGCTGGAGCTGAGCCAGTCAAAGCCAAGAGCCAGGAGCTTCTTTTGGGTCTGCCACATGGGTGCAGGGGCCAAGCAGTTGGGCCATCTTCTAGTGCTTTCACCAACTATAGCAAAGAACTGGATTAGAAGAGGAGCAGCCAGGACATGAATTAGTGACCATATGGGATGCCAGTGTCACAGGAGGAAGCTTAGCCTACTACACCACAGTGCTGGCCCCGGTTTATCAGTCCACGATTTGCAAATATTTTCTCCTATTATTTCAGTTGCCTCTTCACTTTACTGAGTGCTACTTTTGCAGTACAGAAGCTTCTCAGATTGATTTAATCCCATTTGTCAATTTTGGCTTTGATTGTTTGTGCTTCTGGAGTCTTTTCCAAGAAGTCTTTGCCTATTCCAATGTCTTGCAGAGTTTCCCCAGTGCTCTGAAATAATTTGATGGTATTGGATCATAGATTTAGGTTTTTGATCCATTTGTGTGGATTTTTGTGTAAGGTGTAAGATAGCAGTCTTGTTTTATACTTCTCTGTGTGGAGATCCAGTTTCCCCATCACCATTTATTGAAGAAACTGTCCTTGCTCCAGTGACTTATTTTAGCTCCATTCTGGAGTTCCTACTCTGTTCCATCAGTCTACACCTCTTTTTTTTGCCAGTAACAGGATGTTTTGATTATAATTGCTCTGTAGTGTGTTTTGAAATCTGGTACTGTGATGGCTTCAGCTTTGTTTTTGTTGTAAAAGATTGCTTTAGCTATTCCAGGTCTCTTGTGTTTCCATATGAATTTCAGCATAGTTTTTTCTAGATCTGAGGTGAATGTCATTGGTATTTTGATTGGGATACTTTGATTGTGTAAATGGCTTATTGTATGGACATTTTGATGATATTGATTCTTCCAATCCATGAACATGGAGGGTTTTTCCATTTTTTACGTGTCATCTTCTATTACATTCTTTGTTTTGTAATTTTCATTATAGAGACCTTAACATCCTTGGTTAAATTTATTCCATTTACTTTTCTGTAGCTATTGTGAATGGGAGTGATCTTAGAAGTTCTTTTTCAGCCATGGCATTGTCTGTGTATACAAAGGCTATTTATTTTTGTGTGTTAATTTTATATCCTGTCACTCTACCAATCTATTTTTTGAGTTACAATAGCCTGTCAGTGGAGTCTTTTGGATCCCCTGTACATAGAATCATGTCATCTGCACAGATCTGTAGTTTGACTCCCTCCTTTCCAATTGGTATCCCTTTGAATTCTTTTTCTTTCCTAATGACTCTGGCTAAAACTTCCAGGACTATATTGAATAGCAGTGATGAGAGTGGGCATTCTCGTCTGGTTCCAGATATTAGTGGGAATGATTCCAACTTTTCCTCCATTTAATAAGATGCTGGATGTGGGTTTGTCATAAATTGCCTTGACTGTGTTGAGGAATGTTCCTTTACCAAATTTGCTTAAGATTTTCATCATGAAAGGATATTGAATTTTATCAAATGCTTTTTCTGACTCTATTGAAATAATCATGTAGTTTTTGTTCTTCAGTTTGTTTATGTGATACATCAATTTTATTGATTTGTGACGTTGAACCAACCCTGCATACCAGGTATAAATCCTACCTGGTCCAAGTGAGTGAACTTTCTGATATGTTGTGGGTTTTGATTAGCAGTATTTTCTTGAGAATTTTTTCATCTGTGTTCATCAGAGATATTGGTGAATAGTTCTCTTTCTCTGTTGTATCTCTTTCTGGTTTAGGAATGAAATTGATGGTGGTTTCATAGAAGGAGTTGGGGAGGATTCCCTCCCTTTCAATTGTTTTGAATAGCTGAGAAGAATTGGAATTAGTTCTTGTTAAATGTCTTTGAGAATTCAGCAGTGAAGCATCCAGTCCTGTGCTTTTCTTTGCTGGGAGGATCTTTATTACTTATTAAACCTCTGTTTTGGTTATTGGTCTGTATATGTTATGTCTTCACAGCTCAATTTTCTTTTTTTTTAACTTTTATTTAATGAATATAAATTTCCAGTGTACACTTTATGGATTATAATGGCTTCCCCTCCCATAACTTCCCTCCCACCTGCAACCCTCCCCTCTCCCACTCCCTCTCCCCTTCCATTCACATCAAGATTCATTTTCAATTCTCTTTATATACAGAAGATCAATTTAGTATAAAGATTTCAACAGTTTGCACCCACATAGAAACACAAACTGAAACATACTGTTTGAGTACTAGTTATAGCATTAAATCAAAATGTATAGCACATTAAGGACAGAGATCCCACATGAGGAGCAAGTGCACAGTGGCTCCTGTTGTTGACCCAACAAATTGACACTCTAGTTTATGGCGCCAGTAACCACCCTAGGCTGTCGTCGTGAGTTGCCTAGGCTATGGAAGCCTTCCAAGTTTGCCGACTCTGATCATATTTAGACAAGGTCATAAAAGACAGGATGAGGATAGTAACCAATGATTCTAAGAGTGGCATTTACCAGGTTTGAACAATTATATAGCATTAAGTGGGGAAGAGGACCATCAGTACACACAGGTTGGGAGTAGAGCCATTGGTGGTAGAGTAGAGGTTATGATTACAAAGGAATGAGGCCCAAGTACGCCAGACAGGGTCTAGAACAAAGGACAGAGTCATTATTAGAGGAGCTAAGAAAGGTGCTGTCTAAGCTACAATTAAGTTTTCTGATTGAGAGGCAAATAGAACCTGACAGAAGGGGCTTGATAATAATCTGGTGGGCTTTAGGCCTTGTAAGTTAAGAGGCCCAGACGTATCTATCTCTTCCCATGGGGTATATCCTAAGGGAGGTGTGAACCTCCTAGGGGAAGGCACTCTGTTGACTTTCATTACTTGGCTGGCCTGGGAGGAGAGCTGGCCAGGTAAAGGCAGGGGGCATCTCTAACAAGAAATTTACAGTTCTGCCTGCAATGTTGCTGACCCTACTTGACCATCCCCTCGGCTGCAGTGGTCACTTTGGAAGTTGGGCTGAGTGAAGGGCTTTTCAGGTTAGAGCCAATAAGATCTGTGGCTCTGACCTGGGCATCCTTCGACTCCAGGGCAGGTCCATTTCCAGTGATCCAACTCTTGGCAGAGCTGCCGGGGCTCTTCACAAGCTGACTTCTGCTGAAGCCCAGGCTTACCACATTGAAAGCCACTGCAGTGGACTGGCCTGTTGGGTCTCCTTGAGGGCATATCACTTCACAGCTCAATTTTCAATGATTGATTGATTGATTGATTGATATGTCCAGGAATCTCTCCATTTCTTCTAGGATTCCTGATTTGTTGGCATATAGCTGTTTGTAGCAATTTCTGATGGTTCTTTTTATTTCTGCGGTATCTGTTGTTATATTCCTTTTTTAAAAAAATTATTTATGTATAATTGAAAGGCTAAAATATAAGGGGGAGAGAGAGAGAGAGAAAGAGATAGATCATCCTTCTGCTGGTTCACTCCCCAAATGGCTGGGGTTGGGCGAGGCTGCAGGCAGGAGCCTGGAGCCTCCTCTGGGTCTCCTAAAAGCGTGCTGGGGTCCAACCCCCCGGGCCATCCTCTGCTGCTTTCCAGACATATCAACAGTGATCTGGATCTGAAGCGGAGCAGCAGGACTCAAACAGATGTCCCTATGGGATGTCTGCACTGCAGGCAGAGGTTCAACCCTCTATGCCACAGCTCTGGCCCCTATTTTTAAAAAATATTTATTGGACAGAAAAAAAAACTGGCTATAAATGTTCCACATTCTTTAGTTCATTCAATATATTATGCATGATTTTTTTAAGATTTACTTTTTAGGGCCTGGCACTGTGGTATAGTAGATTAATTCTCCACGTGCGGCACCAGCATCCCATACGGGCGCCGGTTCTAGTCCTGGCTGCTCCTCTTCCCATCCAGCTCTCTACTATGGCCAGGGAAAGCAGTAGAAGATGGCCCAAGTCATTGGGCCCTGCACCCGCGTGGGAGACCCGGAAGAAGCTCCTGGCTTCGGATCGGTGCAGCTCCGGCCATTGTGCCATTTGGGGAGTGAACCAGCGGTCAGAAGACCTTTCTTTCTGTCTCTCCCTCTCACTGTCAGTAACTCTACCTCTTAAATAAATAAATAAAATCTTTTTAAAAAGATTTACTTTTTATTTATATGAAAAGCAGAATTACAGAGAAAGGAGGTGAAACAGAGAGAGAGAGAGAGATATTCCATCTGCTGATTCACTCCCCATATGGCCACAACAGCTGAGCCTGGGCCAGGCCAAAGCCAGAATCCTGGAGCTTCTTCCAGGTCTCCCACCTGTGTGCAGGGACCCAAGCACTTGGGCCATCTTTTTCTGCTTTCCCAGGTTCGTTACCAGGGAGCAGGATCTAAAGTAGCTGCCTTGGAAGCTCTGGGGATTTCAAGATTGTCTGACTGCAGTGCAGGCAATTCTCAAAAACTTACCTGAAGCTTCTCTAAATTTCTTATCTGCAGCCGGCGCCGTGGCTTAACAGGCTAATCCTCCGCCTTGCGGTGCCGGCACACCGGGTTCTAGTCCCGGTCGGGGTGCCGGATTCTGTCCCGGTTGCCCCTCTTCCAGGCCAGCTCTCTGCTATGGCCCGGGAGGGCAGTGGAGGATGGTCCAAGTCCTTGGGCCCTGCACCCGCATGGGAGACCAGGAGAAGCACCTGGCTCCTGGCTTCGAATCAGCACGATGCGCCGGCTGCAGTGGCCATTGGAGGGTAAACCAACGGCAAAAAGGAAGACCTTTCTCTCTGTCTCTCTCTCTCTCACTATCCACTCTGCCTGTCAAAAAAAAAAAAAAATTCTTATCTGCATCCACATTTGTCTTTATCTGCATTCCGGGAGGGAGAAGTGATTTCTGCTTTTCCAGCTTCCAGATCTCATCTGAATGCTGCTTGTTAGTCTCTAACCCAGAACTCCATGGGGAAGGGGATTCTGGAAATGTAGTTCCAGCTTCTCCTTGGCAAAGCAAAGTAAGCATCAGAAGAGGGTGGTGGAAGAGAGTATTGTGCAGCCATCAGCATCCCCCCAACATGTTTGGCCACCCATCCCCTCACTTAAGTGTATGCCAGTCCTGTCTCTAAGACCTAGGTGTTTTTACTTTTGTAAGACATGAACTCTGCCTCTGGGATGATGTAGGAATCTTTATTTCTGGTTCTTCACATGGGCATGACTGAGTAAATTGCCCATTGTCAGGGTTCCTCCCAGACACCCACACCTTTGTTCTGAGGGTAACAGTATGCAATTGTCTGCTCAAAGCAGAGCTGAGATCATTGAAACTCAGTCTTTAACTAGAGGGCCAGCAGCAGTCACAAGGCTGCATAAAGAAATAGCCTCATATTCATGGTGCCAGGGAAGGGGAATGAAAAAGAAAAGTTTTATTGAAAATTCCTTCTCCCATAACTGCCCACAGAGGAATAAAAGAGGACTCCTCCACCACTTCTGTCTCCTGCCATGTTAGAGCATCAATCAACATGCAGACATACACTGAGTGTCTAGTGTATCCCAGGCACTAAGCCAGGCACCAGAGAATCAAAATAAGTGTTCCAATATCTGTTGATATGTAACAGAGAACTTTAAAACGTGTAGTTTAGACAACAGTTATTTGGTTTGCTCTCAAATCTTCAAGTTGGCAAAATCAGTGGGGACATTTACTCTCTACTCCATAGGGCATCAGCTGGAGCAGCACGACTTAGGCCTGGAAAACACTCTGCCAAGATGGCTGACTCACATAGCTGAAAAGATGGTGCTAGCTATCAGCTGAGAGCTCAGCCAGTACTGTGGCCTCTGGGCCTTGGCTCCTTTCCATGTGCGACTTGGCTCCTTGGGCTTCCTCATGACGTGGTGGCCAGGTCCCAAGAGGTCAAGGTGGATGTGCACACCTTTATGACGTATCCACAGAAGCATTCCTTCTGTGCTTCAGTGGTAGAGGCAGAATCAAAATGGAGGGACTCCTTGATGGAGAAGTGTACTATTCTGGGAGATGTGTAAGCTGCCAGGTAATGCCAGGGCCATCTTTAAAAAATTGCATATGCTTACTGTGTTTGAGTTCACTAACAAGGAAGGCAGACATGACATAGATTGTAGTCTGAAAGGTTTCTGTGAAAGCACTAAGGGAATTTTAGAACTCTTCCCAGAGGTTTCAGGAAGGTTAGAGGAGGTGATCTGGCATGGCATTCCAGGTGGGAAACAACATAAACATAGGCACACTGGAGTTCAAATTTAAAAATGTGGCTTCTCTGTGTGTCTCTGCTTCCCAGTTGGAAAGAAAATCCCATGAGCACCTCATGGATTCCCCACAGTGCCTTGGTCTTGAGTCCCCTTTCCTTTTCAATCTCTGTCCCTGTGCTCTCATCCAGTTTGGTACAACTTCTATGTTCCGTTCCTGTCTCTGTCATCTCAGAGGTCATGTGTTGTTTAATAATTGGGATATGTTCTGAGAAATGCAGTGATCACATCATTGAGCAAATATCATAGCATGGACAGTGGGAAGTGGTGGCAACTGTTGTTTTTTTTTTTTAACTTTTATTTAGCAAATATAAATTTCCAAAATACAGCTTATGGATTACAATGGCTTTTTCTCCGCCATAACTTCCCTCCCACCCGCAACCTTCCCAGCTCCCACTCCCTCTCTCATTCCATTCACATCAAGATTCATTTTCAATTATCTTTATATACAGAAGATCAATTTAGAATATATTAAGTAAAGATTTCAACAGTTTGCACCCACACAGAAGCGTAAAATGTAAAATGCTGTTTGAGTACTAGTTATAGCATTAATTCACAATGTACAGCACATTAAGGACAGAGATCCTACATGAGGAGTAAATGCACAGTGACTTCTGTTGTTGACTTAACAAATTGATACTCTTGTTTATGGCGTCAGTAATCTCCCTAGGCTCTTGTCATGAGTTGCCAAGGCTATGGAAGCTTTTTGAGTTTGCCGACTTCAATCTTATTTAGACAAGGTCGTAGTCAAAGTGGAGGTTCTCTCCTCCCTGCAGAGAAAGGTACCTCCTTCTTTGATGGCCCATTCTTTCTACTGGGATCTCACTCGTAGAGATCTTTCATTTAGGTCCTCTTTTTTTCCCAGAGTGTCTTGGCTTTCCATGCCTAAAATACTCTCATGGGCTTTTTAGCCAGATCTGAATGCCTTAAGGGCTGATTCAGAAGCCAGAGTGCTATTTAGGTCATCTGCCATTCTATGAGTCTGCTGTGTATCCCGCTTCCCATGTTGGATCGTTCTCTCTCTTTTTTATTCTATCAGTTAGTATTAGAGTGGACAGTGGGAAGTGGTGGCAACTGTTCTGATAGGCCTGATGGTTTAGCATGTACTGTGTGCCACGCAGTGTACTAGACACTTCACCTGTGACAGTTCATTGTCAGTGCTGTAGTTATATCAGCACTATACTAATGAGGAATTGATGTGAGTTGAGGTTATTACCTGTCATTTAGATTTCTGTGTGATCAAAAATTACACAAGATGCTGGAGTTGTGATACAGTGGGTTAAGCCACTGCTTGTGATGTTGGCATTCCATATCAGTACACTGGTTCAGCTCCCAGATTCCCAGCAACTCTATTTCTGATTCAGGATCCAGCTAATATGTCTTGGAAGACAGCAGAAGATGGCCCAAGTACTTGGGCTCCTGCCAGCTCCATGGGAGATCAGAGTGGAATCTCTAGCTCCATTTCTTTTAAAATTTTATTAAATATAAACAAAACAGATTTCATGTATTTCATAGATACAAGTCTAAGAAGATAACTGTACTTCCCTCCTTCCCTCAATCCCCCTCCTTTTTCTTTTAAGTTTTACAATAACATGCTTTTAATTTATAATCACAGGCTTAATGCATCGCTAACCATAATGTTCAACAAGTATTGAAAGACCACTGTTCCATAAGAATATAGACAAGAACTATAAATTATAATTAAATCATATGATGTCAGTTTCATTCTTATACATTGATTTTTTTTTGTGTGTTCTATATTAACTACCATATATCAGAGAAAACATGATATTTCTCTTTTGTGGACTGGCTTATTTCAATACCCATAATGGTCTGCAACTAGTTGCACGTCTTGATGGTTTTTCAAAGTCGTTAGGTAAGCTGGCAGTTTTCTACCAGGAAACAAATTTAATAGTCCTTAAAGGGCTGTCAGGCCGGTGCCGTGGCTTAACAGGCTAATCCTCCGCCTTGCGGCGCCGGCACACCAGGTTCTAGTCCCGGTTGGGGCGCCGGATTCTGTCCCTGTTGCCCCTCTTCCAGGCCAGCTCTCTGCTTTGGCCTGGGAAGGCGGAGGAGGATGGCCCAAGTCCTTGGGCCCTGCACCCACAAGGGAGAGCAGGAGAAGCACCTGGCTCCTGGCTTCGGATCAGTGTGATGCGCCGGCCACAGCGGCCATTGGGGGGTGAACCAACAGCAAAAAGGAAGACCTTTCTCTCTGTCTCTCTCTCTCACTGTCCGCTCTGCCTGTCAAAAAAAATTAAAAAAAGGGCTGTCATAACCTTTTAAGAAAGTTAAATTGTTTCTTCATGAGCAACAGTCTCCCAACTCTTCCATCTTTTCTGGGTCACCCTTATTTCATGGTTGCTAATTGCTGCAGGTTGCTTAAGACATAATGATACGTGGGCTTCTGACTGGGCCATAACTGAATAGTTATCAGCAGGTTGATAACCTGTGAGAATAAATAACACAGCTGTGATGATATAGTCATCCTCAAATTCGACTTAATCTCATCCACCATCTTTGAAGGAGTAGGTAAAACATTTTGATGACCTTTAACAAGTGAAAGAACTTTTGGAGCTTTATAGATCAGAAATGAGTTGCTTACTGGAATGGTGGGAGTATCTACAAAGGAATATTTTTCCCCTGTGCTCTCAAAGGATATTAGACCAACTGTTGTTCATATTCATGATATGGTCTGTAGTTAGAATAATAGTTGCTCAGAAAACTATGAGTACCTTGAAATCTAGGACCATATCTTAGACTCATTTATATTCCTAGGGTCTAACATAGTATTTGTTTAATATGTAGTCAAGATCAGCTTTATGTGTTTGTTAAATGACTTTATTTGTGGTCATGTTCTGAAGTAGATAAAACATTTATGCTAAGTAATACCTCTGCTATTTTCCTAAGAAGGTGATTGGCACAGTGGACAAGAATTTGACACAGCAGTTAAAACACAGAGACATCTATATCCCATATTGGAGTACTAAGTTAGGGTTCTGGTTCTGCTTCTGATTCTAGCTTCCAACTGATGTGTACTTGGGTGGCAGCAGGGGATGGCTCAAGCACTCAGGCCTGCCACCCAAATGGGTGACCAGGACCTAGGACCAGTTTCCAGGTTCCTGGTGTCAGCCTAACCCAGCCCTTGCTATGAAGAGCAATGAGAGTGAACTGGTGGGTGGAAGATTGTCAGCCATTCTCTCTCTCTCTCTCTCTCTCTCTCTCTCTCTCTCTCTCTCTCTCCCTCCCTCCCTCCCTCCCCCCTTCAAATACAAATGAAAACAAATGAATTTTTAAAAAGTGATGAGGAAGAGGGAGAGTGCCATCTCAATGTGTTTTACTTAGCATTAGTCATCAAATATAATTCCTCTTCCTGGTGGCTTAGTGGACAGATGAGGCCATTTGACTGCTTCTGTCCAGTGATCTGGGCACAGAAGTGATATGTGTCCTGGTGAGACTCTATGAGTTACACCTCCCCTCTGGCAGAGTAACCCATTAGCATGAACCACTAAGTCACTAAGATGAACTGATCTGAAGTGGAAAAGTGGCATGCATAAGAAGTAAACCGTTATCATTGCACCAACCAATGAAAATAATTTAATTTAAAATTTTCTAACAGCCATATATAAAAGGTAAAAAGAAACAGATGAAATTAAACAATGTGTACTATAAACAATGTTTTATTTAATGCAACAGATCTAAAGTATTGTCATTTAAACATGTAAGCAAGGTAGAAATTATTGATATTTTACATTGTATGTGTACATACATGCTCTAAATCTTCAGCATCTGGTGTATACATTCCACAGATACCACATCTCAGTATGGTCTATAACTGCAGCTCCAACATGCTTCTACAGCTTTCTTGCTGTGTATGGGTAATGTCTACCATACTGACAGTACAACTCTGCTGTTTTAAGTCACTGATACATGGGGATTACTTATTGCTGCACACATAAGTTAGCCCATCCCCACTGCCACACCAAACACCGATTTTCCTGAGATACCCTGTTGCAGTCAGTTTCCTAGGCTTTATGTAGAGATCACCAGGTTTGATACAAGAGTAACCAAGAGCAGGTTGCATCAATATTTATTTCATGGCAACACAGAACCTCTGATGGACACTGTAAAGACTTACGCTTAACTCCTCAGCACTGAACGGCTCCTGATTATAGACTGGAATGGGAAGATTTACTTGAGTTTCTTATGAATTTAATCCCATTGTAACCTGTATGATAGTGTGAAAATGAATATTCTAATAATAGTGTCTAATAATAGTGCTTAATGCAGTAATCCATAATTTTAGAAAGCTACATTCTTGTTAGATCCCAAGATTGTCATAAGTTAATTTAGAAAACAGTCATTCTGACTGACTGTGGGAGGTAGGAATACTGCTGTGGAGCGGCTATGCTGTCTCATGAAGGCAATAATGAAATATGTAATTATAGCATTAATTAACTGAAATAGGATCTATATTAGTTTTATAGGACAGCCAAATCTTACTGATTCATCATTTTACATTTTACAATTACTGTCCATTTCTGTCACCATCTCTAACATCTGCAACAGATAGTGGCAGTAGAGATGGAGAGAAGTAGACAGATTCAGGATAAACGTGAAAAGAATTAATAAGACTTGGTGATTAATGGGGTGTAACATAAGGAAAAGGAGAGAGAACTCCTGCACTTGAGCCACTGGGTGGATGGTTGTACCACTGCCTGGGAGAAAGAGCAGTTTCTCCAGAAAAGTGGGTCCCTGTTGGACACATTGAGTCTTATGTGCCAAAAAGGACAGAAGTGGTGTTGCCTTTGGCCATGCTGAACTGGACCTCAGAAAACAGGTCTAGGCCAAATATGTGAAACTTGGAAACATCAGACAGTAGCTGACATCCAAGCCACTGGGAAGAAGTGAGATCATCTGCGGAGGATGACAGAATGAGGCAGGAGCCTGGATCTAGTCCACAGGGAACTCCCATGTAAAGATCTGCTAAGGAAAGTGAAGGACCATTTCCTATTGCTGATGCCTTTTCAGATGATGAACATTGTGGCCACTGAGGAGCATGCAGTACCGCAGAGCAGTGTGTGTGTGTGTGTGTGTGTGTAGGGGGTGGGGGAGAGAGAGAGAGGGAGAGGGAGAGGGAGAGGAAGAGGGAGAGGGAGAGGGAGAGGGAGAGGGAGAGGGAGGAATTACATCAGAGACAGCTGCAGAGGTTTTTGAACTACATTCACAAATTCTGATGTGTCTTTAAGAGAATCGAGAATAATAGACACATAAAAGTCTTTTTAGAGACATATGCCCTCATTTTTCAGGGAAAACTGGAGCTCAAGAAAGTGCAAGTCATTTGCCCAGTGACACACCACTGGGTAGATGGCAGCCCCACTGAGTGGAGCTGAAATTGCGTAGTGATTACTTTGAGCCCTTTAACCCTTCAGGAATGTACATTACCGTTTTAGAGTTTAGATTCCAGAAACATAAAGAAATTCTAGCATAGCTCTGTGTTAGCAGAATGTCCACCAAGCATTTGTAACTATGAGAAAAAGAAAACAATTCTCATTTTAAGCCACTACTATGGAAATATGTCAGCTTCGGAACAACCTTGCAAGGAAAGTATCATTATCCTCATTTGTACAATGGGGAAACAGGTTAAAGTAATGTGCTCGGGAACACATAAGTAGTACGTGGGAGAATGAGGTTTGAATTTGCTTTTACCATTAGCTTTGCATTAATGCTAGGAGGCATAGAGGAAAACATATGCCTTGTGCTTTGGACCCAGTATGTAACTAAGCATATTTCCAAAAAGTAAAATGGCAATAGGATCAAGTCCATGAACAAAGAAAGTCCTGTGAGCCCTAGATTTTCCTCTTGTGGAACTGCAGTTCTGAGACCAAACTGCATTGGATAGAATCTAGGCTCCATTCTTGACTTACTGAGTGTACTAGACCTTTTGTGCTTTATTTCACCATCTTCAATAAACTTGGATAATGATAATGCCTGCCTCATGTGGATGGTGTGGAGATTTCATAAAATAATGATGCAAAGGCTCTAAAATACTACCTAACAGGAAGTACTGCTATACAGCTGCTGTAACCTCTACTGCCACTATTAGCTCAAACTTATTGTGGCTTTTTTCATCTAAGGGACTTAACTGAGTCCCCAAGTGGAAATTAATATCTCATTGTTGCCCCTGAATGTTAGGGTTGTACTTTGTTCTCAAACAGCATAGTTATGAAAAAGTGACATCCGGGCTATTACCTAGGGGATAGAGAACAGATTCAACTGGCTACCCTGATTTGACCCTTCATGCTCAATAAATTGAAGTGTCAAGCATATTTATGCCTCAGGGCCTTTTTCTTTTATTCTCCTCACTGCCTGCAATGATCTCTCCCTGCATAATGAAACAACCTTCTTTAGCATTTGCTTCAGATCTCAAATGTCACCTTATCAAAAGATCCATCCACACCACTCTACCTAAAATAGCACCCCCTTCCCATCATTGCTTTCTGTTTACTTACCCTCTTTATTCTTCAAAGAACACCATCAGATATATTATGGATCTGTACAGTAAGAGTCTGTGTCCTCAATAGAACTTGGGTTCCACAAGAACAGGAATTGGTCTGTTTCGTTTATGGCCGTATTCCTAGAACAGTCTGTGGAATATCACAGGCTCTCCATGGAAGTCTGTAGAACAGATGAATTAATGAGTGACTAAACTAATTTGTCATCTACAGAGATCACTTTGATTTCCAGGTGCACTGTCACCTACACAAATTTTGGACAAATTAAGTGTTTCTAACCTTCCTACTGCAGGTGAGAGTACTACTGCCCAGTTTTCTGTGCAAAATAATATGCATATCATTCTAGGTGCTGGATATTTTCCCTCTCCTCATTTGATCAATCCCAAGTCCTTCCAATTCTAAGACCAGTAGATCTCAAGGATGTCCATTTCTCTCCTTATTATGTCTGCTTCCTGGTTCTAGCAACCATTCTGTGTCTCTCAACCTACTGGGTTAACATTATTATTGAATATTCCTATCCCTGTGCTTCTTCCATATTATTCTTAACATTTAGCATTACACTTTCCAAATCAAGAGATCCTCACCTATAACACATTAGTGACTTCCTATTAACCTTAGTAAATAAAATCCAAACTCCTTCCCAAATTGTAGGCTGGCCCAGTGAAGTCTTTGCCCAACCCTTCTCTCTATCCCCATCTCAGGTAACCCTCTCTACCTCAGGTTTTACTAAGTCCAATCGCCCAGGACTTTCATTTCCTGATACAAACTGAATCTTTACACTTGCTGGTTCCTCTGCTTGGAATGAGTTTCACTTGAATCCTCCCATGGCTAACACCATCTTTCAGAACTCAGGTTAAATGTCACATGATCAGGAATTAAATAGCCAAATCTAAAGCAAGTCTTCCTAGTTCTTTTAACCCTTTTCATAATTTTTAAGTCATATATTTGAATTGTTTAATGTCTGTTTCCTACTCTAGGTTGTAAATTCTGTCTACTGTGGTAAATCCAGCTCCTAGCAGAGACCCTGACATATACTTGTCATTTGATGAACATTTATGAGTGTGGTTGAATAAATTAATGTCATAGGGGAACATATCAGAGACCTTGAGGACCCTGAAGGGACAGGAATTAGGGGCTTGATTCTCAGGTTCTCAGGTTTTTTTCTGGTTGACACTTGTAGCCAAAGACTAGAACATTGTTCTGTTTGTCATCTTTCAAGTGTGTAACATGGAGCAGTAGGGAGTGCTGTGATCTCCCCACCACTGAAAAAATGTAATGACTCCTTTTGGAGATCATGATAACTGACATATTTCTGAAGGCCCTATGAGAACCTAGCTATACTATAAAATTCAATGAGGTAGGTATTGTTTTGTTGTCCCATTTCACAGTGAAGTAAACTGAGGGACATAGAGGTTAAATAACTTGTCCAAGACCACAGAGCCGGTAAGAAGTAAACATATACATATGCCTATGCATATTCACTGTATGACCCCAGAAATTGACTTCCTAACAAGCCTCGGTAGTGAGACCACCCTTTATGTTTTGTACTTTTACTCTGCCAAAGCAATCTCAGCCAATTTTTTAATTACCTTTTCTTTCATTACAACACTAGCTGTGTATCTGTTGCCCAGACTTCTCTGAGCTGCAGACTCACTTGCCTATCTACTCACAAAACATCTTTTCATGTGCATTCCAAAATTAACATTTCCTAAACTGAATTCATGATCTACCTTGTATTCTTGTTTCCAAATGTGATCTTCTTCAGTTTCCTCTTCTCAGTAAATTTGTCAAGGGTCATTTGCTATAGAAATGTATATGAGGGCACTTAAAAAAGTTCATTAAAATGTATATTATTAAAAAAACTATGTGTAGATGTCAAAATGTAAAATGTTTTGCACCAAAATACACTTACTTTTTAAATTCTACTTTTCCATGAGTTTTTGAAGGACCCTCTTGAGATAGAGTGTTTGCATTAGATAATGGTATGCTCTGTTTTTCTCTTTTCTTTCCTTCCTCCTCCCTCCTCCTTTGCCTTATCTGACTTTCTTTTACTGAATTGTTACATAAGGCTGCAAAGATTGTGATTTATTTGTCTTTACACCCCTAGCATCTAGTACACAGAAGGTGTTCAATACATTCTTGTTGTATGGAAGGAAAGAAGGATAAATGGATGGATGGATGCATGGATGATACATTGAGGGTGGGTGGATAGGTGGGAAGCAGGGAGGGAGGGAGGGGGAAGGGGTAAGAATGGAAGGGGAAAGGAGAGGGAAGGAGGGAGGAATATTTGCTTATCTATTTCTCCTCCAGATGGTTTCCATTGCTACTTACTCATTTCTCCAGTCATTCTTCTAAGGACATTTTCCCAAACTTCCCCTAACGGTCATTTTTCTTCTTTCTTGGCTTCTAACCTCTGGGTTTTTATTGCAGCATATTAATGAAAACATTCTGTCTCATACAAATGACTTTTATTTCTTTTCACTTTGGCACTGGCACAGTTGGATGTGTGTGGAAAGTAATACTTAATAATAAGGAAAGACCTATGTAGCTACAGTAGCATAATCATTCAGCAGTAGGGAAAGAGTGATCTATGGGCCGTATAATTAGCAATCATCTGTTTCACATTTATTTTCCAGAAGGCATGCAACAGCAAGCAGTAGGCCATGACTTCTTAGTTCCTCCTCGAAAACAAATAATAAGCCCTATACACTAAATTGTATCTCTTAAGTATGTTAGAACATACATACATACACAAACACACACACACACCCCAAGAAGAGATACTCATTGTAACTCAAGGGAATGCAATTTATGTTTTTCTCAAGATAATCAAAATAACTTTCAATAGCCCTCAATCTAATCTCAGTTCATTAGTAGTTTAAAATTGCTTTCCACTAAAGGTTACATTTTTATTGCTTTATTTTTGTTACTTTGTTTTCAAAATATGAAATTCTTTTAAGATTAGTTTGTATATATTGATAAAAGAACAATTTATGGAATATACATCTTAAATACATGTAGGAAGTCATGCTTAATCTAATGATTACCTTATTTAACCTAACAACCAAAAGTTATTAGATGACATGCACAAGAAAGGTAAGAGATTTGATTACAAATCAGCCCTTCTGGAACATTCAGTTTGTCTTTGAGTGACTTGATCATTTCCAACCTCTAAGAAACTGAAGGCAAGTCTCTTTCACAACTTTGTGAACAAAATAAAGTGGAAAATAAATAAATAAATGAGAAACTGTTATAAAGAGATAGATAAGTAAATAAAAATTATTTTTTTTATTTATGTGAAAGGAAGAGATAGAACTCTCATTTTCTGATTCTCTCCTCAAATTGCCTCAAGAGCTGAGACTGGGCCCCGGGCAGAAGCTGGGAGCTGAGAACTCAATCCAGGTGTCTCACATGGATGGTGGGGGCCTACACAGTGTTGAGCCAACACTGCCTCCCAGGGTCTCCAATGACAGGAAGCTGGAATCAGGATCTGGAGCCAGCTACCAAACCCAAGCATCCAATGTGTGTCATGGGCATCTTAACCATAGACTAAATCTCTGCTCCTGAGAAGGTGCTTTGACATTTACACAGCATTATAAACAAAGTGATGACATTCTAGGAATGAAATAATAAGAAAAAAAACAAAGTTATTTGTTGCCAGGCTGAATAAATCAAAATAGCAATGCTTTTATGTAGAGATGTGGCTGAGCTCCCACAGTAGAATTTTAGTTGACTCCTAATGTGTTTAGATAATGAACTTGGCTCTCCATACACAGAAATGTGGCATTTCAAATGTGTCCTAATTGGGATATTTTAATGTATTCTCTTTAATGCTTTCATACATTTTTGGAGAGTTCCACCATGATTATTTTTCCACTGAAATGTTTATTTTCTATAAAACTAGCAAATCTATGGAGAATGCATACTCAAAGTATCATCTTTTGTTCTCAGTCAAGATTTCTGTGGTTCTGTGACTCAGATTCTACAAGTCAATCATGTTACCTATATTGTCTCCTTGTGTTGTTTAATTTTACCTCTCTTATACAAAGATGAAAGAAGAACCTTGTATGAAGCCTAGGTGAATATAAAAAATTCCACTATGACAATTAAGATTTCCAAGTGAGAAAGTCACTGAACCTTCCTAGATTCTGAGATGTATCCTTCTTATAAACAAAAGGAAGCATTTTTAGGAACTAGAGTCTTCTGCTATAACTTGGAAAACTGTGATATGAGGGGACTTCAGAAAGTTCATAGAAAAAAAAATAAAAGAGAGATTTGATACTTACTATTTGTTTGGGGGCAAAAGAATTGAAATCTATGCAGTCTTTTTTCTTTAATAACTATTCCACACCTTCCAATAATATAATACAAGTGAAATAAAATGTATGTTTCCATACACTACAATGTTAGTGGGAACTGCAATATTGGAACAAATGGAGGCTGCAGGTCAGCAGGGCCTGGGCACTGTCCACAGCACCGCTACGAGGCACAGGGGTAAGAGACTGCAGGCCAGAACCTGCATGGTGCCGGTGCCTTCCATGTCATCAGCCCCACCACATGCCTGGCCCAGATGGCACAGGCTACATGTGTGATTCTTGCAGGAACAGCCTGGCCTCTAGTGAGGACCTAGCAAAGGAGAATCCCAAAGGCTTGAGCCCTCAGGCCCAGAGCTGACTGGGCATAGTCCCAAAGGGGGAGTCTTTGATATGCTTCAGGCCTGAGCCATTGGCCTGCAGGCTGCCTCCTAGTGGCACACGGCCCCTGAGTACATTGCCAGCTGAGGCTGGACTCCCAGCCCCCTACACCTGGGCCTTGGCAATTGCATCTGGCTTGGCAACACTTGGGAAGCCCTCATGTTTCCTTGTCTGTGGGCACACTTGTTGGCAGTCAGTGGCTTGTGGTCACGGTTGTCCGGGTCTGGTGGTGGGCTTCAGTACAGCTTAGGGGAGGAGCCGATGAATTTCTGCAGCCAGGACCAGAGTGGGTGTGCCTGGCAATCACACACCCAGGGGTTGTGGTTGAGTTGTAGGTACTGCAAGTCCCTCAGGGCTGCCAGGGTCTACGTGAATAGCACTGAGAGGTACAAATAAGAAAAGCATCAGGAGGTGGCCAAGGTCACAGAAGATGTGCAGGTGCATGTGGGCCACATGGTTCTGGTGCAGCAGGATGCGGTCAGGGCTGTGGAGGCCACTGAGGGCGTGCTCCAGCGTGCCGTGGGTCATGCTGGGGATGCTGTGGCACATGCAGGAAGAGGTGCCTGAGGTTGCACGCATCTTGGAAGGCATCCTTGAAAGTGCCTGCAGCCCGTTTTCCTGCAGATAAAGCTTCTTCAGCTGTTCCTGGCTGGTCCACGAGCCATGTCACTCACAATCCTTCCTGCTTCACAGCACTCACCTGGGCCATACTGGGCCGAACTGTTGACTCTGTGTAGTCATATTCATGGATCAAACAATTATTGATGTGTGCTTTCTCTGTACTAGCCCCAGAGGACTGAATAATGAGTAACAGAGACTTGTCTTGTCCTCAGAGGGATTATATGCAGGGCACTACTTGTCCCAAACTGGAAGGTAAAACCTCATGCCACCCGAAATTCCAGAGTTTGATTTTCCAGAACAGTCATCAGAGGATACCCTCCGCCTTTGCAGCAATGGGCCCTAACCTGCCTAACCCAGGGAAATCCAGCATTACATCAGCGTCCCTGAGAATGCTGTATTTGAAACCAAATTTTTATAATATCATGATGAGTTCATACAAACTAAGAAAAACATTTGTAAGCCCAGCAAGAAGACTCTAAAGTAAAGTCTGCAACATAAATTACAATTATATGTCTTCTGCAATTTTTGTTTTAATTTTACTTAAGGTATACAAATTTCATGTCTTTCATATATATATATGTGTGTGTATATATATATATATATATATATATATAAATTTAAGAACATAGTGATACTTCCCACCCTACCTTTTCTCCTGCCATGCTTCCCCTACTTCCTCCTCCCTCTCCTATTCCCACTCTTCATTTTTACAAAGATCTAATTTCAGTTTACTTTATACTCATAAAATTAACGCTAAAGTAAGTAAAGAGTTCAACAAATGTTTGAAGAAAGACACTCTGTTCATCAACAGTAGAAACAAGGGCTATAAATGATCATCAGATCTCAAAATGTCAATTTCACTCCAATACATTACATTTTAGGTAGTCTACTACAGATTAGGGAAAAGTGTGTGGTATCTGTCTCTTTGGGACTGGCTTATTTCACTAAGTATAATGGTTTCCAGTTGCATCCATTTTGTTGCAAAAGACAGGGATTCACTTTATTGTTTTACCACTGAATAGTATTTCTTAGTGTATGTATACCACAATTTTTTATCTAGTCAGCAGTAGATGGATATCTGTGTTGATTCTGTATTTTAGCTATTGTGAATTGAGTTGCAGTGAACATGGGTGTATAGAGGTACCCTAATCCATTGTTGGTGTGCATGTAAACTGGTGCAGTCATTGTGGAAGAGAGTATGGAGATGCCTCAGAAATCTGAAAATAGATCAGATTTTGCTATCACATGACCCTAGAAATCCCTGTCCTGGGAATATACCTACTTGATCCTATTTATATGATCATTTTAACACTTAATCATATCTCTATGTTCTCTTTTTTAACACTTAATATGATCACTTTAACACTTAAGATGGCATTTTTACCACCCATTTTAATGGGATTTGGGGTCCCATGCCAAGTTTTCAAACTGTACCCTTAAAAGTCTGTAGGAATGTATGCAGAACTATACAGCATCACAGTTACAAACTTCCTCCTCTCTCTATTATTCCCACTCTTATTTTTTACTGATATCTATTTTCAGTTGACTTTGTACACATGATTAACCCTATATTAAGCAAAGAGTACCAAAAAATAGTACAAAGAAAAAACTATTCTTCAACATTCAAGACAAGGACTCTGTTCAAGTCATTGCTTCTCATAGTGTCAATTTCACTTCTACAGTAGATTTCCCTTTAGGTGCTCTATTAGTTATGACAGATCAGGAGAACATATGTTATTTGTCTCTTTGGGACTGGCTTATTACAGTGAGAATGATGTTTTCCAAATTCATCCATTTTGTTGCAAATGACCAAATTTCTTTTTTTTTAACCACTGTGTAGTATTCCATAGTGTACATATCCCATATTTTCTTTATCCAGTCTTCAGTTGACAGAAATTTGGGTTGATTCCATGTCTTAGCTATTGTTAATTGAGCTGCCTAAACATGGGGCTGCAGGTAACTCTTTCATATGCTGATTTCATTTCCTTTGGATAAATTCCCAGGAGTTGGATGGCTGGGTCATATGGTAGGTCTATATTCAGATTTCTGAGGTATCTCCATACTGTCTTCCATAGTTGCTTTACCAGTTTACATTTCTACCAGCAGTGGTTTAGGTACCCTTTTCCCCACATCCTCACCAGAATTTGTTTTTTGTTGATTTCTGTATGGAAGCCATCCTAAATAGGGTGAGATGAAACCTGATTTGGTTATGATTTGTATTTCCCTGATGGGTAGTGATCCTGAAAATTTTTTTATGTGTCTGTTGGCCATTTGTATTTCCTCTTTTGAAAAATGTCTGTTTAAGTCCTTTGCCCATTTCTTCACTGGGTTGCTTGATTTGTTGTCATTGAGTTTCTTTATCTCTTTATATATTTTGGTTATTAATCCTTTATCAGTTACATAGTTTGCAAATAATTTCTCCCATTCTGTCAGCTGCCTCTTCACATTCCTGAGTGTTTCTTTTGCAGTACACAAACTTCTCAATTTGATGTAATCCCATTTGTTAATTTTGGCTTCAATTGCCTGTGCCTCTGGGGTCATTTCCAAGAACTCTTTGCCTATGACAATGTCTTGCAGGGTTTCCCCAAAGTTTCTAATAATTTGATTCAGTTGGTTAGAATTCTGTTGAGGATTTTTGCATCTGTGTTCACCAGGGATATTGTTCTGTAATTCTCTATCTGTGTTGCATCTTTTTCAGGTTTAGAAATTAAGGTGATGCTGGCTTCATAGAAAGAATTTGGGATTATTCCCTCCCTTTAAGTTGTTTTGAATGACTTGAGAAAAATTGGAATCAGTTCTTTTTAAATCTCTAGTAGAATTCAGCAGTGAAGCCATCTGGTCCTGGGCTTTTCCTTGTTAGGAGTGTCTTTATTACTGATTCAATTTCCATCTTGGTTATGGGTCTGTTTAGCCTTTCTGTGTCTTCATGGCTCAATTTAGGTAGATTGTATAGATCCAAGAATCCATCCATTTCTTCTGGGTTTCCCAGTTTGTTGCCATGTAGGTCTTTGTAGTAATTTCTGATTATTCTTTTTATTTCTGCAGTATCTGTTGTTACATTTCCTTTTGCATCTCTGATTTTATTTATTTGGGTCTTCTTTCTCCTTTTTTGGTTAGTTGGAACAATGGTGTGTCAATTTTGTTTATTTCTCCGAAAAATCAACTCTTCATTTTGCTAATCTTTTGTATTTTTTTGATTCATTTTGTTGATTTCTTCTCTAATTTTAATTATTTATTACCTCCTCCTAGCTTTGAGTTTGGTTTATTGTTGTTTTTCTAGATCCTTGATATGCATTAATAGCTCATTTATTTGGTGCCTTTCTGGTTTCTTGATATAGGCACCAATTGCAATTAACTTTACTCTTAACACTGCTTTTGTTGTATCACATAAGTTTTGATATGTTGTGTTATCATCTTCATTTGTTTTCAGAAATTTTCTTATTTCTCTTTCGATTTCTTCTATGACCCACTATTCATTCAGGAGCATGTTGTTCAGTCTCCATGTGTTTGCATAGGTTTTAGGGATTCCTGAGTTTGTGATTTCCAGCTTCACTCCATTGTGATGGAGAAGCTACATGGTATGATTTTGATTTTTTTAATTTTCTGAGACTTGCTTTATGGCATAGTATGTGGTCAATCCTAGAGAAAGTTCCATGCACTGGTGAGAAGAATCTGTATTCTGCAACTGTAGGATGAAAAGTTCTGTAGATATTTGTTAGGGTCATTGGTCCTTAGTTGCAATTAAATCTGCTGTTTCCTTGTTGATTTTCTGTCTGGTTGATCTGTCCATTGCTGAAAGGTTGGTATTGATGTCCCAAATTACTATCCTATTAGAGTCTATGTATCCCTTTAGATCCTTTAATGTTTCTTTTAAATAGCCAGGTGCCCTGAAATTAAGTGCATATACATTTATAATAGTTATATCTTCCAGTTGAATTGATCCCTTAATCATTACATAATGCTCTTCTTTATCTCTTTTAATAGTTTTGTGTTAAAGTCTATTTTGTCTGATATTAGAATGGCTACGCCAGCTCATTTTGGTTTCTGTTGGCATGGAATATCTTTTTCCACCCTTTCACTTTAGTCTGCTTGCATCTTTGCTGGTGAGGTATGTTTCTGGTAGGCAGCAAATATATGGATTTTTTAATCCATTCAGCCAGTCTATGTCTTTTAACTGAAAAGTTGAGGCAATTCACATTCAAAGTGACTATTGATAAGTAATGACTTTGTCCTGCCATTTTTCCATAAATATTTCTGTTTTTTACTTTGACTTTCCTTTGAACTTTTACTGGAAGATTTTCTTCCTTTATCTTATTTTTTTTTAAATTAAACTTTTATTTAATGAATATAAATTTCCAAAGTACAGCTTATGGGTTACAATGGCTTCCCCCTCCCAAAACTTCCCTCCCACCGCAACCCTCCCCTTTCCCACTCCCTCTCCCCTTCCAATCACATCATGATTCATTTTCAATTCTCTTTATATACAGAAGATCAGTTTAGTATATATTAGGTAACAATTTCAACAGTTTGCCCCCATATAGCAACACATAGTGAAAAAAAAAAAAACTGTTGGAGTACTAGTTATAGCATTAAATAAGGGTGTACAGCACATTAAAGGCAGAGATCCTACATAATATTTTTTTTAAAAAAAATTAATTAGTTTTCTATGCCATTTCCAATTTAACACCAGGGGTTTTTTTTTTTTTTTTCATTTCCAATTATCTTTATATACAGAAGATCAATTCAGTATATAATTAGTAAAGATCACATCAGTTTGTACCCACGCAGAAACACAAAGTGTAAAAATACTGTTTCAGTACTAGTTATAGCATCACTGCACATTAGACAACACATTAAGGACCGATCCCACATGGGATGTAAGTACACAGTGACTCCTGTTGCTGACTTAACAATTTGACACTCCTGTTCATGGCGTCAGTAATCTCCCTAGGCTCTAGTCATGAGTTGCCAGGCCTATGGAAGCCTTTAGAGTTCGCTGACTTTGATCTTATTCCGATAGGGTCATAGTCAAAGTGGAAGTTCTCCCTTCAGAGAAAGGTACTTCCTTCTTTGATGGCCCCGTTCTTTCCACTGGGATCTCACTCACAGAGATCTTTCATTTAGGTCTTCTTTTTTTTTCTTTTCCATGGTGTCTTGGCTTTCCATGCCTACAATACTCTCATGGGCTCTTCAGCTAGATCCGAATGCCTTAAGGGCTGATTCTGAGGCCAGAGTGTTGTTTAGGACGTCTGCCATTCTATGAGTCTGCTGTGTATCCCATTTCCCATGTTGGATCTTTCTCTCCCTTTTTGATTCTATCAGTTAGTATTAGCAGACACTTGTCTTGTTTGTGTGATCCCTTTGATTCTTAGACCTATCAGAGCCATCGGTTGTGAACTGAAATTAATCACTTGGACTAGTGAGATGGCATTGGTACATGCCACCTTGATGGGATTGTATTGGAATCCCCTGGTACATTTCTAACTCCATCATTTGTGGCAAGTCAGATTGTGCATGTCCCAAATTGTACATCTCCTCCCTCTCTTTTTCCACTCTTAAATTTAACAGGGATCACCTTTCAGTTAAAATTTAAACACCTAAGAATAATTGTGTGTTAATTACAGAGTTCAACCTTTTTTGTACTCAAAGGAATGCAATTTTATAAAGACTGACAGTTTAATTAAGATAAGTTAGACATTTATATGTGGTGACAATTACAACAAAAACAGACTTTAAGGTAGATAGCCTGAAGATTAGTACAAAAAGGATGGAAGGTCCCCACACTTTAGAACAACAAGAACAACAACAAATACTAAAAAGGATAAAGTATTACATTGTACATCTAGAGCCAGGACAAGAGCTGATCTTGTCATAGTTTCTTATAGTGTCCATTTCACTTCCACAGGTTTCCCCTTTGGTGCTCAGTTGTCGCCGATCAGGGAAAACAAATGATATTTGTCTCTTTGGGACTGGCTTAATTCACTCAGCATGATGTTTTCCAGATTCCTCCATCTTGTTGCAAATGACCGGGTTTCATTGTTTTTGACTGCTGTATAGTATTCTATAGAGTACATATCCCATAGTTTCTTTATCTAGTCTACTGCTGATGGGCATTTGGGTTGGTTCCAGGTCTTAGCTATTGTGAACTGAGCTGCAATAAACATTAATGTGCAGATGGCTTTTTTGTTTGCCAAATTAATTTCCTTTGGGTAGATTCCAAAGAGTGGGATGGCTGGGTTGTATGGTAGGGTTATATTCAGGTTTCTGAGGAATCTCCAGACTGACTTCCATAGTGGCTTAACCAGTTTGCATTCCCACCAACAGTGGGTTAGTGTCCCTTTTTCCCCACATCCTCTCCAGCATCTGTTGTTGGTAGATTTCTGAATGTGAGCCATTCTCACCGGGGTGAGGTGAAACCTCATTGTGGTTTTGATTTGCATTTCTCTGATTGCTAGGGATCTTGAACATTTTTTCATGTGTCTGTTGGCCATTTGGATTTCCTCTTTCGAAAAATGTCTATTGAGGTCCTTGGCCCATCTCTTAAGTGGGTTGTTTGTTTTGTTGTTGTGGATTTTCTTGATTTCTTTGTAGATTCTGGTTATCAACCCTTTATCTGTAGTATAGTTTGCAAATATTTTTTCCCATTCTGTCAGTTGCCTCTTCGCTTTCCTGACTGTTTCTTTTGCAGTACAGAAACTTCTCAATTTGATGCAATCCCAAATGTTAATTTTTGTTTTGACTGCCTGTGCTCCTGGGGTCTTTTCCAAGAAGTCTTTGCCTGTACCTATATCTTGCAGGGTTTCTCCAATGCTTTCTAATAATTTGATGGTTTTGGGTCATAGATTTAAGTCTTGAATCCATGTTGAGTGAATTTTTGTGTAAGGTGAAAGATATGGGTCTTGCTTCAAGCTTCTGCACGTGGAAATCCAATTTTCCCAGCACCATTTATTGAATAGGCTGTCCTTACTTGGGATTAGAAATATTCCTGTTTTTTACTTTGACTTTCCTTTGAACTTTTACTGGAAGATTTTCTTCCTTTATCTTATTTTGTAGTGATGACCATGTTTCTGTGTTTCTGTGTGCAGCACATCCTTCAGCATCTTGTGAAGGGCTGGATGGGTTTTGGTTTCTGTTTGTTGTGGAAGATCTTTATTTCACCTTCATTCATAACTCAGAGCTTTGCAGGGTACAGTATTCTGGGTTGACAGTTTTTTTCTCCTAAGACTTGGAATGTATCTCACTCTTCTCTCCTAGCCTATATGGTTTCTGGTGAGAAATCAGCTGTGTATCTATTTGGAGATCCTCTGAAAGTAATCTGACCTTTCTCTCATGCACATTTTAGAATCTCTTCTTTATGTTTTACTTAGTGAGTTTGATTACAGTGTTTCATGTTGAAGATCTTTTCTGACCATGTCTGTTATGAATTCAATTTGGCTTCTGTACTTGGATGTCCCTTTCTTTCTCTAAATTAGGAAACTTTTCTGTTATTATTTCATGAAATTAGTCATCTAATCTTTTCTCTTTCCACACCTTTCAAGAAATCCTAGAACTTGTATATTGCATTGTTTGATAGTATCCTGTAGATTCCCAAAGGTGATTTTTAGTTTTCTAATTTCTTTTTGTGTTTGGCTTCCTATGCTTTGTCTTCTAAGTCACATATTCTTTCTTCTGCTTCACCAATTCTCTTGTTATACCACTGCATTATTTATTTGTTCTGTTGAATTCTTCATTTCCAATATTTCATTTTGATTTCTCTTTAAGATCTCAATTTCATGGGAGAAATTTTATTTCATGTTGTGAACTGATTTCATTAGTTCATGTTTTTGCTTCTGATTACTTCTATGTAATCTTACAATAAATTTTTTGAATTCCATTTCTTGCATTTCTTCAATCTCATCATCTTCACAATCTAGTATTGAAGTGTTGTGTTCTTTTGGGGGAATCATTTTGTCTTCCTTATTCTTGTTTCTTGCATTGGTGTGTTAGCTATTTGGCTTTTGTGGAGATACTCATTGGTTTATTCTTTGTTTTATTGCTGTGGTGGCTTTTATCTTTGTACTATTCCTCTGTAGATTAGTGGAGTGTCTGCTTTCAGTGAATACCTACAAGTGTGTGGTGGGTCTGGCCAGGGAGCTCCGTTCAGTTCTGCAGGGTGAAGGGCATGTCTAAGGTGACACACTCAGTTTTGGGGTGGTAAATCTCCTCTTTTTTATTTTTATCAAAGGGAAGGTTTATTCTGCTCAGCTGAGCTCCTCTCCTCAAACAAGACCAGTGCCTGAGTGCTCACAGCAGTGGGTATATATTCTCCATTCTGTCCCAAGGACCAAAGGATCTGTGCAGTCCTCAGTGTAAGTTCAGATTCCCCAGCAATATCCCTCACCAGGGAACCAGGAAGCACTGAGTGTGTGGAGTCTCCTGCAGTGACTGCCCATAGTCCCAAACACACACTGTGAGTCCTCGCACACAGCCTCAGATTTTTTTCACAGTCTTGGCACAGAAGCCTCCCACAGCCACAAGCTCCCAGAACCCTATTAGTTCTCCCCACCAGTCAGGAGTCTCCACTTGGCTGTTTGCTGGGCATGGATATGAGCTGGTGCAGCTGTTATGTATTTCCAAAATGGTGCCTGCTCTATATTGGCTTGTTACAGAATGCTGTTGCAGGGTGATTGGGGAGAGAGAAATGTTTCCTGCCTTTTTTTTCCTCCTCTAGTTTGGCAGATACACTATCCTCTATGGGACTCCAAGCCAGATTTCCTCTAGGCTCTTCCTGCAGCTTTATCACCAGTGGTTTGGGCTGCTGTAGTCTGGTCTCACCTCACTCTCTAATGCTTGTGTAGAGGCTTTCTGCTGCTGGGATCCTGAGTTGTGGGTGTCCACATCCTCCACATAGGTCCACTGTGTCCCTCTAATTTGCATAGAGCTTTCTCAGCCATTTTCTCCCTAACTCTACCCTGAGACTGCACTCTCTCCACTTTTTTAAAACTACCTTTTCCTAGACTAGAGCAGTAAGCTCCTCCCTTTTCTGCCATCTGTCTCCCCCTCCCTCTCACTTTTCTATCTCTTTCCATAACTCAGCCATCTCCCTGGGAGGTAACTTCCAAAGAGAAGGCACCTAATTGGTTCTTCATGTCTTTTGGGCAAAGACAGAGGCCAAAATTTGTGAACGGTTTTCAGGGTACAAATCCTAGTTTTACCTCCCTAGCTTTTGTGTTTATAAACAGACCTAAAAGAAGCAAAGGCTTTGGTTCAAATAACTCAGCCTATGAAATTCTTTGCCTGACACCAACCTATTTAAATCTCATGTCTCCTCCTCTCTGCTTTCACCACCATTCTCCATACAAATGTATTCTCCATGAGGAAGCCAGGGGAATCTTTGGATACTTAAATCACAAAGGCTCCCAGTGTCCCATGATAAATTCCAGCTGTCTTTCCACATGTGAAGTTCTTTACACTATGATCTTCCACTTTTTCAGCCTCTTCTGATGCCATGTTTCCCTATTCTGGACACCCCAGGCACATTGCTCTCCTTTTTGTCTCTTAAGGATACCAAACAATTTTTCAGTCCAGGGCTTTTTTCTCCTAGAACATACATTCCATGCTCCTTATCCAGGGGGCTGCCTTCTTCCTTAGATCTCAGTTTATGTGCTCCCTCCATAGAGAAGCCTTCCCCTGACCCCTTGTCCACAGTATCATGTACCTCCCCCTACCCTTCTCCCATTATCTTCTCTTCAGAACATCCATCCTTATCTGAACTTACCCCTCTCTTTACATCTTTTTTAAATATTTAGTTTTACTAGGAGGGTGTGGGAGAGATAGGAGAGGGAAAGAACTTGCAGCTGCTGATTCACTCCCCAAATGGCTGCAATACTTAGGGCTGGGCCAGATCGAAGCCAATAGACAGGAGCTTCTCCCAAGTCTCATATGTGGGTGCAGGGGTCCAAACATTTGGGCCATCTTCTGTCACTTTAGGGAGCTGGATCAAAAGTGGAGCAGCTGGAACCTGAACCCATGCTCATATGGGATTCTGGCATTGCAAGTGGCAGCTCAACCTGCTATGCCACAGCGCCAGCCCTGTCCCTCTCTTTGAAAGTCACTTTTGCCCATTTTTAAAATATATTTTGCAGAATGCAAATGCCATTCATACCTCTCTTGTCCACAGCTTGGTCTCCAGTGCCTGACAGAGTGGCAGATTTGTCACATGAATATGTCCACACTTAAGGGCCTGGCTTATTGGTAAAGGCACTCCACATTCTAAACATCATACAAGTTCGTGTGTTCTAAGTTCCAACTCAAACCAGAGGAAATGTGGGTATACATTCCAACTTAGTTTCTTTTTTCTGTTTCAGTCCTCTCTAATAAATAGTGACATTATCTTTGTGAAGTTGCATGCCCCATGGGAAGTCCTTGGAAGATATGCAGAACAAATGAATGTAAGAATGCCTTTCAGGTAGGTGTCAATGTCTTTCCCCCCCACTCCCCTTGTTTCTTCACTGCAAACCTAATGTTCTCTCTAGGGAAAAATAAAACTAAAATGCAGACCTGAAAGCCATTAGAGGAGAAAAATCCTTCACATATTTAGAGGTGCAGATAAATCTTCATGGCCAGTATGATTTCCTGACTTTATGTGAAATACCTTAGCTAATTCAGTCATTAGCAGGCAGACATTTCAAGAGCCTATGATAAT
Organism: Lepus europaeus; assembly: GCF_033115175.1. Classification (NCBI taxonomy): domain Eukaryota; kingdom Metazoa; phylum Chordata; class Mammalia; order Lagomorpha; family Leporidae; genus Lepus; species Lepus europaeus. The sequence continues at coordinate 19,785,004 of NC_084836.1, read as the reverse complement.
GAGGCATTTTCCAAGTAGCATTTTCATTTTAACAATGCCAATTTTTAGAAGTTCTGTGTATTGTGACTTTGAATACCCAGACTCCAGGCACCATGCTTCCTACTGACGAGTCCCTTTCAGAAAACCATTTAAATCTTCCATAGAAACAAGTTCAAGAGATTTCATGAGAATGTAATCTTTCTAAATAACCTGTTCTTGATTTAAAAAAAAAAAACATAATACTGTGCAAACAAAAATGTTGTTACTTGTTCCATGAAGGAACAATCTATGTGGATTATCTAGTTAGTGTTATTAAGAAGATTGATTTATCTTCATCTCACAGTGAATATTATGTTACCTGTGGACTAAGGAAAAGTGATTTTGATTGGCTTGATAAAAAGAAAATAATGTATTAAACTTGAAATTTTAAAAGCTATATGGGAATGCCTGTAATGGAATCTTCTCTAGGAGGTGGGAGGTTTAGTACCAAGAACAGTTCCAAAGGGACTTGAAGAATTAGTACTTTATGTTTGCATTTTGCCAGTAAAACTAAGTCAGATGACAGAAATTAGACAAACTGGTACCAGTTCTACAATATACCTCTTAATGAGCTATGGAAAGCTGTACTGACAAAGAATCAGCTCTGCTTACCGAGACAGAGAAAGGAACCGGGGACACATTTAGAAAAGAACACTCTCCATTTGTAGGCCTCTAAAAATATCTCCTTTTTTACATCTTATTTCTTTTTTATTGGCCTGTCTATCTTAATAGCAAGTTAAACTAGAGGTTGGGGGTTCTAACATCTGTTTTCCTGGTGGCAAATTTCTCACAGTTGATAAATATAGTTTTGATTTTCTCATGTATTTTTGTACTTACCTTGTTAAAAAGGAAATCTGGGAACTCAAGGGTTTAATAAATTAAGAGAAGGTATATCAACTTAGTTTCCATTGAAATTGTTGCATTATGGTTCATTAAAGCCAATTATTTATCAATGATATAAAAACTATCTAACATGAAATAATGTAATATTACACCTAAGATTCAGGAGGAAAAGAAATGACTACAATATATGCTTAGCTAGAAATTGATAGTTTCTCCCATGTATAAATTTCACAAAACCCTAAACATACTTCTGTGACAGAGAACCCAAAGAGATTTGTGCAAATGTGAGCAATGTTAATACAAAGAAAGTTCCCTTAGTACTTACAAGGATTTCATATCTGGAGAGCCTGGCCACATCCTAGATAGCACCACTACTTTCCTCTCACATGGCAGAGAAGTGATGCTTCCAGTCACCATTAATATACTATTCTCCGGCCGGCGCCATGGCTCAACAGGCTAATCCTCCACCTTGCGGTGCCAGCACACCAGGTTCTAGTCCCAGTCGGGGCACCGGATTCTGTCCCGGTTGCTCCTCTTCTAGGCCAGCTCTCTGCTATGGCCCCGGAGTGCAGTGGAGGATGGCCCAAGTTCTTGGGCCCTGCACCCATAGGAGACCAGGATAAGCACCTGGCTCCTGCCATCAAATCAGCGCGGTGTGCCAGTCACAGCACGCCGGCCACGGCGGCCATTGGAGGGTGAACCAATGGCAAAAAGGAAGACCTTTCTCTCTCTCTTTCTCTCTCACTGTCCACTCTGCCTGTCCAAAAAATTATATATATATATATACTATTCTCATACGACAGTAAAATATGATCCAAGTAATGCAATGAGTGTGAGCGTGAGTAATAACCTTCTTAGATGTAGGAATTCCTGCAGGACAACAATTTTAGGAGAAAATACTGTTGGCTATTATTGTTCATGTTCCTATAGATAGGACACTTATAAATACTTAAATTGAGCAATAAATATGCCACTTATGGTAACTTACAAATAAATATTATGTCACTGAAGAATTTGCAGATTTGAGAATTTAGGTTATATGTGATACTAATTGCCTCCAGTAGAGATGTGGTTTTACTTAAACATATTGCAGGTGCTACAACCTGATGCACTTAAAATTTATGCTGTTGTCTTGTCCACAGTTTCAGCCTAAGGAGATACATGCATTTTTGGAGAATTCTCCTACCATGTCATTTCAACAAAATGAACAAATATCAATTAAACTGAATTTAGATGCCCCAAAGAATCTTATCCATATTTATTATTTTCTGTATAATTCAGTTCTGAATCTCAGTTTTAGTTTCCTTCTATTTTCACCCCTACAATGTTAAAAAAAAACATATATCCATGGATATGTTTTTGTAAAGTTAATACAGTTGATTTTTAGGGTAATTTTAGGTTTACAGAAAATTGAGCTTGCAATACGGGGAATTCCCGTATACTCTTTCCAACCCCACTCAGTGTTTTGTTATTAACATCTTGCCTTAGTGTAGGGTGTATCAGTTACAATTGATAGGCCAGTATTGGAACATTAATATTAACATAAGTCCATAGTTCAGGGTTCACTCTTTGTTGTACAGTTCTCTGAGTTTTAACAAATGCATTTTGTCATATATCTACCATAACAGTTGCATGCAGAATAGTTTTATGCCCTAAAAATTCCCTGTGCTACACCTATTCATATCTTTTCCCCCACAGCCCACATCCCTGGCAACAACTGATATTTTTATTATCTCTATAGGTAATGTCTCAAAGATGCACAATATTTTGTGGTTATTTCCCATTTTCCAAAACTGAGATAGCTCAGTAACAGTTTGGAGTATACATAAACCATGTCAGTTTCATTACTTCTCCATTGGTTGAAGCTCAAAATACAGAAAGGGAGATTGCATTTTATTGAAGCATTGAACTCTTCATTCAAACTCATCTAGAATTTTGTTCAGTATTTTAAGAGTAGTGTTGAGCAGTATAGCAGACCCTTATTAAGTCTGATTATAAAAACCTCTTTCTAGAATCCCTTGGCTTCACCTGTTTAATCTGTAACCAGGGCCTCATGGTTAGCAGATGCCCCAGTGTGGTTATTTACAACTTGGAGTTAATGTCAATGTTAGCCTTCTTAACATACTGGTTGTAAAATATATATTTTTATATTACCCTTGTGTAGATCAAAATAGAAATATTCTGTAAACTTGAAGGGCTGTATAAACATAGTTAATATAATAATGTGCCCATAAAGTTATGTTTGCTGCCCCAACCCATCTCTGCATTTCCCTGGGAAAAAAAGCTGTCCTCAACTAAACCCATGCAAGTACCAATCCATGCAAGTACAAATCACCACTCTGTGCATGTTTTGTTGGCAAAGAGCAACCATAAAGATTATGGTAATGAGAAGAGGAGGATAGCAGTGGAAACTTTCATAAGATTTCATGATGCAGAAACACATGCCCTGTGTTCCCACTACATTTCTCACTGTTAATCTCTTTTTAGTTTTTTCTTCTTCACCTCTTACAGGCTTCTATCTTCAATCTCCTTTCCTTCCTTGCTAGTTCAAACTGTAACTGACGATGGGTTTTCTTCTCGACTGGCTTCATTTTTGCTGTTCTTCCAGGAGAAAAATCTATTACCTGCCCCGCCGGTACAAGTTCATGAGCAGGTGAGTAGCATGCTCTGTCTTGATGGTGTGTGTTTGCCCATGGGCCTGTGTACTCCCACCAACGACAAGGGGCTTCAAGCCAAGAAAGATGAGCCTTTGTCACATGGGAAAACCAGCTGCCATGCATGTTCTAAAAATAGCTATTTCAGGTTAACCTGAACAACAACAAAAAAATCCAAACTGAAAATGTCCTTCTTGGAGGCTTCCCCTTCCCACTTGGAAGGATGCAGTCCACCTGCAGTATGTTGAGGCTGCTGCTTTTAAAACCCCAGCTGTCAGATTAATCACCTAAACTCTCAGCCTATGAGATCATCTGGAGGCTTCAATGTTGTTTTTTTCTCTCCCAGATTCCTCCCCCTACTGAATGTAATTTGAACCTTGACGTGCAGTCACCTTCTCAAAAAGCTGATGTCTACATGGCACCCCATCATAGGAGGAAGGGACTCTCCTATGTTAGTAATGCTTTGTTAATAAAATATACAAATGTGTAACCTCATTCAGGAGCCACTCATATCCTCCCCTTTTTTTTTATCAAAGAAAAACCTCATTGGATAACATTGTGTTTTTATTATAATTTGTGTCCTTCTCAAGCTTGCTTCTCATTTTTTTTTTTTTGAGAACACATCAATAATAATGTGTCCTAGTTGTAATCATTCGCAAATCCAATTGAAACTTTAATGTCCTAGTTGTAATCATTCGCAAATCCAATTGAAACTTTAATTGGTCGTGTGTCTCCCTTCACCTTGAATTGAGTTGATTGTTAAACTGGGAAACCAGTGAGTTTCTCTGAAAGTCCTGTAGGTCAGTGTGGTAAGACTTAGCGATTCACATTTGCTGTTTGTGTGCTATGCATGGTTATAAGTAAATAATTGGTATATTTTGGTGAGTTTACTTAAATGCACATGCACTCAAGTAAGTATGGTGTGAGAATTGGCATCCAAGGAAACTGAACTGTGGCTTCTCAGAATGTCCCTGTGCAGCACCTTTTTGGCCGTTCTTTCACTAGAAAACAGGCATGACATTTGGTCTCACCTTATTTAAATTAGTCCCTTGTCGCACAGTGACTTTCTATGAAAACCCGATGCAACATTTTAGCCAGTATTAGTAGTTCTCAATAGTTCTCAAACTTCAGGCAGTGTCAGAATCACCAGAAATGGCTTGGTAGAAACACAGATTTCTAAACCTCACCTGCGGAGTTTCTGATCCAGCAAGTTCATGGCAAGGCCATAGAGTGTTAAGCTCTAGCTAGTTCCCAGCTGAAACTAATGCTGCGAGTCCGGGGACCATGTTTTGAAAACCACTGGTCTATAGAACAGATCAGTCTCCACCTTCCAATTACAAGTAAGGATTTTACTGACCGTAGATGGAGGGAATGAAAACCAAAATCAAGTAAAACCTGAAGGAAATACAACAAGGTGAGAAGTTTCTCCCAATTTTCATGACATAGTAAAAATATCAAGTCTGTACATGATCACGTTTCAATCTACTGAGTGAGATATAATCCAGATTAAGAAGCGTTACTCTTGTTCAAATGTGCCAGCCAGCCTTCACTCAGGAAATCCCACATGGGTGGGACAGAGCATATTATTTGTGATCACAAAGCCCACATTGTTACTGGGTGACAGGAGGCAACTTACTTCAAAACTCTGAGCCTAAATTTCCAAAATTTATAAAATTTTTTCCTGAATTTATAAAATTAGGATACTTATATATTCCCCAAAAGATTGATGTAAAGTTTGTGACTAGTAGATTGATTTTCTAAAAGTGACTAGCATAATGTTTATAATATGTAATGTTTATAAATATACTGTCATGTGTTTGTGTACTTCTGTTGTCTTTCTGCTTCTGAACTTGTCACCCATCTCCTCTGTCATCCCTTTCTTCTGTCCCCTAGTGACTGATTCTCCATTTCTCTGGAAAGCTCTGATATTACTTACCAAGTGGTCATTTATATCTATTCCATACATTCTCAATATACATTCCCTATTCATATCTTGTATCCACCATACACACAGTCACATAATTTAAAACCTCTGGGTAATTCTGAATGGTTAGCCCCTGATATAATCATCCTTTCAAGTTCTGCAGATGCAGTTCCATGAATACTTACTCTTCATTTCCACTGATATCACTGAAGCTGAACTCTGATCACCTCTTGTCTGTTTTATATCAATTTATGTTCCTACCCCTGTCCTGATGTCCTTCCAAATTCTATTCTAATCATCTCCCTATGTAGCAAATCTGATTATGTCACAAGGTGGCCACCCCACAGTGATTACAATGAAGTTAAAAGCTTCAGCTTAAAAGAGCCCACTTTAGGGTCCTGCACTGCAGCATAGTGGGTCAAGCTGCCACTTGCAACACTGGCATCCAGTATGGGCACCAGTTCAAGTCCCAGCTACTCCACTTTCCATACAACTCCCTGCTAATGCACCTGTGAAAACAGCAGAAGATGGTCCAAATGCTTGGGCCCCTGAACCCATATGGGAGACCCATATGAAGCTCCAGGCTCCTTGCTTTGGCCATTGTGGTTATTTGGGGAGTGAACCAGCAGATGGAAGACTTCTCTCTGCCTCTCCCTCTCTGTAACTCTGCCTTTCATATAAACAAATTGAAAAAAAAATGAAATCAGCCCATTATAAACCATCTTCACCCATTTCTCCCTTCCTACCACTCTGCTCCAACTATTTTGAACCATACATGGTTCCCATACATATTAAGCCTCCTTAAGGTTGTGTGTCATTGCATATAGTGGTTCCTCTTTAAAAGTCTTTCCCATTTTGTTCACTAAGGTTATACCTACGCAGCCCTCAAAACTCAGCCTATGCAGTTGGACCTTTTTACCAGGTTAAATGATGCCCCCTCTTTGTGTTCCAGTTGGCACCTGTGATCCATTACCCTGTAGTCTATGATGTGGATGTCTGTTGCACCACCTGTACAGTATTTGAAAGCAAAATAACATTCATTTCTATATTTCTATTACCTTGAACATTATAAGTGGAGTGAATCTCCATACACTTGTGTGAAGATGGAGTGGGGAAAGAGGAGGTCAGAAAGAAGAGAATCACAGAGAAACCATGTCTCCCATAGGGGTGAGAAACGTCTGGCTCGTTGGACATATATAACCTATTGAATCATTTGGCCTGTCTCTTCCAAGGCAACCACAAGTGGGACTTGGAATTAAATAAATCTACAGCAGGGTAATTTTTAAGTTGGCAATTTTTCATGGTCCATGAGTGATGTTATAAATATCCAAATGGCCTCTGGCAGGAAAAAAGAAGGTTTCCCACCCCTGGTAAAGCATCTGATGCAGAATTGGGACTAGAACATTCACTCAAACAATGGCGGAAAGATCAGTAATGAGGGGTTGAAAAAGATACTAATAAGAGGAAAAACATAGGACCTGAACCCTGGTTAGGATACCAAATTTCGGCTGGCGCCGTGGCTTAACAGGCTAATCCTACGCCTTGCGGCGCCAGCACACCGGGTTCTAGTCCCGGTTGGGGCGCCCGATTCTATCCCGGTTGCCCCTCTTCCAGGCCAGCTCTCTGCTGTGGCCCAGGAAGGCAGTGGAGGATGGCCCAAGTCCTTGGGCCCTGCACCCCATGGGAGACCAGGAGAAGTACCTGGCTCCTGGCTTCGGATCAGCGCGATGTGCCGGCCGCAGCAGCCATTGGAGGGTGAACCAACAGCAAAAAGGAAGACCTTTCTCTCTGTCTCTCTCTCTCACTATCCACTCTGCCTGTCAAAATAAATAAATAAATAAATAAATAAAGGATACCAAATTTCATGAAGTCCAACCATTATCAGATTCAACTGTTCTTCAATAAATTTGTGGAGAAATAGAACTAAAAGATAAATTTATTTTGTGCAAAGAATGTTGAGATCCATGCATGTGACTAGTAGTCAGAAAGTTCATAGAAAATGTATATTGTGAATACAATATGCATAGATTTCAAAATTTACTTCCAAAATAAATTTATCTTTTAATTTCACTTTCCTCACACTTTTTGAAGTACCCTCATATTTAAACTTCTACAATACGTTTGACAAGTTCACTTCTGAAAATTCCTGGTGTTAGGAAATTCCCTAGCCCTCTGTGGGAATCTGATGAAAAATGCTTCCTTAAAATAAGTCATCATCCCTCTATTTAGCTTTCACTCCTTGACTATAGTTCTCATCCCAACTAGATAAAAAATCTATAGAGCAAAACAGGCAACATATGTTAAAAGAATGTGAAATTACTGAGAAAAATGCGTGGTGCTTAGCAGCTATTTGGAGATTCAGAGTTGGGAAAGAGGAAGAAGTCCATACTTAAGGGATTGGGAAAATGTTGGAAGTAAAAGCAGAATAGAAATCCAGAAGAGATACAAGTGTGATAAGGAAGAGGATTTTTCTTTTAACAAATTGTGCATTATAACTATACTAGGTCTTTGAGGTATTGGTGCCCTGGAGGCCTTTGGAACCGATGGCAAAGCAGTTGAAGCAAGAGTAAAGCTAGAGAGTCAGTTTGGGAGTCACAGCTGCAGAAATCCTGATTTTAGCCAGGAGAGTATATGGACTTTCCAAGGAAATGATGTGAGGAGTGAAGAAAAAAGCACAAGTGGCCATGCTTTAGAAAATCGACTTCAAGGGTATCAGAGGAGACATGTGGAGGATAGAGAGGAACAGATTGAAAGTAGCAGAAGAATGAAGGGAGGGCAATTTCAAGAAACCAGGAGTGAACATTCATAAGGAAGCATATTCTTCAACTTCTGATGACCAATGACAAATGAGAATTGATTTGGGATACTTAGAAGTTGTTGGTGACCCCGATGATAGCAGTCTCTGTAGAAGACTGGTTCTCAAATGTTAGCATGCATCTGTATCATCTGTAGGACTTTTAAAATCATAGATTATTAGTCTTATTCCTGTGGCTTCTGATTCACTTATCTTAGTGGGGCTCAATAATTTGCATTTCTATCAAGATTCCCAAGTGATGCTGATGCTGGCTTGTCCAGGGCCCCATTTTGAGAACCAAAATGGAACAGAAACTAAATAATAATAGCTAGTGCAAGGTAGACAAGATCCTAATGAGCCAGGCAGGGAGGGTTCCCTATAACTTTTGAGACATTTCATGGTAGAGGAAGGAGCAAAGAAGGCTGGCTTTAGAATACAACTTAAGGGAAGGCAAACAGTGGAGGCTTGAACATGTGACCGGTGACATGTTCTCCATATGTGCAGAGGAGAGATTCTGAGTAAATAAAGTTTGAGAACTCCTATTTCTAAAGCTGGAAGAATGATTTACCATACACTAATCTTTGGCTGGAAAAAAAAGGCTATGCTAAATCAAGGGGATAAATCACAGTCATGGAAAAATTTAAGTATTGGACGGCCCTGAAAGATTGTGGGCCAAAACAAAGGAAAAAGAAATCTCAACTATGGTATTATGGTACATTTATTCAGAATGGCTCTTAAATTAGGCTTCAGGGCTTTCCAAATAGAACTGATTTGGACATCACTGGAGTGATATGACTTTCTAAAGGACAGTGTCTGGTGTGATCCTTAAAATGCAATTAACCAAAAGTTTTGTAACTGCTTAACCCGTTATTTCATCTCAAATGGACTGATTTAGATGATGAAGAGTATTTGTCTCTTGGTAGCCAGCTGTGATATTTCAAATCTTTGAAGAGCACATCTATATTGCATCACCTTGTATACCAATAGTGAAGCACTTGATTTCCAATATTGTAAAATTTACCTGTCATACTAAATATGAAAGTTAATTTATCTTCCCATTTCACTTATATAAATGATGTTTATTTTCATTAATCCATGAAAGCATCCCTGAAACAGACTCACCTCCTTTAAGGATAAGAAAAATTAATGAGAAATTCTGAATTATCTGAGCAGGCAGAAAAATTAAACATCCTAACACAAATATCTTTATTTTACAAGTCACCTACTCCCATGTAGTTCAGATTGTGTTTTGGAATAAATGTTGTTTTTATCCATATACTTGGAATGCTGCTTCAACTTTTACCTTGGGGCAGGCTTCTAGGCATTATAAATTGCCTTTCCCATAAATTAGGGGGAGTTTATCATGTTTTTCTGCCTTGTTTACCTTCACAGAACAGTTCAGTATAGCTTATAGAGGTTGTGATTACAGAATAACTAATCTGATGATCGTGGTAGCTGATAGCTGAAGTCTCAATACTACTGATTCCTTCTGCTCCTTCCCTCCACGTACACACACATTCTGCCAGACTTTATCATTTGTGATGCTTGGCATAGTGAATGCTAGGCCCTATTGTATTATACATTCAGTGTAGTCTCAGTCTTATCAGATGAGCAAATAGGCACAATGACAAAGTGGTTTGTATTTTTCCATCCCCATTTTTAAAAATTAATATATTTAAATGTTCCAGGGCCTTTGGACTCTTCTATAAGGTATTAAGCTACACCCCAAATAGTAGCCCTGTGACCTAAAAGAATTGCATTAGCTTCCAAAGATCCCTAATTCCTATCCTGGGAGAGGCTGTAAATACAAGAGACTTGGCTCTAAGAAAAGGAAGAAGAAATCTGAGCCTCCTGTTGTCTGTTGTCAGTCCAGAAGGGCTTCTTTTTACTGCAAAGTGGGACTGTAATGTCTCTACTGAAATAAATAAATAAATAAATAAATAAAAAGCCTATCTGTAGGTTCCCTGGAGGCATATCAATCCTGAAAATGTAATCTGTTGGAAACACGATGCCATTATTATAATATTCTGGTCTGGGAAAAAGCAGGTGTCTCTGCAGTAGGCCTGTTTCATTTAATTCAATGCAATTAACTTGTCATTAGTGCACGCTGTCTTCTGGGTTGTTAGTGGCTCAAGGGAAGAGGCCTTGTCGTCTTCTTCCTCTGGGTACACAGTAGCATCTGAGTTGCGACTGCTCAGTGGGCCATTTATAAAGGCTTATGCATGGGTTAGCATGTTGGGAGCACAGCTCTTTGCATATGGCCCTTTCTTTAATCACTGCCGCTCCTAAGGTAGGTAGGATTGTCTCCCCCTTTACAGTGAGGTAGCCAAGGGTCAAAGAGGGCAAGCAGAACCTTTCCGAGATTCACCTTGAACAGCCACAGCAGAGGTGGCACATCTGTGCCCGTGTGCTTCGACGGCATTGCCAGCTCTTTCCAGCTCCTTTTCTAAAATCTTGCCTTCTGTGAACCAACGTTTTAGGGGAGGAACCTGAACTGAATCATAAGAACAACTCTTTATAAAAGTAATTCACCTTGTAGTTCAGCTACTGACTTGACAAGTCAAGGCCAGAAATGCCCACATGGATGATCCCCCCTTCTCTTTATTGATTTGCCTTTGTAATCCACAAGAGGGCTTTTGCTCAGTGAATGGCAGACATGAAACAAGGTGACCATATATCCTACCAAAATCAATGCTAAATCATTAAGCCAATGTTTTCTCTTTTCTTTTCCCTGTCAGAAGAAGCTTTATTAGGTAAACTCCACTCCTATAGGAAAATAGAAATGGGATGCTTTCTGGTTATTTGTCTACAGGCTTATCTGAGTAGTTTTTAGGATTACTTGTTTCTGGAACTTTCCTTCTTATTATTGAAAGGCAGAGGCCCAGAAAAAAGAGCAAGCAAGCTCCACCAGTGGGTTCAGTCCCCCAAATACTTGCAATGGCCTCTGGCTAGGACTAAGGCTAGGAAAGCAATCTAAGTCTCCCATAGGGGTGGCAGGGACCCAATTACTTCAGTCACCACTGCTGCCTCCCAGGGTCTGCATTAACAGTAACCTGGAGTCAGCAGTGGAGCCAGGGATCCAAGCCAGCCACTCCTATATGAGACATGGGCATCTTAACCAGTGCCTTAACTACTAAGCCAAATATCTGTCCCCTATTTGGGGGTTTTGTTAGATCAGGGTAGCACAACCTTCAAAGGAGCATTATAGTTTTTGAGTTGCTTTTGGAAGGAGAATTTTCTACATAAAAATCCATCCTTCATCCTAGAAACTTTCATCTAATTGAGCCCTTTGTACAGCCAAGGCATTGTGCAAGCATTTGATATTCATTATTCAGTGCATTCTCCACCACTGCTTTATGCAATGGGTACTTTTAGCTCAGAGAGTTTTATCCACCTGCTTAGCCTCTCATATTAGCAAGCTGTGCAAATGGGCTGCGACTCTGCTTCCAGCTGACTCCAAAAGCCATCACTATACACAGAAAGTTTTCCATTCAATATTGCAAAAAGGAAAGCTGTTTGTTTGTTTGTTTAGGTAACATAACCAAAGTATTGCCCAAATCACAAACAGCATGTATTATCTACAGAGCATCTGGCCGATCATCATTTTAGAAATGAGGATATGAAAGCATGACGAGGCTAAAAGGCTTGTCACATGCCACTCTTACATATAATGGCAGAATCAACACTCCAGCTTGTGCCTCCTACTTTCCAACTCATCAGTTTTTGTGCTGTGTGTATCTCCTTGTGTGGCTGAAGGTTATCCTCAGTGGAGTGTGAGTGTGGCTCAGTTTGGAGACAGGCATGGGTTTATGGAAGAGCAGCTTAAGGTAGTACTCATTCATCATGTCCCTGCCAAACTGCCACAGCGAAATAGACTCATTCCTGGAGTCGTCAACTGGGAGGCAGAGACTGCATGTAGAACGCCAGCCTTAGCACAGTGGGAAACTACCTGACTGTGGCCTGGTCTTAAGGGGAGAATCAGATAAGACAGTATGAAGGAATATGAGCGTCCCATTGTTGTAATGATGCATTACCACAACTCAGACGCACAGAATAACACATTTACTATCTCACAATTTTGCAAGTCAAAGAAGCCCTGGGGAACAAGCCTCAGCCAGTTTCTCTGTTCAGGGTCTGTCTCCCATGCCTGATAGTGAAGCGTTGGCCTGGGGAAGAATCTGCTTGCACGTTCCCTGAAGTTGCTGGCACAGTTCAGCTCATGCAGATACAGAGCTGAGGTCTCTCTCTCTTTACTGGCTCGTGGCTGAAAGCTGTTCTCAGCTTCAAGAGGCTGCCTGCATACCCTGGCTTCTAGCCTTTTTCGTCTTCAAAGCAAGCTGTGCAAGATCAAGTTTTTCTCATACTCTGAATCCCTTTAATCTTGTCTTCTGCCACATCACTCCTGCATCCAACAAGTGAAAGGTCTCTGCTTTGAAAGGGCCCATGTGTGAATCCAGGGCCCTCTCCCTATCTTTAGGTCTGCAACCATATTTACATCTTTTAAATCCCTTTTGCCCTGTAACATAACATACTCAAAAGTTCAGGGGTAATGGTATAGACATGCTGTAGGTGGGGGAACGATTCTGCCAACCAGAGGAAAACGCAAACTGCTGACCATGTTTGAGTGGCCATTCCTCCATGAGAAGGCAAATTATGATAGAACCTGGAACATCTGTCCTTTGTTTTCCTGCATCTGCTTGGGCTCCCTACTGATAGCCAGTCTACCCTCTTCAACCCTGTACCTAGCTCTATGTCTCAGAAGTTGTTTTTTAAAAGATTATTTTTATATGAAAGAGTTATGGTGTAGGGGGGATCTTCCAGCCACTGGTTCACTCCCAAAATGATTGTGATGGCCAGAGCTGGGCCAGGCCAAAGCCAGGAGCTTCATCTGGGTCTTCCACCTAGGTGACAGGGGCCCAAGCACTTAGGCCATCTCCAGCTGCTTTCCCAGGTGCATTAGCAGTGAGCTGGAGCAGAAGTGGAGTTGCAGGACTTGAACTGGTGCTCCCAGGGGTTGCCAGCATCATGGTCCACAGCTTAACTTCCTGTGCCACAGTGCCAGCCCTACAAAAGGTTTATTTTTAAGATGCTCTTTTGAATGTCTGTCTTCTACTATGGTGGTGATGTGTCCAACCACTCTATATTCTACTTTTACATCCGTCCTGTGGGTCCTCAAGAAGTTTTTAACAACATTTGCTGTCTGCTGGCAGCTTCTTCAAAGCATGTCACACACACAGTCTTTTATGAGCTCCTAACCACCCTGGAGGTCAGCGAAATGCTGGTAGCAGTGATGACTCTCATTACCATTGCTCTACTCAATAACCCTGGCAAAGAAGGCTCAGAACGGTGAGTCACACAGCTGATAAGCCCCTGGGCCAGGCTTTAGGCCCCTCGGGAATAGACCCTAGCTCCCTTCCATGACGCCAAGCACTTTCTTCCAGCTCTCTCTTCACTTCCTTTCACTGCTCCTCATTTTTAAATTAACTGATCATTTTCATTATGCTGTTCTACTCTCTCTCTCTACCATTTAAACATTTCATTGAAATTGCAGTGGCACAACTGGCTGTTAGAAGTTACCATTTCATTCCCATAGAGTATTTATGCCTAATTTTTTTACAACTTTATTTGTGTTTATCCACGTTGAGCACTGTACCCAGCTGGACTGGATTCATAGTCAGTGCACACAGAGCCCAGATTCTGCAAAGTATAGTCTGATTAGTGCTACAGACTAGAGATGTGTGGGAGGTAAAAGTTCTATTGTTAAAAAAAAAAAAAAAAAGCATTTTTGGGTCAATGTCCTCTTTCTTGAATGAGTTTTAAGATAACCAGACAAAATAAACCCCTGAATCGTAGGAAAGAGCACAAGATTAGCCTAGGAGGTCTAATTGATGAGTCCGTTTAAGAACTAACTCATGAACTTAGACAAGTGATAAATTCTGGTGAAGCTCAATTAACTTTTAATTGAAAAAAGAAATGTTAAGAGATAAGTGATTGTTCTATTCTTTCTTAGAAGAAGGGGAAAACATAATAATAGCCAGAATAACTGTAAAACAAATACTGTTCTGAACACTTTACAGGGGGACTTCAAAATGTCCATGGGAAATAGAAGATAAGCTTGTTTTGGTGCAAACATTTTAAACCCAAAGCATAGTTTTTTTTTTTTTTTCATAATATGTATTTTCTGTGAGTGTTTTGAAGATTTTAGGTATGCATAGGATCCAAAAATTTTTACACCAAAATAAACTTATCTTTTAATTCTATTTTTCCATGAACTATGAAGTATCCTGTATGTGTGCATGCATGCGTGTATGTGTGTGTGTGTTGGTACTTGTGTGTATGTGTAGCAACTCCTCATTACAACTCCATGAATATCATTACTTTGCCCATTTTGCAGACATGGAAATTGAAGCACAACACAGAATCACACCACAAATATTTATGGATCCAAGATTTGAAACTAGGCATTCCAACCCCAGAGTCCATGTTCTCAAATTCTGAGTCATGCTGCTTTTCTGAACCACCATCATCCCACTATATTTTAAGTATTTATAGAGAGATGGGGTTAGAGGGCAAAGGAAGAAAAGTTGGGAGAGATGGGAATGTTTTCCCCTTCTTGTCTGTCTGCATGGTCCTGAGAACAATCTTTACTTCAGTGTGTGTGTGTGTGTGTGTGTGTGTGAGAGAGAGAGAGAGAGAGAGATGGCTGGGTGTGGGGATGAGGTTCCTTTTTCTAAAGGAAGAGCCTAGGGCAATTGTGAGTTTCTTTCCACTTTGAATGCCCAGGGGTTCTGAAAACAGCCAACACTATGCAGTGCTGAGGTCATGGTTAGGCTGAACAATCTGGAGAATGAAGGCGATAATAAAATAGAAGTTCACCACCAATTTCCAGCTTGGAAATGATTGATCATATAAAAAATATTCCTTTCATCTGGGAGTTTCACCATGATGGTTAATTTTATGCTTCATCTTGAGTGGGATAAGAGTTACTTACATAGCTGGTAAAATGTTGGTCTGGGCCGGCGCCGCGGCTCAATAGGCTAATCCTCCGCCTTGCGGCGCCGGCACACCGGGTTCTAGTCCCGGTCGGGGCACCGATCCTGTCCCGGTTGCCCCTCTTCCAGGCCAGCTCTCTGCTGTGGCCAGGGAGTGCAGTGGAGGATGGCCCAAGTGCTTGGGCCCTGCACCCCGTGGGAGACCAGGATAAGCACCTGGCTCCTGCCATCGGATCAGCGCGATGCGCAGGTCGCAGCGCCAGCCGCGGCAGCCATTGGAGGGTGAACCAACGGCAAAAGGAAGACCTTTCTCTCTGTCTCTCTCTCTCACTATCCACTCTGTCTGTCAAAATAAATAAATAAATAAATAAAATAAAATAAAATAAAAATGTTGGTCTGGCTGTGTCTGCTAGCCTATTTCCAATAGCATGTTTTGACTTGGTAGACCGAGTAAAGAAGTGAGCGGGCATTATTCCATTCATTGAAAACCTCAATAGAATCAAAAGCTGAAGGCAGGGCAAATTTCCCCAAAGGGTGAAGGGAGAGTGAATGTGCCATTGGCTTAGAGGATCATGGAAGCTGAGAAGTCCCTCCAGCTGCAGTTTGTAAGCAGGAGGCCTATGAAAGCTGCTGCTATTAATCCCAGTGTAAGACTGAAGACCGAAGGACCAGGAATACCAATGTCTTGTCAATGTTCTGGCTTGAGAAGACAGCAAACTCACCCTTCCTTATGTTTTGGTTCTGTTCAGGCCATTGAATTGGATGATGCCAACCAGCAATGGGGAAGGCTAAGTTCACAGTTACAACCAGAAATAACGTTTTATCCACTATCTGGCTTCTTCTTAGCTCAGTCAAGTTGACATATAAAGTAGCCATCACATTCACTGAAAATGACAAATTGCTGTGTAAAATAGTTTTAAGCTGAAGAAATAAAACATGGCCAGATGTAATCCACTGTCAACTAGTTTTACAGAGATGAAATCAGAGGTCTAAAATCTGCACTTAGGTCCTGATTTTATTCACTGGCTGAGTAACTAGGGTCTCTTTTGTAATGTGTAAAATGGTACCTGTCCAGTTCTTCTGAAATAGATGCTGCTTGCTAAATGCTCTTGGGCCAAAGACTATTTTTCAGAGGCCTTGATACTTGAGGGAGCATAATCTTTTTAAAGTCAGATATGATTTTTGCTCCTGCTAGTGGTTTGCTATGAACAGTGATTGAGAGCTGGTCTCTCGGATGCTTGGTGTTTCCATCAGCAGGAGTCAGTGGGGGCCAAGGGAACAGGGACACAGCCAGCAAGGAAATAGCATGAAACCAATTTTCAGGACATTGCTATTGTCTCCCTTGAGTGTGCTAGGCGAGGTAGCACATCCACATCGTGATGTTCTGGCACTCAGGGAACTCAGGTTAGCTTGAAAAGACAGCAGTGAAAGCTAAGGAGTCTGCTTCAGGAAGGTGTGAGAGGCAGGCAGCAAGCCATGGCCCTGGGGTCCCTAGGCACATTCCCCACCCCCAGGATGTGCTGACAGGTGCTCTCAACAGTGACCTACAGCCTCAGAGCTCTTATCTGACCTCAGAATTTTTCCAAACAAAAAATGAGTTTCTAGACCCTACAGAATGTGAGAAGTGGTGGTCTCTGCTGCTTTGCTTAAGGGACTGTCAGCTTCCGTTTTAGAGTCTTGCAGCCTTGTTATGACCACTTACTTGGTCATTTATTGGCATGTAGTAGGCGTGACTGCTGTTTTGTAGATGAACTGAGGTCACGCGGTGAGATTCAAATAACACTGGAGTTACAGCTCTTTTCTTTACATCTGTGAAATGTGGGTACCACGAGTACAGTCAGAGTGCCTGGAGAGTGTGGTGCTAGCAGCATGGCTCTGTGGAGTCTTCCCTGCTGTGTTTTGGGGCAATGCTGACATGCTGTACCCTTTGGTCTTGCCTTCCATGTACCACAGGATCGATAAACAAATAAGCAGGTTTCGGAGATGGTTACCTAAGAAGCCAATGAGGCTGGACAAGGAGACACTGCCAGACCTGGAGGAGAATGACTGCTACACTGCCCCTTTCAGCCAGCAAAGGATCCATCAGTGAGTGTTGCATGTGGAAGCCCCTGCTTGCCGAAGGGCAATGCCACTGTGGCAGAGCCTTCCCCTGCATGCCTTTGTTTTCTTACTATGTGCAAAGAACAGGATAGTAACCTTTATCTTAAGAATACTGTGAGTGTTCCTGTCCCTTTAAATTAGGAAGAGCTGGTAACTGCTGTACATCCCCACATCTCAGTAACGTGAAACCATATGTGTGTTGGGTGAATGATGTTCTCCATGGTGGTTCCAAAACCCAGGCTCCCTCTATCATTGACTCTACCAACTCGTTTACATCTAGCCAGCAGACAGGGGAAGTACCCTGTTCCCTTCCCTACTTAAGAGTATTTGGTTTTTATCTCAGTCCCTTTTCCTTCAACACTTCACCAAGCTGTCCTGGGAAACACTACCTCACCTGGCAATCCTCCCACTGACTCATCTATCAGACCATCACAGAACAGTGATTTGTCAGTTTTGACATGTGGGGAGGGAACAAAAAAATGTTGACTAAGTAACGGTGAGACAGTGAAGAATTGCTACAGTGATAATTTACTTCTGAAGCTTCTGAAATGACAAGAAATGATAGCCAGGTGGCAGGAGAGAGAAGTGTGCCGGGGCTGTTGTCAACAAAGAGAGAACAGACTCCCAAAGAGGGCACATACCCAAGCAGCCCTGCCACACCCTCAGCCACTGCAGGAGTTCCCAGCCCCCCTGCTCCAGCCATGGTGACAGCCTCGGTAACGATGACTTACCTGAAGGCAGGGAAGGGCTGACAGATGATTTTTTTAAAGGCTGCTGATTTTGACAAAAAATAAACTGCAGAGCAGTTGTCAAGAAGTTACAGGGAGTATGAGGGAGGGCATATTTCAGCAGCAAAAAAAAAATTTTAATTTAATTCTGTGAGCCTCTAGAGGGCAAAAGAGAAAAGAAAAAGCACAGGCATTCTGCCTCGAAATAGGTGATGCATGGAAGGATCAGCTGCATGCAAGGGAAGGGGGCGCCCGAAGTGAGCAGACCTTAGATCCTGAGGGGTCAGACTGATGCCCACTCAGCCACATCACTGCAACACTGAAAGGGGAAACCACAGTCTGAGTGAAGCCCTTCCCCGGGAAGTGGGAACCAAGAGGAGGTTAATGCTAGCTCATAGATCATGGCCTTTAGGTATTTCCTTAAGAGGAAAATATAAAAACTGATATCTTCCCACTCTTAGGTAAACCCTTTCCATGTCTGTGCCATTCATCTTAGGAGTTTTTAAGACAAATAATTGGTTGCTTTTTTAAATGCCTCTGGGGTAGAGTCTGGCTTGTATGCAGATTTCCCCTTGGCTCCTATCCTGCCTGAGAGAGTGCAGGAGAAAGTTTTCTAGACAGTAGGTAGATGGATCCATGGATACTTGGGCGATGGATAGAAGAGTCAATGAGTTATACAGTGTCTACTCTAGGGATTTGCTTTACTTCAAAGGGATATAGGTGAATGGAAGAAGAAAGTTTCTCACTGCTCTTCTTCATGCCGGCTGTGTCCCTGATATTCTCACTGTAGAATACCATGTGGAACATGGTTTGCAAAGACAAATACACCTGGGTGCCTATCAGGACTTCTAGAGAGTAGAACTGAGAATTTTGTACTTTTACAAGTATTTTAAAATACATAATCAATGAAGAATAGTAACAGATGAGAACTTTTTTTTAAGATGTTTGGGTATTGAGTCACCAAATAACGGATTTGTTTAACAATCCCTCAGTGTCTACTTCTTGTCAGGCACTGTCTAGGTTCAGAGCTTATAAAGATAAATAATACACAGTCTTGGTCCCAGCCTAGGGAAGATGCAGACCATTTAAAAAATTTTTGAACAGTTCGGTGGGTATGACTTCAAAGAAGGAGTGAGTGCTTGGTTTTCCAGAGTGGAGGGAGGTTGATAATGATAAGGCTGATCAAAAAGAAGAAAGTGTTTGCTATACATTTTGAGGGAAGGGAGAAAGATGGACCAAGAAGAGAAATAAATATATTTAGAAAAAACAAAGACATAAAAAGGATGGTGTTTAAGGAACCACAAGTAGCTGACTGTGATTAGGGATACAGGAAGTGTGGAGGGCCTAGCATTATTGATTGAAAAGAAGAAAGTGACGAGGAAGATGTTATTTGAAGACAAAAGAACGAAGAAGGAAAAGTGGTATGAAGCAAATATCAGAACCAGACGTCAGTGGGACCAAGAGAGTAGAAGAAGGCCTATGATGCAAGCAGGAGATGAAACATCAATTGTCTTGAATGTTATGGGTGGTAGGAATTCCTTTCTCTGTAAAAAATAGTCATGCCACACAAGCAACATCTCTCTGATGAATATAAAATAAACTTGAAGAATACTGGCTTTCCAGTTGGAAACAATTGTTTAGAACAATCAGGAGATAAAGGCCTTTAAGATGCTTTAAGGGCAATATGAACAGGTTCAAAGTAATCAGAAGTAGCTCGTGAATGAGCTCTGGGAGTTATAGCATAATATCCTAGGTTTCTAACTTAGTCCAAAAATCTCATGTGTCTTCTTGGTTTTGCAGAATTTTCATATTGTATTTGCCTTAGAACAAAAGTGACTGATAGACATTTAAGTGTGTCTAGGGGGTAGGGAAAGAGACATGAATGTAGCACAGAGAATATAATTGTAAGTTTAATAAATAATTATTAAGGTGGAAAAAATCTTTAAAGATAGTTTGTTCTCAGGATAAAATCCAGACTCCTAAATTGATTCACTAGACTGAGCTACGTTCACCTCCTTAACTCACCTTGTGATCTGCTGTCTCCAGTGGACACAGGACTCCTTCTGCCTGAATCTTTGGGCTCCCTCCTTTTGAGATTCATCAAAGACATTTCCCCTAGTGTAGCTTCCATGATTCCCAACCTCTATCCCCAACTCTGGGAGAGGAACACACTTATATGTCTTGATAGCATTTTTCTTTTCCTGAGTTAATAGTACTGTCCATTTTCATTGATTTCTCCTAGACCATAAGCTCCTTAAAACTATATATTTCTTACTGGTTTCTGAACCCCTTAGTAGGTTCTTAATAGTGATTTGTTATGAAACACATAAAGGAGTTCATAGAAATGAAAAGAAGAGAATCACATGAGTAACACAGATAATGTGAAATTGGCTGACTGAACACTCATCTAAAACTGAATTTGCAATGTCTTGTTCCCAAATACAGCCCACCTCCATGTTCCTAGCATCAGACACGGCACTAATAGCTGTCCAGTTGCTGAAACTGGAGGCTGGACTATATGGCAGATACTTCATCTCTGCTTTCCACGTCTCATACATCTCCAAGGCTGGTGATTTTCCATCTAAGCGTGTCTTTACTGCAGTAAATTTCCCTCATCTTTGCCACTGTTATCTCACTCCTAAAATGCAGAAAGAATATGAAAGTTCTCCTTAGTTCTAATCTTGTCCATCTCCATTTCAATTTCTTGGGTTTCTACAGAATATTTTCAAAACTTTCATCTAATCATGTCATTTCGCCCTGTAAAAACCAGAGCATACCAAAGCTATTGACATGATATTCAGAGCTTCACGGGACCTAGCCACTTTGCTGACTCCTCTCCAGTGTAACCTGCCTTCACTGCCTTCTACCCTTCATTTGTAACCATCCAGCTGCATTACAGCCTCTCTCAGTCCTTTGGAAGTACTGTCTCAGGGCATTGGCACATGCTGTTACTTCTGGGATGCCCTTCCCATTCCTCCCTCTTTACCTTGTGTATTCTTATTTATCCTTCAGACCTCAGCTTCAAGGAGTCTTCCCAGGGCCACCCCTGCCCCCAACACCAGGTGCATTAGCAGGGAGCTGGATCGGAAGTGGAGCAGCCAGAATGTGAACAGGTGCCCAAATGGGATGCTGGCACTGTAGGCAATGGCTTTACCCATTATGTCACTATGCCATAATTCTGGCCCCTAGTATTAGGTTTAATTCTGCAGAAATTCATCTGTTGCTTGCACCACTGTCTCATGTGGAGTCTCAATGTCTTTTTCATAGTCTAGTCATTCAAGTTCAACCTAGTAACTCTTCCTTCCCCTAAATTCTTTACAAAAAGAGAGACAGAGAGGGATAAGTGAATCTTTTGGGAAGCGTGTATGGCTTAGAAGTGGTATATAGCACTTTCACCCTCATTTCATTGGTCAGTTCTCAGATATGTATTTACCCTTAACTCAATAAATGCTGCGATAACTATTCTACCTGCATGCCAAGGGTAAAAAGGGAAGTATATTTGCTGAAGAACTAGACAGTCTATCTCATTGATGAAGCAGAAATTCAAATTCAGATAGGGAACCTCCAGATTTGCTCTACTGCAGAATTTCTCAACCTTGATACTATTGACATTGGGGTAACTCTTTGTTATGGGGAGCTGTTCTGAGCATTATAGAATATTTTAGCAGAATTCTTGGTCTTTACTTGAGATGCTGGTAACATCCCTCTCCCCATTAGTTGTTAAAGTCAAAAATGTCTCCAGAGGCTGTCAAGTGTCCTCTGACAGTGATGGCAGGGTGAGTGCCAAATAGTATTCCTTTCCATGACTTTGAGAACCATTGCTCTACTGTCTTTCTTTACCTGACACCCTCTCTCTGTGCTAAATTAAACTCGAGTTTAACATGAAGACAGACAAGTCCATCTAAGAATTCACTTATTTCTTTATTTTCTTGCCTGTGAATGTTGCCCTTTTTAGGTATCACTCCCCTTCATCCTTGAAATGGCATTAACAGTAACACCCTGGAGGCAATTACTTCCTAAAGTCAATACACATAAAAAAGATTCTCTGCTGGCAGACAGAAAAAAAAGGAAAATATAGAAAAGAATTGTGTCATTTTTAATAACAGATATGTAGTATATTTTTTCAAGAAATGTATCTATTCTGAATTGCCAGCAGTCAGAGTCTTCTTGTTCAACTTGAATTTCCCCTTGACTTGTGAATTTATTTTTAGACTCAGTTCTGCTAACTGATAAAACACAGAGGATTATGAGCATTAAGTTCTGTTCGCAGAACTCATGTCTGATTCTAAGAGATTTAATTCATGTATCACACCTTTTAATTCATGTGTCATGAACATACAAGAAATGGGCTTTATAAAAAGGCCACATGACAAGATTTATTTGCATGCATTTTCTCCTTTCTGTATTGTGAGCTAGAGAATAACAAAAAATCTAGGGAATAACAAGCAATATAGCCCTTGGAGCCTGAGAACACACTTACCATGGAAATAATGCAAGGATAGGGGGGTGGTTCGCAAGGGCTGATAAGAAAGGGAGAAGGTTGCTGGAGGTACAAAGGATGAGAGATTATCCATAACCTCCCTTTGGTTCTGTTCTTATCATTTGACTTTGTTCTCAGCAAACTATAACAGTGAGTTATAGACAGTAGCAATCAGACAGCCAAGTAGACAGCCAATTGTAGAAACAATTATAATAATTAAGGGATAGCAACCACTATTTCCTAAGCAGATCCCATATTCCAGGGTTACACCACATTACAACTCTGTGAAGATGGGGGAATGTTGAAGATCAGAGAGACTGAATGGCTCATTCAAGGTCACTGGGTTCAATGTTAGGTTAGAGAACAGGAGGGAAGTGTGTTTTCTACATAATGCTGCCATCTCATGCATGAGCCACAGGAGTGAAGCCGAGCACTCTTTCAGCTGTGTTGCTCTGGAGGTGACCCTGTATGTGTGAAGACATCTCATAGTCTCTGGAATTTGCTGGTAAAGTACTTGAGGCACATTGAAAAGACAGATGAAATAAGGTGATAAAATTGAAGGAGAATATAATGTAGAGTCAGCTTTGAAGTTCAGGGGGAAAATGGGCTCATATTTGTAGGCCTCAGTGGCCTGTGTATTTGTAGGAATTGACAGATGAGCCAACCAATAGGGCTTTAAGCCTAGTGGGTCGAGCAGAAGAGAGAAGCATAATAAGTCACATGATTCTGACTGTCAGAGAAGAGAAAACACATTGCATAAAAGACACTTTCCTACAATTTGACTGTGAGTATGAAGTATAATTCTTGCATGAGAGCATTGGGAGACTCTTAATGAAATAGTGGGCAATATCATTAGCAACCTCCCTAAAGCAAATGCCTCACTGGGCTCTTTTGGAGGCTGTTTCTGGTGGGCCCTTCTGCATGGTTCTGGAGAATTAATTGCTTATAGTCATAACCATCTAGAAGTATGTAGAGAAGCTGTCTAGGAAAATACTGCAGCATCCCCTAATCTTAATCTTAATGCCATTGCTAGAACTTAGAACTTTATTCTGCAAATGTTAAAACTGAGACCTGCTTAAAAAGAAAATAACTTCACATTCTATATAAATATTTAGATATGTCCATATGGGAAAAGCAATAAAATCAAGCTAGTGAGTATATATCTCTGTAAGCCATGTATGAGTCCATTCATTTTATCCAATATCATTGTTACCAGGTCAGGGCCTATAGGCTATTACCAGCCATGATAGTATGGCCACCTGAACATCTAATCCACAGTTTTCTCACACTAGCCAGCTGTGGGGCCTGAGTTTGTCATCATTGTAGTCAGTTATTTCATTGAAGTATTATGCTTCCAGAAGATACCTCTCAAAACTCCAGCCATCTCAGGAAGGGTAATTCAATAGAGCCATGTGGAATTTATTATAATAATATGATATCTAATATTTATATGCTAACAACGTTCCAACTACTTCACAGATAAAAACTACTTTAGTCCTTTAAATAAGGTACAGTCATTATCCTCATGTTCACAAAGGAGGACACTGAAGCACAGAAAGGTAAGTAATTTACCCAAGGTCACACAGTTGGTAGTGGCAGGGCTTGGATTCCAAGGCCAGGCATTGTGGCTTCAATCTTTCCCTCTGAGTCCATTTCATGTTGATACAATAGAATACCCAATATTTCACACACACACACTAAATATATTTATAGAATAGAGAGTTATTTTTGCTCGTGGTTCTGGCAGTCAAAGAGCATGGCACCAGCGTCTGCTTGTCTTCCATGGAGAGCTCTGTACTATGTCATGTCATGGCAGAAAAAAACAGAAAGGGGAAACACATGTGTATGGAAGAGGGAGGGGACAAAGGAGCAGTCTCTCTAGCAACACAATCTTGGGAACCACCCCACTCTTTCAGAAACTCCATTCATCGCTTCATGAGAATAGAGCCCCCATCACCTAATTACTTCAAGGTCCCACTTCTCTATACCTTTACACTGGTAATTAAATTTCAACATCAGTTTCGGTGGGGGTCAAACTATAAATGTAACCATGCAAATCATAGCACTGCGGTGACAAATTACCACCTACCACAACAAAATTTATTATCTTACATTTTATAGGTTAGAATACAACAACATGGGTCTCACTCGGCTGAACAAAGAAGTGTCAGGGCCTCAATCTTCGATGGAGACTGTTGGGGAGAATCGATTGGTTTGTCTAACATCTGGTAGCTTCTGTATTCCTTTGCTCATGTGATATGAGTCTTTACATCACATCATTCTATCTTTCCGTCATCACATCTTTTTCTTCTCTGATTCATCTGCCTTCCTCTTCCATTTTTCTGGACTCTTGTGATTACAGTGGGCCCACCTTGGTAATCTAGGATCATCCTTCTGTGTTAAAGTCAGTGGATTAGCAACCTTAATCCATCCGCAACAGGAATTCCCCTTTGCCATATACCTTAACATATTCACAAAGTCTAGGTTTTAGGATGTAGACATTTTTGGAGGGTCTTTATTCTGTTTTGCACAGTTACATTTTTTTTTTTACCAGTCTACAAAGCTCCAAGCATCTGGTGCAGAGGACAAGTAAGTTTTGATGGGAGAAACAAAGGAGAGAATAAACGATGGGAGGCAGCAGTAGGATTTGGGGACATGAAATGAAATGTGTCATCCAATCCAGTACTTGTCACATAGAAAGCACTCAATAGTGATAGCTATTATCATTATCAAGTCTGATGAGCCAGAAGTAAATTAAGAATCCTTGAAAGAATTTGAAAGTTGCAGTAGCTGTTTAAAGTGAAACTCTGAAGTAACAAAAAGTGATTTTACTGAGTTGACTATCTGACCTGACCTAGAATAGCATTAATTTTAACCTAAACGTTACTCAGAGCCCCAGGTACAAAGCGGTATCACATTTGTTAATCAGTAATGTAAGCCTATTTGCTTTTTCAACAGAGACACCTGGAGAGACTGATTCTTCTAGCATGTGCCTTTTGCTGTCTTTTCCTTTCAGAGCTTTTGGAGATTTTCTGTTGTTTTCATTGATCTGAAATCTTCAGAGACTCCTTTAGGCTAAGAGATGCCATGTTGGATATTGGCAGGATTAACATCGCTTTAGTGCAGTCTCAGAACAGTTGTTTTCTGTCAGTTTCTTATTCAGCATTCAGATCCTCAGTATACAGATTGCATTGATCCATAGAGTCAGGGGAAATATATCCACGTTCTGGAAAGTTTTAAACTGAAGTGAAAATGAAACGAGTCACACAATGCTGAGGTTTGTGCTATTGACAGTTGTGAGTCTCTGTTTTAAGTAGGACATAACTTAATGGTTTCACTTTAAGGGGACAGACAGGTCACCTAATCATATAGGAAAAGCACACATTTGGGGATGAGAAGATCAATTTATTAATTAGGGGTTGTCTTAATAATTTAAGAGGTCATGTGTGATAAGTCACTTGGAAATATTTTACTGCAATCATCCATCTTCAAATAGTTGTTTTCCCAGTTTATCAACGCAGTCATTCAACAAGTGCTCTCAGTGTCTGTTCACCAAGTTTTGTACTGTAGAAAATAAGTGTACTCGCATATGATAATACATGGTTGTATTTACATATTAATACAGATATATATTTTTTACTAAAAATTTTAACTTAAGCATGTTAAATTTTATTGTTCAAGAGACTATTTTCCTTATGAAAATAGTAAAAGGCTATTTTTAAAGCACCTATATTAAAAAAGATTTGCCACATTTAAGTACAATAAAATAAGGAAGTGTTAACAGAAGAAGAACCTGGGGACTAGGAGCACTTGTGTCAGTGGGTTGTACATAAAGCAACCACCTTGTGCTTTCCATCATCACAATAGTAGTGGTCAGGAGGAAACAAGAGAGAGCAGAGGGCAAGGGGAAAACCATTTCTTGGAAGTAAGAGCCCTGGGGGTTGGGCCGTGTATTCGTCGTGGTCCTTTCAATACCCCTGCAACATAATTCATTCTCATCATCTTACAGAAGAGTGAACAGGGACCCAGAGAGGTTAAATACTTCATCCTGGGCCATGCAGTCACATGTAGACTTTAGGGTTAGAGCACAAATCTGAGTACCAGCCCATGCTTCTTCCATCCATTCGTTGTATACTGGGCTACCCACGATATGGGGAGTGTTATTGTCTCCATTTAGAGACAGAGAAATGGAAACCAGGGAGGCTAAGTCACTGACCTGAGCTCACAGTTGTCAGAAGTGGGAAACCATCTGAGCAGCAGCATGACCAGGGAAGGACACTTCTTGCATTTTAAGGGAGGAGGAGGAGTTAAAACTGTAAGGTTGATAAATAGTCATTTATTTAAAATAACCGCTAACCCAGAGCCACCTCTTAGAAATGTCTGCGTCCCTGGAGATCAACTTGATTCTTCTCACTTCCCACTGTCCTCTTCCCTGATCCTACACCCACAGCAGCAGCTTTGTGCCCCCTGCTCCACACCAATGACATCACCACTGCATGCTGACCAACCTTGACACTACCATCTTCCTTGCTGCCCTCCATCACCACCAAATGTTTTTGGTCTTGCTTCCTCCTTTCTGATCACAATGCCATTGCCTTGGTGGAAGTGGACACCAGTTCATTCATGAACAGTTCTAACGGTCTTGGCACCACTTTTGTCTTTTCTTACTCCCAAATCTATCAGCACACTGATGTTGCAGGTGAATTGCAAGGCCCAGATAGAAGCGAGACAACCTTCTTCCAGCTGTTTACAGTCTTTGAATTGGCAATCCTATTGGGGGCAGGATTTCCACCCTCCCTTATCCCCTTAGATGTGTAACTTCAGCAGTGAATGATATGCAATATCACATGGAGTAATATTGCTTCCTTGCTTAAATGCTTTTAGTGATTCTTTAAGACCTTCAGGATAAAGATTACTGTGGGCAAAAGGGAACACTGAAGTCACCAAGATAAAAGCTGTAAGAAGTAAAGCAGTGATAGCCCCTCGATCTGAGGGAACTAGTGGGGTTGGGGTTGGGTTATTGGAACCAAGTATCTTGTTGGAAGGCCCCTTGTAGCCAGACTTCTGAGTAGCTGCCTCCTGGTCTGATGGCTCAGGAGTGTGAAGCAACAGAGTGAGTCTGGTTTGGGGAATATGTGTTTCCTTTAATGCTAGAAACTGGCACCAAATGCCATTGAGAGATTGAGGGTCATTGCTGGGGTGACAGTGACAGGAACAACAGGCCAGCAAGAAGTAGCAATTGTCTTCGAATCAGAGAGACACATGGTGATGCAGGGAGTGTCAGAGAAGAGAAAAGAGGAGAAATAGAAAGACACTGAATGAACTCCCACTCCCTGATGTCTGGAGTTTTACAGTCTGAATTTTAAATACTTTGGATAATGCCACATCATTGGAAAGATGAAACTTTTAATGTTATTATTCATTTCCACTCCATTATGAACAGTTAAAACTAAAGAACGAGTGCAAGCAAGGGAAGGAAATGGATTGTATTGGCCGTAGCAGAGATGTACAGAGAATGCCACAAAGATGGTAGGGGAAAGGCTAAAAATGAAAAGAGATCGTAGAAGATACATTTTACCAATTTACAAATTTTGCAGCTATTTGGCGGAGATTTTAGTATTTTGCTGTTCACAATAATAGAAATGAACTGCATGGAAGTAGACATATCCATTCCTTTGTGACAACTGTAAATAAGAGATGCTAAAAACAAGACCCAAGCAAGATCAAACCCACACCAAGACAGCCACAGATGAGTCATTGAATTAAAAAGAATGCATTCACAATTGCTTAGATAATTCAAGTCAAACTTTACTATTGACTGAATTACAGTAGGATTCTAATTAGGGGAAAGCAGAGGGCCCTTACTCCAAATTGGATTTTTCCTACCTGAGGATTAATTATGAAACTTTATTTTTTCCAAATTTTATGTATGCTTATATATATTTATTTATATTATACACATATAAAATGATTTTTCTATTTCACCTTTGAGGAGCAAATAAAAGGGAACTCTATCAACTTGAGTAGGGTGAGCTTTCATATCTTTATTCTGAATATCTATCTCAGTTCATTACACATCAAGCACCAGCTCTGTGACAGGCACAGGATAGGACTGGGACAGAGATGAATGAATCACTGTTTCTGCCCTTAAGGGTTAAGAAGTGAGCTCATAAAAGCTCTGGTCAGGAGCAATAGGCTCTGGAGTTAGTTGGCCCTGGGCCCCACATGCCAGTTTTGCATCTCTCAAAGCGTGTGATTCTAAGCTTCAATTTCTTCATCTGCAATTTGGAAATAATAATGATGGTACTCATATAATACTGTCAAAATTAACAGTAGTGCATCAGTGTCTGTGCAAATGTTCAATAACATCTATTTTTGCTAACATTGTTGGTATACCCTGATATTATATAATTTAAATATATGTGAATTCTATTGTTGATTTTCATGGTCTGGTTTTAAAGATGGGAATCATTTGAAACATTATTAGTTCAGGATATCACTTTTTAATTCTTTTTTTCTCCACTTCCTACAGCGTTTTTCTCTTTTCTCATATCCTTTCTACTTCCCATCTTCTCTCCTCTTTCAGAATTATCCAGATTGCTGTCCACCTCACCAGTTCTGTTGTGCACACCTAGCTAAATGTACAAGGAACTGTTTAGACTACAGTGTCTTACCAAGGCATTCTCAACCACTGACTGAAAAAGAATACATATCCTCTTGATAGGTTTTGACCTAAAAAAAAAAAAAAAAACATTTTATTATTTATTGATTTAAAAGGCAGAGTTACAAAGAGAGAGGGAGAGACAGAGAGCTTCCATTCACTGTTTTACTCCCCAGATGGGTGCAACAGCAGGCACTGGGCCAGGCTGAAGCCAGGGGCCACAACACTGGCCCTGAGGTTTCTGAATTTTAAAAATACCTATTGGTTAAATCAGTTATTTGCCAAGGCTCCAGTATTGTGGCATAGCAGGTAAAGCCACTGCCCACAATGCCAGCATCCCATGTGAGCACCATTTCCTGTCCCTACTGCTCCACTTCCCATCCAGCTACCTACTTATGGCTGGGAAAATGGCCCAAGTGCTTGGACCCCTTCTACCCATGTGGGAGACTTGGAAAAGTTCCTGGCCCCTGGCTCCAGGCTGGTCTATATCCAGGCCATTGCGGCCATCTGGAAGTGAACTAGTGGATAGAAATCTTTTGATTTCTCTCTCTCTCTCTCTCTCTCCCCCCTCTTCCTCCATCTCTCCCTTTCTCTCTCTCTCCCTCCCTCCCCTCCTCCCCTCTATCCTCTCTCCCCCCCCTCTTTAGTTTCTCCCCCTCCCCGTGCTCTCCCCTCTTCTCCTCTCTCTCTCGCCTCTCCTCTCTCTCTCGCCTCTCCTCTTCTCTCCCCTCCTCTTCCTTCCTCTCCTCTCCTCTCCCCTCCCCTCCTCTCCCCTCCCCTCCTCTCCCTTCCCCTCCTCTCTCTCTCTCTCTTTCCTCTCCTCTTTCTCCTTTCCCCTCTCCTCTTTCTCCTCTCCCCTACCTAGCTCCCTTCCCTCCCTCCTCTTCTCTCCACTTTTCCCTTCCCATTACCTCTACCTCTTCCCTCCCTTCCTCCTGTCCTCACCTCCTCTCCCCTTCTCTCTCTCTCTCTCTCTAACTCAAAGGAAAATAAATCTTTTTTAAAAAGATTAGCCAAATTTTTCTACCAGAACACACTGTTTACTTATGCATCATACTCTCTTATGCCTTCCTAATTGTACAGAAACCACAGTAGAATACACAGGAGTAAAAGGGTATTATTATAAAGCCACCTTGACTCTATTCTAATTTATTTTCAAAATACTGTTCCCAAATTCAAGAACTCTAACCATTATCAATGTCAAAGTAATCACAACATGTCTTGCCATTGATCCTGTCCCATGAGGATGCCATAACACATGGGTGAATTGACTGCTGCTGCTTCCTTAAGACCAGTCTACATCCTTAGACCCAGCAATATCATTCCTAATTTCAGTGTGTCCTTCCTCAAGAAACATTTGCATGTATGAGTTTAATAGAATATTTACCATAGCATTTTCATAATTATAAAACATTGAAAATACCCTAAATATCCACCAGCAAGAGAAAGTTCATAAACTGTAGTGTCCTCAAATGATATAAGCAGCAGGGAATACAATCAGAGCTCTTTGTACCAATATGAATGAACCTTAGGATTGTAGCACAGTAAGTGTAGCATAATGTTATTTCTATGAACTTTTAAAACATGTGATAGTCCATTTTTAGAACTATTTGTAACACTGGGGATTACAAAAAATTCCTAATAGTGGCTGCTTCTGGGGAAAAGGAATTTACAAGGGGCATGCATGGGGCTTCAACTGTATTTGCAAACTTTAAAGTGATTATGTAGGTATTTGCTACTATTCTCAGTGCATTTTGTCTGAAAATGTTTTGTTAAGAGAAGAGCTGGGATAAAAGTCATGGCTTAGTGGGTTAAGCCACAGCTTAGGATGCCTACATCCAATATTGAAGTGCCTAGAATTGAAACACACCTCTGCTTCCAATCCAGCTTCCTGCTAATGTGCCTGGGAGGCAGCAGATGATGGCCCAAGTTCTTAGGAACCTGCCATGTGAAAGACCCAGATGGAGTTCTTGAATCCTGACATTGGTCTGGCCTATCCATAACTGTTGCGGGCATTTGGGTACATTTCAGTATAGCAGATGAACAGTGTCTCTGTCTCTCTCCCTCTCCCTCTCTCTCTCTCTCTCAGGTAGGTAGGTAGGTAGGTAAACAAAAGACTTTAAAAGTCCTATCTTTAAAATACTCACTACATTAGGAACTGTTGGAACTATGAAGGACAGTAATGCTTCTAAAAAGTAACAAATGGGGGCCGGCGCTGCGGCTCAATAGGCTAATCCTCCGCCTTGTGGCGCCGGCACACCGGGTTCTAGTCCCGGTTGCCCCTCTTCCAGGCCAGCTCTCTGCTGTGGCCAGGGAGTGCAGTGGAGGATGGCCCAAGTCCTTGGGCCCTGCACCCCATGGGAGACCAGGATAAGCACCTGGCTCCTGCCATCGGATCAGCGCGGTGCGCCGGCCGCAGTGCGCCAACTGCGGCTGCCATTGGAGGGTGAACCAACGGCAAAAAGGAAGACCTTTCTCTCTGTCTCTCTCTCTCACTGTCCACTCTGCCTGTCAAAAAAAAAAAAAAAAGTAACAAATGGGGACCTATTAATAAAATCATAAAATGCCATGTATGGGTATGATCTGTACATGAGTACAGTGCATAGACTATCTCCTGATCCTTGAACATCCCTCAAATATGGGCATTACTGTTGTCTTCATTTGAAAAACAGGAATCCTAAGGCTTAGAGAAGTTTTTCTAAAAGAGTTAGTGGTTGGCAGAACAAAGACTCTAGCCCAGGTTTGTTTTTTTTTCTCTTTTTTTTTATTTTATTTATTTATTTTTTTAAATTTTTGACAGGCAGAGTGGACAGTGAGAGAGAGACAGAGAGAAAGGTCTTCCTTTTGCCGTTGGTTCACCCTCCAATTGCTGCCGCGGTAGGCGCGCTGCGGCCGGCGCACCGCGCTGATCCCATGGCAGGAGCCAGGTGCTTCTCCTGGTCTCCCATGGGGTGCAGGGCCCAAGGACTTGGGCCATCCTCCACTGCACTCCCTGGCCACAGCAGAGAGCTGGCCTGGAAGAGGGGCAACCGGGACAGGATCGGTGCCCCAACCGGGGACTAGAACCCGGTGTGCCGGCGCCGCAAGGCGGAGGATTAGCCTAGTGAGCCGCGGCGCCGGCCCCAGGTTTGTTTTTAACCAATAAAGTAGATATTATTATATTGTTTCATTATATAATACCAATCAAGACGTAACTCAGCTGTGTTATTTGGGAGGGGAAATCACAAGGAATGCAAGGGATTTTTGTGTTTTTTTTTTGAAAGCAATACTTTATTTTTTCATTTACATTAATGTGTACTCTATAAAGAATATTTCAAACTAGCAAACATGTTCACAAGCTCTTGGGCACATAGTGAGTAAATTATATCTATCCATGAGGCAGCTTCTCTCAATAGAGTTCACCATCAAGTCAGATATGAGCATTAGCCTCTCTGATCTACAGCATAAAATATTGACCTTTAACATGAAGAATCACTATGAGGAGTCTTACTTTATTTAAAAGTGAATGTTTTAGTTTTTGAAAATAATTAAATTTTGAAAACTTTGTCTTTGACAAATTTAGTATTCCAAAGAACTCTTTCCTTTCTTCTTTCCTTACCACTTCTTTAAATAAAATTAACTTATCCATATCCACAGTTTTAAGAGTCCAATAGTCTTATGGGCTTTCTTTTTTCTTTTCTTTTTCTTTCTTTCCTTCTTTTTTTTTTTTTTTTTGACAGGCAGAATTAGAGAGAGAGAGACAGAGAGAAAGGTTTTCCTTCCGTTGGTTCACCCCCCAAATGGCCGCTATGGCCAGCGTGCTGTGCCGATCCTAAGCCAGGAGCCAGGTGCTTATCCTGGTCTCCCATGGGTGCAGGGCCCAAGCAGTTGGGCCATCCTCCACTGCACTCCTGGGCCACAGCAGAGAGCTGGACTGGAAGAGGAGCAACCGGGACAGAATCCGGTGCCCCAACCGTGACTAGAACCCAGAGTGCCGCCGCCGCAGGTGGAGGATTAGCCTATTGAGCTGCGGCGTCAGCCCTGTCTCATGGGCTTTCTTTGAAAAACAAGAATCCCAAGATCCCCACCCCTGGCAACCCCTTATCTTTCTGCCTCCAAGAGAAAACCACTTTAAACTCTTAGCTGATCCTTTTGGTAATTACTTCTATGTATCTACATACATTATTTATTGTTACTTTGGGGGTTTTCAGATATTGATTTCCCACTACAGAGAAAGTAATTTAGCTGTTTTTTCTTCCTGCCAGTTCTCACATTAGAAACCTAATTCCTAGTTTCTTGATGTGGTCATATAATTAAGTATATTATTAGAATGTATATAAGCGCTTACATAATTATTAATGTTCACATGCTGTGCAGAACTCAGCCATGTAGTACAATATGGCTGGATTTTCCTTTCCTGCAATATTTTTATTGAGCTAGAGTATCTCATTCTTTCAATTTTTAACTTCCCAAGTTTTCTATGCATTTGTCACCAATCCCATAGTAAACATTGCTAATTGTCTAAATTTCATAATGTACAGGTACATCATATATGCAATCATTTTCATCCTATTTGGTAAATCTCTCAATAGGCTTTTGACAGATTCCAGTCTGAACTTTTGCCTTCTATTCCTGGTATAAATTATCCTGGGATTTTCTTGTACTGATATTCTCTTTGACTCTCACACATGTTGTATCCTCTGTGTCCTGGCTCTTATTCATTCTGTTCTTTTTATTACATCTTCAATTCAAATTTCATAGAAGGGCTGCATAGAAAATATTTTCTTTAAGATCTTGCATAGTGTTATGGGATGAATTGTGGCTCCCTCAAATATACATATTAATGGTCCACCATATAGTATTTCAGGAAGTTACCTTATTTGGAGATAGTCTTTAATGGAGTAAGTTAAGATGAAGTCATTATGGTGGGACCTAATCCAATATGACTGATAGCATTATATGAGGAAGATACCAGGACAGAAAAGGAATACTATATGAAGATACACAGAGAAGACTAATGTCGGGGCCAGTGCTATGGCGCAGCGGGTTAACACCCTGGCCTGAAGTGCCGGCATCCCATATGGACACCGTTTCTAGTCACGGCTGCTATCTTACGGTCCAGCTCTCTGCTATGGCCTGGGAAGGCAGTAGAAGATGGCCCAAGTCCTTGGGCCCCTGCACCACATGGAAGACCTGGAAGAAGCTCCTGGCTCCTGGCTTTGGATCGGCGCAGCTCTGGCCATTGTGGCCGATTGGGGAGTGAACCATTGGATGGAAGACCTCTCTCTCTCTCTCTCTCTCTCTCTCTCTCTCTCTCTACCTCTCCTTTCTATGTGTAACTCTGACTTTCAAATAAATAAATAAATCTTAAAAAAAAAGACTAATGTCTATAAGTTAAAGAGGTTTTGGAGGAAGCCAACCTGGCTAATACCATAGTCTCAGACTTTCAGAATTATGAGAAAGTCAATTTCTGTTATTTAAAACACTCAATACTGAGTCTAGGGGAATATAGTTTTTAAAAAGTGGAGAGAGTGCCGTCTCGGGGAAGAGTTAGGGAAAAACAGCAGAGGAAACTCTACACAAATTACAGGGACACCGTGGACCTCCATGGAGGGTGAGGATGTGCACAACTCAACCCCAGCAGTCAAGAATCCAGCATCAGCCCTGGAGAGAGGTGAGACCAGACTGCAGCAGCCCAAGCCACTAGCAATAAAGCTGCAGGAAGAGCCTGGCATGAGTCCAGCTTGGAGCCCTGTGTGCCTGTACCCAGTTAGAAGATACAGACTGGCTGAATGGATTAAAAAAGAAAACCCATCTATTTGATGTCTACAAGAAACACAACTCACTAACAAAGATGCACACAGACAAAGTGAAAGGATGGAAAAAGATATTCCATGCTAACAGAATCCAAAAAAAGAGCTGCTGTAGCCATCAGACGAAATAGACTTTAACACAAAACCTGTTAAAAGAGACAAAGAATGTGGCCAGCGCTGTGGCTCACTAGGCTAATCCTCCTGTGGTGCCAGCACTCTGGCTTCTAGTCACGGTTGGGGCGCTGGTTCTGTCCCTGTTGCTCCTCTTCCAGTCCAGCTCTCTGCTGTGGCCCGGGAGTGCATGGCTCCTGGCTTCAGTTCGGCACAGCGCACTCGCCATAGCGGCCATTTTGGGGGTGAACCAACGGAAGGAAGACCTTTCTCTCTGTCTCTCTCTCTGTCTAATTCTGCCTATCAAAAAAAAAAAAAAAGACAAAGAACAATACTATGTAATGATTAAGGGATCAAGTTAACAGGAGGATGTGGCTATTATAAACATAGACAAACCTAATTACAGGGCACTTGACTATTTAAAAGAATGTTAATGGGCCTAAAGGAAGATATAAACTCCAATACAATAGAAATGGGGGACTTGAACCCCACTTTCACCAATGGACAGATCAACCAGACAGAAAATCAGGAAGGAAATAACAGTTAATCGACACTATAGACCAAATGGACCTAACTGGTATATACTGAACTTTTAATCCTGTAGATTCAGAATACACATTCTTCTCACCAGTGCATAGAACTT
Source organism: Lepus europaeus (assembly GCF_033115175.1). Classification (NCBI taxonomy): domain Eukaryota; kingdom Metazoa; phylum Chordata; class Mammalia; order Lagomorpha; family Leporidae; genus Lepus; species Lepus europaeus. Next base: position 19,749,264 of record NC_084836.1, on the reverse strand, counting down.
TGTCTAGGATAGACCACATGGTAGGATATAAAGCAAGTATCAGCAAATTAAAAAATCAAAATCATACCATGCATCTTCTTGGACCACAATGGAATGAAATGGAATGAATGCTGTAAATCAGCAACCCAAGAATCTCTAGAATATATGCAAATAGAGACTGAACAACATGCTCCCAAATGAAGAGTGAGTCATTAGAGAAATCAAAATATTGCTAGGAACAAATGAAGGCAACAATATAACATATCAGAACAATGGGATACAGCAATTCAAAAATTGAATGTTAGTATTTGATTTTCCATTTTTACCTGAAAGTGTTAAGACCAAGTGATTTTTTTAATTTGTATTCAACTCTCAGCAAAGATGATATCAAGAAGTACAATTAGAAGTGACTGAAAAAAAAAATCTCACATTGCTTTATATTCTAGTAGCTTATCGCTTTAATCCTAAAAAGTGGCTAGAAAATCTTTTCTAGTCAAAACTTTTAATTTTGTATATTTAGTCTGATAATATCTTCCTCCTTTTACTCATAACAAGTACACTTAAGATAAGAAGTTAGTTTTTGCACTGCAGTTACCTAAAATCCAGAAAACTCTTAAACTAAGCCTTGCTACATAAAAAATTAATTGGTTGCTTTATTCCCATCTAGATTTTCATTCATTTGAAGACATAATTCAAGTGACAGTTAACTATCACCTTTACTTCTCCTTGTTTAAAAAAAAAGCATCTATTTAAACATCTAATTAAGAAAGTTTCAAGGGTTTCCAGTGCCAAGGAGGCTTGAGCTCCCAGAAATCAGTGAGGCAGCCCCTCCCAGTGGATCCGCTGGTCCAGCGGGCGGGGATGTGACCTCAGTCCCAGACAGCCTCCCTCAGGCGTCACCACAGCTCCGGTGTCAGTACCCTTAGCCTACACAGATGGCAGGGTACTTCTGTGCATGAAGCGCGGAGCTGCTGCGGTTTCTGGTGGCCTTCAGGCAGCTGTGGCAGGTGCAAAGCCACCTGGGCAGCAGCTCCTCAGCCTGGGTGTTTAGGTGCACACCTGTGGCACCCCAGGCTCACCACCCAGCACCCTCAAGCAATTCTTGTCGCAGGGAACCACCGGTGGTGCGGCCTCAGCTGCCAAGTATGGGTTCTGCAAAGAGAGAGCAGCTCTGGAGTGTGCAGACCTCAAACAGCAAAACTTGTGGAGTGCAGAGAATGAATGTTTTAAATTCATTGACTTTGGTTTAGTGTCAAAGAAGGCAATCAGGATGTAAAGTATATTCAGACAGACAGGTATCTTCCAGAAGCAGAGCTGCAAAATTGCTTGGCCCAGGCTGGCCTGCAGAGAGACACAGAATGTACCTCAGCTGTTGATCTGTGGAGCCTCAGAATCATTTTACTGGAAATGTTCTCAGGAATGAAACTGAAACATACAGTCCCATCTCAGGAATGGAAGACAAACAGTTCTGCTATTACTGACCACATATTTGCCAGTAGAGCAGTGGTGAATGCTGCAATTTGAGCCCATCACCTAAGAGACCTTATCAAAGCCTGCTTCATGGTGATCCAAGCAGAATTCCCGCAGAAATGGCATTGCGCAGTACGTTCTTTAGCATTCCTTTCGCCCCCGAAATTGAAGATCTGGTGGTGATTCCTACCCCACAGCCAAGACTGCGGAATGTACTAGATGATGATTATCTTGAAAATGAAAAGGAATTCATGAAGATGTTGCAGAAGATGTAAAAGAGGAATGTCAGAAATATGGACCAGTGGTATCTCTGCTTGTTCCAAAGGAAAATCCTGGCAGAGGGCAAGTCTTTGTTGAGTATGCCAATGCTGGTGATCCCAAAGCTGCTCAGGAATGACTGACCGGAAGGATGTTTGATGGGAAGTTTGTTGTGGCTACATTCTACCCACTGAGTGCCTACAAGAGGGGCTATCTGTATCAAACCTTGCTTTAATCCTAACCTAAGGACTATTTCCTGTTTCTCCTCTTCCATTTCCTGGGTTATTCTACTCCACAGCTGAACGCAATAGTACCCCTTTACCATTTTAAGAAGGTACTTTGTACATGTATTCAGTCCTGTGGATGTGCAGCCAAGTCCAAGCAGTGACTGCAGTGTAAACATTTGGCACTGAGTAGGACAAGACCTCTCAGCTATACATTAAAGTGTTTATAGCATCCATGTGGGCAGCTTGTGTGTGTGTGTGTGTGTGCAGTAGAGCAAGATGGTGCTCTTCAGTATAGTGCTGCTCTTCAGTATGTTACCTAAAAAGTTAATTTTTTGTGATCATGAAACAAGGATAAATAATATGTTGTAGCAAATATTAAGAAATGTGTTAGGGCTGGTGACATCATTTACACATTTACAGATTATTCCTTTTGTCATCAGGTAGTTCTTACAGTTGATATCATAGCTGGCACTAGATGCTCTCAGTAACATGAAGTAATTGTCAAGCAGCAGTTACCCACTGTGTTAACACTGAGTTGTGAAATTTTTTTTTTTTATTTTTTTTGACAGGCAGAGTTAGTAAGAGAGAGAGAGACAGAGAAAGGTTTTCCTTTTTCCGTTGGTCCACCCCCCAAGTGGCCGCTACGGCCGCCGCATTGCGGCCGGCGTGCTGTGCCAATCCGAAGTCAGGAGCCAGGTGCTTCCTCCTGGTCTCCCATGCAGATGCAGGGCCCAAGCACTTGGGCCATCCTCCACTGCCCTCCCGGGCCACAGCAGAGAGCTGGACTGGAAGAGGAGCAACAGGGACAGAATCCAGCGCCCCAACTGGGACTAGAACCTGGGGTGCCGGTGCCGCAGGCGGAGGATTAGCCTAGTGAGCCACGGCGCCGGCTGAGTTGTGAATTTTTTTAAAGGAATATTATAGTACTGAATATCCCTTTAAGAAAACTGCAGTGAGTTTATCTACTTTTTTTTTTTTATTAAGGCTTTTAAAATAGAAAGCTGATGCTTGATCTTGCACAATTTTTATATCTAGTATGTATCCTTGAATGAGTGTGCAAGTGTGAAATTTGGAGAAAATTTGAGTCAGTGTACTTTATAGTGTGCATCTTGTGAGATAGTGTAGTCCATACCCATCTGTTCTCTACCTGTTTCACACATCTGTAAAATTTAGGGTGCATGGTTTTTGAGAATTAGTCTGATAGAGTATGTAAATGACAAGACGGTTCATTCCTGAGAGGCTCAGGACAAGTTGGAATCTAGCCTGGGGTTACACTGAAACTCTTAAAGGTGATTGGAGCAGAATTTTTGCTACATGTGAATCACCCCATTCTTCAGTTGACTTTAAACTCTGGATCGGCTCATCTTTGCTGTTCTGAATCTCCTGTGACAATTATAAGATTTCCCAAAATGTGTTTCAACTTACTATGATGGATATTTAAAGTGGATCCAAAAGAATAAAAAAATTTAGATGTACAGTGAAGGGAAAAAGAAAAGAATAGGGGGATAATCCGGATTCTTTTTTCCTTTTGTCTCTGCCTCTCGTCCATCCCCACCCCTATTCTTTCCCCTTTCTCATTCTCTGCCTCTATCCTCAGCTGAAGAGAAGCTAGGGGAACTATATGTCAGGTAGTCTGGCTTTTGACTACAAGGAAATGAAGGCAAGTATTGATAGAATAAAGTGGGAGTTGAAAGGAAGAAAAACTCAAAGAATTCTTAAAAGATTTCATAGCAATTTAATGTGTCATGAGTTAGTGGACACAGATTGATCACATGATTTTAAGAATTAGAATTATGGATTCTTGTTACTTTATGATAGATTGTCTTTAAAGATATAAAAATTGGGAAACCTCTATAAAGCATTGATGATACAAGAAAAAGACAAGTTGTATACAGATTACGAATTTTTTCCTGTTTCATTGCCTGAATGATATTTCTGTTTATTAATTTTTTTCCTAAGGAAAAAGTCCTTTATATCTTTCCTTGCTGAAAGCCTCCTCATATCTTTTCTTGTATATATCATGCAAGTTACCAAGAGCCCGATTAGAACTTACATCTTAGAGAATGAAGATTTTACCGTATTCAAAAAATCACTATCCTTCTAGTTATTATTTACAGTTATCAAATTATACAGGACTCTCCCTTAATATTTATTTTAAAGCCAATTTTGAAATAATGAGGCTGATTTATGAATTACCAAAGGGTCTTGTAGCATGGTCCTTAATATGTGCCTTTAGAAGGAAGAACTGTTATTCTTTATTTTGGAGCTTTCTGAGTTTGATTAGTTGGTTTGTTTTCAAGTCAAAATTCAAAAGTATAGCACCAATAATGTGAAGACCTTAGGCTTTCCTAAAACATAAATGTTTGTATGGGTAACAGCTTCTGTGGTGATTAAAAATACCAAGTCCTTACTTGTATACTGATGAACACAGAATACAAATGAATTCTTTTTAAAGGTAAATATTCTTTTTTTAAAAGATTTTATTTATTTATTTGAGAGGTAGAGTTACAGACAGTGAGAGGGAGAGACAGAGAGAAAGGTCTTCCTTCCGTTGGTTCACTCCCCAATTGGCTGCAGCAGCGGAGCTGCGCCAATTCAAAGCCAGGAGCCAGGTGCTTCTTCCTGGTTTCCCAGGCGGGCTTAGCGGCACAAGGACTTGGGCCATCTTCTACTGCTTTCCCAGGCCACAGCACAGAGCTGGATTGGAAGAGGAGCCGCCAGGACCAGAACTGGTGCCCATATGGGATACTGGCACCACGGGCGGAGTATTAACCTACCGCATCACAGCGCCGGCCCCAAAAGGCAAATATTCTAAGTTAGCATATTCACCTTTCCCCCATTTCTTCCTCCCTCTCCCAAAAGAGAAATCCTTGCAAAAAAGAAAAAACAAACAAACAAACAAAAAACTTCAGCTAGGCTTCTGAGTTTTGTCGTGCAGTATGCTGAAAACATTGATGCTGAACTTAACACCATTCTTGGATCATCTTAGTGCTGATGTATTCATACATATATGTAGTGTTTAACACTATCAAATTTTATTACAGAAGATGCTAACTGGATTTTAAGGGAACTGAGGGAATAGCTGCCGAGCCCAAATAATCATGCATTGAATTCAGTATTTTATATTAAATCCTCAGTGTTGGAAAAAGATGCCTCCTATCACTTAAATTGTCCTTTTATAGCTCTTAGCCCCTTTTACCAAAGATGACACTTGTAGATTTTCTTTCCTTCTTTTATATTTTCAGAAGTTGAGTCTTTTTTTTTTTTTTTTTTTTTTTTTGACAGGCAGAGTGGATAGTGAGAGAGAGAGACAGAGAGAAAGGTCTTCCTTTTTGCCGTTGGTTCACCCTCCAATGGCCGCTGAGGCCTGTGCATCTCGCTGATCTGAAGCCAGGAGCCAGGTGCTTCTCCTGGTCTCTCATGCGGGTGCAGGGCCCAAGGACTTGGGCCATCCTCCACTGCCTTTCCGGGCCATAGCAGAGAGCTGGCCTGGAAGAGGGGCAACCGGGATAGAATCCGGAACCCCAACCAGGACTAGAACCCGGTGTGCCCGCGCCAGAAGGTGGAGGATTAGCCTGTTAAGCCACGGCGCCAGCCAGAAGTTGAGTCTTAATGTCTTTCTTAAACATGAAACAAATGTTACCAAAAGATGTGATGATTCTTTGGGGATGACATATATGAGTGGGCATATTGATTCCCTGAAATCACTGAAAATTTAGAAATTTTGTAATTGAGAAACAGTATAAAGAGTTGAGAATTCATATCACTTAACCCCCTTTCTTTTGGGAAAATTTTATCTCAGGTAGTTTTTCTTTCCTTAAATTGATACATGTGCTTCCTCCTCTCACATTCCCAATTTCTTCTTCATTGTTCCATGGTATTCTTGCAGCATATTTTGCCCCAGAAAAATCAGGCAAAGTGATTATTCTATAGGAAAATCATTGGTTCTTTAAAAATCATTTGGAAAATGTGACTAGGTAGCCATTATCAAAAATAGAGGAGAGTAGCAAATAGAGTTAGATGCCTCAGTAAGAGCTAGCACTAGCTAAAAGTAAGTATTGGTTGCATTTTAAAGGAATTGAAAGTAATTTATCCTCTTGCAATAAGAGATCTACCTTTAATACCACTGGATGTCTTCCTAATTTTGTGGCCCTAATTATAGCAGCTCTCTCTCTTTAGAGAAATTCTTTCTCTGCTATACCTTGAGCCAAAATTGTGGTTGCTTTTAGAACAAAAACAGTTTTTCTTATCTTTCTCTTTACTGTGATCCAGAGAAGTGTTGCCTTCACTTTGGTAATCTAGCTGCTAGAGAGTGCTGAGATATGTTAAATTAACCTGCCAGAAATAGAGCTGCCATGTAGGTAGGAAAAGTTGTAGGAACTATGGGTGTAAGGCTTGTGTTCTGTTTTATTATACTGGACTTTCAGCCTGGTGATGGCAGCAGTTACTGTTCTGAAATAAATTAAAGGCTGAGCTAGAACACTCATCAGATGCTCTTTTGAGTTCATTTATCAAAAGCAGGTGACTAACATTTTGTCATCACTTTCTTAGGCTTTATTTTCTGACTTCACTAAATTAGGCCTATCTTACATAATTTCTATCAGTTATACTTGGCAGCATGGCATTTTATTTTTTACAATTTAGTGAAAATCAGCATCATAGAAACTGATAGTGAATAGAGTAGTTTATGGGTGAGGAAGTGAGGGAGACACTCAGTAACCACATGTTTTACCTGGTCTCTTATGCAAGGGTACCTGCTAGACGGCTTTATTCGGATTATGATACAGATGGAATCACATCTTGACTTTCAGTCTGGATGGAAGTGGATATGTATGTAGTTAAGAGATTTAAGCTAGTGCCTTGTGTTTCCTGGAAACTATTGAAACTCATTTGGGTGAAAGACTCTCAGATGGTGATAAGTCATTACACCTCTGCCTTTTTCTTGGGATAACTTAGAGTCACATAGTAAAGTCCAAAATATCCTTGTTGACCAATTTTTATTTGAAACTATTCATATTTGATTTTGTTGCCACATTACATATGATGGAAAAGCCAGAATTACCTGGCATAATTTAATTATTACTTGGATCTATTTCCATTTATAATGTTGGATTTCTTTCTCAAATCTGATTATTCTAGCTCTAGCTCTCTAGAATAACTTAAAACATCCTTACCAAGACCCTGGTCACAAAAGCTCAAAAGAATTCCCTTTTTTTGTTTTTTGTTGTTTTGTTTTGTTTTGTTTTGTTTTGACAGGCAGAGTGGATAGTGAGAGAGAGAGACAGAGAGAAAGGTCTTCCTTTGCTGTTGGTTCACCCTCCAATGGCCGCTGCAGCCGGCGCACCGCGCTGATCCAAAGCCAGGAGCCAGGTGCTTCTCCTGGTCTCCCATGCGGGTGCAGGGCCCAAGCACTTGGGCCATCCTCCACTGCCTTCCTGGGCCACAGTAGAGAGCTGGCCTGGAAGAGGGGCAACCGGGACAGAATCTGGCACCCCGACCAGGACTAGAACCCGGCGTGCCGGCACCACAGGCGGAGGATTAGCCCGTTGAGCCTCGGCACTGGCCCCCATTTCTTCTTAAGGTGCTCAGCAAATCACCTTTGTTTCGAGATGGTAGTCTTTCAAGTTTGTGTTACTTACAACCCTTCTCAGTGATGATAAAATACTGAGTTCCCATCACAGGGAACACATCTGAACCTCTTGAGGTATATTTCAATAAGTTATATTCTTAGTCTTAGAAAACATGGACATTTTAGTCTTTGGAATACCCCAAATTCTAAAAGGTTTTGCTTTGTTTTAGGCTAGCTTCTTCTCTTCCTGATGCCATAGAATATAACATGTTAGGTATCCTATCCACCTTCCCCAAATGTTTTTCACTGTTTTTTAAATTGTATATTGACCAGTAGTTTCATCCAATGGCATGCAATTGACAAGTACTATGGATATTTAAAATGATAGTAAATAATTTTAACTGTTTTTTTCTATAATTTTATAGAAGAAATGGGCTATTAAAAGTCTGTATAAAACCACAGAGAGCATTTAGGAAACTTTATATTTTATAGAGGGTCATTAATATGTCCTTACCTCAAGATATAAGATATATAGTTTACACAACCTTTGTTCTCCTGATACAATGTTTTTATTCATTTTCCTATAGGTCAGCACTTTTATTGTTTCTTGTACTGCTTATGCAGACCTATTTTCAATTTGCTTTATTTGTGCTTTTCAGAGTTGTCATACTCATGGCGGTTGTGTTTCTGCCACCGTAAGTGCCAAAATTTATGGGAAACTTAACAAGTGATTGCCTAAGTATTATTTCCCTTCAAATTGGGATGGTGCCACAGTAACCAGAGAAAAATGGATGGCTTTTTTGAAAGCCATGTATGTTTCATGACTGTATTGCTTTAAGGCACAGAAAAGCATTCTATCTTACTTGCCTTATGTGACCATAAACCCTTGTTGTGCAGAGTGGAGATTGTTTTATTATACTACTTTGTATAATAAAAATAAGTCACATTCTAGAGGAGGGAAACCTGAAATTTTTCTTTTTTTTTTTTTTTTTGTTTCTTCTTGAGAAATTCTTATGTAAAAGTCAGAGCTACTCTACCTTATGCTCTGGATTGTCCACGAGGATTATTTGCAGTCCCTTCTTTATCCCATGTTGGAACTGCCCTCCTCTTCTAGATTGTCTCCCCTTCATGATAATCATGATATCAGGACAGTGAATGTATAGTGTGTAACATCAAATGTGGTGAGGTATCTTGAAATCATGCAGGATAAACTCGAAATCTGTAGTTACTGAATTATCTATGGCTGAATTATTAGCATGGATTGTCAGAAGACTGCCCAATTTGAGTAAGGAGGAAAAAGATAAGTGATATAAAAGAGAGATGAGGGAAGAAAACGTATTTCTTACTGGTATCAGTAATCTTCCATGTAGCTGGTGGTCTAAAAATCAGATTTACTTTTTAAAATCGAGGTTTGGTACTGGAAGCATAGAAATATTGACTTTTCTGTACATTCCTCATAATTGGTTCCCCAGGAAATAATTATTAAGAGTTTATGAAACCAGATTAAACATCCATATTCACTTTACCTTATTTTTTCAAATAAAAATTTTAATTTCAGCTTTTGTGTATTTGGTGTTCATCACTGTTCATGAAATCAAGGATCAGAAAGGAAGCGGAGATTGGACATCTCCATATTTCCCTTTGTACTTTGGCTACAGTGGGTGGCATTAGTGTGTACTAGCTGCAAATTTACTGCATCTTATAGAACTTAATAGTGTTTATTATAGTAGAAAAGTTAAGCTGCACTTCTATAAATAATTGACATTAGAGAGTATAAAGCTATCATATCTTCCAACAGGATTTACTCTTTCATTCTTAATTGTTTTTGAAAAATCTTAAGTAATTTAACATTCCTTTATATCCTTTTAAACAGTTTTGAATCTGGGGTAGAAGAGATTGTTTTTTTTTTTTTTTTTTCAAAAAGGACTTCATCATTGCTATCTTTTAATCATACTTAGGAATCCAGTTATAATCAATAAACTTTAACAGTTTATGGCTTCCTATGTCAGCACTGCAGTGATTGGTTGTGAATAATAAAGTTGATTACTATTTTACCTCTATAACGTGTAATTGCTATGTTGTTGGTAGGAAGGTATGACTAAAAAAAATATGAAAGATCACTTAAACAAAAGGCAGTTTTAAGGTGTATTTTTCTCCTGATGGTTAACTTCACCTCAGAACTATAAGACTATTTCAATGCATAGAGAATAATTGCTTATAACATTTCTACCAGTTTCAATTGCATATTGGTCTTGGCATTTTTTGGCACTATGATTCTCTGTTCTCTGTGATGTCTTACTTTTTGTGAGGGATTTTTTTTATTTTTTAATAACTAAGTAGGACTATAAATGTAGATGTGTGTCAGTACTGAGTTCTTTTCTCAAATCCCCAAATTTCTGGTTTCCATTCAAGTCTTTTACTCTATATTTTTTTTTTGCTTGCTGAGTGGCAAAGGACTATTATTTTCCACTTCTCCTATATGCCTACAAAGTATGAACACTGCATTTCAGTTGACTATTGCATACTTTTTTGCTGAAAACCTTTTCTATAAACACAATTGCCTTGTTCAGTTTTGTTGTAAACTGACATCATAAGATGCACTGTTTGATATGCTTTCTAGTGTATGTTTAATAAGAGTGATAAAATAAAGCTTAAAAATAAAAGAAACTTTCACAAAATACTTTCAAAATGTTAACCTAAACTTTTCTTTTTTATTATGAAATAACACATTTTCAACTACCAGTAATGATTAGGATATTGGTCATCTATTGCAACATAATAATCCACTACAAAATTTACTGATCTAAACCAACAGACATTTTATTTTTTTTGGGGGGGGGGCATATGTACTACATTTTTTATTTTATTTAAGTTATACAAGTTTCATGTGTTTCATATATACAGATTTAAGAATATGGTAATACTTTCTACCTTACCTTCCTTCCCGCGCATTCTCCAACATTTCTTCCTCCTCCCTCTCTCATTCCCGCTCTTAATTTTTACGCAGATCTACTTTTAGTTTATTTAGTGATAATAAAGTTAACCCTACACTAAGTAAAAGAATTCAGCAAATTGTATAAAAAAATAAATCACTATTCCTTAACAGAAGAGACAAGGGCTGTAAACAATCATTGAATCTCGAAATGTACATCTCACTCCAATACTTCTACATTTTAGGTACTTAGTTAACTTAGATCAGGGAAAACATATGATATCTGTCTTTTGAAGATTGGCTTATTTCACTAAGTATAATGGTTTCCAGTTGTATCCATTTTGTTGCAAAAGACAGATTTTTTTTTTTTTTTTTTTTTTTTTTTTTGCAGCTGAGTAGTAACCCATAGTGTGTATCTACCATAATTTCTTTATCCAGTCTACAGTTGATGGACATCTGGGTTGATTCTATATCTTAGCTATTATGCATTGTGCTGCAATGAACATGAGTACAGATAATGCTTTCATATGCTTATTTCTTTGGGTTTAGGTAAATTCCCAGGAGTGGGGTGGCTGGATCATATGGTAAATCTATATTCAAATTTCTGAGATTTCTCCATATTGTCATCCACTGTGGCTGTACCAGTTTACTTTCCCACCAACAGTGGATTAGGGTACCTTTTCCCCACATCCTCACTAGCATTTGTGGTTTGTTGATTTCTGTATGAGAGCCATTCTAACTAGAGTGAGGTGAAACTTGATTGTGGTTTTGATTTGTATTTCAGTGATGGCTAGTGATTTGTGTGTTTTTTCAACTGTCTGTTGGCCATTTGAATTTCCTCTCTTGAAAAATGCCTGTTCAAGTCCTTTGCCATTTCTTAACTTGATTGTTTGTTTTGTTATTGAATTTCTTGAGCTCATTTTAGATCAGACATTTTCTTTGTTCATGATTCTTTTGTTCCAACAATTTGTGCTGCTTTCAGATGGGCAGTTCCTCTGCTGGCTTCAATTGGTGTCAACACATGGCTACAATCGTCTCTTTGCTCAACTGAGCTGGATAGTAAAAAATTATCTCACTTGCAAATCTGCTGATTGATGCCAACTCTTGGCAGGGCTTCTCTCTCTCCCATAATCTCATCTTCAGAGAGCCTTATTCAGGCATGTTTAAGACCTTGGAGGACTCATGCCAACATTCCAAATAGGCAGGAGCAGAAGTTACAGAGCTTATGCCTAAAAACCATAAATATCACTCCTGTCACATTATATTGATTAAAGCTATTCACAAGTCCTACTAGGATTCAAGAGCTAGAGAGAGAGACATTCTATAACTTGATGGACAAAGCAAGAAATTCACATCACAAAGGAGTGTAAATATGGGAGTAGGAGGAACTGTGGCCAGTTTTGGTTTTTTTTTGCAGTCTGATAGTATTCCATTTGGATTAAATGTATTCATATTTTTCCACAAAGAAAATATAGTCATCTGCTCATAGAATGGCAAATGCCCAAAACAGCACTCCTGCCTCAGAATCAACCCTTGGGACATTCGGATCTGGCTAAAAGGTCCATGAGAGTATCACAGGCATGGAAAGACATGACAAGATGGCAAAAAACAATCTAAATGAAAGGTGAAAAAGACCCCAGCAGAAGGAACAGGCCATCAAGAAGAGAGGCGCCTTTCTCTGAAGGGAGGAAGGAACCTCCACTGTGACACGGCCTTGACTAAACAAGTTCAGAGTCGGTGAACTCAAGGGACTTCCATAGCCTAGACAGCTCACAGCAAGAGTCTCGGGTGATTGCTGACGTCATAAATAAGAGTGCCAATTATTAAATCAACAACGGGAGTCACTGGGTGCATGCTCCCCACGTAGGATCTCTGTCCTTAATGTGTTTTACTATGAAACTTAAAAACACTACTAGTCGAACAATACCCTATACCTTGTGCGGTTGTGTGAGTGCAGCCTGTTGAAATCCTTGCTTAGTATATATTAAGTTGATCTTCAGTATATGAAGGCAATTGAAAATGAAACTCGATAAAGGGCAGGATGGGAGAGGGAGAGGGGAGGGCCACGGGAGGGAGGGAGGTTGAAGGGGAGCCACAACAATACAAAAGTTACACTTTGTAAATTCACATTTATGAAATAAAAAAAAGATGAAAAAAAAAAAGAAAATACAGTCATCTCCCCATGTCCAGGAGTACCACTGGTATCCCAGTATTTTGTCAGGCTCAAAGTCCAAGATTTCCTTTTGTATATCAGGTTAGTTAGGAACAAAAATCTTTAGATATAGCTCCACAAGTATAGCACGGAGATCTGTAAACAGAAAAGATAGTTATCTGCTTCCTATCTTTCCAGCATATGTGATGGAATAGTGATAGGATAATCACAACATGTATTATCATTCAAAATGTCTGTATAACGGTCACTCTTCCAGATTAATTCTGAAATCTGGCTGAGCACACGCCTCAGTCTCCTTTACTCCAGTGGAAAGAAACATGCTTTGGTCAGTTATCTGATTCTGTTTATTATTTGCCCGGTGCCTTATTTTTTTTTCATTTAGAAGGATCAAAAATGTGGCTATACTAAAATAATTGTATAGAGCTATCTATTAGTAACTAAATGTTTCTTAATAAGGTCACTACATCCCCTTGAAGTTCAAAGTCATGGAGATGTTCACACATTTGAAGAAGCTTGTTTGATATATGAATCTCAGAAGTTCTAGGACATTTGTTAAAAACAGATTTAAAAATCCTTTCCATCAAATGTATATCCCCAAAACTAGTACCACATACAAAGCATAACTACAAAATAAAACCAACTTTGAGAAACTTCAAGTTATACACAATATGTAAAATTTATAATTTGAAAATTTCCAAAACATCCAATGAGCCTCTGGGCAATGGAGAAGACATGGTATACTTATTCACCCAGGACTTGGAGTAAGAAAGAAGGCAGACCAAGCCCTGCGTCAGAAATTTACAGGGGTGGGGAAAGCAGATAAGAAAAAATGTAAATACATGTCCCTCTACTCTCACCCAATTTGTTTTTAAAATTAAGAGAGTCAAGCATAAGAAAAATAAACAGTGTATTCGAATAGAAATCGATCATGATTTGTGAGGCAAGACAACTTTCTTGGCTAGTATGGTAAGGAAATGACATTTGAGACCCAAATGTTGGCAAGAAACATTATGCAAAAATCTGGGGACAGCATGAATAAGAGCCATGGGAAATGACAAGATGGGTTTGTTCAGGGCAGAAAAGAAGGACAATGTGCTTGTTTATAAAGAGCACAGAGAAGAGGAAAATGGGATTGTTGGTTAGGCAGGACTGAGGAAAGGAGTTTGGACTTTATTCCAAATCTCTGCAAGTCACCAAGGAGTTAAGTAGAAGAAAGGTAAGATTTTTTTTCTTTTTTTTTTTTCTTTTAAAGGTCATCCTATTTGCTCTATAGAGAATGAACTACAGAGAGAGTGAAATTAGAACTGTTAGGACGCTATTACGATAGTCCAAGGAACAGCAGCCTCAAAGTAAAGAGGATGAGAAAGGATCAGACTCAGAATGACATTTAGGAACAGAGAATGGAAGAACTTGATGGATTGGATGTTGGACATAAAAGAAAGAGGAGGTCAAGCATCCATCTCAAGTTCGTGCCTTTCAAAATTGGGTGCATAGCAGTGTCATTTTTTTAAGATGGAAAAGACTAAGAGAAGAACAGATTTTTCTCTTGCAAGGGCACAGATCAAAAGTTATGTTTTGGAAACGTCTACTTTGAGCTGTCTCTTAACCATCGAGTGAGGCATCAAAAGGAAGTGGAATGTAGGAAGTCTAACATCTACCCAAGGTTTAATAACTGTCTCAGTACTCTGTAGTCTCACTTTCTATCTCATTGTGTCCATAAGCAATTCAGGCATTCTGACCCTAAATTTTCTGACAAGTAGCAGTGTTCAAAAGAGACACAATGATTTTCCCAAGGCCTTATAGTTAATTTGGAAGAGCACAACTTGAATCCAGGTTTTCTGGCAACCTGTATGTGATCCTTAGAGCATTCCTTACCCCCAATCACTCCTGTTTTAGTTTGTGTTGTCAAAAGGAGATGTAGATTTGAGGCCCATCACTGAGGCAGTGGTATGGGCCATACCCATATGCTCAAAGTATCACCCATGACTTACACAATTGTTATCCATACCATCAATATGGTATCCACTAACCATAAGTGACTATTTACATTTAATTTCAATCAGTTGAAATTAAATAAAATTTAAATTCACTTGCTTAGTTGCACTAGCCATAGTTGAAGCTTTCAGTGGCTCCAGTGACTACTGTTACATACATGACTAACATTGTCATTTTTGTATGTACCATTGGATATCACGGATGTACAGAAAAACATTTTCAATATCTCAGAAATTGCTACTCAAGAATTCTGGGATCTAGATACCTCAGTTATATGAATTTGTACAGAATGTGTAACTTTATCCCACTTCCACACTCCACTGACCTCCACGTATACATACCTTCAGTGCTCAGAACTTTGTACCAAATCATATTTACTTGTCAAAACACCTAGCACATCACAGTGTTTTACAACACTATTGTGAAGAGTTGGCCATAGGAAGAACCTATCAATAAAGAGCAAATGCAGCCCCCTAAGATCTAAAGCTAAAACTCAATTGCACAGACTACTCTTTTTTTCCATCCCTTCCTAGCAAGGACAATGTTGGGATCCCACCCCCCAGGACCCCAAGTGGAAGCCCAGGCTGCTCACCACCACAGAATATAGGTTAAACCCTACAGGGGAATCAGTGGGACTTCAGGCTCTGAAGTGCCCATTGCCTACAGAGCAAGCTTCCTTCCAGGACAAGACAGACACATCCGGAAAGCCATCCTCACAAACACATGCGCACAGGCATGCCTGTGCTTCTGACAGTTCCCTTCATGAACAAATGAGAAGGTAGGGAACAAGATATGTGGTTTTTTAATCCCTCATCACAACTTGATGGTTGTATGGCTTTGGGAAAAACATTTAACACTTACAAAGGGATCAGATAAGGAGAGGTGTGTAGAGAGTCATGATCCCAGAGTTATCCTCCACCAATTCAGCAATTTATTCACCCTTCAGGGGGAGGGAGGGAGAGTGAGAATAAACCAGGAACAGAAACATATTTTCCTTTTAATTTTTATTTACAAACAAACATTTGAGTTTTTTCATTAGTTGTGCTTATTCAAGCTAAAAATTTCCTAAGCATGTACATTGAAGTTTCCTTCCTGCCTCCCCAGCCATCTGGCTCTCCACAGAAGAAACCGATGTCTCCAGATGTGTATATAACCTTCCATAGCCATTCTGTGCATGCACAAGCGGCTATGTATGCTAATATATTTTTCCCAATGTGCCTCTGTATGCATTTGTTTTCCTCTGACACAGGTGGCTGCGTGGCTGTTTTGAACCCTGTTGTCTCCCTGGGCTGTCTTATAGGTTTAATATATCTATACTCAGCACCCTTCATCTCTTTACAGTTTCAGAGTATTCTATAGAGTTGTACCATAACTTGCCTAAAATACCCCTGAATGAGTTCAAACTCATGCCATTGTGAATATTTTTGTACATCTGTCACCTGACACATGCATAGGTATATTTTTAGAATAAATTTCTAAAAGAGAAATTGCTGGGTTCAAACATGTATAATGAGGATACTACCTGGTCAAATGGGCCTCCTGGAGTTTGCACCAGTTTGCTATCAACCTATAGGAGTAGAGCTGAGTTTCTTTTTTTAAAGATTTTATTTATTTATTTGAGAGGTAGAGTTACAGACAGTGAGAGGGAGAGACAGAGAGAAAGGTCTTCCTTCTGTTGGTTCACTCCCCAAATGGCCGCAATGGTCAGAGCTGTGCCAATCCAAAGCCAAGAGCCAGGTACTTCTTCCTGGTTTCCCATGCGGGTACAGGGGCCCAAGCACTTGGGCCATCTTCTACTGTTTTCTCAGGCTACAGCAGAGAGCTGGATTGAAAAAGGAGCAGCCGGAACTTGAACTGGCGCCCACATGGGATGCCGGTGCTGCAGACGGAGGATTAACCTACTGCACCACGGCAGCGGTCCCTAGAGCTGAGTTTCTATGCCTAAGTGGGAGCCCCACTCAGACTGAACCACAAAGTATCACATTTGCTAGAACCACCCAGTTTGCATCATGTGTGTTGTATGAGTATGTGTGTGTGGTTTCACTTGGACAAAGTTGTTTGTAGCTAAGAAAACTGGGAGAATATCAGATAAGGAATTATCACTGTTCCTTTTCCTCATCCTCTAATTTGAAGGAATTATGGAGAAAATGAGACTTCTCCACACTGTATATGAAGATTCTTAGACACACACTTCTGAGAAAATGGTTCAGCTGGTATTTGGATGTGCTGGAATGAACAGAATGCTCTCCAAGAAGTAGGGGTATAAGATGATGAGATATATGATAATGAGATTTTGTCCTGTGGCCTCCAAAGTCAGCTAGTATTCTCCAGAAGGTCAACCCACTTGATCTAACTTTAAGGATTTGCATGTGGTAAGCCCTGCACCAGTGCTAGGAATACAGAGATGGGTGTGGCTGGGCTGCCTGCAGGAAGCCCACACAGTGAAGGAGGTATGTAGGCCACTGAGTTTGATGTAATAAATATGTCAAATGTGATGACAGCTAACCCTGAAAGCTCCTAAAATGCCAAGCCGTGGCCTCACATGGTTTATCATCTCATCTCATTCTATGAAAACTCTGTGAAAGTGATTTCAGTGTTGTCCCCATTTCATAAATGACAAAACCAAGACCCAGGAAAGTTAAGGGATGGCCCCACACCAGATAGCAAGTGGTAAAGTTAGGGTATGGACTGAGGTCTGTGTCTTCAGGTCTAAGAGAAAGCCATTGCAACTGTTTGGGCTCACTCTTGCTCTCTCTTTCCTCTGTAACTCTGCCTTTCAAATAAATAAATCTTTTAAAAAAATACAAAAGAGAGGATGAGTGGAAACAAGAAGAGCACTATGGGCAGAGAACTGCTGAGCTAAACTCAGAAGGGTCAATCTCCAGATTCAAGGAGTTTCTGATGTAGAGAGGGAGGCAGGCAAGTAGCGCGATGAAGAGAGCAACCTCTGAAGCCAGACTTCTTGAGTTCAAGACCTAGCTGCGTCCCTTGTTGGCTGAATGACTGTAGACACATTACTTAACCTCTCTGATACCTCATCTGAAAAATGGTTCATGGGTTGCTGTAAGCATTGAATAAGTATTTTCAGCATTTATAATGGTGCCTAGCACATGCCTTTACAGGTCTGCTTCTAGTGTAGAATCTTCAGGCTCAGGGTACAACATGGATGTAAGGAAGAGGAGAATAAAATGTTTCAGCTTGTCTGGGGTGTTTATTATAGAGAAAAATCACATGCACACAGGAACTGTAATGTGATGCTATAAAAAGAGGAGAAAGCAGAAAGCTATTTAATGGAGGAGGGCCATGGGCATTTAGCCCCAAATTGTCTTGTCAAGCATGGCCGCGCTGATCGGCTTTCAGATACCATTGGAAATTGTGAGTCAAAATGGGCTTTTTTATTTGTTGTCTAGTTCTTTATGACATCTTTATTTGGTATTAAAATGTAATGGCCTATCTCAAATAAAGTGAAAAAGCAAAGGAGGATAAAACAGAAAAGAGCTCTATTCAGCGTGACTCTGGGTTTTCTCCCCTTCCTCTTTGATGCACATATTTTCAGAAAATGTAAGATAAATGCTGCAGCTTCCTCTTTTACCCACATAGCATTTCTCTCTCATCCACCTAGTTGAATGGCTTTTCTCTGAGAGCAATATGCTGTGAGAGACTTCCAAAGAGGTAAAAATGAGAGGAAAATATGTCTTCAAGGAACCTGTCCACATGATTTGCTTGTTGTCCCTGTAATCTCTAGCCTTTCTCTCCTTTGTGTGCTGTCCCAAACTCACATTCCCAACCCATTCCCATATGAAACCCAAAACCTGACCCACCCCTCTCCTGGGCCACTTTTATGCTTCCTCTCTCCATTTGAACAAGTCCTGAGAATCAATCTACTTGAAGAAAAACATGAAACAGCAGTTCCCCCAATGTCAGTCCCCTCAACCGTCAGGTACCTGCATACCAGCCACTCACTGGATCCTGTGACTGCAGAGGCTCAGATTCAGCCTTTGTCCTGATTGAGCTCAGTCTTAGGTGGGGGAAAATGAATTAAAAGGGAGGTTTATGGACAATCTTATCTATAAGCCATTTAAAATAAAACTCTTAATAAAATTTCCCCATGTGGACATACAATATGTACACACATATAACATAGCATAGTAGACCAATATAGCAATTTTAATAATAGCTTTTAAAATCTTTAACTCTTTTTGTAGATTGCCAATTGATTTGAATTGCTTTTTGTTTTTAGTAACCTCAGTTAACCATACTTTCTCTCAGTTGGTACTGTTAATACATTATTGGCTTCATCTGTTTACAGAGCCATCCCAAAGTACTGAATACAATAGAAGTGGCTGGAAAAAGTCCATAGGAACCTATAGGAGGGCAGCTAAACACAGAACCAACAACGCTTTAGTTTTATGAGCAGCAAATCATATATAACTGTGGATGACAAAAGACTTTAAGTCGCCATGTTTAAAATTATAAACTCATCAACCAACAAGAGGCACTTGCTTACTTCACAGTATTTTTGAAAGCACCTGTAGGATTTTACAAGTATTTAACCCTTTAGGCCTCTGGGGTTGATGCTGCCCTTCTCTGGCACAGGATCATGTTTGTCTTGTTCCCCATGAGTTTGTAAGGTCTCAAAAGCAAGGACCTCTGTTTTGTTTACCATATTATGGTCAGTACCTTATGGTGTAAGGTAAACATCTGATGAACAAATGGATAACACTACAAAATGGTCAGGAAACTGATACGGTTTCAAGTTATGAAATAGCATGGAAGAGGTAGCCTTGAATTTTGGGGAGATGAGAATGCAGTTGAAGAGGTAGAGAGATTTGTTGGAGGAAGTGACTTCTGAGCTGTGTTTTAGAGGTGATGGCTACCAACATTGATAGTCCTTTTTGTGGTGTTTAACTTATAAGAGGCACCCAATCAAAGTTTGGTAAGTTGATACACTTTATAAAGCAATTGTACCCTTATTTTTCACCATTTATCACATTTCTGAGAAAGAATGACATAGTCACTTAATGATGGATTTTGTGGCCCTGGAAGTTCTGTTACCTGGCCAACCTCTCAGTAGGGTAGGAACACCTGCTGGAAATCCCAGTGTTGCGGTGTGTGAGTATGTGTGTGAACAGGCATGCATGCACCCTTCAGACTCGGGACTGTCTGGGCTGCTGGCCGAGAGTAAAATCCACTCCTCCAGGAAAGAACTTAGGTAAGGAAAGGACAGAGTCTGGTGTCTCACCTTACCCCTGAGCCAGCTCAAAACTCATTACCTAAATCTACCATTCAAGCCAATTTCAAATCTTAAAACTGAAAACCACCTGGTTATGACTCAGGAGGGGGTGGAATACAACAGAAGAGGAGATAAAAACAAAATTAAATTTTAGTTGAATTTGTCTAATGACCTTACTGAGAAAACATAGGCCATGAGAGATAGACTTGCTGTTGGTTTATTTTGAAGTCTGTTAGTTTTATTTAGCTCCATCTCCCTCCTAACATAATGATGTTAATACTCAAGATTCTGAGAACAAAAAGTACCCAGATTTGTGGAGCCTATGGCTCTGGTTGTGGTTTTGTGGTAATCTTATGCTGTTCCAGACACACCCTATATGACTTTTAAGTCATAGCAACACCAAATTATGGCAAAGATCAGATTCCTCACCTCCAACTAATTCTCAGTTTATGTTTTTACTGTGTGTGCAGCTTCATCATACACAACAAAGACACTTTCTTCAACAATGCCACAAGAAGTAGAATTGTGCATCATATTTTACAAAGAATAAAGTATGAAGAAGGAAAAAACAAAATTGGTAAGTAGTCTATTAGTATAAAGGCTAAAGTTGGTATTTGGGGATTACAGATGTCTTCCTGTTGTTTCATTAAGTTCATATCAATTCTAGAAATGCTTACCATTTATTAAACCTCTGACTACACCCTTATCAGATAACTAACAAGTGTAAAATCTTCATAATGTCCTTGAATATGAGAGTGCATCAGGAAACCTATGGAAATGAAATTAAAGATAAATATATTTTGCTGCAAAATTTTTTGAAACCCTTGCTTAGGGTTTCTCATGATACACATTTTCATGAACTTCTTAAAGATTCTTCCCTTGCATAGATTTCAAAACATCTTTGTGCTGAAGTAAATTTATTTTTTAATTCCACTCTCCATGAACTTTTTGAAGTACCTGGTATCTTCTTTAAACGTTTGTCATTGCACTTATCTAGGATCATGGACAAAATCTCTCAGTTCAACAGATATTTCTGGAATATCCATTGTGTGCCAGGCACTGAGCTAGGTGGATGATCACAGTTCTGTATAGCCTAAAATTTATGTTTAAAAAGTTAGTACATGCAGCAAACAAATAAGTAACATGAAGAAATTAGCTGGGTGAGGATAGGGAGACAAACTGCAAAAGGGTGAAGTTGAGTCTGCTGAAAGTGGGAAGTCAGGGGAGGCTTAACTGAGAAGCTGCAGTTTTTACTGAGACCTGAATGGTGAAGAGGCAGCCTGGGAAGATCCAGGGGTAGGGAGTCCAGGTAGAATCAGCTGTAGTTTCGGAGATGAGCTGTCACACTTAAGTAAATTCTCCAAATAATCATTCCCCACATTAAACATCTTCTACAATGTATGGTTTAGGTGCTTTTATGAGAACCTTTCCGTATTGTATTAACAAATGGCCTGCCTTATTAAATAGGTTATTATGTATCAGGAAGGTTTAGGTAGATTTGCTATTATCGCCATCTTAGCAAGATTTTATCAAGTTTGAACAATGACCTGTATTACTCCAGGTCCCCACAGGAGGCAACATATAATTTGAATAGAGTATGTTTAATACAAATAATTGACTATGATAGAAAATCAGAGTAATGGAGGATTGGAAAGCCAACGGTAAGAAGAACTCAGAAGAATCCAGATATTATGAGCAGCCAGCAAACCCTAGGAAGGCTCTACCAGACGAGACTGAGATCCACATCCTATTGGAAGGGGTGTCCCATGGCAGAGTAGTTTTCTAAGAACTCACTGGGAATCTGCATTCTCGCAAGGATTTCAAGGAGTCACTCATTGGAAATTCTATACCAGTAGCACTCGGTGAAGCCACTGAAGGGGATACCAAGAAATGTGACTTTGTGAACGTGCCAGGCGCACCCACACCATAGGGGTTGGGGACGGCAGAAGCCCAGTCAGAGGAGCCTGCTGTGCTCCTTCCGTTGTTCCTCCAGTGCCTTCTACTGACACAGCTTAGCATTTACCTCCTGGTAAAGGGTAAGTGTTTACAAGATACAGCTCCATCGCTGCAAAGCAGACAATGACATTACATCTGGAGTCGTGAGATAATAAATTGATAACTGGCACATAGCCTGAATGGCCTACTCATGAAGATTTCTAGCAGGATGATGCTGGAGTTAGCCATTGAAATCAGGAGCCTAAAATATCCACAGATCTCAACCATATCCAGCAAGATGGCATTTAATAGTTAGTAAATGTAAAATCCCACACACTCAAATTCAGCAAAACTACTACCCTGGTAAGTGTGGGGGAAATGTTACTCAACAGCATCATGAGAGGAACAGAGCTGAGAGCTGAGTTGAATACAAGCTCAGTGTGAGTCACTAGCATAATGAGGCTGCCAAAAAAATCCTACCTTTATTCTGAACTGCATAAATTAACATATGATAAGGGAAATAGAAAGTTATTTAGCCCAGATATGAGTACACTCGACATAACTATGTTTAGTGAGAATCATTGTAGGTTGGTATAGTGAAATCAAACCTGATTTAGGTCCTTCTTTACTTCGACGGAGTTGTAATTGAGCTCATCCAATATTCTCTGCAACAATCAACCATACTTGAGGCACATCTTATCCATAAAGTCATTGTGATAATTCCAGCCTGTAGGAACCTTCCCTCTCTGAATCCCTATGGCAATTATTTTTAGAATGTTTATTGGGTAATTAAATATTTCACAACTCTTATTGTCTTACTTTCAATGACATTATTAAAACCTACCACCTAAGGAGAAACCACTTTAAATGTTTGATATAAATAATTTAAATATTGCCATATTACTTTTTCTCAGATTCCTTATTCATTCATAGGATTTTTAATAGACCTGAGATACTCTGTACCTACTTTTTTATCGCACTTTTTTCAGTTAATATTGTGTCATGAACATACTAGATAAAAAGTTAGTGAAAGTAAAACCATAGCAATAGCTATTCCAGATTATTTCATAAAATGCAAATAACTGAAAAAGAAATTCTTCACTAACTTTGTTAGTATTTTTAGCACCCTCACAGCTCATTGTAACACACAAATGTGTTAAAAATGTGCCACTGAAAACTGCTAGTCTAAATAGTAAGCTCCTTAACAGTAAATAAGTACCTTATTCATCTTTGCATCATCAATACCTAGCACAGTGTCTGGCATATGCATTGGAGTTCAAAAAGTGCATTTTCTTTTTTTTTTTAAAGATTTGTTTATTTATTTGAAAGAGTTACACAGAGGAGAGGCAGAGAGAGAGAGGTCTTCTATCCGATGGTTTACTCCCCAATTGGCAACAACGGCTGGAGCTGTGCCAATACGAAGCCAGGAGCCAGGAGCCTCTTCTGGGTCTCCCACGCGGGTGCAGGGGCCCAAGGACTTGGACCATCTTCCACTGCTTTCTCAGGCCATAGCAGAGAGTTGGATCAGAAGAGGGGCAGTCAGGTCTTGAACCGGCACCCATGTGTGATGCCGGTGTTTCAGGCCAGGGCATTAACCTGCTGCACCACAGCACCAGCCCCCCAAAAGTGCATTTTCAATTGAATTGAAGATCTTTTAAACATAATTAATGTTTCATCATCAGCGTTCTTACACCATCAAAAACTGCACGATGAGACCATGCCACAGTTAATGTACCTGATTTCTGTATCTCAGTATGTAGCTGTTTTTACAACTCCTCAAGAGGAGACAAAGGAAAGACAAAGACAGTGATGTATTTTAAATATTATCAAGGAATTGAGAGAGTGTATTATATTTGCTAGTCAGAAAGAGGCTTTGTATAATATTCTCTCAATTGATGAAAGAAGGGGAGTTCTATTCAAGAACTTCAGTACTTTGAAAATTGGTAATTATAAACTTGAAATGTGTCTAATTAGAAATAATCACAGACTATTATTAACCCAGGATCAGGCATTATGCTGAAAAAATATGCAGTAAAATTACAAATAGCCTATTGACCCAATATTTCATTGTCACCTTTAGTTGCATAAAGAAAAGAAATAATGTTAGTAGAAAATTTTAACTTGATAGAATTAATGTTTACCCAATGTTATTTTCTGCCTCAAACTTGTTCTGAAAGCTTCTTCTTGCATGAGCCAACATTGTTTAGAAATAACACAAATATATTTACTTGCAGACATGATTTACATGGTGCTTTAGTGGAATGTATATTGCCACTATGTAAACTTTTCAATTTCACTCTGAATTTATTAAAACAGTGACAGTCAAACCTGGTGAAACTCACTTTGAAAATATAGCAGTTAATAGCTCAATAAAGATTTATTCAACAATGCGTGCACACAATAAATTTGAAATTGATTTAAATTAGTACTTTCTCATTTTTCAGGATTTTGATAAGTTATGATAGAATTACAAAGGTCATCATCAGAATTGCTTACAAAGTCTCTATGAATCTTATTTTTTCCTGTTATTTGGTATGTTTGAAGATATTAATGAGATATGTGTAATTCTCAATAGAGACTCTAGCCTTCCAGAAAATCAATAATTTATTCATTTATTTCAAAATCATTTATTGAATGCCTCCTGTGTGCTAGACAAAATACAAAGCCTTATGGATATTTGTATTCCAAGTGTTTTTCCTAAACATGCAGTGTTAATGTCAAGCAGCTTTAGCACATTAATGGGTTACTTTGATAAGAAGTATCTAAATGTTTGTTTACCCTCAATCATTAAAAAATGGATCAGTGCATGTGTCGTTTTCAAGTTGGGCTGAACTCCTGGATTTTGATCAGAACATGAAGTTAGTAAAAAACATTCTCCATATAAATCATCTGATAAGATCATCATCTTTGAGATACATTTTAAGAAGTAGTATAATTCTTGATCTGCAGAGTAACAACACATTAAAATTCCATTCTGACCAACTGGAGTAACAGGCACAAGGTTTATTCTTCTACATGAAATAATCCAAAAAGGAAAAACATTGGGCAAACCAAAAATGGAGATTCTGAAAGAAAATAAAATAGGTGATTCCTATAATTGCCCCATCTTACTGCATTGAGATAATGACTAGTCAGCAGCACAGGGAGAAAGAATACAAGAAGGGTACCTGAACTGAAAAGATGTTTCCTGGAGTCCAGGGAGACCAAGGAAGCAAACCCACAGAACAAAGTACCAGAAAGCAGGCAGATGCAGAGACACAGAACTCTGAAAATCTGCAGAGGATCATTCTCAAGCATTCAGTGCTTGAGTACTGTTCATTGCTCACAGGTCAGGAAACCATCCAAAGCAAAAGAAAGAGTCCTACAACAGGATTTCTAGTGAAACTGGGCCACGTCATAATCCACAGGGCAGTGAGTAGAGCACTTAGAAAGCCTTTCCTTAGCCTTGCACTAAACAAATCCCACCTACTACATGTAGAAAGCAAGACCAAAATGGATCACACTCTTAAAGTGACTTACTGTGTCTCAAACTTCAAGAATCTATTGATACAAACACGGCATTTATGTTAACAAGAAAAATCACCATATTTGATATCTAACCAATATTACCAGGCAAACAAAAAGAAGAAAAATCCATTATTCAAAAACCTACCCAGAATTTTTATTGATGTTAGAAATAGCAAACATGGGGGGCCGGCACTGAGGCGCAGCGAGTTAATGCCCTGGCCTGGAGTGCCGGTGTCACATATGGGCTCCAGTTCTAGTCCTGGCTGCTCCACTTCAAATCCAGCTCTCTGCTATGGCCTGGGAAAGTAGTAGAAGATGGCCCAAGTCCTTGGGCCCATGCACCTGCGTGGGAGACCTGGAAGAAGCTCCTGGCTCCTGGCTTTGGATCATCGCAGCTCCTGCCAGAGCTGCCATCTGGGGAGTGAATCATCAGACGGAAGACCTCTCTCTCTCTCTGTGTGTGTGTCTCCTCTCTGTATAACTCTGACTTTCAAATAAATAAATAAGTCTTAAAAAATAGAAATAGCAAACATGGGTATTAAAACAGTAAATATTTGAAGAAATAATTATGGAAGATTTTCCAAATTCAGAGAAAACCATAAACCCTAGACCAAATAAGTTCAATAAACACTAAGTGCAAGAATATGAAGAAATTAAAACCAAGGCATACATAATCAGCTTGGTCAAAATCTATAATAAAGAGAAAAATATTCAAAGAAACCAGAAAGGAAAAACATGAAACATACCATGGCACAAGGATAACTTCACAGCAGATTTCTCATTGAAAACAATCAGATTACAATGGAGTAACATCTTTAAGCACTAAAAGAAAAACAAATTAAGTCAACCTAAAATGCTATACCCAGCAAAAATATCTACCAAAATGGGGTAAATAGAGACTTCTCTTAGATATACAAAAACTGAAAGAATTCATCACCAGCAGACTTCTACTTCAAGGTATGTTAAAGGCAATCCTCCTAGAAGAAATATATACATCTCATATTATTTAAACCTCTTGAATAGATAAGGGTTTATAAACAAAAATAACATTGTCTTATAAAGTGTATAAAAGTAAAAGTACATGGTGACAATAATATAAATGCCATGAGGGAGTAAAGAGGCATAATAACACAAGGTTCTTACACTACATAACTACATATGTAGTGGATATCTTTTCATTTGGAGGAAAACTGTGATAAATTAAATATGTATGTTATAAATCAAAAACAACCCAAAATAGCAAAAGCACAGAGTTATAGCTAATAAGCCAACAAAGAAAAAGATTAATCATAAAAAATTAATCCAAAATAAAGCAGAAAAAAGAAGGGACAAACAGAAAACATATAGTGAGATCAGAGACTTAAACCTAAACCAATCAGTCATTACACTGAATGTGAATGGTCAAAATACCCCAATTCAAAAGTCAGAGATTGATACATGGAATAAAGAGCAAAACCCAACTTTTCACCATCTATAAGAAATGTACTTTAATATAAAGAGACAGATAGGTTAAAAATAAAATAATGGGGAAAAGAAGAATATTAGCACTAATCAAAAGGAAGTTTTAATGGATACATTTGTTTAAATGTAGATTTCAGACCAAAGAATATTACAGGAATAAAGACCATTTTTAATTATAAAGGAGTTAATTCATCTGAGGCTATAACAATTCTAAACATTTGTGCACTCAACAGCAGAGTTTCAAACCATATGATGGAAAACCTAGTAGAACTGCAATGAGAAAGACACATCTACAATTATAATCAAAGATTTCACTACCATTTTCTGATCAACTAACAAGTAGAAAATCAGAAAGATTTAGAAGACCTGCACAGCATTATCAATGAAATTGATCTAATTGCCTTTTCAGACCACGCCACTGAACAACAACAGAAACTCATTCTTTTGAAATGCATGTAGAGCACTATCAAACAACAATATTGGGGAACAAAAAACAAGACAATGAATTCAAAAGAATTCAAATCACAGGTTTTTTTACTACAGTGTTATTACATTTGAGTCAATAGGGTAAGAACTCTGGGAAACTAAGAATTATTTAAATTAAGTTCTTTACTGATAACTCATTGGCAAAAAAAAAGAAATCAAAATGGAAATTAGAAAGTATGTTTTACTGAATGAAGATAAAAGCACAGTATATCAAGAAGTGTGCAATGCTGCTAAAGCAGTTCTTGGGAGTCTACAGCATCACATGATATGTCTATACAAGAAAGAAGATGTCCCTGATTAATGGTCTCACCTTCCACCTTAAGGAACTAAAAAGGAAAATAAATTAAATTGACAGTCTGTAGACTAATGGAAATAATGAAAATTAGAGCAAAAGACAATATAGAAAACCACTGTAACAAAAATCTGGTTTTTAGTGGTGGGGATAGGGGACAATCTATGAAATGAGTGAAACTGATGATGGTTACAAAGGAATGAGGCCCAAGTGCACTAGACAGAGTCTAGAACACAGGAAAGAGTCATTATTAGAGGAGCTAAGAAAGGTGCTGTCTAAGCTACAATTAAGTTTTCTGATTGAGAGGCAAATAGAACCTGACAGAAGGGGCTTGATAATAATCTGTTGGGCTTTAGGCCTTATAAGTTAAGAGGCCCAGACCTATCTATCTCTTCACATGGGGTACATCCTAAGGGAGGTGTGAACCTTCTAGGGGAAGGCACTCTGTTGACTTTCATTACTTAGCTGGGCTGGGAGGAGAGCTGGCCAGGTAAAGGCAGGGGGCATCTCTAACAAGAAATTTACAGTTCTGCCTGCAATGTTGCTGACCCTACTTGGCCATCCCCTCAGCTGCAGTGGTCACTTTGGAAGTTGAGCTGAGTGAAGGGCTTTTCAGCTTAGAGCCAATAAGATCTGTGGCTCTGACCTGGGCATCCTTCGACTCCAGGGCAGGTCCATTTCCAGTGATCCAACTCTTGGCAGAGCTGCCAGGGTTCTTCACAAGCTGACTTCTGCTGAAGCCCAGGCTTACCACATTGAAAGCCACTGCAGTGGACTGGCCTGTTGGGTCTCCTTGAGGGCAGATCACTGTACAGATCAGCCATTAATAGGCCTGCCACCCATTGTTTCTGATGCCTAGCTTTCTTTTCCTCCTGGTATTTGTTAAAGCAGACCAGAGGATGCAAGTCAAGGGAGTGCCCAAGTCCCATCTCTAATCTTCGGTGGCCTGAACTACAAGTCTATAGTCACAGGCATGTTCTGTAGTAGTTTTTCTAAGGTAGACAATGCCCATGAGGAAAATTATATTCTCACTTGAAAACTTTCTTTCCCTTTGGTCTGAAAGGGAGGTTTTTTCTACTTACTGTATACTTCGCTGATGGCGAAGTGAATCTAGCTATGAGATTATTATTTAAGCTCTTATTTTGGCTATGGTATTACAGAAAAATGTTAGCCATCTCTTATAAGGTCTAAAGATTAAATTGTGCATCCTACAGATTCCTTCATAATAGAATTAGTTTCCTACCTTGAAGAGAATAGAGAAATGAAAGAACAAGTTGGGCTTAGAATAGAGAAATGAGGGAGCAAGTCCTAGATCGCTTGCTGACAATAGCAATATCACATGAATACTTAGCAAACCGTTTCAACCATTAGATAACAACTTAAGAAAACATTTACCAGAAGGTCCAATGCCTTCTATAAATTTTAAGAATCATGTATTTGGAAATACCTCTTAAATATCCAACATGGTGTAGTTTGTTTAACCAGTAAACTTAAGCACAACCATATAAAATGTTTTTAGTTTCTTTCTACCAACAAGTATAAAACATGTGATACAGAGATTTAGGTCACACGAATTAAAATGTATCTTTGATTAATTTTAGCAGCTTAAATTTATGGACAATCTTATCTATAAGCCATTTAAAATAAAACTCTTAATAAAATTTCCCCATGTGGACATACAATATGTACACACATATAATATAACATAATAGACCTATATAGGAATTTTAATAATAGCTTTTAAAATCTTTAACTCTTTTTGTAGATTGCCAATTGATTTGAATTGCTTTTTGTTTTTAGTAACCTCAGTTAACCATACTTTCTCTCAGTTGGTACTGTTAATACATTATTGGCTTCATCTGTTTACAGAGCCATTCCAAAGTACTGAATACAATAGAAGTGGCTGGAAAAATCCATAGGAACCTATAGGAGGACAGCTAAACACCGAACCAACAACACTTTAGTTTTATGAGCAGCAAATCATATATAACTGTGGATGACAAAAGACTAAGTTGCCATGTTTAAAATATTTTCAAATATATCTTTAAAAAAATTTGATTTCAGCTTTGTGAAACCCTAAACAGATAACCCAGCTAAATGATACCTAGACTCTGACCATCAGAAGCTGAGACAACGATGGGTATTTTTCAAGCTACTACATTTCTTGTAATTTGTTAATCACTGATAGAAAACAAATACAAACTTCTAGGCAGGCTAGTCACATGAACAAAATAGAGAAAACACAAATTTTCAGATTACCAGGAATAATAGAAATAGTATCACCACGGATATTGAAAGGATAATAGGGAACTGTTATGGATAATGTTATGTCAATAAATTTGACAACTTAATGAAATGTGAGAATTCCTTGACACAGTCTAAACTCACTAAGTGAGAAGTATGTAGTCGGTAATGAATTGGTGCTTTAAAATATTCTCACAAAGAAAAGTCCAGGATAGACTTCATTAGTGAATTCTATCAATGGTTTAAGAAGTAATACCAATTCTAAGAAAGGCTTTCACAAACTGAAGGATGGAGAATACTTCCTGCCTTATCCTATGAGAGCAACATTCCCGGG
Organism: Lepus europaeus; assembly: GCF_033115175.1. Lineage (NCBI taxonomy): Eukaryota > Metazoa > Chordata > Mammalia > Lagomorpha > Leporidae > Lepus > Lepus europaeus. The sequence continues at coordinate 19,719,169 of NC_084836.1, read as the reverse complement.
ATACCAAAACCAGGTAAAGAATACTAGAAAAGTACATATCAGTAGCCTTCAAAACTAGTTCAGCAAATCAAACCCAGCAAAATATAAAAAGGATAATATATTATGACCAAATACGATTTATCCAGGACTGCAAAATTGGCTTAACATTTGAAAGTCAACCAGAATAATTCACCATTTTAGCGCACTAAAAATGACATGATCTCTATAGACGTGGAAAAAGCATTTGACAAAGTCTGACATCTACTCCGGATAAAAATTCTGCAAACTATGAATAGAAACTATCTTTGTGAACGTCATTAAATACGTCTATGAAATACTTATAGTTGACATATTTAATGGCAAAGGACTGATTGCTTTCCCCTAAGATGGTAAATAGGACAACACAAGGGTGCTTCCAAATGTTCATTTGTGTTACTAAAAGTGATTAGTGATTTTTTTAAATACAGACTTGATCAAGCCTCTCTGGATTATTTATGTAAATTGTTTCTTTTTTCATTTTTGAAGACCCACTCATAGACATGCATTTCAGAAACATTAAACACCAAAATAAACATATTTAAATTCTATTTTCTACAAACTTTTTGAAGACCCTTATGTGCCTACTCTTTTTTCTTTCTTTCTTTCTTTTTTGGACAGGCAGAGTTAGACAATGAGAGAGAGAGAGACAGAGAAAGGTCTTCCTTTTTCCATTGGTTCACCCCCCAAGTGGCCGCTACAGCAGGCGCGTTGTGGCCGGCACGCTGCACCAATCCGAAGCCAGGAGCCAGGTGCTTCCTCCTGGTCTCCCATGCAGATGCAGGGCCCAAGCACTTGGGCCATCCTCCACTGCCTTCCCGGGCCACAGCAGAGAGCTGGACTGGAAGAGGAACAACCAGGCCAGAATCTGGCACCCCGACCGGGACTAGAACCTGGGGTGCTGACGCCACCACAGGTGGAGAATTAGCCTATTGAGCCACAGTAGCGGCCCTGTGCCTACTCTTAACATTTGTATTATTTTACTAGTCACTTATAAGACAAAAGTAAGTAAATAAAAGGCATCCATATTGGAAAAGAAGTAAAACTGTTCAAATTATAAGACAATATAATCATCCATGTAGAAATTCCAGTGACTACAAAAGGCTACTGGAACTAATAAGTTAGTTTAGGTTGCAAGAGACAAGACTGATATAAAAATTCAATTGCATTTTCATAAACCAGTAACACAGAGAAACAGATCTTTTAAAACAAGTACTACTTAAAATGCATCAAAAATGTAAAATACTTAGGAATAAATATGCCAAATGATTAAGACTTGAAGAAAACAAACTACAAAACATTGCTGAGAGAAATTTAAGAATAATGGCCGGCGCCACGGCTCAATAGGCTAATCCTCCGCCTTGCGGCGCCGGCACACCAGGTTCTAGTCCCGGTCGGGGCACCGATCCTGTCCCGGTTGCCCCTCTTCCAGGCCAGCTCTCTGCTGTGGCCAGGGAGTTCAGTGGAGGATGGCCCAAGTCCTTGGGCTCTGCACCCCATGGGAGACCAGGGTAAGCACCTGGCTCCTGCCATCGGATCAGTGCGATGCGCCAGCCGCAGCACGCCTACCGCGGCGGCCATTGGAGGGTGAACCAACGGCAAAGGAGGACCTTTTTCTCTGTCTCTCTCTCTCACTGTTCACTCTGCCTGTCAAAAAAAAAAAAAAAAGAATAAGTAAATGGTGAGATATCCCTCAGAATATCAATATTATCCCTCAGAATCCTCAATATTATTAAAATGCCAGTATTCTTCAAATTGATCTAAAGATCAAATGCAATCCAAATCAAACTCCCAGGAGAGAGAGAGAAAATTAAGTTTATTCAAAAGTTCATAATAAATGGATAGAATAGACAAAACAACTTTAGAAAACAGCAGAATAGAGGGCGAATACTGCCTGTTTTCAAGAATTCTTGTAAACTAACTGTAATCAAGACATGTGGTATTGGTCTAACAATAGATCAGTGGAACATGATAGAGAATCCAGTGGTATATCCACATATAAATGGATAATTGATTTTTAATGAAAGCTCAAATGCAATTTAGTGACTAAAGGACTGATTGTTTTGCAATAAATGATACTGAGATAATCCATATGTAAAAAATTAATTCAGATGGGTAGCAGACCTTTAAAACTTAATACTACAAAGATTCTAGGAGAAAATCTTTATGATTTTGCATGAGAGATATCTTATATATGACCCTAAAAGCATAATCCATAATAGAAAATGATAATTGGGACTTCTTCGCAAGTAAAGCTTCATTCTTTAAAAGATGTATTTCAGGCCGGCGCCGCAGCTCAATAGGCTAATCCTCCGCCTAGCGGCGCTGGCACACCGGGTTCTGGTCCCGGTCGGGGCACCGATCCTATCCTGGTTGCCCCTCTTCCAGGCCAGCTCTCTGCTGTGGCCAGGGAGTGCAGTGGAGGATGGTCCAAGTACTTGGGTCCTGCACCCCATGGGAGACCAGGATAAGCCCCTGGCTCCTGCCATCGGATCGGCGCGGTGCGCCGGCCGCAGCGCGCCAGCCGCGGCGGCCATTGGAGGGTGAACCAACGGCAAAGGAAGACCTTTCTCTCTGTCTCTCTCTCTCACTGTCCACTTTGCCTGTCCAAAAAAAAAAAAAAAAAAAGATGTATTTCAGAGAATGAAAAAAGAAGCCATATACTAGGAGGAAGAAGATCTCCAAAGCACGTCTAATGAAGGGCATATACCTGAAATATGCAAGGTATTTCAAAAAGCTTATAGAAATGTGTATTACTGTAAAAAACTATATATGGGTTTTGAAATTTTTTGCAGCCAATTTTAATAATTCAGTTCCATTTTTCCATAAACTTTGAAGTACTCTCTTTTAAAGAACACTGGATACTTGGTGATAAAAAAGTTAATATGAAATTTGAAAAGATATTTCAAGAAGATATATAGATGGCAGACAAACACACTAGAAAATTTTCAATACTGTTAGTCATTAGGGAAATGCAAATGAAAAGCAGAATGAGATATCATTGTGCTGCTTATTAAAATGGTTAAAATTTAAAAAACTGAGCATACTAAGTGTTGGAGAGAATGTGGAGAAAAGGAAATCCTTGTCAACTGTTGGTGGGAATGAAAATTGTATACAGCCATTATGTAAAATAATATGGGAGTACCTCAGAAAATAAAAAAATAGAATTATCATATAATCCAGGAATCACATGTCTGGGTACATACTCAAGGGAAATGAAATCAGTGTCCTAAAAAGATGTCTGCACTCCCATATTTATCATGGTAGCCAAGATATGGAAATAAATCAAGTATCCGCTGATAAATGTATAGGTAAAGAAATTGTGGTGCATGTGTTGAATGGAATATTATTCAGCCAGGCCAGCGCTGTGATGTAGTGGGTAAAGCCACCACCTGCTGCACCTGCATCCCATATGGGTGGCGGTTGAAGTCCCAACTGCTCCACCTTAGTCCAGCTTCCTGCTAATGTGCCTTGGAAAGCAGTGGAAGGTGGCACAAGTTCTTAGGTCCCTGTACACATGCGAGACCCGGATGAAGTCCCTGGCTCCAGTCTAACCCAGCCCTAGCCATTGAGACTATTTGGGGAGTGAACCAGCAGGTGAAGATTTGTCTCTCTCTCTCCTCCTCCTCCCTCCCTTCCTCTCTCCTTCCATCTCTGTTACTTTGCCTTTCAAAAAAATAAATCCTTAAAAATATATCTATATATATTATTCAGCCATAAAAAGTAAATGCTAGGAGGTTTTGTGATAACATGGATGAACTTGGAGGACATCATGCTTACTGAAATAAGTCAGACACAAAAAGATAAAAAAACTGGATAAACTTATACATAGAATGTAAAAATGTTGGATTTTTAGAAGCAGAGAGTCAAATGAAAGTTGCTGTGGTCTGGGGGATAGGAGAAATAGGGACATCTTTGTGAACAGGTACAACATTTCAGTTATAAAACCAGTAAGTTCTGGGGGCCTAAAGCACAGCTTGGGTGCTGATGGATGTCTTAATTAACTGGGCAATGATAATCATTGCATAATGTACGTGTATATACCTTGAATATATTTAACCTTTGATGATTAGATATTTTAATTAAAAAAAATAGAAGAACTGGATATCCTAGCCCCAGATCCCTATTTTCTAGCAGATAGCAAAGCTCTCTTCCTGAACTGTTGATGTCCCCATGTGAATCTGAATCATTTTTGCAAGCCTAGATCCTTCTTTCCAAAAAGAACCACTTTGTATTAGTTGTGAACATTGTGAGATTTCAAACTCAGTATCACTGGGACTGACTTCTTGTTCTAGGTCTGAATCGTTTGCTCACCAATGGCTCCTATGAAGCTGCATTTCCCTTGCACGAGGTATTTTGCTGTCTTTTCTCCTTACTTTTCTTGCAACTTCTTGTGACCATAATAATAATCTAGGGATAGCCATTCTTTGAAATTGTGGGAACAGTTCAGAATGAATCCAACTGGTTCAACAGGTAATTAGGGGGGGATTTTCTTACATTTCTCCATCCATATTGATTTATATCTTTTTATCTAAGTATTTGCAAGAATTCTTAAATGAACAGTCACTCATGAGTTCAGAGGAACAGCTTAAGGAATCTAAGTCATAAAATTAAAAAGCCATTGAAAATTTGCATGAGGCACCAGATACAAGAGGAAAATATCCTTGAAGTCAGTAGTCATAGCCAAAAACAAAGTTAAAGCTAGTCCTTAAAAAAGTGGGAGGAAGCCATGTGGCAAGGTCTTTGGCTAACCAAAGGGTGATAAGTGAAAGTTAATAGTATCATACTCAGCATTGTAAGATATACAAATGTCGACTTTCCTTATTTCCAACATGGTCTTTGTCATGAGTAATGACTTCGTAAGTATGACTGTGATTACACTTAAATCTATTTCTCCACTGGTTCTTGGGATGTTTAAGCAATTAGTCTTCTGTATGTAGATTTTCAGGAATATAGTTCTCATAATTATTAGGAGATTATTAGCATTTTAATTGTTTGAGCCCCTGCTCTGCACTAGGCATGGTAAGCTACATAAACTACAAAGGTACATGCTCTCTGGAATCTCACATACTAGCCAAGAGGAAACTGTTAGAGTGATCTTTAGTACAGTATTCTGTTAGAAACACTCCCAACAATCTCCCTGTAAACTTTGGAGAACACTTCAGATTCTACATAAGCGACAAATCCAAATCTTCCCCCAAACATATTTTTCTTCAGCTTACAGTGTTCTCTTGATTTTAAACACAACAGGATATAAAAAGTGAAGCAGAATTCTTAAAACCTTATTGGGGGGGGGGGGGGGGGCGGTGCCGTGGCTCACTTGGTTAATCCTCCACCTGCGGCGCCAGCATTTCATATGGGCGCCAGGTTCTAGTCCCGGTTGCTCCTCTTCCAGGCCAGTCTCTGCTGTGGCCCAGGAAGGCAGTGGAGGATGGCCCAAGTGCTTGGGCCTCTGCACCCACATGGGAGACCAGGAGGAAGCACTTGGCTCCTGGCTTTGGATTGGCGCAGCGCCAGCTGCAGCAGCTATTTGGGGAGTAAACCAACGGAAGGAAGACCTTTCTCTCTGTCTCTCTCACTGTCTGTAACTCTACCTGTCAAATAAAAAAGATGCTATTAAGAAAAAACCTTATTAGGAAAACTGAAAGCTGTGATCTGAGACTGTATTTACGGACTGTACAGAAATTTTTTCAGAATGCTCCTTTTAGAACAACAGAAGCAAACATTCTGACACAAAGGTTTGCTAGAACCATGCACACGTGTTTTTGAACTCTGAAGACAGATTTCTCCCAAAGCATCATGTAGCTTTCTGCAGTGGTTAGGTGGCTTGGCCCAGAAATGGACTACACTGTATCCTCCCACTCCCAGTCCTTGCCCAAAGAGGGAGCCGTGTCTAAGCAATGGGAGGTGGGCAGAAGTGTCTGCTCAGGGGAGTGGGTGAGCAGGCATGAGGGTGTCTGACAGACACAACTACAAAGCCCCACAGAATAATTCACAGTCTCCTCTATGACTTTCATATCTCAGTAAAGCCCTGAGTCCTACAAGAACAAACAATTCCAAATCAGTAATAGCAACAACGATAAACATTCCATTGTTCTCTTGACTTTTTACTCTGTTTAACCTGATTACGTTATTTAACCTCCTGGCAGCCTTCAGAGGAAGACAGAGCAGCTATGGTTGCCCTTGTTTCATGTTAAACATGTAAATAGAGGTCCAGAAAGGTTAAGTCTTCTCTGGATCACACCATGAGTTGCTTTTTTTTCCATGCACTGTGCTCTTTCCATTAGGAAAGGTCTTCTCAGGTTAGTGTAATTGGTTTGCCTCCAGAAAGCACCCTTTCTTTTTGTGAATCTAGCATTGCTACCCACTGACCTCCAAAAAGTATGCACCTCTCTCTGACCCTCATTTGTTTATTTAGTAGATTGAATTTGATTTGGATTGTTAAAATTCGCAATGACTTCCAACTTCTACATTCTGAGATTTTCTGGTAGCTAAGGCTGTGTGTAAAGGTTACAGTTGTGAGTTGATCAACTGCCATCTCTTGAAAGAAGTAGGGCCTAGCTTCTGAGCCAGGCACTTGATTAATCCAAAGTGCAGAAAAAGCCTAATGAGGCAGATAATATTAGTTCCATTATGGATTAGGAAACCAAGCCTCAGAACATTGAGGAGTCTTGTCCAAGAACTGAATTTGAACTCAATTCAAACTTGCCTCAATTTAGCAACCTTGAGCTTTTTACTGGACAATATCAGCAGCAAGACAGAATTACTCAGCAAACTGCCTTCCCTTTTTAAAAAAAAATCACTTAGAATCACTTTTCTTCTGTTATCACCCCTATTGCTACTCTGCCATAAGAGACTAATACTATCAGCATTCTCTTGTAGCTTTTGTTGGTACTACCTCACTGGCAGTGGTGTTTTTGTCCCAGGGAAGTTACAGAAGTAAAAACTCCATTCGAACCCACGGAGCAGTAAACCACCGACATCTACTCTATGAGTGCTGGGCTTCCTGGGGCGTGTGGTATAAATACCAGCCTCTGGATCTTGTAAGGTGAGTTTCTGACCAGCGGCAAATATAATCAAGCTTACACAGAATGATGAGGGCAGACCATCAGCTGAGAGAAGCCAGCAGTGGAGAAAAAAAAGATTGGAAGTTCATGGCTGCTTCCCAGAAGAGCAATTTATCAAAGGATGTTGGTTGTTTTTGGTAAATCAACTCTCCCTCTGATGAGGATAGTGTTTTCCTGCAAAGGGCCTTAGAGAGGGGCCCAGGAAGGGACATAGGAGACCACTTAGGTCTCCCACAAGACTCAGTACAGAGCAGGTCACCCGTGTTACTGTTACTGACAAGTTGTCCTGGAGATAACATTGCTTACCTATACTAGTAACAAAATATTACTTAGTACAGGTTGAGCATCCCTAATCCAGAAATCCAAAATTCAGAATGCTACAAAATCTGAAATTTTTTAAGCACAAATATGATGCTACAAGTGGAAAATTCCACTCCTGGCCTTACATGACAGGTTGCAATCAAAATGCAGGTACACCAAAAATATTATGTAAAACTACTTTCAGCCTATGTGGATAAGGTATATGTGAAACATAAATAAGTTCTGTGTTTTAGACTCGGATCCTATCCTCAAGGTATCTCATTGTATATATGCAAATACTTCAAATAGAACTAGAATAACTCTAAAATCCAAACATTTCAGATAAGGGATACTCAACCTGTGTTATGCAAATAGGACCTATGTTGTACTTTAACTTCAATATATTTCAATATCATTTTAATTTTTGTTTAAAACCAATAACCATTAAAAATTGTTTTAATCTGCAGTTTGAAAGTATATAAGCTTTTAACCTATGGTAATTGTGCAGTGAAAATGTATGTTTCTTTGGACCTTCTGTCTCTTCCCAACCTTCTGCCATGGCAGCATTGTGCTCTGGCATCTCATTATTTATTTGAAGACTGGCTATTAAGATTGGGTAAAAACAATCCACACTTCATGGATTCCTCATTAGAGAGAAAGTCATGTCTCATTTCCTAGACTAACTGGCTATGTTTCACTTATACTCAGTCCCTGAGAAGTAAGCCCAGAAGAGAGAAACAAAAACCACAACTCACTTTATACCTCATTCCTGTGGGAAGTCTTTCTTCCTACCAGAGCCCTTGTGACCTTGCTACCAAATGTTTACAACAATGTTCCAAGGACATTGACAAATTGTGTCCCATTCTTTGGTTGATAACTAATGATCCAGATGATTGAGGAGACAAGAAAATACTTTCTGAGATGAGATCATTTTCCTTTATCCAGGCTCAATGATAAACAGTAGGGAAAAAAATTTTTTTAAATCCTCTCTTCCTAGCCTCTGTATCAAATAATAGAATTACATTGATTAGAAATTTCAGCTCATGGCTGTAGGTAAACTACCTCCTATTCATGATGGTGTTGATTAAAACTTTGCAGTTAGTCAACAAGTATGAATTACTCTTTGATTTTATCATATGGTACTAAATACTGTTGGCAGTGACATATGAAAGCCATGATGTCTGGCTTTGAGAGACTCAGAGTTTCCTTCAGGAAGACAGGTCCTACATAATGGAGACAACTGGAAAGAAAAAATTGAGGCCGGCGCTGTGGCTTAACAGGCTAATCCTCCGCCTTGCGGCACCGGCACACCAGGTTCTAGTCCTGGTCGGGGCGCCGGATTCTATCCCGGTTGCCCCTCTTCCAGGCCAGCTCTCTGCTATGGCCCAGGAAGGCAGTGGAGGATGGCCCAAGTCCTTGGGCCCTGCACCTGCATGGGAGACCAGGAGAAGCACCTGGCTCCTGGCTTCGGATCGGCAAGATGCGCCGGCCGCAGCGGCCATTGGAGGGTGAACCAACGGCAAAAAGGAAGACCTTTCTCTCTGTCTCTCTCTCTCACTATCCACTCTGCCTGTCAAAAAAATAAAAAAATAAAAATAAAAAATAAAAAATTGAGACCATGCATAAAGGTTTACAGCGGCTCAGAAACATGGAGAGGATGGGATTTGAGTTAGCACCCTTATGGAGGTATCTGCAGAACTGAACCCTGGAAAAACAGGGGCACTTGTGTTGGCCAGAAGGAAGAGGGATTTAAATCACAGTTGAGCCTTGAGTAGAATGACATTTTGGAGCATCTTAAGAATCTCATGTCCTTAAAAGAAAAAAAAAAAAAAACTCTCAGAGATTTCACTTCTTCCATATCTCAAGAATCTAACCAGAACCCAGCCTCCCAGTATCTCCTCTGCCACTCTGGCTACCCTCACCTGTTATCTAGACAATGACAATTATCTCTGATGTGATCTCCCTTTTCCCACTGTGATCCCTTCAATTCATTCTGTGTTCACAGAATCAGCTTGTGAATATATGAATATTCTCTTATAGAAAGAGTAATTCTATTTCTGCTATAGAATAATAGGAGAAGGAATTTAAGCCCTTTGCCTAGATTTGGTCAAATGCTTCATTCTCTTAGCTTACCTTGTCTGCCATTGACCAGAAATACCACTACAAAGGAAAATGACCATGCAAAGTATTATAATGCTAACTGTACATACTTCACTATAACTCTCAAGGCTGTTGTGTCTTAAACAGGCGATACTTTGGAGAGAAGATCGGGCTGTATTTTGCCTGGCTGGGCTGGTACACTGGCATGCTCTTCCCAGCTGCCTTCATTGGACTGTTTGTCTTTTTGTATGGAGTCACCACTCTGGATCACTGCCAAGTCAGGTACAGGGAGCTCTTGGGTGACCTGCATTTGCTAAGATTTAAAGATGGCTATTTGCACTGTAGATATGTTCACAGACTCTGAACACACTTCATGCTAGCTTCTTTCCAAAACTCTCATGGAAAAATTTGAAAGAGGAAATTCACTAGATTCTCTCCATCTCCTGCTCTTAGTTCTGTATTCTTCAGGTACCATGGTGGCAAGATTTACACTTATAAATATCTGTGCTACTATTCATCCATGAAACATATCACTTTCATTCACTGGCTAAAAGTTGCTCTTTCTGTCTTTATAAAAAGTCTGTCTTCCAATTGATACTGCAAAATAGGGGGCTAACAATCCTTTTTTATGAATCGTGTGTGTTTACAAAGACTTTTAAGCCTAGGCTAGAAAGACATCTCACCATCTTGCTAGTGCCTTGGGAATGGATCCATAGTTATGATTTTTACTTTGATTTTCTCACCAGAATATAATATTATATATTTGTAGAGATCTTATTGCAAAGCTGTAAAATGATCTTAAATAATAAATGTGCCTTTCAAAAGTGATTACAAAAATTAAAGAGAGTGATTGAGCCTCCCACATATAAAAGTGTTTTACTTTCTGGTGAAATGGTTAATGAGAAGTCATTTTCTCTCAGGACTAAAATCCCTGGTCAATTTTATTTCTTTCTCCATTATTAGTTTTAACTTATCATGCACATAAAGATCAAGGCAGGCATTTTTAGATATCGTGTTGTTCCCATAAATCAATATGAAATTACTTTAGACCTATAAAATGTTGTACAGGACTTTGGTATAATTTGGAGTAGAACAACCAATGTTTTGCTTCATATATTTTCTTGAATTTAACTCATTAATATGTAAAGCCAAGGTTTAACCTCATAAATAAGTAGATTTATCAAATTATTGAAATGTGCAGGAACTTGTTTACATTAATAACAGATAGAGCTAAGAAGCTTCCAAGGGCAAAGATTTTATCTATTGGATCTTATTTGTCAGTGAAACATTTTTAGTGAAGTTGAATGGGAAAAAATGTCTTGTGTCATCAAAATGCAGTCCTTTTCTGTTCTCTTTTCCAGTAAAGAAGTCTGCCAAGCTACAGATATCATCATGTGTCCTGTGTGCGATAAGTATTGTCCATTCATGAGGCTGTCGGACAGCTGCGTTTATGCCAAGGTATTTCCATTCCGCAGCATTGTAGGTTAATTGAGTTTAACCATAAACCTTCTTGAGGGCTGGTGAGTGTTCTCTCTGTCCTTTCCAGTCTTTGATTCTCAAGTTAATGTTGCAAGATAGATTTATCTCCATCACTGAGTATTCTAATGCAAGTCACTTTTCTAATGTATATGTATTTGAAAGATATGACTCAAGACACTGTGGCAAGAAAATGACCTACATGAAGGATCTTTGTGAGTGAGATCCCAGTGGAAAGAAGGGGCCATCAAAGGAGGAGGTACTTTTCTCTGAAGGGAAGAGAGAACTTCCACTTTGCTTATGGCCCTGTCTAAATACTGACAGAGTTTGTGGACTCAAAAGGCTTTTATAGCCTTGGCAGCTCATGTCAAGAGCCTCGGTGATCACTGATGTCATAAATATGAGTGTAATTTTTTGTTTTATTTTTTTGAAAGCTTTTATTTAATAAGTACAAATTTCATAGGTACAGCTTTAGGAATATAGTGATTCTTCCCCCATATCCACCCTCCCACCCCCACTCCCATCCTACCTCCTACTCCCTCTACCATCCCATTCTTCATTAAGATTCATTTTTAATTATCTTTATATACAGAAGACTAACTCTATACTAACTAAAGATTTCAACAGTGTGTACCCACACAGACACAAAATTTAAAGTACAGTTAGAAGACAAGTTTTACCGTTAACTCTCATAGTATAACTCATTAAGGACAGAGGTCCTACATGGGGAGCAAGTGCACAGTGACTCCTGTTACAGGAGTTGTTAAAAACGAGTTAAATTGGCTGGTGCTGTGGTTCACTTGGCTAATCCTCCATCTGTAGCACCGACACCCTGGGTTCTAGTACTGGTTGGGGTGCCAGATTCTATCCCGGTTGCTCCTCTTCCAGTCCAGCCCTCTGCTGTGGCCCAGGAAGGCAGTGGAGGATGGCCCAAGTGCTTGGGCCCTGCACCAGCATGGGAGACCAGAAGGAAGCACCTGGCTCCTGGCTTCTGATCAGCGCAGTGCGCCGGCCGTGGCGGCCATTTGAGGGGTGAACCAACGAAAAAGGAAGACCTTTCTCTCTGTCTCTCTCTCTCACTGTCTAACTCTGCCTGTCAAAAAAAAATAATAAATTAAATAAAGAATAAAAAAACGAGTTAAATGGGAAGCAGGATACACAGCAGACTCAGAAGGAAGATGTCCTAAACAGCACTCTGGCCTCAGAATCAGCCCTTAAGGCATTCGGATCTGGCTAAAAAGTCCATGAGAGTTTCGCAGGCATGGAAAGCCAAGACACTCTGGCAAAAAAATGACCTAAATGAAAGATCTCTGTGAGTGAGATCTCAGTGGAAAGAACGGGCCATCAAAGAAGGTAGGACCTTTCTCTAAAGGGAGGAGAGAACTTCCCCTTTGAATATGGCCTTGTCTAAACAAGATTGGAGTTGGTGAACTCAAGAGGCTTCCATAGCTTTGGCAGCTCATGACAAGAGCCTCAGGTGATTACTGACACCATAAACAAGAGTGTCAATTGTTAAATCAACAACAGGAGTCACTGTGCACTTACTCCCCATGTAGGATCTCTGTCCTTAATGTGTTGTACTATGTAAATTAATGGTATAACTAGTACTCAAACAATAGTTTATACTTTGTGTTTCTGTGTGGGTTCAAACTGTTGAAATCTTTACTTACTATATACTAAATTGATCTTCTGTATATAAAGATAATTGAAAATGAATCTTGATGTGAATGGGATGGGAGAGGGAGTGGGAGATGGGATGGTTGCGGGTGGGAGGGAGGATATGGGGGGGAAAAAGCTGTTATAATCCAAAGTTGTACTTTGGAAATTAATATTTATTAAATAAAAGTTTAAAAAACGAATTAAAAATGGCAACAAATTCTTTCAGTTTCTGTTTGCTATGAAAAGTCTTAATTTCACCTTCATTCACAAGTGAGAGCTTTGCAGGATATAGTATTCTGGGCTGGCAGTTTTTCTCTCTTAGTACCTGGGCTATGTCTCGCCATTCCCTTCTAGCTTGTATTCCTAAAGCCGTACCTATATAATTTGTATTTATTAAATAAAAGCTTTCTAAGAAAAAAAGATATGGCTCTAAATATCAACACAAGAAGCTACAGCATGGCACAGCAATAAAAGGACAGGTGTTAGGGAAAGTTAAGTTCATTTTTTGTTATTTAACCTGATTTATTGCATTGGAAGTTCTATGACAATCAGTGTGCCTTTGTGTTGTTTTGCTCTTTTTAATCTACGTATTTATATTTTACATTTGAAAATGTCATGTGATACAGGGTATGCAAGTTTCACTAGATTGCCAAAGCTGGAAAAAAAGGGGTAAAATCTCTGCTCTAGGAGTTGTTGTGACTAATTGAGGACCTCTGATATTCATTTGTTATTACTAGAGACACCTGCTATACGTTGCTTTAAGTTTTGACCCTGTTCTTTATTACATGGCTGTCTGGAAATGAGTTACTTAACCTCTCTGAGCCTCAGTTTTGTCATCTGCAAAATGAAGAATATGTTGCTTGTTTCACATGCATGTTATAAAAAGTCAGATTAGATGTACACTGAGCATAGTGTTTAGCCATGGTAAGATCTCAGTAAATGACAACCACCACCATTCTCTTCATCATCATTGGTGTCAACAAGACCTCAATTCCAAGCTAGCTCAGCTTCTCGCCTCCTTGACATTGCACATGTGTACTTTTCTGAGACTGAGTTTTCCAATTTTCATCTGAATGCCTGGGTTTGAGTCCTGCTCTGCTTCCAGTTCCAGCTTCCTGCTTATGTCTACCTTGGGAGGCAGCTGATGATGACGTAAATTCTTAGGGCCCTGGCACCCACAAGACAGACCCGGGTTGTGTTACAGGCTCCTGCCTACAGCTTGGCCCAGCCTTGGCTGTGGTGTACATTTTAGGGATTGAATCAACAGATAGAAGATATCTCGCTCTCTTTCTCCCCCTTCCTCCCTCTCCCTCTCCTTCTCCTTCTCCCTCTCCCTCTCCCTCTCCCTCTCCCTCCCTCCCTCCCTTCCTCCCTTCCTTCCTTCCTTCCTTCCTTCCTCACCTCCCTCCCTCCCCACATTTTTCTCTCCCTTTCAAAAGAAATGAAGTATTTTTTAAAAAACTTTAAATTCAGGCAGTACATGCTCTATCACATCCCATTGGCATGGCATGAAGACCAAAAAAGACAGTATATGTGAAAGTGGTTTTTTTTTTTTTAAAAAAGCACAAATTACTTAACAAATAGTATTACATGGCCCTTTCTAATAGTGTGTAACTTTATTAAAACTAACAGGTAGATTCATTGAATTCATGGAGCTGATTTTACTTCAGAGGCAGTGTCACTAGTGCAAAGAATAGCTGAAATGTGGGCTGCTGACGACTCTTCCAGGACCCGCTATCTGTTGGTTTACCCACATTCTACAGATAAAAGGGGCTGGCAGATTGTATTGAATCTCTGTGATTACTAAAGCCTGAGTGTGTCTCATTTCTCTGTTGGCATTGCAGAGTGTTGTTCATTTTAGATTAGAGAACACTTGATAGGCAGCTGAGTAACCATTCACCCATAATGTCTTTAGTTGTGCAGGTGGTCTGTCCCTCTGGGAGGAGCCCAAACTGCAGCAGTCAGCTGTGATTTTAGAAAGATTTGGACTCTTAGTATGTGCTGCTAGGGACCAAAAAAGCACAAAATGTCCTCCCTATCTTTGGAGAACACACAGATGGACCCAAATGGATGAGGACAAATTTAACAAAGTGACCTTAGGAAATAGAGATTTGGTGAGGATCAAGAATTTTGTCAGTAATATAATTTTTTAAAGGCCATGGGTTAAGCCTGAATGACTGCAATTTTTAAATTCTAATTTTTGGAGAATCTCAGAAGCACAAGCCCATTGTGTGTGTGTATGTGTGTGTGTGTGTGTGTGTATGGGGGGTATGGATTTTTTTATTTTTGCTTTTGCTTTTAATGTGAAAAGATACAGAGGGAGTGAATTATCAAGAAGATGATCCCTTAAAAGGATCATAATGAATAGTTCAAAGTACTCAAGTTTTATCAGAGCTGCTTCTGATAGTTCTACCTAAAGTAAGTTCTAGCACAATAACAATTGCAATTAAACCAAAGTTACTGTAATAGCTAGACAACCTGTGTTTATGATTTCTGATTCTCACAGTAACTTCAAGGTAGCTGTAAGTATTCTCATTTTGTGTGGTGGCTCAGAGAGGTATAAGTTATTCATGGTCACGCAGCAATGCATCACTGGGCCTTGGATTAGCAAACATGTCTAGTCACCACTGTGCCACACTGAGATACAAGATTTTAACATTAGGATCTTGCTGAGAAACTTAGTGAAATGAAAGATAAAAAGCCTCAGAATTTCAGGACCTGGGTTACACAGGGTTTCCTTTAGAAATGTTTATTAGCATGGTCATAGTGATTTCCTGGCAGTGTGGGTACGCAGGATTACCAGATCCAACTGGAGCCCAGATGCAGCTCCATCAGTGTTTGACTCCAAATGGCTTAAGCAGAGAGAGACCTAGTGGCTGATTTCACTGCTAACTGGAGGCAGCTCCCAGTTTATGAGCATGAGGCCCTCACAACCTAAAACTGCTCCTCCAGGCCCTTAGGTGACTCTGCCCACCTGTCTCCAGTTCTCTCTGCACCAGCTGGGAGGTGACTGCCAAGTACCTTGACTCCAGGCTTACCTCATCCTTCCTTTATCTCCCTAAGATATTTGTGGTGTTTATTTTCAATTCTTGGCATGCTGATACAGAACGTGTACTGTTTCACAAGATGTATACGACTTAGCTGGGAATTGATTTTGGGGGACAGGAAGATGTTCTCCAGATATGCTGTTACTTGGGCTGTGAGTGTATATTCCCTGGAGCTATCAACCATTTTAGATCAGCATCAGAGACCAGCCCAAGTCGGTCAGTTCTACAGTGTTAGAGAGAGAGGAGGGCATTGAGCACCAGGCACTGCTGTGTGCTGCCACTCTACCAGAAGACGTGGCTCTTCAGAGGCTCATTTTAAATTTTTATTTATTTGTATTACTTGAAAGAGAGAGAGAGATCTTCTTTCCGCTGATCCACTCCCTCAAACGCCCGTGATAGCTGGTGCTGGGCCAAGGCTGAAGCCAGGAGCCAGCACTCAGTCCTGGTCTCACATGTGAGTGGTGGGGACCCAAGTGCTGGAGTCTCAGGGCGAGCACATTAACAGAAAGCTGGAATTGAAGCAGAGCTGGGACTTAAAACCGGGCACTCTGACTTGGGATGTGGATGTCCCAAGCCACATCAACCACTGCACCCAGAGCCCCCCTGAGAGTCTCATGCTTAAACCTGCTTTGAACACAGCAGAAATAGGAGGAAGCACTCTCCCTTGATGGTCATCTGCCAGCCTGGGGCATAAGGAAGAAGGACGGAGGAGTGAGGACTCCACTGCAGCTCTCCAGGAAGCACCTTCTTTCTTCCGTTTTTCTTTTATCAGCATCTCAACCTGGCAGTAGCCCAAAAACAACAGCACCTGCGGTTTGACTTGCTGTAGCTTGGTTCTGAAAGAAGGCAAAGTAGTTGTCCAATGTCCATTTAAGTAAGAGGCTAGAATAAAGTGAAAGTATTTCTCTAACCTCTGGTCGCCCTGCACACGCGTGTGCGCACACACACACACACACTCACACACACTTGTAGAAGACAACCTTCTGTCTCTCCTGGGGTTTCTTAGGGTCTTTGACTTTGCATTTTCTTTTTTTTTTTCATTTATTAAACTTTTATTTAATGAATATAAATTTCCAAAGTACAGCTTATGGGTTACAATGGCTTCCCCCCTCCCATAACTTTCCTCCCACCTGCAACCTTCCCCTTTCCCGCTCCCTCTCCCCTTCCATTCACATCAAGATTCATTTTCAATTCTCTTTATATACAGAAGATCAGTTTAGTATATATTAGGTAAAGATTTCAACAGTTTGCCCCCATATAGCAACACAAAGTGAAAAAAATACTGTTTGAGTACTAGTTATAGCATTAAATAACAGTGTACAGCACATTAAAGACAGAGATCCTACATGATATTTTTTTAAAAAATTAATTAATTTTCTATGCCATTTCCAATTTAACACCAGGTTTTTTTTTTTTCATTTCCAATTATCTTTATATACAGAAGATCGATTCAGTATATAATTAGTAAAAATCTCATCAGTTTGTACCCACACAGAAACACAAAGTGTGAAAATACTGTTTCAGTACTAGTTATAGCATCACTGCACATTAGACAACACATTAAGGACAGATCCCACATGGGATGTAAGTACACAGTGACTCCTGTTGCTGACTTAACAATTGGACACTCTTGTTTATGGTGTCAGTGATCTCCCTAGGCTCTAGTCATGATTGCCAAGCCTATGGAAGCCTTTAGAGTTCGCTGACTTTGATCTTATTCTGATAGGGTCATAGTCAAAGTGGAAGTTCTCTCCTCCCTTCAGAGAAAGGTACCTCCTTCTTTGATGGCCCCGTTCTTTCCATTGGGATCTCAATCACAGAGATCTTTCATTTAGGTCTTCTTCTTTTTTTTCTTTTCCATGATATCTTGGCTTTCCATGCCTACAATACTCTCATGGGCTTTTTAGCCAGATCCGAATGCCTTAAGGGCTGATTCTGAGGCCAGAGTGTTGTTTAGGACATCTGCCCTTCTATGAGTCTGCTGTGTATCCCGCTTCCCATGTTGGATCTTTCTCTCCCTTTTTGATTCTATCAGTTAGTATTAGCAGACACTTGTCTTGTTTGTGTGATCCCTTTGATTTTTAGACCTATCAGAGCCATCAATTGTGAACTGAAATTGATCATTTGGACTAGGAGATGGCATTGGTACAAGTCACCTTGATGGGATTGTATTGGAATCCCCTGGCACATTTCTAATGCCACCATTTGGGGCAAGTCTGATTGTGCATGTCCCAAATTGTACATCTCCTCCCTCTCTTTTTCCTCTCTTAAATTTAACAGGTATCACTTTTCAGTTAAAATTTAAACACCTAAGAAAAATTGTGTGTTAATTACAGAGTTCAACCACTAGTACTAGAACAACAACAACAACAACAAAAAATACTGAAAAGGATAAAGTATTACATTGTACATCTAGAGTCAGGACAAGAGCTGATCAGGTCATAGTTTCTTATAGTGTCCATTTCACTTCAACAGGTTTCCCCTTTGGTGCTCAGTTGTCACCGATCAGGGAAAACAAATGATATTTGTCTCTTTGGGACTGGCTTAATTCACTCAGCATGATGTTTTCCAGATTGCTCCATCTTGTTGCAAATGACCAGGTTTCGTTGTTTCTTACTGCTGTATAGTATTCTATGGAGTACATGTCCCATAATTTCTTTATCCAGTCTACTGTTGATGGGCATTTGGGTTGGTTCCAGGTCTTAGCTATTGTGAATTGAGCTGCAATAAACATTAAGGTGCAGACCGCTTTTTTGTTTGCCAATTTAATTTCCTTTGGGTAAATTCCAAGGAGTGGGATGGCTGGGTTGTATGGTAGGGTTATGTTCAGGTTTCTGAGGAATCTCCAGACTGACTTCCATAGTGGCTTAACCAGTTTGCATTCCCACCAACAGTGGGTTAGTGTCCCTTTTTCCCCACATCCTCTCCAGCACCTGTTGTTGGTAGATTTCTGAATGTGAGTCATTCTCACCGGGGTGAGGTAGAACCTCATTGTGGTTTTGATTTGCATTTCTCTGATTGCTAGGGATCTTGAACATTTTTTCATGTGTCTGTTGGCCATTTGGATTTCCTCTTTAGAAAAATGTCTATTGAGGTCCTTGGCCCATCTCTTAAGTGGGTTGTTTGTTTTGTTGTTGTGGATTTTCTTGATTTCTTTGTAGATTCTGATTATCAACCCTTTATCTGTAGTATAGTTTGCAAATATTTTTTCCCATTCTGTTGGTTGCCTCTTCACTTTCCTGACTGTTTCTTTTGAAGTACAGAAACTTCTCAATATGATGCAATCCCAAATGTTAATTTTGGTTTTGACTGCCTGTGCTCCTGGGGTCTTTTCTAAGAAGTCTTTGCCTGTACCTATATCTTGCAGGGTTTCTCCAATGCTCTCTAATAATTTGATGGTTTCGGGTCTTAGATTTAAGTCTTTAATCCATGTTGAGTGAATTTTTGTGTAAGGTGAAAGGTAGGGGTCTTGCTTCAAGCTTCTGCATGTGGAAACCCAGTTTTCCCAGCACCATTTATTGAATAGACTGTCCTTATTCCAGGGATTAGTTTTGGATCTTTGGTCGAATATAAGTTGGCTGTAGATGTTTGTATTGATTTCTGGTGTTTCTATTCTGTTCCATTGGTCTATCCATCTGTTTCTGTACCAGTACCATGCTGTTTTGATAACAACTGCCCTGTAGTATGTCCTGAAATCTGGTATTGTGATGCCTCCGGCTTTGTTTCTGTTGTACAAGATTGCTTTGGCTATTCGAGGTCTTCTGTGTCTCCATATGAATTTCAGCATCATTTTTCCAGATCTGAGAAGAATGTCTTTGGTATCTTGATTGGTATTGCATTGAATGTATAAATTGCTTTGGGGAGAATAGACATTTTGATGATATTGATTCTTCCAATCCATGAGCATGGAAGATTTCTCCATTTTTGGTATCCTCTTCTATTTCTTTCTCTAAGCTTTTGTAGTTTTCATCATAGAGATCTTTAATGTCTTTGGTTAAGTTTATTCTAAGGTATTTGATTGTTTTTGTAGCTATTGTGAATGGGATTGATCTTAGAAGTTCTTCCTCTTGTGCTGACTGCTGATGTACAATGTAATACTTCATCCATTTTAGTAGTTTTTTCTCTGTTTTGTTCTAGTACTATTGGCTGAACTCTGTAATTAACACACAATCATTCTTAGGTGTTTAAAGCTTAACTGAAAAGTGATCCCTGTTAAATATAAGAGTGGGAATAAGAGACGGAGGAGATGTACAATTTGGGACATGCTCAATTGGACTTGACCCAAATGGTGGAGTTAGAAATGTGCCAGGGGATTCCAATACAATCCCATCAGGGTGGCATGTACAGATGCCATCTCACTAGTCCAAGTGATCAATTTTAGTTTACAAATGATCACACTGATAGGTCTCAGTCAAAGGGATCACACAAACAAGACTAGTTTCTGCTAACATTAACTGATAGAATCAAAAAGGGAGAGAAAGATCCAACATGGGAAGCGGGATACACAGCAGACTCATAGAAAGGCAGATGTCCTAAACAGCACTCTGGCCTCAGAATCAGCCCTTAAGGCATTCGGATATGGCTGAAGAGCCCATGAGAGCATGGTAGGCATGGAAAGCCAAGACACTGCGGCAAAACAAAAAAAAAAAGAAGAAGAAGAAGACGACGACGACCTAAATGAAAGATCTCTGTGATTGAGATCCCAGTGGAAAGAACCGGGCCATCAGAGAAGGAGGTACTTTTCTCTGAAGGGAGGAGAGAACTTCCACTTTGACTATGACCCTGTCGGAATAAGATCGGAGTCGGCAAACTCAAAAGGCCTCCATAGCCTTGGCAATCATGACTAGAGCCTAGGGAGATCACTGACACCATAAACAAGAGTGTCAAACTGTTAAGTCAACAACAGGAGTCACTGTGTACTTACTTCTCATGTGGGATCTGTCCTTAAATTAGGGTTCAATGTGAAGTAATGCTATAACTAGAACTGAAACAGTGTTCTACACTTTGTGTTTCTGTGTGGGTCCAAACTGATGAAATCTTTACTTAATATATACTAAATCAATAATCTGTATATAAAGATAATTGGAAATGGATCTTGATGTGAATGGAATGGAGAGGGAGCGGGAGATGGGAGGGGTGTGAGGGGGAGAGAAATTGTGGTGGGGGGAAGCCATTGTAATCCATAAAATGTACGTAGGAAATTTATTTTTACTAAATAAAAAATTTAAAAAAAAATAAAAAAAAAAAGTTCTTCCTCAGCCGTGGCATTGCCTGTGTATACAAAGGCTGTTGATTTTTGTGCATTGGTTTTATATCCTGCTACTTTGCCAAACTCTTCGATGAGTTCCAGTAGTCTCTTAGTAGAGTTCTTTGGGTCCCTAAATAAAGAATCATCTCATCGGCAATGACTTCGCATTTTCTTAGTTCCTGAAATTACTGTCTTGCTCTTCCATGGGTGGTTTTGGCAGAGAGTGCCATCAGCCTGAGCTGACCTTCCCTCTCATGAGGACTCAGAAATCCCTTTGACTTGGGGCCAGTGCTGTGATGCAGCAAGTTAGCGCCTGGGCCTGAAGCGCCGGCATCCCATATGGACACTGGTTTGAGACCCAGTTGCTCCTCTTCTGCTCCAGCTCTCTGCTATGGCCTGGGAAAGCAGTGGAAGATGGCCCACGTCCTTGGGCCCCTGCACCCACGTGGGAGACCTGGAAGAAGCTCCTGGCTTCGGATCAGTGCAGCTCCAGCTGTTGCGGCCAATTGGGGAGTGAACCATTGGGTGGAAGACCTCTCTGTCTCCCTGCCTCTCCTCTGTGTAACTCTTTCAAATAAATAAATCAATCTTTTGAAAAAAAATCTCCTTGACTTTACACTTCCCGATTCACATTCTCCCAAACTGATAACTGGAACAGAAAATGCTCTTTCCAAAGGTTTGCCTGTCAGTCCCAGGAAAGTACTGTGATTGGCTCTGTTTTGAGCCATGTGCCCATTTGGACCAGCCTGAGAGAGAGAGAGTGAGAGCTTGAAAGAGTGCCTGTGAGCTAGCTAGCTCTACTCCCCAGAGAAGGGAGAATGGGAAGAAAAATTGCCTGGGCAGCCAAAGCAGCAACAAGCACAGTCCATTTCAGAAGACACTGAGAGTGCAAGCTGTGTCTTCAGAGCGAGTGAGCGAGCGAGCCTGAGAGTGAGCACAGACCAACGGTATAACCACTGGGACTTTCAAGCTTGATTCGATGTTGAGGGTCAGCATACTCCTACAGCTTGCACTTCTTCTGGCCTAGGATATCATTTGTCTCACCTCAGGTGTTTGAATACTGCCAACATCTCCTATGTTCAAAGAAAGGGAGGTCATAAACTTTTGGAAGAATATGAAATAATTCATCCTGTGATGTAATAGGAAAAGACCTGCTCATACCTGACACATTCTCCCAAAGACAGTAAAGTGTACTTTTAGGGAACTATAAAATGCCAAAAGGGAAAAAAAGTTGTGCTTTATGAAGCTGTCAGTCCTCATTTCAGTTTGGCATGGACATCAGTGAGATTTATACTGCAGGTGGGAACAAGCTTGACAGTTGTGCAGGGAGAATAGATATTTTTGCTTTTTGCTGTGCTGATTGCAATAGAATATATTATTCTAGAGACAAAATGTTGCTGACTGTCTTTGCATTATTTGCAGTAGGTAAATACAGTGGTTACCTGAGGCTTTAATAGAGGTGGAAGTGGACTTTGTTAATGGTTCTGCTCTCCGATCTTTTTAATGCAGAAATCTGGAGAATAGCCCAGAAAATGTTTGGTCAAAACTGTACACAAAATACCCATGTTTTCAAAGTAAATAATTGAAGCATTAAAAACAATGCTTGGGAAGTTGGAAACTTTTTTTTTTTTTGACAGGCAGAGTGGACAGTGAGAGAGAGACAGAGAGAAAGGTCTTCCTTTTGCCATTGGTTCACCCTCCAATGGCCGCCACAGTAGGCGCGCTGCGGCCGGCGCACCGCGCTGATCCAATGGCAGGAGCCAGGTGCTTATCCTGGTCTCCCATGGGGTGCAGGGCCCAAGCACTTTGGGCCATCCTCCACTGCACTCCCGGGCCACAGCAGAGAGCTGGCCTGGAAGAGGGGCAACCAGGACAGGATTGGTGCCCCGACCGGCACTAGAACCCGGTGTGCCGGCGCCGCAAGGCGGAGGATTAGCCTAGTGAGCCGCGGCGCCGGCCGGAAGTTGGAAACTTTTAAAGGAGCAATAAAAATATCTTCCTGGTGCTAAATATAACTATGTGTGTATCTATTCCATATGTATATGTTTGAGTTTTTGAAATGGGAAAAGAATTTTTAGTAGTGCTGCTGGGGCCACAGATAAATATCCAACTGATATTCAGTAACACTGATGCATATTGTTCCCAGGTGACCCACCTCTTTGACAATGGAGCCACCGTCTTCTTTGCTGTTTTCATGGCAGTGTGGGGTAAGTCTTTTACCAGTGTAAAACCCGAGTTCCTCCCATGTACTCTATGATGTGTTCTTTCTTTGGATAGGGGGAAAAAAAGCTTGAGTACACTGAGTTAGCTTTTCTACTAGCAATTAAATGGTAAATAATTTATTTGCTATATCTTAGAAGTGATGTGGTACAAAAGAAACATGTCTGATTTCTTTTAAAACTCAGCAGCTTCATCAGCATTCCATTATTGAAGTAAAATCCACCTTCTGTTGAAGATAAAAAGAAAGCTTAGAGCTCACCAGTTCTTCAGTCTGGGAAAAACTGAACACTCATCTCAGTATGTGTAGGACTTTGTACTGTGAGTAGCTGATGGATGAAGACTTACAGCTGGCTTTGTTCTAGGTCTGGACAAAATGACCCCCTATAAGCAAGGACTACTCTCTGAACTGAATTGAGTCTTGTCAGTACCTGGTCAAGCTGTTCCAAGTTTTTGGAACTAACAGGCCTTCGTTGAAATCGCAAATCCTCTACATATCAAGCTGTGTAATTTAGAACAAATTACTTGAACCACTTCTTAGTAAAGTGGGCTTAATAACAGCTTATAGTTAAATATTATCAAGCTTTAATTGCACAAAAATGTCTGGTTAGATTCATAGTAAATAGTTAATGGTGCTCGCCTTTGGAGAGGAGAAATCATGACGTTCTAAGAAATAAGCAAACAGTGATAAGAGACAAACTTAAAATGCTATGTATTTTCAGTTTGATTTGAAATTCTTATAATGATTATAGTTTATATGGTTTATAATGATTAAATTTACTCTATAGCCTAAAATGCCAAAATCTGAATTTTAGTGTGCAACATTCTACTAACTTTGGGCATAGGCTCATCTTGTCCCTCATGTCTGGAATGAGTTATCAGAATCTTCCCCATCATTCAGGGCCCAGATGAAATGTCATCTTCTCTGGCCATAAAGTGTTGCTGCCTTGAACTTCCATAGCACTTGGGTTATGATAATTTTAGGGAACTTGCAATTATTTGCATGTGCATTTTTCTTGCCTAATAGATATATTATTCTTAAGGATGATTATGGCCTCATGAAATTATTTTTGAGACTGAAATATTTAATACCTATCTGTTGGATGGATGGATGAATGGGTGGATGGATGATGGAAAGAAGAAAAGAGAGAAGCAGGAAGAGAAGGAAATTACCTAAGGATTTCTTTGACACAAAGAATGCATTTCATTGGCTTTTTTTATAAGTAAATATAAAACCTTGTTCTCTTGAGCAGGCTGGTTCTAGAATCATTCTGCCTTTCCTACGTACAGATCATCAAAGGAAATTCTCTTACCCAGCACAGCTCTGTTGAAGGGATATGTTTTGAACCCTGTCACTTCAGCCCCTCTCATCCAATAGGTATTTGATCCAAGATCAATCAAATCAAAAGCTGGAGAGTAGCCTTGGAAAAGGCCTGAAATTCTGCCAAGATTGGTAACAACAGTCATATTCTTATTCTCAGGAACAAGGACTAGGACATGTGGAGGGAGATAATGAGTTAACAGCAGAAACTGGCTTTGAACAATGCACATATGGCAGGACAGAGAGAATGAGAGAGATTGAGATTGACTATCAGTTACAAGTAGGGACTACCAGGAATTATGAGGAGGCTAAATTTATGGGAAACGGAACCCAGAAACAAGAAGTAAAGAAATTAGCAGAAAATATATAGAATAGAGGGTAAAGAAGCCAACCAGTAGCCAACTGAGAGGAAACGCAGCTCAGTCTCCCAAAGCAAGAGAAAATACAGCAAGTCATGTTATTAGTGGGGTATCAGCATAAAGGCCCATGGTCTCTTGTGGCTGAGGTCTCACAATCTGCTGTCTTCATATCCACCGCTGCATAAGCCCAGTCTTCATTCCTATTCATGCCTCCCTTCATGCACATTGAGAAAAGCTCTGTTAGTGCTACCCTTAGTGTATCCCTGTCCCTTGCAAACAAAGGACACTAGCCATGTCAGAGTTTTGGTTACAAGGCTGAACTCGCAGATTGAGAATTGAGTCTGGGTTTTGTTAGAACATGTTACTATCAGTAACTGTAATTAAGTAATGAAATAAGCCACCTACTGCCTGAGTTTTGCCATGGTTACAAATGAGGGGACATTGGAACATATTTTCATTTCTTATATCAGTGGTTCTCATGGCACACATAGGAAATGAATATATTTGCATAGTATATGATGTCCATGGAAGATCCTGTTCATCATCAGAGATAGAGGTACCCTAAGCATGCGAGCCCACTAGCATCATGGGCTACAGGAAATATTAGTAGAAGTAGTAGTCCTGACATTATCACTTGGAAGATCTTCCTTGGGCTACTAACCTTCTGTGTACTGAGTTAATGCCCTGTATAGTGAGAGGTATCCTGGTGGTATTCTGAAACAATTAAAACACAAAACCCCCTTATTCGCTTTAGTATTTCACCAGTTTTACATATACTTTTTTTTTTTTGACAGGCAGAGTGGATAGTGAGTGAGTGAGAGAGAGAGAGAGAGAGAAAGGTCTTCCTTTTGCCGTTGGTTCACCCTCCAATGGCCACTGCAGCCGGCGCTGATCCGAAGGCAGGAGCCAGGTGCTTATCCTGGTCTCCCATGCGGTGCAGGGCCCAAGCACTTGGGCCATCCTCCACTGCCTTCCCGGGCCACAGCAGAGAGCTGGCCTGGAAGAGGGGCAACCGGGACAGAATCCGGTGCCCCAACCGGGACTAGAACCTGGTGTGCCAGCGCCGCAGGCGGAGGATTAGCCTATTGAGCCATGGCGCAGGCCTACATATACTTTCGTTGTGAGGCAGGCCCTGCGCTGGATTTGTTCCAAGTTTTTTATCTCCACTTGAGAAAGAATTCAAGGAAGAAACATAAATAAAGGTGAGCAGGAAAACAAGATTTATTTAGAGGCAAAGGATAATTACATCCTCAGGAGGGAGTGCTGGTAACGCAAGAGTGATGCTGTAGTTCACAAAGTTCAGAGTCATCCTTTTAGAGGCCTGGAGGTTGTGTCTGGGGCATACCTCACTCATTTGAATATTCAAGTTAAGTGGTTTCCACAGGGTTTGTGTATTGCCCATTTCCATGCCCTCTCTTTTGGAAATCTCATAAGTGTTATGGAGTCGGTGCGTGATAGGAATAGTGTGTGATAGAAGTGATTGTGCTAATCAAGATGGTTTCATTGCCATCACAGACACCCAGCTCGCAGCCATTTTGGATATTTCTAGCCAGCTCCAGCTCTTAAGCAGCAAATCTCCCTGCAATTGTGGTTGGCATGGGAGGAGGGTTTGGGTGGTGCACAGAGAGCTGCAGTACTCACGCTGGCAATTTTAAATTCCTTGCTACCTCCCTAACTACATCACTTTGACTGAAGTAATGGTTTCCTCTTCCACAGTTTACCCCCTGAGACTGTATAGAAGAAAAATTTTGCTATAATAACATTTATCTATAAGGCAGAAGTTTTCATCTCTCCCCCAAGTACCACCATTAAAAAAGGGATTGCATCTCTTCTTTGCAAGTTGGAATGTTTCATGCCATGGATGACAAATAGGATTTATTTTGTCCCCTTAGCCTAGAGCATGGAGTTTAGAAGCTTTTGAGTTTGCACGTGGGTGGATTGGGGATTTGACAGCCGTTGTGCTTTGGAATATACTTCATAAGATTCTGATGGATATTCTGTAATAAACTCTAGGCATTTTAGGGCCACTCCAGGCAAAGCAAGCCTAGAATAATTTACCCTCTGAATTGCTTTGTTGACAATTTATTGCTTAAATGCTATATTATTCCCAAAAATGTGGTAGTTTGAGAAAAATAATGATTTAGATAGGGGTATGTGTTTTGTAGAAATCTGAAATTGCAATAATGTAACACTTATCATGATCACATACATTTTATATACATTTATTAACAGCTTACTATGCGCTGAACCCTCTCCTAAGCATTGTATATGGATCTTACTTAATTTCTATGGCAACTTTTAAGGAACACAGTGTTATTATCCTGATTTGACAGGTGAGGAAACTAAGGCAGTCCTGGATAGTGGCAAAGCCATGAGGTAAAGTGGGCAGGCTTAGCTCCTCTGCTAGGATCAGCTACTGTTGCAGCCACTTCTGCTTTAGAGATCTGCACTTGAAGATAAAAGACTATTGATTCTGCTTTGAGGTGGTGATGGTGTATGAAAGCATGTCAGTTCTAGTTTAGTTTAATGGTCTCAGGATCGTCTCTTATGATTGACAAGTTAAAGCATAAGAAAACCAATGCACTCTGTTTTCAGGAACTTGCTAGGTATGGAGATGATGAGAACACATGTAAGTGGTTTGCGAGGCTCTGAAGGGCCAGTGTTGAGCTGTTTTGCTGCCTTTTGCTTTGTGTGTTCACCAGAGAAACAGTACGACTCCATTTGGAACCAGTTTGTAGCAGCTGGGCAGGGCCTTTGCGTCAGGCTGGAAATCTTGATGGAACTCCTCTGGCTTTGTTCACGCTCACTTATGTGTGAAAGAGATATCAGTGCTCCCTGCAGACTTTGTGTTGCGCTCTGGGCCTGGGGCTCTGGGCTTCAACTTCGGTGCCCCTCTTTCATTGGTGCTCATTTTTGTTCAGAAAGATGCAAGGGGCAGAATAATGATGAACTAAATTGGCTTCCCTCCTTGGGGAAAGAAACATGAGTCAGCAGAGAACTAGATGTTGGCAGAAACCTGTCAGGAAGTAGATTATTTCCCTCTGTTCTTTGTTTCTGGTTTCTTTCCTTTTTTCCCTCCCTTTTTTTTTTTTTTTTTGGTCTACTTTCAGTGTTACCAAAAATTAAATTATTCCCATTAAACAAAGAAAGCAAGCCCCTCAGAGCTCTGCAATCAACATGACAAGACTGTGGTTGTTTTATTGCAAATTCAAAGATCTGTGTCATTCTATTAGTAATTGGCAAATGAAATATGTGTCATTTTTAAGATCTCTCTCTCTCACTCCCTCCCTCCTACACTCTCCCTCCATCCATCTCTCTCTCTCTCTCTCTTCATCTTCCTCTCTCTAAGCCTGCTTTTCAAATGAATAAATTAAATCTTTAAGATAAAATAAAATAAATTTGATAATAATTAGCCTTTTGTTCATAGATATTTATGCTGTTTATCATTGATAAACTTATCTATGTGTCCAGCAATAAAGTACTAATTCTTTTTTACACAAAATGAAAAGATATAAATTTTCTAAGTATCTATCATGTGTGTAGATGCATTCACATATGATACCTCATCAATTTCTCCTAACCCATCCTGAAGAAATCATTACCCCATTTTATAGATAAGATTACTATCACCATTTCATATTGACACTCAAAGAAATTATACATCTTGCCCGAGATTACCCAACAATTGATAAATGGTAGAGTCTGGGTGGCTGAGACTCAAGTACTTGGGCCATCTTCCACTAGTTTTTCCAGGCTTGTAGCAGGGAGCTGGATCAGAAGTGGAGCAGCCCATCACAGGTGGTAGCACCTGCTATGCCACAATGACGGCTTCTAATGTCTTAAGGTAAATGGCTAGGTCATTGATGTGAACTCTTCTTATTTTAAAGTGTAAGAATTTAAATTAACATTAAATGAATGAGGGCCAGCACTGTGGCTTAGTAGGCTAAGCCTCCACCTGCAGTGCCAGCATCCCACATGGATGCTGGTTGGTGTCCCACTGCTCCTCTTCTGATCTAGCTCTCTGCTAATGTCCTGGGAAAGCACTGGAAGATGGCCCAAGTGCTTGGGCCCCTGTACCCATCTGGGAGACCTGGAAGAAGCTCCTGACTCTGACTTCAGATCAGCCTAGCTCCAGCCATTGCGACTATTTAGGGAGTGAGCCAGTGAATGGAGACCTTACTCTCTATCCACCCCCACTTCTGTAATTCTACCTCTCAAATGAATAAAATCTTTAAAAGATGTTAAATGAATGGAAAGAATGGATCAGTTCTTGACAAGTCTTTCCACTTGATTAATCATCTTGACTCCCATTACATAGAACACCCCTAGAGTCTGAATTCATGTTGGGATGTCTTTATAACTCTGCAAAACGTGTGTTCTTACACACATGTCATTTTAAGGAAGGCTGACCACCTTCTGGTTGGGCACACTGTCTTCAGGAAGTAATTCAATACCAGTGATTAAGTTCCATTTTTATAAAAGGTGTGCGTATCCATGTGCTTTCCAGACTCACTTGACATTGTACAATGTTTCACAAACTTTCTATTCATTTACATTCACTTACATTACTATTGCCAATGGCCTACCTTATATGTTGTAAGTTAGCAACTTTAAACATTCTATTTGGCTCTCATTAATTTGAAAACATGGAAAAATCTGTTATGATTTTGATATTGAGATATTTCACATAAAAATACATTTTTATAATTTCTTGTGGAAAAGGTCCACAGCACCATCAATGGGAGCTGAGGAATACCCACCACCTTACAGTGTGCACAAACTGCCCTTTGCCCCAGTCCCCACCACTTTTATTGTATGACTCTTCTACTTGGATTTTATACTCTCTGTCTGTTCTAGCATTTGAGTTTGTGACTCCTAGCTGAGCTCATTTATCATACATACACTTTACAAATTAACTCTCAAGAAGTGACCTCGAGACAGTATATCATTGTAACTCCCCTGTACTTTTTTCCAAATAAACATTCTCAGAAAGTTATAAAGGACTAAAAAAACCAAAATCTGTTAATATTATTAATTCACTATTTTAAGAAATGAAATTAAAATTGGAAGAAAAGGATTATGTATGTGAAGTAAGCAGACTTGCAAAGAAGTAGAAGAATCATCTTGAACCAGTTTCTGAAAATTGCTTTGAGTCACAAAACAGAGAATCACCATTGTGAAATAAAAATCATCCTTTCTCTTCTTTATGTACCACTCATTTTCTCAAGGACCAAGGCTCCATTCTTGTTTCTGTGCAAACAAGTGGAACATCATTTTTTGATGAGTTAAGAAAAATATATTAGGTTACAGGACCTTTCAACCTCTTTTAGAAAATAAGGAAAATGTTTTACAATTATTTTTTATGACTAGACATAATTATCTTTTGGATTACCAGGGTAGACATTTTGACAATGGAGAATCAGGTTAGGCCTTTCCAAACCTGTCAGGTTAACAAATGGCAAAGAGTGGTAGCCTTTTATCCCTAGCAGCTGTGTGAATAAATGAGGGCTTTTCCTGGATTCTTGGTTGAAGAGTAAAGATCTGAGGGCAGGTTAGAGAGTAAACACCAGGCTCACCCAGTGAGCCTATAATCCTGGGATGCAGCCCTTTCATGTCTATAATAGGCTTCTGCAACATGCTCCCGTGTGGTTGGAAGAGTGGGTTTTTCTTTGTCTTGTTTTTGGCTCTTCTCATTTCAATAGACTTTCAAGCTCCCAGTTGAGAGTCCAGCCTAGGATTTGAGAGTCGGGAAGGGCAGGTCTGAATCTCAGCTCTGTTATTTCTTAGTTCTCTGAAGATATTTTAAAAGTATATCATTTCAACCCTACCATGGAACCTAACAAGGATGTGAGAGGGGAATTTTCTATAAGAGTCTCTAAATGCCTTAGTGCGATGATGAAAGATAATTAAGTCAGTGGATTGTTTTTTTCCCTCCTACTTTCAGAATGTTAACCATGACTATATATATATATATATATATATATATATATATATATATATATTTTTTTGACAAGCAGAGTTAAACAGTGAGAGAGAGAGAGACAGAGAGAAAGGTCTTCCTTCCATTGGTTCACCCCCCAAATGGCCGATACGGCTGGCGCACCGCACGGATCCGAAGCCAGGAGCCAGGTGCTTCTCCTGATCTCCCATGCGGGTGCAGGGCCCAAGGACTTTGGGCCATCCTCCACTGCACTCCCGGGCCACAGCAGAGAGCTGGACTGGAAGAGGAGCAACCAGGACAGAATCCGGCACCCCAACCAGGACTAGAACCCGAGGTACCGGCGCCGCAAGCGGAGGATTAGCCCAGTGAGCTGTGGCGCCGGCCACCATGACTATATTTTACAGAAAAGCCTATATTAATTATAATGCTATAATACACAAACCACAAAACTTGATGTTTGACATAACCCAGTCAGGTATTTCTTGTGGGCAGGCAGCTTTCCTGTGGTCCTTCAAATGTAAGAATGGGTTCCTTCTGTCCTGGATCCTCAGAGTCCTCTCTATCCATCCGGCAAAAGAAAGGGAGTGCAGGGAAGCTGCACCCACTTCTTAACTCTTCAGTCCAATAAATGGCACATACCACTTCTACTCACCTTGCACTGACCAAAACTTGGATCATGACCACATCTAATTGCAAGAAATGGTAAGAAATGTAACATAGCTATGCCTTGGAGGATAGAAAATTGTTTTGGTATGTGGATCATGGTCAGCAAAAATTTATCTGAAATTGGCAATAGTTGTCCTAATTAAGAGCATAATAATAGAGTGTGGCCTGCAAAATATTCCATGCCCTGTGCCTTCTGTGTCCCTTATAAGCTGCATGAGACTACTTCTCAATTGTGTATAATTCTGAACCAAGAGTTTCCTGGTACAGTAGTTCCTCCTTGTCCACGGTTTTCCTTTCTGTGATTTCAGTTACCCATAGTAACCATGCTCTGAAAATATTAAACATAAATTTTCAGAAATATACACTACCCATCCATTAGTCATTTAGTAGCCAGCTCAGTTACTGGATCAACTACCAAGATATTACAATGCTAAGGTTCAACTAACCCTGATTTTACTTAATAATAGCCCCAAAGCACTTGAGTATTGAATCTGATAATTCAAATATACCTAAGAGAAGTAACTTCCCTTAAGTGAAAAGGTGTAAGTTCTCAACTTAAAATAAAACTGTATGCTGAGATTGCTACAGTCTCTATATAGTGCTCAGTACTACCCATGGTCTCAGGCATTCAGTGGAGGTCTTGGAATGTATCCCTCATGGGTAAAGAGGGATAACTGTATTTGAACACCAGCTGACCTGAGCACTACCCATAATCTTATCTCTACTGAGAGAACAGCTCATATTTTCCTTATGTGTTAACTAGTTTTGTGAGAGTATTGTTATCTGGAATTGGTGTTAACCCACTCAGGTGAGCTTCGTTTGTGGATAGGTTATATGAATGTGTGAATAAAAGATACATTTAGCATGAGCCAAATTGAAAGAGGCAAAGAGCAAAATGTGAGATCATGATGTAAGCTGCCATGTGACTGGATACACCCAAAGTGCAGGGCCCTCCCCGGAATGGGTGTCTAGAAGGGAGGAATTTAATAATGGGATGCTGAGGTTATGGGATTGGAGATTTGCCTTGAAAAGAGATGCCCTGTGTTTGGTTATGTCCTCATTTCCTGGGTAGAAGTAAAGGCAGATTCTTCCCCCAAGACATGGTCATTTTCACAGAAATGATCACAAAAGAATGGCAGTGGCACCAGCAGTTCATTTCTTCTTCCCATCCTCCCAAGCTCTAAAAAGGAGGAGAGGAGAGGATGGGAGTGCTATGGTCTGAATGTTTGTGTCCTCTAAAATTCATAAACAGTAAGAGGTAAGACATTTGGGAGGTGATTGGTTAGGTCTTGAGGGTGGATGAATGAGGTTAGTGCCCTTATAGAAAACCTCAGTGAGCTAGCTAGTTCCTTCTGCCATGTAAGGACACAGCCAGAAGCCATCATATGTGAACCAGGACACAATCTGATGGTACGTTTTCCTTGGACTTTCCAGCCTCCAGAACTATGAGAAATAAATTCCTATTATTTGTAAGTTATCTGGCTTGTGGCATTTTGGTATAACAGCCTGACTGAGCTGAAACAGGGGCTTACTGGTTAGAATTTCTCTCTCCTCCAGGCATAATTCTGCACATGCTGGGGGAAAAAGAAAGGTAATGCAGTAATTCTGGTAGTCACTGGCTTGTCTTTGAAATCAGTTCCTTCAGATGGGATCCACAGACTGGTCAGTTAGAAGCAGCAATGGCCAATAAGACAAATTGAATGTGTATCCTGTGGTCTATTCCACAATGATCCCCCATCAAGCCTCCCTGAGCCCACTGTCCTGACTCCCATGGAAGAATCCAGGGCTGGGCTGCTTTATTTCTTCAAGACCAATGAGACTTGAGAGACCAAAGAAAGTCCTTACAAAGTAGCACTTGCTTGAGGGGCCAAAGGATCATGAAAAGGAATTGTCCCAGGGACCCTGTGCAAAGCCAAGACAATTCAGTGAGGCAGAAGGCACATGTGCAGAAGTTGACATTTCAGGACTGCTTGAGATGGGCATGTGTACAAGGTTGACCCTTCACTGGCATCTGGAAACTTGGATTTGAGGAGAGTTTCCACCACTATAACTGCTAAGGATGTTTCACTGTGCAAAAGTGCGTACTCACACAGTATAATTTACGTTACTTTCTGGAATTTGCATATGTGCCGAGTAGCAGGTAACAAGACTGACCCCGATAAAAACCCTGGTCACAGAGTTTCTAATGACATTTTCTGTTAAGACAATACTTCTTATGCATTGCCACAACTCTTCTGGAGGAATTAAGTATATATTATGTGACTCTCCTATGTGACTATTGGAAACTTGTGCTGGCTTCCTCTGGGCTTCTCCCCATTCACCTATTCCCTTTGCTGATTTTGCTTTACAGACTTTTACTGAAATAAGCCACAGCCATCAGTGCAACAATGTTCTGTGTCGTGTGGATCCTCCTAATGAATCACTGGGTATGGAGATGGTCTTGGGGACCCCAGTGCAGTAAGACTCACGGGAGGAATCCAGTGAAAAAATTGCTGTCCCGTATTATACTATTTTATCCTCCATTACATAGATTATCTTAATTTATATCTTCCAGAATTAAGCACTTGATTGTTTTAGGAATATCTTTGTTAATAACTATAACTAGGCAGAAATTTTTTGTGTTTTAGAAAGGTACTACCATAAGCAAAGCATATTTTCTGTAATTCCCAGGAGATCTGAAGACAGATTCCACACTCAGATACACTAATATGGCTGCTTTTAGCCATAATATTCACACGAAGAGAATAAATAAAGACTGTCAGGAGTCTTGCATCATTCTAAGTCTATGTCTGCCAGTATGAGTTTGTGCCAAACTTTAGGGGAGAAACTTAGAATTTTTAGAGTATTTTGACTTTGCGCATGCAAGATAAGGGGTTATGGACCTGTATTACCATCCATTTTTTGCTTATCAGGAAATTGAGAATTAGAAAAGCTAATTGATTTGCCAGCAGTAGCACAGCTTGTACCTGAGCTGGATTTCAAGTTTAGGAATGTCTAGTCCACATGCCAGAGGATTCTATTGTCCTTCTAGATAAAAATCATGTCTTCTGCCCCTGAATACCACTAATGAGAAGGTCATGTGGGAACAAGTAGGGATAAAAATGAAGAATGTACCTATCCTTCTTTGGAACATGTAGTTCAATATTTCCTTTCCCCATAACCTGATTCCAAATATATGACATGTTTTTGCCTTTTGTAAGTCTAATTATACAGCAAGACTCAAGAGATATAACAAGACCTCAATAGAAATAAATTCACCTATTCTCTCTCCTAGGGTGTCTCTGTTGTATACTTAGTTGTGGCCACTCATTCTCCGAATGAGTGTGTGGGGTGTGTGTGTAATTGGATTTGTGCCATCAGGAGTATGTCTTTGTTCTTTTATCTCTTGCTTTTATTTGTTGCATTATGCTCAATAATTCATTTGAGTAGATTTTTTTTTTAAACTGAACTGAGTAGAAATTTACTTTGGCTAGATGAGGATAACTCCCAGATTTCCCTGGGTGGGAGGCCAGCTGGCTCACAACTGTTGGAAATAGTTCTTAATAGACTTAAAAACACTTTCTGCCTTCACCATGACAACAAGGATATGGTCTGGAGAAAAGGAGATGCAAAAAGACTCCTTCCGAAAAAATAGCTTCCTTCAATAAAATAATAAAGAATATTTTTATGTAGATATCTTCTGGAGGAAGATTTGGAGACAAGAAATCCCTTACAATCAAATAGATGTGAACTGCTAAAATTTTAGTTGTCCTTTTCTGCCCCTACCTGGCCCTTGCTTTTAAAAATAAATGCTCCATCAATTAGAAAAATGTTGATAATCCAGTATTCTCAGGTCCTCACATCCCTAGAGCTTTGTTATGCTAATGAATCTGTTCTGCCTCAATTTGCAAGATAGATTAATTTAATTCTAAATGAAGCCTCATTTTTTTCATTATGTTCAACACACGTTTAGTAAGGCTCTGAAAATGGTCCTTGTTCAATGAGATTAAGCTAGGAATCCTGATACTTAAGGATGCTTACACAACTGTCATTCTTCACAGGGGCTTCATTGCTTCCAACAACACTGTTAATAGCATTGTTTTACTTTTATTTGAAAACATCTTTGTCTTTCTCTGCCTGTTCTAGCGACAGTTTTCCTGGAGTTTTGGAAAAGACGGCGAGCTGTAATTGCTTATGACTGGGACTTGATAGACTGGGAAGAAGAGGAGGTTTGTATCCTTTATCTCAGAATTTTAAAAAAGAAAACTACCAAGAAATGCACAGTCCCCTTGAGTCATCACTTTTGGCTCGGGACATAAGTCGGGTTTACTCATACAGCATTTTTAATACCTGTCTGCAGGATATTTCAAGCTGTATGAAAAGGGACTGACAGAATCTCTTGTAAGACATTCTGATTCTTTGTGGTAGTAAAATTCCATGAGTACATGAGGAATTGCAATTGGAGGCTACCAGAAGAATTGGTAGTACAATTTGTTTTCTTAAATGTCACCTATTTTCTTTACTTCAGTGGGACGAGGGTACTCACAACTCTGAGAAAATGGAGGTAAACCTTCCAACAGAACTACTCCAAGGAAGTGTTTCTGTGAGCACTCTGCTACCCAGGCAGAGTCCAGATGTGCTCAGGCTCAGAGGTGGCCTCCCTGCTAGATGTAGGTAATTGTAGGGCCAGCTGTGACCAAAATGCCAAGAAAGGGTAACCCCAGTCTCTTGGACTGCACTTCCCCAACATATGCCCCCACTCCAGCCCTGTCCCTTTCCTTCTGGGCCAACACAGTGTGTTCTTTCCTAGCTGTGTCTGGTTTTGATGCCTCTCTTCTTACCCCTGCCTCCTGGGCTTGGGTACCACAAGACCCCAGTTTCCCCTCACTGTTATCCTGGCCTCAACTCCTCTTTCCTTCATCTCAGCCATCTCTTACTCTCCTCAGAGCCTCGCTGTGCCTATGAATCAGATAAACTAATCATGTAATATGATAATGGGATTGATGGATGTTTCCTTCCCAGAGATACATGTATAGATTTTTATATATTAAAAGGAACCTCCTAGAAACATAAATGATGAGAATTCTAGCCCTGTAGTAAACTTACTGAGAGAGATAATTTTTGAGAGGTTTTTTTTTGATTGGTTTTTGGGCTTTTTGTTTTGTATCCTTTAAATTATGCCTTGTGAATGGCTGCTTTTTCTTTTATTCCATGAATATGCATGGGTAGCTTTTGGTTTTGTTTTTTGTTTTGTTGTATATATTTGAGGTGAATAATATGGTTTTTTTAATATATGATACTGAGATTTTCACCAATCCTTGTTCTTTTAAGGCCTTCTTTTTTTTTTTGTAAATTTTCTCCAAAAAAAAATGATCTGGGCTGGAAGCAGCTGCCAAGACAGACTGTGGGGTCTATAGGCAGCAGGCAGGCTGCCTTTAGGACTTCGCCTGGGAGGTGTGCACTGCTGTTTTTGGTTACCTGTCTTTATGGGAACAGTTCCCTCTGGTATAGAAAATGATCTTTCCAAGTCTCTACTAAGCAACTGAATCACTGTGGACAGATTACTTCACCTTTGGACTTATTTTCCTTCCCTGGAAGATGTGTGATGAAATTTCCCCCACTTAAGTATGACGCTATTTAAGCGACTTTGACCAAACCAGAATACAAGTCATGATTGGCACTTGTGATGGGCCTGAGCTGTGAGTTCTCTCAGGGCACACAAATGCCTTGTAAGTCTAGAGGCTCTTCTGAGTCCCTGTGGAAAAGCTTAGAACGCTGTAATAGTGAAGTCAAGGCTCACCGGATGCATTCTTGGTGCGTAGCCTAGAGTAAGAGTCTGCCTGGGCTACCATAACCAAGGGCCACAGACTACAGAATAACAGAAATTGGTCTGCTTACACTTCTAGAGCTTGAAAGTCCAAGAGCAGGGTTCCTCTCTGAGGGCCATGAAGGAAGTATGGTTCTAGGCATTTCTCCTTGGCTTGGGGATGGCCGTCTTCTCCATAGTTCTTTACATCATCTCCTTTCTGTATCCATATTGTATCCATATTTCCTCTTCTTACAAGGATACCTGTCATTTGGGAATAGGGCCCATGCTCATGACCTCATTTTTAATTTAATTACCTCCATTAAGACCCTATTTACAAAATACAGGCACATTCCAAGGTACTGGAACTTCAGACTTCAACATAGGACCTGAAAGGAACAAAGGTCAGCCTATAACACCTAGCCACATGATTGGCCTCACTTCTTGGGTGACCAGCTCAAGGGCTCTTGACAATACTTAGAGCCTGGGGAATAAAAAGGATCAAATGAAGCAGAAGAATCTAAATCCATTCTCTTTATATCCTCAAGTATAACTGCCTAAAATAAACGAAGGAAGGCAAAGCCTCTTGATTAACTGGATTTCCATCTTATCCTTGACCTGCCACTAAGTGAAGTCAAAAAACATTGAGCTTACCAGGCAGGAGGAATCAGGCTGAGCTAACAAAGACTGCCATTCATGCTCTCCAGAGAGGCTGCTATCAATATGTGTCCATTCTCCATAACCTCTCTTGTCAGTTGCTTTTTGACTTTCTATCAATACCTTCATCTGGCTCTCCAAGCTTTCTGCCTGGATTAACTCAATCTCCCTTTCACCAATTTCTGCTCATTTTCTATCCTCTTTCAAGGCACTCCAATAGAACATGTACTTAATTAACTGGAACCACTTCAGCATCACCTCTTGCTGATTACCTTTTCCTAATCCCATAATTGCTTTGTAGGCAGGCACTTTTCACATTTGTATGGGGCTCAGCTAAATGAAATGAAGTCTCAGCTTGATTTAGAATTGGAAAAGCCTTGATTTTAGCTAGACTTGAAAGGTATTTCCTTTGTTTTCAATGCCAATTAAGAAGACATTTAAAATCTAATGGTTAAAATGGATAAATCATATACAAATGTACTAAAAATAGATTCAACATGTAAGTCTAAAAATGCAAAAAAAAACAAATAATATTGTCATTGTAACTCACAAAATTATTTTAGACACTTTCTTGATCAGATGCCTTCTTTGTCCTGGTGTCCATATTACTGCCTGATAATAAAAGTAAAAGCTTAATAAATGTTTCCAACCATTAGGGTAACGATGCATGATTCCTTTAAAAAGTATTATGCTCAGTTTAATTTTTCAAGCCTAGCTTACGAATAGAGGAACTAAGTGATAGTCTAAATTACATTGCTTGCTTTGATGACAGTAAATCTTGATGTTTATTCTTTATATTTTTTACAAGTCTATGTCTTCCAAACATTTAAGTCTAGGTCTCCAAGTCCAGTTCATTGGTTCATGTGGCAGCAACTTTATGGTAGGGTAAAATAGATTTTTTCCTTATTGTGTAATCGACTCTTCAATGCATTAAAAGTATATCTTCTTGTTCTTTAGGAAGAAATACGACCCCAGTTCGAAGCCAAGTATTCCAAGAAAGAGCGGATGAATCCCATTTCAGGAAAGCCAGAACCTTACCAAGCATTTGCAGATAAATGCAGCAGACTCATCGTTTCTGCATCTGGAATCTTTTTTATGGTTTGAATTTTTTTAAAAAATCCTTTATTTGTTTCATAAAGTACAAACTTGTTGCATAGTAGCAATAATAATATTAGGCATTCACATAGTTTTGCAAAAAAATGTTTTTTGCATGCTGTGTTGTTTAATCCTCACAACTGTGGTAGTCTGGGATGGTATTGCTGCCTCCATAAAACAGATGGCACAACTGATTCTCCAAAAGATTAATGAGCATACTCAGGGTCACCCACTTGGTAGCTAAGAGCTCAGATTCCAATCTGATGTTCCTTCCACTCACCATGTTCCATTATGTCACACTGAGAGAAACTAAAAAGGTGAAGTGAGATTTACAGTACTGTTTTTCCAACTTGTTTGTATAATGCCCATATAATAAGTAATATGAAAAAACATGTGGGCAAATAGAATGAAAGATAAGCTGATTTTGATGCAAAAATTTAAATTCATGCATCATTTTTTTAATAAAACATACTTTGTGAATTTTTGAAGACCTGTTTGCAGATTATTTATTCACCAAAATAAGCTTGTTTGTCTATTCATTTAGTTTTTCATGAACTTCCTGAAGCACCCTCATATACTCATATACACCAGTATGTGTTATGCAAATAGATATGAGTACATAAGTGACTACAATAACTAAAACAGTGCTCACTTTTACAATGGGCAATAAATTGGGGTTTTTTCAGTTTTATTATAGTCTTAGACTATCTTTTTAAGGCCAGATATAACCTCCTAAAATGGATCTCCTGACTCACTAAGGGTCACACAGCTTAAGAAACGTTGAGAACTAGGTAGCTGCCTCTTTCTAAAAAGCTGTCGATTTGTCATGAACTTGGACACAATTGATACTGAGCAAACATATGCATAGTCATCAGAAATGTCATTTTAGAATCATAAAGGATGGTTAGGACCCTCCTTACCTCTTTCCAGGTGATGTGTGTGACTATACATCCTAGATCTCTGTAGTAGAAAGGACAAGACTCACAAATCCAGACAGTCTCATCCATCTTGACAGTGAAGAAACCAGGGAGGTCAAAGGCTAGGCAGCTCACACAGGGACTCATCAAGATTCAAGATCAAGATTGACACCATGCCCTTCCGCAGATATGACTTTGTAAATTGTTATGTCATGCTTTGCCTTCTATACCCACATTCATATTTATTAACTTAGTTCTCATACAAGATTTATAGACATAAATTAAGTCTTCCCTAGTCAATAGATGAGGAACCTGGAGCACAGGAGGCCAAAGCCATGAGGAAGACAAGCTTGCTCAGGATCACACTGCTAGGGAAATAGCTGAGCAGGGACTCTGATCTGTTCTCTGAATCTCAGTCCAGCAAATTGTTTGTTCCGTATGTGACCACCCATGGCTGAATTTCAGGAAAGATTTCACCTGTGTCCCTATCAACAACTCTAGGGTTGACCTGTGGGCAGGTTTTTTATTTATTATGATTATCATTATTATTTTTATTATTTTGACCAGTTCCAGGTAGGGGTCATACACAAGCTTTCAGAACATTTTATCCTTTAGAGTAAGTAGAAAATAAAGTTTATGCAAAACAGAGGGATGCTTCTGTGAAGAAAGAAATGTCAAGGCGCAAGCTGTCCTGAGGCTTGACATTATGACCTAGCATTTATAATGAAGTGAGCTGAGGTCTCTAGGACATAGTAGTATCACCTAGTAAAACACACAAAAATTTTGGGGGTTATAGATTCTCATTATTCTATAGAGATAAGAGATATGCCATGTTTGTCTCAAACACCATGAAATCTTCAGGGGAAGATGCTTCAGGCTGCAGATACATCTGATTAATAAGGCATTATGTACCTATCGCATAGATGGTTCATTTGACCACAATTAATTGAGCACCTTCTGTGCACCTGTAATTATGTGAAACTGCTGAGCAAAACAGATGCCATCCCTGCCATCATGGAGTTTCCTTTCTAGTGGAAAAGATTGACAATAATCAGGCAGATAAATTGTCAGAAATCATACTTAGTGTCCTAAAAATAGATATATACCCATAGGTTACAGATATAGCAACTGCAGAAAAAAACTCTAGGGACATGACAAGGTTTAGTGGTGCAGAGAAGTAAAAAAGAATGAGTAAGTGTATATTAGGCTGTGAGTATATGGACGTGTGTGCATATTGGGTGTGCGGGAGATTGGGTGGATAGGTGTTGTAGAAAAAAAAAATCCAGATTGTAAAGGTGAAGGGAACTTAGCCTGTTTGAAAAGCATGAGGGAAGGCAGAATGGTGAAGCGAGCCACAATAAGGGCTTTGTTTTAATTCTTGGCTGATGAGAAACCAATAAACAATTTTGAACAGCAAAGCAACTTGCTAAGATTCATATAATAAATATTGTTTCTCTGTTCAACCTAGTATTCTATGTTAAAAGAGCTTTATAAACATTATCCTCTAGCTTACACAGAATCTTAGTTTTCAAGCATTGTGGCTTTTCTATTTGAATAAAAAAGAAAATCCAAAGAGGATGAGCCAGGGCTACCATTGCTTTATTTCCTTATCAGAGGATTTCCTAGGAATGTGACTTCTCTTCTGGAAACCTTCCAAGGGGCTCACTAGGACTCTCTGTCTTCCTGCCAGATATGCGTGGTCATCGCTGCCGTGTTTGGGATCGTCATTTACCGGGTGGTGACCGTCAGCACTTTCGCAGCCTTTAAATGGGCATTAATCAGGAATAACTCTCAGGTTGCAACCACAGGGACTGCCGTGTGCATCAACTTTTGTATCATTATGTTGCTGAACGTGGTAAGTGATGTTAAAAGACAAAATTGCAACAAGTCTAGCTTGCCTATTGGACTTATTTTTGATTCCAGTATCTGACAGCTGGTAGAACCACAAATGGTTCACATTGTTCCACTCTACTACATGGGCAGGTAAATTTATAGCCAGAGAAGAGGAAGTGACCTACTGAAAACTGAAGTGAGGTACAGAGACAGCCCAATTGGTTACAGCCAGTGTCTGATTTGAACTTAATTTGAACAGCTGGGTGCTTGTGGTTGACTGAGCTACTGGATAGGGGAGTGAGTGACAACCTGTTCGCACCTCAAGGTAGGCTGCAGTTCACCATGTACAGAGACACCTTTAAGCCAAATTTAAAGTATGTGCAGAGGCATCTTTAAGCAGAACGATTCAACTGATTCAAATCCAGCCTGCAAGATTTACTACAGTGTAAGACTGGGCAAGTCAAATTCTCGGAACCTTTATTCCCTTATTTATCCAAGAAGATAATGCTTTACACCCCTGGGGGACATTTAGAGAAAGAATGGATTTAGAAACCCCAACTCAATCTGTGATAGAGCTTAGCACTGTTAGTCCCTGTTTCCTTCTGATTCTGAATGATGAGAAGTTAGTCAGTAGCCAGAGTGTCCTTGAGATAACCCTGCCAGGGAAATATCAGCGTGGCACATGCTGCTTGTGTTGACGTCAGACTTTTTTCAGTTGCATATTTCATCCCGGATCTCTTCCCCCAAACCCCAAACTTAAAAGTTGATCTTCCCATTTGATTGTCTCCTTCTTAACATTTTCAACCCTGAACTCCCATCTTCCCAGCAAAAATCAGCTCCTGCCACAGCTTCCCTGACTGTAGTTGTTCAGGCCAAAACCTCATCATCCTCCTTGACTGCCCTATTTCTCTTATCACCAGGATGTATTCAGAATGGGACTTCCTTCCACACTTGCCCAGTTCCCAGCTTGGTCCAAGTCCCCAGTGTCTCCTACTGCAGGGACTTCCAACTGGTCTCAGCTTCTTACTTGGCTCCACGCCATCTAGGTAGATTGCAGCAGCCAAAACAAACTTTTTTAAAGGATTTTATATGCTTCTTTGAGAGGTAGAGTTACAGACAGAAAGAGGGAGAAACAAAGAAATGTCTTCATTCACTGGATCACTCCCCAAATGGCCGCAATGGCCAGAGCTGCGCCGATCCGAAGCCAGGAACCAGGAGCATCTTCCAGGTTTCCCATGCAGGTGCAGGACCCAAGCACTTAGGCCACCTTCCACTGCTTTACCAGGCCATAGTATAGAGCTGGATTGGAAGAGGAACAGCTGGGACACTAACCAGCGCCCATATGGGATTCCAGTGCTGTAGGTGGAGGCTTAGCCCACTACGCTACAGCTCCAACCCCAAAACAAATTTCTTACATGGGTTAGCTCATGTTGCTCCTCTGTTCCCACAGTCCAGTGAGTTCCCTTCCCCTAGAGCAGACACTCATGTCTTTGTGGTAGCTACTCAGCCTCTTCCTCATCTGGCCCCAGTGACATCTCTGACCTTATCTCTTCCCCTGCTGCGTGCCTGATGCACCTGCATGAGCCACACCTATCCTTTTCATGTAACAGACATATTCTCACCCCAGGACATTTTACTTGCTGTTCTGTCTGCCTGGAGCTTTCTTCCTCCCATGGTATGCATAGCTTACCCCCTACCTCCTTCAGATCTTTGTTCAAATATTATTTCTCTGATAAAGGTTTCCCTTGTCACTCTGTTTAAAATTGCAAACCACTGCTGACATCTGACAACTTTCCACCTCCTTGCCTGCTTTATTTTTCTAACATTTATCATAAATTTCTGTATAGCATATCTAGTATGCCATCTGTTTTCCCTATGTATTTTGTTTATTACCAGTCTTCTCCATTAGAATCTAGACTCCTAAGGGCAGAACTTTTGTCTGGGTTTGGTTTTTAGTTTTTGTTATTGTGAGCTTTTTCTTTTCTTTTTTTTTTTTTTTTTTTTCATGAGAGAGAGAGAGATCTCATCTGTTGCTTCACCCTCCACAAATACCCGCAATGACCAAGGCTGACAGACTGAAGCTGGGAGCTAGGAATTCAATTCAGATCTCTAATATGGGTGACAGGAGCCCAACTGCTTCAGTACTGCTACCTCCTAAGGTGTACTTTTACAGGAAGCTGAAATTTAGAACATTTCTTTAAAAAAAAATTATTAATTTCTTTGAAAGTCAGAGCTACAGAGAGAGAAGGTGAGAAAGAGTGAGATTTCCTATCTACAGGTTCATTTCCCAGATGGCTGCAATGGCTGGGACTGGGCCAGGCCACACCTAGGAGCCAAGAGCTTCATCTGGGTCTCCTACATGGGTGGCAGGAACCCATGCAGTTTGGTCATCTTCCACTGCCTTTCTCAGGTGTTTCAGCAAGGAGCTGGGTCGGAAGTGGAACAGCCAGAACTCCAGTGCACTCCTATATGGTATACCAGCCTCAGAAACAGCAGCTTTACCTGCTCCACTACAATGCCAGCCCTGGAATTAAGAACATTTCTAAGACTCTAACCCAGGCATTTGGATATGGGACGTAGATGTCCCAACCAGTGGCTTAACCACTAGTCCAACACTCACCCCTGTTTTGTTTTTCACTGTTATTCCTTAGTGCCTGGTGCACCGTAGGCATTCAGTAAACTGTTGTTATTATTTGTAAGATAAAAGGTAGGAGCTGACATGGTTAAACTTTGACGTCAACCTACACATGAAAGTACTGGCCTTAGTAGTTTATGGTAGGCAATAAATAAGATAATGTGCGTGCTGAGCACAGCGTTAGACAGTTCCTCTCAGCCTTATGTATATTGCAACTTAAATCTGGGTCATACTGCTGGAACGTTCACATCCTTAGGAAAAGACTAGGACTTTCTAAAGATCAAGTAATGTCATACTACCACCAACTCAGTTTTATCCATTTGGATTGTCGTGTCTAGTCCTGTAAACAATCCTGAATTCCATCGCCAATAAATTCTAAGAGAATTCAGCCTACCCAATAATAAATGACTTATCTATGATT
The DNA here is from genome assembly GCF_033115175.1 of Lepus europaeus. Classification (NCBI taxonomy): domain Eukaryota; kingdom Metazoa; phylum Chordata; class Mammalia; order Lagomorpha; family Leporidae; genus Lepus; species Lepus europaeus. Next base: position 19,674,410 of record NC_084836.1, on the reverse strand, counting down.
CCTAGGTATCTAGTGATCACTGAGATAATGAAATAGAGGTAATTCACTAATGGTAGTAATACTACTAAAATACATAGGAACTTTTTTATTATTCTAGGAAAATATTTCAAAATCAAGTTATAAAAAAGAAAATGAAGCAGTTTCTGATCAGTTTTGGTGTCAGATACTGACTGGTCGATCCAGTGGAGACTACCTCCTACCCACACCCACACACACCCATACACACACATACAGTGCTCAGTTACTCTACATGTTAATCATGTATTCTACATGTTAATCATACATTGAGGAGGTAACTTGCCCAAGCTCTAAAGCTTAATGGTTGGTAAAAGCATAATTCAAGCTGGAGAAATTTTTTTTATTTTTATTTATTTATTTTTTGACAGGCAGAGTGGACAGTGAGAGAGAGAGAGAGACAGAGAGAAAGGTCTTCCTTTGCCGTTGGTTCACCCTCCAATGGCCGCCACAGCCAGCGCACTGCGGCCGGCGCACTGCGCTGATCCGAAGCCAGGAGCCAGGTGCTTCTCCTGGTCTCCCTTGCAGGTGCAGGGCCCAAGGACTTGAGCCATCCTCCACTGCCTTCCTGGGCCATAGCAGAGAGCTGGCCTGGAAGAGGGGCAACTGGGACAGAATCCGGTGCTCCGACTGGGACTAGAACCTGGTGTGCCGGCGCCGCAAGGCAGAGGATTAGCCTATTGAGCCAAGGCGCCGGCTCAAGCTGGAGAAATTTTAACCAGTGTATTGGAACTACTAGGATGGAAAGTATCACTATATTCCTGAATCTGTATATAGGAAATATATGAAATTTGTATATCTTAAATAATGTTTTAAAAGTACTTTAATCTAGATAAGATGTTCATTTGTACATTATTCAAATCAATAGACCAGTTTTCATTTATCATCTTTCATTTTAGATATCACTTGCTTTTTCCTCTCAATTTATTCTCTGTAGAATCTCCTACATCTGGCTTTTCCCTAAACTATACTCTGCACCTCTGTGTGTATACACACACACACACACACACTCAGTTTCCTCTTAAGAGCATCCATTTACTAGATGGCCGAGAGAGCTAAGGATATGTCCAGTGTACTTATGGAAAAGCAGAGTACCATAAGCTCTGGGAGTGTCCAATAATGTTTGATTACATCACCATTTATAAATGCTATGCCCTAGAATTCCTCAGTCCATAAACAGTAGGATTATAGAATCTTACTATGAGTCTTTATCATTAGGAAGGACCCTGGAGACTTAAATTTAGATTACTGGGGCTCAGGAATATTATGACTGCCCAGCCCAATGTAGAAAGCTGGAAATTCATGCAAACAGCTTTGTTGCCACTGAATTATCTCTCCAAAATAAGAAGTGAGATTTTGAAAATATTAAAATGGATGCTGTTTATTTCTTTCTTGCCCTGCAAGGAGATAATTGCCTACGATGTTTTCATTCCTTGAGCAGTGCATATGACATTATTTTCAGTCATGACTTGTCTGTTTCCTTTAAAATTATAGATTTTTGTAATATCTACAATTTACTTGTTAAATGTATGAAATTTCTTTTATAGCTCTATGAAAAAGTTGCACTGCTTCTGACAAATTTAGGTAAGTGAAAAACTTTTAATTTCATGGTTCAATGTTGTGACCAAGAAATTATGTTTTCAAAGATTCCTTTTGCAAACACTGGTAAAAATCAATCACTTTTATTTGCATACAATTTTGTTTTTCCCCTTCACAGAATATCTTAAGTATGTTCTAGTAATAAGAGGATCTCTTCCACCTAAAGCTTTCAGTAAGAATTATTTGTAAAGAACTAATGTTATTTAAGTAATTTACCCTTTCATGCACAATAAAAATATCAACACAAAAGTATATGTATAGAATCCATCCAATATAATATAGGAAAATGTTCATTCACTATTGCCTATAATTTTTAATTAAAAATCTATGAAGCTTTGATGGTCTATAAAATCACATCCAAGTTACTTGCTTCGAAGTCCAGGAACATTCTAGCCAGGAATGTAGGCAGATGAATGACCCCTGACATGATGGGATAATATCCCTCTGGGCAAGTCACTTCTGAGAACATTTCTTTGACCCATAAGAATCAGAACAATTTAGTACTCAGCCATAAGCTGTACATTTACCACTTTTTCAAGATATAAAAATAGCCCTAATTTTATTAATGAGGTATTGGACATTATGCTCTATGTGATCTGAGAAAATTACATGCTCCCCACAGACGACTTGCTTTAATACATGCTGAAATGTGATTTTCTGGAGGGTGGGAAAATCACAAAGGTGTTTTTATTTATAATGATTATTATAATAATAGATACCATCTATTGACCCTTTCTGTGTACTAGATACAGGGCTAGGCATTTCACGTTATCTCCTTGGATGTCATTGAAAGCTTCCATCACCACCACCCATCACCCCTAAAGTATAAAAAGGTTTATGTCTATGGAAGAGGTATCACCCCATTACTAGCCTGTGTCCAGTGGCACCTTGATCCGGACTGGCAAAGATGCTGATGGAGGAATAGCCCCAGTCCATCTGTGGTTGAAACACCTGGGCGCCTAGCTGCCTGGCAACCCAAGAAACCTTGCCATGTAACCAGAAGCTCAGGAGCAGGAATCAGTAAAACTAAAACCCCCAAGAATCTTTCATCTTCTCTACTTTCAGGAGCAGTTCAGCCTCGTTCTGAAACTGACATTTAAGCCATTTTAAGTCAAATTCTCTTCCTTTTTTCTCATCCCTCCTCAGGTTCATTCCCACGAAGCATTTTGAGTTATAGTTCATGGGAAAGGAATCGATGGAGTGAAATGTTAAACAAACGATTAGAGGCTCGGGGAATGTTGGGGCAGAGAGAGTGCTATGGCATCAAATACATTTTTCTTTGACATTGCTTGAGGTGAAATGCAGTTCCCAGGGAAGGTTAAGTGCCTTGGGCATGAGATACAGGTTGGAAGTTCGACCTTGAGGGCAAATAGATCCATATTTTGGAAACACAGGAGATAGATGAAAATAGGCCCCTGATTGAAGTCAGGAAATTGTAAGCCACAGACGTTTTGGTGTACAGTAGAAACCTCTGAGATGAGGTTGTCACCTTGGGATAAGTCCATGAGAATGCAGAATGGTGGATGAAGCTGAAGGCAAAGGAATCAAATAAATGCTTTCAGCATCCTGTGACAGCAGCTTGACTCCCTCTCGCCCAGTAGCCTTGCCATAAACACTACAGCTACAAGATGAGACAAAGGAATTTTTAGGAGTCCCAAGTCCATGAGCAGAAATGAAGAGGAAAACGCAAGGCTACTGCAGAGAATGGGGTGGATATGAGGTCCTTTCAGACTGGCTGTCTGCCCCAGCTCCCTGGCATCTTGTCACTCTGGAGCTCTCTAGATATTCCGTTCCCTTCCATGCATCCATTGCCACTTCCTACCAAACCCTTGTTGATGCTGATGTGAGCTTCGGGATCCCACAGATGGTCCAGTCCGCCACTCGCCATCTATGGGTGAAGTAGAGACCCCTGCAACCCTCTGAGGACCCACTGCCCCAACCCTGTGTGTGTGAGGAGTGGAGAGGAGGAAAACCGACCTCTCAGACTCTGCTCCCTTTTGTCCACAGAACAGCCTCGCACAGAGTCGGAGTGGGAGAACAGCTTCACCCTGAAAATGTTTCTTTTTCAGTTCGTCAATCTGAACAGCTCCACGTTTTACATCGCGTTCTTCCTCGGAAGGTAGGCGCTGGACCCCTGCGCATCTCCCCGGGCCGGGCTGGTGGACCAGGGTACTCGGAGATCACTGTCTAGGACTGATACACAAGGCCCCCTTTAGGGTGATGTATCCAAAGGGTAAAAAGGGAAGAGCAGTTGTCCCTTTCTCTTACCAAATTTCAAAACCACCTCACACCCATGGGAACTGTAAGAGGGCTCCTCCCCTCACCAGTGGCTGTGCGCTTTTGCTAAAGTATGCAGAGGAGAGTAGTGCACAAGTGTGGAGGATGGAAGGAGTCAGCTCACGAATCTCATGTCCCTGCAAGCTGATGGCATAAAGGGGCAGTGATCTGCTGCATGTCTTACATCCCTGACTTTGCAGAAGAGAGAAGGACATCCTTGCAGGAAAGGGGGTGAAATGGGATGCTAGAGAATAGAGGGTGACTTCTGAACCCAGCAGCATGAAGCCTTGGGCAGGATTCATAGTAATAGCCTGTGTACTTGGTTGCATCTGGAAGCATTTCTGAGATGGGCAATGGAAGGGCTGCTGGACAGTTTGGGTGGCCTGAAGGCATCTGCCTCTCTCTGTTTTCTAACTATGCCAGCAGCACAGAATTCCAGTCAAATAGCTAGACTACTTGAAAAAAAAAATGAAGTACCATTCCTATTATCCCAAAAGACCAAATATGTTTAAATCTAGGAATAAAACTGCTGCCTGTGCATTTGATATTCAGCAGAAGAATGTTAAAAGTCACAGCAAGCTGGCCCCTGTGTGTGTTCAGCAGTTGGACAGAAAGGCCAAAAGAGAAATGTCCCCGGGAGAATTCCAGAAGCTGTAGTTATGGTAACTGGCAAAATCTCCCAATTCCCGCAGACCCAAGAATTAGTGTGCCAGTAACTTGCACTGGGGGATGTGCTGAACTGAGTAGAATATTCACTGAAGGCTTAGATCTACAGCATGCTAATGGCTTGTTTTTCTGTGTGTTGAAGATTTACAGGACACCCAGGTGCCTACTTGAGGCTGATAAACAGGTGGAGACTAGAAGAGGTTTGTATTTCCCCCTTCATCCCCTTCATCCATTGTTTCACAGTCTCACATTTAAGTTTTAGGGCAACTCTGTGCAGATTAGAAACCAGACACCCTTTCTTCCTCTCCATTGATTCTTGAATTTCTGTGTTTGCTTACCTTGCAGTGCCACCCTAGTGGATGCCTTATTGATCTCTGTATGCAAATGGGTATTATAATGGTGCTAAAGCAGACCTGGAATAATTTCATGGAACTTGGCTACCCGTAAGTACCTTAGCTATCTGTCATTGAGAGGAGGCATTGCTCATTCATTGGCTGTTCTGGGTGTGGCAAGTAAGATAAGCAATGCAGACTCCAGTGCTCAAAGGCAGTCCTGAAAATAATAAACGTTGGCTCCTTGGGAAGGTTTAGCATGGGTCACATGAATGAAAGTGAGTGTTCTTTAGGAAGTTTCTGTGGGCCCCTAGATATTGAAGCCTTGCTAGCAAGTTGTTTTAAATGATGCTTCTGACCCTTGGGGCTGTAGCACTGCAAGTCCCTAGCTGTTGATGACACATTAACTAGATCTCCACTTCCCCACCCCCAGAATAAATCAGAAATGGTCATTAAAAAAAAAACTACCTTAAGGCCGGCGCTGTGGCTTAACAGGCTAATCCTCCGCCTTGCGGCACCGGCACACCGGGTTCTAGTCCTGGTTGGGGCGCCGGATTCTATCCCGGTTGCCCCTCTTCCAGGCCAGCTCTCTGCTATGGCCCAGGAAGGCAGTGGAGGATGGCCCAAGTCCTTGGGCCCTGCACCCGCATGGGAGACCAGGAGAAGCACCTGGCTCCTGGCTTCGGATCAGCGAGATGCGCTGGCCACAGTGGCCATTGGAGGGTGAACCAAGGGCAAAAAGGAAGACCTTTCTCTCTGTCTCTCTCTCTCACTATCCACTCTGCCTGTCAAAAAAATAAAAAATAAATTAAAAAAAAAAACTACCTTAAAATCAGACTGTGCAGGAAAAGAATTTATGGAAAGCAGACTTCGGGGAACACTCTCTATAGAAGTCAGCCTAACTGAAGCAGTAAAATACTATCGCCCAGTCACTGACAACAATGGTCAACAATTTACATTACCTTTGTAAAGATAACCTTGAATCCTGCTGTGTCTGCGCAGTCTGGTTAAGTCTTAAGAGGACATAACTCAGCAGGGCTTGTACTTCTGCTCTCATTCCACACCTCTTGGTTTCCATGTCAGCTCAGCGTCTGTAGAGACAGAGCTCTCCAGGTTGCAGAAAGGGAGGGTCGCTCAGCTAGAACCACGAGCTGGAACGTGGTTCACTTCAGAAAGTCTTTTCCTAGCTCACTGTTAGTGGATCTCGCCTGACATTTATTTTTAGAAATCTTATTCCAAGTATTTGACGTTTTCTTTAAAACTTTTTAAATGAAACATAAAACAAGAAATTTAGAAAAATTACATTCTACTTTAAACTATAATTAATCAAAATGCCATAGCCATCAAGGGGACTATATTTTATCTCCTGGTTATGTGAACACAGAGCAAAATGGCCAAGTAGGAGAGTTTGTCCCTGATACCCTTTCACTTCCTTAATTCACATGTTTTTGTTTTGGCACTTCTATTCAGAGATGCCCCTCAGTTTTTTCCTGGCCCCCTCCATTTCCTCAGTCTTTTCCTGTATTGTAAAATGCACTCATGAATCCTGCTTAGGAGTGAAGGACTAACCTCCCCAATGAGATGTGTACCCTGGGATTCAGAATCCCTGTCATGCTATAGCCCAAAGTGGGCAAGTGCAGTTGTGGAAATGTAGACATCTATGTACTAAAAGAGCAAGCATTTTTGTGGGTTTGCTGATCTTCCAGGCCCTTGAAGTGTGTGTGGTAAGACTTCTTCTGGGTCATATATTGAACTGTCTAACACAAATCTTGCTGTCTGGGCATTGTTTTTATACTGAGAATTAATTTATAGATGTTCTGAGTTTCTCTGTGCTACCCTCATAGGCAACACTGAATGTGAGACAGTTTCATGAATGATTAAAACAAGTTTATTAACCATTCTCTCTACTTGCAAGCAGATATTCTTGAAGTATATGCTCCATTGCTATTTTCTTCCTAGCCAAGGCATTATTTCCTTGACAACCTGTTTTGAATTTTTTAACTATAGTTCTATATTTCAAATCTTTTTTATTACTTAAAACTTATGAATAGTTACTTCTTTGTAAGGAACTGATATTGTTATACAGGTTAATTCAGAATTGGTGGACTAGAAGAAAAGTACGACAAGAACATGGACCTGAAAGGAAAATAAATTTCCCACAGTGGGAGAAGGACTACAACCTTCAGCCGATGAATGCCTACGGACTCTTCGA